>NC_072737.1:63680660-64922368 GCF_026930045.1 Uloborus diversus | reverse complement strand
GTTTAAATTTCAAATTAACTAGCGTGTAATAAGTTGTGGAATGCTAAATAAAAAGTGCAAACTTTCCAATTTCGGATATTTTTGCGCAGTTGCTTATTAGGGGTTTTAGGTAAGGTAAGTGCATTTTTTTAATTTTCTTTCATACCCTGATATTACAAAAACCCCATTTTAACGTATAAAGTTTCGGTTTCGATGAATTCGTTAAATCGGGGTCCGACTCTACTTAAATAATGAAACTAATCTACAAAATTTTGGGCTGTGTGATGTTTCCTCAATTCTTAAAAACGATTCTTATTTAATTTTAGCGTTGAATCTGGCGAATATCTGTATTTTCGTCATTACCTTAGAGTTTCATGCTGATGAAAATTTCAAAAACAACGTACGAAAATATTAACAATGATAATAATAATAAAATAATAATAATAGAACAATAATAATAAAAATATAATAATAAAATAATAATAATAAAGTAATAATAATAAAATAATAATAAAGTAATAATAATAAAATAATAATAATAAAGCAATAATAATAAAATAATAATAATAAAGTAATAATAATAAAATAATAATAATAAAACAATAATAATAATAATAAAACAAAAAATTTAAAAAATAATAATAATAATGGTGATCATGTCAGAGATGATAATAATAACAATAATAATAAGATAATAACAATATTGATGATGATTACAATGATAATCCTCATATATATAACAGCGAGCGAGTAACGCTAACACGGCATGATAATTTGATAACATTATTTTTTAATGTTTGACAGGCAGGAAATGCTTTATTTTGATAAGGCTGGACTGTATCCGGTCACTTAACTGTTTTACTGGTAAAACAGTCATTTTAGGAGAATGAAGAAACGTAAAATTGGTCAACAATGAACACTACTACTGGAGTTTAGGGTTCATCCACTGGAGTTAGAGTAAAAATTTCAACTACCAAAATATCATCAAAGAGGCAATTGCTTCGTTAAAATGCAGAAGAGTAGAAGAAACTTTCACATTTCATACCTTGACGGTTGAATTTATAGTAATGTAATAACTGTGATAATGATAGTAATAACAATTATATAAATATAATAATATAATATTTATTCAAAAAAGTAAGGGATTCTGAAAAAGGTATGGGGAATGCGTCCCTTTATCTCTTAATCTCCTATGAAAGTAGTAAAAAAGATAAAATGATTTCTGCATAATATGTCTTAATTTTAAAAAATAATTTTGATGTTTTTATTTTTATTTTTTTTATTTTTAATTTAATTTATTCATTTTTATTTTTACTTTTTTTTTGTCACGCCTTCACCAACCACTTTGTCTTTACCCATCCTTGATAATGAAACATAAAATATTTACTCTTCTATTCCACGTGTCGAATCTTCTCTCGATCCTTCACTCTCAATTTCCAACATTTCCACTCATGCTCCCTGTGGGATGACGTTCTTTTAAAGATTAAGAAATTTTCTAGCGTTTTGAATAGCAAACATAGTTTTAAATTTACGAGTAAATAAAACTAATACCAAACAGAGAAGATTAAAATGTAAGGAAGCTCGATCAATCGCTAAATAATCCTGACGTTCTTAAAAATGCTTTTGCGTTCAGTTGAGCGTCATACATGTTGGATCATTCATCGCTGGATGTTATCGGCTGTCTTAAAATCCCAAAGCAATTTAGACATCAGGTCCAATAAAGTAGGGAATTTTTATCCTACATATTTATATGCTTTTGAAAGTGATGAACTGGTTCGCTCTTTCATGTTTACATTTTTTCCCTTTTCTTAGTCATTTTTCCCCTTTTCGTATAGTCAAGCAAAAGTCCCTGACACTCTAAAAAAATTATAATGGGGTTAGTACTATCAGTCAAAAATACGACTTTTAGTCACTGAAGTTGATAGAATGAGCAAAAAAAAATAACATGGAGCGAGGAAAAACTTTTATTTTCAAAAGGTTTGATTTTTAATTAATTTTTTTAAATGTCCGATTTCTCAAACAAGGCGTGGTCTTTATGACGTCGAAAGTGATGAACTTTTTCTGCGTACTCCACTGGTGCACTGAATGCTTACGCATGCTGTCTACCGCGTTTCCAGGTTATAAAATTTCAGAAGACAGTTCATTATTGCTCTCGACGCTTGCTATCAACCATATCGTTGTCATTACATGTGAGTAAAGTAGCCAATTAAATACTGAGCTCGGCGCTAATGACATCAGTGAATGGCATTTCATCACTTGTAATGTCATGTGCAGAAGCGTAAAAAATGAAATTGAATCTGCGCACCGATTAAAATAATTGTCAAAAAATACTAAACGTTGTCAAACTATTTAAAAAGTGGTAAAAGCCTATGTTTTTAGCATGTTCTTTAAAATAAACTTTTAAAATTTCGGAAACGACCCCATTGGATTCATCACACTTACATCGAAGCAATAACTTTAAGTAGTATCTAGGGATTGCAATACCGGACCAAATATTCAATACCGGTATTCGGTATTTTTTAACATGATACCGGAATGCCGGTATTAATACCGGTATTAGAAATTTCCCCAAAAAACCCATCAAAAATACAGTAATTCGTTGCCATATTTTATTATTTTGTGCAAGAATTGCATTGTTTACAGATTGTGAACAAATGACAATGAGGCAGAAAGAAACAAAGGGATGTAAGTGCCAAAAGTAAAAATTTAGGGATTACCAGTACAAACGGTAGCTGAACCTCTCCTCTATCTTGGGGCCAGAGATGGTACTTGTAGCCCTTTTAGATGCTGCTGCACAGCATTATTTAGAAAAAAATTCTAATGGAAGTCTACCTAGGAAGTTATCTTTAAACTAAAGGAACAATATGATGATGAAAAATCAATAATAGCAAGAAACGTAATGCATCTATTTCATTGTTACTAAGCCTGGAACTCATTTTAGTGAAAAAAATTTCCTACAGTTGCAAATATTCTTTCTGAATTCACGTAGGCCGATGGTACTGTCGATAATGCGCGATACACCTCCTGTAGTTGCTTGGAAGTCCTTCATCTTAAAATCATTCAATTTTTAACTTGTTGGTTTTAAAAAAAATTATTTTTGTAAGTGTGGGTGTTTCTTTTGTATTGCGGGTAGTTTTTTCATTATTATTTTTTACAGCTGAACAGTTACTGATATATATATATATATATATATAAATAAATATATATATATATATATATATTTATATATTTATTTATATATATATATATATACAAGAGCGGACTGGCCAGGTCGGCTAGTCGGGGATCCCCGACTGGGCCAACTGCTTAGGGGGGCCAGCTTAAATAGTTAACCCTTTTTTGTTAAAAAAAATTCCTAAAAAAATTACTTAAGTTCTTGCTCTTCAAATTCAAGTCAAAATTGTGCATAGAGTAAAATGGGAAAAGTACTATAGAACTGAGATTGATACTATGCATCTGTGGTGCCAACAATCTTTTTTATTTTTACCTCGGGTCACACTTCATGCTAAGAGGAATATTGTGAGCCAGAAGAAGTATAAAGTTTTTTTTTTCTAAATTGAATGGAAAAACAAGGAAAATGAACGACAATTACAAACCAAAACTTGCTTCCATTATTACTCAAAGATAGATTAAATAAGGCTTTCAATCTCAAAACAGCACCCCTGAATACTTTTATGCCCTAAAAGATTTGAAATTGACCTAAAGATTCGAGATGCCTGAACCTCGCACCCCTTATGATGTCTCCTATCGTTTCCAAGCGAAGCCTAAAGTCGCGTTTTTAGTACGTCAAATTCGAAAAACTTCGGAGAAGAGTCTCCTGACACTACTTTTGGTAACGTCAAGGCTTTTTCTTAAAGTCATCAACGATAGTCTACAATTGAGGGCTTTGATGCAAGGACCAAGTAGTCCAAAATTTTCGTTTTTTTACTACAGTAGACCCTGGTTTTAAGCAGGTTTATTTTACGCGGGTTTGATTATACGCGGTTTAAGATTTGACATCTTTGATTTATTTTACGCGGATGAATTTTTATTTTACGCGGATGCAGCATAGCAAACATATAAAAATTTCCTCTCTTTCAAAATCCAAATTCCTGAGATTGCAAATAACTTGTAATAAACTGTTTTTTTGGAGTGTTAATATTCGAGCTTGGGCCACACTGGAGGCATTTTTTGCCATTGGTTTCAGAGCTCTTTCCAGAAGTAAAGTTGTTGAACTCACACAATTCAGGGCCCATTGGGAGAAGAGCTTCCAGAAGTGACAAAGGAAAACGAAACCAACGAGGATACCGACACCGATGTCACACAACCAAGAGCTTTCACTCTGAAAGTTTTGAACCATTTCTTGACAATGGCAAATGATCTTTGAGGTTTGTTAGTCAAGGAAGCGACGCGAGTGATTCCGGAAACGTTAATGCACCGCAAAGAAATACGGATAAAAATAATTAATGACTGCTAAAAGAATATTATGACCAGCTCTTTTAAATAAACACTATGTTAATTCATGTTTTCTTTACGCAAGTTGTGCATTACTTCCAGAATAAGAGTACACATTAAACTTATTTTTATCTGTCACTAGACCGTAGTATTTTTTTCCTCTGTGGAACCTAACCCCTATTTTAACGCTACTGCGTATTAATTCTTGATTTACTCGGTTTTGATGAATGCGGCATTTCCGTGGAACGTAACCCCTGCGTAAAACGAGCGTCTACTGTATTTTAAATTCATTTTTGGGTGTGGACAATACAGATGTTCCGATTGGTGCAGCAACGGGGCACAAATATAAGATCAGACCTCTGCTTTTTAGTAAATAACGTGGAAAAGATGATAGAGCCTTTATTGGACATTGATGTCATTTTTTGCTCTTATAAAAAAATGAGTGATTCTCAACTTGGTTCTTGCATCAAAGTCCTCAATTGTGTTTTTCAAACATAAATATCTAAAAATTTCCAGACAAAGTCTTCGAACCACCGTTAGTCCCTTAAAGCCCCTAAAGATAGCTTAAATTTTTACTTATTTAAGTTTCCGTGAAAGAGATCCGCAGGCCATTTATCTGCACTAAAGCATAAAATTTATTTCAGTTTCAGAAAAAGCTGCCCAGAGGAAACTAATGTTTCCCCAGACCAAAAACGGGCAGTGCGCCTTCAGAACACTTTTTGATTGAAGTCACATAAACAAGGTGCCTTTTTTACTTTTTGTATATTAGGTGTTTACAAAGTCCAAGTGAATTAGATCGTAATTATTTCTAATATATTGAAAAGCTTTTTGATGTTTAGTTTTTTAAAAATAAGCTAAGAACATTCAGATATATTCTAATAAGATTCTTGTGGATAAGTGATTGAAAAGAGAGATTGACTTTTCAAGGACAGGTTTGCGTAAATCTTTACCTTTCGAAAAAAATTTTGCTTTTTGTGAAGATTTGCTGAAACTTTTAAGGGGCAAGGAGGTTGATTTATGTTTAGGGTCAAAGGGTAGCTTAAAAGCGGAAAGGCACGGGGCCTTCCAAAACATCGTACACTAGGAACACATAGGAAACACTAGGGAAATCTGTCCCCTTTCCTTTAATGTTTCCAAACATATTATAAGATTATGTTTTTAAAATTGCAATGTCGAAAAATTCTGAAGGAGGATCGCCAGATTCTCTTTAGTAACTAATGGAGTTTAAAATTGGGTCGAGTAGACTTCAGTTTTGAAATGCCTTCCAAATAAGATCACTGAGGCTAGTTCTCTCTTTAACGTGAGCAAAGATAGTCTAGCGTTTTTAATAGTTCAACGTCGAAACGTTTTAGTAGTGTCCCCTATGCTTCCCTGTTCCATTAATTTTACCATGAGTAGCATAAAACTGTAGTTCTAAAGCTTCCCATTCCGGAGAATTTTCGGGAAGAGCCCTCGACATTCTATTGTAAATAAATATAGGCTAAAATGGACTTCAACTTTGAAAGAAAAAAAAAGAAAGAAGAAAGAAAACGAAATCGTGGGGAAACCTCTTCTTTTTCCTTTCCTTGTAAGTTTCCAAAAATTGTGAAATTGCGGTTTTTAACATTAATTTTGAACATATCGCTCGGAAGGGAGTTTGAGTCTAGGGAGAACCCCCTATTCTCCCTATTTGTTTCTTCTTAAGCCTATATCAATTAACCAATTTCGAAAAATTTCTGGGGGATTTACCTGATTCTTCATTTTTCTTGTGCCTCTCCTATGTTGTCAGTATTGAAGAGTAAAGACGTAGCTTTTAAGACTTCTAACCATTAGTATCCATCTTTCAAGGTACATTAAAAAAGTGTTAATGTTAGCTTTATTTTACGGTTTCATGATTTTCTTTTTTTAGAACTTTAAAACTTTATTTAGAAACTTAAAGGAAAATAGGAGCTAGTGCGTGGTAGTTTTGTCTTTGCTCGACCTCGGAAGAATCGAAAACCGGCACTGTTTAATTTAACTTTTTAATTTACATAGGTGAGTCAAAATATTCTTTTGCCGACTGGGCCAATGTCAGCCAGTCCGCCCCTGTATATATATATATATATATATATATAGTAACTTTTCTTCGAGCGGCAATTCTTTTCCAGTATTAACACCATCTGCAACGATTTTCTCTCGGTCAAAAATAGGTTTGTGCTTGCCCTTTGGTTTCAAATTTATGATGAGTTTGCTCTTGTTAGTTTCTTTTTTTTCTTCGATTTCGTTTTCTTTTACAACTACTATGTAATTTTTTGAAAATATGTTCCAACTGATTATGCCTTACCTCTTTGTAAATGTTCAAGGCATTATAAATATTATTTCGCTTGGTATAAAGCTGAACAGCGAGACATAACAGCACGCTAATACCAGTGACAACAAATTACTGTTTCTAATACTAACAAGAAAAAGGTTTTCTCAAAATTCAGAACAGTTGAGAGAAATATTTAAAGAAAAATATCATGAAAAAGGGTTGCAATTGGTAGTTGGAATACATTGTGCTTAGCAGAAACACATTCGTAATTACACTTTAAACTAATTTTCACTGGAGGGCAAGTCAAGGAAATGGAGAAAATAAATACGTGGTTCACATAAACTCACGAAACTGCTATTCATTCAACCATCTGGTGATGAAAATATAAATTTGTAATCTTTATGCTACATTTTTTCATTGATATTCTATAAATTCGTACTTTTGAAGCCAAATTTTTACTTCAATAGATCAATTTTGGAACTGTCTCATCGGAAAAGAAATTCATATTTAAATTAACAGTAAATATCTAATTAATTAAATTGAAAACTTTTTAATTAAAAACTATTTATTATTTTTAACTAATATCGAAAATACCAGTATCTACCCCATCAAATTCCAGTATTACGTAACTGTAAAATAGCTCCAAATATCCGTATTCGGTATACCGGTGTACCGGTATTGCAATCACTTGTAGTATCTATTCTCATTTTATTCTGATGACATAAAACTTGTTACTTGCGCATATTTAATGGAAAGATTTAATCATAAAATTGCAAAGTAACAAAAAATAAATAAATGAAATTTTAAAAGAGAGAAAGGGGAAAAAAAGAAAATAAAGAAACCGAAAAAAAGAGGCATTTTAAAGCTATTTTATGGTTAAATTAGAGAGGTTTTTTTTTGCTAGTAATACATCTGTTTTTGTGAAAATTATAGCTACTGTCTGTCCATGTTTTCTATGGAATTGGCAAACGTCCTGCTTAGACGAGTCTATCTGAATAAGAGGGAGAAGAAGAGACTTGATACGCGCGTGTTTCGGTGATTTCAATGTTTAGAATAGCTTCAGTAAAATAATGCTTAATTTGGAAGATGGTGCAAATTCTGCAAAAGCTGCCATCCCTGAAAACTAATAGATACGTCGATTTCCGCCTGTAAATCGGATGTTCTTCGTCCCAATTCATGGATGGTCAGACAGTAGACATACTTCAATGCAGAAAACAATTGAAGGGTTTGCAGCAACAAAGAGTTAACTCCATTTTTTGTTCGTTTGGTTCAACAAGGAGTTATTCCCGGTTGATAGTTCTCAAGTTCGTTTGGTTCAAGAAAGAGTTATCGCCGGTTGATAGTTCTCAAGTTCGTTTGGTTCAACAAGAAGTTATCTCCCGTTGATAGTTATCAAGTTATTCGCTAGAATGAATTAGCTGCTTCATTCTCTTGAGGCAACATGGAGTTAACTCCAGGAAATTTCCCAACAATAAAAAAATGGAGTTAATTTTTAGTTGCTGTAAACCCTTCAATTTCAGTTTCCAAGAACGTGATATTTTTAACATGTTTCATACTTTCACGTCCACTTAATTTCAACTAATTTTAATGTTTTTCAACTCTTCAAACACATATTTAAAAATAAATTTATAAAGTATTGATGTACAGATTATGAAAAATTGAATACTTGTAACAGTAAACTTAATATACTCAATACTTTTTAGTACCATTGAAATATTTTGCATTGAAACACAATAAAAACTTTAATAAAAGCGTGTTTTTTTTTTTAGTTTTTTTTTTTTAAGTTCTAATGGCTGGCATAGTACAACATCAAACAGAATAACACGTGAAATAAATAAAAGAGAGTAACAAACGAGCCAAAAGGATAAAGACATCAAAAAACTCAAATGATAATCGGACATCATTGCAACATTATGCTCCTTGTCCCCCAATATTTAGAAGCCTCAGTCTCACCATAGAGGGCACTGCAGGAACGCAGGTGTTTTCTATCCAAATTTTTCTTTATCTTACACATTGGGCACGTAGCCACGTCTAGAAAGCCGAGGGGGTTAATATTAACGGCAAGGAAGTCGTGTGCAGTTAATGGATGGAAAAAAACTATACTGTCTGCCGCCCATTAACTTAGCTATTTAATGAAATAATAAATTTTTAAATTATTGCAATAATTTGAAAAAATCGTCCTTGATTAACATTTTTTTTCCAAAAAAAAATTATAATGCAAAAAAACCTGTCCCTAAAGAAGTATTTTTCTTCTAGTTTTACTTAAATTGATGTATAAGTCCTAAAATAGGTCAAACAAAAGATGTACACAAAATTTCAGAACAACAGAGCAATTATCTGTTTAAATGGGATACAAGTAATCAGATTTTTTTTTACGTTTTGAGAAAAACGCATTTAAAGTTAAAACTCACAAAGGTCCCAAATATAAACAGCCCCTACTATTTTATTAATAACTTCGGAAATATTTTGACAATCATTAGCAGTTTGGTACCAAACTGTTCAGAAAATTAAGGACAATAAATATATATTTTTTTAAAACGTCGGATTTTTTGAGGTTAAAAAGTCCTGAGATCCCTATCGTCACGTCTGTTAAATTGAATCACTAGTAGTAGTAAGTAAATGGAATAGAAAGAAAGAAAAAAAAGCACGTCCAGAACAACGCTGAAAAAGCTGCAACTGCGATTTTTCAAACCCTGATAATTGAGAAATTGAACCATTTCCTTTCTACAGCATTTTCCTCCTACTCATTCGCTCCCACACTCTGAATTATTCTACAATTATTGATCATCGATCTATTAACATTAACAATGTCCCAAAGCGATTCACTAAAATATTATGTTTATGCGAAAAGTGTGACAAATGTCACATTTTGAAAAGGTGAGGTCTTGAATATTTCAGCTCATTTTAGTATACGAACTTAAATAAAAATCGCGAGTGGAAAATATATCATTCTCATGCAGGAGTACGAATTTACGAATGCATTTATTAATCGTCGTTTTCACTCGTTCAAAAATATTCCTTTTCAACTTCAAAAAAGGGGGATGGATGGTTCTAAAGAGCCCCCCCCCCCCTTGAACCTTAATTTTTGGGAGTGAAAAAATTATCACTTCGGCAAATGGATCTCCAAATTTTACAGAATTAAACTACAAATTTCACCAAATTATGATGGTTTCGCCGAATAGAACGCCAAATTTCGCTGAATGATGATAATTTTACCGAATTTTCAAACAAAATTCGCCTAATAAGGAAAGTTTTGGTAGGGACACTCAACATCCCAGAGAGGCTCCCCCGGGTTCAAATGGTGTGACAGAAGAATCTTTTGATTTCATACAAAAATAACCGACGGAAAAAAGGAAATAATTTCAAAAAAGTAGAAAAATAAAAGTTGCATTGTACTACATTTAAAGGATTTATTTGACAATTAACAAACTCTGAATAAATCAATGCAACCATATACACAAACGAAAAGTGCTCTTCATTTAAGACCTGATTAACTTCAGTAAAATTATAAAAACAAATTTCATTGCTTAGTAGATGAATTGTTAAAAGCTCAGTATTTTTGTTTATAGAAAAACTGTGAACGCCAAACAAGAGAGTTTTCTGTCACACTTTGATTATAAACTCTATAATAAATTTCACCAATGCAAAAATAAGGAGTAGTAATAATTTGTCTTTAAATGGTGTAATATTTTGTGGAAAAAAGATTAAGAATATAATAAGAGTAAAAAATAATTATTTCATTCAATTTTTAAGAATTTCACTGAACTTTCAGTAGAAGTTGATACTTTCACATCCATTTTTTTTTCTCTAATAAGAACCCTGCAAACATTGTATTAGTTAAAAGACAGATGCGTATGAACCGAGGAAATACGTATTTCCAATTTTTCCAAAAAAAATTTTTTCTCCAAAAAGGCAGGTTTATAAAAATTCGTATTTGTTACCGTACTAGGATTATCTACTTATCTCGTGGTCAAGGGTTTTGGAGTAAGAGGCACCTAAATAAAGCTTGACCATGAAGAGATGGCGCTTGAACTGGAAGCGAAAACGGACAACTTCATTTTGTAATAGGTAGAGTCAGCGAGAGCGCGCAAGCAGTCAAGTCTCGTGCTCTTCCTGCTCCCACCTATTACGAGAAAAAGTGGCCCGTTTCCGCTTCGAGTTTACGCGCCATCTCTCCGTGGTCAAGCATTACCACCTCAGTTTGCACCTCTGTTTTCCTTTTCCTAACGCAAATCTTTGCATCCCCTATATGTTTACGACATGTAAAATGTTTCCCATACTTCCAGGTGAAACTAAGCATGGAAAATGGTGCCGCTGATGAATTACAACATTTAGTTTGAAATTATAATATGAGATTTTGGTGTGTAATGGGCACTTTAAATATAAAATGTGTTTTCGAAATTCCTGGGAGTACGCTTTGCGTCAAGTATGAAAATGATGGATTTTAAAACATGGAAAGGATAAATAACATATATAAATTGATTCCTATATGTACCTTAATGATGTTTACTAAAAGGAAATGATATTACTTTATGAACTTAACAATGTTTCATCATTGAATTACACGAAGAGTTGTTGAATAACACTACCAAACATAAAAAAAGCATCCGGCTCAAAAAAAAATAGTTATTTCCGAAGTATTGTGAATCTCTAAACACGATAGTCACCATAAAAAGATTGAGATTAGCTCTTGTTTACAAGATACAGAACATACTGGGTAAGCGAAATCTCACTAATGTTTGTTTTCCTCACAGATAGAAGCACCTCCCATGGGATCGACTGTCTTTTAAACTTCGACCTCTGGTTGCGATAGAAAATCTCACTACATAAAACACAAAATGAACTTTTAAGAAATTTTAAGTCCAGGGAAAGAAAGACCCGAAATGAATCTCTAATAGATCCATCCATTTCTGTTTCCACCCATGGTTATTCTGTTGGGAATAATGAAGGACCTCATAAAAGCTACGAACAAAGATGGTTTTCCAATACCTTAGAGGAAAATTTTGGAGATATATATTGAAACTAAGGTGTAGGACGGAATTTTCAAAGGCTGTTCAAATACGCTCAATTATGAAGATCACTGTTTTTGATAAAAATTTTGGAGGGAAAGAGAAAAACACTTCGGAAGCTTTTAAGGACGTGTTGCAATTATATTTCTACGCAGCAGAGAAGACGAGAACTGAAAACAGTTGGTCAAAAAAAGTTTTTTACTGTTGATAGTTGATGTGTCTCTAAAACTCCATATTTTCCCCTCTTCCTTCAGAATAATTTGCCAGAGATTAACTGGAGTGAGATCAGCACCCATCATTTTATTATTGTAGCAAAGTTTGCTTTCAAAATCTTCAGTAGTCCTTGAAAAAGACCATTTTATCCTTGAAAAGTTCTCGATTACTGCTTGAAAAAAAAAATCTCAATTCTGTGAACGAACCATGTTTTATTTAGTCTCTACCGCAAGCTGTAATCAGTTCAGCGAGCCACAAGTTTTGTTATGTATTCTTAGTACGTTTTCACTTGATCATGAAACCACTTCTGCACCACATCTCAAGCGTCTGTGTCGTGGATAATTTCATAGGAAGAACTGACAAGAAATGGATGCGATCACATTCTGCGGTAACTCGTCTGCATACATCTCTCGAGTTTGCTGACTGTTGTTGTCAGTGGTTGAGATTGAAGTTCGCCGGGTCCACCTTTTTGTGGTACGCTCATGTGACGACCACTTTCGTGCACTTCGATCCACAAAAAAATGTTGTTGTTTTTTTAAATGAAATAAAGCCTTTTCAACCAAGGATACCCTGATCGGAGGTCACAAGACGTCACCATAACGTTCCAAAAATGTCCTTATTTTGCAAATTTTGTTTGCCGATTCGGCAAAATTTGGAGTTCTATTCGGCAGAAATATAGTCATTCGCGAAATTTGGAGTTCCATTCTGCAAATTGAGATTCTCGGACTTCCTAAAAATTTGAGTTTGGAGCGTAGATTCAAAAATTTGAACTCGGTTTTCAATGTATTGTGACTTAAGTCTCAGATTACTATTAAAAGTACCAGCTCATCTTTCACAACTTCTGAGCTGAACACAAAGTTTCAGTCACTCCTTTTTACACTTCTTCGATCACAATCTGATAACGGAGCTGACATGCTTATGATGTTGCAGCTAGACAACAACTGAGGCGATTGTGATTACATTCAGCGCATGTGACCACAGGCGCGTCAATTTAACGCATGCGCATACTGCAGCCACTTTTTTTATTTAATAAAATTTTGGAACTTAAAGTTTTTTTTTTTTTTTTTTTTTTTTTTTTTTTTTTTTTTTTTGTAGTTTTACTGATAGCCTGAATTAAAACTCACTGTCAACAAGAAAAATCTCAAGCAGCGCGTGGCTTCGAGCACGAAGGAGCCAGGCGGCTGTGACAATCCCGAGTTTGTACTTTTAAATCGATATTATTTACACTGTACTCTAAATGTTCTGGAAGTTCCTTTCACTTTCTAAGAAGATGTTCTAGAATGTTCCATGATCATATAAAAGCCTGAGCCTCACGAGATGTGGGCAGTTCTCTAATTCTTTTTCCATGCCGCGAGTTGCGGCAAGCTAATAAATATCTAGTTCAGTAAAAAGTACTCTGTAATTATTTGAATCATCGTGACATTATTGTAAACGTTTTTGCACATGAGTTTATGTGGTTACTCACTTCGTTGACATTGTGTCCCCTGTATATACGTCTATTTACTAGAACAATAAAACTTTGGTTCCAGAAAATAAAATGTATACAACCCTCCATAACTGTTTTGTAACAGTGTTATAATTGGTTGGACTGTAAAAATAGCAGTTTGGAAAATAGTGCATAAATTTTTAGTAGCAAGCGTGGCGAAATCTTCATTTTGTGACTATTACCAATCATCCGAAGCTTAAGAAGTATTTCTCTAAGTAAAAGGGGTTCCTTATAACCCCAAAAGTCTTGGATGCAATACTTTTGGAACTATTGCTCTGAAAAAATTGGTTTTCTCACTAATGGCAGCATTTATGTACAAGCAATTTCTGTTTTGGTAATATTAGCGTTGGCCATTATCCATGTTTTAATATCAGAAAAGCTCATATTATAAATTTTAAGAGGAAAAACATCAACTATCCCAATTTTTTAAATACACTATATCTATCACGTAAAATAAATATTTTCCTAGTATAGAGTTAAGATCATCTTCCAGATTAAAATTCCTCTACTTGAAACTAACAGCATCATTAAATTGATATGAAGATTACTAAAAAGAGCAATCCAAACACTTAATCTTTTTAAATTTATTAGTTTAGAATTTTTCATCTGCTGATAGGGAAAATATGACGAGGTTTTTTTGTTTGCTTGTTTGTCTGTTTAAGGAGTGCAAATTTATTTCTCGTCGCATCTCTGTTGACAAGTGTTTCTGCAGAGTTTATTTAAAGTGTCTTTTTTACTAATTATCGTCTCATAATTGCCTACAATTTATTTCAAATTTCCCAGGACTTCTGAAACTAAGGCTTTCTTCCACGTTCATTAGTTTTTTACATGTTCTGCTTGTCTAATAGATTAAATGCTATTTGACATGAAATAAGATATAAAGTAAGCGTTGTTCAGATTTTTCTTTCCTGTAATTCTTGGACAGTTCAACAATTACTGTAATTGCAAAGTAGCGCTTTGGAATAACTGGTTATTAGTTTTAATTTTGGAATAATTAACCAAGAGATCATCTCTATTTTAAGAAATAAAATCATTTAAAGAAAAAGAACGTACCACTGAAATTGTTTATTTGAAATCGTTTAATACTGCCGGTCGCCAAGATCACTCAGTAAAGCTTTATTGATCTTCTTGATTCTTAAACTTTGTTGACCTTAAAACGAAATATTAAATTCAACAGAGTCAACACATGTGGACAATTCTTTTTAACAAAGCTGTAATTTGTTGCATAAAATATCACACAAAGACTCCGAATAAGTTGTTTCATTTCATGAACTTCATGAAGAACATTGGTAACTTCTATAAAGCAAGATTAAATTTTGAAGTTTTCCAGAAACATTACTTAAGTAATATGCTTTTACTCAGTAACGAACGTGTCTTGTGAGATACTTCCGTTACCAAGTAAAATAATTTAAATATTGCTTATGGAAATCTTTAAAAGTTAACTGCATTATATTGAAGAAAAGTCTGTTTTTTGTAAAGTTCATGAAATGAATCAAGAATATAGCATATTCGGAGTCTTTGTCGGCTGTTTTGTGCAACAAATAATAAATCTATTACCCTCCTAGCTGCAAGACCACGTCCACTCAATCTCAATCTCTTAGCACGAGTATACTTGGGCTTGCCGCCAGGAAGTTTAAAATGCAATAGTCCATATTTTGAAAGCTCAGAACATTCCTGTAAAAGTATTTCTTCCACTCTTTTATTTAGTTTTTTTCAAGTTGTAACAAACATACAGAGGTAACATTGTTCATCCATTTTCTTAATCCATCTTTTCTTCCTCTTTTTCAAGAAAAAGAAAACGTCTCCCCTTTCGTTACGTAGAATAGTGCTTCTCAATCTGCGGTCTACGGACCGCTAGTGGTCTGCGAGTTATTTTCATGTGGTCCACGAACAGCTAATGAAAATTACTCTACAATATTTTTATAGTTGTAATTAAATTTATTAAAGAGAACTTTTGAATTTATTTTATTTCACCTAACATAATTGTTGTGAAAACATTATTTCTGTCGCATGTGGTCTGCCTAGGATTCGGAAGGGTACCAAATAGTCTCCAGTAGTGAAAAGGTTGAAAACCACTTATATTTAGATAGAAGACAAAAGGGAAAGCGAAAGCGCATGATTTTAGACGTTGCTAAATGCTCCCCATTTTTATGGAAACGCTTTTTCTTCTTTACTACTATTAATAAAGCTGAAAGTCTCTCTGTCTGGATCTCTGTGATGCGCATAGCGCAAAGACCGTTCGGCCGATTTTCATGAAATTTGGCATAAAATTAGTTTGTAGCATGGAAAAGTGCATCTGGAAGCGATTTTTTGAAAATTCGATTTTGTTCTTTTTTCTATTCCAATTTTAAGCCACCATTGGTGGATTTAATTCCTTTGCAGCAATACCGAGCGAATTACCATAACATGGACGAGTAAATTACCATAACATGGACGAGCAAAATAACATAACACATTGGCGAGAAATTCATCATCTATTATTTGTAAATATACAGGCGAACCAAATGACCTTTTAATTTTCTACTACAGGCAAAGCCGTGCGGGTACTGCTAGTACTTTCATAAACATCTTGAAAATTTAGACTTTAAATTAGGCTGTTATATAGCTGCCAATTGTAACAGTTGTTTTTCATCTGTAAAGGTAGTTTTGGAGGAGAAACGAACCAAGGAAAAAAAAGAACGATGCCTCTTTCGAGCTAAAAACTGCTGTGTACCCGTAAAAAAAAACTTTCCCTAAATCTATCTTGAAAAATAATGATTAACAAAACAAAATATTCTATCAAAATAATATTTTATCAAAATATTTTTTTTTTTTGAACTTTTTTGAAGTATTTTTGAGTTTTCTTACGCACTGTCAAAAGAGTAAAGCTCTGATTTTGTGCTTCATACTTTTATTTCTTTTGAGTTTGAAACCAATTTTGTATATATTAGTATTTACAAGTATATGGAATTCATCTATAACGACAAATATTTTAGGTATTGAAAACACACTTTCCATTGAAAGAGCAAAATATGTTAGCATAACAAATGTTCCTTGGATAAGTCAGAGAACGGTTTCCCGCGCAAATGAGGTGGTCTTTTGCACGTGATGCCTTGAATATTATTCATGAACACAAGATTCTCCTGCAAAGTAGAATTTTTCATCCATTGCAATTCACAATTGCAAAAAAGAGGAAAAGCTGGAAAAGAGACATTTTTTTAAAGATTACTACTAGATAAGTTTATGTTAGTTATTTGGATGCCGCAATTACCAAATCAATTAACTCCACTACCACTTTTTAAAAAAATCGCCATTTCTGCCTTAATAGAGAATTAATTAATAATAGAGAATTAATTAATCAATGCTTAGCATGTGATTTCATATTCAAGTTTTGGTTTAGTATATTTCTGACCATGTGATGTCAGAAAATGTAACACGAGGGCCACCATCTTCGTCACTACTTTTCTCTACTTTTTAGCCTACTTTCCCGGTAAAAGTCAGAAAAAGAAGAAAAAAGCATGAATGAACGCTCAATGCATCGTAAAAATATCGCGAAAAACAAAAAAAATGTCAAAAATAATTAAAATAATTAAATAAATATCGAAAAATTAAAAATTGGAAAGTAAGGTATTGAGATGGGGAAAAATGTCTGTCGGTCTGTCTGTCTGTATCCCCCCCCCCTAATAACTTTTGAATGAATAGTCCGATTCGAAAAAACTTTTTTTTGTTCGAAAGATCTCGGTGAGGGCACCCCATTCCCATATTTTACTTTTTGGATTTGAACTACTTTTTGTTCAATTTTGAACAGTTCAAAAAAACTTAACATTAGCGTCTACGGGGAAATTCAAGGCAATTCCGAACGGTGAGGCGAATTTGCTTCAAACAAACTTTGTAGGAAAAAGCTTTTGATGAAAAACTTGTATGTAAAATATCTTTTTGATTTGAACAATTTTCCGTTCAATTTTGAACAGTTCAAATCCCTTAACAATAGCGCCTACGGGGAAGCTGAAAGTCAATGTAGATTCTGTACTTGAAGGCGGATTTACTTCAAACAAATTTTGTTGGAAATAACTCTTGACGCTAAACTCCAGAGTTCGACTCCGAGAATTTAGGGGCACTTGAATCCGTCTCCGACTTCTGTGCCCGATAATTAATCGGACTCCGACTCCCCGACTTCGACTCTGACTTCGTAGCTTTGGCAAAAATGTATACACGGAGGACAAATGACTGACTCCGATTCTTAAATATTCGACTTCGACTCCTTTATCTCAAAATGAGATTGCCTTCGACTTTGACTCCGCAGCTATGGTTTTAACTGTGAAATAATAATTGTTGATATGACTTGTTTTTATTTTTACACTAAAATTTCAATTTAGGTACTCAGTTTTTGGCGAATAAACTCGAAGTCATTTATGTCTCTACATAAAGATATGCACAGACCATTTTTTTTTTTTTTTTGACAGTGAAAATCATCTCTTTAAGTTGACATTTTATTGTTTTTTTTTTTTTTTTTTTTTTGTTTTGTTTTGTTTTGGTGAGTGCATTATTCATTTAAAAAAATGTTTTTGGCAACAGGTTAAAAAGACGATTTTTTTTTCCATATGATGTATTTATTTTAATGAGCTTATTAATTTTAATCATTATTTTTTCGTTTTGAAAGCTGTTAAAGATTTTTTTAAATGGAAAAAAGTGTATTAGCTGCTTTGTTTAAAAATTGCTGCTATTTTATTTGTTCGTTTTTTTTTTTCCTTTTTTTTACGCATCTAATTTTTTTTAGATGAGTGAGGAATATTTTATTCCTAGAAATCAGCTTAAAGTATTTTAAAAATATGTTTGAAAAAAAATTGCGACTTTAGCTATTTCTGAGAATATTGATTAGGTACTAAAAAGTAGTATGGGTATACGGGAAAGTAGGCTCGTCTAGTTCTAGACAGAACTTCTTGTTGTTTTATGGAATAAGTCGATTTGGCAAGTGAGGCATCCATATAATACACCAAAAATATCTTGAAATGCAGTTCCCGTTAGTCAATATGATGCCAAAAGCATTTGTGGTAGAGGGAAGCAAAGAGATATAATTGCTATTAAAACGAGTGAAAAATTCAAACCGTTGAAAGGATTTCATTAAAAATTTCTTTTTCTAAATCATGCTAGTAGCATTTCCCCGGGTTACCATTTCTTGCCCAAAAACAGATAAAAGTTTCACCTACCTTTTGTACTAATTATCTCCAAATTTTAATTTTGGCACTTGCACATTTTTGCTTCCATGAGCTTTATTTAGTTCCACATAAAAGTCATGACATACAGGGTGTGGATAAACTGCTTTCGCAAAATAACAAGTGTGATACTAACCGTACAGACGAGCAAATAATTGGCAGCACAATGCAACATCGTATCCCACTATAGGGGGTGGAGTGCAGAGAAGAATAAAATTGTAATTTCAACCTATTGAAAAAGCAACTGAACTACCAGGGTCGTAACTAAACTATTTCAAAAGTTGCAGAATATATATATATATATATATATATATATATATATATATATATATATATATATATATATATATATATATATATATATATATATATATATATATATATATATTTCAGAGAAAAACTCTCGAAAAAAGTTTAAAAAAAAACTACTACTAATTGCCAAGCGTGTATTTACACCATTCGCACCAGCGAATGAAAGACTGGCGCAACCCCTTGAATGTCTCTGGGATTGTGAAAATTAGTCTGTAGCTACAATGACTATTGCTACGCACAATCATTTCAATCACACTTGACTAGAAAAAAAAATTAATTAAATTTAATTAGTGAATTAATATTTAAAAAAACTATTAACATCAAGTGTCATCCACTACAAGTTTCAAAAAATGTATTTCAACTTGAGTGAATAAATAAAAAATATTTTTATCATTGATTGAAAATTTGAACAAATAATAGAGGAAATGTGAACTGATAGTAGGAATTGAAAAAGGCAGACCTCTTGGTCGTCAAAGGTGGACAGTAAACATTATGTCGACAGTCCAACCAACCTTTGTGGAGTAATTCAGGCGCAATCCTTATTTTGTGTTTAATTATATTATTCAATAATTTTTATTGAGTTGCTTTCAATTAACTATAATATCGAAACTGGGTCTCCAAATAGGAATGATAACTATTACAACTCTGTCATTCCGTGAGCGTTCTGTTTGAAGAAAGCTGAAGAATAAATGTTTCGTTGCACAATATTTTAAACGAAACACTACATATATTCTAACCTTTAAACCAGAGATGCCCAATCTTTTTAGCCTACTTTCCCAGTAAAAGTCAGAAAAAGAAGAAAAAAGCATGAAAGAAGGCTCAATGCATCTTTAAAATATCGTGAAAAACAAAAAAATGTCAAAAATAATTAAAATAATTAAAAAATATCGAAAAATCAAAAATTGGAAAGTAGGGTACTGAGGTGGGGAAAAATGTCTGTCTGTCTGTCCCCCCCCCCTAATAACTTTTGAATGAATAGTCCGATCCGAAAAAATTTTTTTTTTGTTCGAAAGATCTCAGCGAGGACATCTCATTCCCATATTTTACTTTTTGATTTGAACTATTTTTTGTTCAATTTTGAACAGTTCAAAAAAACTTAACATTAGCTTCTACGGGGAAATTCAAGGCAATTCCGAACTGTGAGGCGAATTTGCTTCAAACAAACTTTGTAGGAAAAAGCTTTTGATGAAAAACTTGTATGTAAAATATCTTTTTGATTTGAACAATTTTCCGTTCAATTTTGAACAGTTCAAATCCCTTAACAATAGCGCCTACGGGGAAACTGAAAGTCAATGTAGATTCTGTACTTGAAGGCGGATTTACTTCAAACAAATTTTTGTTGGAAATAACTCTTGACGCCAAACTCCAGAGTTCGACTCCGAGAATTTAGGGGCACTTGACTCCGACTCCTGTGCCCGACAATTAATCAGACTCCGACTCCCCGACTTCGACTCTGACTTCGTAGCTTTGGCAAAAATTTACAGACGGAGGACAAATGACTGACTCCGATTCTTAAATATTCGACTCCGACTCCTTTATCTAAAATGAGATTGACTTCGACTCCGACTCCGCAGTTATGGTTTTAACTGTGAAATAATTATTGTTGATATGACTTGTATTTATTTTTACGCTAAAGTTTCAATTTAGGTACTCAATTTTTGGCGAATAAACTCGAAGTCATTTATGTTTCTGCATGACGATAGATATGCGCAGACGATTTTTTTTTTTTTTTTGACAATGAAAATTATTTTTTTAAGTTGACATTTTATTTTATTTTTTTTTATTTATTTATTTATTTATTTATTTTTGTTTTGTTTTGGTAAGTGCATTAATTCATTTAAAAAAAAGTTTTTGGCAACAGGGGAAAAAGACGATTTTTTTTTGATATGATCTATTTATTTTAATGAGCTTATTAATTTTAATTATCATTTTTTCGTTTTGAAAGCTGTTAAAGACTTTTTTTTAATGGAAAAAAGTGCATTAGCTGCTTTGTTTAAAAGTTGCTGCTATTTTATTTGTTCGTTTTTTTTTTTCTTTTTTTTAACGCATCTAATTTTTTTAGATGAGTGAGGAATATTTTATTCCTAGAAATCAGCTTAAAGTATTTTAAAAATGTTTGAAAAAATTTGCGACTTTAGCTATTTTTGAGAATATTGATCAGGTACTAGAAAGTAGTATGGGTATACGGGAAAGTAGGCTCGTCTAGTTCTAGACGGAACTTCTTGTTTTACTAGAAGGCCGCACATGATATAAAGAGCTGCCCAATCAGAACGTTTATATATTTTTTTTTGAAACAATTAAACATTTTCTGAAAACATGAAAAAGGAAAAAAAAACTACAAACTAAAAATTATTTTTATCATTACTTTGCTGCTTATTCTGTAAAAGTTTACATCTGATCACCAAAAACCTCTTTCTGAATATTTAAATCCAAACTTCTACCATTAATACTACTCGTGGTTTTCGTTTTGTAACATTGAACAAAACAACGGGCCACATTAGTCAATTTCGCGGCCGCATGCGGCTCGCAGGCCGCAAGTTGGTCATCAGCGCTATACACAAATCCAAAAACGAAAAAGATGTTCAATAATTATAAAAAATATCTTAGAAATATTGATATTCGACGCTCTCCATTTAATTAAAACTTAAGAATAGCAGCTGCAATTATTGAACAATGTTTTAAACACTACACGACAGCTTGCTTTAACTTTTAAAATACGATCTCGTCATAGTACTTCATGTCAAATTCTAACTAGATATATTTCTACTTTTTTTCCAGCAACAGGTGTTGCAGTAAGCTTTGTACGTATTTACATAACTACATTATCCTTTCCCCTGGAGAAAGCAGAATAAAAAGCTTTTGAAAACGTAACAAAAGATTTAGAATTTGAAAACCACGATGTGGTCTTGAAGCTATCAACCACAGAAAAGATCGAAGTCACTGCGAGGGAGAAATAAAAGTTCTTTTATGTGCTGAAACATCTGTTTGATTTCGTCGAAGGGGGGGGGGGATTTTTATATTCAAAAGCAGCACTTGTCATCTGGAAGTTTAAGCACATGGAGCGGATGAGTTTTCAGTTTTATGGATCGCATAATCAAACTAAAATATATATAATAAATATATATTAAATATGGTATTTTGCTTCAAACATGGTACACTAAATTTGAATTGATTCACTGAATATAGAGCCTGGCTCTAATAAGCTGATTCCCCATTGGATGAGGCTTAAACAGTTCCATTTTTTTAAAATAGGGATGAGAAAAGTCAGTTGTGTGGCGTTGCAGATAACAATCATTGGCGATGTGCCAATTTAAGAATATCTTCTCTTTCAACACAAACCTAAATGAACTCGTCCAAGGTCAAGTGTCTTTGTATCAAAACCAAAAATTTTTGAAAATTACTTGTACAATGCACACTCAAACCTGTTTTTGTGCGGTGGATAGGGACCGCATAAAAAAATCGCAATAAAAATCGTTTGAAATTTCTATAAAAATTTAGTAGCTAGTTTGAAACTAGCTATAAAAAATAGTTTTCGCAAAACAGTTTTTTTAAAAAAATTATGCGGTGGATAAAGACCGCATAAAAAAAGTCTCACGTAGAAAACAACCCAAAAACTTAAAAATAACGAAGAACTACTTCTTTAAAAGGAAGTCAAAATAAACCAAGTGATGATAATTGCGCCAAATCGTCTGGCAAAATTTCCCAAATAAGGAAAGTTTTGGGAGGTCATAGTGACTTCCCATCGGGGTGCCCCTGTGTCACTTGAAGTTACTACCTCGCACTCGTTTTATAAATAATTTCGTCAATTGAGTCATAATCTGATTGAAATTTTCATATACCGCACAAAAAAAGAATTCGCAAAAAAAAAGCCGCAAAAAAAAAAAAACCTGTGACCCTCTTCCTCCAATCAACTCTAATTTGAATTCTGAAACTTTGAATTCAAATTATGTTTTTCGCGATCACGAGTTGCGACAAGACCCTACTCATTAGAGTTAGTGTTTCTAGAAATGGCTCCCCCCCCAAGCATGTCTCTCCTCCTCGGTGGTTATGTGTGTATAGTTGTGTGTGTGCAGGCTTAAGTGTGTACACGTAGGCCTGTGTATTTGTGCAAAGGCGCGCGCGTGTAGACAAGGGTGTATGAGCATGCCTGTGTAGGACATGGACGCCAGAACCCAGCAGAAGTGGATTCCGGGAATCAGTGCTCAGGACCAGAGCAGCCGTGCCGCCGCGCCGCCGGTGGATGGTGGTGCTGCTGGTCCAAGCCGAAAAAGGAACCACAACGTCAAGGACTGTCAAATGAGAACAATAAGCAATCGTGATTGCTCAAAAAGGCCACACAAAAAAATTGCACAAAAAAAAAGAGCCCACAAAAAAAGCCCGCTCAAAAACAGATTTGAGTGTACTATCATAGGCTTTCATCTTCAGAGATAAAATTTTCCAGACTGAAAATGATGCATGTGTTGCCCCAACTACATAATTAAAATATTCCCAGATATCCGGCGCTAAAAACAGAGTAAATAATTCGCAATTTCACTTTGCCTTGCTATTTCACTTTGCCTAGCAATTTCATTTTGTATCAATATTTCACTTTACCTCACATTCTCTTACTATCCACTTAAGTCTCCAAGACTTCAATCCTTTAAATGATTTATAGGGGTTTTATTTCTTTTAGTTTTGTTACTTTAAATATTATGTAGAAACCTTTAAAAAAGTTACCAACAGAATCCACAAAATATTATCTGAGTACATTTTATTGGTTTTAGGGATATTCTTTTAAGTAACAAAAACAAAGAAAAAAAGTAAATTAAATAATTAAAACGCTAAAAATATTTGAGAATAGCTTGTTAGCAGTTAGAAAGAAGCAGAAACAGGCGTATTGATAAAATGAAAAAAACTTTCAAAAAGAAAAAAAGAACGGCAAAGAGGTGAACTTACTCGAAATTCCTGGCAGATGTACGTTTCCTACAACGACACTAAATGTTTTTTCGGAAAGCATATGTATCGGATTTCCGGACAGAAAAACCACTTGAAGAGATGGCATTTCAAAAAACAAATCGTCTTCTAGAACCTCTATACGATTCTCTCTGGAAAAAAAATTTTTTTTACTTGCAAAATTTTAAATTAATAGTTTAGAACTGATGAATAAATTGTAAATGCTAACAGAAATGGAGTACATATACAGGGTGACAAGAAATAGCTTAGACACACATAATTCATCATAACTTTAATATTAATGAAAATATTACGACCAAACTTCAAAATTAACATGAATACATTATTTTGTCTAGTATATTTACACATTTTCAAAGTGCACAGAGCTTTAAACATGACACGAAGTTTTCGGCTATGGGCCGCAACTCAGTTACTGATATTTTATCTCATGCTTGCGTATTTCTTTAGGGATTTCTTTAGGGATGCTAAAGTTTTACGAGGTTTAGCACACACCCTTGTCTTCATGATGAAGTACGAAATTTTTGTTAAACAATTTTTAAATTGATACATTATTCATTTTTTGACATTTTTTTTCTTATCTATACTTTTTTATCACTTTATTTAAAGTTCAGAAAAAGTGGAAACACTTGAATAAACGTATGTTTCATTGTTTTAGAGAACAGAAATTAATTCTTAAAAATTAGGCAAACATTTCAAAATCTCTGCATGAAGCCAAACTGTGATTTTATTTCTTTTATTTTGATTGCTGAATGTGTAGTGTAAAGCCCTTTTAATGAATAAAGAATGTTGAAGCAAATTCATTTCTTTTTTAGTTTGAGAAATCTTTGAAAACACATTTATGGAAAGTCAAGATTTTCCACTGTTGAAATAAATCCGTTCAAGTTCCTGCAGTTACATATCGACTTCATCAGTAACTTTTTCGCATGTCTAGAGAGACCTATGGAGTCTCGCCAAATACCGCAAAACTGCCCCTGGATTTGGTAGCCCACTTTTAGCGAAAACATTATGCTGTATATCTCCTATTTGGCCACATGTAGGACATGACTTCTACTTTACTTCCGTATTAGGCCGAAGTTTGTCTCCTTTACCCCGCGTAGAAATATAACTTCAAAAACAAATATGTGCAGAGAATAAAATTAAAAGAAGCGCAAGAGAATAAATATAGTATTAAAAATGCAATAAACTGTTTCTTGCGACCCCAATAATCGCAACAGACGTTGGCAACAAAATGGAGGTTCTAATGCTCCAGCTAAATTTACAGAATTCATATTTTCTGTAGCAGCTTGTTAGATTTAGTTTTAAAACTTAAATCACTACAATAACATTTATATTTATTTACTTACGTTTTATTTATTTTCTTTCTACCTTTTTTTTTTTTGCTATTGTTTAACTTATAGAGAGGCAAGCAAGATAAAACACTTTACCTCAAGTCAATTTCAGCCAAATTCTGGGGTTTCGGAGGAAAATCAGATCTTCTTAACGACTGCACATGATTTTGTGGCAAAAAAAGCCGCGAAATATTTTCAAAACTTGCAAAGGAACCACCGGCTATCATCTCCAGTCTGCTGTTAGATATGCTTAGCGTATCAACATCACCATCCAGAATCCTCGAGAAATCGGACGAAAGTCGTCGCAGTCCACAGCCTCTGAGCTCTAAGTCTGCTCCAGTGGAGGTAAACCCCTTGAGATACACTAATGGTGTCCAGTTCCAACCTCTGAAAATGAACAAACACATTAACTAAAAGCAGAGGATTCAGCTAAAGCTTCTGTGATTGCTCGAAACCAGTATAAAATTTAAATGTTCCCTTTCTTATACAGTGAAATCCCGTTACAACAAACTTCAAGGGAACACAAATTTGGTTCGTTGCAACAGGAATTTCGTTATAATGGAATTCAATTCATGTAATAAAAATTAAATCTAGGCATAACTTTTATTTCATTGAAACGGATATCTTATTGTATTGGTATTCGTTGTAACGAGATTTCACTGTGCATATGAGGCAGTGAGAAGCAAAGGGATGTAAGTGGCAAAATTAAAAATTTGGAGATAACCAGTACAAATAGCACCTCTTCTCTGTCTTGGGGCAAGAGATAGTACTAGTAGCTATGCAGGGGCTGCTGTACAGCTTGATTTAGAAAAAAAATCAATGAAAACCTACGTAGGACGTTATCTTTATATGCGTTTTACTCAAAACTTGAAAACGTCCACTTACATTCCTTTGCTTCTCACTGCCTCATATGTACATGTAAAAATTACTTTTTGGAAACCTTTTGGAACTTATCGCCCTTTTATAAGAATGACAGGTTGTCGAAGTAGGAAGACAAAATATTAATTTTTTTCATTGCTACATCGAAAAATAAATGCAAATGTTATGCTATGATTCGTAAGAGCACATTACAAAAGCTCATACAATTTGAAACTAGTATGTTGTGGCCATCACGAAACTTTCTTGTATATTTTTCCTTTTTCTGATCCCTCCCCATGCTTGACGAGGAAGCAATATTCCTAACAAAAACAAAATTACACATGCAAAAACTTGACGACCATCCCAATGTCTAAATTATTGTAAAAACAAAACAAAGAGCGAAAACTGAAAGTTACTTTAAAAGCCTTACTTCAATTAATTACAAATATTTTATTTATTAACAAACATAAGATGGCAACAGTTAAAAATTTTAAATCATTGAGATAATATTTCCGATCATTTCCATACAATTAAAATCACGAGAAATACGCAGACGACAATCTATTACGATTTATCTTTCTTATTGTTGCATTAATAAAACAATTTTTATTCGAAAAAAAAATCAACACCTCTTGGAGCGATTGGAGTCAAAATTGAACCAAAGTCTGTTTACGTATGGATTCACATATATTCCAAATTTCAACCAGAACGTAGCATTACTTCTTGAGATAGGGCACTCACAATGGAAAAAAAGAACGGGCGATTGCGCTACCCTCTTTTTAGCTGTTGACACCAAAATAAAATCAGCTCTTATACCCACTAAGGGCTACTTGTCAAAAAAATTTTTGTTTGATTCCGTTCGTTATTTCTTGAGATACAGCAGACACAATTGACGACAAAAAACGTTCTATAACTCAACCCCCGTTTGAGCTATTGACACCAAAATTGAATCAGCACCTGCTCCTGTTAGGGGCAACATATGGACCAAATTTTGTTTGATTCCGCCAGTTACTTCCTGAGGAATAGCAAGCACGCGTAACTCAAAAAACGTCCCATTGCTCCACCCCCCTTGGAGGAATTCGCGCCAAAAACCAATGGGCACAAGTTCACATAGGGACACATATGTGTACCAAATTTCGTTCAATTTCATGCGGTAGTTTTTGCTGTAGAGCGGCCACAAAAAACTGGTCACACACAGACAGACAGACATTTTCCAAAAATAGTCGAAATGGACTCAGCACACCTCAAAACGTTCGAATTCGTCAAAATTCGAAATTCGAAAATTTGCACCAATCCAATACTTTCTTCTATACATTAGATATAGAAGAAAGTAAAAACACACTCTATGTACACCTATTATTTTAAATTCTTGTTATATAACAGCTGTATCCCTCCTCTCCCCAAAAGGTGTTATTGAGTGCCGGAGAAAAGTGGTATAAGTGACAAAACATCGCGTTTCATATCTGGGTGAATATTGGTCGTACTAATGTCAGACGTGGTTTTTTTTTTTTTTTTTTTTGAGTTTTTGATTTTCCTGAATACAATGTAGGAGTTTGAGCACAGTAAAAAAATATCAATTTTGTATTTTTTTTTCTCTTTCTTCTTTTTTTTTTTTCTTCTCCTCAAACTTTTCATATCTTAATTCTGCATCTCATTTCGACCATTTTTACTTTCTTCTATATCTAATACATAGAAGAAAGTATTGGATTCGTGCAAATTTTCGAATTTCGAATTTTGACGGATTCGAACGTTTTGAGGTGTGCTGAGTCCATTTCGACTATTTTTGGAAAATGTCTGTCTGTCTGTGTGTGTGTATGTATGTGTGTGTATGTGTGTGTGTATGTGTGTGTGTGTGTGTGTCACGTCTGTGTGTGACCAGTTTTTTGTGGCCACGCTACAGCAAAAACTACCGCATGAAATCGAACGAAACTTGGTACACATATGTGCCCCTATGTGAACTTGTGCCCATTGGTTTTTGGCGCGAATTAATCCAAGGGGGGTGGAGCAATGGGACGTTTTTGAGTTACGCGTGATTGCTATTCCTCAGGAAGTAACTGGCGGAATCAAACAAAATTTGGTCCATATGTTGCCATTAACAAGAACAGGTGCTGATTCAATTTTGGTGTCAATAACTCAAACGGGGGTTGAGCTATAGAACGTTTTTCGTCGTCAATTGTGCCTGCTGTATCTCAAGAAATAATGAACGGAATGAAAGAAAAATTTATCGGCAAGTAGCCCTTAGTGGGTATAAGAACTGATTTTATTTTTGTGTCAACAGCTAAAAAGGGGGTAGCGCAATCGCCCGTTCTTTTTTTCTATTGTGAGTGCCCTATCTCAAGAAGTAATGCTACGTTCTGGTTGAAATTTGGAATATATGTGAATACATATGTAAACAGGCTTTGGTTCAATTTTGACGCCAATCGCTCCAAGAGGTGTGGATTTTTTTTTTTTTTTTTTGAATAAAAATAGCTTTATTAATGCAACAATAAGAAAGATAAATCGTAATAGATTGTCGTCTGCGTATTTCTCGTGATTTTAATTGTATGGAAATGATCAGAAATATTATCTCATAGACTAATAATAAGAGTAGACCGAGCTTTCCCAGACTTGCTGATGAAAAAATTGGTTCATGGATACATCATGTGACTAGTGGAAGGCTTGGCGAAAACTTTGGCGGCATGGTTGCTAGATGGCAACATTATCTATAGTTTGGCACTCGACATGTATCTTAAGACGTAATGTGTTTTCATTATAATTTTTTTTTTCCAGGTGCAGAGATTGAACTGTTTTTCTTTTAGTTATGCATTATTTTGACATTAGTAATTAGTTTTGATCACAGTTTTCAGTAACTTTTATTTCATTCGGAACTGCTACGTCAGCGTTGGCGTGAACGTTTTGCGTTAACGCAAAAATGTACTAATCGGTATCTTAAATTGAAATTGTAGGTAAAAATCTTACCGTTTGCCGATTCTTTTGGGGAACTTGCAATTTTTAAATGCTTAGAGATTTATTGAAATTGAATAAAGAAAATGCACAATACTATCTAAACGAAAAACTCACTATATTAACAAAATATTTACAACTTAGAATAACAAATTTACAAATCGGACTCCATAAAAGATTCCGTGTTCCACCAATTCTATTTATTTTATATCTCGCCGGCGTTGATCGTCTGCTACGATCAACGCCCGCTGTTGCTAGGATATCCACCAGTCACATGGTTTGGTTTATGAACAGCAAAAGGGTTGCCATAGCTCGGTCTACTCTTATTATTAGTCTATGTATTATCTCAATGATTTAAAATTTTTAACTGTTGCCATCTTATGTTTGTTAACAAATAAAATGTTTGTAATTAATTCAATCAAGGCTTTTAAAATAACTTAAAATTTTCGCTCTTTGCTTTGCTTTTGCAATAATTCAGACATTGGGATGGTCGTCAAGTTTTTGCATGTGTAATTTTGTTTTTGTTGGGAATATTGCGTCCTCGTCAAGCATGGGGAGGGATCAGAAAAAAAAAAAAGAAAAATATAGAAGAAAGTTTCGTGATGGCCACAACATACTAGTTCCAATTAAAAGCATGCAATTAGGACTAACAGTTGCGAAAATAGAGGTCTTGCAGGTTAAACAGGGACACATTGTATATTTTTACTTTCTTCTATATCTAATGTATAGAAGAAAGTATTGGATTCGTGCAAATTTTCGAATTTCGAAGGATTCGAACGTTTTGAGGTGTGCTGAGTCCATTTCAACTATTTTTGGAAAATGTCTGTCTGTCTGTGTGTATGTGTGTGTGTATGTGTGTGTCACATCTGTGTGTGACCAGTTTTTTGTGGCCGCTCTACAGCAAAAACTGCCGCATGAAATCGAACGAAATTTGGTACACATATGTGCCCCTATGTGAACTTGTGCCCATTGGTTTTTGGCGCGAATTCCTCCAAGGGGGGTGGAGCAATGGGACGTTTTTTGAGTTACGCGTGCTTGCTATTCCTCAGGAAGTAACTGGCGGAATCAAACAAAATTTGGTCCATATGTTGCCATTATCAGGAACAGGTGCTGATTCAATTTTGTTGTCAATAACTCAAACGGGGGTTGAGCTATAGAACGTTTTTTGTCGTCAATTGTGACTGCTGTATCTCAAGAAATAATGAACGGAATGAAAGAAAAATTTATCGACAAGTAGCCCCTAGAGGGTATAAGTGCTGATTCTATTTTGGTGTCAATAGCTCAAAAAGGGGGTAGCGCAATCGTCCGTTCTTTTTTTCCATTGTGAGTGCCCTATCTCAAGAAGTAATGCTACGTTCTGGTTGAATTTTGGAATATATGTGAATCCATATGTAAACAGGCTTTGGTTCAATTTTGGCGCCAATCGCGCCAAGAGGTGCTGATTTATTTTTATTATCATTATTTTTTAGCGAATAAAAATAGCTTTATAATGCAACAATAAGAAAGATAAATCGTAATAGATTATCGTCTGCGTGTTTCTCGTGATTTTAATTGTATGGAAATGATCGGAAATATTATCTCAATGATTTAAAATTTTTACTTGTTGCCATCTTATGTTTGTTAACAAATAAAATATTTGTAATTAATTCAAGCAAGGCTTTTAAAATAACTTTCAATTTTCGCTCTTTGCTTTGCTTTTGCAATAATTCAGACATTGGGATGGTCGTCAAGTTTTTGCAGGTGTAATTTTGTTTTTGTTGGGAATATTGCTTCCTCGTCAAGCATGGGGAGGGATCAGGAAAAAAAAAGAAAAATATAGAAGAAAGTTTCGTGATGGCCACAACATACTACTTTTCTAAATGTGTAATAATGATTACATAATAAGATTTTGAGCGCTAGTTCGATTACATCCAAATTTAGGGATTTTAATTACAATTACGATTACAGGTATTTTAAATACTTTGCGTCCGATAACGATTATGATTCAAAAAAAGGAAACGATTACTCTCGATTAGGACTACTCACGGGTGCAGAATATCTCCTATCCGGCGATCTAGGACCGGGAGAAATTTGAACATCTGTGGAATTTTGCAAATTCAATTTGTTTTTTAATTTTTCAATTTTTTTCGCAAGTGTCTTTTAAATGCATTTTCTTTTGCATCACCACTCTTTATATGTTCCTTAACTAATTGTTGGATAATAATTTACATTTAATAATAAATATTAGATAGGAGATTTTAATTAAAACTTATATATGTATTTATTTAATTTACTTTTTAGATACCTAGTTCTACAAGTTACAAGTTCATTCTATTAGTTTTAAAGATGCAAATGTTTTTGTTTTCAAAATTAACTATACCTATAGTAATGAATGAATTTTTTTTCTGAAACATAAAACATATTGTAAAATTTTGGGGAAATTTTCATATAGATTGGGGGAAATGTTGGCAATAAAAACATTTTCTGCACCCCTGCGACTACGTAATCGCGATTACCCCAAGCCTGCTGTATACTATATTATGATTCGCGTTAAAATAATCATAGCTTGCAAAAAAAAAAAACGTTTTGGTAGCCGTGATTTCAAGAAATTACCCAGAAAGAACCTCAGACCACTATTAGTGCCAAAACAATTCACTTTCCTTCCTATTTGTAAGTTCGTGTGGTAATGAATCCGAATCTTTCAAAATTAATAAAATATTTACCTTCTGACTTTTACTCCTGATATCTTGATAACAGCACTGTCTCTGAAGCGGACCCCTTTGAAAGCTGAAGTATTTGGGGTAGGATCAAAAAGGTATTCGAAAGTAGCATTGGTAACATTTAATTGGATGTTGCCGACGATGCCAATATTGGAAAAAAGATTAGGTGGCAGGGCGTAATGCTCGCCGCCTGTAATTGAGAATGAAAAGTTCCGACACATTTTAAAAGCCCGAGACAGTTCCTGGAAAGAAAGAAATAATGTGTATATTATAATACAAATATGATGTACTAAGTTTTACGTACTAAACATTGACATTTGCAGCTCTATATCTGCTCGTTGGTATACTACAGCGTTTCTTATTTTCTTTAATAAGTGAAACCCGTTTTAAATCCACTTTTCTTTTCTTTTTTTTTACGGAACCCCTGATTTTTCTCAATAGTATGGTTTAAATGCAACATTCAAAAATTACTTACTAGCAATAAAAATGAAAAATATTCTGAATAATACTTATTTTTCATCTAAGGTAACACCTTTTTTAAAAATAATTAAATATAATTTCAATAAAAATTTCATATTCTTGTACTAACATAGTCGGAGGTCATACATTGACAATATTTGAGTACATAATCCACAATTCGTTTAGATATTATATCTGCTGTTTATTCAAAAAATATTAAGAGAAAATTTCGTTCCGAATTTATTTTTATCGATTTTTTAACTAACTATTTTGAATTTAAAAAACGGATTCAAAACCCTTGACTGATCTCCATAGATCATTGGGGTTCCGTGGAACACAATTGAAGAAACGCTGGTATGCTAAGTAGGGAGAAATGAATAACTATATAAAAAGCAGTGCTGTAGCTTGGGAGGGGGAGGCGGATATTAGTTTTTTTTTTTTTTTTAGTGAAAAAAATTTACAAATGAGTCAGTGAGAAGCAAAGGGATGTAAGTAGCAAAATGAAAAATTTGGAGATAACTAGTTCAAATGGTAGGTGAACCTCTCCTCTGTCTTGGGGCAAGGGATAGTACTAGTAGCCCTGGTAGGTTCTATTATACCGCATGAGTTTAAAAAAAAATCAACGAAAGCCAACCTAGAGCCTTATCTTTAACTGCGTTTTACTCAAAATTTAAAAATGTCCACTTACATCCCTTTGCTTCTCGCTGCCTCAAATTTAATGTAATTTGGTTTCAAACCACCTTTTCTTTTGTAGTGAATGCCCCCAACATCTATTCCTCTAACATCTTTTTCCAACAACAACACTGACTATACGTGATACCATTTCAAATAAGTTTATGGATATTGTAGAGAACATATTACATTGGCAAGTAATTTTGGCGCCATTCAAAATAATAAACAATAGACTGGCTTCTTTCTTTGATAACTTCTTGTTCATATCAAATGTGCAGATAGTTAACCTTTAATAAAATTGTTTTAATTGCATTGAGGTTTATTTTTAACAAAATTTCTGATACTTTAAATTTTTGAGCTCTTTTTGAGTAAACTAGCCATTTTTATTTCAAAACTATGATACATTTTCTTCTACCACGCCAGGTTTTTCCTCCACACTTAACGTGAATGTGATATTGTAACACATGCAACCACTTTCCGCGACTGAAAAACTTCCTTGGGAAAGTAAAGAGCAGTATCTGCAAAACTTTCGTTTTCCTTTTTCTTGTTTTACTTTTCTTTTTCATTTTTGTCATCTATTATGGCATAACTTTATTGTACAAGCTTTCCAATTATGTTTATGCTGGAAATAAAGAACGAAAAAAAAAGTCTTAGTCCAACATTTCTCGATTGTTAGTATGGAATCCAAAAGGCGTTTCTTCAAATATCTCAAACGCTAATTTCTGCAGACATATAAACCTTTTAAACTTGAAACAAAGTGTTTCTTTCCCAAAATATTATTAACTAGCAAAAATACCCGGCGTTGCCTGGGTCAGTAATAATTATTAGAAAAAATCGTTACTTGCTTTTGTTTTCTGTTTTAAGTGAAAAAATTTAAAACACATCTTTTTGACGTGATTAAAAATCGAGTTTCTTCCTTACCCATAAAACTAAAATAGCAATAAGTATAAAGAACAAAGTAGTTTTGATTTAGAAACGAAAGCACTAAATTTAAGCATATACAAATTTAAAAAACATGAAATTAATCTTCTCATGTTTAAAAAGATTAATCTGTTGATACTTTTCTTTTTTTAACATGGAGTCTAAAACCTTCTCTGTATGGCTAATGAAGTACGAAGTGATTAAAAAAAAGTAGCTGCGCTCGTAATCCCCTTATACTTACTTAAGTTATTTCGGGAAATTTCAATCATTGTGGCTCTTGGTGCGATTTTACCGAATTTGCGAAAGTCATTTCGGGATACCTTCGATGATGCTCCCCCATTCTTTCCTTACTTTGTAAAACGATATGATATTAATTTTCGTTACAGAGATATCGTCGCCAGATGCTGAGATATTTTTGGTCACCATAAAATAGCGCTAAACAGTTTCATCCGAAATGTTACCAAAATAAGTAATAAAATTTGGTGATTGTTTGAAATTGTGCAAAAAGGAAAATTAATGGAACTTTTTGTGCTGTTTATGGATTTGCCTAATTTAGTTGCTGGATTATTTAACACAGTAAAAAAAGTCTTTTGAAAATTCTTTGATTGGTGATATTTTCATTACATGGTGAAAGCTGAGAAACATTATGACGTAGTCTTCGGCTTCAAAAACAGCAACGTTGAAAAAACTGCCAAATGCATCAGCTACGGAAATCTTTCTGCAAAAATTTTGGCGATCTGCTGGTTGTTTGGATAATGAGTAAGTGTTCAATCAGCATAAATAATAATAAAAACCATTAATTACATTAAAGTTCCGTTTAAATAGAAAATCATCAGCCAAATCATGTATTATTTGCCAATCTTGTGCAAAAATCTTACTTCAAGATTTGACTTGAGAAAAGCCTTGAACAATCACGAAAAGCAAAGAAAGTCAACAATACAACAATTGTCGCTATCGACAGGGAGTTGAGATGATACACTAAATACTGTATTGAGTTGAGGAAAGCCTTCGAACATGGATCTAAAAAGCTCATAACTCGTTTTTTATTCTACTTAGAAATTTCGAACAGGTGCCATCTTCAGCAGAAAAATCAGAGCTTTCGATGGACATATAATGGAAATATGTGCAAGTATTTTTTCATCCCAATATTAGAGAATTTATACAAAAATTGTTTTATTGCCCCCCTAAGGGGGTTTTACCCCCCATAACGGGACGAAAACTACCCTATGTGTTATTCTGATGCATAAGCTATATTATTGTAAAGTTTCATCAAAATCCGTTCAGTAGTTTTTGCGTGAAAGAGTAACAAACATCCATACATCCATACATCCATACATCCATACAGACAAACTTTCGCATATATAATATATTGTAAAGTTTCATCAAAATCCGTTCAGTAGTTTTTGCGTGAAAGAGTAACAAACATCCATACATCCATACATCCATACATCCATACAGACAAACTTTCGCATATATAATATTAGTAAGATTCTTTTTGTGACGAATTTTAATTCACTTTATCGTCACGACAAAAAATAAATTTTCAGTAAGGAACGTAAAATTGGTCCGTGTTCATTAGAAATACAAATGGTACTTTTCTTGCATTGTATGTGCAATGTAATTACTTATTACTCTACAATAAAAAATTCTCTTTTTTCCTATATTTTGAGAGTTAGTCGTTTTGTGTCTTATGTAGCTTAAAAACTTGATGTGAAGAACAAAACTTGAAATCATTTTTTTCTCAGGGGCCAAAAGTTTATCAAAAACAAATCACAGATTTAAAGCAACTAAACATGTTTCCAGTGTTATCAATGAAGACTACTCACAATTTTGTTTCATATCCTTATTTATACATTCCTTATAAAAAATAAATAAATAAATCAAAAAAACAAAAAAAAATTAAACCTTTGCTGAATTTCTTTTTGTAAAATGTAATTTCACATCGTTAGAAAATATTTCATTGTATTAACAAATAAGAAAAGTAAATAAATATATACTTCTTTTTATCCAAAAAAAAAAAAGTATGTAGGAAAAGTGTTGTACCTTGGGACACTTTTCATGTTTTAATTTTTAACATCAATTGTTTGAATCAAATTTAAAATCTAAAAGGATCAATCTATGTGAAATCATGCAGGCCATGTTGCTCTCTACTTTTGGTTTTAAAAAATTTTTGTCTGTTAATTAACTATTAAATTGAGAGTATGAAACGGTGGTTTAAAAGATTTTAAACCTTCAGAATTTTTTTGCCAACCACTTTTTTGCCACCAGTAGCTGCGGAGTCGACTTTTTATGAAAAGTAGTACTTTACAAAAACTCTTAGAACTTTTTTATTTATGAATGTATCAAAATAATTCAAAAACCATTCGATTGAACAGAAAGTGACTTAAATTTCAAAAATAGTTATTTTTCTGATAAGTTTTAACAAATCTGTGTAACATTGACTTAAAAATGTGATTTTCCGTGTGAAATTTCACATTTTTAGCATAAAAATATTAATAGAAAGAAGTAAGACTCACTCTTACTTTTTCCCCCTGAACAGGCATCTTATAAAACTATTCTCAGAAGCAGGATGAAACGTCTGAAGCAAATCCATTTTTTTATATAGTTAGTCAAACTTGCCGTCTTAGAGAAAAAATGCTAAATTTTTAGATTCAATATTCGAAAAGGGACTAAACGAAAATCTATGAAATTTTAACTGTATAACCTTTATCTTTATCTTTTATCTTTTACTGACAATAAAGCTGAAAGTCTCTTTGTCCGGATCTCTCTCTGTCCGGATCGCTGTCTGTCAGTATCTCTGTGACGCGCATAGCGCCTAGATTGTTCGGCCGATTTTCATGAAATTTGGCACAAAGTTAGTTTGTAGCATGGGGGTGTGCACCTCGAAGCGATTTTTCTAAAATTCGATGTGGTTCTTTTTCTATTCCAATTTTAAGAACAAAATTATCATAAGATGGACGAGTAAATTACGAAATTATCATAGCGTGGAACCGTAACATGAGCACAAGCCAGTTGGCGAGAAAATACACCATACATTATTTGTAAATGTACAGACGAACCAAAAGACCTTTTAATTTTCTAATACGGGCAAAGCCGTGCGGGTACCACTAGTATAGTAATAAATGTGAGGCAGATTTTTTATATGTGATCTCTTAATAGTTTTAGAAATATGGAGCCTTGAAGTTGTCTTAAAAATCACATTTATTAACGCCAAGAAATCAACATAATGCAAACTTTATTCTACTCATTATTATATCAGTTGCTGTTTTGTAGTATAAACTATCTTTTTATACTTAAATTCACTTATTTGCAAATTTTACTCTGCGTTAATATCAATAAAATGTTGCTCTTAAATTTTTCATAACCTTATTGTGGTCATTCTTTTTCAACAAGCTCTAATTTCCGCATGATTAATTGTACGAAACATTAGCGAGTCCGGCTTTTCCCACACTGTCACCGATACTGTCAATGTTTAATTAGTGTTAAATTCATTGTCATCATCACTATCTTTTTATGCTTTCTTCTTCAGTTTTTTGAACAAATAATTTTGTGGCACTTTTGTGACAGTGTGATTTACCTGGAGTTAAATCAACAAGCAGATTTGTGGGCTTAGACAAGTGTTGCAAAACAACTATCTATTTCATTGGATATTCTAAGTTTAAGCAACTTCTGGTCATCTTCTGACAATTCAGTTATTTTCTTAGTCATTCTTTGGTAATCTTTTATATAACATTGCTCACCATTGAGAACACCCACATAACAGTTAATATTGAACAATCACAATGTAAAACATAACTAAACTGAAATTGACACACAAATTAATCTTTTAGAAAAAAATTAATAAGTTTTCTTAGTAAAAAGCAAAATAAGTGTATAAGGAGCAAGTAAAAACATGTTAATGCACTTAATCATTACAAGTAGGATGTGCAGCATATAAAACTACAGTTTATAACATGATATAATCATTAACTGACTAATTAAAAATAAACAAAACCGGATTATGAAATATGTATGATCTGAGTCTGGAGACGTAATTTTCGAAGCATTCTCCTGCAGCTAAAATTTCACACGGAAAATCTTATTTTTAAGCCAACGTTACACAAATTTATTAAAACTTATCAGAAAAATAACTGTTATAGAGATTTAGGCCATTTTCTGATTTATCCAAAAGTTTTTAAATATTTTTGATAAATTCATAAATAAAAAAAGTTTCAAGAGTTTTTGTAAAGTGCTATTTTCATGAAAAGTCGACTCCGCAGCTACTGAAAAGTGGTTGGCAAAAAAAATTCTGAAGGTTTAAAAATTTTTAAACCGCTGTTTCAGACTCCCAATATAACAGTTATATAACAGGAGGAAAAAATTTTTAAATCAAAAATAGTGAGCAACATTTTTTTCTTTTCCTGCGTGATTTCACATGGATTGACCCAAAAGTCACATTAAAATACCCTAACATACTTCTATGCAACATATTTTTTAAAATTCAGACAGTTTGAAAATAAAATGTTGCCAGCCATTTTTAAAGTAAAAATTCCAAGCTGTCCCAAGGTACAACATCCTATTGTACATTGGGACACATCCTGTTGTACTATGGGAAAATCTTCATGATTCAGGAAACAACCACATACTTAAATCAATTTTGCACCTGAATACAAAAAAAAAAAAAAAAAAATTTCATGGTAGTGAATGTATCATGAATATTTAATAATGAATTATGAATAATGAATTATTGTCTAACATTAAATGTGTTTAAATGACTGCATAAGATTAGAACATTGTTCTATGTTCCAAAACATATCTTAGTTATTAAGAACCATGCATATGTTTTACCTAAGGTACAAAATGTTTGGCTGTCCCAAGGTACAATCACAACGTGGTTTAAGAAAAACCAAAATGATGGTCAATCTAGATACACTATCGTTATTTCCTCATAAGCAAATTATTTAAAGTACTTCTTTTTCATAACACAATAAAATTCAGTTGATTAAGTTTACAAATATAAAGACAGAAAATGGAATAAAAATGAAGAAAATATTTACTTTTGAGTCATGAAATTTTCTTTCTCTCATAAAATCGTCAATCTTACTCATTTGATGCTGATTTTTATTGTGGCACGATTTAGTGGTGTAGGTTACTATAAGAGATTACAAAAACATGGCTGCTAAAAATAGATTCTTAGAAATTGGCAGTGTCCCAAGGTACAACACTCTCCGCTACACATATATACTTTTTTTTTAGATGAAAAGAATTCATTGATAAACTTTTGTCTTCCATAAATATCAATGCGTATGGAGGGAATGAAAAACAATTTAAAATTATTGCTTGATTTTTGAATGGCCTTTAGGCAGTTATGTGATAAAAATAGTAAATCATTCAATGTAATACAGTGAAACATTCTACAAGCAAAAAGAGAAGGCATAATTTAGATTTATCAGTAAAAATGAAGAAGAAATCAACATCACCTGGAAATCATCATACGAAAGAGAACCATTGCATCTGCATCCACAATTTTGCAAACTCCACCTACAAACGCACGGAGTCTTTGGAGCATTCCTTTCTTTTGTTTCCCGCCGAAACGGAAAATTGTTTTCGTTTTCCATTTCGTTTCGCTCATTGTGGATACTTTCTCTGCCTCCGGGATATTTGTTTTCTAATTTTACTTCATTCTTTGTGCTTGGGAAGTCGAACGCGGTGTTGTTGACAGAAGTCCTCCGCCTTGGAAGACGCTTTTTAATTTTCCGACGTGATTTGTTTTTTCTTCCGTTCCTAATTGTATCATTTCTACCTTCTGTAATACTTTGTTTCGCAGCAGCTATGTAGAATTGATCATATTTACGAAATTCATTATGCCTGTTTGAGTCAGAATATACAGTAGGGGGTTGATTTCTTCGCCTTCCATAATCTGATGCGACGAAAGCGAACGTTTGATTTGTAGCTTCAAACTCAATTGCCTTTTTTTCTTCATTAACCAGAGCGTTCGATGGTTTGTTTACGAATTCTTTCGCATCATGATACTCTATCAACGCCGCAGCGAGCCACATCAAACATGGTAGCATTGCTAGCATTTGGGTAAGTTTTTACCTAGAAAGATAGAATACAGTAATTATATAACAGTTTCTGTAAGCAGAACCGGATTAACTGCATTTTAATGATCGGTAATTGCCATTGCTAATCAAACAACTATTGCTTATGAATTCTAAAAATAGTTTGCATCCAAAACATAGACATCCTATGTGGAGTACGTAGACAATCTTTATAGCCTCAATAAACAATACTCCATAGGTATTCTATTAGTTAAACAAATAGCATGATGAATTGAGGCAGTGAGAAGCAAAGGAATGTAAGTGCCAAAATTAAAAATTTGGCAGTGATCAGTACAAATGGTAGGAGAACCTCTCCTTTGTTTTAGGGCATAAAGATGGTACTAGTAGTTTTAGTGGGTGCTGCTATACAGTATGATTTAGAAAAAAAAATCAATGAAAGCCAACCTAGGATCTGAACTTTAACCGCGTTTCCCTTGAAACTTTAAAAAGTCCACTTAGATCGATTTGCCTCTGACTGCCTCATATGATACCATGATATTCTTTACATATTTCTATATAATCTATCTCAAAACACTGTAACTCAGTAAAAGGTATTCTTAGTCATGTATACTGACATTGCAGAAGATTCATATTCAGTCTACAAATGGTATTAACATTGTAAAAGGTTCCTATGCGTACTCTACTTCATATAGACACTGTAAAAGGTTCTCGCGAACTCGTTTAATGATATCTATGCAGGGACGGATACAAGAGAGGTGATCGCCCCTCATTTAAGGGACTCTCCACCGGAAAATTTTCGATACTGAAGTTTAAAAAATGCGATTTCAAATGAGTTTTAATGATGTTGGGGAAGATAAGCTTGAGACTCTCCCCCGGAAATGTTACGGAATTGAAGTCCGAAACCTGATCATTTTTGTAAACCTATATGCATTTTATGTAATAAAAAGTAAGAAATATAAAAATCAGCCGCCCTTCCCTTGAAGCATTTCAGGATCCGCTTTGTATCTATGAATTCTATGAGCTTTACGTGCCTTATAATCAAACCTGTAACGCAGCCTTTATGAATGTCTTATGTCAGGCTATGACAAACAGCAGAGATGTACCGAATATACAATTGGTATCCGGTATACTGCCTATTCGGCAGACAAACCGAATACTCGTCTCGGTCGAACAGTTTAACATTCAGCAAGTAAAGAAATTTAAATATCCGACAATTGATAAAAAAAAACACACACATTTCAATTAATAATAGCTATATCATAGTACTGTAGAAATAAATTAGTTGAAATTGTTACTTACTGATATTATCACATTCAAAGTAATTTTAATGTGATAATATTAATTATGTGATAATTTTAATGTAAGAGAAAACGCTCAGATATTAAATTTAAATGTTTTTGCTTTTCAGTTTTTCTTAACTCTTACGACATATCACATTAACCGTAACCTCATTTAAATATGAAATAGCAGCCTAAAAAAAACCACATAATTTTCAGTGTTCATAAATATGTAAAGTCTACTAACAGCTAATTTTTCGTTTATGAAATATGCAGCTAAAAATTATCATTTTACAAATATTTAAAAAGGTGATTAATATTATAAAAGAAAAACCCTTGAATAGTACATTTTGCACTGTTTTAAGTTATGAAGTTATACAGCATATATGAAATATTAACTATTGTTTAAAAGTAAACTGATTAAAATAAGCATTGCAATCAAAATTTAATATCAGTAAATTTATAGTGTAGGAACATTAGACGTTCTGATTTTTTTGCTTCAATTTGACTCCTCAATTATAAATTTTTATAAAATTATATACCAGCTCTCAAGAGACTAAGATAGCATAAAATCACTTGAATAAACTGTAACGTGTAATGATATTTTATGCAAATTAAATTTGTATTTGTTTGTAAGGTAAATGCAAGATTTTTATTTATAACATAACTTGCTGCCATATGATTATTAGTTATCAAATTATGTATCAGAAAAAAAAATAATTATCTTTTTATGCATAATTGAATTTAACGCTAACTGAATTACCCATTTCCTAAATTAATTTGCTTCCGCTTTTAGAATGATTTATTTCATTATTTATTTATTTTAAATTAATAATTGTAATTAATGTAAATAAAAGTTGGATACAAAATGAAAGTACACTCACATTTCACAAAAAACACGAAACAGATAAACATTTTCTATTTCATATTTGCATAAAATAAAAACACATATATTAGTTTTAAAAAAATAGCTGAATGTTCTTTATTCTGTAGCGAATTCGGTTGGAATCTTAACAGAATATTCGGCATTTTTTATTCGGCCAAATACGGTATTCGGTGCATCCCTAATAGATAACAATGTAAAAAATATCCGTAAACAATACTGGCACTCTGCATAGAGCATTGTAAAATAATGTATCGAAGCGTTCTGTTATTGATGCTTACATATTGAAAGCCCTAAGAGCCTTAAAAGAATTCAAAGACAGTGAAATAATTCCATATTAGCCACGTACAGCATTCCAAGAAAATGAACTCTGTATATTTTATGACTTTTATGAGCCTTAATGAACATGTCTATGTTGGATCCTTTGACATTTTTATTTCAGTGTGTCGTGGATAATACAAAAATTATCCGTAGATAATATCTCATCAAAAAGAATCCTGTTGTAAAAATTTCCCCGCCAAGAAAACCTTTAACTTTTCCGCACAAAAAAGAAAACCTGCATCCTAAACCCAAAAACCCTCAGCCATAAAAAGTTATGATATCTAATTTGCCCGCCAAGTATCTGCCAAACTATCATCCTCCCTCTTCTCCTTTTTCATCACAGCTACTTCCATTAGAACCTCCTCCCACCTTCAACTCCTCAGAAATATGGATAGATCTTTTAAATTGTTTATCTTGTTCGGCGGGGAGCTTTTTGCTCACCAAGTAACCACTTCACTTTGAAAAGCTTCCCGCCAAACAAGATAAACAATTTAAAAGATCTATTAATCTTTCTGAGGATTTGAAGGTGGGAGGAGGTTCTTGAGAACTTCAAGTCAGAAAATTTTCAATTGAAACAACGCTGTTTTGTGTTTTTAAGGAACAATAATGGCTAGCCTAATTTTACGTCAAGTTATTTTCTGACTATTAAGATTCCATGTTCATTTTGCGAGAATTAGGCGGTTTAAATTTTATTGCAGTCCTTGTATCCTCTCTATTGCAAAAAAAATTATTTGGATAATAAAATATTATATTTTAAATTATATTGTTTTCGAGTATTTTACAACTTCGAAATAAATTCTATTAGTTTTTTATTTGACAGATTATTCAACATTTTCATGAAGGTTTCTTTAAATGTTTTACAGCTTGAGGGCTATTTTAATCTAGCTTTTCACTTTTTGTTTCATTACATTTTTTCTTAAATCGTGGATTATTTTACGTTTTATGGGATAATTTTAATTGTTTGGTGATTTATCTTTTTCTTGATAGAAGTCTTTGTCTTGTTTAATACCTAGTTTTGTTTAAAAATTCATTTAAAAAACGAAATAACGCATATTATCACCAAGCAAAAAAAAAAAAAAAAAACTAAGCCATTAAATATTTTAAATTTGAATGTGTCAGAAGATCTATACAACTTTACTCGATGTCAAATCGCGGATATCCCAAATTTGCCACAGCGAATGCGCTTGTTGCGCGCGGACTAAGCTCATTAAAAGTCTTGCTTAAATTAATTGCAAAATTTTTTTCAGCTAACAAATTACTGCAAAGCACGGATATCCACACACGTATTTCATATATTTTCAATTCATTATGTGTTGTTTGTGAAAAATCCAATAATTTAGAAAATAAGCAAACCAATAAAAAAGTGATATTTTTCGCTTCCAATTAAAAAGTTATATGTGCCGTATTCATATGCGTACAGTTTCATATAATTTGTCACGTAAAATATTGTAATGGTTTAACCCCAGTTTCGCGCCGACATTTAAAATTTCTTCCCTCCATAAATATATCAAAACTGAAAAATAGGAGGAAGGAAATTTCGTATCGGCAAAACTTGGGGGGGGGGGGGGGGGGAGGCAGCATTCTAATCTCATTCATTAATTTGTATCTGTGCTTAAGTATAAACAAACAACATAGAATCTGAAAACAGAAAACCCAATGAGCTTAGTCTGCGCGCATGCGCAGTCGCTGTGGCAAATTTGTGATATCCGCGATTTAACGTCTAGTTGCAACTGTTGGATATGTTTTAGTCTTGATTGAATTTCATTTCCTAAGACAACTTTGGAATAACTGTTAGATCTGTTCTAACCTTGCAATTGCAGTACGAGATAAACAAACCCTATGAGCTGAGAGTAAGTACATAAGAATTTAGGGAAAATTAGTGATTTTCAAACTTCAATTACTCCGGCCCATGATGTCCCAGGGGGTTGAATTTTTGTATATGTACTCAATGGCCCCCCAAGAATATGTATACAAAAATTCATTACCGTAGCCCCTCGGGGGGGGGGGGCTCTGATAGAACCCCGGGAAGGTACAATTTGGGGGGTAAAAACGAGGGGGGAAGGGGAGGGGTCAAATGGCACAAATAGCACATCAGTAGGGCACAAGGAAGTGTGCGAAATTTCAGCTTGATTCCTTTTTTCGTCCGGGCTGTAGCCCTGGCAAAGAAAGCGAAAACTTTTTTGAACAGCGATTTTATAACTTTAATACCTCCTCCCCCTGATGGTCCAGGGGATTGTATTTTGGTTTACGGCGTCAGGGGCCACTAGAGATTGAGTGTACCAAAAATCAACTCCGGGGATCTTCATGGGATTGAGATACAGAGGGGTGAAAAACCCAAAAAACCCCAACTTGTTCTGTCGTGTAATCTTGTTCTTGGTCGCTTTCCTTTTCTTTCGTCTTTGGCGGTGGATTTGCTTCTGTTGGCTACTGATGTTTGGTTTCCTTGGCGGGGCGGGACGCTCCCGTGTCCCGTGATCGATACTCCTTTTTGACACAGAACAGCATTCTTTTGCTTGCAGTGCATAAGTGATCCCTCACAGAGGCACAGCGAGAATGGTCTTGGGGAGGGGGGAGGGGTTTCTCTGTACCCATGGTTTTAAACCATAGTTCCAAACCTAATATGTCAATGAGGACTATACTGATCATAATTAACCGACACCGCCAGGAAATCGTTGCAGCACTACAGTCGACTCCGGCTACAACGCGATTCGACCTACGCGAAATGGCTGTAGCGCGATTTTTCCCCAGTAAATAATTTTAGACCTAACACGAACTCCTCGCCCGCAACACGAAAATTTTCAAAAACGGAATCGCAGTGTGAAAGTATCGGCTTTGTTATTGGCTACTAAAATTTTTTTCCCGTGAATGGATCTTCATCTTTTTAGCATCACAGGCAGCGGAAGTTCCCACACCGTACTAGTCTGAACACAGCTTTGTTTGCATACACAAATATCTACTCTGCATTTTCCATATTTTTTTCATTCTAAAGGTAAAAGTTAAAGAAATATAAGGACACCTAAGAGCACTGTTCCATCCAAAGTTTGTGAAGACAGAAAGAAAAAAAGAAAGTTTCTTACAATTAAAGAAATGTTGAAGGTTATCAATGCGCTTGAACAACTAAAAAATGCGTCGAAGGTAGCAGCACAACAATTGGGTGTGAGTGAATCTTCCATATGTACCTACTATTATTACTACATACTGTACGTACCATACTGGTTTATTTTATGTCTCTCTTTCCCGTTGATTACTGATTTTGTGCATCGTAACAGTATTTTATGTTGAATAAATCAGCTTTTTAAAAAATACAAATAAAAATTCAGTTCTTTATGTAAGAAACGGTAATACATGGTTAAGGAATGGTTTAAAAAGTTTGAAGTGGTGTTGAAAAGTGTCTAAAATAATTAGGTATGTTTATAAAGAATTTTACGCATACCCTTTTCCACAACGCGAAATTTCGACTTACGCGCAGGTTCTTGGAACGCATCCCTCGCGTAAGTCGAGATTTGACTGGACTGATTTTTATCTTATTTTTTGATTTTTCAATAAGCTTATACTACATGCAATAAACCGACATCCCGGTTATCCCATCCAGAGACTGTAGTTTCGTCCTTGTTTGGACTCATTTGGATTGATGAGTCCAAAGAAGGACTAAACTGCAGTCTCGAGATGGGATAACTGGGATGACAGTATATTGCATGTAGTTCTGCCTTAGTCCTGGCTTAGGGGCGGTAATTTACTACTTAAGCTTAAGCTAATTCTGGAAGTGTTTGTATACTCTCCTTAACTTTGTTTTGAAGTCTACTCTTTTTGTTCTGGCTCAAAAAGAATAAAAAATATAAGAAAAGAAAGAACTACTCATCAGAATCCGCAGTAATTTCAGAAAAAATCCTAAAACGCTCCACAATTTCAAGACTAACCAGGCCCGGATCTGCGTATCCACAGACTACATAGTGCGGACGGCCCACGTACTCAAGAGGCTCAACGGCCCAAGAAATTGAAAAAAAAAAAAAAAAAGAAACTAGCACTAGGACTTATGAGCGTTGCAAATGTACTGCTGGCCTCTGAGGAGGGGCCCTAAGTATTTTGTTGCCCGAAATCTATAGATCCAGGCCTGAACTAACAATTATTCTCTGTAATATATTCTTCTACAATGCGCTCCCTAATCCTACCACAAATCGTGATATTTCTGTTTTTGCAAAACATTCTTTGATAATTGCACTAATCATATTAAAACCATTTGAATGAGGAAAAAAGCAAAAACAAAAAGACAATAAAAGTAATCAACTATCAACACCATGCATTTGTAAAAAATGGTTACTCTTTTTTTTTTCTCCTTTTATCAATGGTTGAAATCAAGTGTGAACCCTAACACTTCGCCTTGAAACGGACCATAAGTCACGACTTTATTGCACCCGGAAGATCAATTTTTACGAATTATAAACATACATTAAAAAAACTCCCCACTAAATTTCACTCTCAGAACCGGATTTTTGTGCACCCATTTGATTAACCTCGCATCACTCCTATATACTTGACCCATTTCCAGATTTTCTTCCGTTTTTTCGCCCGCTACTTGGTAATGTTCTCATGCGGGTGATATAAAAACGGAAAGGTTAACCGGTATCATCAAAATGTGAACGAGTAATTATTTTGCTGATGGTTTCTGCCATTTATTAAAGTGGGTTTTTATTCTATTATTACTCAAATGAATGGATTTTGAGGAAATACACAGGATAACACCTGCAAAGACAAAGGAAGAAATTAACATATGATTGGGCCTATTCGAGTGGAAAATGATACGGAAACCTGTACAAAATAGTTTCATTTAACGAGCTGCCGAATAATAGAATAATTTTCACTTGAGGTAACTACGCGGCTTAGTACCACGATAAGAACAAAGCTCCATCACTTGCCAAATTGAACAACAAGCAGGTAGGAAAGAAAGACCTAAGTAATAAATTTGCAACCACTATATTGCTCTTCATGATACAAGTGATGAATGAAAGCTCAATTTAAATTAGAACTAACATTCTGTTTAGTTGACAAAATACTTTTTACGGACAGTTAAGACTGTTCCAATAAACCTATTCGGATTAATAAACACGTTATTAAATAAACATATTTACCAGAAAGGAAATGAATGCATAATATTGGCCAGTAAAGGAGAAAAAATCAATGCTGCGGAGTCGTAGTAGGACTGATTTTGAGGTAAAGGAGTCGGAGTCAGATTTGTTTACTTTCCCTCAAAATCCACAACTCTGCCAGTGCTTTGAGGAGCCAGAGTCGGGCTGATTTTGGGGCAAAGGAATCAGAGTCGATGGTTCTTAAACTTCCGGAGTCGGTCATTTTCCCTGCCATTACGAACTTTTTTTCTGTCTTGCATGCGAGTAATCTGCATTTTTAATACTATCAAATAATGCTGCTCCCTATGAACAATTGGCCCTAAAAACAAAAAGCGGCAGCTCCAACCAGTAAATCATATGCATGCCCAGTAAATCATATGCATGCCTACTTTATCTAGAGACATTATTCTTTTGGACTTGTCAATTCCGATGGCAATGGACAAGTTCAATTGTGCTACACCCTTAGAGGCGATTAAAATCAGAAATTTAGTCAGTACCAGTTCTTATTCGGATCCATCTGTGCGAATATTTTTGTTAAACTATTAACGTTACTTTTTAAGATACAGTAATCATGAATAAGAAAGTTGTTCAATTGTGCCAATCCTCAAGTAGTGATCATGGCAGAACAAAATCGTATGCATTTTCGATCTGAATCTATGAGCATATCAATTTTTGCTTCATTCCCCAAGTAACTTAAGATATAGTAGCCACGGTTAGCGTAAAAAAAATTCTATTGAGCCCTTCGAGGTTATTCCCCTATATATACGAGCCGACGCATCAGCTTAAGATTAGCTACTTTGGATCGGAGCGCGTGTTTGGTTGTCTTTTCTGGCGAGTTATCGCGTTTGGTGATTGTTCACCGTGAGCGATAATTAACGGCACGTGAATTGTTTATTTAATAAAATATTATTTTCGGCAAATTTGGAGAAATCCCAGACTTTGCTGTGGTAACCCTAGCAGTGCAACAATGAAAAATCCGATCCAAAACGGCTAAACTTAAGCTGATGCGTCGGCCTATCTATATAGCGGCTCTACTTCGAGCGATTGGCACTAAAAATAATCAGCATTAGTTCTTATCTATACTCATATTAACACCAATTTTCATTAGGTTCATAACTTGAAACCTTCCATTAGTTTTAAGAGAGAGCAGATACGCAGCTGAATGTAGTATTGAGATACCCCCTTAGGCGCTTATCGTTAAAAATCTATCCAACTCTAGTTTGAATTCGGAAAAAATTTCATTTTTTGTTGGAATCGCTGCGTTATTCTTCGATGTTTTTCAGACCCGTTTAGCAAAAAAAAAAAAAAAAACTGTGATTACATTAATCCTCAACTCTCCTTTTTTTAATCGAATGATGCCAAAAACAAATCAGCTCATTGAAAAAAAGTATAAATGACATTTTTGAATGCAAACTCATTCCAGGGATTCCCCCTTCCACATAATCGTATGCCCGCCTAATGTTCATTCCTGGCAGAGAGAGAGAGAGCCTGGTTTACCTTCTTCCTTAAAAGATCATCTGAAATGGGAATAACCACAGAACACTAGATTAAAACTCAGTAAACTATTCTCTCAGAGAAAGTATCCTAGTAGGAGTAGAGAGTAAATTCCATAAAATTGTGAGAAAAATTCCGTGAAAACCTAGCAATTTCCTTATTGTCACGTGATAGGCCATCGCAATATCTTTGGTGCGATAATTCATTGACTATCGTTGGTTGTTATTGGATTAACGGTGTGAACTCAAAAGTTGTAGAAAACATTTTTCGCCAAAAAAAAAGAATAGTGATAAAATGGGTTCTAATCTCATTAAAAATCGGCGATTCGACGTGTTATCACATAAAAATAAACAAAAACCTGTTTTATGTTGGCGGCTCAAAAAGTCAACCCTAAACTTTCTCGGCGAGATCTTTGCGCTATGACTAATACTCAAAAGTAAAAAGCTATAATTACAATTAGAGAAATTTAAATAAAATTTATTTTTCGCCCCACCTAAACTGAACTTAAGCGGATACAATGGTTTTCTCTTTTGTGTAATGATCAACAATGTAATGATCAACTCTGGTGCAAATTTTTCATAATGTTTAAGATTTTCTAATGAATGAATTACAGTAAACGCATGAATGTGCTCAACGTTTTTAAAGGAATTCAAATCCTCATATAAATAATAGCCGATGTTAAAGGAACCCGCGTGTTTCAACAATGAAACTCGCGCCACGGCATGATAATTTGATAATGTGTTTTGGTAATGTTTAACATGCAGGATAAGGTTTTTATTGTTGCAAGGCTGAACTCGATCCGGTAACTTAACTGTTTAACTGGTAAGACTGTTGTTTCAGGAGAATCAAGGAACGAAAAAATGGTCAACTATGAACGCTATCTACTGGAGTTTAGGGTTAGTCTACTGGAGTTAGGGTTAAAATTTCAACAATCAAAATATCACCAAACAGGCAATTGCTTCGTTAAAATGTTGAAGCAATTTTCACCCGTTATACCATGACGGGCGACTTTTTAGTATCAAAATAAAAACGATAAAAGAGATGCTAGCGTGGCTTTTACATAGCCTGATAGTTATAAAGCACTGTAAGCGTTCGAGTTATACAATAATAAAATACATAAGAAATTTAATTTTACAAAATAAACAATAAAAACTACAATACCTCGACTGAGCAGATATCTTTTTCAATCGTTTTCAAAACAACTTTTCCTTTTAAGCACTGTTTATTACTCAGAAAGTAATATTATTGGTTGATCAAGCACATATAATTTCCACGCGTCTCCCGTTATTCTGTTTACTCCGGATGACCATGAAAATTTACCTTGAGCCATCTAATGGATAAAGCTTTGCCCCTTTTTCTCATCGTAACGGCAAGATGCCAGATATTTCACAACCATCACCGGTGTAATCAAAATAAGAAAAAACAAAATGCGGGGGAAAATAGATAATATAAGTTTGTGAATAACTTTAAGTATGATATAATAATAAAATTAATCAAAACTGCACTTAAAACTTTTAAATTATTGAATTTTTTTATAGTTCTGGTACAAAAACTCATACACAGAGCTGCCAACTGCTACGAAAAAATCGTAGTTACTACTAACTGCAGTCTTGAACTAAGATGGTACAAAAAAGAGTAAAAATAAAATTAAGATTTTCTTTTTTTTCGTAAAATTAAAAAAAAAAATCATTTATCACAGATACTGTTCAAAACATTAATAACTTAGATAATGCTTTTGTGCTCACTAATATTCCAAATCATTTATAAAATATATTATACATGAAAATATATAATATATATATCATATACAAAATATTTTTTAAGAAATCATGCAAAATAACTATTTGCCAGTTTAATGGGTTCAGTCACCTTGTCTAGACATATTTTGATGCTAAGTCGCTTTCGCTTTTTGTTCATACATCTGTTGCGCTTTTAACTTAATGAACAATCTTTCACTTGACGCCATATGGAAAACATGTTGTTTAAAAGTTATAGTAAAACTTGGAAATTAGCAAATACTAAAAACAATTTTCAAATCTTGATTATAATCCCGCTCCTCCTCCCCCCCCCCCCCCCACGTTAAATTTATCAGTTTTATTTTGCCGGGGGACGGGGGTACTTTCTGGATTTTACCAGTAAAACTCATTTATTGTCTGTTACATTTGTTGGTAAACGTGTCGTTTTACACCCCCCCCCCCCTCCGGGCAAAATTCTGATACGAATTTAGATTGTGAAAAGTTGGCAGCTCTGCGCATACACTATAGAGACGGATTTACACTTTTGGGGAGCTCCTCCCAGTGCATTTTTGGGGGCCCCTTCCTCCTTTGCTCAATACAAAAATGTGCAAAACAATTCACAATGTTTGCTATTAAATTTGGGGGTCCTAGCAATTGCGATATGATAAACTCGTCACTGACACTCTAATGCAAGTTAAATGCACTGTATTGAGTGTAAGTTTGATGGCAAAATATTGTTGTTCCAATACATCGATAAAACGAGCAAGTAAGCACTAACCAGTGCTTATCGTCGTTATGCACTAAAAACTGCTACGTGCAGTAAAATCCAGTTTTCAATTTTTCACTGATTCAGGAGCAATTTTACTACGTGGATTAAACCCGAAAACCGGTTTATGTGTTACTGAAAATTTCGGAAACTGGTGATTAGATAATCACCGGTGATTAGTCAAAATCACATTATCGCCATTGAATTGGTAAATAATAAAAATTATTGAATATGTATCAAATTTACTGGTTAACTCATATAATCGCTGACTTGTAATGGGTATTGTAACAAATTCGGATTATGGGATTATTGTGTGGAGTAACGAAGTTTCTTCACAAAATAATTAATATTAGCTGGCTCCGCCCTCTGCTCGCTTCGCTGGCTATCCCCCATTTTCCCCTCATTGCCAACTGTGGCGGATAACATTTGGTGATTTTAATGCTTTTGCCCTTGGATGTCCTCATAACATCCTGGATATCCGCCTCCTTATCTCCGATCCCTTAAAGTTTAGAAAGGCGAGAACAGGGCCAGATTTAGACTTAACGTGGCCCTATACTATTTCAGTTATGGGGCCTCTTTGTAGCCCGGATAACTTTTCTGTTGGTGGAGAAAGAGATCATTCTATTTTATTTTATTTATATTTTTATTTTTATTTATTTTTTTTTTTTACACCGTGCTTAGTCTTTTTTTCCTGTGGTACATAAAGCTATGCTTTACTTTTATCAATCGTTTATTTATTTTTTAATGTGTTACCTGCTGCCCTTTTTGGATTGACGTTAAGAGGGAGAATGGTATTAGCAGAGTGATGCAGGACTCTCTTTTAGGAGGGGTATAGAATACCCCCAATTTCAAGGGGCTCAAGGCCCACGGAGGAAATCTTGAAAAATAGATATAATATTCTGTTTTTGCAGCTTTAATAGAAACTACAAAAAATACCGAGAAAATAGGCAAATATAACTTTTTTAAGGTAAATATCTTTTTGCAAACTAAGATCGTTCACAGTAAAAATTGTTTTGGAGTCAACAAATCAATGACTGCAGTCGACAGAGCAAAAGAGAGAGAGAGAGAGAGGGTCGTGGCACAGGCTGCGCTATTGAAATTTTTAGGAAAGGGGAGGTGTTTTGAGAGGTGTTCTTCTCATTTGGAGGAGGATCTTCCTTTTGGGGGGTCTTTGAAATATTAAGGGGGCAGTGGGCTCTTGCTCTTGGGAGGAGGGACCCTGAAACCTAAAATGATGAAAAGATAAAAATGCTTTTAAAGAAATGGTGTACATATTTAGAAAATATGTAGCAAGAGAGTAACAATCTGCTCAATTGAACAATTATAATTTATACATACGATAAAAATATAAACTGAAACACACCTTGCTTTGGAGTTTCAAAGACTTATGTTATTATTTTCAGGGACTCTAGAGCAATTCAAATTATTGGAGATCCTTCATTTGTAATTTCCAGTGTCTAACATTTTAGTACTTGATTGTGGGTCATTTCATGTCAAATCGCCTAATGCCATGTGCCGTCATGTCTCACATTTTGTCCAATATTTTTTTACAAATAGATATCTATCAGAAAAGCCCAAATTATTTTTTTTACAGATTTTTTGAATAAAAATTACGTTTTGGAGAATTTTTTCAAACATTCGATTTCCGATCATTTTTTGGAGTCACTGTTTTGGCATGAATTTAGAAAATCTCCCTAATTTCTTTATTTTTTAACCAATTAAACTGAATTTGGTATCAATATCAAGCTAATATTTTTCTCTTTTAGTGTGAATGACAGAAAGTATTCTATGAACAGTTGGGTGTTGCCGCTCTTTATCTAAAGTCAGTTTTTATGTTTTTTCAATTAGGAGATTAAATAAGTTATATCTCCGGAGTACCTACTACGATCTGCATCATTTTTTTTTTTTTGTGTGTAGCATATATAAATCATTCTCTTGCTATGTAGAAAAAAGTAGAAGGGTGTTTTTTGTTGTTTTGAAATAAAAAAATAAAGTTTGTTTTGCAGAAAATACAAGTTTTCTAATGCTTTAAATCCCTTTTCAGCTTAAAAAAGGCCAAAAACTTTTCAGAACAATTAATACTGGACTCTCAAAGGATTTATATCAATGGTTAATCGCTAAAAAGTTGTTTACTTTGGAAACGAAATGTGCAAAAAACTCCGTTTCAGACTTTGCAAAAATAAATAAATAAGTTTAAAAAAAAGCACTTCTGATTGAAAGTGTACTAAATATTAAGAATAATAATTTGAAGAATAGTATAAAACATATTGCTAATGCATTGTTTAACTTTTTTTTTTGACAAAAAAAGATAGAAAAAAAAAGAATAATTACTATTGAAAAGTTTTCATAGCCTAAACTTGTTTGGATTACATAACACCTGACAATGATCTTTTCGCTCTTACAATGCTGATGCTATATGCATCTTTCTTCTTTCGCTTTGAAAGTTAACCGACACATAGCTTTCGTCGATTATAAAATGTGAAATGAAAGGCATGCTTGTTGTACGGGCGGCATTTTTTTTTTAAATTTACTATTTCCTTTTTATCAGAAGATGAAAAGGTCAGAATTTCTATCAATAAGTTTCAAGAAATTTTGAAAATATACTTCAATCAGCAAAAATAATCTTCTTCAGAGAAATCTAGACTTGTGGAGTACATACTGTAAGCGTGGAAGTTCATTCCCAGGTGTAACGTAATCCAAACAAGTTTATGATAAGAAAAGTTTTCAACAGTATTTTTTTTCCCATCCTTTAATTAAAATCTATCACGTGACTTGGGGTCTTTCCTTCACAAATGAAAGTCTTCACTCCATCCAACATGAGTTCATTCACTGGTTTTTGTAATTTTTCTAACCAAGTGACTGACCCCCCCCCCCCCCCCACCTGAAAATCTGTGTATTCTGCATTGACTTAAACACAAGGACGGATCCAGAAATTTTTCAAGCGAGGGGCGATTGAGTTTTATTACTTACTTTTTACTATTACATACTGATTTTAAAATATTGATCACTAAGGTTTTTTACTTTAATTTTGAAACAGGTCCGGTATAGGGTCATAAACCCAAACCTCCCTTTTCCCAACATCAATAAAACTCGTCTAAATTTCTGATTTTTAAACTTCATTTTTGGAAGATTATTGGCGGAATGTCCCTCAAGGGAGGGGCGATTGCCCTCATCACCCCTCCCTTGTATCCATCCCTACTTAAGCAATTAAAATAACAGCCTAAATATGCATACTTTATTGAGGCAGTGAGAAGCAAAGAGGTGTAGTGTCAAAATTGAAAATTTGTAGATGATACAAATGAGAACCTGTCTTCTGTTTTAAGAAAAGCATGATTTAGAAAAACAATTGAATGAAAGCCTACGTGGGACCTGATCTTTAAACGCGTTTTACTCAAAACTAAAAAATCCATTTACAGACTTTTGTTTCTCACTGCCTCAATTTATCTTTTGTATAAATAAAAATTATCAATACAGTAAAACCTGTCTACAACGATACTGGAGGGACCTAAAAAAATATTGTTATAGACAGGTTGTCATTATAGAAAGTTTGATTATTCATGCTGATATTTTGCTGAGACTATTAAAATATCATTATAGACAAGTTTATTGTTATAGCCAGTATCGTTATACACAGGTTTCACTGAACAGAAAAAAATTATCAAAGTAGTTGCATACACAAAACCTGCCTTATTATTTTGGAAGAGAAAAAGAACTATGTACAGCCGTGAACATTCTTGATTATTTTTCAAGAAACAATATGTGATCAAAGTAATCAGGGGTTAGATAGCTTAAAATTTCAATGAAGAAAGCTAGTGCAGGCAATTCATCTAGAAAAAAATCTTTTGAAATCTTATTTTTTAAAAAATATCTTAAGTTGTTCCATAGGCGTCGGAGCCGGGGGAGCTGGGGGAGCTTGAGCTCCCCCTGGAATATTTCAGACAGCTCAGACCCCCCCCCCCCCCCGGAAAAATTCTCACACAGACGCTTTCTGTCATACATTGTTTACCTCAAACCTGATTTCAAAAATGTGATCTGCCTTTTCTAAGAATTTCCCTCAATAAGCAACAAAAACAGGGGACAGACGGAGTGGTCAGTGCACTTGAGTCCACCTTCACCCTTTTTCTCAGTTTACACACCTCTTGGTTCCCGGAAGAAGATTAAAAGAATTTTAGACAAGCTATCCTACCGGCTGCGGAAAAGTGGGCTTTGCCCCGCGGCCTGCAAAAATCAGTACCAGTACCGATAGGGGTTTGCTCCCCACCTCATCTCGTGTTTCGAGAGCGGCATCGCAGTTTAGTTCACATTCTTATTGGTTTTGCCTCGCATACCGTTTTTTTGTCGCGTGATCACAAAAAGGATAGTGAGTCAGTTTTGCATTTAAATATGAATAATATGGAAGGTGATACAGACATAACTATAAAAAAGGTTACTAAGGTAAGCAACTTGTTCAAATCAAGGGATTCAACTTTCCAGAAACTTATCTCATTTTAAGATATCTGACTTCTTAGGCACAATGTAAAGAATTTCCAGCGGAGTCCTTTGAAACTGGTTGATTAAAATAAACTTGCAAAATTTTACATGAAAGTTTAACTAAAAGACCAAGTGGTATTTTTCTTTATTCATTGCAATTATCTACATTAAAAAATAAACAAATAAATAAAAAGAACTCGGGGAGGGGGGATCCCCATTTACAAACAAATATATTTATTTATTTTTTACTCCGTCGTTTATTTCTCTCTTTGATCATTTTTCACTCCTTCAAAAAAAGTTAAGCCCCGAACAAAGAAAATTCTTTAAAGATTTCCCAAAAGTCTAATTATGTAGTTACAAAACAATGAACAGCCCTAAACTAATTCTAGAGGGATCATGAACGTACATATATTTCGGGTATAAATTCTATGTTTCGATCAAAAGGTACCATCAGATAGCAAAAATGTCATTGTTCGATGATCTATCGAAACCGAAAGTAATCTGTTGCCAGATAGAGAACCCGTAGCGCCCGAAATAGGTATTATTCAAACAATTTTTTTTTTTTTTTGATGGGAAATATTATCAAAAGAAACAACATAATAAATTAATGGCGTACTCAGAAATTAATTTTGGGGGCGCAAATCATTGCTGTGATAAAAAACGCAATTTTTAGAACTATCCCACGGTAAAAAAATTTTTTAAAAAAAAGTATCCGTTACTTTATTTCATTTTAAACCGTCAGGGATAGATTTTTTCATGAAGTTATAAAACTGCAAAGAGAAATATCATTCAAAGAATACTAAAGGTACTTACACTATAGGAACAAAAATTCACATAAATCAAAATCGGAGAAATCTTCATTATTATAATATTCTTAAGATCTTTCAATGATTATAAAAACAGTTACTATGTAAAAATCTGTTTTGAAAGGTGCGAGTTTATCGAAATGAAAAATTTTGAACATAATACTTTAAGAAGTTAGAGTTATTCATATTTCTTGCTTTCCTAATTAACGATTTTTTTTTGTCACTTACAGATATATTTTCATGCCAAAATTGTAACTTTTCATTTATTATTTTTCATTTATTAAAAAATCTCCTACAATATTTTAGTTTCTCTCAAAGACTTTTACTAAAATTTATCTGAACAATAAAATATATAACGAACATTTCATTTTAACACATTTCTAACGTTCTGTTTCTCCACCAATGTTTCATCCTTTTCCCTTTTTCTAGTTCTCAGAAAATAAGAGAGTCTTCTAAATGCTACTCTGCCAAAGTCCTCCCTTTCCTTCAAAATTATTACAGAGCACCTCAAATTTTGTTTTCAGGACTCAGTTCCCTGAAAATTTCCGAAAGAGAGTTCCTGAATACCTTGTTCTCCAGTAACATGGGAAATTAAATAATATTCCGTTTTTGGAAATTCAATTTCAAAAAATTACTCTCCCCTAACCAGAGCTTGATTACCTCACAGGCCAATTAGACCTGGGCCTAATTGACCCCAAATTACTGAAAGAATTATGCATAGCATTACAACTATACGAAAAAATTCCATATATTTTTAAAAGTAATAATAAAAAAATAATGACTTTTTATTTAGAAAAGAACTTCTTTAAAGGAGAATTTTTATTAATTTTGCCAGTAGCGAATTTACCATGCCACAATTTCGAGTGCCCCGAAGGGGATTCGTGAATGCACATGATAAATAATTTACATAGTTGTTTGGCCCACGAAAATGCATTCCAACAGGGCTAATAGAGTCTTCAGGGAGCCCTGAAATTATTGCAGGCCTAGGGCCTAACATTTTGTTATTCGGGACCTGACACTAACGCTGACAAATATCATCCGCAGTCGCGTTTTTTAGAGATTATAATTTCGAAAAAAATAAGGAGAAGGAACCTCTGAACCTTTTCTGATAACACCATTAAAGAACGCTCTCTAGGACAATTTTTGAAAAATTACCAGAGTAGAGCCCTAGAACAGCCTTTTCCCCTGACATCATTGAAGATTGTCTACAATTGCGATTTTGGATCTTCAAATTCGAAATATTGGGAGGGAGATGTAAATCGATTTGAAAATTCGATCGAGGACAATCCCTCGAGTCATATTAGTTTCACTAGCGTTAACAAATATAGTATATAATCCGTTTTTAAAACATTAATTTCGAAAAATTTTCAGGGAAGTTTATTCGTACCATTTCTCCCCTTAATATTCCAAAAATCGCTTAAAAACTCGTTTTTAGAACAAGAATTTTGAAATTTTCCCCGGGGAGGGTCCCCCGGAACCCCTCTATTTATACGTACTCATCTTCGAATACTGACCGACCCCCTTTCAAAATCGGAGTTTTATCACCTCATTATCTCCATATACAATGTATTTATTAAATATGATTGAAAACTTTGCTGGGAAAGAGAGAGAGAGATGGAGAGAGAAGCTAATTTCTTATGGAGAAAAAATTGAGTGCCCCCCCCCCCAAATTATTTTTTGGTTATGGCATAATGTGTCTCAGTTCCCCCTACTTCCACTAAGTTCCTACGCCTCTGAGTTGTTCAATCAGTGGTGGGTCTACCGCCTTACAACTAAAAATATGGGAAAGAAATGACTGAAAATAAATGCTTACAAAATTACAATCCATATCTTCCAAATTAAGGCTTAATTGCAGGAATTAGCTAATAAATCTATTTCCTGAAATCACAGATAATTAAGAAAACCAACAAACAATACAAAATAAAAAGGATTCCAACTGGTATAAATTGCATGAAGAACGAAGAAAAACTAAACATTTAAAACTGATTTAAAAGAACAAAGATTTAACACAAAAATCATGCAATGGTTCTTTCAGACACAATTGGCAAACAATAGGGAAGTTGCAACCTATTAAATGTTCATATTTTGGCTATTGGATATTGTTAATTGACCCTCAAAACTAAAAAATTCACCATCGCCGAATTTTAGAACACCATGGTTGATTTTTAAAGAATTTTTTAAATTCCACGCGCAAAAGTGCGCGCTTCTGAAACGTCACGAGCCTACGTCACAGGGCGCGAACGGGCAGCCTTCCGCCGAAGATCCCCTGTTTTCGCTAGGGACATTTTGAGCGCGCCGATATTTTTATTTTTTAGAAATTCAATAATCCTTTTGAACACACTATGGAGGTCGGATTCGTTAAAGCACAATCTAAATAATCTTCCTGAAGTAATACCAATGATGATATTCGAATATTTACGAGAGGATGAGAGGTTTAATGTTCCAGAAACGCGAGGAGTTAAATGCGAGGAGATAAGCCTTTTACGTTTCGTCTTCGAAGTCGAAAGAAATTCTTCAGTTTCTCCCATCACATGGGAATCGGTTCGCAAGCCTTTCTCTCCTATCGGAAAGCGCATGACGTCACTTCCTATGCCATTTGACGTCACAAGGGCTTGAACTTTAAAAATTAATTTAAAAAAAACTACTTATCGTATCGCAAAAATTTTTTCACCTATGATGTTCATACATGTTACTCTATCACATAAAAATAAAATTGAAAAATCGAAAACTTCCCTATTTGTAAGAAGCAAACATTCATATGAAACTTTATACACTGTAATCTATATATATAATGGTGACGGTATTTCTTTGTACCCAATGGCCAAAAGACCCTATAGGACCTACAGCCCTGAAACTTGGCACAAAATTCGAGCGTACCCCGGGGTCTGCACCTCGAAGTCCGAATTCTAAATTTTGAATTAGTTTTTTTTCTAATTAATTAATTAAGCTAAAAATTCACATGTTTTGCCAAATTGGTAGTTGAAAAAATCCCCTCACCCCCTAACATTATGTTTCGTTGGAAAGGTTTTTTTTTCTCTGAACAAGAAGGTGTTTGTTTCATTTTTCTCAATTAATTAGAACAGGAGATATAAGCGATTCTAATTGAGCCAATTTTCAAGCCTTTCGAGAAATTGCTATAACACTAGGTCCATTTTCTAGACAATTTTTCAATTACTTTCTTTTCAAACATTTTGGAGGAAGTTGCCTTTGTTGCTTATGAACATTTTACTGTTAACACTTTATTTTAAATTCATTGTGCATATGTTAATTGATTTTCTTTTTAATTAGAAAGTCGCTTGGCTAATTTGGTGATGAATTTTGAAGTTTTTTACATTTGAAAGCTACTGCAAATGTAATTTTGATGCAATTTGTTTTTCTTTAATTCAACGGATTTTCTTTAACTTTTAGCACGGGCATCGCTGTGTGGGTATTGCTAGTACAAAATAAAAGCAAAGTCCAACTATTTAAAAAAAAATCACATTTATTGTTTTAAAAAATTGAAAAAACAGTGAGAGAATTGTATGACGTAGAAAACTTGGTTGGCTTTACAGTTTGCAATTTTATGCATCATCTCTCGGACATTTTTCAAACACATTTATGACTAAGGTCCTTATTCTTCTTTTTCATCTTCTTCATTATTTTCTTTCCATAAATAAATATTTGCTTCTGCAGCAGTCAGTAAAATTGGTTTTGTAGGATGAAACGAAATTGAATGTACAACTTTATGGCCTTGATGATTCAACTTCTCAGCAACAGTTCCCTATTATAGATAGAAATCAATAAGTAAATTATAAAGATAGAATTTGAAATTATTAAGTTTGAAATTTCCATCTGAAGGAAAACATGCATCCACAAAAATTCATTCTACAGAAACAATGCCTCTAATTTTATAAATTTACAAAGATAGGGTAAATTGACACATACTCTATTACCACACCTGTGTTCATTTTGGAAATTAAACTGTTAGTTAGTGAAGACTAAGTAACATAAAGAAGACATTCGTTCCACACTACAATTGTTCGAAACAATCCTGTTAGCGTCATCATTGTTCAAAGATGAAACTGAAGAAAGTTATTTTTCAAAGTTTAGTAATCTTGCATTTCCTCCTCCCACAGGTCTACAAATGCAAATCAATTGGTTTCAACTAGTTTTACATCATCATGCGGTAGGTTTCTAAAAACTTTTAGTCATCAGTTTCACCTTCCCTGCTGTTCTTGATGTGCTGTTTAGGTGTTTCCATTTATTGCATATATTACTCTGGGAGTAAAGGGAAACAACTAGGTTAAACAAACTAGGCTACTCATAGCTCTGTTAATGCAGACAGTAATAATATCCTAAATTGCTGACCACTTGGCAACAAAATAGGTGCCAATACTGCCAAGCTTTTGGTTGGCAAATCGTTTTTCAAACTTGGCAATATATCGGCAAGCTTTTGGTTTTCAAGTACTGTCGGCCCCACTTAAGGCTGCTCTTCAGTGAGGGAAAACTTTGAAGTTAGGGTGTAAATGACTTTCTTCCTTGAACGATGGGCGTGAACCTGAATCAAGTGATTGACACTTCAACAGCCAATGGAGTGGACGGTAATCGATGTAAGGCAGGAACACGTGACCTGTCACAGCTGTCATTGTTCTGGAGGGAAAGAAACCCCTAAATGACCCCCGTCGTGAAGAGCAATCAAGGAAATTAGCTGGCGGCCGAAACCCCACTTGAACAGTACCGATGCGAAGGTTGAACAGAACAGAAAATAAAGTCAGTACCAAAGGGTCTGCCGTAATTTTTGAAACAAAGTTTTTTTTTTTTTGGATATGCGTTCCCAGATTTTATATTCATGAAAAATTTATGAATGAAAAGAAAATTTATCATAAATTGAACAGGAAAAACGATTGTCTTATTTTTTTTTTTTTTAAACGATGTTTTCAATTGCCACGTCCGAATCTTATTTCGTTCATAAAGCTAATTAGTTTCTTGTCTGATGTTTAATTAAAGAATGCAATTTTTTGCGTTAGGATATGATTATATATATATATATATATATATATATATATATATATATATATATATATATATATAACAAGAGGTATAAGCTTAGTGTAAACCTGTGGTGTAGTCCCGGAAAAAAAGGGTGAGGGGTGAGGAGGGAAGATTACATATCGGTTATCGGATATTTACAGTCAAGAGGTGGAACGATGCTGATTTTATTTTTAATTATTGTGAGAACGGCAGAAATGTCGTAATCAGAAAACAATTTCATATTAGGATATGGTTACATTTCAAAGAGGGGGGGGGGGGATCCCGCTATTTTTAGTATATATGTATATATATATATGGTCGAAAAAGGAATACTTCTGCAATTCGATGGAGGATATGCAACGCTGAACTGACATTTTTGTTAATTAATCAATTACTGTTTTAGATATTTATTTATATTTTTCTGGTGATTCATCATGCGCAGGGCTGCATTTGTTTACTATCAGTAAACAAATCATCCCGCAAAAACATAGATAATCAGCATGGTGACTAGAGCAGCATACACAAGACTAAATGATTAATATACTTCTTAAAATTGAAATTCTTTTTCAAAAATAATAATAATAATAATAATAATAATAATAATAATAATATTTTACGCATTAGACGAAAAGTGCAACAGGCTATAATAATAAGTAGTTGGTAAGTCTTTTATTGAAGTGTATTTTCGAAGCAGCAGTTATATGATGTTTGAGAACATTTGAAAATACATTTCGTGGGTGGAATTACACGAGCAACAGGGAATTACTTGCAATAATGTACTTAAATTAAAAATACAAGCTGCAGTTTACTTGCAGTACACTTGGAACAATGTACTTCGACTTATTCAAATGCAAAATGTTAGGAGGAATAGAATAACTTTTTAAAACTTTTGATTTTTTTTTCTTCTCAGGTCTTTTTTTTTCCTAACGGTTTTCAATTTTTGGTTACATTAGTTATGCATTGCTTTCTGCGATTCAAAATAGTAATAATAACAATAAACATAATCAGAAATGCTTTCCTTTCTGCGGATACTATGGTGAGAAAAGCAACGGCTAAAAGCATAATTTTCAGAAAATTCATTCATGCTCGCATTTCGAAATTAAATGAAACCTCTTTATTACCAGACAATGTTGACAGCTTCGTGCAAACGAAGTCCTAAACTTGATAGCTGCACTCAATCAAGCTTTCATTGATGCAAACTATTGCAATCAATCAAACAATCGTAACAATTACGTGGAATATTCCCTATTTACGTCAATTGTTTGCTTGTAAGAATGTGAACAATGTCTTACATACGTAATTTATATTCAGAAAAAAATATCAGAATTGAAAATATAATTCCACATTTGCAAATCACACACATTAGTATACTATCCTTTAAATTTTAAAAATATTTCAATTTAATTTTTCTCTTTTTGTATAAAAGTATTCATGAAGCATAATTTATAAATTGTTGAGTGTACTAACATTTATTGCTCTAATTTTTCTAATTTTTCTTTTTTTTTCTTTTTGATCTCTTCTCGACTTCCCGGAGAAATTTTAAACTGTTAGCAAAATTAGGGTAACTCAAATAACTCCAGAACGTGGAAGAGAAATCTGTCAGGCCCAATAAAAACTTTTTGAATGATGTAAAAGGCAGAAACACATGTATCTATCTCTATTGATAAAGATGTTCTTAATAACCCCGAAACAAGTGTAATTTAATTTGCACGTTTTTACATTAAAATAGTGTAATTTCTATGTCAATAAATGTTAACATTTAAAATCAACAAAAGTTGAGAGATGTGCGCAAAGTTGCGTGAGACTAATACCAATCATTCGCCCTCGAATACCTTATTGCTTGACCAAGACCAAATATATTCTTTTTTTGAGCGACCACAGTTGGTTATTGTTTTCACTTGTCCGTAGTTGATGTTCTTTCGACTTTAATTTTCTATTCTTTTAATGCAAACTCGTCTGTTCCACGTGTCTTCGCGAGCATGTCCCTCCTCCTGGGCGGTGAAGTTCATGTCCCCGCCATCAATTTTACTTATTCCCGACCCTCTCGATTTTACACAATACTTTTCAGACAAAAACAGCATTCAGTCAACAACGTCCAGCATCCAGCCCCTGGAATTCATTTGAATGTAGACGTCTTGTATTCAAATCATGACTTTTACAAATATAATTCTGATAGGAACCATTTGTAGAAATAAGAAACCCAAAGAGTAGGGTTCTACCACAATTCGTGATTGTGAAAAACATAATTTAAATTCAAGACGTCAAAATTCAAATGAAAGCTATGGGCTGGATGCTAAATGTTTCTTTCTTTTCTGTTTAATATTAATTTTTTTTTTGAATTTTTTCCCCCCATTTATGAATAATATTAAATAATGATAATGTTTCAATGAAGCTTTAACACCATTTTAAATCGGGTGTTCCAAAATAGCTTCAATTTTTAAATGTGTAAATTGTAAATAAAATATGCACTTCAAAAAGCATGAGCTTTGTGCAAGAAATAGATAAAAGTCAAAAACAACGTCTTAAAAGCACAAGTAAAAGATGTAAATTATAAGTGTAGAAAATGCATTGCTTGATTGAAAACTTGTGGCTATGTATTTGTTTTTTTATCCAGGATATTAAAAAACTTTGACCTTTGACACTTTGAATTAAAATTCAACTAGAAATTTGGTTTTTCGTACTAATATTCAAGCCGTATATATCGTATTTATGGTTCAGTTCCCTTCTTGTTGTTTACCTTTTTATAGCGAAATTGAGGCTATATACGAAATTGTTATTCGGTTCCTTAGACTTCACTATGAACAGACGCGACTGCACAGTGCATACACACAAATATATATTGATAAAGATCGGCTAAAATTGAAAAACCTTAGGTTTCGGGGAAATGTTTTAGACGTCAGACAAATTATTTGTCTGAGCTTATGAAAATTTCAGTGTAACACGACTACCGAAAGATTCTTAGAACATGGTGTATTCATCCAGTTAAAAACAAAATGGTCAGTGTTCTCCCCCTTCCCCCATCAGTTCTCTAATTATCTGTAAATTTAAACCAGTGGTTCCCAATCTTTTGCACGTTGCGACCCTTTTTTGACTAAGTAAAGGACCTGTGATCACGTAGCCTACATGTCAGTAAAGTATCGCAAGGTGTGGACCTAACCTGGCAACATTGTGAAAGCTACGTTAGATCCTACATTACAAAACTGCTATGTTAGATTCGATCCACCCCCAACTATACTGTGGTAGGAATAATGTTTCGACCGAAGAAGAAACGCTACACGACCCCATTTGGGGTCACGACCCTGGGAACCCAACCCTGCTTTAAAACAATTTTTTTATACTCATTCATGCTTTAAAGAAATGCAGGTATGTATCATTTTTCTCCTTAGAAAGTCTTCAAAAGAAAAATTCAGTGAAATCCTGTTACAACGTATATCAGTATAACGAAGTACCCGTTTCAACCAAATAAGTTTTCAGTCCCGATTTTGAAGTTCATTGTTACTGGATTTCACTGTATTATGAATTACATGATCAATGTGTACATACCTTGTAAAGAATTTTTTACGAGTTTGGCTCGAGAAATTATTTTCAAAAATGTTTGTTGAGCTGTGGAAAGCATTTTATGCGTTTACATTTGTAGTAACATAGTATAATATAGACAAAAATAGAATCCAAATATCTAGTAAGTATCTAGAATACGGTTTTGGACTCGGGGTTTTTTTTTTTTTTTTTTTTTTTTTTTTTTTTTTTTTTTTTTTTTAAGAAATGGTCGCTTTATTTCGAACAAAGTCTCAAAAGAGTGCTGGAAATATTTTGCCAGATTTTTTATGGAGCAAAATATCAAACAGTACCTACCACCTCTTTCAACGAAATTCATTTTTTCTCGAATTTTAAACAATCAAAGAATGGATATTTCAAAAAAGGAAAAAGTACACGACACAGATAGAGGCTTGAAAAATACTCGGAAAAAAATTTACATGAAAACTTCAAAGGAATTTGTAAAATCTTCATCCAACTTTCCCCGCAGGTTAACATTGGATCCGTAGGCTTTCAGACTCTCAGTGAAAAGCATCCTTAAATTTGCTTATAAAGTAGCATTAATATACATATTTATCTTTCTTTGGATGCACCAGCTCCATTGTTTATGCCTTCTTGATGTTGTGAAAAGTAATGGGGGTAGTGCATCCCCAGAAATAGAAATATTCATTAATGCTATATTATAAGCCTACTTAAGATAATTTTAATCTTAATTATATCCGTGAATGAATTTGAATAACACGAAAAGGTTCTTCACTGAAGGTCTGCGATGCAACTTTACGCAAAATGCGATACTTCCTTTTTTTTAAATTTACAACGTGAAATTTTTTTTTTTCGGATATAGGGTTTATAGGTGTGAGTCCTATACTCTGGTTTCATGCCAAAAAATAAGGGAAAAAATTGTAAAACAAACCCCTAGAAAAAAGGATGGATTTTGATGATTTTAAAAATATAATAAGTGGTAATACCCCCCATGAGTTAACCAATTTCCTTCATATGTTCTTGCGTACAAACGTAGCACCTCTCTAGCCCCTCAGAAAAGTATTAATGTATAATATAACGATAACTTCCCCTCCAAATAAAAATAATGGCTATGAAACTCAAAAACTGAAAAAAATTGCGGGCGACATTTCCAAAAAAGCGGGACGTGTGAATGGGAAAAGGTGGTCATATTTGGATTCAGGAGGTCATTTAGCACAAGAATTCACAAGAATTATCTCAGAAGCACTCTTTAAAAACTATATCCTTTCTAAACACAAATCAAATCGTGAAGATGTTTCCAAGCATGTGGATTCACTTTCAAAAGCACTCATTCATTCCTTCATTGAAAAATGCCTCCGGAAAAGAGGGGAGTAGTAAATGGAAACGGTCGTTTGCGCTAATGATCGTAAATCTTATACACCTCACCCGGTTTTTCCCCTCAAGGAAGGAGGGACCAGTGAAGGGCGTGGCTTAGTAGAGAAATTGAGCTTTTTCGAAAATATTTCAGATGGTTGGAACTCCGATATTTTTTTAGAAATGGTCGCATCATTTCAAACTTAGTCTCAAAAGAGAGCTGGAAATATTTTGCGTGTTGGGGCGTTCTTAAAATTTCGATAGCACGATTTGCAGCTTTTTTACAGAGCGAAAGGTCCAACAGTACCTCGTTTTCGAAGAAATTCATTTTTTCTCGAATTTTAAAAAATCGAAGAATGGACGTATCAAAAAAGTAAAAACTAATATACACAGACATAGGCTTGAAAAATACTCAGAAAAAAAATTGACCCGAAAACTTCAAAGGAATATTGTAAAATAACCTTTAACTTTCCCCGTAGGTTAGCATTGGATCCGAAGCTTTCAGACTCTCAGTGAAGAGCACCCTTAATCAAATACCGTCGGTTCTAAGAAATATTATTCAATTAGGCGGGGTATTTGATTAAGCAGGGAAATATTCTTTACCTTACCAAATTGACAATATTTGCCTTAAAACCTAATAATAAGGAATCAATAACTATCTAATGGAAGTGATCAATGTTATTGGTAAAAATACATTGAAACAAGCTAAGTGAACGACAAAATAATATAATAATTCTGCATATATTATAAGTGCGAAAGGAAAATTATAAAAACGCAACTTACAACCTCATCTGTTGTGTGCAAAAATATAATTTAATATTTTTTATGTCAATTACTGTTCATACTTAATAATTTTTTTATTTATTTAATGAACTTCTTAGCAAAATATTGTGAAATCTGATAAATATTATTTGATTATCCAGGGAAATTATTTGATTAAGCGGGGATCTTTAGCATTATCTCAATGAGGAAATATTTGGTTAACAGGTTTTATTCGTATAAGGGGGGTATTCATTTATCCGTTACCCGATTAAGTGGGGCTGACAGTACTTTTTACTAAATGTGTTGCCAACTAGGCGTTATGTTGAAAAGTTGAAAAGAAGTTGGGGGGCAAAAAAATAAGATGCAGAATCCAATGTCAGTTTGGCAATGTTGGTGATATTTATAGAAATTCCAGCAGAATCTTACTACTATTATATATGCCAAAGTTTGTCTGTATGGATGTATGGATGTTTGTTACTCTTTCACGCAAAAACTACTGAACGGATTTTGATGAAACTATACAATAATATAGCTTATGCATCAGAATAGCACATACGGTAGTTTTTGTCCCATTATGGGTGGCAAAACCCCCTTTGAGGGCAATAAAACACAATTTTTGTATAAATTCTCTAATACAGGGATGAAAAAATAATTGCACATATTTACATTATATGTTCATCGAAAGCTCTGATTTTTCTGCTGAAGATGGCACCTGTTTGAAATTTCTAAGTAGAATAAAAAACGAGTTATGAGCTTTTTAGTTCCATGTTCGAAGGCTTTCCTCAACTCGGTATAGTATTTAGAATATCATCTCAACTCAATGTCGATAGCGACGTTGTATTGTTGACTATCTTTGCTTTTCGTGTCTGTTCAAGGCTTTTCTCAAGTCAAATCTTGAAGTAAGATTTTTGCACAAGATTGGCAAATAATACATGGATTTGGCTGATTATTTTCCATTTTAAGGCAACTTTGAGGCAATAAATGCGTTTTTTTTTTAATTATTTGTGTTGACTGGGCATTTAATCGATCAGCAGGAATCTAGCTAAACTTTTTTTGTGGAATCATTTCAATAGCTAAGGTATTTGGCAATTTTTTCAATTGTTGCTGTTTGTGAAGCTAAAGAGTACGCAATACTGTTTCTCTGTTTTCACCATGTAACCAAATATCACCATTTCTTTGATATTTTTTTCTTTAAATTTGTTAACACGTAAAATTATTCGCCAACTAAATCAAGCAAATCCGTAAACAGCATAAAAACTTTCATTTATTTGTCTTTGAATACAATTTCAAACAATTGCCAAATTTTTACTACTTATTGGAAACATTTCGGGTAGCAACATTTTATAATCACAAGAAGTATCTCAGTATTTGGCGACACTATCTCTTCGATGAAAATTAGTAACACAGTTTTACAAAGTAAGGAGGGGGAGCCTCATTTAAGTTATCCCAATACGATTAATGCAAATTTAATAACATTTTAAAACGCAGTAAGGGGATTATGGGTGACTACGTTTTTAAAAAGTTTGTACTTCAATAGCAATATAGAGAAGGTTTTAGACTATGTTTGAAAAAAAAAGATAAATCTTTTTAAACAAGTGAAATGTAATTTCATATTTTGGAAATTTCTCAAATTTGTATATGCTTAAGTATCAATTTTTCGTTTCTAAAAGAGTACTATTTTGTTATTCATACTTATTGCCATTTTACTTTTATGGGTTAAGAAGAAGCTCTATTTTTAATCACGTCAAAGCAGTGCGTTATGAGTTGTTTCAGTTACAGCAGAAAACGGATAAAAATAGCGATTGTTTCTCATAATTATTACAGACCCAGGCAACGCCGGCATTTTTGCTACGTACAATTATCTGATAACTAAATAAAGTTATGAAATAGAGTCCACCCCCAAAAACTTTTTTGATGGGAAGAGTTATGATAACGTGTTCGGGATGAGTGTTCAAAAATTTTGGCACTAGATCCATTGCAAAAGTTGCATTAAAATGTTAAAACTCCGCCAAATTAATTTTGGTAAAAAGATCATTAAGTACTATGAGGAATTGAAGTTAAAATTAATCCGCAAAATTAGTGAAACAACACCCTTAAATAACATTAAAACTACTATTAAAATGTAAATTAATCCACTAAATTCTTTTTTTATCTCCAGTTTTACCAGGCAACTATGTTAGTGAATTGGCGAATTATTTAAAATTTTTATGAAACTTTTCATTTTCTTTTTTCTTTTTTGTGTGTGTATTCTTAAGGGTTAATGATGCTAATTAGGATTTTGAGGAATTAAAGCCTCTATTTTAATGGCGACAATAGAGAAAATCGTTCTTTCTTTCTTTCTTTTTTTTCTTTTATTTTGTTTTTCTATTTTTTTTATCCTATCGGACCTGTACTGATGAATATTTTTTAAAATAATCATGACTGAGATCATCAAAGGGAAATGTTATTTGAAAACGCTGACAGAGACCATTCTAATAGAGACTTTTGGGAATTTTTCTCTTTGGGAAATGAGAAGTTTTTTGTACTATTGTCCTAATTTAAATGGGAACTTAAGAAAAAAAAAACTGTTGTCTTTACTCTAATTTTAATGGTATTTTCACTCTGAACTTTTTGGTATTGTAATCAGAACCGTTTACGTTATTTAGAAACAGTTGATTTCCTTCTAATGGGGATTTTAAAGGTTTGATGTTCTCTAAAGGGACATTATTAGAATCAGGATTTGTAGTGATTGTTGATCCTATTTTGGGACGATATCTCCGGTAAGAAGCTATACATTATACAACAATTTGGATAGCCAGTGTAGTGCTGGATATTATTTGACGGAGATCAGGATTGTAAGGAAACTGTTTCACTTTATTTAAGAATAGTTGACCTCATTCAAATTGGATTTTTTGAGAATTACTCAAACTAACTTCTTTAGAACTCCTGAACGTTTTTGTAATTTATTTTGTGTGATTTTTTGGGTGTCTTCCCAGTTTCGTCGACATTTCATTTACCCCCCATTCCCCCCGATTTTCAGTTTTAATCATACCTTTTGATAAATTAAAAAAGGCAGGCAATTTGAAATGTCAGCAAAACTGGAGACAAACCATTTTTTAGTAACTATTTGACCTCTGCCTGTGTTGACCGTTAACTTGAATCGATTGAAAAAAACTACATCAACGAGCGAAGAAACGGGTAAAAGCTAGTCAACCATAAAATTGTAAGGGGCCAGTTGCCATAACTTTGGAAATTATTGTGAGTTATTGGCCACACCAAAATTTTAGTATATAAGAAAAGATATTATTTTACTGTGCGTCATTAGCCACTTATTTTGTATCCCATATGCATAGTTTATAAGCTTTTAATAACTGTACTACATTACGCTCATTTCAAAATATCATTTGACAAAAATATGCAATTTAAATGGTTTCTGAAGAAAATAACTTGTTTTTTTTTCCTCGGCCAAAAAAACATAAATCACAAAAGAACAAAAACATCCAGTGCAAATTCATTGAAATGTTTTTAACACGGATGAAACATGCAGCCCTGACATATTTTTTACTTAGCTTTTGATCAGAGGGTTGAGTTTTTTAGCACCAAATTTGAAATTGCCAGTAACTCAATGGGGGCCAATAACTATATATAACAATTTGAACTCAAATGTTTAGATAAATCAGATCTTAGCGGCCATTGAGGATATCATTCATATGACTTGCAAAAAGAAAAAAAAGTTTTTATTTAATTTAATCTTTTTAAGGAATATTTATCATCTGAGATAAAAAAAATAATTACTTTCATAGGTTGTTTATTGTCTCTTACCAAAACTAATCTTTAAAGGTTTTAGTCATCCACCTATTAAAAACATCCCACTGCATGAAGCTTTCTTTAACCCGCGACGGTGGTAACATTTCGCTGTTTGTCATAACTTAGGAGCCGCCATGGACGTCTGCCATTTTTATTTTCTAATTGTTACAAAACACTTGACTACTCTACTTCTCAAAAAATCAGCTGTTCTGAAATATCGTTAATTGTCATCTTTTTTTTTTTTTTTTTTGCACCTTTTGCAACCTGGTCACTATGGTGGTTAAAAAATACATGCAAAATAAAAAATGTTCCTGTTTGATAACACGGGCCAGCGCTCAATATTTTTAGACTTGTGGATAGTAAAATACTGGAAGAATTTTAGCTTCCTATTTCAACTGAAAAAGGTACCCCTCCCCCAAACTTCATATGTATGGGGATGAGGGTTAAAAAATACATTAAACTGAAAAAACAATGCTACAGATTATAATATACACTAGTAATATGCACATATTGCAATAAAATAATCATTTACAAAAAAAAAAAAGAAAAAGAAAAAAAACTGGGGAAATCAAATGTTTCTAAACTTGTGGCATTTTCTGAACTTTGGCTAATGTAAGGGTCATTGAGCAGCACCCTCTAAAAATTTGAGTAAGAAGCAATAACTTTTACAGCATAACACTATTAGCAAATCTAAAAAAATAGGGGGTGGCCTGAACACAAGCTTGGAAAAAAAATGAACCATCCTACCGGTCACCCTATAGAAACCGCTGGTCAAATTAATTATTCTCCATTTCATATAAACAGCAGGTATAGGCCAAGGTAATGTCTGAAGAAAATATTAAGCACACAAAAATGTGGTAAGTTTGCCAGCTGCAAGCTCTTAAATAATGTATATTTACGTCTCTAAGAAACCAGAATTTTCATCATCTTTCACAATAAAAAAAAAAATATTGCAGAACAAAGACGATAAAGTATAAAGTATAGAACAATAAGAAAGAATTAAAATAAAAAGTACACTGAAAACATAAAGAAAGAAACAAATAATAAGTTATCATAATTTACCTCTATTAAGTCCCAGAAGTAAACCTTTCCATCTTCAGATCCAGATACCACGTGAGTGTCAGTATCATTAAGACAGCTCTCAATCCTGTAGCTCTCATTTTTATGACCTTCGTACCTAAAATTTGTGGATTCCAAAGTTCAAGTTTAATCTTCCTTTTAACTATTGAATAACAATGTTACTGAATGTATAACAGAAGTTAGATGTAAATATACAAGTAAACCAAATGACATTTTAACTTTTAAAAGTTAAGATTAAGGTCCCTTTAAAAAATAATTTAGATAACATTTTTTAGATAACTTAGGAACAAACTAAAAACCTGTTGAGAACCCTGAAATTGATTTAAAAAAAAAAAAAAAGAATTCAGGAATATCAGGAGAGAAAGCTAAAAATCAGGACAACATTTTTTTTAATCAGGAATATCAGAATAACTAAGACATCTGAGAACTTTCATATAGGATTTGTGGTAGCATTATAGCAACCATTTTTTGAAGGATGCATACCGGAAAGCCTTACTGAAATATTGTTTCAAAAAATGTATACTTCAAAGTGAGTTTAAAAACAACAACTACAAAATTAATTAACATGGATAAAACATAGCACACAAAAGTTACTTTATAAATTTTGCAACAAGCTTTTATACATCATAGTTAAATGCCAGTGTGAGTGGGACAATCATATCTTTTTTTTTTTTCAGACAAAGCTATTTTAATTTATAAGTAATCTGTTTAAATATGCACAACAAAACTTAAAATTACCTTTTAAATTACCTACATTGATTGTTAGAATATTGTCATTACTTTATAAAAAATACTTTTTTTTTTTTTTTAATTTTGAAAACATACAGAAGCAGTTATCAAGACCATGGCTCTGGTACAAGGTTGACTATAAGGTTAACAATGACTCTTAGTCATTGTTTGCATAATTATGAAGCACTATGAACTGGCATTTCTCAACCTTTTCGGAACCATGGACATGAAAAACTTTTCGAAAAAAATTGCAGAATGGTGAGAATCTGAGAATTTTTTTCTTTTTTGGAAAAAAAAAGCCTTCCATTCATTTAATATTAAAGAAAAAAAATAATCTGTAAGGTATTTGCCTTTTTTGCGAAAAAAAAAAAAGAACCTTTGACGATATAAAATTACAAGTTTGTGAAAAAAAGTTTTCTGACAGGTGAGAGGTTTTTTTTTTTCTTTTTCCTTTTTCAAAAATAAATGAATAAAGAAATAAATAAAACTATATGCAGTATTAAAGCACAGTCACAAAAAATACCAAAGTGTAAAGATAAGTAATTATTGTAGAAATTGAAAATAAAATTTTTGAAAAATTATATAAAATTATAAATACAAATCAAATTCATGTAAAAATGTCGCATTGGATATTATTACTATGTTTTTTTTTTCTTTCTTTGAGCAGAAATTTTTTTTACATGGACAAAAGCAAAAATCTCTTAGGATTGGTCAAACTTTTTTTGTGGACTGGCTCATGGAACCATTGGTAGAGGATCACTGCTATATGCTATAGACCAGCGTTTCTTAAATTGCGTTCCCCGGAACCCCAGGGTTCCATAGAAAGCACTCAAGGGTTCCACGAAACTTGCTTCTTTTTTTTCGAAACATTCTAATCAGTCACTTAAAAAATAAGGTTTGAGTGAAGTGCTTAATGAATATTCTCGGAATGGAAGACTTAGAAAATATTAATAGTGGATTGAAAGGCCATTTATTGTCAATGTGTGCCTTCAATTATGTCAGCTATTAAATACGACTCTTTTATGAAAATGTCACTTGATTCTTCCTTATTTCAGAAATTTAAAATGATGCCATTCAGTGAAATACTGTGAAAATTTAAAAATATAAATATTCTTCACTGTCACGAAATTCCTTGTTCGCACTTTTACTATTTGCAACTATATTTGTGTTCTCAACTTATCTGTCGACAAAATCTAAATATCTCAATAGCCTAAGTGCTTAACCTGATCTGAGAATGCAACTTTCATCATAAAGCCTGATATTAAGGATGTCATAGTAAAAATGGGTGCCATTCATTATAAAATTTTAAAATGCGTTTAAAACAAGTCGTAGATGTCTAGAGAAATTTGTGTTAGTTTGGAAATTACTTTTTTTAGTCAAAGAATATTTTTTTAAACAATAAAAGTACTTTTGTTAAAAATAAACCATTCCTAGATTGTTGCCTGCAAATTATACAATTGAGGGAAAATCAGGGGTTCCACGAAAAAGGTCGACAATCCAAAGGATTCCACAAATCCAACAATTTAAGAAATGCTGCTATAGACAATTTAATCAACTTTAACTTTTCTTAAAAATATCAAAAGTAAAGACAAATCAAAATATCAAAGTTCATTCTTACTCTGAAAGAATTTCACCACTACTTTTGTCCATCAGCCTCAAAGTATTGTCCAAACAACTTACTAATATGCACTGCCCATCTTTTGTAAATGTCACACAGTTGAGGGAGCCTAAGAAAAAAATATATACTCAAGACAATATTTATGATTCAAAATAAAACAAAAGTAACTTAAAATATTATATGTGCTATAACAAACATTCATATTTATTTATTGATAAATATCTTCAATGCATAAGAATAATATTATTTAACAGATGGCCGTAATCATTTACACCAATCTTTGCATTTAATTTTTCTATTTATTGTATACTAGCAAAAATACCCGGCGTTGCCTAGGTCAGTAATAATTGTGAGAAACAATCGCTACTTTCATTCCTTTTCTGTGTTAACTGAAAGAAGTTGAAACACACCACTTTGACGTGATTAAAAATCGAGCTTTTTCCTTACCCATAAAAGTAAAATAGCAATAAGTATAAAGAATGAAATAGTATTCAGTTAGAAACGAAAGCACAACACTTAAGAATATAAAAATTTGAAGAAATTCTGAAATATGAACTAACGAAAACAAAGATCACTAAAAAACCGTGTGATTAATCTAATTAAATAGTACACACACAAAAAAAGAAAAAAAAAAGCTCTCTATATGTTTCCCTAAGTGTGCAAAAAGTAGAGTTTCCAAATGTTTAAATGACTTTAAACTCATGTTTGCTCCACAGAAGCCTTGATTCAAAACTTTCAATATGATTACTATTAATATTGATGTTGTAAGGTTCAAGGCAACAAATTTTTGCAACAATGGGTTCTATATTTAATCATTTAATGGGGAAATTACGTGAAATTTACTGTTTTTCCTCATAACTTTTTGAATCTAAGTTTTTTAGAAATAAATTATAGCCTATGTTACTTCCTGATAATGTAGCTATCTGTGGTGAAAAAATGGTTAAAATCTGTCCAGTAGTTTTGAAGTTTATCCCGGACATCCTTACATACAGAAGTAGCCATTTATATATGTAGATATGTTTCCCTAGAAATGTCACAAATTAGTTAAAGCCAAATAATAGCATTTCGTACAAGCTCATCATTTCAACTTTTTCCAGGGGGGGGGGGGGGCAATGGGTCCCAATGCATATTACACCAGAAAACAACAAAAACTATGACTCAAATATATGTAAATACATTAATTTCTCAAAGCCAGGGAGGGAGGCCATTGCCCCCTGCTGACCTAATAATTTCAGTCCCAGTTCTGCAACAATGGGAAAACAGCCTGACAAATTCCATTTGTAAACAATATTCCATTTTAAAATTTGAGCTAATTTATGACTTTTTGTCCATTAGCAATCAATGCAGAACGATTTTAAGAACTTTTAAATCGATCAAACACAAAATTCATTGAAATTACATTTATGTTTTTATTTCTTTGGACTTTTACTCATACTAAATAATCAAGATAAGAGTTTAGAGAAATGTTCTTTGTTGCATTGAACCTAAGCATAAAGGAACAGTTGTCCTCAAATTAGTAATTTATTTGAACTGCATCACAGTTCTGTTAATTACAAGATTTGGTGCAAATAAATACTTGAAATACAGTCAAACCTTGATATCTCGAACCTCCTTATCTCGAAACCCTTGATGTCTCAAAACAAAAATTTTCCCCAGCAGTTTCTATAAAAACCCCTACGTATTTTCTATAGTTATCTCGAAATTTATTTTTCGAAACCCTTGATATGTCGAAATTTTTGCACAGAAGAAAGTTTCAATTGTCGTTTTTTTTTTTGGCAATTTTTGTAGCAAAACCAGTTCCAGAGACTATTGCTTAACGTGTTTCATCCCTTTTCTTCGAAATTTTGTTAATAGGAGCAAGATAATAGGAGAGTGTTGGCATGAAGGGGGTGCAGTGTTTTCCCCAGAGTTTAGAATCTTTGTGCATTTCTCTCGAACATGTTGTCCACTTTGAGGAAAGGGGTTCGATTTTTTTTCCGTCAGTTTTCAAGCGAAAACGGAAAATGCGTTCCTCATTTTTATCATTCAGCTTTTTTAACTTCTACAAAATGGCTGCTGAGAACTTTTTGAATGTGAGAGTATTAGTTAAAGATAAAATTAGAATTTTTAAATTTTTAGGTGAAAAAACCAAGTTGAAATTGTTGTTCATTTCAAATTTGAAGTGGTCCCATAGTATATATAAATGCATATAGCGTACGTGTGTGTAAATGTGAGAGTTACTAATGTAATTTTTTTAAAACCTTGAAAACTCAAAAACTCGATATCTCAAAATTTTTCCCTGTCCCGAGAGATTTGAGACATCGAGGTTGTACTGTATAAAGCAAACATTTAAAATTTTAAGCAAGCAAATGTTATAGTTTGCTATTGAGTAAAATATTAACTGTAGTAAACAGCATAGTTATACAAATTTATTGAATCTTTAAATTTACTCAACAAAACCATTTTAAGTTGGGGAGCATTTTGATACTTATATATTTGCATCATCACCAAATTTCTGACAGTAATCATTTTATTCTGGCAAAATCCGCAAGGCGAAAAAAAAATTTAGTGCCCAGATATATTGTTATGATGAGCCTATTGCTGAACCCGCACCTGTACTATATAGTTACTGCAGAGAGTGGTGCACCTGTACTAGATAGTTACTGCAGAGAGTGGTATTTAACTAGGGGATTCCTGGACTGCACCATTCAAAATTTTAGGGGGAGTTGGGGAAAATTTTCTTCTTTTGGCAAGGACTTTTTTTGGGGAGGGGGGGGGAGGTTTTTGCAATATTTAAGGGGGTGCTCCCTTGCCCAAAGGGGGGTGGGCACCCCTAGTTAGTGTAAAGTGGACGAGAATTGCAAGTTTGAATCGAGAAGCAGGACATGAGGGGTTTGCAAGAAAGGGGTAGTAGACCCCTAGTAGCAATACTGATAAAAAAGTTCATCATCATAAATTGATTAAACTAAGTTCTTTTGGAAATTTGTCACATTTTCACATTTGTTGCTAAATCTTTTGTTGTTTTGCATTCAAAGTTTTAACTAATGTCATATTTAAAATAAATGCATATTTTTGGCAATTTGAATTTGTTTTAATTTAAAAACAACAATGAAAAAGAACAAAAGATATTTATAAAACACTAATTTTCAAGTTACAAATGTTAAGCTGAAGTGTCAAAAAAGGTAAAAACTTAAGAATAAATAAAAATACTTACAGCCCAAATCATCAGTGTGAAGTTTCCCAGTGCGTAAGTCATAGCATCGAATACAGTGGTCTAAAGACGCAGTAAGAATTTCATGATCAGAAACTGAAATAGATGTTACTGAATCTTTTGCATCTCTCATAATCTGCAAAAGTAAACTTTGGTTATTTTAATGACTTGAATATTCAATTAAGTTACAGCAATAACTTCACTCACAAATATGAAGTGCTTAAAATTTTGTTTTAATTTTAACTAGTATGTTGTGGCCATCACGAAACTTTCTTCTATATTTTTCTTTTTTTTTTTCTGATCCCTCCCCATGCTTGACGAGGAAGCAATATTCCCAACAAAAACAAAATTACACATGCAAAAACTTGACGACCATCCCAATGTCTGAATTATTGCAAAAGCAAAGCAAAGAGCGAAAATTGAAAGTTATTTTAAAAGCCTTGCTTGAATTAATTACAAATATTTTATTTGTTAACAAACATAAGATGGCAACAGTTAAAAATTTTAAATCATTGAGATAATATTTCCGATCATTTCCATACAATTACTAGTATGTTGTGGCCATCACGAAACTTTCTTCTATATTTTTCCTTTTTCTGATCCCTCCCCATGCTTGACGAGGAAGCAATATTCCTAACAGAAACAAAATTACACATGCAAAAACTTGACGACCATCCCAATGTCTGAATTATTGTAAAAACAAAACAAAGAGCGAAAATTGAAAGTTACTTTAAAAGCCTTACTTGAATTAATTACAAATATTTTATTTATTAACAAACATAAGATGGCAACAGTTAAAAATTTTAAATCATTGAGATAATATTTCCGATCATTTCCATACAATTAAAATCACGAGAAATACGCAGACGACAATCTATTACGATTTATCTTTCTTATTGTTGCATTAATAAAACTATTTTTATTCGCAAAAAAAAAAAAATCAACACCTCTTGGAGCGATTGGAGTCAAAATTGAACCAAAGCCTGTTTACGTATGGATTCACATATATTCCAAATTTCAACCAGAACGTAGCATTACTTCTTGAGATAGGGCACTCACAATGGAAAAAAAGAACGGGCGATTGCGCTACCCCCTTTTTAGCTGTTGACACCAAAATAAAATCAGCTCTTATACCCACTAAGGGCTACTTGTCAAAAATTTTTTGTTTGATTCCGTTCGTTATTTCTTGAGATACAGCAGTCACAATTGACGACAAAAAACGTTCTATAGCTCAACCCCCCTTTGAGTTATTCACACCAAAATTGAATCAGCACCTGCTCCTGTTAATGGCAACATATGGACCAAATTTTGTTTGATTCCGCCAGTTACTTCCTGAGGAATAGCAAGCACGCGTAACTCAAAAAACGTCCCATTGCTCCACCCCCCTTGGAGGAATTCGCGCCAAAAACTAATGGGCACAAGTTCACATAGGGGCACATATGTGTACCAAATTTCGTTCGATTTCATGCGGTAGTTTTTGCTGTAGAGCGGCCACAAAAAACTGGTCACACACAGACGTGACACACATACATACACACACACATACATACATACACACACACACACAGACAGACAGACATTTTCCAAAAATAGTCGAAATGAACTCAGCACACCTCAAAACGTTCGAATCCGTCAAAATTCGAAATTCGAAAATTTGCACGAATTTAATACTTTCTTCTATACATTAGATATAGAAGAAAGTAAAAAAGGAAGAATGAATGGAGGAAAACTGCATATAAATGTGCCCCAAAGCAGAACACTTTAGGATGTTCTGAAACATATATTTGACTAAAATTGCTCAGCAAGATAAATTTATACATTATAAATTTACCTTTGGATCATTATAAAATATAAATTGATGAAAAACATAATTGTATAAAGAGAAACAGGACCTTTTTGGGGGGAACTTTTAACGTGACTATGCCCCCATTCTTGGCATCTAAAAGTACCGTCTCTGTTCCTCCAAACATTGAAGAGTTCTGAGCGCTCTGACATCGTTACAAGTAAGGCTCCTATAGTGTCCCCCAGTTATAGAGGCTCTAATTTCAAGTGTTTCATTGCATTAGATGTTTCTGCTTAGAATAACAAGACATGGCCAAAACTGAAGGCTACACAAACATTATGAATGGAAAATATTTGCCTTACATAGCCAATCATTTATGGATTTGTCTTCCAGCATGGGTGCCTATATGCAAAATTTTAAGGGGGGGGGGCTCAGACATTTTCCTCGTGGTTTAGCACGATATTTTCCTTTTGGAAACCAATTTCAGTACATATTAGAGTTATTAAAATTTAATATTTTTTATAACTTATTCATTAATGGCTGGAGAAGAAATGTTTTTACATTTTTGCAGAGAAAAAAGTACTAAAAGCAAGACAGTTCTAATTTCTAAGGGGTGGAGAGCTTGAGCCCCCACTTGCCCCTCTATGTGGGTGCTCATGTTTTCCAGGGAGGTTATGGGGCATTAAGCAGGTGCAACTGTCAAAGTTGATTTTGCGCAAATATCTTCTAACTAAAAGTGTAACTTTTTGAAAAATTCTGCAGATTTCTTCAAATTTGAAGTAAATCAAAGTTTTAGCTAATGATGCATAAAACGACATTCTGAATGAATTTTCAGCCAAAAAAGGGATTTTGCAGAAATTTTAGATTTATTTCTAATTTGAAGAACTCTGTAGAAAGTATACAGAATTTCTGTAAAATTACATCTTTAGTTAGAAGACATTTGTAGGAAATCTGCAGAGCTTTTCTCCACTCATTTGAACTGAATTGTTCTGCAGTTCAGGCATCTTTTATGGGGTCCCTGCATATTGTTTCCTCCTATGTCCTTATATATATATTTCACCCTCATTTTAAAGATATCGTGCCTTCTTCAGGCTCGAACCTGGGCCAACAGGTGCCCCCCCCCCCTCGTGCATACCCCTGCTTAGGTAGCAAATTTAGTATTATTCTGCTTTGAGGAAAGTGCAGGCAATGTTATAAGTACTTTTCATTTGAATCTGAACTCCTTCAAAATTTATTGGCTGTAAAAAAATTAAAAAACTAATTTACTAATTTCATAAAAAATACCAAAAAAATCAATTTTAAATACAGTTTGCCATTTTGGAAGTAAATCCTTTAACTTTAATATGCACTCAAAAAAAAAAAAGATTAGCAGTCTCCAGTCGCCAACAGGGGACCATTTCATTGTGCATGCTCATATTTAATCCCTCAATATAATTCCGAATTTCTTGCTGCAAATTTTCCTCCTCCCAAAATTTTAAATTCAGGGTCCTCCTGCCAGTTAATCATAATAATAAATAGTAATCCACACATAATGAACGCTTGCTTTACCCTCAAATCAATGATTAAAGACTCCAGTCAGGGTTTTATTAACTTTCAAACAGCGGTTTGACTGCTTGTAAAGTCCCTTCTCACACAAGACAGAAGATCATTACACAATCAAATATACAAATGCAGTTTTCTCTATTTATTTGAAAAAAAAAGTAATGATAAAGAAATTGTGAAAGGAAATCTGTAGCCGGCCTGCGTACGGGAGACAACATAGCACCTACAGCTTTGAAATTTGTATAAAATTACTTTGAGCCCCGTGGGTTGACAACTGAGGTTTTTTTTTTTTAAATTTTGGATCAGTTTTTTTACAATTAATCTTTTAAGCTAAAATTTCACATAAATTGCCTATTAAAGGGAGGAAAGATCCCCCCCCCCTTCTAACCAGGGTTGTTTGGTTTAAAACACGTTGGTTTAAACCATGGTTTAAACCAATTGGTTTTTTTTAAATGGTTTTTTTTTAAAAAGCCAAAAAAAAAATCTATTTTACAGGTTTACATTGATTTCCCTACACATATTGAAAAATGTAAAATTCCATTTATACTAAGTTCCTAGCTAAGTTTGCATAATTAGTTAAGATTTACTAAGGATTGAATCTTTTATTGTAGATGCAATCCATTGTATTGCTCACTCCTGTTGCAGGGGTGTGACATTTTTGCCCATTTATTTGCACTTTCCTGGAATTTTAACTTTGACTTGTAAGGTAATCAACAGTCTAACTTAATTGTTTGCACCTAAAAATTAAGATTTGTTCTGCAGGTGAACACAAATAATATTTTTTGAATTAAATTTAAAAAAAAAGTGTATACTTCACGTATATAACGCTTTTGGCAAAAAATTTTCTTGAAATAGAATTTGCTACACATTTATTTGTTCTAAAGAGTTTGCATTTAATATTTTTTAAACTTCAATGCTGGATGCAACACGTATGCCAGTAAATAAGCTGTAATTTAAGCCATGTTACACCAATTTTTGTATTTTTGATTTGGTTCTTTGTTTTAGCGATAGTCGATATCTTTTCCAAGTTTTCCAAAATAAGAACGGAGTCGAATATAGAGCAGCAGTTTTTTTAAAAACTTTGTCAGTACAACAGCAATCGATTTTTTGACTGTTCAATCATGTACTGTTGTACATTTTGCTTTACTTTAATATTTGCAACATTGTGTATATAAAAATCAGTATTATGTAAGATCAGAAAGAAAAAATATGAAAATTGTTCTTTTGAAAAGATTATGCTTAAAAATATAACTTTTACCTTTATTCGATAATTATTCATATTATGTTGGTTTTATAAAGTTTTTTTCTTGGATCTTCATTATATTTTATCTTAACCCGCATCACAACCACTTCTTGAAGTATTTCGTATCATAAAGGGTCTATATATACATGCATACTAATATGTTAATCAAGTCAAACATTTCAATCAATATTTCCCCGCAGAAAGCTATTTTAATTATTTAATTTAGTTACAAGATTTTGTTCTTATCTCTTTAATTAATCAAGAAATTAGGTATAATGTGACTATTGAATAACTGTTAATTACATGAAACCTTAATTACCTTCCGAAAATTAATTGTTTTTCTCGCAAATAGTATGCTAAAAAAATCTGGTTTAAACCAAAAAAACCTGGTTTAAACCAAAAAAAAAAACGTTTTTTTTGTTTTTTTTTTGAAAAAAACCGTTTTTTTTACCAACCCTGCTTTTAACATTCTTTGTTGTTTGAAAGAGGTTTTTTTTCTGCATCAAATAAAGCTTATTCCAACCTTCTCAATTAGAACATATATAAGGATTTCTATTTTAACCGAAAATTCTAGGCTCAACTCAATTCAAGCAATTAGCTAAAGAGCAAAACATGCTACTAAAGACCATGAATTTGAAAGCTACATTTCAAACGTACGATATTGCCCTTTTGCAATATTTAGAAGTCCTTTAGCACCTATAGCTCTGCAATTTAGTAAAAGTTAGTTTAAAACCCATAAAAAGGATGCTTATTGTTCCAAACGGAACTTGTAATGCATTTTTAATCTGATTCTTTCTATTTTGACAGTTTAAATCTTTGCAAATAAAATTACAAAGCAATCTTGGGGGGTTGGTGAGCGGCAGTGAGCAGGGGGAACAGCCCCCTAGTCATGTTAAAAAACAGGTTTAGTACTTTTTTCTTCCACTTTTATGTAAAGGAAGTATTCAGCAAGCATTTTTGCAAAACTTCAAGCAATTTCTGCATGATTTCTTAGAACCTTCTATCATTTTTATGCAATATAAAAAACATACATACTTGTGCAGGCTCGCGTGATTTACTTCTGCAATCCCATGCACATACACTGTTGTCAATGGAGGCGGACAGTATAATAGTTGATTGTTCATTAAACTTCACAGCATTGACATAACCTTCAAAAATGCAAAACAAGTATTATCAAGTTTAAAAGTTTACTGCATAAAATTAAAGCATGAATCACTATTAAAAATGAATTGTAAAAAAAATCTTCTACAACATCAGAAAATAAATCTGAAAGATGCTGAACACAGGTGCAGAAACTTATTTGATAATAAAAAAATTAGATAATAATAATAATAACACTAGATAAATAAAAAGAGCACAAATGTTACTAAGTGAAACAAAAAGTAAAAAATTGAACTGTTCATTGCATGTTTTTTTTTTTTTTTTTTGATAAGATAAAAAATGAAAAGTAGAAAATCAGACCAATGTTACCCACCTCCCTCTATGCATTAAGACAAATATATTCTGGTGTATATTCTGGTTCTGAAAAATATAAGGCACTTAAACAAAGTATGAAATGCACAGATTTTCAAAAAAAATTAGCCAAAAAAAAAAAAAAAAGCTTGATGCTTATTTACTATCATAGCTAGGAAAATATTATTGTTGCATGCCAGAACTGCCAAGCATGTTAAGTTGGGCAAAGATGACCTCACAGATTAAAAATATTTTTTGTCACCAGAAAGCTATCATTAACATTTCTCTACACTAAATAGCAACAACCTGCACTAGACATTGAGTAAATACCTGATTATTGAATGAAAAACAATAAACCCCAAAAACTATTTACCAGCATGTCCTCGAAACTTTCGCACAATTTGACCTGTGCTCACATCCCAGTAAAATACTGACTTATCCATTCCACCTGATGCTATGTGTGCACTGTCACATGAAGCTTGAACATCAAGTACTTCATAGCCATGACCCATATATGTGTGAAGCAAAACTGATTTGTGTGGATTCCAGAGCTTCACAGATTTATCCGAACCTGCAGTTAGACAATAATTGCCATCAACTGAAAAAAAAAAGAAGTTCGTCAAAACTTTTGGTTTAATGCTATAGATAAAAAAAAATAAAAAAATTAAAATGAACATTTACCATTGAACCGAACGGCACGTACAGCTCCTTGCTTACAAGACAGTTGTTTATTTAGGACATTGGGTAGGCCCATTTCAGCAATCACTAGAGAAATTTGACAGTTGATCCGAAAGAATCCTAGTTTAGCATACCTTCGGAAAAACCCAAATAAGGGGTCATAAAACTTAGACTGACAGTAAAAAATATTTTTAAATATAGTTAATGCTTTCGCATAATAAGATGATCACAAAACGATATAGTACTCAAAAGAAATAGCGTTGGAATGGAGAAGAAACAGTTTGATACAAAGAAAAAGTTTGTGATGAATTCATGACAATCTTTTGACAACTTTAAGAATTACATATCTGGAAATACGGATCGGTTGTTTTCGTTCAAGAAGAGAGTCATGGTTTTCACTCGAGACTATTATGAGTTGAAACCATAGCAACCAAGCAATGCCAAATAATTTTTTAATAACATTTGTTTCTGTACCATAATAAGGAAGGAAGAAATAAGAGCATTGAAAAAAATATTCAGTCTCATTTGTTTTTCTAATTTAGTATCATATTCAGTACTGTACTATTTTTATTTTTTTAAGTTAATGGAAGAAAGTAAATACCTCGGTTTCATTTTAACTGTCTGTAACCGCTTAAAATAATCAAAGTTGTTGCCAGCCGTCGTCTTTCTTCGGCGCAGTTCGAGGTTTATTATTCCTGCCGTTTAGTTTCAAGTTTTGTATTTCGTTGCTAAGTAAGTATTTTCAAAAGTGAGCTGTATCATTTCCTGAGTTTAAAACATTTTGTTCTCTTTCACCTACGATCTCATGTTTTTACATAACACATTTCAGTCAATATAGCACAGCATCTAATGTGACAATGATACTAATTGAAGGATATCTAGAGTTGTTAATTGAAGTGAAAGCCTATAATTGCAACATTGCGACAATCTTTTTTTTTTTTTTTTTTTTGAGCAATCACGATTCCTTATTGCTTTCATTTGACTTTTTGGCGTTCCTATGATTTTATTTTTCCACCAGCACCCTCTGTAGCATCACCGTCGACCGGCCTCACGATGCTGCTCCTGTAGCGAAAACCGTCTCCAGGTTGCATCCATATGCTACACACACGCGCACCTGTCACGGACGCCAGCCAAAATTATGTTGAATACAAACTCAAATTCTAACAATGAGTTATTTTATCAGGACTGCATTACTTAATGCGTGGTGCTGAAATCCAAGAAGTTCACCTTTTCTTCATAAAAAAGACATTTATTTTGCTAAACTACCAGAAAACTACAGAGCCAAAAACATTTGTGCATTACCGCACCATTTTTAAACTCCTACTGATTTTAATTTTATTTTTCAGTGTTCTAACGATTTCTCGTGCACACATCTATCATTCACTTGGACCTCACTTCACTTCAGTTTCTAACATACCTCCCCCCTTTGAGACTCTGGGAAGGGTCTCAAACATGTAACACTCATTATTTAAAAGGTCCAGTCTTTTTGGTACTTTCACACAACTTCCAGATCTGGTATATTTTTCCAGAACAATATCAGGATAACACTTTTTAACAACAGAAGTCTTCTGAACACCTTTCTTAGGATTTGATTCCATCACACTCATGGCTTTGTCGGAAATTGCAACCGCCTCATCATCAGTACGTATCTCCAATGGGTAAACACGTTCCACTGGACGAACAAAAATCCCATTTTGAGTTTTGAGCCTAACAGCGCGAACCCTTTTATCTCGCCCAAGAATCATTTTAATAATTTTCGCCAAAGGCCAAAACATACGTTTTTTATGATCGTCGCGAATTAAAATAATTTCGCCAACTCTTGGCTCTCGGGTTGGCCTCTCATTGTGTTTTTGAATAAATTGGCCTAAATATTCTTTTCTGAAACGCTGTCTTAAATCATTGAACAGCTTATATCTATATCTTTTTCTCTTTTTTAGACTTTGCAAATCCACATGACCAATATCTGTAACATCCGAACTACAGTTTTCAATAAGGAACATTGCAAGTGTGAGAGGAATCAACTCCTGAGGGTTTTCTGACACATATGTTAGAGGCCTTGAATTATTTACTAATTCACAATCACATATCAATGCGTTCAACTCTTCATAATTCAACACTGATTTGCCAGGAGTTCGTTTTAGTAATTCATTAACAATACGAACCAACTTTGGAGGCAAAAGCGGTGCGTCCAGATTCAGATCAATAGTGGTAATTGCTAATATTTTTCTCTTCGCGTCTACTTCTGGTCCCCAATCTACTTCACTTAATAGCCACTTTTCTGGCGCCAACTTCAGCCAGGTCGGTAATTCCCACCGCTTGAAGTCAAAGAATTGTTTAGGGCTGAATTCTCGCGACAATACATCAGCTATATTCATTGTTCCAAAAATATGTTTCCACAACTCAGGCTGAGTCAATTTCCATTTTTCTTGCAAAAGTCTAGCACCTATGCAGCAAGCGATAAGCTCTACCCGAGGAATACTCAGTGATTTTAGTGGATCTACTCTAGTTTTAGACCTAACGAGATATATTTCAACTTCAATTTCCACTACTGAACGATCGTAGACGCACGCCACGTAAGCTTCTTTAGAAGCATCCACAAATACATACAGTTCTGTTGTAGAATTGATTATTATGCAGCATGGCAAAGTTACGTTATTTGACAATGCAATTTCCTTGAAACATTTCAAAAATTTATTTACAATATCAGGGGGTAGTTCTAAATCCCAAGAATGTTTTAACTTCGAAGCATCTTGCAGTATCAGTTTAGGAAGCAATGTAGTAGGGCTTAATAAGCCGATAGGATCAAAAATCTCTTGCACTGTAGATAAAATTAAACGCTTTGTAATTTTTGTTTCACAAGTCAATGCTTCTATATTTATATTACACCTTAGAGGGTCATTATCCAAGTTCCATAAAATTCCTAAAATAGACGCTTCCCCTGAATGCTTCGTAACATTTTCAGAAGCTACATTGCTTTCAAACCCTCGCAAGTTAAAACATCCCTTTGACATAATAAGTTGCGATTGTTCGATGAACTTCGCTTCTTCTTCGGTATTATGAACCCCTGTTACACAATTGTCCACAAAGAAAGAACTTTCCAACTTCTGTGCAATCTCATATTCAGGAAGGCTGTATGCCTTTTCAGTGCTTACACTCAACCCTATAGGATGCAACCTCAATCTATCAATATCAGGTATTAGTTCAATGAGGTTCATTCCTTTAAACAAGCATTCATTCAAAGAAGACTTACCTCTCTGGGATGCTGAAGCATCAAAAACAGGCCGAACTTTTGTGGTCTTACTATCTATTTTTATAACAGGCTTATGTGGTAGATAGTGGCACTTATTCTCTAATTCCGAATCTGGTACGCGCTCAATAATATTCAAGTTTTCCCATTCTTTGAATACATTTTGGTAATTCTCAAGCAAATTACTACATTTTGACTTAATAATTTTTTCGTTCCCTTTCCAGGCTAAATCCTTATTATCTGGTAAGTTCGAAAAATCATACTTCCAAGGAAGTTCTACTTCATATCTTCCACAAGGAAGAATTTTCAATTTATCCTCAAATTCAGCTAAATGTTCTCCTATGCATGCTTTCTTATTAACATTGCAAGTGGGATCTGTTCTTCCTATACTTTCAAGTTCCCACAATTCATTCAAAGGAATATTTTTAGCATGCATCGATAATGTTCTGAAAACATCATCTTTCTCATTTGTGTTCTGCTTACCCATAACAGTCCACCCAAGCTTCATTTCTACGGCAGTAAGGCCGGATTCTAAATCTACTGAACGTCCCGTCAGCAATTTTCCTAAAACATCTGCCCCTATTAAAAGATCAATTTCTTTCATTTTACAAAGGGAATCAGAAACTTCAATATTCTTTTTCTTTAATTCATTCAAAATATAAGGATTGCTAACTTTTGGTATAAAACTACAAATTTTCCTTTCAGAAAGAGCTTCAAAACTACAAGCAAAAGACCCTTTCAAACCCCTCACTTCAACAGTGAATATCTTATGCCGTTTTGGGTTCGTTTCCCTCCCCCCAAATAACGAGTGAATCACTGTTTCTTCACGAAGTGGAGTTGCTTTCAGCTCAGACAAAACTTTCTGACTTACATAACTACTTTGACTACCAGAATCTGCCAAAGCCCGAATTATTTTTTCTCGATTATTACATTTAATCCGAACACACAGAGTTTGCAAAAATACAATTTGAGTTTTATCAAAGTTAGAGAGAGAATTTTCAGACTTAGAAACTACTACATCCTTAGCTTCACAACTTTTGCTTTCCAGCTTTGGACACATTACATAAAAATGAGGTTCTCCACAACCATTACATTTTAACTCTCTTTTTACATTACAATATTTACTAATATGATTTGAATTAAAACATATAAAACAAACCCCCTTTTTTAACAATATTTTTTGTTTTTCATTTACAGTCATCTTTTTTGCAATGAAACATCTTTTACTTGAATGACCTTTTTCACAAAAAATACAACGTTGAAATCGCTTACCTTCTTTCTCAGTACTTACTAACGCTGCAGCTGTCGGCAGGTCGCTTTCCTTCTCAGTTGTGGGCTCTCGTTTGCACAAATTTGAATTTGCGCCGAAACCAGCTCTTGCAAGGCGAACCATTTCTTCTCCATTGACTTCTTGGCGAAGAAAGTTCATTAACTGCTCTAAAGTGCGACAGTTCTTATCTTCGGTTAAATCATGGTTACGGCTTCTTTCCCACGTTACTAAAATTTCTTCCGGCAGACAGCTCTCAACCAAAGGTGTCAAGAAATCTCCATACTTTTCTTTGGTCCGTCCAAGAGTTTCCAACGCACGAAGTTTTCCTTCCAATTCGTCATAGAGGGATGGAAGATCAGCTTTCCCCCGTCCTGCGGCAGCATTTTTCATAACTAATCTCAATAAATCTCGAACATATACTTGCACCAGCAGATCATCACGGCCAAATCTTTCCTTTAACTGCTGTATTGCTTTACTATAATTTTCTCCGGTAGCAGGGAAACTCAGCACTAATCTTTCTGCCTTCGAAACAGGTTCCATCGATTGAATTAAATATTGCATTTTATCTTCATTATCAATGCCCTTGTCCTCATGGATTTTCTTGAATTGGCTCCAAAAATTTAAAAATTCTCTTGCTTCGCCGTTAAACTTTTTAAGTTCTATCGTCGGAAGCTTAAAGTTGCGCTTGCTAATGTTACCATTACGCTGAACATTTTCAAATTTTAAATCAAGCAGAGAGCAAATTTGAATAAACTTGTCCCGATAATTTTCTGCTTCTTCACAATCTTCATAATAAGCCTCCTCGGCATTTTTATCTTTCAACAACAGCTCAGATATTATGCTCTGACAATCATCTAGCCGCTTGAATTTGTCAGAAATCTGATTTCTTAAAATTAAAAGTTCATCCGAACCAGTAATTTCCTTCAAAAGTTCAGCTTCAATTTTTTTCATACAGAGGGTAAAAGACGCCCTCAGTCCTTTTCTCTGAGCTTTCAATGTAGTTAAATCCATCTTCTTATACAAGTTCCAAGCACCTGTCCTGTCACGGACGCCAAAATTATGTTGAATACAAACTCAAATTCTAACAATGAGTTATTTTATCAGGACTGCATTACTTAATGCGTGGTGCTGAAATCCAAGAAGTTCACCTTTTCTTCATAAAAAAGACATTTATTTTGCTAAACTACCAGAAAACTACAGAGCCAAAAACATTTGTGCATTACCGCACCATTTTTAAACTCCTACTGATTTTAATTTTATTTTTCAGTGTTCTAACGATTTCTCGTGCACACATCTATCATTCACTTGGACCTCACTTCACTTCAGTTTCTAACACCTATGATTTTATTTTTCCACCAGCACCCTCTGTAGCATCACCGTCGACCGGCCTCACGATGCTGCTCCTGTAGCGAAAACCGTCTCCAGGTTGCATCCATATGCTACACACACGCGCACATACACAAACACATACACACACTCAAACACATACATACACAAACACGCATACATAGACACCTGCACATACAGCCACCTACACACAACTACCCTCACACTCATGCCTCCACACAGACACAAACACATATGCCTACACACACATACACATTCCCCATATTAACCAAACACTCATACACACAACTACCCACACACTCATACCTACACACACATACACATACCCTACACACAAACACACATACCCCCACACACACATAAACACACATACCCCCAACACGCACATAAACACACATGCCTACATACACACACACACACACACTCGTGATTGCGGAAAACAAAATTTGAATTCTAGAGGTAAAAATTCAAATTAAATTTTTTTTTTTTTTTTTTTTTTTGTGCTGAATAACCTTAGGAAAGAAGGAAATTTTAGAATGCATGTTACTGTGACAGGTGTGACTCACAATAATGCTTTAAATATTAATTTTTATGTAAGAGAGAAAGTAACTTTTAAATACTTCTGTGTTACTGTAATTAATTGTAAGATTTAATAGATTGTCGCAGAAATATGGTGAAAGTTGAAAATCCTAATTTGGTATCGGGTCTGGCCAAAGGATATTTGGGTCCTTTAACGGACCCTTCACAAAAATCCGATCAACCAAAACGGACCTTTCACAAAATCCCGATCAACCACAACAGACCTTTCACAAAATTCTGATAAACAAAAACGGATCTTTCATAGAATGTTTATCAAAAGAGCAAATCTAAAAGCAAAATAACGTATATCCCATATTTCCGTGTATAAAACCGATAATTTTGGGAAACTTTTTTTAAAATCTTCTAATTTTGCAAAAAAAAAATATATATATATATGTGGGAGCCGAGCTACTGGTAATAACTATGAAAATGCTTGTATTCACTTATAAAACTACTCATTGATGACATAGTTTTAGCTACTAAACATTTAATGATAACTAAACTACACATAACTAATATTTACAAAAATGATTACAATGCAGAAGTGCAGCCGTCTTGCTGCTCGTCTTTACAAACGTCTTACGTCTTTCGTCTCCTCAAAGTTAATCTCTAATCAAAAAGTTTTACCGCCCTTGGCGCTGTTCGTTTTGTCGCCGGACTCTACGTCGTCATCTCTTGGCGAGTTTTACATACAAGAAAGCTAAATTGTATGAAGGGCTGTGCAAGTGTACCAGGGTGTACCAGAGTCGGCACCACAAGTTCGGCCGTCCTGCACTCGACTGGACCTCCAGGCGAACCTGAAAATATAGTAAGCAAAAAAACAAAAACAAAACAACAATTAAACTAAAATTAAATTGGTTCCAAAAGTTTTTCGTCTTCAAAAGTTCAGTCTTTGATTTGCTCGTCTTAAAATTTCTCGTCTTCACAAAAATGTTCGTCTGCAAATGAAAACTGTCCGTCTTTAAAAATATTTCGTCTTTAAAATTTTTTCTTCGTCCTCGTCTTTGAAAAAAATTCGTCTTCGTCTTTAAAAAAAAAATATCGTCTTCGTCTTAAAAAATATCGTCTTCGTCTTTAAAAAATATCGTCTTCGTCTTTAAAAAATATCGTCTTCGTCTTTAAAAAATATCGTCTTCGTCTTTAAAAAAAAATATCTTCGTCGTCGTGCGTTTCGTCTTTTATCATTTGTTTCGTCTTTCTTTCGTCATTTGTGTTTTCTCTCATCTTTTTCGTCTTCTTTTGGTATTCGTTTTTCGTCTTTAAATTGAAAGTATGGACAGTTGGTTACAAAAAGTCGGTGTTCTTTTCTTCTATTTTTTACACTTCTTTGCTTCTTTTTTTTTTTTTTTAATTAACATTCCGAAATGTTGTTCCATGGTTTAAGGAATTCTGCGCATGTTGATGTGCAGTTTGGTCCTTCGTGAGTTCCTTCTTTGATGACATCAAACGTATTTCCTCCTTTCACCTTCGTTATTCTGTACGGGCCTAGGTACTTCGGTTTAAGTTTTAGGTGAGGTCCAAATTGCGTTCTTTTGATGGCGACCAAATCGTTAACTTCGTAAGGCTTCGGTTTTTTCCTTCGTAAATTGTATGTCTTCTTGTTTTCTTCCTGAATTTTAAAAATTTGTTCCTTCGCTTGTTTTCTCATATCTTCTCTTTGGGCTTCAAAACTGGCTTGAAATTCAACTTCAATCATTTCTTTCAGCTTTTCAAGTCCTGCAACCTTCATCTTCGTTCCAAAAAGTAATTCAAATGGAGTTTTATCAATGCTTCTTTGATATGTTGAGTTAATGGCTTGTTGCAGTTTATTCGTGTGCTTGTACCACTGAGTAGGGTTTTCCAAGGACAATTTAGAAAGAATTGCAATAATTGTTTGATTAATTCGTTCGACTTGGCCATTTGCTCTTGGTAATCCTGTCGTTATAAAATGATGATTAATGCCTTCTTTTGCGCAGTAATCAGCAAATTCGCTAGAAGTAAATGCTGGTCCTTTATCCGAGATTATTTGTGAAGGGTTTCCAAATACAGTCTTTTGAAGCTCTAATTTGGCTATGATTTCAGCAGACGTCGTTGTTTTTGTTGGGTAGATCCATACAAACTTAGTAAAGGCGTCAACTACAACAAAAATGTGTTTGTAATTTTTGTTAGTACTCTCTAAGGGTCCAATGTGGTCAACATGATACGTTTTCAGTGGGACGTCTTCTTTATGCAATGGATGCAAAAGACCTTCTTTTTTTCCCTTTTTATGGTTCAGAAGTATACAATGGACACAATTTCCTATTATTTTTTCTATTTTCTGTCTTAGTTTTGGGATAAAATAATATTCTTCTATTTCCTTTTCAGTATACTTGATACCTGAGTGACTTTTCTCGTGCGCATTTCTTATTATTTCTGTTTGCATATTCTCTGGCACAACCACTAATTCTTTACCTTCAACAAATTTATATAATATTCCATTTCTATCACAATAATCTTCATAATCTGAAATTTTAAGTAATTCCTTAATAGTTTTAATTTCAGTATCTTTATCTTGAGCTGATTTCAGCTGTGGCAACAAATTATCGACTGAAATGCAAAACACGTCGATAGGGGAGCGGCTGAGAGCGTCAACATGTGGCATCTTGCTTCCAGGACGATGTTCAATGTCATAATTAAATTCCTGTAGTAACAAAGCCCAACGAGCTACACGGGTACATAAGTCTCGTTTTGACAACGTTTTCTCAAACGCGGCGCAATCGGTTACAATTTTGAAATGGATACCCAAAAGGTAAACACGGAACTTCTTTATCCCTTCGATGACGGCTAGGGCCTCAAGTTCATAACTAGAATATTTCTTTTCGGCATCAGTCGTTTTTCTACTCATGAAATAGGTCGGATGAAAATTCTTTTCGTTCGGTGGTTTTTGCATTAAAATTGCAGAATACCCTTCTAGGCTAGCGTCCGTATGAAGTTCAGTCTCAAATTTAGGGTTGTAGATTCCCAAAACAGGTGTGTCAGCTAACAACATTTTTAATTGGTTGAACGCATGTTTTTCTTCGACTCCAAAATGAAATTTTCGATCCTTTTTCAAGAGATCACTTAACGGCCTAGCTATTATGGAATATTTCGGGATAAACTTCCTAAAATATCCTGTTAAACCTAAAAAGCTTTGAACCTTTTTCAAATTAGTCGGCTCTGGAAAATTAAGAACTGCTTTAGTTTTTAAAGTAGATGGGAAAATATTTCCACCCTCGATTACATGTCCTAAGAAGTCAATACGTTTTTTCAAGAAATGGGACTTCTTAAAATTGACTTCAAGTCCGTATTCGCTTGCAGTTTTTAAGACCAGTTCAAGCCGTTCAATACCTTCTTCGGGAGAGGAAGACAAAATGATTATATCATCCATATAAGGCAAAACAATACCCTTATTAATTAATTCTCGAAAAATAGTGTTAATATATCTTGTAAAGACCGCCGGAGAGTTACATAATCCGAAAGGGACTTGGCGAAATTGGTATTGTCCTTCATGCGTTACAAATGACGTATACCTTCTGCTCTCTTCACTTACATTTACATGAAAAAAAGCATTTTTGAGGTCAATAGTACTAAAAATATTGGAGCCCTGCAGTCGATCCAAAATATCTTCAATTAGTGGAAGGGGAAATCGATCTTTTACTATAACCTTATTTAGTTTTCTATAATCAATGCATACGCGCGGTGTCCCATCTTTCTTTTTTACAATAACCACTGGACTGCAATACTCAGAGGAACTGGGTTCCACTACACCTTCTTTTAACCATTCGGCAACCTGAGCTTCGACGATCATTTTTTCTGAGAATGCCAACCGACGGGGATGATGAGATATAGGTACGTCATTTTTTACCAAAATTTTTAACTCAACATTAGTGGTTTTAATTTTTTGAGGCACATAGTTGGAAATCAATGTCTTTACTTTAGATCTTAAATCATGAGGAATATCAGGGGAAATATTCATTTCAACTTCTTCAACACATACATTAATTGGCAAGACAGATAAAACATCATAATGTTCTGCATCTTTGGGTTTAGCTTGAATCGTAACACCATTATCATCAATTATTGTTATTCCTTGCATCAAAACATTTAGTCCGATAATTACATCGCAAGCCATTATTTCGTTATTCACCACAACTACATCTGCTTTACATTTAAAATTGTCAATTTGAATATCACTCTCAAAAACTCCAACTGGTTTTACTTGACATTTACCGAATCCTGACAAAACGGTATTTAAAGGAAGTAATTGAAATCGCTCACCAAGAGAATTCAATTTTTTGAAAATTGATTCCCGGATTAATGTGGCTTGTGACCCTGAATCGACAATAGCATTTTTTACCACTGAGTTACCAATTTTTACTTCTTTATTTAAATTTTTCTTCTTTGGAACATTTAAATGAGCAACGTCTGGTTTCTTATTAGGGCAATTAGAAGCTTTGTGCCCAAAATTTTCGCACTGAAAACATTTAAGCCCCTTATCCTTGTGTACACAATTTTTTGAAATGTGGTTTTTCAAACCGCAATTGTAACAAATTTTTTCTCTGTAGTTTTCCTTGTTGGTGTTATATCGCGTCTTCTCATTATTTTGTTCATAGTGTATCTTATTTTTATTGTTTAAATCTCTTTTGAAATTGGAAGTATACCCACTCTTTTTTAAGCGATCATCATTTGACATTTTTTGCTTGGTTCTGTCGAAAGGTTTCTCATTTCTAGCCAAATCATTTTTCATTACTTCGTATACTTTGAGTTTTTCTTTAAAATCATTTATATCGCGCGCTCCATAAAGAATTGTTTTATTTTCCGGTTTATCTTGAATTCCCTTTATTACATAACTGATAAGAGATATGTCATCAATACGTCCAGAAAGAGCCAATTGTTTCATCTTTAAAAAATATTCTTGCGTAGTCTCAGAATGTCGCATTTTACGCTCGCTCATTAAACTATGAAGCGAAGCCGAATTAACTTGTGTGGAATATTCGCTGATTAGCGCTTTCTTTAATTTCTCATAAGAATTAATATTTTGTTCGGTGTTGATAAATAATGCGGCATTTCCTCCAAAACAGCGTTTAGCAAAAATAAATTTTTGAACTTCAGTAAGGTTAAATAACTTAGAAACACTTTCAAAAGTTTCTACCCAAGAAGAAATGTTCTCATGCGGTTCTGCATTAAATTTCGGCAGGGAGTGTTCAATATCAGAATAATGTAAAAGATAGCTCGTAGCCAAAACATTGCCTGAATCAGAATAATTAATTACAGACGGCGGTGCTACTTTGTTTTCAATTCCAACTGATAAATCGTTACTAATAACTTCCTCGTTCTGACCGGACTGCTGATGATCCGAGAATGAGTCATCTTCTGAGTGGGAAGGTTCCGCGATCGTTGCCAGGGCAGTAATATCTGTCAGAAAGGAGAGAATGTTTTTTGCCAACTCAGATTTATTTCCTTCCAAGGGAATGTTCAAAAAATTTGCAATAGTTATTATTTCGTTAAGAGAAAAATTTTTCTCAATGTCTTTTAATTTATTTTTGAATTCATCTGATTCTGGGTTGTATTCAAATCCCGTAAAATTTCTTAAGCGCTTTCTATTGGAACTATCCCCGTTATCAGAAAATATAAAACGGTGGAGAAGCACTATTTTTTCTCGCTTAAAGTTTCTGAGCGCAAAGTCAATGTTTTTAATCTCTTTCAACTGCATATTTGAAGAAAATAAATTCACTCACCCCTTTTCCGGATGCTTGAAATCAGATAATCCAACAGAGAATTTAAGATAGTTCACAAGGCACAGTCACATTTGACTCAGTTCTTTCTCTCTTTTTTTTTCGGAAACAGTATCAATTAGTTTTCCGGTTAATCATACTTGCAAACATTATACTCCAAAAGAATTTGGGTGTAGGCGTTCCTCATATCGATCCTTAATCCCACTTCTGAATTTTTTGTGGGAGCCGAGCTACTGGTAATAACTATGAAAATGCTTGTATTCACTTATAAAACTACTCATTGATGACATAGTTTTAGCTACTAAACATTTAATGATAACTAAACTACACATAACTAATATTTACAAAAATGATTACAATGCAGAAGTGCAGCCGTCTTGCTGCTCGTCTTTACAAACGTCTTACGTCTTTCGTCTCCTCAAAGTTAATCTCTAATCAAAAAGTTTTACCGCCCTTGGCGCTGTTCGTTTTGTCGCCGGACTCTACGTCGTCATCTCTTGGCGAGTTTTACATACAAGAAAGCTAAATTGTATGAAGGGCTGTGCAAGTGTACCAGGGTGTACCAGAGTCGGCACCACATATATATATATATATATATATATATATTGGCACTCTTGTGATGCTCCAGCAAGCGATAAATAATTGCTACTGCCAAAATGATTGTTGTTTGTTTCTTGGAAAGAAATTAACAGATGAAAATGTTTGGTTTAAGTAATTTTGTTTGTTTGTTTTATCACAGCTAATTAGCAGCGGTGTTGTAAACTTTTCTGAAAAAGCATTGGTAAGCACTTTTCTCCCTGCTCATGATTTAATAAACAATAATAATAATTATATATATTGGCGAAATGAACTTAGAACTGCAAATGGATAGTAAGCGGGGGGGGGGGGGGGGGGGAGGGTTTTACAAACTTGAAAATTATCGCCACTTAGCATCTTAGCATCTGGCGTTCAACCTACTTGATTAGAAAATATTCTCATCATTTTAGCAGCTTATCAATATTTTCATTTTTACGGTGTGGTGTGGTGCGTGCAATGTTTAACTTATTTTGGTAGAAAACTATATGGGTTTGATTTTTCGCGATGCTAACAAGAATGATTAACTTTAAATAAATTTTTACTTTCCGTTTTTTTTCTTTAGATGTCTACATTTTGAAAAATGCAATCTTTTAACATCCGATATGAGAATAATATTTTGTTCTTTTTACGAGCTTACTTCACTTTATTAGGATGCAAATAAATGGAAAGTCTCTTTATTTTTGTTAGAACGCTCATTTCAAGTTTTCTCGTACAATTTAACATAATGTAGAATGGTAGATAAATATTGATACTTGAGAGAGCGATGCCCCCCCCCTGCATGATAATTACTAGAAAAACACCTCAGAATGATATTCTCAACATGGAAGAGAAAAGCACTCAACTTTAAGTTTAAAATGATGCAGTTTGTGCCATCTCTGAATTCTAAAATTTCGTTTTAACGTTTTTTTTTTTTTTTTTTTTTTGCGAAATTATTTGATTTTTTACAAAATTAATTCATTTTTCACAAAATTATTTGAATTTTCACAAAAAATGGAACCTGGGTGAAAAATCCTGGACAGATCCCTGGGTATATCACTTCGTGCAAAATTTTGCCAAAGCACTTTAAAAGAAAGGTTTTGTTTGGATTATTGTCCAACAAATACAATGACAGTTGTGATGCACTGCTATGAAGTCCCTAGCCAGCAAAGCACCATTTGATGCATTGTTACAAAATGGCTGCCACACAGGAATGTCAGTCCGCAGCAACGTTACGGCAAACTGATGTTCAAAAGTTGAGGCCACCTGTTTCTGACTTTACTTGTGCAAAAAATATTTCTATTGCTTTTTATATAAATTGTTCAACTACAATTCCATGTGTAAATTCATAATAAAATAACTTCCTCTTGTATTTTAAAATTCATTTGAATTTTTAAATTAGGTTAATTATTCTTTAATTTTAATTCTTTTAGACACTATGGGAGAACGATACAATATCCATTCTCAGCTTGAACATTTGCAGTCAAAATATATTGGTACTGGGCATGCTGATACCACTAAATTTGAATGGCTGGTAAATCAACATAGAGATAGTCTATCCTCATTCATTGCACATCATGATATGCTGAATTTTTTCGCCATTGCTGAGAATGAATGTAAAGCTCGTGTAAGATTCAATCTTACTGAAAAGATGCTTACGCCATGTGGACCTCCTCCGGAAAGAGCTGAAGACTAAAGGTATAATTCATTTTCTGATAGTTTCCTTTGTTATACCACACTTGTCTGTAAACAACCAACTAGCTCAATCTATTAAAAAAATGTATGATAAAGTAGTTTAAAGCAATGAGCCTGAACCTGCTTTGATTGCGCCGCCAAATACTAACTGCTCAGGGGGCTCCAAAAGGTTTTTTTTACCCTTTTTGTGCTAACCCTGTGCTTCAACGCTTTTGTTGTCCAAATCTTGATTATTATTTTTTTCCAGGTTTAGATACATTTTAGGACAATTCAGTTATTTTTTTATACAACATCCGGTTAATAATTGAAGGAAAAGGGGATTTCTGTGACCCAAGTCGCATATGTTTATAGACAGATTTTAATGCAAATTTTCTTTTATTCAAATGAGTGGTTATCATTAAAATAACAACTTTGTTCTAGCAAGCAAATAGGAAGTTCTCTATTGTGCCGATTCAACCAAGTGCATCCATATTTGCGAATTTTCAATACAATTCATTTTTTTATCTTTTAGCCTGTTTTAAAATCGAAAAATGGAAAAGAAAATTGTTAGAGTGCTCGTGTGTAATTTTTTTGCATCCTTGGCAGGAAATGAAATTTTACCTTTCAAACAATATCTCATCTGTCTATAAAAAATGATGTATACTCATATTATTTTTTTTCCATAATCATTTATTCAAATATTATTTTTTGCAGATTGAAAAAATTAAAATTTAACTTGATTTGCATTTCAGAAGAAGTTTTCTTCATCTACAAATAGATTGGCTGTGATCCTAACATTTATAATGAAAATTTTGTTCATGAACTGGCACCCTTTTGATTTAAGATTCTTACTAGGAAGAGGTAGGGAGCCAATGTCCCCTCCCCTAGTTTTCCTACAATGTCTTTCTTTTAAGTGATAATAGCGAATATCCGCCCCTCCCCCTCTGCTCCCAACTTGGATTGCCATTGAGCTAACTATGAAAAAAGCATGGCTTCCATTATCAGTTACCACAAGGGATAAAAAATATCCTGGGCATTGTAGAGACTAAACAATGTTCTTCCAAGCACCTTTCACTTTGGGAGCACTACTGATAAGCCACTGTCTGAATTCCCAGAATCACTTCCTTATTCCTTGCCTGAGGGTTTGCTTCCTCTTTTTTTCATTAATGGGGAGCTGTTTATACTAGTTTCCAGCGAAGAATATCGGCTGTCATCCTTCCTACTTATCGCTTCATGACAAGAGAAGTGTTTCATTGTACAATTGACATGTGTTTTGAGACAATTCTAAAGCTTCACCTCCAGCCAGATAAACGTTAAGTTAGCCTTGTATTTTAAAATCTTTCATTCAAATTCATGTCTTTACGAGTGCTTTTACATTTTGAATTAGAATTCAGCAGAGGTGCATTGGAGCGCCACAAATCTGCACCATTTTTTTCCTTTTTTTTAGCTGTTAATTTATTTTAATTTTATTTCAGTCTATAATATTCTAAATCGCGATTATTTGCTGAAACAGTTGTTATTGCAGATAATTTGTGGATAATGTATTCTGTTTTATTATTATGCATTATATGCACACAGATCATTTTTTGGTCCAAAAAATAAGTTTGTATTTTTGTTCAATTTTCTTCATATTGTGTAGTACTAAAAAAATAATAAGAAATATCGAAAACCAAAAGCAGATGCTAAAAGATTACTGTAGAATTACAGCAAAATGCTAATATTTTGCATGACACGTAGCATCAAAGAAACACAAAACTATGATAAAAATACAAAGAATTAGCATGTAAAAGCCAAATGTGGATGATTTTGGACATTTCAATTGAAAACAAATGACTTAACTAATGAAAATAAATACCCAGTGCTATCAAACTGGTGCTGTTTATTGGTTCCAAGAGCAATTGTTACCTTTGGATTTTAAAGTTTTTTAAGTTACTGTAACTGAAAGAATTACTGTACTGAAAGAATTAGTCATCATATTTTTTAAAAAATGATTTTAAATTGTGGAATTATCCTAGGAATTTATGAATGTTTCGAAGTTTTTATTGTTGTGATAGTAAGACATTTGAACCTAGGAAAAACAGTATTTATCCTACAACTATATCCACTATTGCTTTGAAGCGATAACAGGCCTTTTAGTTTCCAAAAAAATGTCCTTTTTTAAAAAGCAGCACCCTACCCTTTTTTAATCCTGGGGGAAGCTCTGCTTTAACTATGGATTATGACACTTCAACTTTAGCTGAATAATGGCATTAAATAATGTAATGAAACATCATTATTTATTTTACATGAGTTTTGTAAAAAGTCTAGTTTCATTCAGTAAATTGTGCTCATTTTAGTGCTTTATCTTTTTATTTTTAAATTTAAATTTTACATATTTTTCAATGTTTAGATGCCACTTTTCTTTTTGAAAAAAAAAAAAATCAGAGTGTAGGAGACAAGTGTTTAATTTTGAGGAGCAGTACTGTTCCTCAAATTTTGATATTGAGGTGCAGTATGTAAAATTGAATAGCAGTTTTACGACATTTACCAAATTAATTTTCTAACAAGTAAACAAACATTTTTCAAGAAATGTATAATATTTAATGTGTGCATTTAAAAAGTTTTTGTACAATGACTTCACAGTCACAAGCTTTTTATCACTTATCTTTTACAAACAGGGGTCTGTCCAGGATTTTTCACAGGGTCCGTTTTTTGTGAAAAATCAAATACTTTTGTGAAAAATCAAATAATTTTGCAAAAAAAAAAAAAAACAATTTTTTTTTTTTTTTTTGCAAAAACGAAAGTTTTGACTCTTGAGATATTGGAAACTGCATCATTGACACTTAAAGTTGAGTGTTTTCCCTCTTTTCTGTTGAGAATATCATTCTTTAGTACTTTTCTAGTATTTGGGGGGGGGGGGGGGGAGAGGCATCGCTCACTGGGAGATGGGCACCCCTCAAGTATCAATATTTATCTACCATTCTACATCATGTTAAATTATACTAGAAATGTTATTTGTATAGTATTTAAAACAACTGTAAGAAAAAAAATTCAGTCAGGGGTGCAGCATTTAAATTTTTAACCCAAGACACTGTTTAAGAGCACAGAGTTTCGTTTAAAACTTATAAATTCCATGATTTTTACAAAAATAAAAAAAATATTTTATTTGTTTACTTCTTAACTAAGCGTACTAAACATCGAAAATGCGAAAAATCAGATTCCCATAGCGGATGCAAAGAGATTGCAATCCTCAAAGTGAAGGCATCAAAAGTATAAAAACGGCTTGTAAAATAAGTATTTTGGATAAAATTATTTTAGAATTGCATTTTAGAGCCCTATGATAAACATATCATTAATATCTGGACACAGTTGAAGCAAAAATAATAATAATAATAATAAATAATTAAAATAAAAAATAAACGATCGATTCAGCATTTTAATTATTGACTCATAAAAGAAAATGGAATTCCGCTTTAAAAACCTGAAGTAAGCTTTGTTACAAAAATAAAGAACCCTTTTCATTTATTTGCATCCAAATAAAGCGAAGTTAGCTAGAAAAAAGAATGAAATATGATTCTCATATCGAATGTAAAAAGATTTCGTTTTTCAAAATGTAGGCATCTATAGAAAAAAAACGGTAAATAAAAGAGTTTATTTTAAGTTAATTATCCTTTTTAGCATCGAAAAATCAAACCCATATAACTTTCTCCCAAAATAACAGTTTAACATCGCACCGCTAGACGCTGACGCTAAGTGGTGATTAGTTTGAATTTGGTAACCCTATCTGAAGCGATCACATCCCCCCCCCCCCCCCTTACTACCCTTTGCAGTTCTAAGTTCATTTCGCTGTATATTATTGATTATTAAATCATGAGTGGGGAGAAAAGTGCTTACTACGCCTATTCAGAGAATGTTGACGCTTTTTCAAAGAAGTTTACAACAACACCGCTGCATAAAACAAACAAGCAAAATTATAAACCAAACTGACTTTCAGCTGTTAATTTCTTTCAAAGAAACCAACAGGCATTATATTTATTTGGCCGTAGTAATTATTTATGGCTTGCAGGAGCATCACAAGAGTGCCGATTTTTTTTTGTTTTTTCTCTTGCGAAATTAGCTGATTTTGTATAAGTTGATTCCTCTAATTTAACTTTAAAAAAGGTTCCAACCATTATCGTTTTTATACAGGGTCATTCCACGTCAAATCAACCCAAAAAATGAGATTTTGACACCCATAGTCTCTGATTTTGATGAAACTTGGCATAATTGTTTCTATTATGGATGTAAGAAAGAATGTACTTTTTTTTGCTGTATCTCGAACGGTTTAGATTTTATGGAATGTCAAAGTTTTCTGAATTTTACGATTTTTGCCGATGGCGCGCGTGAAAACTAATTCGCATTTATGCAGAAAATAAATTATAACTTCCCTGTTTACCAACCAATATTGTTGAAATTTTTTTTTAATGAACCTGATTATCCAAGGATTACAGAAAAAATACAATTTCATCAATAATTATCAATAAAAAAAATAAGAAAAATTCCTAAAGTACAATTTATTAAGTTTTTTTGAGAAAGTTGGGAGCTATACTTAAAATGAGATATCTCCAAATGGGTAGTAAATAATCCCTCCATTTTTTTTAAATTTCTGATCTAAAAGATGTATTTTATCACATAAAAAATAATTTAGGTGGTTTTTACACTCCTTCATTTCAACAAGGGGCACAAAACATTTTTTAAGATAGCTGCATGAAGAAAAAAAACATTAACACCAGCCTTGCTCTCAAAGGGTAAAAATCTGACTACTATTATGCAATTTTGTCTGGAGCATACCTTTATATTGAATATACAACTTATAAATGGTAAAAATTACATTTAAAAATTTTGATTACAAAATTAAATGCTGTAATGAAAATCGCAATCTTTAAAAACTTACCTCAAGGAACATGCATATTATACTCTTTTAATTGCAGATAGGGGAACTTGTATTTTCAAAAATTGAGTTGATTGTTTTCATAAAGTTTTGAGAAAATTGGTAAGTTCTTCCAGTTGTTTTGGGGGGCTCCACAACTGCAAGGACATGAGTAATAGGGACTGCACAAATATCCTCCCTATTTGGCCAGAAAAATGATGGCGAAGGTGCATGAGGATGCATAAAATTTACAGTAACATCTTTTTCTTCATTTACCTCATTCACCATGCCAAAATACCACAAATTGTCATATATACTTGCGATGAAGCACCCAGAATACAACTGTTCTATTTTCACAATTGAAGTTTGCTGTTTGTTGTAGAGATTGAAAGTGAGAGCTGGTTTTTCATCACTACTAATTCTTCTTGCTTCAATGTTTCCCAAATTATCCAATGGTCGAAAATTGTGGAACATTCTTGTTCCGGGAAGAGTTTCTACTGATTTAAATCGACTTTCTAAAGTCTGGCGAGTTAAATCGACTTCCTGTTTAGAAATTAATTGGAAGTGAATATTTTTGTAGCTAGTTTTGCAAAACTCAAAAAGATCATTTGTGGTTAATACTTCTTTGCCTAGCTCTTGTTGATAACTGTGTTTTCTGGCTCCACATTTGACAGTACCCCCTATTCCGTCACATTCCGTTTTTCCATGACTAGTTGCGTGGAATGACCACTGAGCTTTTAGTTGAAAGTCATTCTCGTGCATGCACAAATTTATAAAATTGAACTTGTTTTTGTACTGCCCAGCACATCCATCACTGAAGTAGTGAACAATCCTGATTTGAGGGTGTTTCTCTTTAATGAATGCTATTACTATTTCCTGAATCTTATGCACCATAGCTACATCATGTTTTAGGTCATCAGATATTATGCAAAGTGATGAAATATTTTTTTCATTACTTGGACCTTTGCAATGGATCATAACAGGATGAATAGTACATGACTGTGAGGTCCAATGGTAACCTTGAGCTTCATCTTGTATTGTAAAACCATAATTTTCGCTAAAATCCATTGATATTACAGCAATGTATGATGAAACAGTTTCTTTTAAATTTTTGAAAAATGAAGTTTGCGATTTGGCTATGAATGCATGTGGAATCAATTTGTTCAATTTTTCAACCAATATATCAATGAATTCTGTCACTGAGCATGAACATCTTATCATTTCAGTACGATCTGTAGTAACCCACTGGCTGTACTCAACAAGTTCTTCATTTTCATAATTTTCGAATTTAGACTCTAAAAACTGGATTAGGTTGGTTTTTGATGGGCAGTCATCACAATGTCGCAGCATGCATTCTCTTTTTGTGTCCTGGCAAACAATGAAGGACATAAGTTTTTTATAATCTTCTACCACTCCCGCCCCCTTAATTAGCAAAATTACATTTTGGTGAATTGTGCATACACACACTAAGTGTGTGCCACTAGCACCAGCCAAAACACACCACTTTAGTCTTAATGAACAGAACTTGGACAAACCTATCTTCATATTTGGGTATTCTATTTTAAATTTTAAATACAGTTCCCTGAGGTTACACAAAATTAAGCGTTTTCTTTCGTAAACGTTTTTTCGAACACTCACAACATCCTTCATTCCAGGCAGAATTCTAGAATGTTCGCTACTTTGATAAAACTGTTCTACTAATTGAATAGTTTCAGAACTTAACATTTTCCCCCGTCTTGGCTCCGGTTCTGCTAAAAAACCTTTATCTTTAAACAGTTTTTGTGCTTTGCGAACTGTGTAATCAGAAGCATTGAAAGTCTGTATTATTTTCCTTTTTGGCCACATCAATGCAGCTGGAATTGTCAACATTTGAATTTGTTTTTTTTTTTGGAGCATTGCTTAAGTCTTTCTTAATAATGGAAATAAGTTGATCTAGATCTTTGGATTTTTGAATAATATCTTTTTCTGGGACATCTTTTTCTTCTGGCAAATTAACTTCAAGAATATTTTGAATTTTTTCTTTTACAGTTTCATGCACTCTCTGTAGCTTTTCTTTGCCATAAGATGGTTTGCTGTGTTCTCCAAGTGCATGTAATTTCACTGGGGAGCATCCAATATCATGCAAAGAAGAATTCAGTTCCTCGATTTGTATTTTTTTTTGTATTTTTTTTAACTCATTAAGATTCAATCCATCATCTTCTTCTTCTGAGGAATTTCTGCTTTCACTGGTTTTTTCAATATCGTCAGAAAATTCATTCAATTGAGAAAACTTGTTCCTACAATTCGCACAAAGCTTCTGTCCTGGTTTCACTTGAAATCCTTTTGCTGAAATAGTCCTACTTAGTTCTAAAGTTACAATGCGAAGTCCTTTCTGAATTGAAGATTTGTGTCTTTCAAAAGGATCACAACAACACTTTTGTAAAAATTCATACTTTTGCAAATACACACATTGATGATGAAGACAAATAGTTTTTAACTCATTGCTTGCACCTGTTCTTAATTTCAATAAAGTTAACTCAGATTCAGAGAGGTTTTTAGTACTCTTTGTGTCCTTTTTCTTGACAAAACTCAACAAATGACAATCACTATGCGTAACTTCTCCAACGCTACATGTCTCCATTTTTAGTTTACAGCCATGCAAAATCAAAATTTTACTAGCAAATTTTTTTTTAAACGACAATATTAGAACAAAAACTTTTCATTTCTAATTACAACTAAAAATACTGTAATTGGAAATAAGAATCAGTTAAAGTATTAAACTCAATCATATGTGTTACTCAAGCAACAGCTTTTGAATGACTGACTGGTTAAGGTTTGTAGTTCTGTTTCTATGATGATTTCATGTGTGGGAAACCCTAAGTGCAACTGCACAATCTCCAATCATATAATATGTGGTATGAACTTGTATATTTTACACAAGTCAAGGCCATATGTTCTGTTTCAAAAAGACCTAACTTTTTCAGACAAGTTTCATGTATGAGCTCTCAAGGGAGGGGAGGGGCTCAATGAGCCTCTCAAGAGAGAGGCTCATTGGGCCTCTCAAGGGGTTTGTGCAGCTACTTTGTTTATTTTCATTCATCACTTGGAAGTGTAGGAGGAAGGAAGGGGGAGCTCTTATTTATTACTTGATGAATAAAGATGAATGACAGTGGATTATCCTGGTTGATCACTTTTTTTTCTTTCTTTCTTTTTTTTTTTTTTTTTTTGGCTTAACATTTTGGTTTTGAAGTTCCCAGAGAAGTTAGTTGAAACAATTTCTATCTTTAAAGATTAAAAAAATGATGAAGGAAGGGAAAAATTACAAAGGTGATTTTTAAATGTGATAAAATGAATTTTTAAGATCATAAATAGAAGAAAAAAGGGGGGGGGGGGATATTGTCAGCTCAATTTTTGAAAGTATTAGTTCACTTATCTGCAGTTAAAAGATTTTTTAACATTATGTATGTTCCTTGAGGTAAGTTGATGATTTTCATTGCAATAAACATGTTCATCGGATGTTCATCATTGCACCTAATTTTTGTAATCACAAATTTTAAATGTAATTTTTACCATTTATGTGTTGTATATTCAATCTAGTTTTTCATCCAGACAAAATTGCATAATAGTAGTCAGATTTTTACCCTTTGAGAGCAAGGCTGGTGTTAATGTTTTTTTTCTTCATGCAGCTATCTTAAAAAATGTTTTCTGCCCCTTGTTGAAATGAAGGAGTGTAAAAACCACCTAAATTATTTTTTTATGTGATAAAATACATCTTTTAGATCAGAAAAAAAAAAATGGAGGGATTATTTACTACCCATTTGAAGATATCTCATTTTAAGTATAGCTCAAAACTTTCTCAAAAAAACTTAATAATTTGTACTTTAGGAATTTTTTATATTTTTTTATTGATAATTATTGATGAAATTGTATTTTTTCTGTAATCCTTGCATAATCAGGTTTATTAAAAAAAAAATTCAACAATATTCGTTGCTAAATAGGGAAGTTATAATTTATTTTCTGCATAAATGCAAATTAGTTTTCACGCGCGCCATCGGCAAAAATCGTAAAATTCAGAAAACTTTGACATTCCATAAAATCTAAACCGTTTGAGATATAACAAAAAAATTTTGCATTCTCTCATAACTTTATAAAAGGAACAATTGTGCCAAATTTCACCAAAATCTGAGACTATGGGTGTCATGACTGGGTTGAAGTGACATGGATTGACCCTACAGGAAATATGCTGTATTATTTTAATTTGAGATTTGCTCTTTCAATAAACAATTTGTGAAAGATCCGTTTTTGTTTATCAGAATTTTGTGAAGGGTCCGTTTTGGTTGATCGAGATTTTGTGAAAGGTCCGTTTTAGTTGATTGGATTTTTGTGAAAGGTCCGTTTTGGTTGATCGGATTTTTGTGAAGGGTCCGTTACCGGACCCAAATTTGCTCTGGCCAGACCCCTGACAAAATAGAAGAACTGGTGAAAATGGGTGGTTCTACAAATACAGGAATATTAGGGTATGAAAATTTCAAAACATATAAATTTTTGCCATTGGCACCCTGTTTATTAATAGAACTAAAATTGAAAGAGATAAAATTTATTTATTATTTTTTTTCTTTTGCATTGCTAAACATTCAACGCATTTTATGATATTGTTTTGTGTTTCATAAGTTTTTAATCGCAAGCTGCGATGCCATTCGGCTTATTTCCTACACGATTGTGTTTTAAAATTATGAGACATAACATCCTATTTTATTAATTCATTATGTTGCCACCCTACTTATATTAATTGTATAAACGTCTTCTAAATTAATTTTTGCGTTTTCTTTTTCAGACCAAGTGAAAACATTTTAACTGTTGAACATGCTGATTTGTATTGGACCAAAAAGTGTTGGTAAAACTCTTCTGCTTAGGCGATTACAACAAGCCAATATCCATTGTGATCCATACGATGAAATTTTTTCTACTGTACCAACTGTTGGTGTTAACATTGCTAGGATTTCATTTTCAAAGCATCATTACTTGAACGTTCATGAATTAGGTGGCTCAATGGCAGCAATTTGGCCAATGCATTTTGATGGTTGCAAAGGCATTATGTTTGTCATTGATGCCGTTAATTTACAACAAATCAGCTGTGCATGCATTCTTTTATATGAAGCTCTAAAGCATGACTCATTACAAAATAGTAAATTCCTAATAATCCTGAATAAAACTGATATAAATTCAACCTTGGAGTTATCAGAAGTAAAATATCTATTGAGGTTGGATGATATTTTGCTACATGCAAAACAAGAAATTAATGTAATAGAAAGCAGTTGTTTAACAGGTAAAGGAATCTCAGAGATAAAGAATTGGCTTTCAACTTTTAGACCGTAATTTAAAATTGCTTTAATTATTATTTTTTTGTTTTGTTTTGTAATTGATGCTTGTACTGTATAATTGAGTAAATTTTTGATATATTGTTCACTAAAAGGATATTAGCATTTCATTTTCTTTTGTCATTCTTTAGAAACATAATAAAAGGATTTCCTAAAAGTTTTGTATCTGGCTATTACCATACATTTTTATTATTTTGAAACACATAGCTAGAACTCTGTTTGTACTCAAATGCATATACGGTCAACTTTTGATAACTCGAAGCACCAAGGGACTTGCAAAAACCTTTTGAGTTATGGGAAGTTCTAACAGCCTTCTCAAGAGTTTGGGACCTAATTTAAACTTTGAGATAAAGGAATATTCGAGTTACCTAAAGTTGACTGTATATGTGTTGGAACCTAACTCAGAAATCCGACAATGTCCGGAAAAAATGTTAATGGACAGAAGAGCCAAGTCCAAAATGATGAATTATTTTGAGTTTGTGCACTTGAATTTGATCAATTCGCAATGCAACTAATCAGTAGTGGTCCAAGTCCAATTTTACAGTTGGCTTATGAGCGAAACACCTTCACATGGATAAATAAGCCAGATGAAAGTTAGTGACGCTAAATTTCTTCCCATGAACGTCAGTCAGAACGTTGTGTTGTGATTCCGGACGAGACGCACCCAGAAATGATAGCTGAGATTATGGAAGTGAACAATGACAGCCTATACAATCTCTGCTCAAGATCCGGAATATAGAGAAGCTGTACTCCGGAAAAAAATTTCAATCTACTGAAGACATTTTCGCATCTGAAAAAGATGTTCCGAATTTCATACACACTTTGAACCACGGTTGCCCTGGAATCAGTAAGCTCTCGGAGTTTCGTTCACTGCAATTGCAAAAAACAATGACAGTAAACGATTAAGTGCGTATCTTCTGGCATCAAATTTAATTCAAATTGCTATCACCTTTCTGGCTGCAAAAATAAGTAACTGCATTTTTTATTACTTGGTCCATGACTTATTTTGCTATGTTTTACATGGTGTGGCAAAATTTTCTGCAAAGCATGTTATTGCTCTCTTTCTAAATTTCAAAAAAATCCCTTGTTTTTAAGAGAAATTTCTTTGGCATTACTGCATGAAAAACAATCCAGTAAAATAAGGATTTTTTTAATATATATATATAAACTAGCATTCCTGTACCCGGCATTGCTCGGGTAATGGAATTTGCAGGGGTTAACAGTGCTTGGTACACCTAGTTTCGAAAATCCTCAATAATAATTACTTATTACCTATAACTTTTTCTAATTTGGGGAGGATCCCAGGGACCCTGGACTCCTTATATATATATGCCCTTGTCCTTAACCGATCTTTAACCGTTATTAACGATCCTTTTAAAGTATTGATTATCTTTGCAAACACAGGTCATCCACATTTTATTGTTATACCTATGTTTAAGCTAGAACTTCTTTGTATACAACATTTTTAGTTTTTTTTCTGGTGCTAAAATTATTAAACTGCTTGATGAACTGGCTTTGGAGCAAGCTACATAACATTGGTCGTGTGAAAAAAAGTCTTCTCTTAAATCGATCCCTGCTACTTTTAATGTCTGTACTTGTGACTTATTAATGGTTATTGCAAAGCAAACTTTAACAGGAAACTGCACTCTTCTAAATTCAAAAGAATAGTCCGCCTGTGATGATGTTCTTAAAAACTTCGTTTCTAGTTTTGAAAAAATAAAAGCAAAGGACAGAAACATTATGATTTGACTTGAGAAAAGCCTCGAAGAATCACGTGAGAAACAAAAACAATATCAAATTTATAGTTCGCTGTCGACCAAAAGTTGAGATGAAGTACTGAATAATGATTTGAATGGAGGAAAGCCTTCGAAAATAAGGGATTTGAATTTCAAAGACATGTTTTTAATTTCGAAGAAATTAAGGGGTTTTAATTAATTTCTCCCGAACTAATTGAGATTTCGAAAAATCCTTTCTTAGTGGTTACTTTTGTAATCATGCGGACATGCCTGCCAAATTTCAAGTCTGAAGCTTCAGCGGTTTCGGCTGTGCGTTGATATATATATATGTTATCTCAGGACATTGATTTTTATATATTAAGATTAGAGACATAGACAAAATACTGAATATATTTTATCAGAAATATCGAGACAACTGCAAAGTCTGATTTATTTCTTTAAATATATCATCAGGAGATGAAACACATTCAGGGATTTAGAAAGACCTGTGAAACAATTGTTGAAAAACCTGCAAAAGACAATCTGCAACTGGAGGCTGAAACCAAAATCTGGTGTTAAATGTACAATTACTTGCAAAGTTCACTCCAATTATGTCCATGATTAAAATATGCATGTGAAATTTTTTTGAGTATGTATTTATAGTCTTTTAGGTGGTTTTTATTTATTTTGTTCCATTTTTTTCTTTGAAATATAGTAAGTGTTTCTTAGAAACTTGTTCTAATGCTCAATTTGTAGTCTTTTAAATTTGTATTTGTATGTAAAAATATCTTATTTTTCCTGTGGCATGAGTGAACGGACAGATATGTTGGCTAAAGAGGCTTTAGCCTTGTATCCATCTCCCCGTCCAGTTCCTCTTTGAAATGTTAGGAAACTTCTTGCGAGCAAAATCAGGCTTGGTATAATTTCTGCTCTTAGGAACATGGCTGATGAAAAATCCTAGGCTTGCTTTCTTGATGGCCAGCAGCGCTCATCTTTTCCTCCATCCAAAGGGCTGAAGGAGTCGCTTGTTTTATAACTATTAATGGATATGACTATCTGCAGGCCCATTTAGATAAAATCAATCTGGCCAATTCACCTCTTAGAGTGCTTTGTAACACCTCACTTATGACTGGAGAACACCTCTTTTGTTGCCTTTTTTTACATTTGCTCCATTGATGACTTTCAAGTTCTCTAGAGCCACTTCAATGCTGTACTGGACTGCAAGACGCCTCATTTCCGGACATAATTTTTGGAAAAATTATAAATTGACAATGAGGTTTTAAAATTTTCATGTATAAATTGCACTCAGCAAAAACTAATAGATGAGGTCATAAAGGTACCCCTACAACCTTTACTGTGTTGTTTAGCACAGGAGTTATACTGTGTTAACCTTTCACAATTGAGCACTTTGCTAAAGCTTTTTCCCCCCTAATTTTAGCTCATTTGCTAAAGAACTTTTGAACTCGGCTTAAACTTTGCAGTGAAAACATGTTTTCATGTTTTAGCCATTCTTCATAGTGCTGATTATTGTTGGATATGTAAAATAACAGGCTTTGACTGTGTATAGTAGGTATATATGTGTATGGGTTACCAAAAAAGAAACCTTATCAAATACAATAAATTTATTGAACATAAATAAGAATTTCATTGTGACTAGTACAAATAATAATTCATTTTTTATACTTGCCGGACTATGTGGCTTAACCATACAGTTGCATGATACTTTTGAATTCTGCTTTATATAGTGTTTTTCATTATCCATCATTGTTAAACAATTCACAAATTTAGATTAAAAAAAAAAGTTAAATAAGAATCACTTCCTCAGCCTATTAAATTTGGGAATTTTTTTATACAGTCCCAATTAAACAGGATGTTTTACTCTAGCAAAACTAGGTTGAAGTAGTTTTTATTTTTTCTAAACCACTTATAACCAAGTGAAATCTTAGAAAAATTAATACAGTAAAACCCCTCCTAATGGACACCCCTCTTGTGTAGACATTTTTTAATTCCCCAATTCTATTGCAAATAACATTATTAAACCCCTGTCCTGCGAATACCCGTCTATTGTGGACAAAAAAATTTGTCCCGTTAGTGTCCACATTAGAGGGGTTTTACTGTACTTCAAAAAAAAAAAAAAAAAACTAAAAGCTTTAAAATTTGAGCTTTTTATACCAACATTTTTCTTAGTTGTAATACACCGAGAGGAGTTTAATAAAAAGTTTATGTATGCTCTTAAGCAAAATATGCTTTCATAGGATTTTCTGCATTAGCCATCAGTAGGCAGAGTCACCTTGCCTTGACACAGCTCTTGATTTGATTTATAAATTTTATGTTCACTATTTTTTGTTATCTTATTTTCTGTGCTTTAGGACAGTAACACCCAATGTCAAAATTATCAGTTTTGCAAAAAGTCATCCTATAAAGTTGATTATGCAATAACTTTACGATAAACAAGTCTATAACTCTATTCTAGACACTGCATCACATTGGTTGTTATTGTTCGAAGATACAGAATAATGGAAACTATCTGTTTTTCTGAGAAATCTTGTTCGTCTTATGTCTGCAATTAACATAGAAGGAATTTCTATGCCCAAATATATTGAAAATGCTAACTAAAAGTCATGAACTCATGTATTGCAAGTGCATATCTCAATTTAGGAAGACCAATCTTTGTTCAAATATTTCAAAAGAAAAAAAAAAAATAAATCAGGTTAGGTGATAAGGCTTGTAAAAATAAATACTTTTTGATCAATATAGGCCTCTCTTCTTTGCATATGTGTCGAAGTAGAAAATATCACACTCAAAAAAAGTAATCTTTCTCAGAGTTTCCAATTGATAATAAAACCATAGAAGTACTCTGATGAGCATTTTTAAACAAGATTTTTCGACACTGAAACACAGTTGTTCCCATTAAAAAAATGTCAAGAAACAGGTAGAAAAAACTTTCATAAATATTAAAATAACACACATTTGAAAAATTATAAACTTAAGTAGTGATTTTTAAAAGTTTGTTAACAAAACTAATAAGTATTTCTTACATCTAAATGAGTTTCACTTGCAAAGTTTTAAATTTTACACTTAAAGACAACAGAAGATTTTAAAAAATAGCAAGAAACATTTTCTAACTAACTAAAAAATACAAAATATCTGAAAGAACCAATTTAGATGGGGGTTAGATAAAACTAGGAAGACAATTTAATAAAAAAGGGAATTTAGCATTTTCGAGTATTAAACATCCAGTCACTGCAGGGGCTGATGCAGACTAGATTTTTGGGGATTTTTTTTTCTGGAAATTTCAGTAAAATAATATTCTGGAACTGTTTGGAGGCCAATAAAAAAAGGTCCGAATTCAGACAGGAATAAGTTGCCAAGTAGGACAAAAACTTTAGTAATTTGTTTCTAAAGCAATGAAAGGAAGCATTATTTCAAATATTTACATGAACAAATACTCTATACTATTAAATTCTGTAAGTTTATGTGTGTCTGTAACAGGGGGAGAAGGACACCTGTTTGCCCGAACCTGAAGGGGGCCTGAGATTTTTAAAATGAAGGATGAAATGTATGTAGGAACATAGGAGTAAACAATATGGAGGGGGCCCCGTAAAAATCACATTCGTGACCAGCCCCAAAATTTCCGAGTACAGCCCTGATCCTATACTATCTCCACCCTTCTGGGAATGTCTACTAAGTCAATACTGGTACCGTTGGATATTGGACATCCAGGGGTAAAAGCATTAAAATCAACAATTGTCACCCACAGCAGGAGGCAAAGCTCTCTAGTGTTAACACATTAAAACTACACACATCATTTTTTGCATTAAAAATTTTAACACAACGTGTGATAAAATATTTGCATAACATTATGCATCCATTTGTCTTAAATGCAACCATTAAATTATGATCAAATACAATAATAATTGATGGATAAATAGTAGAGGGTTTAAAGGGAGGGGGGTCCACTGTATCTGCTCCTGAGTCACCGGGCATTGCCACCCTTTCATAAAATGTAATGTAGATGAAAAACTTGCATACAGTTTGTTGAAATTAATCGAAAATGATGTGAATAAATCAGTTTCACTGTTTATTAAGGTATATTTATTTCTTCTTTTTTTTTTTTTTTTTGCTTTTCATTTAATAAGTAAAGGAATCACATGAATATGAATATGTTTTTTCTTGAACAAACCAAAAAAGAAATGCATCCTGTTTAAAGTATCTGTGTACACTGGCTGTAAGTTTTGTCATGATGGTTTATATGCATTCTATAAATTACCAATATTTATTTAAAAAAAATAGAATAAGCTTGAAAAAAAATCAATACTTAATGCTTTAACTAGTTCATACACTAACTGATAGAACTAAGCAATACACTTCAACAATTACTACCAACATTTCTGAAATATGTTGTCAACTTTTCATATTTTGCTTCTGAGGCATTATTTTAAGGAAACAAAGCAAATAGGAAGATAGCATGATGGAATTTTGTTGTCTCCTAACTTTTTTTTAATAATATAAATTTTCAAAAATGTATAAATAGCACCTGGTATTTATATAAGGAACTATCAAATTTCATTACACTCATTAGAAATACATATAAAAGTACAAGGTACTTAAATTATACTAATAAGAGTACAACATAACATCAATGCATTCCTATACTACATATATACAATATTTCACAAATACAAGGGTGGCAGACGATATTTTATAACATCACTGTCAAGAAAGCTAGATTAAAATATAGCAATTGAATCCTTTTAGTTGTTTTAAAAATATTTTACTTTAAACATGTATTGTTTATTTGTAATTAACACATTGACAAGTTCAGCCCAAGAATCTTGTAGCACTAATTTGCATTCATTGGGTTAATGCATGGCAAAAAAAAAACTAATCTTGTTGAAACTGTATCATAACGGCATTCTAGGGTAACGGTAGCAATAATAGACAAGGGTCCAGTAACAGACAGTCGTAAGTTTGGATTTAAATAATACGAATTTTATGCGGGCAAAACCGCTGTTGCTGCGACCCGTGAATACAGTGCAACCATCTTGGTGTTACCAAAGTGAATTTCATGAGCCAGTTGGTATTTACAAGGCAGTGATGGAAGGTTATGAACAGCCCCCACGAGGTCTGCTGGTGTTTCATGTCTTTTGAATTTAATAAAGTTTTAGATCTAAAAAGAAAGAACTTTTTCACATTTTGAAGAGAAAAGGGGAATTCTGTCCATTACTCATCTTATTTGTTAGTGGATTTCATCAGAAATGTCGGACTTTTCTTTGAAATTGAACAAATAAAAATAGATTTAACTAATTTAGAGGACTCAGAAGCAGCCAAACATTAGATGAGATGTAGTTGCATGAGAGTAAAATAGTTTCAAAAGTCTAAATATATTAAAAGGCTCAGAAAATTGAGTTAACCTGAGAGCAATGTTTTAAGCATGTCTGTTACTGGTGTTGTTACCCCATGTTCCAAATTTTTTAAAAACTGAAATTAAAAGAAAGTAGTTGAGGCAGTTTTGTACACACTGACTGTTCTTGTACATAATTGGAAGCTTATTTTGGCAGAAAACTCGAAGCACTTTAGAAATTTTGTTACATAATAGTCTTTTAAAAAAACATCCAAGCACTTTTTGATAAAAACAGTGGACTACAATGGTGAATGTAAGCTTAATAAAAATAAAAAAAATTATCATATTTGGCTAGGAAGACATTTTTCTAGGTTGTGTAAGCCTGCATAAGTGATTTGCAGGTGAGTGGCTTAATGCTTCTTATTAAAAAAATCATGACTATGGATTTGATAGAATGTTACAAGCTTTTTGCTGTTCTACGTATAAAATAAAATTATTTTTATAATTTTTCATTCTGCTCAAAAAATACCATTTATGGTTTTTAATGCTTTGCACTGAGAAATGTTTATAGAAAAATACATGCCTAGCAGCAAGACCCAAATAATGAGACTGCAGAAAATTGGACCAAACAACTCTAATCAAAGAATAACATCTTAATTAGTTTTTGAACTCAGATAAACTGGAATACTTAACTCAACATTTCTGGAGCAAACGTAAGAGTTTTCTTTGCATTAAACTTGCATTAGGAGGTTTTTTAATTTGCTTAGGATCTGTAAAGATTTTGTTGATTGGTTCTAACCAATCTAGCTAAAACCATCCTTGTTTCAAATATGTTTAGAGCAGGGGTGCTCACCAAGAGAGGTTCTATTATTATATAGGTATTAAAAATTGTCATTTTGTTTTTGCCTTAGTGGCTTAACCTTCTGCCAATTGAATTTTTCCTCGCATAGATTTTGTACCTCTGAGAAAGCTGTAGCTCATTGTTTGCTTTTCTATAGATTCTTTATTGGGTTATAAATTTCTCATTGGTATTAAGCAGTTGGGTATCATTGGTGTTTGGTAAATCTACTATTTTTACTTTTTAGCTGCTTGCTTTTTTCAAGTTTATCTGTTCATCCGTAAGCTCACTTCTTTAGCATTGAAAAAAGCATTCCTTGTATCACTGAAACACTTCTCTGCAGTAAACTGCAAGTTTTGTGCAATGAAATGTTGTTGTTTTTAATTTTACTTTTCGGTGCCCACCTGGGGGGGGGGGAGAGGTCATGCCGCAGACTGTGCTGTTTAAATTTTTAGGTGCTTTGAGGGGTATTTTTTCATTTTTGGAGGGTTTCACGACATTTAGAGGGGGGGGGGGGTGCGCCTTTGCTCTTAGGGGGGGAGCACCCCTGAATTTTCTGCACAAAGGTATTTTTTTATTTCTAATCACAATCATTGCTTGAATTTAATTTAAAGTGATAGAAAAATTCAAAAAACAAATTTTTTTTATCTGAAGAAAAAGTGGTCAATTCAACCGAACGTCTTTAATAACATGTTAACATACTTAAGGACAGATCAACATTAAGACTGTAAATTCAGCTTAGTTATTACGGCCTTAAGAATTTTAGATGCTAATTTGAATTTAACTGCTTTTGCAGTGATAGTGAGAAGGGAATAGAACTCAATTAAGCCGAAATGAAACTTAACCCTTTTAATAAAGAGTACCCAAAAAGAAAAATGCTCACAAAGGCAGGTTTGAAGTTACTGGAGCCAAAACCTGCTCATGGGGAAAAATCTTATTATGTTTAATTTTGGTTATTTAATGAAAAAGTCAATGGTCATTCAGAGACTTTACTGTATTTGTATGCGTGCATACATACTAATGCAATGTGGATAGTTTTGCTGAGGATTCATTAATGCCTTTTCATGGATATTATTAACTATACAATGCACCACCTACTGAAGACCTTTGAAAGAATTTCTACTCTTCTTACATAAACAAATACATCAGTAAATAAATTAACTAAGCTGTCAAGTTTAAGATTTATAAATTACATGGAATAGCATTTACCACTTCAACAGATATTAACAGGTTTTTTTCTGTTTGAATATGTTCCACCTTTCAGCATATGTGACTACATTTTTAACACAAGTGGGTGGTTGACATATTTTTTACAAAACCTGCTTTTATCTTAATTTCTTAGGCAAATTAAATGCTTAGAAAACCTTTGTCATAGTTTTAACTTTTGCTAAGTTACTTAAGCAAATTAGTTGATTGGAAACAAATTGATGATAAATTGTATGCATATTCATATGCTGGAGGGTTGAGAAAACTTAAATATTTGTAACTGATTTCAAAAAGTTATTTACATTTGCATCAAAAGTTAAGCGCCATGACAAATAACAATATTTGCAATATATCATTCATATTCATGCTTATGCAGTTGCATAACATGAATTAAAGTCAAATCAAGAATGTTAAGCAGTAATGGTGTACTCAAAACTGAGGTCAGACCTCTTCTTGGAAAATCAAATGTAGTGAAAGTGAAAAACATAAAAATGTAAACATATAACAAAATCACAAAAAACATTCTTCATATGTGGATTTGGATAAATATTTCTTTCAATACCATTAGAATTATAATTAAATATTTCTTAGAGGGGAAAACTTTCTTTAGACAGCAAACAATTTTTTCCTGTCATCAGTTTGTGTGATTGAAACACTTTTCAGGGTATGTATTACAGGGCTACGGAATCATAGGGAAAATGACCGACTCCGGAAATTTTAGAATCTTCAACTCCGACTCCTTTATCTCAAAATTAGTCTGACTCTGACTCCGTAAGCACTGGAAAAGTTGCAGACTGTAAGGTAAAATGACTGATTCCTACTCTTGGAACTTTAAAACTAAGACTCCCGATTCATTTACCCCAAAATCAGTCTGACTCCGACTCCACAGCTCTGATGTATTGCCCACTAATTTTCCATTTTAGTGCAATAATACTAAAAGATTTACCTTCTTTTTTAATCATGAATGTTTTTTAAGAATAATTTCTGCCTTATTAGATGTAAGAATTGATAAAAAATTAAAAGTTTAATCTGGAATGAAAAACAGATCAAATTAATACAAACTGCAATGATTACCTATTAACAATGAGCAAATTGAGACTCTACTAAAAACTTTCAATTTTAAGCTCGAAAATCACTTTTATTTATGCATTGCACTTTGTCAATCTACTAGTAAATCAAGTAAAACTTGTAACACATGTAGAAACAATGTCCAAAACACTGATCTTTCTTCGTATTCTGATTCCTCTTTTCCGGGTAAATTTGGAGTTGGTGGAGGTTTACTAAACTGAGTTTTTTTCACTTCCTTTGGATTTATATCAGGGTAGACATCGGCTTCCGATACAGAATCAAAAACATCTATTTTTAGTTCATACAAACTTATTTCATGTGAAGGGTGACCATATACTGCTATTGACAACGGACGATCATAACCAGCTGATACTTTAATATGTTCGATGCCACAAGTAGTCGATTGTAATTCATGATTTTCAATGTCAAAGGTTGGCTTTAAATTTTTTGAAGATACATACAAGTCAGCATCACCCTCAAGTGATAGTAGACTTAAAATAACGATGCCAGGTTGCGGCAACCAGTAGTACGTATAATTACCACTTCCAACGGCGCCCAGAAGTGTTTCTTGGAAATGATCAGCACAATGACATAATGAAGTAGATATAATAATCAACATAGAAATTGCTTTGTCCCGAAGCTTCATGGTGAAAATCACCGAGTTCTAAAAAGAAAATTTACGATTAATAAATAAATAATAATTTGATTTATTACATATTTTGAGAGAGCTTAATATTTTTGTAGCGGTCACATCATTTTAATAAATACAATACAATACCCTTCATTTATTGTGATTGCCTTGTGGTTACTTTTGTTAATCAATTAATGTTATAAAAACCATTTGTTCTCTTCAATTAACTTCCATGCAAAGTTTGATGATTCATACAATCACTATTTTAGTTTATGATATAATTTTTTAAATCAACTATTTTACTTCCTTTCTATGGATTGTTTTTTTTCTCCCCCCTCCCCCCCCCCCCCCCCCCAGATTAGGTTATTCGATTCGCTGTTACCTTTATGTCAAATTTTTCTTTAAAAAAATTTATGTTTTAATGAAGCATACAATGAAAATGGGTTAAAAAATATTTCAGAATTTTTGGCTCAAATTTAAGAATAGAAGGTCATTTTAAAAGTTGAATTATTCTTTAAAAACAACATTTATTTGCAAGATGGTTTAGAATAAATAAATGCCTAATAACTAATAAAATTAAGAACAAAATAAGCAGCATTAAAAAGGACAATTTTAAAAAAACCTCTATTTTTCAAAACAATTGAAAAATTTACAGGATGCAAAAGGATTGAAACTTTAATCATGGTGAGCCATTGAAATTTGTAGCGAAGCTCAAGACCGATGTTTGCATGCTTCAAAATTATAGGTTTTTACTTTTAAGAGGTAGAAATTAAGACACTTTAATTCAAATAGTCGAGATTTTTTTTAAAAAAAAAAGAAAAGTTTTAATCTTCCAAATAGATTAAACTCTTGAAGACCAAAAAGTGTTAGTAAGAGAAGTAATTTTTAGCAAAAACGTATTTAATTGATTAAAAACGGCTTCTGAATTTACTATTAGGGGAATGTGGGTGCAAAGTGAAATATTTACTCTGCTTTTAGCAGCACCTATCTAGTAATATTTTGACTATGTCATTACAAATGTAGTCTACTTCAGTCATGAAAAAATTACCTTTGAAAATCATAGAATATGATAATACAAGCAATTTTCAAAAATTGATACTCATTTGCAATATTTTCTTGTAAGTCGAAAATTATTTCTGGTATTATTAAATGATAAAGTTCTTGTGTTTAACATTTGAAATATTGAGACTTACTAATATTCGGTGAAGTATTTATTTGTTAAGCTAATCTGTATTTTAAATGCTTTGTACAGTTAGCCAAGTACATGTGGGGCAAAGTGAAAATAGTTCATTTCATTTACTTATTCAGTCTTTTATCAAATCACTAGCCTGTTCATTTTCATTTTTTCATTTAAAAATTCCCTAATTTATTCATTCAGTCACTTATTTTCTTATTCATTCACTATTTTGTTCACTCATTTATTTTTTCTCATTTCTTAAATCTATTTGTTTGCGTATTTGTTCATTGCTTCTTTTCCTCTACATTTACTCATTCATTCTTTCATTTATTCATCAAAAATATCTTTCATAATTGAATAGAAAATATTTCACCAGAAAAATATTTTATTTTTCAATTTGCCCTATGAAAAAAAAGTGAAAATTTTCCAAAATTTTTTGGAGGTACAAACTGTCAAAAATAAAAAATAATATTTCAATGTAACAGTGGCACACTCAGGAATTTTTCTTGGGAGAGGCTAGAAATTTTTTAAGGAACTCAAATTCCATCAAAGTAGAGTTTTATTACACATTTTTATTTTAATTATATACCAACTTTATAAAATTTCAGGGAAGAATAAAATAGTGTTCTTTCCTGTTCTCTCTCTCTCTCTCTCTCCTATCAAAATACAAAATACATTTAAATTTGTAAATGGTAAAAGACAGACAGCAACCTAATTGCACTCAAAGTAGGAGAAAAGAAACTTACAAAGAAAGATGAAGAAAATATTATTTAAAAAAAGAAAGCCTCAGTCAAGAAGTAATTTTTAACCATTTTGTAAAATTTTCAAATTTAATCGTCAAAAAACACTATTTTATGCCTTCTCTTTGATCTAGTCAAAGGGGTAATGGTTCTTTCTAAATTCCTTCCTTTCTATGGGAGAGGCTTAAGCCCTTCAGCCCCCTTCGTGGGTGCGCCATTGCAATGCAAGTTTTATTATATACAAATATAAAAGTGACAACCAACAACAGGCTCTGGGCTCAGCTAGACTGGTCCTAGTCAATTTACAATCCCCAGTGAAGATCAATGGCCCTCTTAAAACTATCTACTCCCGTGCTCATTACCACCTCTTCCGGTAAGCTGTTCCAAGGTTCCATTACTCTGCTATAATAATAATTTTTCCTAATATCCATGTTAGCCTGAGATTTAAATAGCTTAAAACAATGACCCCTTGTCCTGTTTTCAGTGCTAAACTTCAGCCCCGTAACATCTTTCATTTTAATAAATTTAAACAACTGAATCATGTCCCCTCGGTCTCTTCTTTGCTCAAGACTGTACATTTTTAGTCTTCTAAGCCTGGAATCATAGTCTAAATGAGAAAGTCCATTTATTAGCCTTGTAGCATGCCTTTGAACCCTTTCCATACATTTATATCTTTCTTAAGATAAGGAGACCAAAACTGAACAGCATACTCCAAATGAGGTCTTACCAAACTTCTATATAAGGGCAGAAGAACTTCTTTAGATTTGTTTGAAATTGATCTATTGAAAAACCCAAGCATCTTATTGGCTTTGTTGCTAGCTATGCTACACTGTTGGCTGAACTTTAAATCCTGACTTATTAAGACGCCCAGATCAGTAACTTTTTTCTGCCGGACTAATGACTGAACCTAGCAAATAATAACTTGTACACTTATTTCCATGCCCTAAATGTAGCACTTGACATTTCCCAACCTTAACAGCCATACCCCATTTATCAGCCCATTCCGTAATATGATCTAGGTCCTCTTGCAGCTGATTTGCTTGTTCTTCATTTTCTACACTCCCCATAACTTTGACATCATCAGCAAAACAATTCATGTTCCCAGAAATATTTTTATAAATATCGTTCATAAAAACAATAAACAAAACAGGCCCTAACACTGATCCTTGAGGAACCCCGCTTAAAACCTCACTCCAATTAGAATAATTTCCCCTTACAACTACTCCTTGTTTCCTTCCAGTCAGCCAGTTTTTTACCCAAATGAAAGTTTTCCCTCCTATTCCTATATCAGCTAATTTGCTAAATAGAGCACCATGCGGTACCTTATCGAAAGCTTTTTGAAAATCAATGTAAACAACATCTACAGGCTTCTTTTTGTCCAAAGCCATGATAACTTTGTCATAGAAATGTAATAAATTAGTTGCACAAGATTTACCTTTCCTGAAACCGTACTGAAAACTAGTCAATAGATTATTAGTCTCTAAAAAATTTACTATCTTAATTTTTATCAATGTTTCAAAAACTTTTCAAACCACCGAAGTTAGACTCACAGGTCTATAATTTCCTGCACTCCCTTTAGACCCTTTCTTGAAGAGCGGTGTAATGTCAGCCAGCTTCCAGTCCTCTGGCACTGTCCCCAAGTTATAAGACGCATTGAAAATATTTACAATTACATCTGCTAATTCCTCTGCACATTCAACTAAAACTTTTGGATCAATATTATCTGGTCCCGGAGCCTTTATAAAATACATTGTTCATTCTTTATATGATATAGTTTTTGGAACAAATTTCTTGCTTGTTAAATTTCAAAAAAGTAAGCTATCTTAAACATTTCACCTTGCCCCACATTGCCCTACTTCATTTTTGCATTTATTCTTTAACTGGAAGTTTTTAAAAGCTATGGGAAATGAAAAATACAGAAATGTGGAGTTTTCAATTCATTTAATGTACCAAATTTGCCGGCAAGGTCGAGGTGCAAGGAAGGGAAATCTTGTGAAATATAAATTTTGAGAAATGAAGTGGTCAGTGAGAGAGGATGGTCTCAACCCTCATTAACTCAAGCAGTAAAAAGCAAAACAAACAATCACGAAGGTATAGTTACCAAACATTTCTCAAGTATAAAACATAAAGCTACAGTTTTAAAAAAGCAAGTAATTTAATAGGAAATTTTAAAATGGGAAAATTAACCGATTCGGAATGAACGACGCAAATCTGCGACAGCTGCTCTTCCCATCCCAACGACGCTATTCTGTGTGACAGCGAATGCTACTCAAAAACCTGAATGGTGCACATTTGTGGGTTAGTTTCAGAATGAAATTTTTAAACACGCCATTACTTATCCATGTTCCATTCAAATGATTGGTCTCGAATATCAGTATTTCTCTTTTTCACGTCAGAATGGGGGTCCAGTCCGTCAAGTGTCTGTGATTTATTGGATTTCCCAAAAGAAAAGATAAACATGTGCAAAAACAAGTGAAAAGGGAAATGTATACTCATTTTAAAGTGGCTGTTTCTAGTTTCGATTCCATTTATAATGGGATTGAATGGGAGATGTTCTAGCAATGGATTTACTTTTAGATTCATTTGTGTAGTCATGGTGAACACGTTATCTTTCTGAAGAGGAAATATAAATTTAAGACTGATCCAGCTATAGAACTTCATACAGTAGCTACTTTCTTAAATCATACGCAGAAAAAGAAGGCAAAATGTGTAGGCGGAGATGTGTAGTTTGCTCGAAGCACAATAAAAGACGTAACACTACCTATGCGTGTAAAATGCACATTGTTTAATTTTGGCAGATTCTTCCTTCTTTTCAACCACAAAAATGTGAAATTTCTTGCATTTTTATAGTTAAAAATTGAGCACTGTTAAACACCTTTCGGCAAAATGAATCACCATCAAGAAGGTCCTGTACTGAACAAAACAAAAATTATCTCTTTTATATGATCCTACGACATTGTTTCTTTATTTTTTGTCTCTAACTTCTTTTGAAAAGAAAAGCAGGTAATAGGAGGGAGAAAAATAGAACTGCAGACTAAGCACAATCAAAATGTTTTTGAAATAGTGAAATATAAAGATGATTAAAGGAAATTTCAGTCACTTAAATGCTAGATAGATGAACTTGATACTGCAACAAACGTTAGATGTATTTGGATGAAAAGATAAAAATCAATACTAAGAGTGAAATTTCAGGCAAAAAACATAATAAAATAAAATATGTATTCTAAAAACAATTTGTCCTTACCTTTTTCCTCTTTTATATTCTTTGTCAAATCTTTTCATTCAGAAGTATTCTGCCCAATCATTCTCAATCAATCCACTAAAAAAAGAAGGTTTTTTACAGTTAAGCCTTGTCTCTTATTACTGAATAGTCTTAAGAATCATCATTCATCAGAATAATTTCTGTTTTTAACATGTATTTTCTGTGGCACCATTGTTTTTTATATCCACCCACTTCTAAATGCTTTGAAACCAGGGGCAGGTACAAAGGGATAGTTCATGGGGGTCATGATCCCCTCCTCCCTAAATTGTTGATAATATTATCCGTCCCACACTGTATTCCAAAACTTAAGGAATAAAATATAAATAATTTCAGCAATATTTTAAAATCATTAATTATTTTAAAGTAAATACAGTCGGACCCCAATTTAACAAACCTCTTATTTAATGAATTTCAACATTTAGCAAATATTTCTTTTTCCATGACTAAAAGGAAGACGAAAACCTCTATTTACCAAATAAAAACCCCCAAAGTATCAAAATTTTTTTAAAAGTCAATTTTTTTAAAAAAAAATTTAAGTTAGGAAATTTTGATTGTTTTCCAAATGTTACATCCATATTGTCCGAAGCAGAAAAAGACTTTTCTTGAAATTAGCAATTTTCAACGAGAGAGAGCAAGATGGCAACTAACGAATAGTGATTCTGATGCAGAAAGCAATAGTGAAGCTCCCATTAAAACTTTACTTTCAACTACTTTACATGGCCTGGAAACTGTAAAAACATATCTCATGCAGCAGGCTCAAAAAGACAGTATTTTTCTCTATATATAAAGTCCAAAGAGAACTATTTCGAGTCAAGTATCAAGGAGATTGTCAAACATCCGATTACTCAGTAGTTTAAAATTTCAAATTAACTAGTGTAATATATCGTGAAATGCTGAATAAAAAGCATACGTTGGAAATATGGATTTTTTTGAGCAGTTACATGTTAGGGGCACATTTTAGTGCATTAAAAAAAAAAAAAAAAATTACACCCCAATATTACGAATAACTCTGATTTAACATATAAAAGTGTCAGATCCGGTGAATTGGTTAAATCAGGGTATTTGAAATACTACTCCGTTTCATTGCTTATGAAATTATTTAGTAACATTTTTACCTATTATTTGTCTTACTCCTGGCAGATTTGGAGCTTTTTATTGTCACCCAAGCAGTTTCAGAAACGTTTCTTATCCAAAACTGTAGGTTTGCTAATGGGTGGGGTGGGGGCATATCCCTTTTCAAAAAGATATTCTGTATCCGACCATTTGAAATAGAGTAGACCCTTGTTTTATGTAGTGGGGTGGGGAGGGTACGTTCCACATTAATAGTGACTTGATAATAGTTTTAAAATAGGGGTTATGTTCTGTAGATATAAAAAAACCTTCATTCTAGGGATGACTAATTATGTAATAAGTTTAATGTGTACTTATATCGATTGCTATGCACAATATGCATAAAGAAAACATTAATTTCGTGTTCTGTTTATAAAAAGGAGCTGGCTATGATTGTCAATTTTTCTCTGTAGTTCTTTTCACAGCATTAACGCATCCATGATAACTTGCATCATTTCCAATCATAGAATCTTTCTTCACTAACAAGTCGGAAAGATCATTTATTTTGTCTAGAAATGGCTCATATTTTTCAATGTGAACGTTTTAGGTTGTGTGTCATCGATGATGGTATCCTCGTTGGTTTTGTCTTTCTTTGTAGCTCCTAAAACGTTTTCTTCCAGTTGGTTTTGAACTGTGTGAGTTTAATAACTTTACTTCTAGAGCTCTGGAACCAATCGCATAAAATGTCTCCAGTGGCCCAAGCTTGATTATTAGAACATCAAAATGCAGTTTATTTCGTGTAATATGCAATCTTTAGGAATTTGGACTTTGAAAGAGAGGAAAATTTTATCTGTTTGCATTTCTGCATCTGTATAAAACGAAACTCATCTGCGTATAATACAAAAAAGTTTGCAAATCTTAAACCGCTAATAATCAAAACCCCGTAAAATAAACCCGCATAAAACAAGGGTCTACAGTATTTAGTTTTTGAAGCAGTGGGTTAAATTATATCATTCTTAGAGGTCAGAGCTCTTTTATATTTTTTATTATTAACTTTTAATTAACTTTGAAAATAATATCTATAGTAGAGCACAGTTCATAGGTTTTTGAAGGGACTTAATGAAAAAAGGGTATAAATGAAACAATGTATGATCGATATATGTTAATCTGTATTAGACTCTGCATTGACCTATCTAAAAAATGCATTATTTACAAAAACGTATAAAAGAGAAACATATAAATGGCACTTCACTATATATATCCTAAATAATTATTGTACTAGAATATTACTGTTTATTAGTGTAATTATGTCCCAAAAAAATGTACAATGTACTGCACATGCAGATAGTTGTATTTGATCAAAAAGTGTTACCTATAGTTGCCTTTGCCTGACATGAATTTTCACGATGATTATGATAGCCAGACCGGGATCAACCAACCACAGTGCGAGGGGAAGGGGGGGGGGGTAATGCCACTAATTGGGCCCGCAGACCTTAGTGACATAGAAATTCAGAAGGCAGATAGGGGCCTAGATTTTGATGGTGGTGGTGGCGGGGGGGGGGGGGTAACATTTATAGATCCAGGCCTGATAATAGCATTAAGAATTGATTCAATTCCTTGAAAACAATGTTACCTTTCAAATCTGAGATAATTCCTTTTTCAATAAAGACTAAGAAAGGTAGGCGAGTTGAGGTTTTTTTAATTTCAGGGAGGGAAAAAAGGAAGTATAATCGATAGTTTGCGATGTATAAACGATGTTATTTTGCATTAAGGTGAAAATGAATGAACAATGACTATATGAAAACGATGAAAAACTGTAAAGTACGCTAAAATACAGACATAAACGAGGTTTTAGTGAGAAACGTAGCAATTAAAAACGATAAGCTCTGGTCCCAAAATTTATAATAGAAGGAATTACCGTTTTAAAATTTAATGACTTATTTCCACGAGCAACAAATATAAGTTACAGAATATCTTCACCAAACAAAGCAAATATTTTTGAGCAATTAAACGAGCGAAGTTACTTCTTTATGCCTTTTAGAAATTACATACCACTCGATTTTTTATTCCACCTACAACATACTGATTAACAAAAAAAAAAAAAAAACGGGGAATTTGTTTCATACACCTTTGAAGTAACATTATCATAATTTTCACATATTGATAACCGTGAAAACTCGATACTTCCACCAAAACACTCGACTAATGCCCAAGATTGAATTTCAGATACCGTACACAAAAATATTGACAACAAAAACAAATAAATGAACATTTGCCCATTGTTGCCAGATAATTTTAAAAATAATTTATTTTATTTCTTAATAATATTATACGAAAAAGAAAGCTATCTAATTACTGTTTTGGGAAAAAATAAACCTTTTACTGATGTTTGTATACATATATATGCATATAAACATATATAAAACATATTTAATATTGCCCTCCCCCCCTTGCCAAATTTCGGATTACTACTACTTCGACTTTCGGCTTGATATTTTTTGAATCTGATTTTAAAGACGTACATCGTCATCTTCTCGAACTTCGTTTTAATTAGTTTGATTTGATGAAGTAAAAGCGATTTTCTCGAACGAACGTGCGTAAGTTCTTTTTTCCTTTGCATTTTTTTATATATGGATGTAGTTTTTGCGTTTTTTACTTGTTACAATTTTATATCATTTACATATCAGTTTTCAGTATTTTGTACTGAATTCATTTTGTGTAAGATAAAATCAAAAATGCATGCACTAGGTTTTGCAGTTATTTACTTGAATAAAAAAATTGCACATGGTGTCGTATATAAATACATAAACAAATCGTTTAGCAATAACTAAGCACTATTAAAACCAAAGGGTAGGTAAGAAGGGTTACTTCGATTATAAAACTGATCTGTTTTGAGCTTTCAAGTCCTTTAGTAAATTTAATTTAAAAAGTTTTGAAGTTGTGACTTTCAAGAGTAGTTTTGTACAATTGTTATGATTCTAGATTCATTTCTGTAAAAATGGCTAGCATAAGTTTTATTGTACCCAGATTAGCCTATGAATGGGGTATATAGCTGGGGGGACCATACATCTCGTTTTCAGGAAGCCTTCATTTATGCTTTCTGCCATTAGCTGGCGAAAGAAAAATTCTGGGTGCACAAGATTTACCTGCTGGTTTTGAAATACAAAGCAAACCTCTTAGGGCCTGTTCACATATCAGCTGTCCGTTCCATCCATCACGTTTTTTTCCTCCCAAAACAGGTGTTCTTTGCTAGTTGCCATAACAGTAAGCCATCTTGGACGGGACCGGTTTCGCTTAGAAGAATCTTGATATCTGACGGCCGTCAAAAGTAGGACAGCATTTCATTGGTTCTCGACAAGCAGCGCGCTCTTTTCTCTGGGGAGTGAATTCAGTCACTTGATTGATGTGCGACGACCTTATGTGAATGCTACTCTGTTTTCGTCGGCAGATGGTCATATTAAATACATAAGCAGGGCAAACTCTGCCCTTGACGATTGAAGTAAAATTTATGAAATAAAATTAACGTAATGAAACTTTCATCAAACATCTGCTAATTTTGGGTGACAAAATATTGTTGATTTTTTTTTCTTTTACCTTAATATATTATTTAAATTTATCAGACTTTTGTAAGACTCATCACTTGCAATTTTTGCTTCATTTTTTTCTGCCAATAGTCAAATCAAGCACAAACCCAAGTTTTGACAAAGTTGAATCTTCAACATGCTTTATTAGGTTTTTCTCCAGCACATATGTGCGGGGAGAAAGGGGTCAATTATTTTCAGTCTTGGAAGCATCAATTCACTGGCACCCATGTTTATGCATAGTCAAATTAATAGATATATGCATGCAGAAAAGAAATATCTATTAAACTGGAATCATTTTATTTAAGATCTCAAAATCTTGCCAAATTATATACGTACTGTTACTAGTTCTCAAAGCTTGTGATTGTCAATCGCCAAATGCGACCAATTTTCATGTTTTTTCTACCATTATTTTCATTGAAGTCGCCATCGCCATTCACTCAAGCTGAATCCCATTTTTCCTATACCCTTGACACATGACACTTTCCCAAATTTCTCTGGTCCACTAAAAATCAACTAACGGGGTCTCTGGGATGGAGGAGGAGGGAGATTTATTCTCTTGTCCAATTACAAGACAGCTGTTGGATAATAGATCATACTTGCCAACATTTTAACTTTCATTAGTCACAATTTTTTGCACATTTTAAAATCCGATTGCCTCTGTAAACTTCTCCCGCTTTGGTTTGCTGTGTGATGCTACCGCATGGATATTGCTAATTTTCCTTGTACCATTATTTTTAACTTTTATATCTCATAATCCACAGCAGAGGACTTGCATGATGGCCATTTTGAAATTCCCTTTCTGTAATTTCAAACCAGTTAAATCGAGCAAAATTATTAATTTTTTTCAAAATTTTAATTTAAAACGTTTTAGATGGCAATGGAATTTAGAAATTAGGCAAGTTACATGGTTAAATAGTGCCATTGGCTACCAATTAAGAATTGGAGTTTCGAACTATGTACTAGTCATACTATAAAATTTAGAAAAAAAAGTCACTGAACAAATGGACCAGTAACTACAAAATTTCACTGGTCCTTATGCACTTTAATGTTTTATTCTTTCTTCCTTGTTTTAAATAATGAAAAATTAAATGCAAAGCAAAATCAGCATGACAATTAGCAGCTTTCAGTAGACATGTCTGATTGACGGGGGGGGGGGGGATGAAGAAAATGGATGTCTTTCTGTTTTCCAATATTGATAATGGAATTAAGCTAACAAAATCTTATCTTTATTGTTGTTTGGGGAGAGAAGGGGGGGGGGGCATAGGATTATAATGCTGTAGAAATTTCTCACCTTTTCTTGCAAAGAAAATGTAAACATTATCAACAAAAGTTCAAACTTTCTTTCAGCAGTTTTAAAAAATGATGATGCTTAAAATTGTTAAAAAGAAAACAGGAATAAAACTGCCCTGGTCCGATAGATGGCTAAAATTTATATTTTGCTGGTCCAATGAATATTTTTGAAATCCTAAACTAGTGAACCACTTATAATTTCTAACCCTTCCATGCTTCCTAACTATAGGTTTGAAAATATATTCTTTGCTTGGATGGGTTTACATTTGTTTGATTAAATGTATTTTCTTAGCTTTCTTTTAAAATTTTCTAACTAACAACAGCTGTTAATACACTATTTTAACTTTTTTCTTTTCTAGGTTATAAAGCTGAAAGATGGGTAAAACTACGTTGCATTTTCGAAATTTATTGACAGGAACGGTGCAAAATCTTGAAAATACCTGTGCAAAATGGGAAGTACTCAGTACAGAGCACAAATTGTCAGAAGAAGGTATTGTTCTTTAGAAATAAATCGGTTTCTAAATTGTGAAGTGAATAGCTCTTTTGAACATTTAAATAATTTTTATCTGGCATAATTTAATCCATCTTTAAGCATCAATTAAGACTTTCAGGATCAAATAGCAGAGGTTGATTCAGACAAAATTGGGTCCTCTTTGAAGCCCCTTGTCAAAATTTCATATCTTAAAATTGGACTTTCCATAAAATTTCAAAAGAGTTCTTTCATCACTTTAAGCTCAATTAATTTGTTTTGAAGTAAAACATAGGTTTTAAAAAAATTATAAAAACTCCAGCTTTTAAGTCATTCCCAGTGAAGTTCATAAGGCCAAAAGGAATTTCTAAAGGCTAAAAAAGGAATAGTTAAACACGTTTCTATACCAGCTATTCTCAACCGCTGGTCCTGTGGGCCGTAATCAATCTGAAAAAAATGTTGCTAACCTTCGTGTGAAAAATTCTCTATTCAATTTTTTTTTCTCAAATGTACAAAAACAAAGCATTTAATAGGATATTTTTTGCATTAATGATAGGATTGCTTTTTATTACTTTTGATGGTTTTCCTCAAAGGCTCATTAATAAGTTACGCAAAATAATTGAATCATTACTTTATTTATGTTTCAATTTTATTGTGATGCGCCCACAAAAGTGTAAATCCACCACTGGGAAACTCTAGAAGTTTGTTTTAAGGTCTATATGATCTGGGTAAGGTCATATAGATCATAAAACTATCACCAAGTTGGTGTTGGAAGATATTTTGCTAATTTGTTGCCAAAAGTGATGTCAACTTGGTTATCTTTAATCACCAAGTTCAAGTTGTGTAAATTACATGTGATACAAAAAATACATTAAAATACAAATAGTTAAGTTCTGCTGATGTCTAATTTTAATTATGGAACCCGTAAAGGATTTTCTTAATTTTTTTTTCAGGTGTTTTAAATATTTTATTTAGCAAATCTACTCCAAACTTTCCCAAGTTTTGTAGAATCATTCATTTAATTCTTATTTACATTCTTGTTTATGACATGGGCAGTTCTCAAAAGGTGGGAGCAAACACAGACCTCAACTTTGAAGCTTCAACACCAAATAACTTTCATTTTAATTAACTCAAAAATTTTTGAGTTAAATTATAATACTGTATAGAGACAAGAATTGACATAAATTATGGAAAAAATGCTCTTTAAATGCCCTTAAAAAAATATTTTCTTTGCTAAAAGGCGCAATTTTGGACATACCAAAACGTTAACTGAGCAAATCTACCATTAAAGAAATTTTTTTTTTAATTATTTCCATACGTTTCAAAAAAAATTTAAAGGTATGAATCTTACACTGAATAATTTTTTGTTAATATTTTACACAAATAACAAAAGTAAAGACAGATTATTCACTTTGTAAACGATTTTAGAAAATAGTAAGTTTGAAATTTGATGCATGTCCAAAATTTACGATCTTTACAATGCTATTTTTTGAGAACTAAGTATATGATGTTTTCATTTTAAAGGTGTTTATCGAGCCTCAGAATCAATTTTTAATTGTTTAAAAGTGTTTTCATAAGCTTTTATGCAGTATCTTAGAAGAAAAATAATTTTTTTTAAACGTACATGTGAGATGTCCAAATGGCGTTACGATCTTGACGCCGATAATTCTGTCCATTTATTCATAATTTTTGATGATCTACTGTCTTCTAATCTCAATAAAAAACGTTATTATAATGTTATCTTCTTTAATCCATTGGTATTTTGCATAATTAATATGTTACACATTGAACAATACTTAAATTACAGTAGAAACATGGCTGGTTATGATCGAACCGAAAGCCATTTTGCGCTAAAATCGCCAAGCAAAGCCGTGTCCAAGGAGAGGGTTTTAGGGGTTAAACCCCTCCCATTGGGGAAAAAATAATAAAAAAATAAATGAAGAATTGTGCATATTTGACTTAAAATTAGCTTTAATGTTGAAATTTGTGTACAGAACGTTTTTTATAAAGCATTCTCTTTGAAGTTGCCCAGCAACTTACGACTATCTTCTCTTAATCAACTAAAATCATATTTTGGAAAAACAGAGATGGAGGAACGGTTGAATGGGCTGTCAATACTTTGTTTAATATTGTTTCTCATAAGGGGTTTTGATCTGGAGTGTTTAACAAAAAGCGATGAGTGTTGCCGCTCTGTAGATGCATAGTAATTGCGTTTGTTAATGTAATTTACATCTGCATCGAAACTCTTCCTATTTAGTTTGCTAAGCATTATCTTAGAATATTAAAACCTGAAAACATATGTCATAAAAGAATGTGAAAGTACTTGTTGCAATATACTGCTCAGTAAACAGATAATAGGTTTGAATCTAAACAAGCAGTAAAATGGATAAATACTGTGGTTTTCTTGCGCAACCAGAAATTTCCTTCTGGGAGGTGGGATTCATAACGATCCTTACATATACAATACAACCTCATTCATCCGCACTAGATGGGACCAAAGGCAATCCTAATAAACGAAAATCCTGATAATAATCAAATATTCTTAAATATGCAGACTTATCTTTTCTTACAACCAAAAAACAATGATTTCTAACAAAACTATATCATACAGTTTTTTCTCAATTACTTCATCAGTTATAATTTAGCTGCTATAGTGTCGGGTTGACATCCAAAGTATATCATATTGTTTGCTGAATTAATACTATACTTTATTGTACATCCTATGCAAGAGTAGTTACCCTAATCAAAATAAAACCGAGTATTTCGCATATTTAAACTTCCGTTCTTGAAATCATAAGTTTAAATGATTATTTACGTAAATATATTTTTTTCTACAAATTTGATCCGGATAAACGGGGGCTGAATAAACGAGGTTCTACTGTGTGAAATACATAAATAGAATAGGTAGTATATTACTTAAAACCTAATCTTCTGCAAATTTGAAACATCCCCCCCCCCCCTCCCCTCTGAGCCGCTAAGCCTCTCATTGTAACCATTAAACAGTGAAGAATTATTTGCACACTGTCGTGCTTTTCCTGACAATGCAGCTAAGAATTAAAATAATTGAATCCAAAAGCAGGTCCGTCATTTGGGAGATTAGGGCGGTCAATTGCTACCCCTCTCCTGGATTTTACAAACACAGGGATGTGCCGTCCAAAACTCAATTTTGGAGCAATTTTGGGAGCGGGAAAATGGTGAGTTTGGAGCAGTAAAACAGTGAATTTGGAGCAGCCTGGAGTAGTAAAATTGCAAATCTGAGCAGCTTGCAGCAGCAAAAAGTTAAACTTTGCATCAATTTGGAGCAACTATATGGGTGATTCTCACAAAACGGGACAAAACAAGTCCCAGCTGTTTTCTATATTACTTGTAATTTTTTTTCCATATTTTTACAAGTTTTTCATCAAGCAAAAGATGGAATTCTTTTTTTTAGCTTAACAAAATGGGTATTAATGAGTTTTATTTTACGTTTCTAGCTCAGTAAAGTTAATTTCCGTCATTTCTGTCACGGTCCCAAATCGCCGATTTCGGGAAAGAATCGTAAAAAAATACGATTTACAGAGACAAAACAAGTATTTTTTTTTCCTAAATAATATCTCTGTAATCTGTTTTCTGGAAAAACTTATTTATTTATTGCGATTAGGTTCATAATTTTCGACTGCACGTGAAAAAAATACAGTCCCCACTTTTTTTTTCGTCTCGCTTCCGAAACATGAATTGCCTACCAGTGCGATAATTCCACCTCCAGTCAGTTTTTTTTTCTGTATTTTGATGTTGAGCTATGTGCACAAGTATTATTTCTTTAACTGGTGCAATAACGGACAAGTATACTCATGTTTTCACCTATCGCTATCGTTACCATGCGTACTTTTTAGGCACAGCATCTCGGTCACGCTTTGTTTTGGAAAAAATATATGCCAAGGAACAGCGTTTTATCATCCATCCATACCAGGTAAGCATTTTTTCCATGTTTATGTTTTATATTTATTTATTGGTAAAGCGAGAAAGACTGCAAAACAAAATACAGCCGAGGAAATCATTCCGGTCACGATCATTTCGGTCACGTGACAGAAAAAGCATGCGCGTGAGCGAAATGATTAACATGTGACCGGAATGACGGTTTTCATAAACTTTCGCATTTTTCCTTTGATATGAAAAGAAATGCAGGTTGAATTTTTCATTCTCATGAATAATCAACATATTGACGGTTGGGGGCGTCATGATCTGGTTATTTCCGGAAGCGAACGGCTTCAAATGGCGACCGGAAGCGTGCGTACGTGAGCGAAATGATTTATATGTGACCGAAATGATGGTCTTCAAAAACTTTCGTAATTTTCCTTTGATATGATAAAAATGCAAGATTAATTATTAGTCCTGATGTTTAATCAACTTATTAACAGTTGATGACGTCACGCTCCGGTTACGTCCGGAAGCGAACGGCGTCAAATGACGATAGAAAGCGTGCGTCGTGAGCGAAATGATTTACTCGTGAGAGGAATGATGGTTTTGTAAAACTTTCGAAGTTTTCCTTTATTATGGGAAAAAAGTTGAAGAAACTTTTATTCCTAGTGAATTATCAAAATGTTGAGAGCTGATGACGTCATGACTTCGTTACTTTCGATAGTTACTTCGTTACTTCGATGGCGTAGAGCATTAATAATATTCAAATTAAGTCTCAAAGGTCGGGGAATGAGCGGGAAGAAGTCGGCGATCGTATGTAAAAAAGCGTCCCCCCCCCCCCCAACGACAAAAAAAAATTTCCCTAAAAAATTCATTAGCACTTTTTTAAAATCAAAATAAATAAATTAATTAAGATTGAAAAAGATTTTGGCCAATTGTTTAACATTAATATGAGATAAAACCTTTTTCTTTGAAAGGTTTTGAATTTTAATCGAATTATTTATTAATTTCCAAATGCATTTATTATTTTTTTTTTTTAACTTTCAGTGAGAAAGTAAAATGCTAAAAGTGAAAATTACAAATCCCAGGAAATCTACAAAAAGGGCAATCAGTGACCTAAAACGAGGTGATAGAGCCACAGAAACTACACCAACAAAAAAAAATGAGAAGGGAAAGAATAAAATTAAAAAGTTCACAAGCAAACACCAAAAAGTTACAGCTTCTGGAAAACAAAAAAGCAAGAACTCTGCAAAATATGTAAGGCAAAAAGAATTAGCAGCAGAAAGGCAACGACGTCGTCGGTCTAAGATGACAGAAGAAGAGCTAAGCATAAAAAGGCAAAAAGACAGAGAACGATATCATAAAAGAAAGGAAGAAAAGATTATTTTACCAATATCAGAACGTAGTCCACGTGACCAAAGGTTACAAAGAAAGGAGTGGAGAAAAAATTCAAAGAATTATAGAACGAGGAAATCTCTAGCTACTAACTCAATTCCTGAAGACCCTGATAATGAAGATATGCCACAATATAGTGATTCCTACCAAACACTGCAATCCAGTTGTAATATAACCTTAAATGGAATTCCAGAATCTAAACAAAAAAAGAATGCAAGAAAACAAGCTAATAAAAGAAAGGCAAAAGCATATCGCATAATTGAGAAACAAAATAGTACTATTAAAAACCTACAGCGGCAACTCGAAAGATATAAGAAAAGGTACTATCGCCAAAAAAATCAACCTTCTTTATCACCCTCTCCCAGGAAGCAGACTAATAATTTACTAAAAGGTCTAAAAGTGACTAAGGAAGTCAAAAGGCAATTAACGTATGGTTTGGCTCTCAAGAAGCAGCTAGCAAGTCAAGCCAAGTCGATTAAGCCAGGAACTAAGAAGCAACAGTTCTTTATGAAGGCAATTGGAAACAAAATTTTAAAAAAGTACAGAATGCAGACATATATGAGGGGAATCATTTCACGCAAAGTAAACGAAAGATTGAAGTTGACCAAACAGAATGGAATATTGACCAGCTACGTGCGGAAAAAAAAAATATTTAAAGTTACTGAAAGTGCGAAAAAATCAATTAAAGATTTCTTAGAAGATGACAGTGTAAGCCGAATGTGCCCTGGCAAAAAAGAATTTGTAAGACGCGAAAAAGAGAGGAAACAAAGAAGAGTACTACTTGACACACTGAAAAATTTGCATCGTAAATTCACATCAACAACTAAAATTAATATTTCATATCCAACCTTTTGTCGCGAGAAACCTTTTTGGATTCAAAAACCTAAAGTTCAAGATCGTGATACTTGTGCATGTGCAAGACATACAAACATGGAACTAATGTTCTCAAAACTGAAACAAATTCATGTCGTCAAAGAAAAGTCTTTACATGACATGGTGAATGCAGTCTGTTGCATTTCTAAAAGTAAGGAATGCATGCAAAATATTTGCAGTATTTGCAAAGGAAAGACCGTAGAATTTGTACTCCCCAAAGATTTTGAGGTTAAGTATTATCAGTGGGAGAATATAATTGAAGAAAAAGAAATAAAAGGAGAAAAAAAAAGAATTAGAAAAATGATAAAGAGTAATCGACAGTGCATGCTAAGTGAGCTGATTGACAAATTCAACAAAGAAATGCCGGAGTTTAAAAGGCATGTGTTTTTTATGCAGCATCAAGCAGCACAATTAAAAGAAAAAAAAGAGAATCTTCAAGATCACGAACTGTTGTTCCACATCGACTTTGCTGAAAACTACATTGCGAAACACTCGAAGGAGCCTCAAACTATGCATTTTGGTGCGTCCAAAGTGCAAATATCTTTGCAGACGGGTGTGTTATATTATTGCAAGAATGGTCAAGTTCAGGCTCAGGCATTTTGTACTGTATGTGATGATTTAGATCATCAGTCACATGCAGTATGGAGCCATTTAACACCAATTTTAGCGAAAGCAGCTGAATTCAAACCGAATGTGACTCACATTCATTTCTTTTCGGACAGTCCAAGTTCCCAGTACCGGAACCGTAGAACTATCTATGGGATGCGAAAGTTTGTTCCCAAGAATTTTCCCCAAGTATGCTTTATTACATGGAACTTCACAGAGTCAGGACATGGTAAAGGTCCAATGGATGGTGTCGGGGGTGCACTAAAAAGAATTGCAGACGAAAATGTTTTGAGAGGTTTGGACGTAACAAATTCCTTGGATTTTACCAATCTTTTCCGAGAGAGCTCTGTCATCGTTGTAGAAATTTCCAAAGAGAAAGTAACTAACATAAAAAAGGAATTTCCTAACAACATACCTCCCATCGAAGGAATAACAAAGATACATCAGATTGTCTGGCCCATCAATGGAGAAAACATATATTCTAGGACATTATCTTGCTTTAACTGTTTAATACCATCTGGAGCTTGTCCTCACTATGAATTTGCAACGCACAAAGTGTCAGCTTCCAAAACACTAAATGATGCGCCTGGTCCATCTGTCAACTCCCCAGTTTCTGTCAGCTCTGCAGGTAAGATTTTAGACACACACTTACATTGCTCTAAATTTCATATCTGTTTGTTCCATATTCAAGCAATTTTTTCTTTTTCTTCAGGTCAAATACCCTCAGTAAAGAACTTAACTTCAGGCACTTTTGTTTTGGCCAAGCTTGTGACCGAAAGAAAAAATCAAACCTATAGATATGTTGGTATATGTCAGGGGAATGTAGATGAAGAAGGAGACGTGCAAGTGACATTTATGAAATTAGTGGATGAAAAGAAATTTATTTTCAAACCAGAGGACAAAATATTTGATGTTCCATTTGATAACATTCTCAGTGTGTTGAAAACGCCAAAACTAAAAATGCGTGGAAATCGTCTGTTTTATGAATTTGATGAGCCCGTGGATGTTTATGAATCATAATAAATTAAATTAATTAGCAACTTTATGTTTTCTTTCTGTCTTAACTTAGTACAGAACAAACTTGTTTTATCCATATGAAAGAAAAACTTATTTTGATTTATTTTCTTATGTAGTTAATGTTGGACATCATTTCTGTCACTCTACGCATCATTTCTGTCACACAAAGGCTACAGGTAATACTAAATAAAAGAAAGCCAAAGAAGATATTTTTTGTTCCATCAGACATTGGATATAATATTTTGCATCAAAAGTTTAAAAAAAAAAACAAATCACATTGCTGCACTACAAATAAAGTGCAATTAGGTGACTAAAAGGGTGAAAAATGGGCAGAAATTACATATTTGATGATTTTTTTTTTTTTAATGGTTAAACATAACTTCACAGGTATCAAAAAGTTGTAAACTATTAATCATTGAGTTATGTGCTTTGTGAAAAAAAAAATTTTGTATTTTAAAAATGTAAATAATGCATGAAATTTCCATTTAAAAAGCGTGACAGAAATGATGCAAAACTGTCAATCTTCACAGAAATCAGCAGCTAACTCCACAAAAAATTGAGTTGTAGCTTTAAAAATTCAGGTAATGATACATTAATATATATTTTCTCAAAATAAAACAATTTTAGTTCTCTTTCAACAAGTTGTATTTTTGAACATTTAAAAATTGATTTTGTCCTGTTTTGCGAGAATCACCCATATATATTTCACGCTCAGAAACATGTGTCACATGATAAAATAATAAAAAAGGAGATTGAGGATGCAAAAAACCATAACTCCAACCCAACTACTAATTGAAGCTCTCTTAATTACATTTATTTATTTTTTTATTTTGTTATTTATTTATTTTATTTATTTATTTATTTATTTATTTATTTATTTGTCTAATATTTTTCACAAAAATCAAGTCATGTCCTGCTCTACTTTTTTCTTACACTGATTTAAATTTTTTTCACATATTTATTTTGCTTAATACATCACTGCTTTTGTTCACATTTAAGTTTTGGTGCTTTGATAACTATTTTTAAATTTTGTTTGCTTTTATGTACTTCATACATACATGTAAACGACATAAGATATATATACATAAAACTCAAAGACATATTCAAAAAGGCTTTTTAAAAAAAATTTAAACAGCAAAAAAGAATAGTTAAATTTAAAAACTTGACCTCAACAAGTTTCAAGTGAATTTTAAAGAGCGATTATAATTAATCTTTTTTGGTACCTGTAAGCTATTTACTAACATTTGACCTTATACACATAGGCATATATATTACATACTGAGCTACTTGATTAACAAATCTGAAGATCAAGCAAAGACAACCATTAAAACCTTTTATTTTTAACTGTTTAATGTTTAATTCATAAAATTAATAATGAAATTACAATGAAACAAAATGCTTTTGAGAAATGATGTCATAAAAAAGGAATTTTAAAATACGTGTGAAAAAAATATGAAAAAATTATTAATTAAAAATTTTGAGGCAGGCTCAGAATATGGAAAATAATGCTTGAATTTTAGAAACTTTAAATGCCTGGATATTCATCGCCAGAGCATTAAAATTCCCCGATTTTTGCTATCTTATGTGTCTCCAACCAAAATTAGGGTTCTGTGTTATAATCTTAAGAAACCCAAGATTAAAAACTGGTGAGCAATATTAATTTTTACAGATGGCATTTGCTTAGATCAATTTGGATGCAACTGGATTGACATTTTTGAGTGGGAGTGGCAAGAAGACAAACTTAAAAGTCCTCTTCTTCTGAAAACAAAAGATAAGAATGGTTGAAAATAATGGTCAATGCAAAATTTTTCAACTCGAAGGAACCGAATCACATAATAAATTAAAACGATCGAATTTTTCAAAAGCGAACGCAATCGGATTTTGAAATATGCAAAAAATCGGGACTATATAAAAAAAATCGTAAAAACAAGCTCCAAATGCGTAAACTTGATTATAATTTGCAAAAGCTTCCAAATATGCTGAATGAACTGCAACATCAAATGCAAAATCGCACTTTTAGCTCAAGTGTGTCCGATTTTAGAGCAGAAAAGTTCATTTAGCAGTCTTTTGGAGCAGTTTGGCGCAGCTGGTACATCCCTGCAAACATGATGAATTTAAGCATTTTTGTACATATTTTGTTGTTTTTCCGGATAAAATGTATCGAGAAAATGCTTTGCCCCCCCCCCCCCCAAAAAAGTATTTTGAAATGACAGGCCTGCAAAAACCCCTCCCTTTCTGAAATCCTGAACACGGGCCTGTCGCCAAGCAAACCTCCGTTAGCGACAACACAGTATACGATAAGCTAAAGGTTACCAGAGGGGAATTCCAATTTGACAAATGTAGTTTATCGTCAGCTGTACCAGTTTTGGCGACTTTATCACCTGCGCTAGCAATTTTCTTTTTTTTTCCGCTTTTATTATTTTAGAATTCTTTTTATCTTTCTTTTGGAAACATAATTTAACGATCTCCAAATAGAAATACGAATTTCTTTCTTCAATAATTTTTTTAGACATCATTTTAATTCTTATGACATTAAAAAAAATATTCATTATTAAAACTAATGTCACTTTTTACAATTGTATTATTTTTGATTTGAAGCTTTTTTTTAACCTTGCATCAATTTCTTCAAAATCATTCCAAAACTTTATTATATGTAAGGAGCAGCATGTATAGCCATTTAAGTATTTCATTAATATCCTCTTTATTATTAAATTGCAAAATTTAAAAAGTAGTAAATAAAATTTTCATTGGAAAAGTTAAAAATCAGATTAACAATTGTCAAAAATGGTGAAACTTACGTTATGATGATGTCCAAAATCCGTTACCTACAGGACAACAATGTCCAAAATCTGTTACCTACAGACTGCTGATTTAATTTGCTAATTAACTATTTTTACAAATACCTGCTGTCTTTTCATGTTCATATATTGTGTTCTAGGTATGCATACTATAGAATAAAAGCAAAATTAATGTCAAATTCGAAAATTTTTGAAATTGCTCAAAGTTAACTTTTTGTTCCCACCTTTTGAGAACTGCCCACCAGGGGCGCCGACTTGGAAAAATTATTGGGGGGGCCGGATGTCACCGGGGTCTAGGGAGTATGTTAAAGCATGGAGCCCTCCCCCCCCCCCCCCCCCCCCCGAAAAATTCAGATTTTTGTCCCTTGAAAATGCTAACTTATATATCTGGTGCGTATAATTTATACAAACAAACAATATGTGACATGGCATTTTCAAAGTAAAACAATCTAAAAATTTTTACACAAATTTTCTGCTTTAATTAGATCATGTCACTTGCCTTAAGTGAGGGACAATTTTACAGTGCCATTTTGTGAGGAGCCGTGAAGTGCCATAACTACGCTACGGCATTATACAAGGTAGTGCTTGCATGGAAAGGAACTCCCTGTGGCACCGATTTATAACAACTATTGAGGAGAGAGTGCCATAACGGGGGCCTTGCCAGGGGAAATTTTCTAAATTTGAGATTAAAAAAAAAATAGTGAGTTTTAAACCTTTTTAAGCATTTTAGTCATATGATCAACATTAGAACCCCAAAAACTCGACTCTCGGTAAATCGACACTCTTGAGAAACTCGACAAGCCGACACATTTTTTAGCTTTGAAAAAAAAAAAAACGCATGGTATTTTCATAAAAAGCTAATTTAATTTACAGTAATAATTATGCTTCCAGTCTAGTACAAAGCAGTGAATATATTGCTCTGAAAAGATTGAAATGATATTTAAATAAATCTAAACTATCATTAAAAGAATAAAGCATAAAAGATTGCTGTCGCACTGATTACTATAAGTGAAAAAACTAATTTAAGCTTGCTTTGAATAAGGCTCAGAGTTCATTAAATAAAAATAATGTCTCAAAATTAATGCTTTAATAAAGTTAAAAAGTTAATACAGATTACTTTATTAACTCTAATAACTGGAAAAAAAACTATCACGCCTTCCATTTAATGTACAAATAGAACCCTGATATATTTTTTCCAGATCATCAACACTTAGATGAGAGCGCCGCCGGCGACAGACTTCAGCCGAAGGTTCGCGCACTGGGACAAATTCCATGAGTGCTCTCAGCACCGTAACACTATCATTATTCACACCACTCGTTTTCAATTAACCTGTTTACTATCGCAATAGTTTTTTTTTTTTAATTCATTACTGAATGTATTTTGCAATGTAACTATCTTCAAACAAGAAATGTAAAAAATACCAACATAATTTTGTGATTTTAGAAACCATAATATGACAAATAATGTTCTTAAATTATTGAGGGGGATCTGCCCCCCAAAACAAACTATTGAGGGGGCTCGGGCACCCTCAAGCCCTATGGAGTCGGCGCCACTGCTGCCCACATAATAAATTACTTTGTTCTATTTTCTGTTAGTGCTTGGAGAAATTCGTACTGCAATTGGACTTACTAAGCTGTTGTTAAATCAGAAGTTGAAACAATTCAGTGGATTAATTGATGACTCAGAATTTAAAAGATCAGAAAAAGAAGTTACTTGCATGGATTTAGAAGGTTTCTGGGATATGGTCAGTTTTGAGGTAAAGATCAGGTTTTACTATTTCCTGTGTTTTGAAAGAACATTTGCTGTGGTTTATAATGCTTATAGTTGTCTGTTGTGTTGTTGGTAGAGATGAAAACAATCGGAAAACCCCCCGGGAAAATTTTGGAAAAAAAACCAAAGGGGTTTCTTTCCACTCCAGAAAAATTGAAAAAATGAATTTTTTCAACTTTTCAGGAAGTTTCAATTGAAATGTTCAGCAAGAAGTGATTAGAAATTTCTCATACTTAAATTCCGACGCAATTTCCTTCCTCCACCCCCTCCTTGTATGTTAAAATACTGTCTGACTTTGATGATACAAGTTGTTGTATTTTGCATAGAGATTAAAAAACATGATTTTGCATAAGCTCATCCCTCTAATTTAACTTTTTAAAAGTTTCCAAAAATTATTAGCTTTATACACGGGAAATATGCATTATTTTGATTTCAGATTTGCTCTTTCAACAAGTGATTTGTGAAAGCTCCATCTTTGTTTATCAGAATTTTGTGAAGGAAGGATCCATTTTGGTTGATCAGATTTCTGTGAAGGGTCTGTTAACGGAAACAGATTTCCTCTGGCCTGACCTCTGGCTTCTAACCAGGGCTTATGATTTTTATATGTATTTTTAAAGCATCAAAAAAATTGGATTTTTTTATTTAAATCGGATTTTTTTTAGTATTAAAAAAAAAAATCATACACTAGATGAATTCATTCAGCTTACTCTTAAAATTAGGATAAATTCTCTAATATTCAATAATTTTTTAAGATTTATAAATACATTATAATGTTTAGATAAGATGTGATTTTGTTTTATGCTTTGCTGAAGGATAAGGTTTCTTTTATCATGTATGTTTTTTGTGTAAAATAATTTGTTGAACAGTTGCTTCTTTTAACTCTTAGTCATGGTGCATAAGAAAAAATGCAAATTTTTATTTTGTTCTGAACTGTAACTTTAGAATAAAAGTAATATTTGCTTAGAGTCTGAAAATCTGTTGTTATACACACAGAAAGAGGGATCTATATAGATTTGCCAGTTGAAGTTAAGACTGTATGATGCAGTATAGTTAAATTAAGAGCAATACATTCTAAAAATGCAAAACTAATTAAAAAAATTAAAATCAACTGATTTTAATTAATGATTTTGTTAAAAAATCACTTTATTTAAATCAATGATTTTTTTAAAAAATAAATCACTTGATTTAAATCAAGCTGATTCAAATCAAATAACCCTGCTTCTAACGCTCGTATATGACACATCTAAAACCTTCTTTTAGAATATTAAAGTAATTCTTTGAATTATTTTAAAAAAAACTTATTTAATAAATGTTAAAAGGAACTAGTGCTTGGTCCTCACTAGATTTTTGTTATTTTGCTTTTTTACATTTTGCAAAGTTGGTAAGTCTGTTTATGAAATAGCTTTTTAAATGTGGTTATTTCCATTTTATGAATTATTCAAGCATCATTTTTTTTTTAGGTTGAAAAAATACTAAAAACCTTTAGCGAGCTTGAAAAACGGAAAATGAACAACTGGGAAGTTAGCAACGAAACGGCTAATCAACCAGCAGTCACAAAGGTACCTTTATATTGTTTACTTTTCTAGTATAAGAGCAGTATTAATTGATATGTAGTTAGACCTAGCTTTCTCAAATTCATTAGTTCAATAGTTGCATAAAAATCCATGGTTCTTGATTCAAAACTCCTCCAACTCTTCTTCATTATGGAAATCTTTTTGGTAGGCTTTTTAAACCTCTGCATTTTAGTTAACTCCTTTAAAACTCCTCATTTTTCAGTTTAAAACAACTTTACATTCCTCTATGAGTCGTTCAAGATATCTCTTACATTTTTATTCTATTGTGAAATTTTTTTTTCAATTAAAATTTATGTTATTTGTTTATTTTTTTGATATGTTATTGTAAATGTTTAAAATGTCACACTTGAAATTTACTGAAATTTGGGACCTTCAGATCAGTAGAGCACCTGCAATTTATGCACTTGTGCGGTCAAAATTCTTCTAAAAATCAAAATTCAAGTTTTTTTTTCTTTCTTTTCTTTTCTTTTTTTTTTTTCAAGTATAAGTTGTAATTTGCTTTAAAGGTTTAACTTTTATTTATTTCTTTTCTTTGTGGGCAGTTGAAGTAGTTTGGTAATGAAAGAACTATTAATAAATGTTAAGTCTGTAACCTTAAAAGCTGTGTCTGTAGCCTTTTAAGAATCCTAAAAAATGAAATTGATGTGATATACCCCACCCTTGGTGACTTTTTCCTGTTGGCGCCAAGAAAACGTCACCAAGGAAACGATGTATGACGACATATGTCATACATCGTTCTTAGCGCCAACAGGAAAAAATCAGATCAAAAAACATGATCAAAGCACTTCAGAACACAATATATATGTATACAAACAACATAAAACCACAACAAAAAACATCACGAATATACACTTCAAAAATATCAGAAACTAGAAAGTATTTAAAATGCTTAAATTGACAAATTACTATAACAGCTCACCAATGAAATATGTACCAATAGAAATAAAAGCTATTTTCCAACATGCATTTCATCGAACAAAAACTTTTCTCATACTCTGCTAAAAAAGAGCAAAACGATTCAAATTGCGATGTTTAAAGCGGAAAACATCCCCAAAATCAAATACTGTTTCAGCCAAAAAAGCGCTTAGTTACTCAAATTTCGATGTATGAAAAGTAGAAATGTCTCAACAGAACATCCTAAGCATAAACAATACAAAAATACTATACATTATTTTGCTATCCAAACATGCTTTCAAAATACCTATTATATTTTACACAAAATAACACCTTTATATTTTTACAAAATGCTGGAGTCAACTTATTTTCAGAAATTTAGCACCTAAAGGAGGTACGTTAATAGAATGTCTAAATAATTCGTGGCATCAATAAGAATTAACTTTTAGAACAAAATAACCGTACTATTTTTGTAAAATTAATTTTCATACAGTAAAAATAAAGTTAAAAACTACAAGAGAAACCCCCTCAGGGATTTGTAAAAACAAAGAATTTTGGAGGGGAGAGTTTTTTTTGAATTCTAAAATAAAGAACTTACCTTTTTATGGTATAAATCCTCACACTCAGTCTAAAACAATACATCATATGACTGGCATGTTACAGATACACACCATGTTGGAGTTAACTTTTAATTAACGTTCAAGTCTGAAGAAACTGGCATTTTCTAATGTTTTTACTTAAAAACATAACTACTGAATTTAAACTAACACAAAATAAGCTTTCCCGTAAGGTATATTGCACGAAACAACACGCATCTCTCTCCTGCGTGAAACCGAGTAAACAATCCAAATAAACAAGTTTGAACAGATCTAAGATTGCCTTTGGGTTGCCAAACACAGGTTAGTTTCACCAGGTATGCCATGCTTAAAAAAATATCGCCTCACTGGCGAGGAAAATATTTCAGTTTTGTGCAAAAAATTGGATGTCGCCGAATGGGGGGGGGGGGGGGGTATATCACATCTGTACCTAAAAAATAACAAATTTTAGCCATCATAAAACTTTATTTTAGACTTTTGTTACACTATAGGTAACATTTGAAAATGTTCAGTTTATTGATACAAAATACATTGATACAATTTATTGATACAAAAATTTTGACGAAACTCTTCAAATTATTATTATGGACGCTATGATCATTTTAACAAACCATATTTTTTGATTAAAATTATTAGCTATATGTTTTGAGTGCAATTACGTGCATGCATAATATGATGAAAAAAGGAATGACATTCATGCCTTTTAGAATGTGCTTATTCTATGTACATAAAAATTAAAAACTTTTAACAAATTTTGTTACGGACACCCTTATGTTGCAAATACCATGAAATGCTCTGAAAACAATATTTTGTTCTGTTCATATTTCAAGTGTACCCTCAAGAGTTATTGGATGCAAGAGAAGTGTTTCCCCATTTCATTATCACCTACTAGAAAGGCTTTTTTTTTTTTTTTTTTTTTGAAATTACTTGAGCCGCTCAGAAGCCAATGTGGTTAAGTCCAAAACACAAAAATTGAGAAAATTACTGTTTTTTGATACATTAGTTTTTAAAATTCTTGGTTTATTAATTTAATTAGAAAAGCATATAAAATCTTTTTTCGAGGTGTAAACTCTGCAAAAAATCAAGATATGTACAGGATGTGTAAATAAAAACGTAAGTATTTATTGAAATAATGACAGCATCTTAAAAATTTTAGGACTTATACCTTTTAGCAGCTGAAAAAGATAAGAAATTTATGTAAAAATAATAAAATAGCATTTATTGCCATAAGTTTTATGTTTATTCATCGCAACAAACACCATCTTCTCCCGAGTTATTTAAATGTAAATCTTGATCTCCATGTGTTGTCCTTAATGTCCCGTAAAAGTCGTGTTTAATTGGAGGGATATACTTTAATAAACACATGATGTCTTTTTTGTTTCTCTTGAAATTGTTCTGCCATTAGGATATAATATAGGTTGAGTTATATTTTTTAAATTTACTGGCCTATCAATTTTTCTTTTATTTTTATATCAATTACATGAAAGGTATCATCCTCATCAAAATTATGTTTGAACTTAAGGCTGCTTGGGTTTGACCTTTCCAATTTTATCCATCTCATGTTAAGCTAATTGACTATTAGTCCACTTGTTGATTTTTTTCTGTTGGTAACAGCTTCTTCCAATGGTTTTGCGGAAAGAAATTTTTGTTGATTCATTTTGACAACTCTGAAAGGGTTCTATTTTGTATCTTTTACTACTTTGTATTATATGATACCAGTCACTAGGTTATAAATGTACGGATTTTTTTTTTGCATAAGCTCCTACAACTGCAAAATCAGTATCATTGGGCAAATAACTGTGCCCACTTAATAACTAGTATGTTGTGGCCATCACGAAACTTTCTTCTATATTTTTCCTTTTTCTGATCCCTCCCCATGCTTGACGAGGAAGCAATATTCCTAACATAAACAAAATTACACATGCAAAAACTTGACGACCATCCCAATGTCTGAATTATTGTAAAAACAAAACAAAGAGCGAAAATTGAAAGTTACTTTAAAAGCCTTACTTGAATTAATTACAAATATTTTATTTATTAACAAACATTAGTGGCAACAGTTAAAAATTTTAAATCATTGAGATAATATTTCCGATCATTTCCATACAATTAAAATCACGAGAAATACGCAGACGACAATCTATTACGATTTATCTTTCTTATTGTTGCATTAATAAAACTATTTTTATTCGCAAAAAAAAAAAAAAAAATCAACACCTCTTGGAGCGATTGGAGTCAAAATTGAACCAAAGCCTGTTTACGTATGGATTCACATATATTCCAAATTTCAACCAGAACGTAGCATTACTTCTTGAGATAGGGCACTCACAATGGAAAAAAAGAACGGGCGATTGCGCTACCCCCTTTTTAGCTGTTGACACCAAAATAAAATCAGCTCTTATACCCACTAAGGGCTACTTGTCAAAAATTTTTTGTTTGATTCCGTTCGTTATTTCTTGAGATACAGCAGTCACAATTGACGACAAAAAACGTTCTATAGCTCAACCCCCCTTTGAGTTATTGACACCAAAATTGAATCAGCACCTGCTCCTGTTAATGGCAACATATGGACCAAATTTTGTTTGATTCCGCCAGTTACTTCCTGAGGAATAGCAAGCACGCGTAACTCAAAAAACGTCCCATTGCTCCACCCCCCTTGGAGGAATTCGCGCCAAAAACTAATGGGCACAAGTTCACATACGGGCACATATGTGTACCAAATTTCGTTCGATTTCATGCGGTAGTTTTTGCTGTAGAGCGGCCACAAAAAACTGGTCACACACAGACGTGACACACATACATACACACACACATACATACACACACACATACATACACACACACAGACAGACAGACATTTTCCAAAAATAGTCGAAATGAACTCAGCACACCTCAAAACGTTCGAATCCGTCAAAATTCGAAATTCGAAAATTTGCACGAATCCAATACTTTCTTCTATATATTAGATATAGAAGAAAGTAAAAATTTAAGCTCAATTGATTCAGCTTTTATATCTTCACTCTGAACCAATTTCAGTAAACTTAACAGTTTTTATATTTCAACTAGCATTCCCGTACCCGGCATTGCTCGGGTAATGGAATTAGCAGGGGTTAACAGTGCTTGGTGCACCTAGTTTCGAAAATCCCCTGTAATAATTACTTATTACCTATAATTTTCTCTAATTTTGGGAGGATCCCGGGGCCCCTGGACTCCTTATATATATGCCCTTGTCCTTAACCGATCTTTAACTGTTATTAACGATCCTTTTAAAGTACTGATTATCTTTGCAAACACAGGCCATCTACATTTTATTGTTATACCTATGTTTAAGCAAGAACTTCTTTGTATACAACATTTTTAGTTTTTTTTCTGGTGCTAAAGTTATTAAGCTGCTTGATGAACTGACTTCGGAGCAAGCTACATAACATTGGCCGTGTGAAAAAAAGTCTTCTCTTAAATCAGTCCCTGCTACTTTTAATGTCTGTCCTTGTGACTTATTAATGGTTATTGCAAAGCAAACTTTTACAAGAAACTGCACTCTTCTAAATTCAAAAGGATAGTCTGCCTGTGATAATGTTCTTAAAAACTTCGTTTCTAGTTTTGAAAAAATAAAAGCAAAAGACGGAAACATTATTATTTGACTTGAGAAAAGCCTCGAAGAGTCACGTGAGAAACAAAAACAATATCAAATTCAAAATTCGCTATCTACCAAAAGTTGAGATGAAGTACTGATTTGAATGGAGGAAAGCCTCTGAAAATAATGGATTTAAATTTCAATGACAGGTTTTAATTTCACAGATAGTAAAGGGTTTTAATTAATTTCTCCCGAACTTATTGATATTTCTAAAAATCCTTTCTTAGTGGATACTTTCGTAATCATGTGGACATGCCTGCCAAATTTCAAGTCTGAGGCTTCAGCGGTATTGGCTGTGCGTTGATATATATATAATATATATGTATGTTATCTCAGGACATTGATTTTTATATATTAAGATTCTGTCCTGAACATGAATCTGAATACATTATAATTTTGTGAAAATCCTTTGCGTACAATTTAATGTGTTTAGTTAAACACGATGACACTTCTTGTGAACCCGCAATGCTTGGGTTATAGGCCAAACATACATGTAGCCCTCGTTAGCCTTTAAATCATGGCGACCAAGATTGTATACATATAAAATTTCTCTTGTTATAAGCCACTGGTGTGGATAGTTTCAGAAACGGTAATGCTTTTTCTAAATCAAAACTAAACACGTATATTTTGTCTCAAGTTCTTAGTCGAACATTAGCCATACTATTACGGGCAATTTCTGCATTTCGCAAGTGTTCGTCATGTTCAACTTCAGCTGCATTTTTGTCTTCATGTATTGTAGATTGTTTTTTTATTACCAAATAATCAGGTTTTGCACAAGTATCTTTTGAAGGTTGCTTAAAATGTAAGTTAAATTTTGTCGAAAATATATGGTAATAAAACTTTTCCTTTACTTGTACAATTTGCTCTTCATTACATTGTTTGACATACAGGTTATACATTTTTGCAATAGAAAGATCTGAATTTAAGTATCTGCGTCTGGGATTATGACTTCTTGTACTATGAATTTCTTGTTTTTCAGTGTTGCCAACAAATATCGAAAGAAGAAGAAGAATTTAATTTTTATTTCAAAGTTTATGTAAAAAAATATTGATAAAAGGTGGACTTATTCACAATGGCTTCAGAAATTATTATACAATATATTCAGAAGCTATTAAAAAAAGGGCTGTCTAACCTAGAAAAAAGTAACCAAGAAATAAATCCTTTAATAACTAAGTAAATTATTATTTATTTCGTCAAAATTTCCAAAAATCAGAAAATATCAAAAAATGGACTTAACCACATTGGCTCCTGAGCGGCTCACTTGTTTTATTTTTTATTCTGAGTGATTTATTTTATGTTTTTAGATTCATTTTTACAAGATGTTAAATCTCGGGGGGGGGGGGTATTTATGTACCACCCCATGACAATATTTCATAAAATTTGAACTTGGATAGGCACCACAGCTGGGGTGCAAAACTAGTGATTGTTAGCCTTAGTTTAAGCCCAAGAACTTCTATTTCGCAAAGCCAGACTTTCATCTCTTCATGTGTAATTTTTTTTCCTAATAAAAAAAAGTAAAAAAGGGAACTAACTGTTCACAATGTACAAACATGTTATGATAATACAAACTTAGGAATCGATTCTGATTTTCGTTTAAAGAAATTAAAACCCAGCATTTTTTTTTTTTTCAGAGAGGGGGATGCAGATCCCTAACAAAGTTGACATAAATGAAGCATATGCTCAAAATAGTGGCGTTTGTTGATATTTGTTATTCATTGTTCTAAAATTTTGTACAAATTGTGTCCTTTTTTTTCTAAATCTCGACTCCCAATCCGGGTGGCGACAGAACCAGGAGATCAGGGAGTTTAATTGATCAGGAAATGCTAGGGCAATTTTCACTTAAGTTTTATTATAAAAATAACAATTTCAGTGAAAATTGTTTAAACAAAAACAAACTTTTAAAATGCAAGAATTCTGAAGTCTCAACTAAAAAGAAAACATTTTAGCTAAAAGAAAATAAGGAAAAATCATCTTTTTTTTTTTTTTTTTCCATTTTATTCAGATTTTGCTATTTTTTTCCTGCAACTTTTTATGATTTAAATCCATTTCTTAATTATTATTATTATTATTTTAATTGTTTACTTTTTTAAAATATTTATTTTGGTGCAGGCATTGACTAAATCTACAATGGAGGTTTGTTTTTTCAATGTGTTTAATTTATGTTAAAATCTCTGGCAAAGCATTCCTTTTTTCAAACTTCAGAAATATTGGTCTTTTAGTTCTCGAGATATTTTTAAAAATGAATTTTTGAAAATGTTCCAATACTTTTAGTTTGTATAGTGTTATACTGAAAAGAAATGAACAATTCTTTGAAATATGTATGGTGGTTCTGTTAGAGCGAATATTTTAGCATTGTCCTTACAGTTTGACTTATTTTGCTGCTTGTAGCTATTACTTTATTACCAACCATAATGATTGGAAAATAATTTTGCATTTTTATTTTTAGAAATTAGTCCGTCCTATAAATATGAAGCGAGTAGCGGTTTCCAAGTCCCTTGCCAGTGCTGCACGGCAACGAATAGCTGAAGCAAAACAGAAAATGAGACAGCAGCAACTTTTGAACCAGAATAAAAGTGAATTTGTTGTTGAAATTGCACAGCCTCCCAATCAGCATCATCATACAAATGCGGTTGTTTCAAATGAAAATTCAACTTTAAATATTCCTCAAGTCCTTGAATCCGAGAACAAAGAAAGTAGCAAGCTGTGTTCCGAAAAAGAAATTTCTAAACCTGAAGATATTTTGAATACTTTGAAAGAGGCAAATATCAAGAACTCTGTAAGAACTAGTAAGAAATCTACTAAAGATAATAAAATTGATATTTTTGGAAAGGAAAATAAATTATCTGTACCAAGGTCAAAAGGAAGTACAAAGGTAACAGGTAAGTAATGTGTCATGTATATATATGCTCCAAATATTCTTAGTACCTTAAAAGTTTTTTATCTTATTGTGTCCTCTTAATAATTAACTTCACTGGCTATTTTTTTATTTCATTTCTATTTTTATTGAGCAATCACGATTGCTTATTGTTCTCATTTAACTGTTTTTGGCGTCTTTTGATTTTTCCCACCACCACCCTCCGCACCATCACTGTCGACGGGCTCCTCACGATGCTGCTCCTATAGTGAAAGCCGTCTCCAGATTGCATCCATGTCCTACACACGCGCATACATACACAACTACACACACATACAAGCACATACAGACACCCACACATACACGCACAAAAACATACACACAACTACCCACACATTCATGCCTGCACACAGACACAAACACATATGCCTACACACATACACATAACCCCTACACACAAACACATACCCCACACACAAACACGCCTACATACACACACTCGTGATTGCGAAAAATATAATTTGAATTTAAGATGTCAACATTCAAATTAATTTTTTTTATATATATATTTTTTTCTTTTTTTACAATGGTAGTACAGTTGAATCCCGACTTACGTGAGGGATGTGTTCCAAGACTGCTCGCATAAGTCGGAATTTCGCGTTGTGGAAAAATTTGTTTTTCAAATTGTTTAGGAACATATGAAATTTTTTAGACATTTGTAAACACCCATTAAACTGCTTTCAAGCATTCCTCAACCATACATTAGTTTCTTACATGAAGAACAGAACTTTTACTGTATTTAAAAGATTAAAAAAAGCTGTTTTATTCAACATAAAATACTCTAAGATGCACAAAATAAATGCCTGATGGGAGGGAAAGACATAAAATAAAGCATGGTACAAACTCAGTATGTAGTAATAATAAAATGCTGCACTATTATAGTGCTGTACAGTAAATACAGTGATAATATTTATGAGTAGTAAAATGGTGGTTTTTACTCCGTGATCAGATCGTTATTCTTATCTAACACATTTTTAAATCGTTTGCTTCACCTTTTCTTTTACAACATTTCCATTTGAGGCATCAACAGCTCATCATCTCTTTCTGATCTCTTTAATCTACAATACAAGAGCAGCTTCCATTTTCGTACTATTTACTTTGCTTAGACTCTGCAAGCTTCAATATTGAAACTAAGTTCTGAACTCTTTTTGTTTTGACTTTTAATTGTATGTATGGAAGATTCACTCATATACTTTATGTCGTGCAACGACGACGTTTTGTAGTTGTTGAAGCATATCGAAAATCTTAACCTTTTTTACTTTTTTTTTTGGTCTTTAGATAAACTGCACTAAGGTGCCATTACATTTCATCAACTTTAATATTTAGATTGAAAAAAACTAAAATAAATGAAAGATGCTTAGTGGTTATTTGATGCACTGACAATGCGATGAGACTAGTTTGATGTGAGAACTTTTGCTGTCAGTGATGTAATAACAGTCACAAAATCAATATTTAGTAGTCAATAACAAAGCTGATACTTCCTTCCAAAAAAATTCCTATATTGTGGACGAGGAATTTGCGTTACCTCTAAAATTCATTACTCGGAAAAAATTCGCATTACAACCATTTCATGTAAGTTGAATCGCATTGTAGCTAGAGCTGTACTTGAAAAAGCATATAATAATAGTTTTTTACTGCAAATACATCATGTGAAGTATTACTTAAAATATCAAAAGCATTTTTCTGCAGTTGCTGATTAAAATCAAAATATATGATCAAATACTTGATCACAGAACAGTTTAACTAGAATTTAGGTGCAACATATATTATTTTTTAAAATATAATAATAGATATGAAGGCCTTTAGAAAAGACCTCTAGTTTCGCAACCATTAGTTCTAGGTACATCTTTCCAATTGCAAAAATGGTCAAAATGAGATGCTGAGTTAAGACATTGAAAGTTTGAAGCGAAATAAAATACTATATTGTGAAATAACACAAAACCTAACATTTTATATGGTCCTTATATGTCACCATGCCCCCATTCATGTTTAGGGAAACCTCAAGCATCAAGAAACCATTCAAATAGAAAATATTGACTTCTGTATGACAAACATTCACCAAGATATTGTAGTTCAAAATTCTAAGGGACTGTACTGAAAATGAGAGGGTAACATATCGCCCTACCAGAAAAACCCTGATTACAATAATTATTAGAGCAAAAAAGTAGTAAGAACTTACTACAAAAATTCCTACAATTTGAAGGGGAAAAATCAAATTAATTAAGCTGCTATGTGGCCCCTGAACACTATGAGCGTTAAGTTGTTAGTGCGTTAAGTCACAAAATGCTGCAATTCATATCTAAGTGAATATTGGTCGTACTGATGTGAAGTTTTTGTGCTAGAATTGTTTTTGATGCTTGTGATTTCCCTAAATATGAATGAAGAGACGCAGGAGCCATATGAGGCAGTGAGAAGCAAAAGGATGCAAGTGACAAAATTAAAAATTTAGAGATAACCATTACAAATATGGTAGGTGACAGGGCCGTCGCCGGGTACATTCGTTTGGGGGGGGTGTTGAAACTGATTTTGCCGACTGACTCCTAACATTTTGCCGACCCGACAGATACATACGTACACACACACACACACATATATATATATATATAATATATATATATATATACAGTGGTGGACAAAATTACAGACTCAATTTTTTTTTCTTTTGTTTCAATTATAACATGACTCAGTTTAAATTATTTTCATTGGAGTTAAGATGAATAGTTGAAGAAATAGTTCTAAAATGAGTACATCTTATCACCTAAATTAAAAAATTCATGAAATTAGAAAATTTGCAAATTTAATATTTTATCATTACGTGAAACCTGGACAAAAGTATAAACTCAAAAGTAAAAAATCCAGGATTACAAGAAAGTTTTGTTCGAAAATGTTAATTTAACGCCATAGAATGAATAAATGTTGCCATCAGTGATTGCTAAAAGTTTTATTTTTGGAAATTAATGAGAAACATATAAATGCACCGCTGGACAAAATTATAAACTCATTTTTTTCTTTAATTCTCTGTAATGGTTTGGGCTGGTTTCTCTCAACATGGTAAAGCAGGATTTACTTTTCTCAATGGAAGACAGAACGCTGAAGATTACCAATTAATACTGGACGATCATCTCTTACCTTTTGCTCATCTGATTCCTAGAAGTAACTGGTTATTTCAGCAAGATACCGCGAGTGTACACACAGCGAAAAGCACAAAAGAATGGTTCAAGCTCTGGGATATCAAAGTTATCAAATGGCCAGCTCGTAGTCCGGATCTCAATCCGATTGAAAATCTTTGTTAGACCATGTTTCGCAAAGTTTATCATGATGGGCACCAGTACCAAACCGCAGAGGAAATAAAAGGGCAATACTTTCAGTATAGAACCATATGCCACTGCAGCTGTTGGAGACTCTTGTGAAATCTATTCCCAGCCGCATATTCGAGGTAATTCAGAAAAATGGTGGCCCAATTCGTTTATAAAAGTTTGTAGTTTACACTGATGGCTAGATTTAAAGCAGTGTTAATTTTTAAAACTTTTCAAAAAAATTTTTTTCAATTTATCCATGTTAATAGCAAAATTATATTTTCCTAAATCTTTGCTTTTGTTTTACTAAAGTAATTGCAAATGTAAATTAATTAAACTCAAAACAAAAAATTTTATCAGCTTATAATTGTGTATGCAGTATCGTAAGTTTGTAATTTTGTAATTCAGCATTGGTTAATTTTTGGATATTAACTGGTTAAGTATTTGAATACAACTCTACCAAACTTCAAAGTTTCTTAGTTTTGAGTTGATACTTTTGTCCAGGTTTCATGTGTTATTAAGACATAAAAGTTGAGAATTTTTATAATGAAATTATTTATTCTATAAAGTTTATGAGTTATACTGAATTTAGGATTATTTTAGTGATTATTATCTTTACTGGAACATTTTTTTTAACTGAGTTAAATTATGATTGATAAAATGAAAAAAAAAATGAGTTTATAATTTTGTCCAGCGATGCATTTACATGTTTCTCATTAATTTCCAAAAACAAAACTTTTAGCAATCACTGATGGCAACACTTATTCATTCTATGGCGTTAAATTAACATTTTCGAACGAAACTTTCTCGTGATCCTGGATTTTTTACTTTTGAGTTTATACTTTTGTCCAGGTTTCACGTAATGATAAAATATTAAATTTGCAAATTTTCTAATTTCATGAATTTTTTAATTTAGGTGATAAGATGTACCAATTTTAGAACTATTTCTTCAACTATTCATCTTAACTTCAATGAAAATAATTTAAACTGAGTCATGTTATAATTGAAACAAAAGAAAAAAAAATTGAGTCTATAATTTTGTCCACCACTGTATATAAATTCAGGGTCTCTGACCAGAATTCGTTACATATTTCAGTCTGGAACATGCAATTGTAGACGTGCTTCAGTGCTACTAAGGGGATACATTAATTTCGATTAAAGGCAAGATAGACTGCTGTCCTCCGAAAAATTTCTGAAATCGGCATACTAAAAACATGGTTTTAGGCTTTGGTTTATATAAGAAGCAAGAGGACCGTGGATTCATTCTCATCTTTTTTTCGCTGGAGTCAATATGCTTTTTTCTAGAAAAGGTGGTTTTCGGGAGTTCTTCCTTAGAAATTTCTAAGAACAAAGATTTTATGCCATCTTTATTGACGCGAAGGAAAGAATAGGGGGTTCGGGGGCCCTCTCCGAAGGTTTTTCGAAATTAAAGTTTTAAAAACACAGTTTTAGGCTATTTAAGAATACTTTTGGGGAAAGGGTAGGCAGTGACGGATCTACATTTTTTTTCCGAGGCGGGGCAAGTATCGAAACTGCCGCCTTTATCCATCTTTCAAGTTTTAAAATTGAGTTTCAACGAAAAAAACATAAAAATAGTGTGATTTTGCCGCCTCCTAAAAGTCGCCGCCCTTGGCAACCCCCGTCTCCTCCTCCCCTTAAATCCGGCACTGAGGGTAGGTATTTACAGATGTCCAGTGGACAGTGGCAGATTAGCTAGAGAAAACGGCAGTGAGGAATTACAAGGAATTTTGGAGGAGACATTCTGGGGAAATTCGAAAAAAAGAAAAAGAAAACGTACTTTATCCATACAAAATTTAACACATAAGAACATTTTCTACTCAAAAAGTTTTGTAATATAATGGTGAATTAATTATGTTGTACATAATTTCTTTTGGGGGGGGGGGGAGGGGGGACCCTCATGGTAATCATTCGTTTTGGTATCTCTGAGTACATTGATTCTGATTGAACATTTCCATGGCGCACAAATAGGGATTTTAAGTATACAAATCAGAGAAATTGCTTTGTGTGGGAGAAATAGTTTGCAAAATGAGTTATATCATGCTAGTAATGTTAAGCTAGAAAAAGTGGTGTTCGGAGATTTCTGCCCCTGAAGATTCTAAAAATGAAACTTTAGAGTCTTTGACGATGTTTGGGGGAGTTTAGGCTTAGGAAATTTTTCGAAACTGAAGACTTAAACAGGTGATAGTAAGTCATGTTTGGTTCCGCTGGGGCTCAGGGTCACTCCCTAGGTGATTTCGTGAAATTAAAGTTCCAGAAAGGCAATCATAGACCACTATTGGTGATATTAAGGAAAGGAGAGGGGAATGACATTTTTTAGTGTTGTGGGAAAAGAGTGGATTTCATTTACTCTCCCCGGAAATTTTCTGCAAATGATGTTCGAAAAATGTATTTTTACACGATCTGCAATGATGTTTGGGGGCTGCCCCCGGAAAAATGTTAAGGACTTAAGTCTTGAAAAAAAAAATTCTCTAGACAACTTTGATGGATTTGGGTAGCTGCGTAGCCAGGGGAGGGGCCCAGGGAGAAGGACCGAGGGCATAACGCTTCTAAGAGAGCCTATAACCTTGTTTTTCGGCTTTTAATTTCGGAAGATTTCCGGGGGCGAGCCCCCGATTCCCAAGCAGTTCCGTAATGTTTTCAAAAATGGTTTTCGGGTCTTAAGTTTTAAACATTTTTAGGTAAGACCTTCCACTCCTGCCCCTCATCCAACTTAGCAACCATAGCGTTTACAATGTTCTTAGCAGGTCAACTCCCAAACACCATATTCAGAAATACTGAAGGAGAAAACATGTCAGCATTTCTATCCTCTAGTTAAGAATATAACTCATGCATAAGTTTTGAGGTTATTTATCACTTTTTAAAATACCCAGACTTAACAAATAGGAGTGTATTGGTGTTTTAAACAACTATTAATTAATAATTAGCAGATATAAATAATTAGCATTATCTATAATGAGATCAATTTAGCAATTCAATGAAAAATAATTAATGTGATAATCTCCTTGAGGTAAGAACCTAAGAACCTGGGCCTCTTCGAAATAGAATCTTTGCTACACCACACGATTTAAGAAAGGAGTATCGGCTAGTGTTTCCCCAAGCGTTATTTGAATTGTAGTTCTAAACATATAGTTTTAAACGTTAAACGACTATTGGTGATGTTAGGAGAAGGTGATACAAAGTGATTTCGATCGAAATTTTTTTGAAAATTGAGATCTTTAAAGTGCCATTGTAGGCCATTTGTGGTAAACGAGGTTCAGAAGCTCTCTCTTTCGACAACTTTCTGAAATTGAATGCCAAAAAACGAAGTTTCAGACGATCTTCGTTGATTTCATAGGACCCTCCTGCAGTAAGTTTCTAAAAACGCAACTTAGATTGCATTTCATTACCATAAGATAAAAGGAAATGGTTAGGTTCTGCAATTCCTCCGTCCTCCCTCCTAAGCTACTTCCCTAAATCATTTTATTTATTAAAAGAAAAAAAGGTAGGAGATCCTCCTCTAGATTTTCTTTTTAAAAAACATTTTAGCTGTTTCAGTTTTTCACGACAAAATTTTCAATTTTCACTCTAATGTTTTTAATTGTTTAAAGTACAAAATTATGCAACCTTAAAACAATCTGTTAACATTTTGAACTTACAGACTAAGATAATTTAAAGCTTTTATATTTTAACTTGAGGAAGGGTTAAACGTTTTAACATTTTGAATACAGGTGGTATTTTTTAGAGATATCTAATAAGATACCTTTTTTTACATATCAGAAATCCTGAATCTCTTGATAACTTTCATTTTACTTTAATTTTTTATAACTCATTTTTTAAACACTCATTAGAGTTACTGGTGTGACTTTTCTAGACAAGATTTTGAATCTTTTCCTCTATTTGAAACATACAATGGTGGACAAAAGTATAGACTCAATTTTTTTTTCTTTTGTTTCGATTACAACATGACTCGGTTTAAATTATTTTCATTGAAGTAAAAATGAATAGTTGAAGAAATAGTTCTAAAATTATTACATCTTATCAATTAAATTAAAAAATTCATAAAATTAGATAATTTGCAAATTTAATATTTTATCATTACGTGAAACCTGGACAAAAGTATAAACTCAAAGGTAAAAAATTCAGGAATATGAGAAAGTTTCGTTCCAAAATGTTAATTTAACGCCATAGAATGAATAAATGTTGCCATCAGTGATTGCTAAAAGTTTTGTTTTTGGAAATTAATGAGAAACATATAAATGCACCGCTGGACAAAATTATAAACTCATTTTTTTTTCATTTTTTCAATCATAATTTAACTCAGTTAAAAAACTTTTTGTTCCAGTAAAGATAAATAACTGAATAAATAGTCCTAAATTCAGTATAACTCATAAACTTTATAAAATAAATAATTTAATTAAAAAAATCTCAACTTTAATATCTTTATAATGCATGAAACCTGGACAAAAGTATCAACTCAAAAGTAAGAAACTCTGAAGTTTGGTAGAATTTTATTCAAATATTTAATCATTTAATAACCAAAAATGAACCGATGCTGAATTACAAAATTAAAAACTTACAATAATGCATAAACACAATTGTAAGCTGACAAAATTTTAATTTTTTTTCGAGTTTAATTAAGTTACATTTGCAATTACTTCAGTAAAACAAAAGCATAGATTTAGGAAAATGTAATTTTGCTATTAACATGGATAAATCGGAAAAAAAAATCAATATTTGAAACGTTTTAAAAATTAACACTGCATTAAATCTAGCCATTAGTGTAAACTACAAACTTTTAAAAACGAGCTGCCCCCCCACCCCCCCGTTTTCTGAATTACCTCGAATATACGGCTGGCATGTAGATTTCACAAGAGTTTCCAACAGCTGCAGTGACATATGGTTGCATGCCGAAAGTATTGCCCTTTTTAATTCCCCTGTGGTTTGGTACTGGTGCCGATCATGATAAACTTTGCGAACCGTGGTTCCCCAAAGATTTTCAATCGGATTAAGATCCGGACTACGAGCTGGCCATTTGATTACTTTGATACCCCAGCGCTTGAACCATTCTTTTGTACTTTTCGCTGTGTGTACACTCGCGTTATCTTGCTAAAATGACCAGTTACCTCCAGGAATCAGATGAGCAAAAGGTAAGAGATGATCTTCCAGTATTAATTGGTAATCTTCAGCGTTCTGTCTTCCATTAAGAAATGCCAATCCAGCTTTACCATGCTAAAAGAGTTATTTATCTTTACTGAAACAAAAAATTTTTTAACCGAGTTAAATTATGATTGAAAAAATGAACAAAAAAATGAGTTTATAATTTTGTCCAGCAGTGCATTTATATGTTTCTCATAAATTTCCAAAAACAAACTTTTAGCAATCACTGATGGCAACATTTATTCATTCTATGGCAATAAATTAACATTTTCGAACGAAACTTTCTCGTAATCCTGGATTTTTTACCTTTGAGTTTATATTTTTGTCCAGGTTTCATGTAATGACAAAATATTAAATTTGCAAATTTTCCAATTTTATGAATTTTTTAATTTAACTGATAAAATTTACTAATTTTAGAACTATTTCTTCAACTATTCATCTTTACTTCAATGAAAATAATTTAAACTGAGTCATGTTGTAATTGAAACAAAATAAAAAAAAATTGAGTCTATAATTTTGTCCACCACTGTATTTACCTTATTTTTGCACGGGTGTGCCTTAGGAAGCTATCATGTTTATTTACCTATCTTTTTTTTTTTAAATTGAAACTTGTTATGCAATTCTATAACGCTCTGGCTATTCTTTTTCTCTATTGGTTGAAAAAATGTTTGAAACGTATTTCAGCTGTCTTTGGTTTGGTAAATGGTAATTTTAATGATGTACATGTTTGAATGTTCCTAAATAATATTTTTAAATTGCATTTTCTTCTGAAATTTTAGAGCTAAAAAAAAAAAAAAACATTCATTTGCCCTCCCCCCCCCCCCCTTCTTTTTCTTTTCTTTTTTGAAACTTTTCACAAAAAATTTTTCATCCCAGCAACTTACTTAGAACTCTTATTTTTCAATATTTAACGGAAGATATATATATATTTATGTAAATGGGGAAAGATTAAAATAATGCTTTGAAAATATTAGTTAAAATAATCATACCTTTTCTGCTGCATTTCAATAAGCTTTTTTTTTCTTTTCTCTCAAATTCAAGTAAAATGCTTTTTCAGATTTTTCCTTACTTGCCACAATGAGAATTATTGTTCATTCATCATGAGAATAAAGAGTGTGTCGCACGGTTCATGCAAGAGCATGTTGAAACAACTCATCATGTCTTGTATCCCAGGAAAGGATCTCATGAGAATAAAGTTCAAAAACTTTAACTAGTCTTTTTTTTTTCTTTTGAAATTCATAATGAATAAAATAGCTATGCAGGATAGTCACTCAAATCTTCTGCCAAACTCGGGAGCCGGACAAACTCAATGCACTTGTATCTCTTCAAAGGCTCCAACGCCAATAACCTTCTTTTTCCTTCTTCAGGCAGAAAGTTCACACAGCAGGGGCCGGACAGACCGTCCTAAGCACGCAACTACAGTTGATCCAACTCTTCTCTAATTTTCCCTCGAGCTCCTAGTTCCAGATTCCAGAGAAAGGTTTTTAACAGAAAAGACCCCTGAAGGTCTGACGTTTCTAATGTCACCCCTACACGCGATTGCGCCACGCCGTCTCCACGACGGCATTTCTGAGTGTTACAATTGGCGGACAAATGTCTTGCTTTAGTTACACAATAAACTTGTGTGGTTGACAAATAGGCATAACACCTGCGAGTAGAATACTATTTCGGTTTTTACCCGTAAGCCTAGAAAAAGGGGAAACGGTGCTGAATGTGTATTCAGAAGTTCGTTTCAAAATCAAACACTTAAAAATACATACCAATGGGACTTTGTGTTGTAATAAAATCCTTCTCTCTATTTTAATTTTTTAAAATCATTTCGGCACCCTATGCATTTCTCCACTTTGCTGTGATTTTTTTTTATTGATGATTCAATTTTATAAATGTGTCCACTGTGCACTAACCAAAGCTATCATGTTTCTTAATGTAGTTGTGTTTTTTAAACTGAGACTTTCCGTGGGTTTCTATACAGTTTATTGAATAACTATTTTTGAAAAAAATATTTGAATCTTACATCTCGGCTGCTCACAGGTAATCTTAATGTGTGATACAGCTTCGCAGATATTTCTAAATAATATTTTAAGATTGAATTATCTTTTTAAAATTTACAATATAAACACTCATTAGAACTCATGATTTGCATTGTAAATTTGTTAAAATGAGAAAATGTAAAAGTGCACTTCCATTTATCCAAATGCACTTCCATTTAACTTTTATCAAAGATATAGTGAACTTTGAATTCACTCTAAAAGTAAAAATTGCTGATTGTAGCTGAAATTGCCGACTGAGTACAGGAAGGCGGCGCCCATTGGGAGGTCCCAGTGGCCTCCATAAAAGTCCTTATTCGGCCAAATTTGTCTGATTATTCGGCAAGTTTTAAGACATTATTGCATTTTTTGAAATTCCTGAATGTCCCTTCTCATGTGTGCATTGCATATCCGTATTTTATCATTCGGAAAATTGAGGATTTTCCCCAAGAATTTAAGTTTGGGGTGTCCCTGGATATAGTGTCGGCAAAATAATACTTTGTTCAAGTAAATGTCGGTAAATTGAGAATACTGTGCAATTAGCAGTCGGCGAATTGATTATGTCTTTCAGGTGGGCTTTGAGATGAATAGTCGTCAGTACGCAAAATATACATGTTTTTTGGTTTTTCTTTTTTCAATAAAAGGTGAAAACGTGCACATGGTCAAACCACATACTACTTTACTCAAAGATTTAGAATACAGAATCAACTGAAAAGGAAAAAATGCCGACTCTAGCTGAATTTTCTGAGTGGACGCTTATTGTCTCGGCAAAATGAGCAGTCGCAAACTAAGCAATCGGCATAGTGTGAGCAATGTAAAACTGAATGTAAACGGAGACACCATTCATTATTTTCTCTTGCGCAAAGTATGAAAAGGTTAGATGTATAACTTTGTATGAATATGATAACTTTTTTTTTTTTAATTTCTGTCAATTAAAACTTTGAAATTCCGAAACATTGAAAATGCCGACTTATGAACTGATTTTGCCGACTGGATGAAATCACTGGGAGGGTGAGACACCCCCCTCACCCTCCCTATGGCGACGGTCCTGGTAGGTGAACCTCTTCTCTGTCTTGGGACAAGAGATAGTACTGGTAGCCCTGGTAGGTGCTGCTATACACAGGGTCTGATTACCACTTAGACCAACTAGACCTGGGGCCCGAAATTACTTAAAAAACTATGCATCACATGAAAAATACATGTATTTTTTAAATAATAATAAAAAATTTTGGCTTGTTAATATGAAAGAATCTCCATTAAAGGAGAATTTTTATTCATACTGCCAGTAACGAATTGACTGTCACAACTATGTGGGACCTCAAAGGAAATTTATAAATGCACATGATATGATAATTGATTTGAACATAGTTTTGTGATAGACAAAGAGGCCCTCAAAAATTCATTCTGACTGGCCCCAAATCTGTAAATCAACCATTGCATTCCATTGCAGAATCTTGGGGGCCTCCAAATTATTGTGGGCCTAAGACCTTACTTTTAGTTTGTCAGGCCCTGGCTATACAGCATATCTTATCTTTAAACGTGTTTTACTCAAAACTTGAAAATTTCCACTTAAATCCCTTTGCTTCTCACTGCCTCATATAAAAAGTTAGATTTCTGTACTTTCCATGTCAAATTAAGTAAATGGTATTACAAAGAATGAGAAATAGCCCAGTCAATGAAGGTAAAAAAATAGGCTTTGTCGCAACTAATTTAGGGAACGCTGAATTTTTTGCAGGATGTTATCAAATAAAGTATACACTAAAAAAATACAAAGTCCCGACCCCCACCCCCTCCGAAACACTGCAAGAACAGTACTATGATTATACGCTTTTCGTGTGGTAACTAATTAGGGGGAAGCTGAATTTTGGCAGGATGTTAGTACATAAAAAATACACTAAAAAACCACAAAGTCCCTGACCCTCACCCTTCTTGCTTTCCCCCCAACCCCTCCGAAACATTGCAATAGCAGTACTGATTATACACTTTTCGTGTCGCAACTAATTAAGAGAAAGCTGAATTTTGGCAGGATGTTAGTAAATAAAGAAAACACTAAAAAAACACAAAGTCCCGACCCATACCCCTCTCGCTTTCATCCCCACTCTCCCCGAATCACTTAGACCATCGAGAGCAGTACAATGATTATACGTTTTTCTTTATCGCAACTGATTTAGATAAAGCTGAATGTTTGCACAATGTTAGTACATAAAGTGTACACTAAAACCTTGACAGTCCCTTACCCCATCCTCTCTTGCTGCTACCCCCCCCCCTCCTTCCGAAACATTGCACACTGATTAGTTCAGTACTATGATTATACACGTACAGCTTGAAAATTTATAATGTTACCAGAATGTTCCATTTTTTATTTCACTCCTAACAATATTGTAAACCAGTGGTGCCTAACCTAAGGCCCAGGTGCTGTATCCGGCCCGCGAAGCTGATCTGTGTTGCCCGTTGTTTTGTGAAATGTTACAACTCGAAGAGCACGATTAATGACAATGTTACAAATTGTTAGCCAAATATTTAAAAATTGGTTTCAGAAAACATTGTTGGGGACCACTGTTATACACTAATTCTGAAACATACACTTTTTATGTAGATGGCTCAGTTTCATCATTTTACCAACTTAATCATATGCAGAAAACTCACAACAAAAACCAAAAAGTAACTTCAACAAATTAATAGCTTTTTATCATTACATCTTGGAAAGAAATGTTTGATCAAAATTTATAGATAATAATAATTTTCTTGAAATGGATCAACAATGTAATGACGTTCACTTAATGTTTTTACTACCATAATGCAACTTTTTTGTTACAAAAGTTTATAATTCGTCTGTGTCGGTGAGAGTACAAAATAATGTTAATGCTTGGCTAACTATTTAAGCTTTAAATAAATCAGGAACAGTATATTTGAACTGAGATTATTTTCTCGCAGTGGATATTATTAATGTTTAATATTACTTTTGGTTCTTTTTTTAAGTCTTATATAAGGGGCTATCTTCTACTATTTTGTTGGTTTTGTCCAAAATATTGTTACAGTGCATTCCACTACAGTGTTCACACATAAACGTGCAATTGAACCTAGCTTTACGACAGATACTGTTTGAAACACATAATGTTTTCAATTGCAAGATATTAATTGGAGAAGTTCACTTGAAGCAGAGGTAATCTTCATGAACTTTTTAATCAGTCTGATGCATGAAGTATAATGCCAACTCCACTCTTCTGGGGGAAGTTTAAAACCTAACCGAGTTTGAGGCTGGTGTTGACCCTAAAAACTCTTGGTGGAAACCTTAAAAAGATGTTGATGAGTGACGTCTGAAGTTGGTGGAAGTTTTGATAAATCAAAAGTGGACTTTAGGGACATCTTTCTTTCAGAGAGATCAACTTTCGAGTACTGCTCTTGCAATGTTTCAGAGGGGGTGGGAAGGAAAGCAAGCGGGTTGGGGATCGGGACTACGTACTTTTTTAAAGAATACATTATGTACTAACATCCTGCCAAAACTCAGCTTTCTCTTAAGTAGTTGCAACATGAAAAGCGTATAATCATAGTACTGCTCTGGCAATGTTTCGGAGGGGGGGGGAGGAAGAGGGGGGGAGTCGGGACTTTGTATTTTTTTAGTGTATACTTTATGTACTAACAACCTGCAAAAATTTAGCTTTCCCTAAATTAGTTGCGACACGAAACCTTTATTGACTGGGCTAAAAAGGGCAAAAGTTAATGTTATTGTTCTAGATTAGCAGCAGCATGTACTAATGTTGAGCCCCTGTGAAATGGCTAATTTTGCTGTGTACAGGTATAGGGCAAGAGGAGGGAAAGATATAAATAGAACCTTTTTCCCCTGCATAGATTTTTTTTAGAAAACATTATGTGAAGCATGCTATCTCAGCTATTCCATGGATAAATTAATGTTTTAACATGTATTTGTACTATAAAATACAGCAGATTTTAACATTTTTGTTTTTCAGAAGGTAATAAAGAAAATCCATCTGTTCCATCCATATTAAAGGATAGTAAAGTGAGAGACCACGGGAAGCTGCAGTGTATTACAAGATCAGTCGCACGAGCTATGTTGGCTGAGAAAAATTCTCATTAAAAATAGTTGCTTGACTTGTTTGAATATTAGCTTTGAAGTTTTAATTTTTAAATGTTTGTAAATTTGTTCATTGTCATTTAAAATCACATATAGTAAAAAAATAACATTTAATTTTCCATAATTAAAATTTTTCGGTGAAAAAACTTTTTGTGTTTGATATTTCCAAAAAAATTATTTTTGTAATAATTGCTCAAGCTCAACTTCACTTATTTTTAATAAATAAAATGTTTTTTAATTGGATGGTTATTTGTGTGGTACATGTCTCCTCTGTTACATCCTGAATCAATTTATGTATTAGGGTCTGGTGGGAGAAAGTTCATACATAAAAAAAAATGGCTGCAGCTTGGAAACAAAAATGTTCGAATGAATGTCAAATTTTTATTTTAGAGTGCGGCAGTTAGTAAACTACATTTAAAATTCGAAATTTGGTGTATCGGTAATATTTTTTTAGCAAAAAAAATTTAATTTTGTGTGTGCATGAAACATTTAAAAATCTTAACACTTCTTTTAACTTCCCTGGGATATTTTGTTTGTTAGAATTTTGAGCAGATTGCCTGCACATGAGGCTTCCTACATGTCTCAAGAACTCTTACTCATTAGCACTTATAATGAGTAAGAGTTCTAATGTAATCATACTTAGCTGTATCTATTCTGTATAATTTTTTAGAGCTATTTAAGTAAAATGTTGTAAAGTGATCTTAAGATTAGCCTTAACGTACATCATTCTGCTGCAGATTTAAATTGAATATTAATTTCACTTAACATGTGTTGATCTTATAGTTAATTGGATTAAATAAAGCTGAGTTTAAGAGAGTATACCTGTTGTACTAATAGATAATTCTTAGTAATATTTCATTTTCAGATCTGCTAATTTATCTATCAAAACCTTTTTTTTTTTGTTCAATCTTCCTACAGTTTGTATGTGAATTTGGATGTCCCAAAAAAAAGTGAAAGTTAATTTTTCAAGTTGCAGACCCTCTCATATGTTTCCTTTTATCTCAAAACAATTGTAAAAAAAAATTCATATAATTTATACAATGGCAACCAGTGCCGACTTTTTGTGAACCATCTCTTGTAATGCTAGGCAAATTAAAAAAGAAAAAAAAAACTTTTTCTTTAGAAACTCAAAATTTCTGTTCCAAAACGTTGCCGTGGTACCCCATTATGCGACACCAATATATATATATATATATATATATATATATATATATATATATATATATATATATATATATATATATATATATATTCAAATTAAAAAATATCCAGGTATCCCACTTTTCCTCAAGTTTATAATTTTTTTCAAAAACTGATATTTTTTCCATACATATTTTTAAAAATGTAAGGTAAATTTTACGGAATTATCAAGTTGAAAAACATAAACAGTGGAAGAGTAGGTAATTAGCATGAAATATAATTTTTTACTCTCCTGCAATATTTAAGTGTCCCACATAGAACTGAAAGATATGGATTTTTTCAAGGTTATATTAAATTTTTTATTTTAAATATATTATTTTTTTATCATTCGTTTGCAAATGTTGATCTGAAAATGTATTCCGTAATAGTTTTAGAACTTGATATTTTATTTAAATTTACACGTAATTTTTTAAAAGATAAATAGATAAAAAATCAATTTTTTGAAGGCTTTTGGCCAAATGTAGGACATCTAAATACTTTTTAATTTGAATGAATGTGGTTGTGGTAGGGTATAAGGGCAATGTTTTATCAACAGAAATTTCGAGTTTCTAAAGGAAAGTTTTATTTTCGGTTTGGCCTAGCATACAGGCGCTAGTATACTTACAGACGCAAGTTAGGCACGGGTTGTGGGTGTTCAAGTTATATAAAAAAAAAATTTCAAAATTGTTTTGACATAAGAGGAAAAATGTAAGAGGATGTGTGACTTGAGAAATCAACTTTCATTTTTTGTGGGGCACCCTTCCCAACCGGTGGTTAGCAAACCTATGTGTGTGGGGGGGGGGGGGTCTGGTGGAATTTTAACAAACATAATTTGAGATGAAGTCTCAAGTTTAAACGTTTTATGTTCATTTATTCATTTGTGTCTCACATTTGAAAATGGATTTGGATTTAACTCGTGGCGAAAGAGTTCAACTTTTGAACACAATGTTTTTGGATTAAAACATATGAATGCTTTGTTTTTCAAAGTAACTTTGTATGGGAAAATTCGGTTAAACTTGATGGGGACATTACATGGAGTATATGCGAACATCTGATTTTCGATATTTAGTTTCTGTTACCATCATTTGAGAGCGCTGAAGCAGGGTTCGTACGCTCCTTCAAAACTCCTCCAATACTCCTTCATTTAGGAAATTTTTTTGAAGGGCCCTTCAAACTACTTCATTTTGGTTTTAACTCCTTCTTTTTTAGTTCAAGACTACATAATCTTCCTCTATGACTACTTTGATCGACAACTAACTTTGTCACAAGGACAATTTTAATGTAGTAATATCGTGCATTTAATTTTTCTATAAAGATGTGATTTACAAATTGATCATAGTTAAGTCGTAAAAGTTGGTGAAAATTTTATTAGAAGGCTAAAACATTTCATAAGTGAAGTAAAACATGCTTAAATGGTGCTTGGCTATTTTTTCAAGTTTTATGATTATTAATGTTGCAGGGGTCGAAGTAGTCCTATATATCCTATATTTCCTATATTTTCAAAAAAAAAGCATCAAAATCGTCCTATATTTCCTATATTTTTCAAAAATGTCTTATATTCCCGTTTTTTACCCTACATATCTTTTAAAAAGAACAGTAAATAAACTTTCTGACATCGGATTTTTCGCTGAAAGAACATGCCCAAATGAATTTCAAATTAAAAAACTCAACAGCCCAAATTCTGCAACAGGCACCTTCTCTCATTGGCAACAGCAATGTGACGTCACTCTATAGTGGACGGAGTTTCGAGAACTAAGGCTGAAGTTGGTTTTAGAATTTTGCGTTTGGGGGGGGGGGGGCAACAGCCGTTTGTTTTGTTTTCCATCATGGTTTTCGTTTTCGTTGGTACATTTTTGTGTTTAGTGCATTTTCTGATCGAAATGTTCTAATTTTCTTTTTGCAATCTTTTCTTTTTGTGGATTTTTGTGATCGTGGAATGTTATTTCCTTATGATGTTAAAACGTATTTTGTTGTAATAAGTGGAATTATAATGGCGAAATCGCATCGCTTAACAAAATTTCGTATGGAGTTCTTGAACCAGGAGGACGTTAATTCTGCAAATTTTAGTGCATGGTGCATAAAGGAAAAGATGATTTTACCGCTTTTTGCCATTATTGCAACTGTTCAGTGCCCATAAGCAATAGTGGATTTTCGCAATCGAGGCAGCATGCTAAAACATTCAACCATAAAGAAAATACTGAAAAACTTCTGAAGGATCCTTCTCAAGCTCTGTTTGTCCTTAATACAATTGGTAAAGGGTTCAGTTTAGATATGAAATCAAAGAACAGTGGAGTTGGTCATGAGTGAGGAAGAGAAAATAAAAATTTTATCTTTTTGTTCAAATTTTGTTTAGTTATTTAGTCGATAAAGTACACTGTTTTTTCAAAAATTATTCTTTCAGCTACAGGAAAGTCATTTCAGATGTAAGGTATAATTTTGTTTGAGGTTTTTTTCAAACAAAATCATTGATAAGAATAAATAATATATGATATGTATTATTTCTTTTTTCATAGCAGAATTATTCATATAATGTGTCCTATATTTTTTGTGGAAAATGTCCTATATGTGACAAGTCAGTCACTTCTACCCCTGATGTTGTAAGATTCCGGACTGTTGTGCCGTGGTCTGAGTATTGTTACCCGAGACCACCGCAACAACAATACCTTTGGAGTAACAACACTCAGACCACGGTACAACAGCCCGGAATCTTACAACATTATTTACACCGGCCGTGAAAGCCTTCATTCTTTCATTTATGATTAGTGTTTTTCCCTCCACCACACTCTCAGCAGCAAAAATCAGGTTGTCTAATTATAATTTAAATATTTAAAACTACATAAGTAGATGTACTATGTTAGGTGATTGTGTTAAAAAGCAATTGTTTAGTAAATCGTAGTTATGATATTGTAAAAAGGGTCATCCACAAGCGATGTCATGCCTTGAGGAGGAGTCGGAATCATGAAATTATGACAAGGGGGAGAGGGTAACAAAAAGGGACATCACACAGTTATTGTAACAATATGTTTATAAAAAATATGAATGGACAAGAGGAAGAGTTAGGTAAAGTGTGACACTTTGTGATAAAGGGGGAAGGGGGTCAAATATGTTGAAAATATATGTGACATCATTTTATGACTGCCCATTAGTACTCCTTCAAAACATCATTTTATTCCTTCAAAACTCCTCCATAACTCCTTCAATTTATTTCTGAAATTGAGTACGAACCCTATGAAGAGGTTCGCGCTTCTCTGGTGCTTGGTCGAAAATGCGAGAAGTGTAACTGTGCTACTATTTGTTATAACTTTTACATTACCTTGATTAAAATATAATTTGAGATTTATTAATAAAAAAGAGAAGGAATAGTTAGCAACTCGGGGGGGGGGGGGAGAAAAGCATAGGGAAGTGTGAAATGGGGGAAAAAAAGTTAGAAAAAGTTCCTGGTTGAAGTTTGTGACTGTGTGAGGTACGCCGTAAATACACACAACGAAATTAAACCTTGAAACTAAATTTGCGCTGTATGTATAAAGATAACTCATAAAATTTGCGCAGAAAATATCTCTTGTTATAAGTGAACCAACAAATATTTTTGTGTCTAAAATTTACCGTTTATGTAATAACACTTTGGAGCAAAAAACCCCTTAAAACTCTTCTGACCGAGTTCTTGCTGTCCTTATATAGAAGTTTGGTAAGACCTCATTTGGAGTATGCTGTTTCGTGTTGGTCTCCTTATCTTAAGAAAGATATGAATGTATTGGAAAGGGTTCAAAGGCGGGCTACAAGGCTAATAAATGGACTTTCTCATTTAGACTACATTTCCAGGCTTCCTATTCCTATTCAGAGTCACAACTGACTACAACTGTATTTATGTCGAGGACTGCATACTAAGTGCCTTGCCTCCATTATTTTATATACCGATAGATGGCAGCACCATCGACGGATCGAACAGTTAATATGAATTTAGAACTAGTCCAGGAGCTAATAGCTACCTGGTGCTAGCACCCCCAGAGGAGTCACTTGGAGAACATTGAGACCACGAGCATATTTAACGTCGCCCAGTCCCCTTTAATGACGATGGTGGGTCTTCGACCATCGAGGTTCGAACTCAAGACCCTCCGGCCCCGAATCCGACACTCTACCGATCGGGCTACCGCGGCCCCATTTACAGGCTTAGAATGCTGAAAATGTAGTCTTGAGCAAAGAAGAGACCTAGGGGACATGATTCAGTTCTTTAAATTTATTAAAATGAAAGATGTTACGGGGCTAAAGTGTAGCACTGAAAACAGGACAAGGGGTCATTGTTTTAAGCTATTTAAATCTCAGGCTAACATGGATATTAGGAAAAATTATTATTTTAGCAGGGTAATGGAACCTTAGACCACCTGTTACCACCGGAACAGGTGGTAATGAGCAAGGGAGTAGATAGTTTTAAGAGGGCCATTGATCTTCACTAGGGATTGTAAATTGACTAGGACCAGCCTAGCTGGGCCCAGAGCCTTTTGTTTTCTCATATCAAATCCAACTTTCTGAGAATGGCACCCAGCTCAACCCATTTTTTTTTTCATTTCTGGACAGGGAGGGAAAGAGAGTCTTATAATAACCACTAACACTCTTCTGAGGGGCTAGACAGGTGCAAAGTTCAAAAGCATGAACATTTAGAACAAATTAAGAGATTCATGGGAGTTTGAAGTGGTAAAGAAAGGAGCCGTTGCCTTTGCATCCCCAGAAATATGCAAATGATTAGAATTGCAGACCGCGCGCATGCGTATGCTGAGCAGCGCCCTCTGAACGGCGGATCGAACCGAATATAAATAGACGGCTGTAGCGAGGCGTGTATGATTATCGGTGGTTATTATATGCCAGAGTAAACGTTAACTGTATCTTTACTATGCCTCTTGGACGAAAGAAAGCGAATATTGAGCAAATTTCGGAGTTTGAACGGGGCAGAATCGTCGGCCTTCGTGAAGCTGGATTGTCTTATCGTGCAGTAGCCGTTCGTGTGCAGCGTAACCCAGCACAATCATGCGTGTTTGGAAACAGTGGACGGACGAGGGTTGGACAGCTCGGAAATCCGGGAGTGGAACTCGGAATGTGACGTCAGCTCGCGATGACAGACACCTGATGCGTATGGCGCTGACGGACCGCACAGCTTCTTCTGGACAATTGGTAGAGCACAGTGATCAACAGTTACAGGTGTTTCATTGTGTGCTTCATCAATTCGGAGACGTCTGCAGCGTGGGCTGCGCGCGAGGATTCATTTATACAGGATTCCTCTTACGCAAAACCATCGCTGCCTGCCGCTACAATGGGTCAATGTGCATAGGAGCTGGCGTGCTGATTGGCAGCAGGCAGTAGCGTAACTTCAAATATTCGGGCCCCCAGCAAAATCTGATTTTGGGTCCCCTATTAAAAATTGTATTAATCTACATTTAGGGGTGCTCACCCCTAAACATCGCGAAGACTCCCCCCCCCCCCCAAAAAAAAAGCAAGAATCTCTTCTTCCCCCGAAAAAGTGTTGGAAAAAGGGAGGCTCAGGGTCCTTCGTCGTAAAGTTTTTGAAAGTGAAGTTTTAAAACGCAATTGTAAGCCATTTTTGGTAACGCAGTGAAAAGGGGTCAGTAACTCTCTTCCTGTAATATTTTGGTATCGTAGTTCGAGAACCGCAATTTTAAAAGACCTTTGATGATTTTAAAACTACGGTTTTCGGAAACTATCCCCGGAAATTTTTCGAAATTAAACTTCTAAAAGTGCAATAGGCCATACCTTTGATGACATTAGGTTAAAGGCGTTAGGTGAAAAGATGAGTTTCAGAACTCGGCCCCAGAGTTTTCCGAATTTCCAAAATTGTTTTTTTAAATGTTCATCAGTGATGTTAGGAAAGGTTCGGGAGCCTTACCTGTAATTCCGTTAGCTTTTACACACGTGATTGTAAGTTCCATTTAGGGGAAGATACAGGAACTGTTCCGAAAATCTCTCGATATTGAAGTTCCAAAAACGTAATTTTAGACACCTTTGTTAATGAAAAGGGGAGGGGGGTAGGGCTCCGCGGGATCTGCCCCAGAAGTTTTTCGAAATGGAACTCTTAAAAACGTATTTGTAGGCCACTTTTGATGACGCTACAAGAAGGGATTGAATTGGGAACTCTGCAGTAGAATTTTCGAAACTGAAATTCCGAAAATGCAATTTTAAGCGAATGTTGGTGATATTAAGAACGAAAGCAAGTTTTGGGGATCTTCTTTGAAAATGTTTCGAAATTGAAGTTTTAAAATCGTGGTTGTAAAGCTATCCTTAAACTGCCTTTATGGAACTTCGATTTCGAAAAACTCTGGTCCGGGGAAAGTTCGAAAGTGGTCCGCAAATGCGTTTTTAGAATGTTGAAGAATGAAGGGAAAGGGGATGGAAGATGAAACTTCCGGAAATATTTGATATTGAAATTCCCAAAACGCAATTCTAGATGATCTTCGTTAATTTTAAAGGACTCGGGGTCCAGGTGGTCTAGAGAGGGTATATGATACTTTTTGCATCGAGCCAAGGTTTGGTTTTCACGCTCTGCTATTTAAGGTCCCCAAATGGCTAAAATTGTTTTAGCAAATGGCAAAAACTGTAATGTTTGGCTACAAGAGAGCCCCGAAAATCGTTAGTCCTAGGGGGGGCCCTTGGTCAATAGGTTCTGGAGCTCTAGGGGGCCCAGAACCAATATAAGCATTTGAAACTAAGTTTGATTTAAGGAGAAATTTCATAAAATTGAAAACAAAGCTCAAAAACTTTCGGGCCCCCTTCCGACTCTGCCCCCGCCCCTCCCACAATCCAGGTCTAACCCAAAAACTTCTCTTCATTGTCTTTTTCCGAGCTCAGGCACGATCAGGACTTTTTCCTTTTCTTTCAGGGATTTTCCTCTTCTCTCCATGGCAGGTGGCATTGGGAAGGAAATACTACATTCTTTGATATTACCAAGCCAAAAGAGCCAAGTTTGGTTTTCGCGCATGGAAGTTGAGCCGTGGGCCCTCTTCTCTCTACTCAGGGCCTGTTTACTGAGGCAATGGCAAAGCCCCTACTATTTGGGGGCCGCAAATGGCTGAAACTTTTATATAGCAAATGGAAAAAATTGTTGATCTACAAGAGGGCCCTGAAGAAGTGTTTTGCCTAGGGCCCCAATGTCGTAATCGGGGGCCCTTGGTCAACATGTTCAGGGGCTCTAAGGGGGGCCCAGAAAAAATTTAGCATTTTAAACTAAGTTTGAGTTATGGAAAAATTTTATAAAATTAAATAAAAAAAGCTCAAAAATTTCCGGGCCCCTTCTGACTCCGCCCCCCCCCCCCGCGTTGCGGGGTCTTGTGGTACGTAGTTACGCCACTGGCAGCAGATCGTCTTTTCTGACGAATCCCACTTCAATTTGTGGCACCATGATGGCCGAATTCATGTCAGGCGCTATGCCGGTGAACGGCACATTCCGGAGTGCATTATCGAACGCCAGTGGACGAACACCCGGAGTTATGGTCTGGGGTGCCGTAGCATTTCATGGAAGATCACAATTGCTACGAATTGTGGGCAATTTTAACAGTACCCGATACATAAACGAAGTTTTACAGCCCCAAGCTTTTCCTTTCCTGCAAGGATTGCCAGGGGCTGTATTCCAACAGGATAATGCCCGTCCACATGTCGCCAGGACTGTCAAGTCCTACCTTGATTCGCAGCAGGTACAACGTCTTCCTTGGCCGGCATATTCCCCGGATATGTCATCGACTGAACATGTGTGGGACTTCGTTGGGCGGTGTTTCGCTCGTTATCCTCGTCCTGTTGCTCCGACAGACGAACTTTGGTTGCGCATACAAACAATAAGGAATACTCTTCCGCAGGCAGATATTCAAACTTTGTTTCACTCCATACCGAGTCGTGTAGCAGCGCTTATTGCGGCGCGTGGTGGCCACAGAAAATACTAATTTCTATCTCTTTTTATTGTTTGTTTGGTTTTAAAATGTAATCATTTATTTGTACCATTACCACTCAACCGTGTATTAAATTTCATTCAACTATGATGCTTCCTTCATGGTGTTGCAATTTTCACAAACAAGAATGTAATTATATCTGGGAATGTAAATTGAATAATACAGCAAGTTCTGCTTTACTGAAGATCTGCGATGCGACTTTGACTATGCGACGGATGCTTCTTACTTTTTTTTTTTTACCTCGTGAAAATGTTTTTACAACGTGAGTTTAAAACTATCAGTTGTTTGAGCCAAATTTGCTCGCCTTCGTTCCACAACTATCTCTTTAAGAATGTTTTCAAAGTTGGCTGAACCTCAAAGAATTATCACTGGATTTGTTCTGTTGAATTTGTCTTGTCTTGCAATAATTTTCTAGCTATAATTTAAAAAGTTTGTAGCAATGTTGGTACTTCTATATTTTGAAATTATTATTTTTGTTCTTGTTATGAACAAAAACAAACTAAAAAAAATCTTCATTAATTTTATTGTTTGTAGGTAGATGGGGGGGGGGGGGGTGTTTGCTTGTTAGTTGTTACTTAGTGCACAAGGGGTTTGCCAACTTCGTCCAGAATTTGGAAGGGGTTCGCAAGGGAAGAAAGGTTGGAAACTGCTGCCCTAGTGTGTATGCTCTTTATTTACTTAGCGAAGTAGCGACTACATTTTAAAAGTAGTTGTAGTTAACTACATTTGTAATAAAGTAGTTGTAGCTCGCTACAAAAAAAAAAAAAAAAAAAAAAAATGCAGTTTTTCTAACCCCTGAGGATAGGTAACAACAGTTTTTTCAGGGGTGTTTGTATTCCGAAAATTTTGGATTGCTGTTCCCAAAAAGTTTGAGACATTCAAAAACTGAACTGAAAAAATTAAAAAAAAAAAATTTAATTCTTTTTTCTATGAATTCAATGTTTTCTGTATGCATATTTGAAGAGTTTTTACGAGGAAGGGGGGGGGGGAGGTTTGAGCTTTCTTACAGTTTTCGAAAATTTCACTGTCTTCACTAAATACCACTTGAGTCCACTTGCGCCCTCGAGTTTTTTTTTACGGAGGGGGGGGGGGAGAGTCGAACTTCCTCATAGTTTTCGAAAATTTTGCACTATTTCAGAAAATTTTACTTAAGCCCACTATCATCCCGGTGCCGGGACATCTATGTAAATTACCCTTTGCACAACCTGCGTCTTTCAAACCATCTTCTAACGCTATGTCATTAGGTCCATTGCCAGGTTTACGGACACATTTGACAATTACTTAGCATACCGCTTTTCTTTTCTTTCTTTCTTTCTTTTTTTTTTTTTTTTGTTCAATCGTCATCTGCACAAACAGGGTTAGACGACCATTTGGACAACGCCTGGTGAGCTGCTCCAATTTTTGGTGAAAAGCGGCGATTGGTCATCGTTTTCTCTCTTATAGTAAACCTTTTTTTTTTTTTTTTTTTAATGTTAGTTTTTCTTATAAGTGGGAATGTTGCAGAACTGAGCGACTTATTTTTTTTTTTTTTTATATTAAGGGCTGAAAATTTTTTCACAATAATTCTGATAACGCTAGTCTCGCATGAGAACTTGCTTGTTATTTTACCTTCTAATCGTGCCCCTTCCGCATTTGCACCATCAGGCGCTGATTTAATTTTGGCGCCAATCGCTCTAGGGAGGGGGGAGCTGTGCAAATGAAAATAGCCCTATTGATGCAACAATAAGAAAGATAAATCATAATTGATTGAAAAATTACGACCTACTTTGGGCCAGCATAAAAACTTGAAAAAAATCCGACAGATGGATTTGGAAAAAGAAAAGAAAAGCTATAAGTAAAACACTAAACAAGAAAATCACAAGAAAAAAACCTGGAATTATTAGCAACGGATGAAGATAGCGATTACAGCAACTTCATCAGGACTCAGTTACATGGTTTTTATTATGGAGAATGAAGAGGAACGAGACGAACGAACGAAGAGGAACTGAAAGTTGCAAAAGGTCGAGAAGAAGTAGAGCCAAATCATCTACTTCTAACAAATTTGGTTAAATTTGTTGGAAAGTTTAAATAATTTTGTTGTTTTAGAATAGTATGTGCTCAGATATCCAATGGAGCTGTTGGTATGAGAGAAGAAGTAACTAATGTTGAAAGCATGGAACTCACCAGCAAGTTTTGACAGTGGTCGATATTTATTCTTTCCTTTGTTTTAAAATGGTGTTATGTTAACAAATATATTCTACCTCCAAAAGTAATGAAAATATGACTGTTTTCCGTCGGCAATTCGTGAGACGATAACTATATATACCTGCACACACATTAAAAAAAAATAATAATAATAATTTTCCTTAAAACAACTATGTGTGACAAAGTTCTTGTAAAATGTACTTTTCTTTCAAAAAATAGAATTCTTCATGAACACACGTTCTTCTTCGTCTCTAATTAAACTGATTTTAAATGGGAAAAACCATTTTGGGCCAAAGTAACCCAAACGTATGGGTAACATTGGGACAGGTAAAAGCAATTAAAAATGGTAATTACACTTTGAAATAAAATGATAATTAGTGAAAAATCAAATTAAGAGTGCCTTAGATGTGTAACAAAAGTTTCCACTGTTTGGAAATGAGAATAGTTTCAAATTTCCAAAATGTCGGCCAAAGTAGCCCGTGTTTACGGCAATGAACTTTTATTGGTTTTAACGCTTTTTCCTCAAGACCGAAGCAATTGCCAACATTTTCGGGCAAAAGGTAAAATATAATAGAACTTTTATTGAGAAATTTTTTTTAAAATTGGTTTTTGACTGCTGCGATTAAATTGCTGTAGGTAAACTAGTAAATAACTGCAAATAATTACCATATCTTTATAACTTATAATTGATTTTTTTTCATCAACAAGCATTCACTATTAGTAAGGAAAACTATCAGGGCAACCAAATGTAGCAAGCTTGGAAACTAAGGCCTGGCAAACGGCCTCCGTACAAGTCGAGAACAAATGGGGAACGTTTTGCCGCATTTTTTTTTAAATAACCGTGTTAAAAAAAAAGAAAATGAGCTGTAATAAACGTGTTTACTATCGGAAATGTGTGAAAAGTTTCGTTTTTGCAATCGCGATTTGTATAAACGGTTCATTTTTGCCGATCGCAATTTTCGTAAAGGGTTCGTTTTCGCAATTGCGATTTTCGTCATGAGTTTTTTTCGGTGACTCAGAACTTAACACACAAATTTTGAAAAATCATGTATGATTTTTATACATTTCTTTCAATAAATTTCCTATTGAGTCGTTTAAGAAAAATATTCAAAATTTGGAACCTTTTATTAAAATAACCTAATGAATTGCATCATTAGAAGAATATGTTGTCGAGATCAAATTTATCTTGAAGATGTAAAATAAGATTCGGCGACAATCTCATTTGACGCGTGAATTTATTTGCACACTTGGCTGTACATATGTTAAACATTTAAAAAATTAAAATAGATTATTATTTAAGGCGAAATTATACTGTTCATAAGTATCGCATAAGACATGATAGTCCCTAATATACTGAATAAAATTCCCTTCTTGATTTCGAACATGTTACAAACTGTGAATCGAGGTCCTCGCCGAATTTCAAGAATGCAACTGATTTTTTCTGTATCTGACATATGTTCGTCTGGAACGAAATATATTGCATTTTCGAGCAAGATACTCGCTTCAGGTATGCTAGAAGAGGCCGATAGCATTGAATAAATCTGAATCAGTGTCCCTATCGAGTGAGAAACGTACAGAATACCGGTATAGTTGAAAAGGGAACCGTCAGATAAAAATATACTTAGGTGAGTGTACACATAAGCCATCACATTCAGGATAGTAAACATCGTAACGATAGATAGTTTATTGTTTACATAATGGATTATTTTGCTCACAGTGAAATAGGATTGCAGCAGTGTTTTGTAATCGAGTTGTTTGGAATCCTTCCTCAGTCGAATCAGGAGTGCATTCGAATACAAAGAAATGGATTCGATTAAGAGGCCGAATGTAAGTCGAGGTACTTGGATAACCCAAAAGAAAGATAAATGTTTGAACGCTGACAGGACGTGAAGCAAAACTAAATTATTTTTAGGAACATAACCAAAGTAAAAAAGTCTTGTCAGCATTTCCATTCGTTCCTCCACGAACATATCTTTAACATATAAAAGAACAACAAAAGTTGTTTCCCAAAGAAGCAATGCGTAGAACGGAAAAAACAGTCTCTTCTTCATGCTGTTGAACTCATGGCGGAAATTCTTGGTTCTATCAGTTATCTCCAACCATTTAGTTATTTTAGTAATGGATTGACTCCGGATACACAAAAAGCATCTCATGCACACCAGTGGACTATGTAGTACAATTAATACAAAGTTGCTTTTCATAGGATCCAGACACATACTGTATATTAAGGATAAACTCATGGCAGAAGTGATGAATGTTCCGAACAATTGAGCACTTTTCGCAATAAGAGGGTGTAAACGGTTGGAACTCTTCCTTTCACACGTAACGTTAATTCCGGTCATTTTAAATAACACACATATTATCCCACTAATAGACATGAAAGAGTTAATTGAAATAACTGATTGAAAATGTTTTAGCTGCTGTTGAGCATGAGATTTATTCTTTCACTATAAGAGTAAGGTTTTCAATCAAACTGCTTCTTACTCTACGTATTACTTGGAAATCGGACAGCAAACAGTCGATTTAGCATTCAGATGCAGTAGCAATACCATTTAAAATTGTATGATTTGTAGACAAAGAATATGCAATATTTCTTAATCTACGCGATATGCAAAGAAAAGAAAAATTTGTATACTTGTCATACTAATTCCTATTTTTACTCACTTTAATGTATTTTTTTCCGCATTACATTAGTGTCCATAAGTGAACAGAAATGATAAACAAGAAAAGGTTTCTAGACTCTGTTAAAAATAAAATAAATAACCTAAATACTTACTAATACATAACTAACACATACTTTACAAATACATAAACTAAATCAATATACTAGCTACAAAATATTTTTAATCATGCAAACTTGATATTTGAATCCTAAAAGCGACGTAATTCTGCATCAATTGGAAACAGATGCAATTTAAGACTCGTATTAAACTGAATGAAGTGTCTAAACTTTTATCACTGCTTGGAAAGAACTTGTATTAATTTTAATTTTTAATACTCGTAATGGTAGTGTTCCGTGATGTAAACACATTGCTCATTGACACGACACATAGCAATTCAATGTTTCACATACAATTTACGGGTTTGATGCAACACAAAAGCATCAAATTCAGAATATGACGTGGTTAGAATGCGACTGGTGCAAGTCTTAACTTAATTTCGTGTAATTTAAGGTTTAGTAAAAGCATCTGAAAAAACAAATAAATAAATCAAGAATGCGTAAATTTTTAACTTCAAAAAGAATTAGTTGGTATCCAAACAATTAATGGGAGTAACGTAAGTGATGCTTTGAGTAATTGATGGTTTTGTGAAAACATCTAAAAACGAGCTGATGTGTGCATCACATAACTTCCTTTTACTCCAATTTAATGTCATTTCCTCATTACAGTGGCTAAATTGAAATCAAATTAAAAAAAAAAAACCGCTAAATTTGTCTCCAAGTTGGCGACAAAACTTTTAGTTTGAATTAGTTCGAATTTAAGCCACAATATAATCGGAGATGAGTATCTCGGAAGTGATAACATTGACGGCAACGAATATGTAATTTTTCAATGCTTCTCTGACTACAAATTATAAAACATGCTGTCCTCACTTATTTTAAGGATGAATCCTGATTTTGCTGGAAGTCAATAGAAATCTTATGGATCACAAAAATATTGCTCGCTTTAACCGGGGTTTGCTCGTTAAAAGCGAGTTTTGCTCTCATAAACTTAACGTTGTGCCAACCAAATATTTCTGATTTTCTCGATAAAACCGAGATCTTGTTAAATCAGAGCTCGTTATAATCTAGTTCAATTGTAATGGTTTTGTGAAAATATCTTTAAAAAATCATTAATTAATTAATTAAGAGTGCGTGTACATTTTAACTTCAAAGGGAATTTTTTGTATTCAAACCAGTATTGAAAATAGCGTAAGTCACCCTGACTTAGTTTTGAGTAGATGATGAGTTTGTAAAAACATCTGCAAAAAAATGAATAAATAAATAAAATTAAATGAAATAAAATGAAAATAAAAACTGCTTAAAAATTAACTTTAAAAAAGAAGGATTTGTATTCGAACAAAAGTGCTGTTTTAATTCTTAATAACTTTCACTAAGTAACTAGTAATTTACTTTAAAGTACTCCGGTAGATAGCATTCATTGCTAACTATTTGTTTTCGCTTCTTCATTGCCCTGAAATGATACAGTCTTACCAGCAAAACAGTTAAGTGACCGGATCCAGTTCAGCCTTGTCACAATAAAGCCTTTCCCTGCATGTTAAACATTACAAAATCATGTTATCAAATTATCATGCCGTGTCGCGAGTTTCAATATTGATGATGTCAGGAGCGTTACTCGATCATTGGCTATTATATATATGAGGATGTTTTTGTAGTACACTCAATAAAGAAGTCTAAATCTTTGTTGATTGCAAATTGTGCAATTTTTGAGTTCTACCACTTTAGCCAGTTCATATAGTATTGTTAATTAATTTTATCAATGCTCCACATCAAGTTTGTTTCAAAAATGAAAACATAAAAAAATATGTATATAGTTAAAATTACAAAAAAAAAAAAACTTTAGTTTAAGAAACCGTCAGTACAATAAAATAGAAATTCAATTTTTAAAGAGCAAAGTTCGTACCGCAGAACTTTTTACCTTTTTATGACGAATAATTTAGAACGTAATAATTCGATTGTAATACATTTGAAAAGAAAAGAATAAATAAGTAGACTAAAAGAAGACTTGTAGGATGAAATAGAAAAACAAAAGCTTTTAGATATCATAAAAGTGGCAATTTTTTCTACCGGTGGTTAAACTCAGACATTAGACTGCTTAACATAAGTATTTATTCATACTGATGGGCAATAGTTCTGGCAGATGAGATTTGTAAGATGCAATTTTGCTGATAATGGGATGTCAGTGGTATTTGGATCATCAGTAAGTACGAAAACAAAATGATAGTGTATGCCTCTTGTTCATGCTCACTAAGTAATTTAGCTTTTCTGCCGCACATTTAGATAAAAACCAGAGCAGTAGAAGATCGATATTCGACACTACTTTAACGGTGATGTGTTTTATCACACCACATAAAAACAATATGCTCCATAAAATGGGGGGGGGGGAATCTTGTTTCCAGATTTTTAAGCACGCCTTAATGTCTAGAAGCAGCCAGTGCCGGACACAAGGGGAGGGTCATGGGGATCATGACCCCTCCCTCCCTAAAACGTCGATAATTTTAAACCGTTCACATTGTATTTAAACACTTTATGAAAAAAATATAAACAATTTATGTTCTTTTTCTAATTCCTTAATCTATATACATAAATAGCTACTTCTGTATGTATGTATGTCCGGGGTAAACTTCAAAACTACTGGACGGATTTTAACCATTTTTTCGCCATAGATAGCTACATTATTAGGAAGCAACTTAAGCTATGATTTATTCCTAAAAAACATAGTTTAAAAAAGTTATGATGGAAAACATTAAATTTCATGTAATCTTACTACTATTATATATGCGAAAGTTTGTCTGTATGGATGTATGGATGTATGGATGTTTGTTACTCTTCCACGCAAAAACTACTGGAAGGATTTTGATGAAACTTTACAATAATATAGCTTATGCATCAGAATAACACATAGACTAGTTTTCGTCCCGTTATGGGGGGCAATACCCCCTTAGGGGGCAATAAAACACAATTTTCGTATAAATTCTCTAATATGGGGATAAAAAATACTTGCACATATTAACATTATACGTCCATCGAAAGCTCTGATTTTTCTGCTGAAGATGGCACCTGTTCAAAATTTCTAAGTAGAATAAAAAACGAGTTATGAGCTTTTTAGTTCCATGTTCGAAGGCTTTCCTTAACTCAATACAATATTTAGTGTATCATCTCAACTCCCTGTCGATAGGGGCTATTGTTGTATTGTGGACTATCTTTGCTTTTCGTGACTGTTCAAGGCTTTTCTCAAGTCAAATCTTGAAGTAGGATTTTTGCACAAGATTGGCAAATAATACATGGATTTGGTTGATTATTTTCCATTTTAATGCAACTTTGAAGCAATTAATGGGTTATTTTATTTATTTGTATTGACTGGGTATTTAATCGATCAGCTGGAATCTAGCCAAACTTTTTTTGTTCAATCATTTCAATAGCTAAGGCATTTGGCACTTTTTTCAACTGTCGCTGTTTTTCAGCTAAAGACTATGCAATACTGTTTCTCGGTTTTACCATGTAACCTAATATCGCTATTTCTTTAATATTTGTTTCTTTAAATTTGTTAACACGTAAAATAATTCGCCAACTAAATTAAGCAAGTCCATAAACAGCGCAAAAGCTTCCATTACTTTGTCTTTGCACACAATTTCAAACAATTGCCAAATTTTTACTCTTTATTGGAAACATTTTGGGTAGTATCATTTTATAATCACCAGAAGTATCTCTGTATTTGGCGACTCTATCTCTTCGATGAAAATTTGTAACACACAGTTTTACAAAGTAGGGAGGAGGAGCCTCATTTAGGGAATCCCAAATCGATTAATGCAAATTTAATAACATTTTAAATCGCAGTAAGGGATTACGGGTAGCTACACTTCTTAAAAGTTTGTACTTCAATAGCAATATGGAAAAGGTTTTAGACTCTTTTAAAAAAGAAAAAAAAAAAAAGATAAATCTTTTTAAACAAATGAAGTTTAATTTTATATTTTGGAAATTCCTCGAATTTGTATATGCTTAAATATCGTTTTTTCGTTTATAAAAGAGTACTATTTTGTTCTTCATACTTATTGCCATTTTACTTTTATAGGTAAGGAAGAAGCTCTATTTTTAATCGCGTCAAAGCGGTGTGTTTTGAGTTATTTCAGTTACAGCAGAGAATGAATAAAAGTAGCGATTGTTTCTCATAATTATTACAGACCCAGGCAACGCCGGTTATTTTTGCTACTTACAATTATCTGGCAACTAAATAAAGTTATGAAATAGAGTCTGCCCCTACCCTCAGTTACCGTCGAAGAAAAATTTATTTTTCGCCAGAAACAGCCAAAATACATGCAAAACATTTTCTTGATAGCATCTTCTGTTCGGAATTAAAAATCATATCTTATGAATATAGATTAACCAAACATTTTACGCAGTTTCATAAACTTGGCAAGTGTCTGCCGAATGTATGGTACTGTGGTCCTTTGACGATGAATAATGAATTAGGATTTATATTTCTACATTTTAACGTTGCTTTTAATTGCAAGAAATATAAAATTAAACTAAACAAAATGACATTTTGAAAACTTATTTGGTAGGCAGAGTTTTGATAACGTGTTCGGGCCGAGTGTTCAAAAATTTTGGCGCTGCAGCCGTGACAAAAGTTGCATTAAAATGTAAAAATTCCGCCAAATTAATTTTGGTAAAAAGATCATTAAGTACTATGAGGTACTGAAGTTAAAATTAATCCGCCAAATTAGTGAAACAACACTCTTAAATGACATTAAAACTAATATTAAAACGTGAATTATTCCACCAAATCCATTTTTTATCTGCAGTCTTACCAGGCGACTACTTTAGTGCATTGGCGAATTTAAAAAACTTTTATGAAACTTTTAATTTTCTTTTTTCTTTTTTGTGTGTGTATTTTTAAGGTTTAATGATGCTAATTAGGATTTTGGGGATTAATGTCCCTATTATAATGGCGACATTGTTCTTTCTTTCTTTATTTTTTTTCTTTTATTTTGTTTTTGTTTTTTATTTGTTTTTTATCCTATGAGACCTGTACTGATGAAGATTTTTAGAAATAATCATAACTGATATCATCAGAGGGAAATGTTATTTGAAAACGCTGATAGAGACCTTTCTAATAGAGACTTTTAAGAATTCTTTCTCTTTGCGAAACGAGAAGTTTTTTGTGCTATTATCCTCATTTTTAAATGGGAACTTAAAAATAAAAAACTGTTGTGCTTACTCTGATTTTAGTGGTATTTTTACTCTGAACTTTTTCGTATTGTAATCAGGACCGTTTACGTTATTTGGAAACAGTTGATTTCTTTCTGGTAAGGATTTTAAAGGTTTGATGTTCTGACTCTAAAGGGACATTATTAGAAGAAGTTTTTGTAGTGATTGTTGACCTTATTTTAGGACGATTTCTACAGTAAGAAGTTTTACATTATACAATAATTTAGATTGCCGGTGTAGCGCTGGATATTATGTATTTGACGGAGATCGGGATTATAAGGGAACTGTTTCACTTTATTTAAGAATAGTTGAACTCACTCGAATTGGATTTTTTGGGAATTCCCAAACTAACTTCTTTACAACTTCTGAACGTTTTCGTGATTTATTTTTTTTGTGATTTTTGGATCTCTTCTCAATTTTGCTAACATTTCATTTACTCCTCTTCCCCCTAATTTTCAGTTTTATTCATACCTTTTAATACATTTAAGGGGGCAGGCAATTTGAAATGTCGGCTAAACTAGAGACAAACAATTTTTTGGTAACTATTTGACCTCTGCCTGTAATGACCATTAACTTGAATCAATTGAAAAAAGCTACATCAACGTGAGCGAAGCCGCGGGTAAAAGCTAGTTTCCCCATAAATGATTAAATATAAAACCGATTGCTACAAAAATTTGTTGCTTAACAACAGCAATATTAAAAGCAATTAATGAAAATTTTGAATTCAAGGCTTCTCTGAAGCAAGCATGAAATTTATTGCTTTCTTAGAATTTTTATCCTCATCTATATACATAAATGGCTACTTCTTTATGTAAGAATGTCCAGGGGAAACTTAAAAACTACTGGAGAGATTTTAACCATTTTTTCACCACAGATAGCTACATTATCAGGAAGTAACGTAGGCTATAATTTATATCTAAAAAACTTAGTTTCAAAAAGTTATGATGAAAAACAATAAATTTCAAGTAATTTCCCCATTAAATGATTAAATTCGCAACTCCAGCGCTCGAATACGCTACCTTGCGGTAATTTACAAAACTGCCGAAAAAACTAAAACATTGCCACATTGCGTTCCACGTGTGTCTGTTGACGTAAACACAGGCAGTTTGTTCTGAGTATTTATCAACGCAATCGATGTGTCTTAGATTGCTTTCAGCTACAGAAATTGTTTCATCCCTTAATAGTATTCTCGAGCTTCTCAAAATAATGTTAGTTTTCCTTATTTCCTTCTAAAAAGTGAGTTGATTGAGAAATGGTGAAAGCGTTAACACAAGAAAACTTTGGATTAATAAACTTGGATAACGTTATACCAGGTAAAATTTTTTATTGTTTTGTGTGAATTTGTAAGAATATGGTTTATTTATTTTTTAATCTTAAATTAATTTAACTAACCACATTTTACAGCAGCATTTAGTTGGAATACACATTATGCAAAATATTGTCTTGAATATATTATCGTAGAACAAAATGAAAAATGTTTAACCGAGAAAGAATTTACTTTACTGCTTTTAATTTCAGCTGAAAGGTTTCGCCGAATTTGTTTAGGGTTTTAGTTTTAGTATTGTGCGAGCAAAGTACCCTTGGCGAGATTTCGCATGTTACTTAAACCATTTTTAATTTTTATCATGTGTGGAATAAAATGGTAGAAAGATTACAGAATTCGATAAGTGAAAAGAAATAATAGTAGATCAAACTGAAAAGAAAACTACCACCATATATCCGTGAGAATTTAGTTTATGATTTGCATAGCATGACATAATTAAAAGAGAAATTAGAAACATTCGAAACAGAAAAATTTTAAATTAACCGATTCGGGAATTTGAGAAAAGTAACTCAGCTACAAATGCAAAACAATAAGCGCTAGCCAAGCAAGGCAAAGAAGTATCATCTTCTTTTGATAATAATTCGTAATGTCATATTAAATTTTCTAGCATTAATTGTTATTCTTGTCAGGCCACAATGAAAATGTAATTCCATCAAGAATTGATAAATATCGAATTCAACATCGTATAAATGGCTGCTTAGGACTACGAACTGCGTAATTTGCATTAATTTCTAATGTTTAGTAAAGCTTCTTGAACTCTCATTTCTTTCTACGTGGGCCAGAATATCAACAAGACTTTGAAAATTAATTTAAAAAGAATAAAGCGAAAAAATCGTGCATACGAACAAAATTTACTAGGCTTATTAGCATTTTCTTCGTTGCCACGTGCGTTTGTTTTACCTTTTTCGTACGACATTAAAAAGTGGCTGCAGTGCCCCCTATAGTTCGTTGGAGTTGCGAATATAAAACCCATTGTTACAAAAATTCAGTGCCTTACAACATCAATATTAATAGTAATCATATTGAAAGTTTTGAATCAAGGCTTCTCCGAAGCAAACATGAGTTTAAAGCAATGATTTAAAGTCATTTAAACATTTGGAAACTCTACTTTTTGCACACTTAGGGAAACATAGTAGAGAGCTTTTTTTCCCCCTCGCTCTGGTTGTACTTTCCCTTCTTTGCGATGTAAATTCTTTCCATGTGTTGTTTATATGTGTAATAAAAAATATATCATGCGTAAGGGAGCCAAGGCGCATGATTCAGAGGATTCAGTAAACCAACTCTTTAAGTATGTAAAGTGTTTTCCAAGAATTCACTAATTTTTTTCTAAGTAATGACAAAGAAAAAATGACTGAAATTTAAAAATTAAATGAATAATTATCATAACTAATTTCTGTTGAAACTTTTGTGTTGAGGTGCATAATTTTAAAAAAGACGCTCTCCCAATCCAATTAGTCGAATATCCGGAAAATCAGAGTTATATGGATTTTTTCACAAAACAAATCCATAAATAAACAGAATAAACGTTTACTGTGAAAAATAATGGTTATATTATAACAAAGAACTGAAAGCATATACAAAGCTTGAACACAGAACGATGGTGGATGACCCTGAAACGGAAACATCATTTGTAATAGGTAGAATCAGCATGTAAGAGGCGCGTTCCTCGCAGATCCTATCGATGGCAAAATAATAACAAAGAACCTATTACAAATAGCACAAATGCTGTTTTCTCTTCAAGGTCATTCTTCATCTCTCCGTGGTCAAGCTTTACCACTTGTACTTCTGCTCTCTGGCTACGGGCCGGTTATTTGTGGCTTTATGCATAGAATTGTTTACAAGTTATTAAAAAAAATAAATAAATGCTTTATCACATCATGTATTAACAAAGAATTGGCCCACTGTCTTCTATTTCAAACACGTGTGAAGTTCGAATGCTTTATTTTCAACTAGTGGTACCCGCACGGCTTTGCCCGTAATAGAAAAATTAAAAGATCTTTTGGTTCGCCTGTATATTTACAAATGATGTATGGTGAATTTTCTCGCCAGTTGGCTTGTACCCATGTTAGGGTTCCACGTTATGATAATTTCGTAATTTACTCGTCCATCTTATGATAATTTTGTTCTTAAAATTGGAATAGAAAAAGAACCACATCGAATTTTCGAAAAATCGCTTCAAGGTGCACACCTCCTTGCTACAAACTAACTTTGTGCCTAATTTCATGAAAATCGGCCGAATGGTCTAGGCGCTATGCGCGTCACAGAGATCCTGACAGACAGAGAGACTTTCAGTTTTATTATTAGTAAAGATAAAGATTGTCCGGCGGGAGTGGTTTCAAGCTGACTCTCCAACGCTCCAATACTATGCCATGTTTATTAGATACCAAAATTTATTTTGAATACTGTGCGGGAAATGAACATTTAATCATAATAAAAGCGAATGCTTAGCATTCGTTCCGTTACGTTTTTTGCTATATGTTTGTACCTTGGGACACTTTTCATATTTCAATTTTTAACGTCAATTATTGAAATCAAATTTAAAATCTAAAAGTCACATTAAAATGCCCCAACATATTTCTCTGCAATATATGTTTTTAATTTCACACAATTTGAAAATAAAATGTTGCCAGTCATTTAAAGTAAGACTTCCAAACCGTCCCAAGGTACAACATCCTATTGTACCTTGGGACGCATCCTGTTGTGCTATGGGAAACTGTTAATGATTCAGGAAACAGCCATATACTTGAACCAATTTTGCGCAAAAAAAAAAAAAAAAAACTTATGTGTATTTTTCACGGTAATGAATTAAAGCATGAATAATAAATAATGAATTAATGAATTATTATCTATCACATTAAATGTGTTGAAAAGGCTTGGTCAGATTAGGACATTTTTCCATGTTCCTAAACATCCTAAACATAGATAAAATATTTAAAGTACTTCTCTTTTATAAGAAAATAAAATTCAGTTGATTAGTTTTACAAAATACAAAGACAGAAAATAAAACAAAAATGAAGAAAATATTTACTTTGGAGTGATCATGTTTTTTTTCTTTCTTAAAATCATCAATTTAACTCTTTTGATACTGATTGTTACTGTGGCACGATTTAATGGTAAAAGTTACTACAACCCAAGTTCAAAAAAAAAAAAAAAAATAGAATATCAGAACGGTTTAAACAAAACTTGTCAGTGAGTCGGGTAAAATGAATGTATGCTAATTAAGCAAAGTAAAACATGTTATTAATGAATAGGTAAAACAATTTCAACAACCTTAAAGATATTATTTTAGCAATTTAAGGGTCGTAAACACATTTGAAAATTATGTGGATTTTTTATATGGGCCAAAATTTTTATTCAACGGACTTCCATTAAATTTTTAGCACGGGCATCGCTGTGCGCGTACTGCTAGTCTTTATCTTTATCTTCATATATTAATAGGCAAGCCGTTTTCTTTCGGTACCGATTCCTCCTCTGTTTGTGAACCGATTTCCTTCATTCTTTTTTTGTTCGGTAGCTATTGCTGAGTTTTAGTGTCATCAATAAAAAATTTTGAAATCGAACGCTAATTAACGGAGATATTAATATAAAACGCATTTTTGTCTTAAATGGCTCTTTCTACGCAAACGGATGGTCCAATTTTTTCGAATTTGATATGGTTGGAAAGGACTTTAAAAAACAATTCTAACGAAAAAATTGTCAGGGCGCCCAAGGTCCAATAACCTAAATCCACTAGAAAAAAGTTATAAGCGTTTTTTAGTTAGCGAAACTCAAAAATTTTAATGTTATCTCTTTTCTATTGTTGAAACTCATTGTTGGAAGCGTGAAACATTAAGTTTTAATTCATTTTTTAAACCGATTTTTCTTCACGAAAAATGCATTTTAATGTTTCGATCTTGGTATGGTTGGAAAGCTCGCGAAAAATGCTTTAAAACACGTTTTACCCGGTTTTACCGCGCGCAAATTGAAACCCGTTATGTTGGCTAGAAACAGCGCTAGAAGCAATTAAAAGTTAGTGAAAATTTATTTTTATTTGCTTTTTCACTCCACATAGTTAGCGTGAAGAAATCGCTGGATAATATTGTGGTGTTGCCAATTCTCGCTTGAGCATAAATAAATGAAATACTTGCATTTGTTTTTATTATTGAGGCTTTTTGGGTAATTACGGGCATTTAAAATATTTTCATTTTGATTATGTTTTCGCGATTTTAATATTTAAATAAATTATTTTACGGAGTGATGGACGACTTTCAGTTCCAACTTCCAATAATACCTGCATTTGCTATCACCACAAACAGATCTCAAGGTGTAACTTTTGATAAAATTGGCGCTTTATTACGACGTCCAGTGCTTTCGCATGGATAATTACATGTTGCCGCGAGTAGAGTTCGTTCATTTAACTGTTGGAAATTTTATATTTAACGCCAAGATCATGCCTACTTTTACAAAAAATATTGTTTGTACAGACGTTTTACGTATTAAGGGAGTTTTGTGGCATAATTTCATTCATAACGACTTTCATAATTGTGAAATTTGCGAACTTTATCCATTTTGGCATCAATGCCAAGACGAGAAATATTTTTCTTTTGCATTCATAAAAAACGAGTACAGAAATGTCTATTTGTAAGGACCTGACTACGAATGAAGTCCCTCTTTAAGATGGGGTTCATTAAATTGTAACCGTTCGTGACAAGACGGAGGAAATAAATGACAAGAGGAATATACAATGGGGAGAATGGGATATCAAGCTTTTTTTTTTATAAGAACGTTAAGAAAAACAGTATGATATGTGTGGTAATGGGAAGAGGGGTTATGGTGAAGAATGAAACTTTGCGACAAAGGAGACAGAGATCAAAAATTTTGAAAAGCACATTTGTCAGTTTTCCCCTAAACCGTAAACAAATCACAAACACGATTTTTTTTTAATAGACTATTATTGCGACGTCCAGTGTTTTTGAAGTAAGTTGTGAATGTAGCAAGTAGGATTCGTTCATTTGACTGTTTGGAATTTAATAATTCTAATGGCAGATGTCAAGGCAACTTACTCAATAATATTAAACTTATTTAAAAAAGCATTGTTCATGGAGAAGTTTTACGTATAATCTGAGTTTTGCAGGGTCATTTCATTCGGGAAGATTTCGATGATTGTTAAATTGGCGGGCGCTCTTTATCTATTGGCGTCAAATTTTTGGCACCAATGGGGTGGTTTCCTTCAGTCAAAAGTACTACTTTTAGTCACTGAAATGGATAGAATGAGCAAAGAAAAAACCTGTGACCCTCTTCCTCCAATCAACTCTAATTTGAATTCTGAAACTTTGAATTCAAATTATATTTTTCGTAATCACGAGTTGCGACAAGACCTTACTCATTAGAGTTATTGTTTCTAGAAATGGCTCCCGCCCCCCAAGCATGTCTCTCCTCCTCGGTGGTTATGTGTGTATAGTTGTGTGTGTGCAGGCTTAAGTGTGTGCACAAAGGCCTGTGTATGTGTGTAAAGGTGCGCGCGTGTAGGAGAGAGTGTATGAGCATGCGTGTGTAGGACATGGACGCCACCACCCTGCACTGTAAAAAAAATTCGGAAACGTTTCTGAGTATATCGTGCAGCTGCGGTTCATGAAATTTTCAAAAACGTTTCTGAGTATTTCGGAATTCTCTTTCTGTAATGTCCGGAAACGTGTCTGAGTATTTCGGAATCCTCTTTCTATAATTTCCAGAAATGTTTCTGAGTACTTTGGAATCCTCTTTCTGTAATTTTCAGAAACGTTTCTGAGTATTTCGGAATCCTCTTTCCGTAATTTCCAGAAATGTTTCTGAGTATTCTGTGCAGCTGTGGTTCATGAAAGTTTCGAAAACGTTTCCGAGTATTTCGGAATTCTCCAAACAATTTTCAAAAACGTTTCTGAGAATTTCGGAATCCTTTTTCCGTGATTTTTTCTAAAAAATAATTCTTTACTATAGTATTGCATGCCATATCAGTTTCAATTCTTTCATATCTAAGAGCAATGAAACAAGCAATTTTAGAATCATTCGTGGATTTTTTTCCTTCTGAATTTCTAATGACAAATAGCACGGTTAACAGCATAACATATGCACAGTTATAAATTTTTGAAAATGTATGAAATAATATAGTAGTTTCATTCATAATCACAAAATCGTCGGGGGAGGGAAGGGGAGTACTTTCTCAAAAGTGGGATTGTTTGTTAAACAATATTAAACTTCAGTTTTTCTCTCAATATTTTCAAGACAAAATTATCTACATATTGTATTTTTAATGCAGAACTTAAAAACATATCTGGTATCAAACTTGATAGCTTTTATTTTCGGATAAAATTTGACAGAACTTATCTACATTTTGCGTTCCGAAATTCGTTCACGTCAAGTCAATTTCTTTGACGAACAAAGTGTACCGAAAAGTACCAACAGAGAAATTGATGAATTTAAATATGACACCAAAGTCCCCCTGCTGGAACCATTCGGGTTTATTCTTCTGTTCTTGCCCTTTTCCAGTTTATCACAAATATAGATACTTAATCAAAATAGGTTACTGATTTAGAGTGTGCGCAAAATGCATTATATATTTTATTTATTAAAACATTGAACTCTATTACATGATTATTCCATTTCATATATACGAGAGTCTCCCCCCCCCACACCATAAGAGTGATGGTGCACCCATAAAATGATATAAAGCGCCCCCCACCTTAAAAAAAGCAACCCCTTGAAAATGTCAATGGCACAGTCTGCGTGGTGAACGCCCCTCGTCTTCTCACCATATGTGCATTTCATATTAATAACATAGTATTTAAAAACTGATCACTTTTAAAACGATGACATGAAATAATATTACTTTTTATTTCAGCATGTAAATGCAGCTGTTCCATTTTTGCCACTGACTCATTCCTCCTGAGTGTCCTACATTAAACTAGTATATCCACGAAGGAAATGTTATTTTCGGAACTAATGTCAAGGAATTTTTTTATTGTTAACCACATTTAACAAAATGAATAAGCAGATGAATTAATTTCATAACTATGTTCTTACTAATAGATAACATGGTCATTTTCTAATGGTATAAATATTTTTAAATGAATGAATAAATTATAATAAAAAAAGATAAATTATACCGGCACATTTTTTGTGAAGCATATTACAATACTAGAAAATATTTGCATTACCATATTTCTAATGAATTAAACAATTGATTTTTTTTTTCTTTTTGAACCAAAATGTATGTACATCTAAGTATTTCCAAATAACTTTTCTGTGATTGCTTCTCAAATATAAATCTTATTTCTTTTGCGTAATTAATCAGTTTCAGTTGGTTACAACAAACAGTACACCGCGCACATAGGTATGTAGGATAACTTTAAATTAATTCGATAAACCCAAAAACAGTTACAATTGGAGCCTCATCAAATGCAAATCAACAAAAATATAAATGTATATAACAACATGTTTTAAAATATTCATTAATACTTACAAGTGAACATGAGCGGAAGAAAATCTAAGTACCTCCATTACAACTGAATAAGTAATCCAAAGGGTTTCGTTTCATTAAGTATAAACACGGGTGTTGAAACTATTCACGCTTGAACACACAATATATATCTAATTATGGTCGCATTGGAAATTGTAAAGAAGCAAATGGTTATGAACTAACTTAATAGCTGCGTACATCGTCTAAAAAATCAAGGGCAGTCCAAAATGCAAAGGCGTAAAATTAGTTTCGACACATTTTCCTACTCTCTAGACATGAAATAAGAAGCAATCCAATGCTAAACAGTTGCTGACTGCAGCAACCATAGATAAGAAAAAAAGAAGTTCTCGTTATTTCCGACTCATTGGCGCCTGTGTTGGAAGGATGAAATAGGTTTCGAAGAGTTGCGTCATCACTTCCGCTTCTAGATATCTTGAAATAACAAAAAGCTTTCTGAATATTGAGGAGTTCGCTATTGGATGAAGGATTCCTACTATTTCGGAAACGTTTCCGATATATCTAGAAACGTTTCCGAAATTTGTTACAGTGTGCAGTAGTGGATTCCGGGGGACAGTGCTCAGGACCGGAGCAGTCGTGCCGCCGCCGGTGGGCGGTGGCGCTGCTGGTCCAAGCTGAAAAAGGAACCACAACGTCAAGGACTGTCAAATAAGAATAATAAGCAATTGTGATTGCTCAAAAAAAAAAGAAAAAAAAAAAAAAAAAAAATAAATAAATAACATGGACCCAGAAAATACTTTCATTTTCCCAACAGTTTTTTTTTGAGCAATTACGATTGCTTATTGTTCTCATTTGACTGTTTTTGGCGTCACGCTGATTTTTCCCACCGCCACCCTCAGCGCCATCACCGTGGACCGGCTGGCTCCTCACGATGCTGCTCCTATAGCGAAAGTCGTCTCCAGGTTGCATCCATGTCCTACACACACGTGCATACATACACAACTACACACGCGCACATACACACACACAAACACATACACACAAACACACACATACAAACACTTACACACACGCATACATACAGACACCCACACATACACACACATACACAACTACCCACACATTCATGCATGCACACAGACACAAACACATATGCCTACACACACATACACATACCCCCCAACACACACATTCATACACACACATACACATAACCCGTACACACAAACACACACGCCTACATACACACACTCGTGATTGCGAAAAACATAATTTGAATTCAAGATGTCCAAATTCAAATTAATTTTTTTTGAGCAATCACGATTGCTTATTGCTTTCATTTGACTGTCCTTGACGTTACGGTTCCTTTTTCAGCTTGGACCAGGGCTGCAGCACCACCGTCCACCGGCGGCGGCGCGGCTGGTCCTGAGCACTGTCCACCGGAATCCACACTGTAAAAAAAATTCGGAAACGTTTCTGAGTATATCGTGCAGCTGCGGTTCATGAAATTTTCGAAAACGTTTCTGAGTATTTCGGAATTCTCTTTCTGTAATGTCCGGAAACGTGTCTGAGTATTTCGGAATCCTCTTTCTGTAATGTCCAGAAACGTGTCTGAGTATTTCGGAATCCTCTTTCCGTAATTTTCAGAAACGTTTCTGAGTATTTCGGAATCCTCTTTCCGTAATTTCCAGAAATGTTTCTGAGTATTCTGTGCAGCTGTGGTTCATGAAAGTTTCGAAAACGTTTCCGAGTATTTCGGAATTCTTAAAACAATTTTCAAAAACGTTTCCGAGAATTTCGGAATCCTTTTTCCGTGATTTTGTGATTTTTTCTAAAATATAATTCTTTATTATAGTATTGCATACCATATCAGTTTCAATTCTTTCATATCTAAGAGAAATAATACAAGCAATTTTAGAATCATTCGTGGATTTCTTTTTTTTTTTTTTTGGAATTTCTAATGACAAATAGCATGGTTAACAGCATAACATATGCACAGTTATAAATTTTTGAAAAATTATGAAATAATCTACTAGTTTCACTCCTAATCACAAAATCGTCGGGGAATTGGAGTGGGGGTACCTTCTGAAAAGTGGGGATTGTTTGTTAAACAATCTTAAACTTCAGTTTTTCTCTCAATATTTTCAAGACAAAACTATCAACATATTGTATTTTTAATGCAGAACTTAAAAACATATCTTGTATCAAACTTGATAGCTTTTATCTTCGGATAAAATTTGACAGGACTTACCTACCCTTCGCGTTCCGGAATTCGTTCACCTCAAATCAATTTCTCTGACGAACAAAGTGTACCGAAAAGTACCAACAGAGAAATTGATGAATTTAAATATGACACCAAGTCCCCCTGCTGGAACCATTCGGGTTGATTCTTCTGTTCTTGCCCTTTCCAGCTCATCACAAATATAAATACTTATTCAAAATAGGTTACTGATTTTATTTTTACAGTGTGCGCAAAATGCATTATATATTTTATTTATTAAAACATTGAACTCTATTACATGATTATTCCATTTCATATATACGAGAATACCCCCCCCCCCCCACCATAAGAGTGATGGTGCACCCATAAAATGCTATGAAGCACCCCCCCCCCCTCGAAAAAGCAACATCATATACATTATAAATCAAAGTATCATATACATTATAAATCAAAGTATCATATGAATTATAAGTCAAATACTTTAATATGGTGTAAAAATACAAAATTATTTTATTAAGAATTTTTTTTTTTTTGCTTTTGGTAAAATTGAGGCTCGTAAAACGAAAAAAAATGAAGACACTTTTAAATACATACATGTATTTATTTGTTAAATAAATTAATACACATTTAACTAATTTAAAGCGTTTCGCTAATGCAAATATTTAAAGAGATATCGTCATTTAGATAATACTGAAGCACTATGTTCCTAATTACAAGAGATAGTTTTTTTTTTTACTTCATACAATCTATCTACACTGTTTACAAGAGAATGAAAACATGCAACCTTAAAGACGAACTATCAAACCTGACAATTTGCATATTATACCATTTAATTCATAATGCTTGATACATAAATGTTCAGCCAAATATTAACTGAGATTGACACATAAAAACAAAGTACACAATAACACTTATTTAAATTTTTTTATATGAACTAAATCTCTTTAAAGTAATAGAGTTGCAAAGCGACTTACCTATTCGTCGGTGGTGGTCTTTTGCAGGCTTTGCTCACCAAAAAGGTGATTTTTATGACAGAATAAAATTCTGCCAACAAAAATTACCCATTTGGTAGAAAGAAGAAAAGTATCCAAGAAAAAAGTAAATTACCTACACAAGTTATGCGACGCAATGAATTTACATGGCGTCCTCTAGGCAGTTATTTGGTTTTTAATTTCAGTTTGTATTCCTTCCGCGAGCATGCGTCGAGAATTTGCACTTCGTACTTAAAAATAAGTGACATAGCTTCAAATTCAATCTCATGACGATACATAAGCAAGAAAATATAAGACTTTAAAATTATCTTCAGTGAATTCATGCGAGGAACAAAACTTCTACTAATCCCCTTGATGAGTGTTACTTCGCATACATGAGTCAGCACTTGTTTTCATTGCGTGCTTTCGAAAGTTTCAGTTTAGATTTGCTGCTGAACTATAAAATTGCCGTGTAATCTGCGCATGCGTCGACTCTTACTTTCTTGCTAAACGGGAAACGTTTCTGATTATAGCAGAAAACTGCGGAGGGCGTACGAATCTGTGTATTACGGAAAACTTTTTTGTATATTCAGAGAGTTTTCCGAGATTTTTTACAGTGCACTTTTGCTGGGCGGCGGCGTCCATGTCCTACACACGCATGGTCATATACACTCCCCTACGTGCGCACGCCTTTACACACATACACACGCCTACGTGCACACACGTAAGCCTACACACACAACTATACACACGTAACCACCCAGGAGGAGGGACATGCTTGGGGGGGGGGAGCCGTTTCTAGAAACAATAACTCTAATCAGTAGGGTCTTGTCGCAACTCGTGATTGCGAAAAACATAATTTGAATTCAAAGTTTCGGAATTCAAATTAGAATTAATTGGAGGAAGTAGTAGGTCACAGATTTCCTTTTTTTTTTAAATTAATTTTTTTAAATGTCCGATTTTTCAAACAAGGCGTGATCTCTATGACTCCACAAATGATGCACTTTGCCACATCTTTCTACTACGTTTCCACGTTATGGTAATCAAGCAGCGAATTAAAATTGCGCTCTACGTTTGCTATCAACCATATCGTTGCCAATACACGTGAGTAAAGATGTGAATTAAATATTTTGGACCGTGAATGGCAACACTGAATGGCATTTCATCATTTGTGATGTCATCGGCAGAAGCGTTAAACGATGAAAGAGCACCGATTGAAGTATTTTTTTTTAAATCATTAAACTTAAAGAAATTATTTGAAAAATGGTCAGATTCTATGTTTTTAAGCATGCTCTTTCCGAAAAAATACTTTTAAAATTTTGGAAACGACCCCATTGCAGCTCGAGAAATGTTTTTACTTTGCATACGAAAACAAAGAGTAGGAAAATGTATATTTGCATACGGTTGCCACAAAATTAGGGTTGTCTATGAACGAAGTCCCGCTTTAAGATGAGGTTCACGCAATAGTAACAGTTTGTGACAAGGGAGAGGAAAGACATGACAAAAGGAGCATACAATGGGGAGAACATGACAACAAGCCTTTCTTTAGTAGGAACATTTATGAAAAACATAGTGACATGTGACAAAGGGAAGAGGGGGCATAGTGAAGTGCAAAACATTGTGACAAAAAGGGGGGAAGGGGGTCGAAAATGTTGAAAAGTGTGACATCAGTTATGCACCGCCCTTAACCATAAAAAAATCACAATGTCGACCTTTTTTAAAAATTGTACTATTATTACGACGCCCAGTGTTTTTGAATGGATGGTTATATGTTGACACAAGTAGAGTTAAAATGTCAGTAATCCAACGTTATTAAGCACAAAACTTGCAAATGATTGCATACACGTGTTTCGGTGTTACAAGGAACACCTTTTTCAATGCAAAGAAGTGTGAGCTTTTGGATGAAAAGTCATCCGAGAAAAGCAACACGGTGGAACAGGAGGTAGTATAAATATCAAAAAATAGAAATTAAACAAAACAAAAAAGATAAAATGACACATGGAGACAAAATTTATTATATAATTCCATCAGGAAAAAACCGTTAAGTAATAAATTTTAAAAGAAAACCCATAAACAATGCAAAAAGTCCAAAAATGAAACCACTCTGAATAAATTAGCAATAAATTTACCAGCGGGAAAAACTATGTATGGAAGCAATGTATCAAATGGAGAAATGCAGAAAAAACAGAGTGAAGGATAAACATATCGGAATTAGTTAATCACAAAACGAAATAAGAAAGCAAAAAATAAAAGTAAGAAATGTACGACGTTTACATAAAAATAATAGAAAATCTAAACCAATTTTAACAAAGGAGTCCACACAGAGGAAAAATAGGGAATTGCAGTAAGATCGTTAACTAAATTAGAACGGTTCCTCAGGATGTGAAAAGATTCCCAAAAATCAAGATCCAACGAATTGGGGCATTTTTGGATAATTTGATAAGAGTTAAAATCAAAAGAGTGATTCGATTCCCAACAGTGTTGAGCAATACTGGATTTATTCAGCTGTTGTTTTCTCACATAGCTTTGATGTTCTTAATAACTTAACTTTAATAACATAAAGCTTAATAGCTTTGATGTACTGAATAAATCCAGTATTGCTCAACACTGTTGGGAATCGAATCACTCTTTTGATTTTAACTCTTATCAAATTATCCAAAAATGCCCCAATTCGTTGGATCTTGATTTTTGGGAATCTTTTCACATCCTGAGGAACCGTTCTAATTTAGTTAACGATCTTACTGCAATTCCCTATTTTTCCTCTGTGTGGACTCCTTTGTTAAAATTGGTTTAGATTTTCTATTATTTTTATGTAAACGTCGTACATTTCTTACTTTTATTTTTTGCTTTCTTATTTCGTTTTGTGATTAACTAATTCCGATATGTTTATCCTTCACTCTGTTTTTTCTGCATTTCTCCATTTGATACATTGCTTCCATACATAGTTTTCCCGCTGGTAAATTTATTGCTAATTTATTCAGAGTGGTTTCATTTTTGGACTTTTTGCATTGTTTATGGGTTTTCTTTTAAAATTTATTACTTAACGGTTTTTTCCTGATGGAATTATATAATAAATTTTGTCTCCATGTGTCATTTTATCTTTTTTGTTTTGTTTAATTTCTATTTTTTGATATTTATACTACCTCCTGTTCCACCGTGTTGCTTTTCTCGGATGACTTTTCATCCAAAAGCTCACACTTCTTTGCATTGAAAAAGGTGTTCCTTGTAACACCGAAACACGTGTATGCAATCATTTGCAAGTTTTGTGCTTAATAACGTTGGATTACTGACATTTTAATTTTTCAGCACAAAGGTATTTATTCTTTACAAGTAGAGTTCTTTCATTTGATAGTTGGAAATTTATATTTCTAATGACGAAGAAGCAACTTACTCAATAATAGTAGACGTTTTATAAGTAACATTTGTCACACAGAAGTTTTACATATAAATTTAGTTTTTATGCATTATTTCATACGGGAAGATTTCGAAAATTGGATAATTGGTGATTTTTATCCATTGGCGTCAATTTTTTTGTTTCCAATGCCAGCGCGAAGAATGTTTTTTCTTTGGATACGTAAACAAAGAGTAGGGAAATATCTATTTGCATAGGGTTAGCACCAAGCAACATGATATCCAAAATAAAATTATTCAAGCCAGCAATTTGTCGGACACACCAATTTCTCAATAGGGTTGTTTCCTTCAATCAAAAGTACTACTTTTAGTCACTGAAATAGATAGAATAAGAAAAAAAAAAATGTTGAGCCAGAAAAAAACTTTTATTTTCTCAACAGTTGATTTTTTAAAACTTTTTTGAATGTGTGATTTTGGAAATAAGGCGTTATCTTTATGACGTTATAAGAGATGTACTTTGGCACGCGACACCATTGCCGCGCTAAATATTTACGGTTTGCTCTCAACCTCGTTTTCAGGTTATGATAATTTGCGTTGTTTTCTAATGGCATCAATGAGTGGCATTTTATCACTTTTGATGCCAAAAACTTAATTTCAATCTGCGCACCGATTAAAATAGTTAAAAAATATTAATTTTTTTTCAAATTATTTAAAAATGGTTAAAACCTTTGTTTTTAAGCATTCTCTTTCAGTAAAAAATACTTTGAAAATTTCGGAAACGACCCCATTACCGAAATATCCCCTTTCATCCATTTATTTTAAGATTAACAGATAAAACGCAAAATTGAAACAAATTATTACTGTAGTATTGTGTGTCCGTATAAAAATTGTATGTTTTCAGATATGCAGTAAACATGAGTAAGAGTAGAAATAAAAATGTTGGAAATAGTTAAATTCATACAAGTTTTCTCAAATATTCATTTATGAATATGGTCGCATTTCGACCACTGGGCGGCGAACACTAGTTATTACTAATTAATAAAGCTGACAGTCCCTCTATCTGTCAGGATCTCTGTGACGCGCATAGCGCCTAGACCTTTCGGCCGATTTTCATGAAATTTGGCACAAAGTTAGTTTGTAGCATGGGGGTGTGCACCTCGAAGCGATTTTTCGAAAATTCAATGTGGTTCGTTTTCTATTCCAATTTTAAGGACACAATTATCATAAGACGGACGAATAAATTACGAAATTATCATAACGTGGAACCGTAACATGGGCACAAGCCAATTGGCTAGCTACGAAATTATCATAACGTGGAACCGTAACATGGGCACAAGCCAATTGGCGAGATACGAAATTATCATAACATGGAATCGTAATGTCATTGCTGATGAATTGAACGTGAATAATTTGTGTCTAAAATAAGCCAAATAAATAATCTTTATCTTCTTTATCTTTATCTTTACTAATAATAAAGTTCAAAGTCTCTCTGTCCGGAGGATGTCTGTAGGATGTCTGTAGAATGTCCGGAGAATATCTGGATATCTGTGACGCGCATAGCGCCTAGACCGTTCAGCCGATTTTCATGAAATTTGGCACAAAGTTAGTTTGTAGCATGGAGGTGTGCACCTCGAAGCGATTTTTCGAAAATTCAATGCGGTTCGTTTTCTATTCCAATTATAAGAACAAAAATATCATAAGATGGACGAGTAAATTACGAAATTATCATATCGTGGAACCGTAACATGGGCACAAGCCAATTGGCGAGATACGAAATTGTCATAACGTGGAACCGTAACTTGGGCACAAGCCAACTGGCGAGATATATTCTTTCTTTATCTTCTTTATCTTTTACTAATAATAAAGCTGAAGGTCTCTCTGTCTGGATCTCTGTGACGCGCATAGCGCCTAGACCGTTCGGCCGATTTTTATGAAATTTGACACAAAGTTAGTTTGTAGCATGGGGGTGTGCATCTCGAAGCGATTTTTCGAAAATTCGATTTTGTTCTTTTTCTATTTCAATTTTAAGAACAATTTCCGGAGCAAAGTTATCCTAAGATGGACGAGTAAATTACGAAATTATCATGACGTGGAATGGGAGAGCGAATGAACGTAGCCAATTGGCAAGAAATTCATCATCCTATATTTGTAAATATACAGGCGAACCAAATGACCTTTTAATTTTCTACTACGGGCAAAGCCGTACGGGTGCCACTAGTAAATGAATAAAAGTACATAGTAGTTGAGACACAAGTGAAAAAAATGATAAAATAAAGTATTCAGTATGTTTCATATGCGTTTAGTTAGCCTTGACCGTAGCGCCTTGACATAATTATCAGAAAATATCACTGAGTTATAAAGGTTAACTAACGTTGAATATCATGGGCGCCCACAGGGGGGGGGGGATTATAGCGCCAGTTCCGCCATCAAAATTTGTGGGGGGGGGGGGATTTTAAAAGTTATTTATTTCAATTTATTTATTAATATGTTTAAATTTATGTATTGATTTATATATCTATATATATATTTTAATTTTATTCTGTTTATATTTTAGTTTATTCATTTATTTAGTTTGTGTGTGTCCTGTGTATATGTTTTTGGCGAGGCATACAACTTTTATTTTAAAATAATATAAATAAAAGTAAATAAACAAGTTAAAAAAAATAAAATTAAAAAAAATAATTCTTAAAAATATTAAAAACGTAAATGAAGTTAAAAAAATTAACTAAAAAAATAAAAAAGGAATAGAATGTTGAGAAAACTTTAGGGGGAATTTGCACTATTGAATTTGGGGGGGGGGGAGGGGGCACCTCTGTATCTCTGGAATTGGTACTGAAATTCTGGAATTGGTATCAATTTGAAATTGATTTTACTAGAGAACAGAGAGTGAATAAGCTTGATAGGTGGCGCTGTGACAAGTTTAATTTTATCTTTTGCCTCGCGGTGGAAGCGAGTTTCTCCTTTCACTTTTACGAGAACACTCAGAGGAAAAGGACGTCCAGTAAGTTCTGATTTTTTTAAAAGTTATAATGACACCTATATGTCGGCTTTTTTGACATATCTTAATCAAACAATTGTTTATAACGCTGGCTTTTTTGTTTTTGCTGCAAGATGTTGAAATGAGTTAAACAATCCTCAGCTGATACTGGTTAAGTTGTATTCGCACATGTGTAACGTTTAAAGAGCCGGCTGTTTCAATTTACTGATTAATGTGCTATTCTGGATAAAATATTTTTTTGGGTTTTAAGTCACTGAAATCAACTTCATACTATTTTGTTTAGTAAAATTAATACTGATCGACTCTTTCATTTAGTAGTTTTAGTTGCTGTGCTGTATTTTAAAAATTATGGCATGTGTTTAAAATTTAATTTGTTGAGAATTTCTTTTTTAAAAATGAAGCTTATTTTGATATACATGAGTAATGTTTCAAATATTACTCATTCAAGATGTTCATGAACTGTTATATGCTTCACATGCTTTTGTGTACGCTCATTATTAAAGAAAAATTTTAGAATTCATTGAAGGTATTTGTGTGGAAGAAAAACTTTCACACGTGGAAGGAAAAAAAAAGAAAGGCTACAAATAAAATAAAATTGATAAATTAAAAAAGCATCAAAAAATTCCGAGTGGAAACAATTTGAAATGAATATTGCGTATTGTAATTAAATTTGATGTGATGTTGATTAAAAAAAAAAAGGATTCGAAAACAATTTCAATTAAAACACCTTTGTTGCCTTCCTTTTATTAATTGGGCTTCTCAATTAAGTTTGTCAAGGAGGCAGGGGTGAACACGAGGGGAGGGGGGATACATGGCTTTTAGGTGACATTGATATTTCTCCGGGGAGGAGGGGTGACTTGTGGAGGGGGACCCATGAAGAGGACAATTCCTCTGGGATATTTTAAATGTATAATGCATTTGAAGAATTGAAGGTTTCTCTGGAAAAAGACCTAAGTCTACTTTTTGATGAACTCTTTGTGCTATGTTTCATTCATTCATTTTATAACATGTAAATTAACCTTAACTTATCGTAATATTTGTAATTAAGCACTATTTTATCAAATTATTTTTACAAATTATTCCCCTTTGAATAATTTTTAAAAATTGTCATTCTAGTAAAAAGTAAATTTACATTCATTTGAAACATACATGTTAATTTTAACTAATCTTATGATAGTAATTAAGCATTGTTTTTTCAAATTAGTTTTAAAATGTACTTTCCTTTGTCATTCTCTTAGTAAGTAAACTTGCATTTCTGTTTTATTTGAAGTCTAGAAAGTCGCCCGTCAATGTATGACGGACGACTTTGTTAATTTTATGCTCGGGGATACGTGTACTTTGGGATTTTAATCATGTACATGTATTCGGGGTACATTTATTCGTTGAATTTATACTCGGGGATACATGTTAATTTTAACTAATCTTATGATAGTAATTAAGCATTATTTTTTCAAATTATTTTAAAATGTATTTTCCTTTGAAATTGTCATTCTATTAGTAAGTAAACTTACATTTCTGTTTTACTTGAAGACTAGAAAATCGCCCGTCTGTGTAAGACGGGTGAAAGTTGCTTCTACTCTTCTGCATTTTAACGAAGCAATTGCCTGTTTGGAGATATTTTGATAGTTGGAATTGTAACTCTAACTCCAGTGGATAAACCCTGAAATCCAGTAGATAGCGTTAATGATTGATCACTTTTTCGTTTCTTCTCTCCTAGAATGAGTCTTACCAGTAAAACAGTTAAGTCACCAGATTCAGTTCAGCCTTGTCAAAATAGAGCACTTCCCTGCATGTCAAACATTACCGAAAAATATTATCAAATTATCATGCCGTGGAGCGAATTCCATTGTTGATGACGTCAGGAGCGTTACTCGATCATTCGCTATTATACATATGAAGATTGGATGTAGGTCGTTTTTCCAGTGACCCCCTTCATTTTTTACTTTCTTCTATATCTAATATATAGAAGAAAGTATTGGATTCGTGCAAATTTTCGAATTTCAAATTTTGACGGATTCGAACGTTTTGAGGTGTGCTGAGTCCATTTCGACCATTTTTGGAAAATGTCTGTCTGTGTGTGTGTGTATGTATGTATGTGTGTGTGTATGTATGTGTGTCACGTCTGTGTGTGACCAGTTTTTTGTGGCCGCTCTACAACAAAAACTACCGCATGAAATCGAACGAAATTTAGTACACATATGTGCCCCTATGTGAACTTGTGCCCATTAGTTTTTGGCGCGAATTCCTCTAAGGGAGGTGGAGCAATGGGACGTTTTTCGAGTTACGTGTGCTTGCTATTCCTCAGGAAGTAACTGGCGGAATCAAACAAAATTTGGTCCACGTGTTGCGCCTAACAGGAACAGGTGCTGATTCAATTTTGGTGTCAATAACTCAAACTGGGGTTGAGCTGTAGAACGTTTTTTGTCGTCAATTGTGACTGCTGTATCTCAAGAAATAATGAACGGAATGAAAGAAAAATTTATCGGCAAGTAGCCCTTAGTGGGTATAAGAACTGATTTTATTTTTGTGTCAACAGCTAAAAGGGGGGTAGCGCAATCACCCGTTCTTTTTTTCCATTTTGAGTGCCCTATCTCAAGAAGTAATGCCACGTTCTGGTTGAAATTTGGAATATATGTGAATCCATATGTCAACAGGCTTTGGTTCTATTTTGACGCCGATCGCTCCAAGAGGTGTTGATTTTTTTTTTCTTTTTGCGAATAAAAATATTTTTATTAATGCAACAATAAGAAAGATAAATCGTAATAGATTGTCGTCTGCGTATTTCTCGTGATTTTAATTGTATGGAAATGATAGGAAATATTATCTCAATGATTTAAAATTTTGAACTGTTGCCATCTTATGTTTGTTAACAAATAAAATATTTGTAATTCATTCAAGCAAGGCTTTTAAAATAACTTTCAATTTTCGCTCTTTGCTTTGCTTTTGCAATAATTCAGACATTGGGATAGTAGTCAAGTTTTTGCATGTGCCATTTTGTTTTTGTTGGGAATATTGCTTCCTCGTCAAGCATGGGGAGGGATCAGAAAAAAAAAAAAAAAAGAAAAATATAGAAGAAAGTGTCGTAATGGCCACAACATACTAGTTTTTATCTGTCAGCATTATTCTACTTTTATGCAATATGCTATTCAGTACGCATCTTTATTCGCCCTCACGTGGAATAGAAACATGACCAGTCCGATTCGACTCAATGGTAGTATGCCACGAATTCGATATAGTATTTTGATCATTAATTTGCACTGAAATGACAGTGGTTCCTCATCCAAGAGCGATGGCACACCTTTTCTCGAATGGTCGATGACCCCTGAAAAAGACCCCTAATTCCCCCATTTCAATGACGCAATCTGTGGCCGTGAATCTCCCTCGTGGGCATTACATTCCTCCGCATCAAATTCACCAAGATCGATCGATGTCTCGTTTTGCAGCTGTGTGTGTGCATTTGCGATTTTCCGTGCTTAGCACCATTGCGTTTTGTTTGTTTTTCCTCGAGTGCAAAATTTCGTTCCATTGCTAACGTGTGGCATAAAACATGCGGTGGTAAAACAACGAGCAAAATATGTAAGGGGTTTAAGGACCCTTAACTTTCAAAATGTTCGACTTTCTGGAAAAAAATATACGTTACGTCTAGTTTAATTCTGAACAATTTGATACCTTATTTATTACCATACGCAAAACACTTTTCAAGTTATCGAAACAATGCGTATACTTTCCCCATAGAGATTTATCTTAACAGCAGCTGTTTAAGCCTCTTTTTCTCAGGTTGCGTTTTCTCAGGTTTCTCGTTTTGCGTGCATGATATTTCAGAAAGTTTGTTATGTATTTTCGTAAAACTTTTTGTGCATGTTTTTTAGTTTATTTTTATGATCTGAACCTAAACTTATTTTTTTTTAATTATTTATTTATTATTATTTTTTTAAATTTTATAAGTTAACTAGCTGCGTTGCCCGGCTTTGCCCGGTCTACCTTGAAAAAAAACATTGCTTCAAGTGAAGTATCTTCAATAACCAGGATTAAATGAAAGAAAAAAAAAGCATCATGCAACATTTTCTCGCCAAACAATGACGACAGATACTAAAATAATTTTAAGAAATTATAAAAAAATTTTGAAAAAAAAAAAAAATAGAACCGACTTCAAAATTGCTCTAAAAAGTGAAAAATAATTTTATTCTTTAAACACCATCGATTATACTTTTAAACATATTTTTGAAGTTGGCGCAAAAACGATCGATAAAATCATTTACAGCCATAACTCAACTACAAGTATAAATTTAAACATGTCCAGTTTCTTCACTGCAACATGCATTACGCATTGATGACAGCATATTTGAGTAACGATATAAATGTTTCGTTGCTAACTTTGGATGATTTTTTGATAAAAATATGAACGAAGCATGGTTACAATGGATTTTACTTTTTGTTTTTTGCGCCAACTTCAAAAATTATGTTTAAAAGTATAATCGATGGTGTTTCAAGAATAAAATTATTTTTCACTTTTTAGAGCAATTTTGAAGTTTGTTCTATTTTTTTTTTCAAAATTTTTTTATTTCATTCTTTTTAGTGTAAATGTAGATATTTCAGTAAAAGTAAGAAGTTACCTAGTAAGAAGTTCGGCTCTATATCACTGTATTGCTTTAGAAAAGTCTTTATTCAAAATTGTCATTACAATTACTATTAATGTTACTGTTATATGGCACCAAACTTTTATAACAATGAGTTTCATATTGTCGCGTAGATGAAGATAGCGAAGACAATGTGAAAGTCAAATGAAGCGAATACTCGTTAGTCTCAACTCGAGATCTTTATTCAGAACCACGAATGAACGTTACATCTCCTTATATACAACTTGAGAAAGTGCTGGAACTTTCCAGACTTAGAAAGATACAGAAAATAATTGACCATTCGAGAAAATACGGGAAACAGTAGAAACGAAATTTTTGTAAAATTCACTTTGTCCTAGTCGGGATTTGAACCCGGGTCGCTCGTGTGGGAGGCGAGAATTCTACCACTGGGCCACCGTTATCCACGGATGAAGAGTGCGAACTTCGCTACAATATCATTTTAATCATTTAATAGGGAAATTGCATAAAATTTACTGTTTTTTTGCCCATAACTTTTTTCTAAAGAACAAATATGATCAAACAAAGTAATGGGACCTAAGTTGAGCCATCCCCTATCTATTAAAAAAAGAATCATCAAAATCGGTTCACTAGGTGACACGCTATGAGTGGACCAAAAAAAAAAAAAAAAAAAACATACATACGGTATGAACTGATAACCGCCTCCTTTTTGAAGTCGGTTAAAAATAAAATGAGAAAAATGGATTTAAAAGGCGTAACCATGGAAACACAATAAGTTTAAGAATTGAAAATGAAAAAGATGAAAATAAACAAATATGGATTCAAAAAGCGTTACCGTGGAAACGCAAAATAAAATGGTTAAAAACTTGAATAGGGAACAGATTTTTGAACTTCATTTAATTCGCTTGTAACTTTTTTTCTAATGGAGATAGAGGGTTAAACTTTCGACCTTAGGTCGAAGTAGATCTGGAGTAAAAAAAGCAGCTCTATCCAATGCTGTCAAAAAGAAAACTGTGGGACAATTCCTTCACTTTTTATTGATGGATTTAATGAAGAAAGTAGTGCCTAAATTTTAGCTAGCCCAAAAAAAATTCGAGCTAAAAACGTAAAAAACGCCCTCTGAAATTAAGTTAGAGCATTGGAACAAATTGCGTAGAACGCGAAAAATTCTTCACTTTCCTACGATATATAATATTATTATTTGCGAGTAATTTTTCACCCCCATATTCGGGAATTTATGTGAAAATTGGGCCTAAATTGGAATAAAATAAGAACTATTCATCAAATTGTTTTCGAACTGGCCTGCAAACCTTCTCAGGACTTAAAAGAACAATCTGTGAAAATTTCAGCAAAATCGGCCGGGTAGTTCTCGAGTTTTGCGAGTTCAAACACACAGACGCTTTTTGGAGACATCATTTTATACTATGTAGAGATATTAACATTTTCCAAAATTTTGGGTGAAAATATTATTATTATTATTTTTAAATATTTACTTTTATTTTTAGTTAAAGTTTAGGTTCAGATCATAAAAATAAATCAGAAAAACATGCATGAAAAATTTTACGGAAATACATAAACTTTCTAAGATATCATGCTCGCAAAAAAAAAAAAAAAAAAAAGAAACAAGAAACCGGCAACTGAGAAAGAGACTTAAACAGCTGCTGTAAACATAAATATCTATGGGGAATGTTTACGCATTTTCACGATGACTTGAAAAGTTTTTTGCGTATGATAATAAATAAGGTAGTATCAAATTGTTCAGAATTAAATTATGCATAACATATATTTTTTCCAGAAAATCGAAAATTTTGAAGGTTAAGGGTCCTTAGACCCTTAGGGAATAGGGAGAAGAACTTACCAGGTTGAAGTTTTTCAGTTACAATGTGCTCTAACATTGGAAATCTATTTTATCTAATTTGTAGCCAACAAGTTGCTGTGAAAAATATCATATTATCAATATTTCTGCAGAAGATATATTTAATGAATATGATTAGTTTTATACACACGTGAAGCTATTTCTTTTTCCTCATTTTGTTAGTTTATATTCTTCATTACTTTTTACACCAGACTTTATATTTTACAAAAACAAGAAGAGTTAAGGAGGAAAAGATGGGAAGTATTTTTTTAAAGATGATTTCATGCATACGAACTTCAATAATTGCATTTGGGGCAGTAAGAAGCAAAGAGATGTAAGCGGATTTTATAAAGTTTTTAATAAAACATGTTCAAAGTTCAGATCCTAGGTAGGCTTTCATTCAATTTTTTTTTTTTAAATCATGTGTAGCAGCCCCTACCAGGGCTACACTAGTACCATCTCTTGCCCAAAACCAGAAAAGAGATTCTCTTACTACTTGTACTGATTATCTTCAATTTTTACTATCGCAATCCAGTTGAAAATAAATCTGCTTTACTTGATGTACATTTTTATCACTCTAAAATCTAAATTAGAATAGCAGGTTAATTGTTACTCAATGGGCATTGTTTAAAATTTTAAATTGATTTCAGTTGTGAAATGAAACTTAATTTCATACGAAATATTGATCCTACTTATGGCTAGATTAGTCAAAAAATTTTTTGTTGAATTTAATTCATTTATGAATGAAACACTTTTTATTGACTCTAAAACGTTTCCTGAGCGGGGCTCAAACCCTTTCTAAAATAATCGATTCAAATAATGATAACAATTCTTGACTGCAAAAATTAATTTTCTTTTCCTTGTTTTCCCCATGTTATCTAGAAAAAAAATATTTAATTTTATGTTTTTCAAGTCCGGTGGATTCATCTTAATATGGGGTGAGGCTCTCGAGGGAAAATATTTTTAGGTGATATCTGTAGTATGGCTCGTGTTACCAAAAGAAGATAACGAAAATCCTTCTTTCGATAGCATGATTAAGGAACATAACCTGCCGGTAATCAGCTTTGTAAGTCGAAATATGCTCTTATCAATTGCCGAAAACCGAATTATTGGATCATAGTAGCTGCTGCGTAATAGTTATCAGCGACAGATAATTGCGAAAAGCGTTTTCTCGATCAAAAGATTACGAGATGTAATCTGTCCACAATTAACTTAAGATTACAAAATCGAAACTTATCAAGACATTGCCGAAATCTTAGAAAAGCATTTTAGCAAATTTTACTAAGTTAGAAAAATATTTTCTTATTTACCCAATAGTTTACCGATGAGTAAGCGATCTACGCATAGAGTTCGATCAAGCCGAGGTGATGCCTAGGTCATTGTAAAACTTTGTGCCCCTCTCACAATAAAATCCACACATTTTCAAAGTATTAGTTTCCAAAAAAAAGGGAAAAAATGTAAGAAATTTACCCTGTTTTGGTGCCCAAAAAATTTTAGTGCCAAATTCCACGGATCATCAGGACCGTGCGTTATTCAGGCTTTGGAACGCGTATCTTAATTTCAGAGTTTACTGAAACCACAGATTAAGGAAATTATAGTAGGAGAAAACCTAACCTGGCAGCATTATGAAAGCTCTGCAGATCTTAACCACAACATTACAACCAAGTTAAGTTTGCCTCAACTATAAATGATTTTGACTATAAAATGATGCAGGATATGTCTTAAAAGACAAAATTAGCTTTCGATACTAGTCATAGAGTGACTAAGCGAAAAATAGAAGTTATAAAAACTATCTTTCGATCGCTACCCTATACAAAAACTAATTCAATGACCTTAAAACGTACGAAAGGCATTTAGCAATTAGAAAAATCTTTCCCACCAAAATGAAGTAGACTTAGTTATTAAAAATATATTACTTTCATTAATTCATGTGATGATGATCATTAATTTCAACAGAACAATTATTGTTAAGCACTTTGATTAAGAAAAAAGCGATACTAATGAACGATACTAATGAAATTATTTAAACCGTCTATTGACGCAGTCACCTTAAGTTGGTACAAATAAAACCGAAAAACTCTTGAAAAGAATCATTGGATGGGTCCAGATTGAAATATAATTTTGATTTAATTTACTTCTATAAATACATTTTCTATTTATAAGCAGCAAAAATTCGTGTTCTTAGTTTGATCAATATGAATAACCAGCTCAGTTTTAATTGTTTGTTTTGTATCTAGAAGGATAACATTTTACTAGATAAATATTCAGATTTTCAACAATGCCATTTATGAAAAGTTTTTGGGGCATTAATGTTTCACAAATATTCGAAACAGATTCATTGCATAGCCCTCTGATTGTTCTGTTCATTAATATGTAAAAAAAAAAGTATATTATGCATTGATGTTATAACTAACTTGATTTTTCTGTGTGTATAGGTGGGGTGGGGGGGGGGGGAGGGCACAAGGAAACTTTTGCCCCTGGCGCCGCACAGTGGTTCAAGGGCGGAAAAAATAGCCATTTTTAAGTTTTAAGATAAAAAATATTTCATGCCGTAATTACTTAGTCCTTGAGTTGTAGTAACTTACTCCATATGAGTTTTTTGAAAAAAAAAATCGTTTTTACAAAAATAAGCCGAGATTGTTGAACAATTATGTTTTTACTTTTTTCGGACGTACGCCTTATACTTCAGTTTTAATTCATTCGTTCAATAAGGAGGACTAAAATTTAATAAAAGTCATTTCTGATTGGTTTTTCACACTTATAGGATGCATATTACATCGTAATTAAAAATTCATCAAAATTGAAAACTACCTGAAATAAAAAAAACATTATTTTCTGAAAAATATAATGAAAAGTATTGTGGAATATACTTTTATCGGCGGCTTCCGGTGGGCTAAAATTTACATATATCAATAGTTTAATCCTTTCTGTAAAGAAAAAACATTTTAACTGCGACCACCTAAGACTGCAGTCGTGGCAGATGTTTTTGTTTGATCTTCGCTGTTTATGAATACCAATATAGCATGTTAGAAAATAACTCGTAACGGTATGACGGGGGTAAATTACTTTTTTATCAAAGAAATTGGTCATCGAATTTGACATGCTCCAGACTAACGTATGTCACAGTTTCAATACTTTGCAGGAGATCCTAAAAACGTTTGTTTACTGTTTCCGAAAGTTAGGGCTTTTGAAACATTTATCAATAAATATAGAGGATTTTTTAAAAACAGATTTACGTTGTTATGGCTTAATGCGGAGCATTATTCTACTTGCAATGCAATAGTAACCTGAAAATAACAATTTTCGGACCCGTTTGGCTTTAAAGAAGATACATATGAGAAAGAAATTTTTAAAACTCATACAGAATTCTATATAAAAAGTCAAATAACCATTTTGTTCATAAAACAATAAAATTAGAAAATCATTAAAAGTTTGAAATTTCTGATTTCCTTTTCGAAATCATTCTAGTATAAAGCTGTTCTCAGTTTGTCAACATTGCCAGAAAATATTGTTCAAGGGTATCAATTGCAATAAATAAACCTTGCGTGTGGCATACGACTGTTTTTATTTATATTTTTCACTAAAAACAGAAATGAATTTGAACTACAGAGAAACCCCGATTTCACGTTTCTCAGAGGCCTGAATCAAACATAAAATACATAAAATATGGGAAAACATCAATTCAAATCAAAAAACCTAAAATATGGGAACAATCAGATAAGGAATCAAAAATATCTTTAAAAAAGGTTGCTTACATTATTGTACACACCATTATTGTACACACCAGTTCAGATCATTGCTTCTCAACCTTTTTTACTTTGCGGCACACTTAAGAAATTTCTAGATCAACGGGGCACACTGAACTTAATTTCGCAATGGTAATATAGAAATCTTTTTATTATTAACTGGTAAAAAGACGGGGGGCGGGGGGACTTTTTCATATGAATAAAACAATTATAACAAACGTAGTATATTTAAATTTATTTAGAAAGCACAAGTATTTCGAATGTATTGAGGTTGATAATAAACAACAAAACTATAGCTATTTACAGAAAATTATGCTTCATATGTTTCAAAATATTTCTGTCAAACATGTCATTGAAGTGCACACTTCAGCTAAACAATTTATCAAATAATGTTTCAAAAAAGAAGCAAGTAAGAAGCTAAAACCAAGCGCCTAACTTCCGTTTGACACTAATTTTTGCAAAAGCGTTTGATGTTCGACTCTATGCTGGAAAGAGCTACACGTTCTTGATCCAGGCTCTTAAGAGATGATCTCTTACTGTTTTTTTATAAGTGCGAAAGCTGAGAAGCTGAGTTCGCAAAGATATGTAGTCGAAAATGGTAGCAGCACATCAATAGCAAGACAAGAGATAGTGGGCTACTCATTTTTAACCAGCAACCAAAATTCGTCCTGAGGCACTTCGCTCAACTTAAGTTTAAGAGTACGGTCGCTTTTGAGGTTCATAAATTCTTCTCGCTCCTGCGGATGCATCAGTTAACGACCTTTCAAAGAAAGGTCGTTAACTGATGCATCCGCAGATGAAGAGAATGGATCGCGAATCCAGTCATAATGTTCCATATTACTATTCTTAAAATAGTGCTTAAACTTGTCCTGAAGTATGACTAAATGTTCTGCCACCACATTCAGCAGCTTTTCTTCCATGCCATTCTCTTCACATACCATGTTGGCGGTCCCTTTGAACAAGTCCATAAGGAGCCTCGAAATACTTCTTCTCTCCACATCTGAATCTTTAATTTGAACCCGTTTGGCTTGTCCATATATGTAACCCGAATACTGTCCTTGCATTTTCCGGTTCAATTCGTTAAGATTTTCAAAAATGTCAGTCATATACGCTAGTTTTGCCAGCCAATATTTGTCTTGCAACAAACTTTCGTACTACATTTCGTTTTTAAAATCAAAAACTGAAGTACCTCGTCCTTCAATTGAAAAATTCTTGATAGTACCTCACCACGCGAAAGCCAGTGAATCTCTATATGAAGAAGTAGGGAGTGGTGATCTGCCCTCATTTCTTCACGGAGAAAAGGGGAGAATTACGCGGTCTCAATTTTATGACATTCACGATTTTCACGACTTCAGCCAAAGTTGACTTCAGCTCATCTGATAAGTTCTGCCATGAGAGTTTCACGATGGAGGAAACAGTGTATGGTTTTAATTTCTATTTTACTAAGTCTCAGAACCGAGCTTTGAGAAACTACGATAAAAGGAAATTAGTATCGGAACCGGAGAAGAGGAAGACAAAAGCTAAAGCTGGGGCTAAAATTCCTAGGGGAGAGCACGATACTCCCGTTTGCGAAAGATGTAGAAAAAAAATCTGTATAATCAGTTGATTTCGCGGAAATTAAAATCCGCTTTCAAAAACTGAAAGTAATAGGATCACAACGACTCGAGGCGAATTCGGGCGTTTAGGTTGAAAATAGTAATAATGAGTTATTGAATCCAAAGTAAATACAGCATCTTCCAGGATTGGAACACTTTGCAAAGTTTTTTTCTGGTCTTTATGATTCAAAAAATAGTCTTTCACTATTATTAAGCTCTTAAATGCAGTATTGAAAGAAGAGACGAGTTGTGTTTCCTCTTCTTCTTGTTCATCTTTATTGGCGGCAGAAAAATCCATAAGGTCAGCTACGGATGGAGCAGAAGCGTTTCTGTTTTCATGGATTAACTTTCAATAGAGTGGATTATGTTTAAAAATGCTCAGAGGGAAACAGTTTTCTTAATTTTAAAACTTTTTTCTATTTTTTTAAACTGCCAAGGGAAAACGTTAAATGCGGGAAATTCATAAATAACAAACTTTCCATCCAGGTTAAATTAATATTATTAGTGTACGGAAAAACTGGGACCTGATGATAAGAAACGTAAAATGTGGGGAAAACGTAGATTAGAGGGATTTAAAATCGGGGTTTCGCAGTGAATACGATCAGCAAGCATGAAGATAAATATTACCATACAACAATTTTAACAATTTTCCAAAGCATTTTTTGAGAATATTCAAAGTTATTAAATTTTTTCCACTTTTTTGTCGTTTTGAGCCAAAGTGCGCCGTTAGCTCTTCGGACGGCCCTGATGGCGACCATTGAGACAAACTGAAGCCATTGAGACAAATTTTTGTCTGCATTGCAGCAATCTAATTTCCTCAGTCACAGATAGTAAAAGCCGATTTGACAGTTACGTTCAAAAAAATGTAATTAACTTTACGTTACAATTTTTTTTACAATTATTTTCAGTACATGAAATGATTTTTAGTACTATTTTAAAGAATTAATTATATTCTTAAGTGAATTCAGACTTCCACTTAATGGTGCTCCTTAAAATACAATCCATCCCTCACTGCCTTAAATCGAATAGTAATTGCTACTCGGGCTTGGTGATCCGAGTGGTATTCGTAATAATTACAATAACAACAAATAAAGGTACTTTTTTCAAACTTGATTCTATATGATACTCCATACCAGGGCTCCCTACCCTACATGTAGTTTAATCGGTTGGATGGACAACCTTATTAAGGTTTACTCGGTTTCTTGATCCACCCCAGGAAGAAAAACTGTACATAAAGAATTAATCCAATGCCCTTGGGGTAAAACTTGATTCTTTAGCTAGAGTTTGGCTTTATCGAAAAATTAAAAAGGAAAATTCAAATGTCTTCAGTAAATTTGTGGACCGCTTTGAAAAGAGTCCCTTGAAAATTCCACTTTTTAAAAAATCCTTGAAGATCTATAACTCCTGAAAAAATGGAAATAGTACTTGGATTTGATGATGGACCTAAAGGTTGCAAATTTTTGGAGCTATAATGTGTTTTTGGATAGTAAAATGGTAAAAAAAAAAGAAATACTCCCGGTGACACTTCACCTTTGTTATCAAATTTTTTTTCGCGTATTTAGAATATTTTTTATTTGTAAAGATCTTTACACTGCTATTTTAAATTTCCCAACCTATCTTTGATAAGCTCTCTAGGTCATATAGTACTGTTGATTTCTTCACACTTAAATGATTTTAAGAAAAAATGGGGAATTCTTGTCTGTTTCTTACTTTCCAAAAGTGTCTTAGTGGAAAGTAAACTCCTATTTTTTTTTTTTTATTTGAGTACCTGTTTAACAGTATATTTTTCATTAAAATTAATTTTCGTTCTAGATTTTTTCACTCTTGACTGCTATAGCTTGAACACAGAGAGATGAACCGGAAGCGGAAAACTTCATTTTTTGTAATAGCTTGGGTTAAGGCCCCTGTATATACGAGCCGGCGCATCAGCTTAAGATCAGCCTTTTTGTATCGGAGCGCGAGTTTGATTGGTTGTCTTTTCTGGCGATTGTTCGCGTTTGGTGATTGTTCAATGTGAGCGATTATTAGCGGTACGTGAATTGTTTATTAAATAAAGTATTATTTTCGGCAAATTTGGCGAAATCCGAAACTGTGCTGTGGTAACCCCAAGCAGTGCAATAATGAAAAATCCGATCCAAAATGGCTAAACTTAAGCTGATGCGTCGGCCTGTCTATATAGCGGCTCTAGCTTGGGTTAGCTAGATCGCACGAGCAATAAAAACTTCACTATTAGCGCGTTCTCGTTGATTACAAAAGGAAGTGTTTGGTTTCCTCTTACAGTTCATCTGCAATCTCACGGTGGTCAAGCTATATTCTAATCTTCAGTTTTTTCTTCTATTGCTTACTAAGGGTTCTTAAGGTGTTATCTCGTGTCTAATACCATCTTCAGCTGGAAGGATCTGGAGTTGTTTTGTATTTTAAAATTACTGTAGTGGAAAAAAAATCTGTGTAATGGATGTAGCCGTCGTTCATCACTCAAATAAGCTTTTGCGGCCAAAAAAAGTTAAATAAATAAATAAAATAAATACATTAATTTAAAAAAAAATGTAGATGTGTTGCATGATTTGAGTTTCGGAAAGATCTGTTTAGTTCACTAGAAAAGATTATATGCATAAAAAAAGTTCTTGTGGTGTTTTCTCAAAATTAGTTGTTTGAAATACATTTTTCATCAAATTAAAATGTGTGCACTTGTGAATTGAAATTAAGCTCTGAAATAATTATTAAGTTTCAATTTTTTCTGTTTAAACTTTTCTCTGCCAATTGAAGTGAATATTTCAAATTTCGCAGCATTAAATTTCAACATGCTGAAACCTCAAACAATTCAAAGGCTGCGTGCCCCCTTAAAGAAGACTCTGAAAGCGGCTTCGAAATCTCAGTCGACGGCAGCCTCTGTCAAGGTAGGCAGTTCCGAGGCTCCACTCTACTACTTAAACTCTCAGAAAGTCATGGATCGGGAGTACAAATACGGAGCTCACAACTACAAGCCTCTTCCAGTAGTCATTCATAAAGCAGAAGGTAAGAGGAAACATTTTAGCTTTCCCCCCAAATTCTTATGTAGGTACTATTAGTTACTTGGGCTTGTAAATGCCTTGCTGAAATTGCAAGGCTAAAACAGTTCATGTAAAGAGAATCGGCGTGTCAAGGCCGAATAACTTCCCCCCTTCTGATTGTCAGGGTTACGGCGCAATGAACTTCTCCCCACGTTGCTTCTGCAAATGTTAAGTGTTGAAGAAACCAGGGCTGTGGAGTCGGAGTCGGACTGATTTTGGAGTAAAGGAGTCGGAGTCGTTCAAAAACATGCCGACTCCGGGTTTCTTTTTTTTTTCTTATTTTCACTGACTTTCCTTGCATTTTTTAAAAAACTAACTACCAATTCATTTGATTACATGTAAAAAGACCTATTAATAAGAAAATCACTGTAATTGTGGCAACCAGCTGGCTTGATTGCTTATCGAACTTTCTGTAAGACTACTTACGCCGTCTCATAGTTAACTTTTTTTTTAACTTGATTTAACTGATAGCAACTGTCGGCAAACAGTTTTGTTGCCTAACATTTTCTGAGTAAACCCTTTCTAAGAAAAATAATATATTTTTACCTCGATCTCAGTTATAAAATAGTAAAAGGAGTGTATGTGTCGCTTGACCAAGTCGGGAACTTTGAGGATGCTTGGTAAATTCAAATAAGTGTTGGTACGAAAACGCAAGTCCAAATGATCCGATAAAATATAAATGTTTTTTTAGATCTAAAGACTTTATCTAAGACACAGCTTGGTTATGGCTAAAAAGTACAAAATAAAATCAGTACATGATTTATTGGTTACAACACTCAATGATTGTAGTTAATCCTAAAATTTTCATTTTAAGGTTAATTCTAGAGCTGTCAGAAAAATTAAAAATTGAGCCAATAAATGTTGGTACTGTAAAAGCTATTCGTACAAAGCTGTATACCACCACACTTTGTGTAAATCTTGCTCCAGAGGTACATGTACCCGACCTCTCCCCGCAGTATAGTGTGCAATATTGTCGTTGAAATTTCTAAGGTGAAATTCAAGATTTATTATTGGGAAGGTTTTTCAGAATTAAAGTATTTCAATTTTATAAACTCTGAAATGAAGTTGAGGTGTCACCCGGGGGGGGGGGGGGGGGTCTCTCTCAAGAAAAGTTCTTTGACTCAGTAAAAAGTTTGTTTTTTCTCACAAGTTACAGCTTTCAAAAATTGAAAGCACATGATTTGATCAGCATCTATTTGTTAAACAGTAAAGGGGAGCAAATTATTCCTTTTCATTTTTTTAAAATGGGATTTTAAAGTCATCTCACTTTAGAAATACCAACTATTGGATAATTTGATTTTCAAATTGAATTTATATCGTTATATGTGCCGTAGGGTTCAATAAAATACAACATGAAAATTTCATAGAAAGGAATTAATATTTCCATCTCTGTTTAGGGGTTTTCCCCCTTCCTATGAGAGGGGATTTGAAAAAATAAAGTCGGAGTCGTTTCAAAATCCAGGAGTCGGAGTCGGGTCATTTTTCTTTTGACTCCGCAGCCCTGGCAGAAACAAAGTGGGGGAAAAGTTCATAGTGACAACCAGAGGGGGAAAAGAATGGAGAGTGGGGGAAGTTATTTGACCTTAACACGCCTATTCTCGTTACAAAGACTGTAACAGTTATTCAAAAGTAGTCTTAGAAAATTAAATTTAAACGAATATAGAACACAGAAAGAATCAAAAATACACCAAGGCTAAATCAGACCCAGCAGTTGCATAGACCTTCTGACACATCCCAAGTTTTTCTATTTAACTGTTCACTTCATTTATTTAGTGGATTTTTTTTCCATTTTATTCGTCTTATTTAATGGTTTTTTTTTTTAAATTTAAAAACTAAACGTTAAATTTTAAGCTTCAACAATATTTATTTTGGCAACGTTATGTGAGCAAAAAGGAGCTTTGTTTTGACCAGTTGGGCGAAATTTTTTGAAAATCAACCGTGACAATCACCTTTATCCGAGCTTTCGTTGTTATTTCAAAATAAGAATGGTGGGTTAGAACACCACGGCCATGTAGGTCTAATAAACTATTTAGTTTGACCTTTACGGCAGTAACCAAGCGAAAGTAGAACAGAATATGGTGAAAAGAGAAATCTTGTTTTAGGTATAACTTTGGAAGTAAAATTTATACCTTTCGCTGGATGGGGGGCGCAAGATCTATTTTTGGAGCATTTTCAATCTCGGAGCTTTTAGTGCACTATAGCAAGTCAACGACAACTCGACAACCGTTAAATGTTGCTTTGGCTCATCACGTCAGCATCACGAAATCTAGACTAATATTATAAAGAGAGAGAGGGCGAATTTTTGTATGTTTATGCTCGAGGTAATCTCTGGAACCAGTGTAGCTATTTGAAAATTCTTTCACAACATGAAAGGTGCATTCTTACTGAGTGACATATTAGGCTATAAATTATGCATGTATGAACTTATACTATTTTTTTAAACCAATAGTTTGTCTTCGCTACCAGTTTATCAATTTTAAGTCGCAGAATGTTAGTGCATCAAATTTTATTCAAATGAACTATAAGTGGGATTCGTTTCGAGTAAATTTCTTTTTGAATTCAAGCAATGCAAATAAACGATATTAATCTGTGATTCTAAAAGTTGTAATTTTGCATGCATTTTGGGCTACCCTTTGAGGTTATTTATCTATACTAATGTTATAAAGAGAAGGGGTTTATTTTGTATGTTTATATGTTCCTGGTAATCTCCGGAACCGCTGCACCTAAGCAAAAAAATTCTTTGTATGAAAGGCATAAACTTGCACAGTGGCATCTATACTAATTTTATGAAGAGAGAAAGCAGTTTTTTGTATGTTTATATGTTCCGGACAAGATTGATACATGATCGCAACCAACTAAATGAGTACGTTTCCAATCACGCAACCAAATTAGTAACCAATCAGCGACTCAACTGTGATACCAAAACGCAAATTAATGTTAATCGGCATACCCGGTGGAACTGAGAAAAGTTTAATAAATTTAACAAAAATCAACAGGCAGACTGGGTATGTAGTTTTTTTCTTTTTACTTAATTACAGCAAGTTTAGTTAGTGGTCGAAAAACCGACCACTCCAGATTTAAACTACATTCTTTGAATGTCCCTCTTCAGAAAGACTCCATTCGTTTCATAAGAAAAAAATGGGACATTTGGATAGCGTCTTCAAAAGGTCTGCTCCATAATGTATTACGGATGTTCGATGAGCCACTGTTTGAATATAGAAGCCGGGGATTCTAAAAGAAATAAAATATTAAGACAACATTGAGAGAGGTGCCACTGCCATCTTCGCTTTTTTCCCGGTGACTCTTACCAAACTATTCTTGTATGTAATTCCCTTGATGAACGCATGCAGATTTATTTTAAGCCTGTTTAAAATCGTCTCTAGGAACTCTGTACGTTCTCAGAATCTTAAGAACACATTTAAGAGCCCATATTCATTCTATTAAAATTAAAGGCGGTATTCCAATAATTTCGTTGCAAAACTTTAATTTGTCTTATGTATGCAAAAAAATCTGCATAATATTAATTTAAGACGGATAATTTTTCAACCCGAACAAGTTCGGGACGGGTTCCTAGCATGTCATAATTTATTATATTTGGTTATCAGGAGGAGCATTGGGTCTGTTATTACGTTCCAAAGTTTCTCTTGGTGGACTCTGGCTCTGGTCATACAGCTCCTTTTGTAGGGTATTGGAAATATTTACTGCGGGGGGGGGGATCTCGACTGTATTTGTGCCGCTGCATGGATGCTTTTTGCGATGTAAAAGCGCTCATTTATATTTGGCTTTTAGAATTCATTGTCTCTAGGAGACTTTTTTTTAAAGTGAAGTGGTGAATCTCTAAGTGTTTGAAGAACAAGCTCTAGTTTCATTGCGTCACGACCTTGTCCTTCATCTTCATTTATTCAACTGAATACTACAAGGAAGGTAAACAAGGCGAACAGGCGAGTTTCAAGGACGCCATCATTTCCGCGTCGGACAGCTGACAAGTGTGCTGTGCCGTGCGGGCAAGAAAGCTTCATACGTTCTTTAACATTTGCTACTGTGTGAAATTAATTTAACTGGAAAAGAAACATAACTTCTTTTTACTTTGATAAATCATTGCGTTCAACGGCAACAATAGTGGTACTTCTGAGAAGAAAACTGTACTATGCTTTTTTTTTGCACAAGCTTGTTTGATTCATTTCCGATGAAAATAAAGTATGAAACAAAAGTCCAATTCCAACATTTCTCTATTGTTAGAGTGAAATCGAAAACGCATTTCTTCAGACATCTCAAAAACTGATTTCTGCAGATACCGCCCTTTGCCTTACCACGGTAGAATGCTACTTTTGATTGATTCATTCTCATAACTTCAATTCTACAATACGTTCAAAACATTTATGATCTTTTGCTGACTATTTTTTGCAGTCTGAATATGCATAGTTTGATTTTATTGGTTAAACCGATCGTTTGTACTAGAGCTGCTATATAGATAGGCCGACGCATCAGCTTAAGTTTAGCCATTTTGGATCGAATTTTGCATTGTTGTGCTGCGAGGTTTACCAGAGCAAAGTTTCGGGTTTCGCCAAATTTGCTGAAAATAATACTTTATTTAATAAACAATTCACGTGCCGCTGATAATTGCTCACAGTAAACAATACTCAAACGCGACAACCGCTCATACACGCACTCTGATCCAAAAAGGCTGATCTTAAGCTGATGCACCGGCTCGTATATATAGGGGCCTTAGTTTGTACTATTGGTTAAATCGGTAGTCTTATATGCATCACTACGCACCAGTTAGAAAAGTTACTTTGCTCGAGTTTTGGGACAAGAAAGAACTTTGAATTAGGATTTTTAATCAATAATTATGACATTTTAAAAAACTTTTTGAAATGTACCAGCAATGTCACCGGTGTTGAGACTCATTCATTATACGCATCTGAAAACGAAGTGTACATCTTAGCTTCTTTTAACCTAGTGGTTTTAATAAGCTGCCGTAACTTCATCGCGCTCCAATCTCCCCAAACAATGTCATTGCTAGCGAGCACCTTTCTGTATAACATACTCGTATTTTTGTATTGCTTAATGCATATTAGCCGGCATGTCGGGAAAAAAATGCGAGGTAGACCAGCATGCCGAAAAATTCGAATTTTCTGGCATGCCGGAAAATTCGAGGTTTATTTTGCTACAATAAAAAGGCAAATTTCCCCTTCCAGTTCCAATTGTGTATTGCATATAATATGTGCTTGCTATTTATGGTAGGTCATTATTGACGGATTTAATTTTTGCCAATAAAGTAATCAATTCAGAAGCAATCATTGTTCCTGCGATTCGTTCATAATTGTTTTAAATAAATTATTTTAGGTTCCTTTTAGAGAGACGAGTTTAGTTTTTATTTATTGAACAGCTATGGTAATTTTTTTAGTACCGGCTTAGGGGCATCAACTTACTGCTTAAATGTTTGCTTTAGGAAAAGACCAGGCAAGTATTTGTGAAAATTTGGTGATCCCCGAATTTTGCGGCATCCCGGTGAATGCGGGGTAATGCAGTATCTACCAGTAGACAAATTAATACGAAATTTACGAAGACTAAAAATTTCACAATCGTTTGTCTAATAGTAAAGCTACTTACTAACTTAACTCTAGGCTCTCAAATTTCGCTCGAAAAAACATGAAATTTCAGAAAATAAGAGATGGGGATAAAAAGTCAGAATTTGTCCAGCATTGTTGGAAGTCCAGTCACACACATATACTTTTAAGTCCAAATGAAACCATGTCTCTTTAGTTAACCTGTCTCATCTTTACTAATAATAAAGCTGAAAGTGTGTGTCTTTGGATCTCTGTCTGGACGACAGTTACGCACATAGCGCCTAGACCGTTCGGCCGATTTTCATGAAATTTGGCACAAATTAGTTCGTAGCACAGTGGTGAGCACCTCGAAGCGATTTTTCGAAAATTCTATTTTGTTCTTTTTCTATTCCAATTTTAAGAACATTTAACCGAGGAAATTACCATAACGTGGACTAGCAAATTACCATAACGTGGACGAGCAAATTACCATAACGTGGACGAGCAAATTACCATAACGTGGACGAGCAAATTACCATAACGTGGACGAGCAAATTACCGTAACGTGGACGAGCAAATTACCGTAACGTGGACGAGCAAATTACCGTAACGTGGACGAGCAAATTACCGTAACGTGGACGAGCAAATTACCGTAACGTGGACGAGCAAATTACCATAACGTGGACGAGCAAATTACCATAACGTGGACGAGCAAATTACCATAACGTGGACGAGCAAATTACCATAACGTGGACGAGCAAATTACCATAACGTGGACGAGCAAATTACCATAACGTGGACGAGCAAATTACCATAACGTGGACGAGCAAATTACCATAACGTGGACGAGCAAATTACCATAACGAGGACGAGCAAATTACCATAACGTGGACGAGCAAATTACCATAACGTGGACGAGCAAATTACCATAACGTGGACGCGCAAATACCATAACGTGGACGCGCAAATTACCATAACGTGGACGAACAAATTACCATAACGTGGACGAACAAATCACCATAACGTGGACGAACAAATCACCATAACGTGGACGAACAAATTACCATAACGTGGACGAACAAATCACCGTGACATGGGCGAGCAAATGAACGTTGCAAATTATCGAGAAATTCCTCATTCATTATTTGTAAATATACAGGCGAAACCAAGTGACTTTTTAATTTTCTAGTACGGGCAAAGCCGTGCGGGTACCACTCGTTACCATATCATAAAGCGGGACGCATCATACAAAATGTATGATTGATGGTGAGGATACGTAGTGAGAAAATGTTTTGGGTCATAACTTCCAAATAAAATTAATAAATCATTTTAAAACTCTTCACCTCAGATTTATTGACTGTTGATACTTGACCATGAAATTCATGTTCTTTTTTTTCTCAAAGCTGTTTCATTATTATTGTAAAAGAAAATAGATTACAATAACGTTGCCTTAGACAAGTTTGTTTTCATGAATGATAGTTATTTTTAACTTATTAAATGCATTGTTCGTTTCTCATCACTTCCGCTTGTACTATTATCAGGGTTCATACTTCTGACTGCCAAAGCGTTTCCTTCCCCCTTTAGGCCTGAAAGAATATTGAATGAAAATAAAATTAAGGAAGACCGGATGGACGATAAAAGGCTCTCTAAGCCAGACGCACATCAAATAATAAACTTTTTAAAACTGCTTCGTGGAATTATTTTCCTTTGCTGCTTTTCGTTTATCCAAAGAAAATTTAAAAATTAAAGAAAAAAAAAATGGAATAAGAAGTCCGGAAAAAATATATATGATATTTAGCGCAATGGACGGATAGAGATTTTGAATTCGGAAACTAAATTACTCGGAAAAGCAAAACAGAAAATAAAGAGAACTGTTTAGACTTGAATAATCAAGAATTGAATCGTGAACTTAAAAGTGAAAACTAAAACTTCAAAGAGATAAAAGGAAATAGTTGAAGTTCTTTATATAAAAGAGGTTGGTAATTTGTTTTCATAATGTTGTAGCATCGTTACATGAGTACTTGGAGAATGTTTCTTATTTACTTCGCATTTCAGCAAAATACACGTTTTACAAGCAAAATATATCCTTGATCTGTGGCTATACTTACACTTCTTACTTGTTATTTAATTTAATGCATTTTTTAAAACAACGTTAAAATAATCTATTCTTGTGACACCGGACCACTGAATAGTTAATTATATAAAAACTGTAACTATTTTAATAAAGCACATACAAATACGAACAATGAGAAGAAATATTCCTTGCTTATATCTTTTAGCATAAATTAGTAATGTTAAAAGGAGTTTTTCGTCATCACGTGCCCAACAGACTCAAAAACATCTTAGATTTCGCTAAGCACCCAATTTTTCCTTGTTAGTGCCTCTGGTTATTCTTATGTTTATTTTTGTGAATCTCTTCACAATGGGGTCGTGTCCAATATTTTAAAAGTATTTTTTTCTGAAAGAACATGCTTAAAAACATAGGATCTAACCATTTTTTAAGGAATTTGTTTAAGTTTAATATTTTTAGAAAATTACTTAAATCGGTGACATTTCATTGTTTACATTTCTTGTCAATGACATCACAAATGATGAAATGCCATTCTGTGTTGTCATTCACAGAGCAAAATATTTAATTCGCATCTTTACTCACGTATATTGGCAACGATAGGGTTGGTAGCAAGCGTAGAGCGCAATTTAATTCGCTTCTTGATTATCATAACGTGGAAACGCGGTACAAAGATGCGTCAAAAAGCATCATTTGTGACGTCATCTAGACCACGCCTTGTTTGAAAAATCGGACATTTAAAAAAATTAATTAAAGAATAACTGTTGGGAAAATGAAAGAATTTCTGGGTCCATGTTATTATTATTATTTTTTTTTTTTTTTGCTTATTCTATCAATTTCAGTGACTAAAAGTACTACTTTTGACTGAAGTAAACAACCCCATTGCAAACAACTAATTTGCATAAAAGTTTCAAATTTGTTTTTTAAATTAGACAATGCATTGAGCGGTAATGCCCGATAGGGAAGTTGCAACTTATTAAATGTTCATATTTTGGCTATTGCATATCGTTAATTGACCCTCAAAACTAAAAAATTCACCATCGCCGAATTTTAAAACACCGTGGTTGATTTTTAATGAATTTTTAAAAATCCACGCGCAAAAATGCGCTCTTCTGAAACGTCACGAGCCTACGTCACAGGGCGCGAATGGGCAGCCTTCCGCCGAAGATTCCTTGTTTTCGCTAGGGACATTTTGAGTGCGCTGATATTTTTATTTTTTAGAAATTCAATAATCCTTTTGAACACACTATGGAGGCCGGATTCGTTAAAGCACAATCTAAATAATCTTCCTCAAATAATATCAATGGTGAAATTCGAATATTTCCGAGAGGATGAGAGGTTTAATGTTCCAGAAACGCGAGGAGATAAGCCTTTTACGTTTCATCTTCGAAGTCGATGCACGTTCTTCGATTTCTCCCATGACATGGGAACCGGTTCGCTAGCGTTTCTCTCCTATCGGACGTCACTTCCTATGCCATCTGACGTCATAGGCGCTTGAACTTTAAAAATTAATTAAAAAAAAACTACTTATCGTATCGCAAAAATTTTTTCACCTATGATGTTCATACATGTTACTCTATCATATAAAAATAAAATTGAAAAATTGAAAACTTCCCTATTGCTCTCAGAGCTTGGATATAGCGTTTAAGTATGACACCATTACATATGTGTTTGATTAACACATTGACTGCTAGGGACGAGATAACTTGTCCTCCAGAATTATGCTGTATGCGCTAGGGACGAGATAACTCGTCCTCCAGCCAACACGTTGCTATATTTTTTTAGCGGATTCCATTGGCTTTCCTGGCTGTTCTGCCGCGCGTAGACGAACATTTAGACAAGGTTCAAAAAGAGAACACAAGATTTCGCCACTACTGCGTTTGTAATGAAAACATTTTCTGATGCAAGCAGGCGTGCGCGCGATCAAACGAGATAGCGCGCGAGTTTTTCGTGCTGTAGTCTGTGGAGTCAATAAAAACGTAAAATAAGCAAACGTAAGTATATGTCGCTCGAAGATGCAGTGAAATATGTTACTTTATCGGATGATGAACTAGTTGACGATGATGACAGGGACAGTTGCAACTTGAGCGACAGGGAGATTGGGCGACAGGGATTGAGCGCAGGAAGTCCATATATAAGCTGTCGACGACGCAGTCAATGTGTTAATACAATGAGGCTTTCATGCTGCCACTTTCCACATACAGTCGGCTCTCGATAACTCGAAGTCCCATGGAACCAACTAAAACCTTCGAGTAATCGGTAGTTCAAGATATCGGAAGTTCCTTTTTTAGCTTTCCGAAGAAGTAGAAGAAAAACTTTCACTATCACGTTTATTTATCTATCCTGAATTCTCCATAAAAACAACAAATTTCTGTCTACATATTCTATTCAATTGGAAGTAGATAATCATATACATTATACAGCTGAGACTCACCATTGTAAGCTAGTTTCAATCATTGAAGCTTTTATCATAATATAATGACCAGCTTACGTGAGCGCCATAACTCTTCATCGCCATTTTGGACTTGGATGCATTGTAATTGGCTTTATAAAGCAGTAGCGGTACCCGTACGGCTTTGCCCTTAGTAGAAAATTAAAAGGTCATTTGATTCGCTTGTATATATACAAATAATGGATGAAGACTATCTCTCCAATATGCTATGTTAATTTGCTCATCTATGTTATGGTGATTTGCTCGTCCATGTTATGGTAATTTACGTGTCCATGTTATGGTAATTCGATCGGTAAAATGGCTTAAAATTGGAATAGAAAAAGAACAAAATCGAATTTTTGAAAAATCGCTTCGAGGTGCTCACCCCTATGCTACGAACTAATTTTGTGCCAAATTCATAAGGCACTATGCTCGTAACAGAGATCCAGAGACAGACTGTCAGCTTTATTATTAGTAAACTAGCAAAAATACCCGGCGTTGCCTGGGTCAGTAATAATTATTAGAAAAAATAGTTACTTGCTTTTGTTTTCTGCTTTCAGTGAAAGAATTTAAAACACATCTTTTTGACGTGATTAAAAATCGAGTTTCTTCCTTGCCCATAAAACTAAAATAGCAATATGTATAAAGAACAAAGTAGTATTGATTTAGAAACGAAAGCACTATATTTAAGCATATACAAATTTAAAAAACATGAAATTAATCTTCTCATGTTTAAAAAGATTAATCTGTTGATACTTTTTTTTTAACATGGAGTCTAAAACCTTCTCTGTATGGCTAATGAAGTACGAAGTGATTAAAAAAAAGTAGCTGCGCTCGTAATCCCCTTATACTTGCTTTAATTATTTCGGGAAATTTCAATCATTGTGGCTCTTGGTGCGATTTTACCGAATTTGCGAAAGTCGTTTCGGGGTATCTTCGATGATGTTCCCCCATTCTTTCCTTACTTTGTAAAACGATATGATATTAATTTTCGTTACAGAGATATCGTCGCCAGATGCTGAGATATTTTTGGTCACCATAAAATGGCGCTAAACAGTTTCATCCGAAATGTTACCAAAATAAGCAATAAAATTTGGTGATTGTTTGAAATTGTGCAAAAAGGAAAATTAATGGAAGTTTTTGTGCTGTTTATGGATTTGCCTAATTTAGTTGCTGGATTATTTAACACAGTAAAAAAAGTCTTTTGAAAATTCTTTGATTGGCGACATTTTGTTTTCATGGCGAAAGCTGAGAAACATTATGACGTAGTCTTCGGCTTCAAAAACAGCAACGTTGAAAAAACTGCCAAATGCATCAGCTACGGAAATCTTTCTGCAAAAATTTTGGCGATCTGCTGGTTGTTTGGATAATGAGTAAGTGTTCAATCAGCATAAATAATAATAAAAACCATTAATTACATTAAAGTTCCGTTTAAATGGAAAATCATCAGCCAAATCATGTATTATTTGCCAATTTTGTGCAAAAATCTTACTTCAAGATTTGAATTGAGAAAAGCCTTGAAAAATCACGAAAAGCAAAGAAAGTCAACAATACAACAATTGTCGCTATCGACAGGGAGTTGAGATGATACACTAAATACTGTATTGAGTTGAGGAAAGCCTTCGAACATGGATCTAAAAAGCTCATAACTCGTTTTTTATTCTACTTAGAAATTTCGAACAGGTGCCATCTTCAGCAGAAAAATCAGAGCTTTCGATGGACATATAATGTAAATATGTGCAAGTATTTTTTCATCCCAATATTAGAGAATTTATACAAAAATTGTGTTTTATTGTCCCCCTAAGGGGGTTTTGCCCCCCATAACGGGACGAAAACTACCCTATGTGTTATTCTGATGCATAAGCTATATTATTGTAAAGTTTCATCAAAATCCGTTCAGTAGTTTTTGCGTGAAAGAGTAACAAACATCCATACATCCATCCATACATCCATACATCCATACAGACAAACTTTCGCATATATAATATTAGTAAGATACTACAAAAATAAATAAAAGGAAGAACATGCGGCTAAACGTATATATTTAATAGCCGTTATGGGTTAATTATCATTTGAAAATAAGAGTGTACACTTACCTGCTAGTTAGGTTTAAAATTTAATGATAAGATAATTGCAAACAAATTACTTGAGCTCACAAAAACGCCTTCCTTCCGACAATGGCTATACCTTCACTATAAATGTACAATGATGTTATCTATGTGGCGGAAACCAATCGCAAGTTATGAACTTATATTAGTTCTATTTGGAGATAATTCGGGTGAGCGTGACTGTCTGCTGAGTGTCATTACCCCAGCTTCGTTAATATATTTTTCTTTTTTTTTTTTGTAAATTTGACTAGTTATTCGTATTTTCCTTTAAGCAAACACCATTCACCTACATGAAATACACCGCCAGCTCAGTCTATTCCAGTCGAGGACTGCAGTTTCGTGCTTATTAGCACTCATCAGCCCGGCATAGGAAAGTGACTTCAAACTGGTAACTAATACAGAATTATCACTGACGAATATACCATTCACCTACTTTCCCCTTTTTAGCCTACTTTCCCAGTAAAAGTCAGAAAAAGAAGAAAAAAACATGAAAGAAGGCTTAATGCATCTTAAAAATATCGTGAAAAACAAAAAAAAGTCAAAAATAAAATAATTAAATAAATATTGAAAAATTAAAAATTGGAAAGTAGGGTATTGAGATGGGGAAAAATGTCTGTCGGTCTGTCTGTCTGTCTGTCCCCCCCTAATAACTTTTGAATGAATAGTCCGATTCGACAAAACTTTTTTTTGTTCGAAAGATCTCGGCGAGGACACCTCATTCCCATATTTTACTTTTTGATTTGAACTATTTTTTGTTCAATTTCGAACAGTTCAATAAAACTTAACATTAGCGTCTACGGGGAAATTCAAGGCAATTCCGAACTGTGAGGCGAATTTGCTTCAAACAAACTTTGTAGGAAAAAGCTTTTGATGAAAAACTTGTATGTAAAATATCTTTTTGATTTGAACAATTTTCCGTTCAATTTTGAACAGTTCAAATCCCTTAATAATAGCGCCTACGGGGTCAAAGTAGATTCTGTACTTGAAGGCGGATTTACTTTAAACAAATTTTGTTGGAAATAACTCTTGACGCTAAACTCCAGAGTTCGACTCCGAGAATTTAGGGGCACTTGACTCCGACTCCGACTTCTGTGCCCGACAATTAATCGGACTCCGACTCCCCGACTTCGACTCTGACTTCGTAGTTTTGGCAAAACATTATACACGGAGGACAAATGACTGACTCCGATTTTAAATATTCGACTCCGACTCCTTTATCTCAAAATGAGATTGACTCCGACTCCTCAGCTATGGTTTTAACTGTGAAATTATTATTGTTGATATGACTTGTTTTTATTTTTACGCTAAAGTTTCAATTTAGGTACTCAGTTTTTGGCGAATAAACTCGAAGTCATTTATGTTTCTACATAAAGATATGCGCAGACGATTTTTTTTTTTGACAAAGAAAATTATTTCTTCAAGTTGACATTTTATTGTTTTCATTTATTTTGGTAAGTGCATTAATTCATTTAAAAAATGTTTTTGGCAACAGGGGAAAAAGAAACGATTTTTTTTTATATCATGTATTTATTTTAATGAGCTTACTAATTTTAACTATTATTTTTTCGTTTTGAAAGCTGTTAAAGATTTTTTTTAATGGAAAAAAGTGTATTAGCTGCTTTGTTTAAAAGTTCTGCTATTTTATTTGTTCGTTTTTTTTTTTTACGCATAAATTTTTTTTTAGATGAGTGGGGAATATTTTATTCCTAGAAATCAGCTTAAAGTATTTTAAAAATATGTTCGAAAAAATTTGCGGTTTTAGCTATTTTTGAGAAGATTGATCAGGTACTAGAAAGTAGTATGGGTATACGGGAAAGTAGGCTCGTCTAGTTCTAGACAGAACTTCTTGTTTTATACGAATTTGAACAAGCGAATCTGAAAAAATGAAAATGTAGCTATTTCATCACCACCAGGTCAAATAAATCGTCAGTATACACACACACATAGTAAAATATTATGAATATTTTTGCTCTGATCACAATAAGAGTAAGTTCTACAGAATTTCCTTAGCATATATGCGCCAGACATTTTTTTTTCATCATAAATCATAAAAATTTCGTATACAGATTGTAAGTATTAAACTTTTGTCCACTTTTAAAAAATGCTACTCTCTCTTAAAAAGTTTTTTTTTTTTGCATAAGATTTTATTAGATTTGGAAAACTTTTGCAGAATTAATCATTTGATCGAGAGTGAAACATGTTCTAAGACATAACACTTCTTCAATTAGTATACGTACCTTAACAGCCGCAGGAAAATTTTGAAATTTTGAGACTATTTTTTTGCGCAAGCGATAAAGATTCCTTTCTATTATCTTTTGTTCAAAAGAAATTAACAAATTAGATGATGGAAATTAGAAATATTTCCCGGGATTCAACTTTTTACGTAGATTTGAAGGACGAATCATCGTAACAACTGGTCAGACAGCTCCGTGTGAGCAAATGCGATCTTTTGAAGGGTACAATGACTTCTCAATGACCTTCCACTAAATTTCTGGTAAGTTGGTGAAAAACCGAGTGGCAAGTTCGCCATTCAAGTCATTTTCTGACTTCCAATGGGTTTACATCACGATGCATTTCTAATAACATGGTCACCTTGATTTCAGAGCATGCAGACTGTCGAATTTTTTTTTTTTTTTCTGTATTTCATGATGTTAAGGTGCTGAAGTAATTCAAGCAAAAAATAGTTAACTAATGGAAGTATAGATCTGAATTTAACGGCTTTTAAACTGTTTTGGTCTTTCCAAAATGTCTTTACTATCACTCTGTAACACATAAAAAAGCTTCTGTAAAAAAATACGTTTTATCCACTTGGGATAATGGTGGCAGATATAGAGTCCTTTAGATCCATGCACTTGCTTAAAATGTTTTCTGTAGGCTGTTTTATCATCGTAGAACGCATGCGACAGAAAAACGACTTTGATTTGCAACAAAAGTTTGTTAGTTCAAATATTGGACTCGCCATTGGTTGTAACATTAATATTTACTCATTTGATGTTGGCAGATAGTAATGGATCATCTGATTTTCTGTATTATAATGCAATAAATGTAAAAATTTTCTTTTTTCCCCCCTTCGCACTAATCTAGGAGTTCATGTCTGGGATGTCGAAGGTAAAAAGTATTACGATTTCTTGAGTGCCTACAGTGCTGTCAACCAAGGTCATTGTCACCCGAAGATTCTTGAAGCTTTATATTTACAGTCGAAACTAGTGACTTTAACGTCACGTGCTTTCTACGCATCTGCTTTGGGAGAGTTCGAAGAGTATATAACGAAGAAGTTTGGATATGACAAAGTCCTGCCTATGAATACCGGTAAGTGATCTTTCAGGGTTCGAAATTTGCAAATGTTTTATTCAAAACTTTCAAAAGTTCACTTACATTTCTTAGTTTCTCGCTGCACTTCATTTCAAGGAAGATTTTCTCGTAACAGACATAACCATCGAACATTCATCAGCGTATTATTTCATTATTTTTGTTGTTAATGGATTAAATTCCTTGAAGGAGAGAGGAGGAGGTATATGGGGCTCCGTTTGAAACTTTGATTGGTGTTTGAATAACTCAACGGATCACTTTCGCAAAATTCATTGAGCAAGGAGAGGCTACAGTAGACAACAAGACGATATCATGGCTGAAGAACAAAATATTTGTGTTAGGCCTTGTTCTTAACGTTTTCAAAAGTTTGATTATAAGTATATCAGTTGATGAATGAACTAGCAATAACTAACTTCAACTGCTACGATAGGTGGATAAGTTCTACTTGGCGTAAAACTTTACAATTCCTAATTCTTCTACAACGAAAATAAAGTTTTTCCAAAAAGAAATAACGGCACAGTGATTTAATCATTTGGGTAAACTCATCTTCAAGCATTCAAGTGCTTGGTCAAGCATCTAGCTGTTATTGATAGTCTTATGTGCTCCATTGCATCATATTTTTGCCCTCGGTTTTACTTTTTAAACAATTTTGAAAGATTTAAACTCTTTTTCTTCACTTGTGTGTTAGTAATGAAGGTACTATTTTTACGTTTATTTTATAGGTAACGGTTGACGCTCTCATCATGTGTATAATTTTTGACTTCTAATATCACCTGTTGTGAACAAACAAGTAGACAGACTATTCATTCGGTTCTTTTTCATAATAATTCTTCGTTCAAAAAATTTCTGAAACAATGTATTGTAGCAAAATTCATTTATTAAAAATTCTATGCCATTTACTATATTTTACCATATTTCAAAGTACTTAGTCTTATAGAAATTTTCCAAAGGGAAAAACCGATGTGGAGATCAGTATAATGACATTGTGTTCTTCTGTAACATATTTTCTAATTTCTAAATATATATTTTTTCATCTCGATTTGAATTTTATTTCCATATGCAGCATTTCTTTTCATAGTTTGTTTACACGAATTAGTCTTGATATACAGTCGAGTCCCAACTTACGCGAGGGATGCGTTCCAAGACTCCTCGCGCAAGTCGAAATTTCGCGTTGTGGAAAAATATATGTATACCAATTTTTTAAAAGCCTACCAAATTCGTTTAGACATTTATAAACACCGCTCAAACTGCTTTAAAACATTCCTTACTATACACTACAGTTTCTTAAAGAACTGAACTTCTACTGTATTTAAAAAATAAAAAAAAACTTTCATTCAACATGAAATATTTTAAGATGCACAAAATGAATGATCAATAGGAGGGATAGACATAAAATAAAACACGGTACGCAAAGTATGTACTAATAAAATGCTGCACTATAATAGTACTGTACAGTAGATACAGTAATAATATTTATGAGTTAAAAAATAAAGATAATGATATATGCTCCATGGATCAGATCGTTATTCTTATCCAATGCCTTTTTAAATACGGTTGCTTTGCCTTTTCTTTTATAACGTTTCAATTTGGGGCGACAGCCCCTCTTTCTTATCTCTTTAATCTACAATGCAAGAGCAGCTTCTATTTTAATAATATCTACTTTGCTAGACTGCTCTGCAAGCTTCAACATTGAAACTAAGTTCAGAACTTTTACGGATATCTTTTTGTTTTGACTTTTAATTGTACGAATGGAAGATTCACTCATATTAATGTCGTGCTACTGTGGACGCTTTGTAGTTGTTCAAGCATATCGAGAATCTTAGCTTTTTTACTTCCTTTTACAAAAAAGGAAGTATTGTATTCGCGAAAAAATTTTCACTCAAAAATCGCCCTTAATTTCCATTTTGCTCACCCCCAAATGAATGCTGAGTTTTTTTTTCGATTCGACCACATGCGGAAAAGTGCCTAAGAATGTATAGACACGCGAAATATCCATTTTGACCATCACCGAGGTAATTACAACGACTTTTCTCGTGACGTCTGTATGTATGTGCGTATGTGCGTATGTATCTCGCATAACTCAAAAATGGTATGTCCTAGAAAGTTGAAATTTGGTACATAGACTCGTAGTGGGGTCTAGTTGTGCACCTCCCCTTTTGGTTGCTTTCGGATGTTCCTAAGGGGGTCTTTTGCACCTTTTTGGGGGGAAATCATTGTTAATTTCGATGTAAACTCAAGTGGCGTTATAATTTGTCGGACACTTGGCGATATATCGCCAGTCTTTTGGTCGCCAAGTTTTGTCGCCAACTTGGCGACAAATTTGGCGGAGGTTTTTTTTTTTTTTTTGGTTTCAATTTGGCCATTGTTGGTGATATTTAGAGAATAAATATTGAATCACATTAAAATAGCGAATAATGGGGAAATGACATTAAATTGGAGTAAAAGGAAGTCATGTGATGCACACATCAGCTCGTTTTTTTTAAGTCAGAAACTTTCTTTTTCTTTCCATCTTTACAAACTTTTGATAAATGTGCCACTGAGATGCCTGAAATTTCATGAACTTTAATATTTAGAATGAAAAAAATTAATAAATGAAAGATGCTGAATGGTTTTTTGATGCACTAACAACGCGATGCGTAGATTAGTTTGGTGTGAGAACTTTCGATGTCAGTGATGCTTAAAGGGATGTAATAACATTTACGAAATCAATATTTTGTAGACAATAACGAAGCAGAAACTTCCTTCCAAAATGAATCGTGTTGTGGACGAAAAATTCGCGTTAGCTCTAAAATTCGTTACTCGGGAAAAATTCGCGTTGTAGCCTTTCGCGTAAGTCGAATCGCGTTGTAGCGGGAGTCGACTGTAGTTATATTTATATCCATTGTAGATTTTTATCCACTTATGCTAACTTTGGGTTGCCGAGTGCTAGTAGGCAACTAAGAGCTAATAAGAGTCGGGCATTTTGTGTTAGGCGTTCAGTTTTCCAAGCTCATCAACGTAAATTTCATAAGGTTGCCAAATACCAGCTGGCAGCCCTTTTGAATTTTCGTTTGATGAATTGCAGTTCCGCTTGCAGAACAGTTGCAATTCTGTCTGCCGCATAATTACCTTTCTGCTTTCAGGATGTTCGCAATTGTTTCTGACCACGATTCCGCTGCAGCATGGCGACCATTCGAGGCCCACGTGGACCATTCTGCTTGCAACCATTGCTACAATTATGTTTGCCGCATGGTTACAATTGCGCTTGCAGAACATTCACAAATGCGATAGTTTCATGACCTCAATTCTGCTTGCAGCATAGTGGCATTTCAGCTGGCAGCCATTGCTAGGATGCTGCTTGCAAGCATAACCACATTTCTACTTGCTGAACGGTAGCAAAACCGACCCTTTTCCGGCTGCTGAAATGGACACTTTCTTTTGAATTACAATCTATAATCCGTAAACTAGGTTGTGTTAATATCCTTTCTGATAAGTTGAATGTGTTTTAATGTGTAAGCAATCAATCTGGTCGATTTTAACTTTCTATAATTATTACCAACTTTTTAGTTTATCAATGCTTAGAGAGACTTTTTACTCGAGCAATATTTCCTTTTCAGGAGTTGAGGCTGGTGAAACCGCATGTAAAATTGCGAGAAAGTGGGGGTACAGTGTCAAAGGCATTGAGAAAGATAAAGGCAAAATAATCTTTGCCGAAGGAAACTTTTGGGGACGTACTTTAGCAGCTGTTTCAAGTTCAACAGATCCCTCATGTTATAGCGGGTTCGGACCATTTATTCCAGGCTTCCGCATAGTTCCCTACAATGATATTCCTGCTTTGGAGGTTGGTAATCAATTTAGTTTATATATTTTTAAAATAACTGAAGCACAAAGGAAAGTTATAGATGTAGCCAGTAGCCTCTAACGAAAATGTACTTGAGAGTCACATATGACGCACAAAGTAACTATCAAACGTTCTAGTATTTTATAAAATATGTAACTGACAACAAAAAGAACACTTCCACAGAAAGTGCTTCTCAAATCTCTGATATGCAGGGGTGCCTATCCCCCCTAAGAGCGAGGGCGCACCCCCTAAATATTGTAAAAAACCCCAAAAGCAAGAGCCCCTTAAAAAATAAGAAAAATACCCCTCAAAACACTCCCTCTCCTAAAATTTCAATGGCGCAGTCTGCGCCATGACCCCTCCCCTCCAGATGGACACCCCTGCTGATATGATGCGTAAGTCGCGACCTTATATATAATGGATCCTGGAGCAGAGCAATCTTTCGGTTTCTCCTGTATGCAACCAATATAAAATAAAGAGTTAATGAACATGTGTGAAAAAAGTTATAGTTGAAGCTACTAGGCAATAAAACACAGAATGCCAATGCTTCTCTTGAGACAAATATCAACCAGTGGTTTCTGAATAGTCAAAAACATCCTTTTTTTTAACTCCTCTATTCTGTATATAAGATTATGTTGTTTCTCTAGGAAATGTTAAAAGATCCGGAGGTTTGTGCTTTCATGGTGGAACCTATTCAAGGTGAAGCTGGTGTCGTTGTTCCTGACGCAGGATACTTGAAGAAGGTCAGGGAGTTATGCGACAAATACAATGTTCTGTGGATAGCCGATGAAGTACAGACAGGACTGTGTCGTACTGGAAAGTAAGTTAAATTTACTGTATTTGAGAACATAAAGTTAAAATTTTATGTATACGCTGTTACACTTGAAGGAATAGCGAAGGTCAACATAAATGGTTGCTATATTATCGCCAACATTCAGAACATGCACAGTTTCCTCGCTGAAGGGGCGATTTTGTTCATTTAAACAAGGGTCAGTGTGCAAGTGTTTTTTGCTTCTTTCATTACTATTCCGTAAATGCTTCAGCACACAGGAAATTTATACAAAAATGAAAGTTCACTTTGGTTTTTTCAGCGGATACAGATTTTGATTAATACATTGATTTTAATTAGGATTTCAGAAAGTAAAAGGCTAAATTCAAGAAACTATGCCTCCGAAAAGTCATTTTAGCCGGAATTATATCTTGTCTTTGCAGCGGCCAGCAGAGGACAGTACCGCTATGTGTCACGTTGCGCTATCATTCCTTATCCTACTTCATCTAACAAACATTTAAAGGAGCAGTAAGAGCAAAAAAGCAGAACTAGTTGTAAACCTGGTACCACTTGGCAATTGGCAATAAATCGCCAAATTTTTAGATCCCAAATTTTTTCTCGCCACATGGGAGTTAGCAAAAAAAAAAATGGTGACAAAAATGAGATGTCAACTTCCATGTCAGTTCGGAGATTTTGCCGATATTAGTGATACTTAGCGAAATTCACGTTACGCCGACGTTACCATTGTAAGGAACCAATTACTATAGTTTTTCTAATAGTGTGACAGTTATTGGCCGCATCCAAGGTTTTTGGTTGTACGAGGCTAATGTTAATATTGCCTCTGAAAGTTGCTTTAGGTATCCCTCTGTAAATTTTATTGGATTTTAGCAACTGTACTACAATACGGGCTACAGAAAAGGGCCTATTTTTGTTCCTGCACCCATGCCGTATGAATATGCGGCACGTAAAAGATCCCATGGGTTTGAATGTCCTCGGCAAAATTTAATCTCTAGTGAAGTTTTGCATCGAAGAGAGCCCTGTGCCTCCATCTGGAGGAAAATGAGCGTTAAAACTATCTGTGCCATTGCCATCTGCTCCTCACGGATGACACATGAAAGACTGGATGCCGTATAAGTGGATCGCACTAGAATTGCGAAAGGTATAGACGCTTCACGCAGCCCCAATAGAAAGACAAAAAACGAGCTGATATGTGCATCACATGATTTCCTTTAACTCCTATTTAATGTCATTTCCCCATTACTGGCGATGTCAATGTGATTCAATAGTTTATTCTCTAAATATCACCAACAGTGGCCGAATTGAAAAAGATTTTAAAAAAATCACCAAATTTGTCGCCAAGTTGGCGACAAAACTTGGCGACCAAAATGGCGATATATCGCCAAGTGTCCACCAAATTGTAACAGAACTTGAGTTTACATCGAGACAATGATTACCCCCCAAATGATTACAATGATTTTCCCCCAAAAAGGGGCAAAAGACCCCTTTAGAAACACCTGAATACAACTAAAAGGGGAGGTGCACAACTAGACCCCACTAGGAGTCTACGTACCAAATTTCAACTTTTTAGGACTTACCGTTCTTGAGTTATGCGACATACATACGTACGTACATGCATACGTACATACAGATGTCACGAGAAAAATCGTTGTAGTTAACTCGGGAATCGTCATTACGGATATTTCGCGTGTCTATACGTTCTTAGGCACTTATCCACATCTGGTCGAGTCGAAAAAAAAACTCTATTCATTCGGGGGTGAGTAAAATGGAAATTAAGGTTGATTTTTGAGTGAAAATTTTTTCGCGAATACAATACTTCATTTTTTGTAAAGGGAAGTAAAAACGTTTCAGCGCCAAGAAATCAAATCAAAAACCGACTAATTGTGCAAATTCGTTAAATTGTTTTTAACACTTATTAAGCATGCTGACCTTATATATTTTTTTCAACCTAACTTTTGATTAGAGCGTTGCGAGGTTTTTGGCATCAAAGTTAAAAATTGTATGTATAACAATACCGTTTACTCTCTACTGTAAGATGCCAAAATCAGGGGCACAAACTTTATTTAATTTTGGGTATGTTGACTAATACTACACACATAATGAGTCCAATTTCGACTTGGGAAATACGATATAGCACGTAAATCGAGGCTTTTACCTTTGCTTTTATTGTTACATTCAATATTACGAAATTTTTTATGAAAAATATGTCATACAGCATTTTTTTTTTCCTTTTCAGAATGTTGTGTGTAGATCATGAAAATGTCAAGCCCGACATTCTGATGCTGGGTAAAGCATTATCTGGAGGCGTTTATCCGGTAAGAAACAGGAAAAGTACAGTGTCTTCACCATTGAGAAGAGCTAAAATAGGGGGAGTGAAGTCTTTCTTTCGTGAACCAAAGTTCTCAAGTCACGCGATAGATTTTAAAGCTAAGCATTGTGAAAGAAATCAGATTTCTTTCGCTTGTTTCACGCAAAACGTGCCAACCATTCGTCGTTGTTGAGGCACGTGATTTGGGGTCTTCGGGTCAGTTTTTGCTAATCCAATGATTAAACTTGCTCCCTCCATTATAATTCCTGCTCTAAAATTTTCACATACCGAATTAAACATTTTGATTCTAAGAAATACCTTTGTGCTGAAAAGTTACATATAACAATACAGCGTTAAAGTGCACAAATGTGTAAGAAACGTCTGACACGAGTTTTGGGTTTACAAGGAGCTATTTTTTAATGCATGAGAAGTGAGCTTATGGATGGAAAGACACAAAAACTTTTCCCGGATTTTTTTCATCCATAAGTTTGGATGTTTTTCACCCAATTCTGCGAGGTCCTGGGATTGACTAAAAATTTAATTTTAATGTCATAGAAAACTTTTGCTCTTTTTTTGAAAGGACTACTTTTGTTACTTGAATTAGTGGTTTGCTCGAATTCTGTACACCAATTGTAGAGCACAACAAAGTTTGATCTCAATCAGCAATTATCGTTTGATACCCAAAAGTGTTCCCTAAAATAGTCCAATGCGTCTTAACAAAGCTTCACTCGTATGGGACGAGAAAGCATTTTTGCTCAAAAAATGATGCGCTTTATGAAAACACATGCTATGGGTCCAGTGCAGTTTGGTTTACTGGGATTAAATAAATGGACATTTAGCATTTTTTGTAAGTTAAAGGTTTTGAGTGCATTCCTGTTGGAAACCATAGTCTATAGCCTACATGCCCACACACAGACAAAGCTGAATTCTGATTCCAGTTACCATGAATGTTATAATCTTAACTCATTGCAAGGCAGAATCATCAATCAGTTTTGCTCTGGTGTTGCATTGAAATCAGAAAAAGACCTTTATTTCAATATTGCAAATCGCAGTATCAAAGGTTTTTTTTTGGTACACCATATTTTCTTCATAACTCATTAAACTTCAAAAGCAAAACTTCCTATTAAAGACTTTTTCACCGCAATCAGCAAAAAAAAAGCAAGTCACATTTTAGCTATTTATCAAAAAATTACTTTAAAAGCTTGGTTTTTTAATTCCCTCTGTCGGGCGCGAATGCTTCGCTTAGGCCAACTAGTTTTATAATTTTAACAGCATTTATATTTTGAAGACTACTGTTTAATCTGATTAAGTAGCAATACAATTGGCCAGTTTTTTATATAGTTATAAGACTATGTTTACTCATTTTGGACATGTTTACATCCTAAATAGGTATCAGCTGTTTTAGCAAATGACGATGTGATGCTGGTCATCGCACCTGGGGAGCATGGATCCACCTATGGAGGAAACCCTTTGGCAGCAAAAGTTGCCATTGCCGCCTTGGAGGTAAGTCCTGTACTTCAATGATAGCGAGGGCTTCGCTATATTGCGCTTGTATGGAGCCAATAAAGGAGAAAAGTTTTCGGAAGTGAAAAGCCGATATCATTAAACCTTACTAGTGCAATAATGTTCAAGTAAATGATAAATGTTTGCTTTAAAGTATTAGTATAGGACAGCTGTTTTGGAAAAATACGACCCAAAACTGTAAGCGTATTACACTTATGTTATCATCAGGGGCGTGCACAGGGGGGGGGGGGGCGGGAGAAGGGACACCTATTGGCCCGAGCCTGAAGAGGACCCAAGATTGGTGAAATATATGGAAAGACGTAGGAATAAACAAAATGGAGGGGGGAGGGGCAGTAAAAGTCATTTGTGACGGTCCCCAAAATTTCTGTGCACATCCCTGCTTATCATAAAAAGGATATGAACTAATTCCCCTCCCCCCCTTTTTTTTTTTGGAAAAAGTTAAAAAGGAGAGAGAGATCTTTTTGTTCCTTAAAACTTGCCAGTCACTTGGAATTAGCCATTGAGAAAAGATAAATTGGAGGGAGTGAAGACTCATTTGTGAAGGAAAGACCTCAAGTCACATGATAGATTTTAAAGCAAAGCATTGGATGAAATCAGGTTTCTGTCGCTAGTTTTATGCAAAACGTGTCAATCGTTCGTAGTTGTTGGGTCAGGTGACTTGGAGTCTTTGCCTCGGCTTTTGCTAAGAAAATGATTGGACTTGCTCCCTCCATTTACTAATTCCTGCTCTAAGGAATCAACAATTGGATTTTTTTGCTTTCTAATTTGAGCGCTTCTATTAGTCAATATATTTCATTTCCTTTTTTTTTCTTTTGCGCAACTCGTACATTTAATACAGAAGCTAAAGAGGAATTGAAATCCAGGACCACCGAGAGCTAAATTGGGACCCTTGTCAATTTAATCGCCGTAAATCCATGAAACTTATAAAACTACTCAGATTCCGAGCCGGGCCCTTCCAAGTTCCAGATCCCTAATAGTTTTCGACTAGGCTGACATGACCTATCGTCGGCCCTGCTGAAATCCATACTCACTCGAATTGTAAAATTTGTGACTTACGCCACTATCCTTCAAATCCGTCCACAAATTCAGTCAGTAACTGCTCTGAGAATGACGTCGAATTTACCTGTTCTCACATTAGAAATTTAAAACTGTCAAGCTGTTATTGAGATTGAAACCATTTGAAGATCGGATCGAAAACATGAGATGCCATTCAAAATACGTACTACTGCAAACCTTGGAATCTATGGATCAAGGTTTGAAGTGTTTAGCTAGTTTTTTCAAAGCAAACGCAATCGTTCTCGAAAGTATAGTGCGGCTCAGTTTATTTGAGTTATAACCTTGACAATGTTTACCTCTTTTTGGGATTTCAGTGAAAAAGAATCGCGTTATTGGCGCGGATTTGAGTTGGAATATTTTTGCATAACACCGTGGGAAGTAACCCAACTCACTCAGTACTGACCACCCTAATTATTCCAAAAAGAGGTGAACATAGTGGTTGTAGCTCATTTTATCAGAGGCTCACTGTATGAATTGGAGGTACTGTGTTTAAGAGCTTTGACTTGTAATTGTAGGGTTCATGTTCAAGACCTGGGTAAAATTTTTTTATCTTTTATGGGGAATGCAATACCGGACCGAGAACTCAATACCGGGTATTCGGTATTTTTACTTCCCTTTACGTAGTAGAAGTATTGTATTCGCGAAAAAAATTTCACTCAAAAATCGACATTAATTTTCATTTTGCTCACCCTCGAATGAATGTTGAGGTTTATTTTCGACCCGACCACACGTGCATATATGCCTAAGAACATACAGACACCCAAAATATCCATTTTGACGATCCCCGTATTAATTACGAGTTTCCTCGTGACGTCCGTTCGTTTGTATGTATGTGCGTATGTATCTCGCATAACTCAAAAACGGGATGGCGTAGAACATTGAAATTTGGTAAGTAGACTCCTAGTGGGGTCTTTTTGTGCACCTCCTCCTTTGGTTGCATTCGGATGCTCCAAAAGGGATCTTTTACACCTTTTTGGGGGGAAATCATTGTTGATTTCGGTGCAAACTCAAGGGGTGATAATTTGGTCACTTGGCGATATATCGCCAGGATTTTAGTCGCCAAGTTTTGTTGTCAACTAACTGCGACAAATTTGGAGGTGTTTTTTTTTTTTTTGAAAATCTGGTTTTGATTCTGCCATTACTGACGATATTTTGAAAGTAAACCACTGAATCACATTAAAATTGCCAATAATAGGGAAATTAATCTGTGTAAAAAGTTTTTTTTGCTTCGGTTCGCAAATAACTACGGGTTAAAATATTTACAGTGTTTCCTTGCTTACTCCAAGGCACTATTATCATTAAATTGGAGTAAAAGGAAGTCATGTGATACACATATCAGCACGTTTCAAACATGATATCGGAATACTGGTACTTGAAATTCCTCAGAAAATAGTCCAAAAACATTGTTTTGTTGCCACAGTTAATAATGTTGTTCGAAAATCGCATTACTTAGGAAAACGCATTGTGAACAAATATGAAATGAAAGAACAAATGTCATAATGAAAATCAACAATAGTAAGAAACATACTGCATCTATGGAATTGTCTCTAAGCTTGGAATTCATTTCAGTGCACAACTTTCCTGCAGTTGAAAATACGTACGTTTTCTAAATTCGCGCAAGTTGGTGGAACAGTTAACCATGCGCAATACGCCTCTTCTAATTGCCTTGAAGTCCTTTATCTTCAAAAAATTTGGTGTGTTGAGTGTTATTTTTGGAAAAATCCCTTTGTGTGTGAGTGTTTCTTTTTTTACTATGCGTATTATCATTATTATTATTTTATTCATTTGTTGAATGAACTTATAGCTAGTTGAAAATTTTCTTCGAGAGACGATAATTTTACAATATAAAGAACATCTTGAATGATTTTCTCTGGATCAGAATAGGCGAACATTTGCTTTTTATGACCCCTTTGGTTTGAAATTTAAGACGAACTTAGCCAAATATGATCTGTTAGTTTCTTTAATTCGATTTCGTTTTCTTTTCAAAATTCTTTTCAATTTACTTATGTAAACATCTGAAAATATGCTCCAGTTGATTATAGCTTAACTGCATGCACATTTTCAAAGTAATATGCAATTTCTAAATATTATCTTGTCAAGTATAAAGCTAAATAGCAAGATAAGACAACTAATGCCAGTGACAACAAATTATCATTTGTTATACTAACCAGAAAAGTTTCTATAAAAATTCAGTACAGTTGAGACAATATTTAAAAAATATAGACATCAAAGTGTTATTGCAATTGATGATTGGAATAAATTTTTCACAGGACAAATACATTTGAAATTACACATGAAATTATTTTCACAGAAAGGAAAAAGAGTGATCAAGAAAATGCGAAAAATAAAAACACGGTGAAAAAAAGCGCTGAAAAGTGCGGTTAATCTCACCATCTAGTAATGAAAATATCATTTTAAAATCTTTCCGCTTCTTTTATTTAATGGTATTCTATTAGTTCGTTCTGCTCAAGCCAAATTTTTGCATCAATAGATTGATGCTGGTTCTGTATCGTTTAAAAAGAAATGTACAGTAAAAATAAAAGTAGATATTTAATAATTTAAATTGAGAACTCTTTAAAACTATTATTTTCAGTTAATACCGAAAATACCGGTATTTTTCTTCGCAAATACCGGTATTACAAAATTGCAAAATTGTTCGAAATACCGCTGTTCGGTATACCGGTATTGTAATCACTAATCTTGTTTTATACGAAGAAAATTAATAGTTATTAATGTTTACTTTGACTCATTCCTGTTGACTTTGCGCTTCTGCAAATATTTTTATCTCAAGCTCTAAAATATTAGATTGAAAAAACACAATCTTTTTAGAAGGTTTTTCAAAAAGATTTTTTGTAATTTCTTCAAGTTTGTAAAAAGTGGAGCTGCCCACTTCTCGCACCTAGTTTTTCAATTGTAACATCTTTAAAAATATATAAAAAAGCGTTTTTTTTCCCTCCGTTAACGAATGTATTTATTTTTTTCCATACAGGTCCTGGAGGAAGAGAATCTCGCCAAGAATGCAGAAGATATGGGGAATCTTTTGCGAGAAGAACTGAATAAGTTGCCAAAGGATAAGGTTGAAATTGTACGAGGAAAGGGGCTGTTGAATGCAATAGTCATACACAAAAGTAAGCTTCCAGATAAAAATTGCGAATGATATTTTCTAAAATACTGTAGATAATTTGCTGTTAAAATTAATTAAAATTGCCCTGAAAGATGCCAAAATTTTCTCATATGTTTATAAGAGTTTTGGTTGTGATGGCAAATAGGGCAGGCATAATGACGCCTTCAGAGGTAAAGTATCTCAAGTTCAAGTTTATAAGAATTTTTTTTTCCTGTGGACTAATACTGGTCAATGGTGTATGTTTTCAGAGCCAAAATGAACTAAGTCCATACTATTGCAGTTTTTTAAACTAATAGCAGCAGTTGTCTTGAGTCTTGAACGATATCAGCTAGTTTTAATAAAATTTTTAATGAACACGACTGTCTCAAAACTATACACGGTAGACTTAAACCACCTTCGCTATGAACACATCATATAAGTTACTTGGAAAGGCTTACACGATTATTTTTTTTACGTTGGATGACCATTTGTTTTCTTTCTTCGGTTTATTTATTTTTTGAGCATAATTTTCTTACTGTCTTAAGTTTTTTTTTTTTTTTTTTGTTCCTTAAAATTCTACCACACTCCTTTGTTTAATCAAGATTGACATTACTGGAATGTAAGAAAACGCCTAACTGTTGTGCCAGTACTTCGGAAGGTTGGTCTTAAGTCCAATGGAAGCCAAGATGTCTGAGACACCAGATTAATCCATTGCACCTTTCACTGCACTTATACTTCTGATTACCTTACATATGATTTTTCGTGTATCGCGTGAAAGCGTCGCCAAACCCTTGACATTGGAGTGAAGTCTTGGGATTTCCATTAAGCGTGGAGACAGTTCCTATGTCGAGGATCGAGCCGGAGTGGTCCTGCTGAAAAACAACCACCACTCACTAGGCAAAGTGGACACTAGTCTCTTTAAATGCAACTCGGAGCAATGGCGGATTCATAAAGTTTTAAGGGGGAGGCGATTCATTTTTATTTCTTACTTCAACTGTATGATGTATGTACACAGTTTTACAAAAATTATCACAAAAATTTCGAAAATTCTAAACATTTCCGGGAGACAGGGGAGGACCCCAACTTCCTTTCCCCAACACCTAAAATTTATGAATTGCGTGTTTTAAACTTCAATATCGAAATATTACCGGTGGGGTGTCCTTCAAGGGAGGGGAGATTGCCCCCCGCGCTCCTCCCTTGTATCCGTCATGACTCGGAGTAATTCTTTTATATCTTCATACTTATTCTGCATCTCTGAAGCGTGCAAATGGCGATTGATAAATACCAGATACCGTCGCATCAGAGCAACAGTAGGAGATCTTAGTGTTATTTCTGGGATTAGATTTCTTACTGTTGCTCTGAGGCGATGATATGATCTTTCACCGGAACTACAACATCTTCCCTCGGAAATTTCCAAGAGTTCTATATTTCCGTCAGATCTGAACACGCTTTGTTATTAACTATGAGATATTTTTAGTACGTACAGTAGGTGCAATTGCTGCATCTCTTTTATTTCCAGTGACGTTCGACCAAACAAATACGAAGAAAATATTATGCCACTGTGAGGATAGTTTATTTTACAAACTCGTTCATTATCCATGAGCCAGTATATGTGTGAATAATGTGAGCGCCCTTTATATAAATCCAGTTTTACAACGAGTATTTTTCAAATACACATAGTTTTTAGATGATCAGGATTTCACATAGGGGGATTTTCCCCATACAAATCCACAAATGAGGTAGTGAGAAAAAGGGATGTAAGTATAAAACAAAAACAGTACAAATAGTAGGTGAACCTCTTCCCTGCTATTTGTACTGTTACAAGAGATAGTACTAGTAGTCCTGTTAGTTGCTGCTATACAGCATGATTAAGAAAAAAAATCAATAAAAGCCTACCTAGGACCGGAACGTGAAACGTGTTTTACTCAAAACTTGAAAATGTCCACTGACGTCCCTTTGCTTCTCACTACTTCAATTGCCTTCTGATCTTTGCCAAATTTGGCTCAGAGGTCCTTTCATACTCAGGAGTCCACATAAGCTTATTCTCTCCTCCTATGAGGAGCGTACCCCAACCCCCTTAGTGAGATTTTAGCCAGAAAATCTGTTGAAACAGAATGTTTATGTCTATTAACTATGACTGAATTGGTTGAATTAAAAAAAAAATCCAAAGAGTTCTGAATTTAAATTTTGAGTCATAAAATAGTTCTTACCATAATCATTAAATTATGTTAACTTGTTGCACGTTGTTGGGGCAATTTTACACTATTTGTTTCTTAATATTTAAGCCAGATTGTTGAACATGCGTCACTTGAAGCAACTTTTATTTTCGATGCAGACAACGCAACGTCGGGTAACGCAACTAATTGAAAATGAAACACATTTGCATCCAGTTTTGGTTTTGAGTCTAACCTGCTTACATTCTTTTCAGGAATTCTTAATGACTATACGCAACTGTACATTTCTTATTTTCTCTTTCAGACTATGATGCGTGGGACGTGTGCCTTCGGTTGCGTGATAACGGCCTTCTTGCGAAACCCACTCACCAAACTATAATCCGCTTCGCCCCTCCACTGGTCATAAACCGTGAAGAAATGAAAAATTGTGCCGAAATTATCAAAAAGACCATAGATAGTTTGTAAATGATGAGTCAGAGTTCACAGATGTATTATAAAAAATGATGTATTTGTTACTGTTTTAATACTAAAAATTTGTTACTCAAACTCGTGATTTGTCTTATTGTGTGGTGCGTTTATCAACTACAGTTGGCTTTCTCTTTAACGACTTTCAAGGGACCGCGAAAAATCGTCATTAAGTAGAAAGCGTCCTTAAATAGAATGCTGTTAACACCATAGTGGACCCTCTGGGATCGTGAAAAGCCGTCGTTATAGAACGTCGTTAAATAGAGCGTCGTTAAACAGAGAGCCAACTGTATTTAAGGTAGTGCCGGATCTAGGAGGGAGCAAGCCGGGTCCATTGTCCTGGAAGGCAACCTCTGGGGATGTCAAATTCAACTAACCAATTTCTATAGTTTTTTTAATATTTTTAATTCGATATAAAAGCTTGAATAAAGATGGGGGTATAAAGGCGGCAGTTTCAAGGTTATGCGCCAGTTCGGAAAAATCGAAAATTTCGCATTGATCGGGGGGGGGGGGGAGTGTCAAACCTTCTCAGGACTCAATCAAGAACCATAGTGGGGGCATTGTGCTTGATGTTCACGTGGTCCTTTCTATTCCGCCCTTTTTCTATTTACCATATCTTAAGTCTATAATATGTCATTGAAATATTTTAAGTAGTTATGTTTTAAAGCAAGTATGTACCATTGAAAACACATTAATACACGTTTACACTTGCCTTACAATTAATCAGTTTCTTAAATATACATTTTATTTGTATTTTTACCACTCTACTAATAATTTCAAACAAATCTTCAGAGTGGTTTTCTCTCCTGTTTTAACTGAAACATTTGTTGTATGAATACAATTAAAGCTCTAACAAACTGCCCTTCGACGACAGTCAAAGACAAATCGTTTCAAAAAACCATTCACTTGAGAGCATTTGAAGGTGGTGCGACCGTCCTCTTTAAATAGACTTAAAAAAAAAAAAAAAAAAAAACTCTTGGAACGAATCTACTGCGGCAACAAGTCCTGTCAACGGATTGTGATTTAAAGCAATTGGGCTTAGTTTGTGGATGAAAGTGGAATCGTTTTGTGAAGTGATTTTGCTCACAGCTCACTAAAACGTAGAAGTAATAAAAAAAGTTTAAAGAAAGTGCCGAAATTGTACCGGTAGAAACTGTTAAAGAAACCTTGATTTGTGGAAATTATCAACTATCAAAGGGACCTCTGGCCCTCAAACTATGAAGGACTACGTGCCAGACGCCTTGCCTTCAGAAGACAAAACAAAATAGATGGTGGTGCCATCTATGGACAGTTTGAGAATTTAGAACCAGGCCGGGAGCCGAATAACTTTCTGGTCTGGCACCCCTAGAGGTCGTTTCACTTGGAGGACATTGTGACCACGAACGTTTGTGGAAATTAAACTGGTTATTACTTGGAAGCATTTCACTTCATTTTATAGTTGTTTACAGCTCTCTACGTGAGGTTTTTTAGTTTTATGTATAAAAGATTTAAAAACAATATAGTTAACGTTGCAGTTTACTTTTGCCGAGAGTGGTATTGTGGCTTGGCGTTGGCCTCTTACACTAATAGGCGCTGGTTCGAAAGTGTCACCAGTTTGTGGATTTTCAAAATGTAGAAAATTGACATCGTCGATTTCGTTTGATTATGCGCCATGTAAAAAAATTCAAGGAGCATTCGTTTAGCTTTGAATACTCTTGGATAAGTAAAATTCTTTGTGCAGTTTTGCATTGTAAGAGCACTGGTGCCTCCATCTGGTAGTGAAACTGGATGTCAAATTCTTGCGGGAATGGCATTCGCCAAAATTGGCGGAAAAGATATATCACACTAGCCCTTCTCCCGGTACCAAACACTATTTGTGGTTTAACCGGTTGAATGGAACCCTGAAGACAGCTCTATTTTCTTATCCAGACCAGAAACCGAGAAATCCCTGGTTCAGCACCACCAGAGGTATCCATTCACGTGGAGGCTTTGTGCCCACGACTTATTTGACGTGCCTCAGTCACCATTTACAAACGTGGAAGATCTTCTACCAGCTGGCATCGAATCCGGTACCCTTCGTTTTTTTTAGTCTAAGGACTAAACGCTGAGTGGTGGGTGATGCGAAGAAAAGGTACCCTTCGGTTTTCTCCTAAGGGCTTTCGTGATGGGAAAGTCGATCGCGTTACGATTAAAACATGAAACACGACCGGATTGGCCAACATACACTTTGTGATCTCGCTAATCGCGTCGAGACGGCGGTGTGACAGGTTGCTACCGGTTCGACCGCCAGAGAGCGACCGCAGCGTTTCCGAACGCGGTTCGCTGACGTCACCGGTTCCACCGGAAGTGTTTCAGAACGCGTGCGGTGGCACTGCGGCCACCGATCCTTGCTTCCGAATAAACCCTATGTACCCATATTGTGCTATCTGTCATATTGGACGTGTGTTCATAAACGGATCCTGAATGACCAAGTACACAAACCCAAGAAAAAGTTGTCAGTGAATCAAAATCCATCTAGTGTGGGGCATTAGGAATGCTTTGCATTTTAAGTCAAGTCGATTTATTCCTCGTTTGTTATTTGCCGGCATCAGTGGTAAGTCGCTTTTATTTTTCACTTTATCTATTTTATGTCTTTGTATACTACAATGTTCTTGTTTAAATATTCAACTTCTTACTAAAATGCTCAAGGATTAAAAAAGTTCACTACACTATGTTTGAGTATCATTTATTTTAACTACAAGATGGGAATTTAAGTTTCAATTTTAAGCTCCTAAGTCCAAAACTTTAGTATCTACATACAAGTGTTTAAAATTAGCTATTGGAGTTTTTACGAAATCCTTGGGTCTTATTTTGATTTCTGTCTCGACCAGCGATTCATAGTATCCTTTCCATGCCTTCCAGTTAATGCCGTTTGCAAAAGTGTCGTGTTTTCCATGCAAATATAAACCGTTCAAATTCGCTGAATGGCAGGTATTGTACCACCATGCTCCACTATACTTTTGAGCGCAGATTTCTTTGCCTTTTTGGTTGTCATTATTTCTATCTTTTGTAGAAAACTTTTGGCCATCGTGATGTCCTGTCATCGAATCACCTGAAAAAAGTTACAAATTTCAAAGCTCGAGCAATGAATTAAAAATATCTGATTTAATTGTTTTCAGTATTCAAATGATTTTTATAAATTCCACGAAAATAATGCATTTAAAAACTACTTGAATAGCTCAAATCGGGTGTCTTGTGCGAAAATAGTACAAATCATGTTCGAAACTGAATTTTTTCAATCAATTTTTGTTTTTGCAGCTATTTAATTATGGTTTCATTCTGTGTTTAAACTGTGTACAATGAAGTGACAACGGGTTTAGCACAAGGAATTTATGAAAAGCATTAAAATATTTTGTTTTGGAGAAAAAAGGTCAAATCAATTAGTCTTGAAATGAAATACAAAATCGGTGTCTTCCCAGTTTCCCGACATTTCACCCCCCCACCCCCTGCTTTTCAGTTTCAATCATATCTTTTGATCTATTAAAAGGGGGGGAGGAAATTTGAAATGTCAGAGAAACTGGGAATATACCATAAAATCGTGCTGAAATGCAACAATACAAAATATCATTTAAATTATATCTTTCACTTAAAAAAAAATATAGTAATCAAACTCGGGGAAAAAAAGTCCCTGGAAAGCGTATTTTTTTAAAGTTTATTTATATCTTAATAATTTCTACGGTTCATACTGTCTTCTCTGTTATAGCCATTTCAGAGGATAAAATAAACATTAAACATTTACTGTAAAAGCACTTATTTTCCTGAAAATAAAGATATCGATGATTTCGCTATCTGTCAGTTTCGCAAATATTACATGAACAGAACTGAAATTCGCAAACTGAATTTCGCAAAAGAGCTTTTGCAGTGCTCTTAAACTTGAAAAATCCTTAAAAAGTTAGTATAATGTTTATGCTTAAAAAGCTATCTTAAATTCCACGGTTACCAAACAAGGTGAGTCTCATTTCTTCTTTCTGTTATAGGCAAGTTGTGTTTTTGAATGTCCACTATGTTGCGTATGTATTAATGATTAAAGCAACAAGTTCTTTTTTATGGAAATTAAATTCTAAATTAGAACTATTATTGCAATCCACGCTTGTTTCGGTGAATGTACCTCCGCTTTATGATCAGAAGGTTTTTTGTTTTTCAATTGCTTATTTACTTATTTCTGTTATTTGTCCATTCTATTACACGGAGCGGTAAAAATATTTTAGCTCTTAGACGATTACTTTTCTACAAATTATTGATTACTTAATTATACACAGGGGCGGAACCAGAAATTTTTGTAAGGGGAGTCAAATTTCAGTGGTCAGTTAAGTGGAAGAAAAACAAAGTATAATTTGAACTTTCTTCAAAATATCTTAATAACCTATACATGTATTCTAATAAAAAATATTATCAAGAAAAATATGCATAACAATTTATTCATTGCATAGTTTGCTGCTTATATTTGAGTTATTTAAATTGTTCAAATAAATAAAATTACACATTTTTTACATTTAATGTGCCGAGAAAATTTCGTTGCAATGAAAACAACTATGGCACAACATTGTTGCATTCAAGTTTTGTACAACAAAGTTAAAATAAGTACAGCATTGCAGACATGCGTTTCGGAGTTTGTATTGTAAAAAGATTAATATATGGGCTTACTGGACCGAAGCTCAGGAGCCATCAAGGTTTAGGACCTCTATTTTTTCAAAGTTACACAATATGTAATAGAATTTGCATTTATTAGACTTCGAGACAAGTCTAACAAGACTAAGTAAAAAGGGATTAACATTGATTACCTGCACTAATTTTTAAGGACTAAAAATTGACTTTCAACAATAATAATAAGAAAAAGAAATATAAAATAATAATAAAGACTTTCTCATCACAGGGGAGTCAGCTGACCCTTTGACCTTCCCCTGAATCCGCCCTTGCAAGTGAATGAGGAATCAATTTTAAATATGATTAGTAGGTGGAAATTATTAAAACTAATTGAACAAAATTCAAAAGTGACTGTTATGTCTTGTATCATTTTCATTCGAATGACCCTTTTATACGTTAAAAAATAGATTTCAATTCTATAATGCTCCCATTTAAATAATGTTGAAACTTCCTGCTGATATGCTCGAGGATTAAATAAGTTCACGATACTAATTGAGTATTATTTATTTCAAGGTAATTAATAGTTTAGTTTCTAAACTGCAAAATTCAAAACTTTAGTATCCACACACAGGCGTTTAGCATTCACTATAGGAGCTTTCACGAAGTCTTTGGGTCTTATTTTAATTTCTGTTTCGGCCAACGATTCACGGAATCCTTTCCATGTCTTCCAAACTACACCATCTGCATAAGTGTCGTGCGCTCCATACAAATATAAACCATTCAAATTCGCTGAATGGCAGGTATTGTACCACCACGCTCCTTTATATTTTTGAGCACAGATTTCTTTGCCTTTCTGGTTGTCGTTATTTCTATCCTTTGTTGAAAACTTTTGACCATCATGTTCTTTAGTCATCGAATCACCTAGAAAAATAATTTCTAGTAAAATTTCTCAAACCACTTCCAATACTTTCGGCACTGTATTAAAACTATTAGATTTAATCGATTTCTTCATTCTAATTATTTGTATATGTTACCGTTAAAGTATGAAATCCGTTATTTTATAGAGTACCTAGTTATTATTTCATGGAATATCTGATCGTGTCCGTCATGGAATATCTGATCGTGTCCGTTAAAGTGCAAAACTCTCTTGTATTTCATGGTTTAACTAGTTATTTCATAGAATAACGATCTGCAGCCCGTTAAAGTGTAAAATAATCTAGATCCGGTCAGTTGCTACAGCTCAAAGTTTATGTACTGGTCAATGATTTAAAAATTGTTCGTGTAAAACTCAGTGTGTCAACAAAAAATGTTTTTGGTTTTAGAAATAATGTTCTTTGTAACTCCAAGTGTCATTTTAGTAATCCTTGTTGTAACATGATTTTATGGTACGTTTCCATAAATAACATTTATGTGCTGCATAAATTAGATAAATTGCTTATTTTTCATTTTAATTGTCCATCATCAGTTTATTTATGGAATACCTAGTTATTTCATTTCAGGTGAATTGTTTATTTTACACTTTAACTGTCTCTCATTAGTTAATTTATAGAATACCTAGTTTTTTCATAGAATAACTAGTTAAAGTGTCAAATTAATAACATATTACACACTTTAACGGACACGATCAGTTATTTCATGGAATATCTAGGTATTCTATAAAATAACTGCATTATATACTTTAACGGTAATATATACATTGCATGGAAACGAATTCATTCAAAGAACAAATTAGCAGCTTGAATCTATACCAGCGGTTCCCCGCCTTTTTTTACCTCGCGAACCTCTTTTAAATTCTTAAAGAAATTGGCAAACCCCTTGTGCAATAAGTAACAAATAACAAGAAAAATTTAGAAAAAAAAACCCTTCCACACAATAGTTAACGCAAACATAACTACAAAATACAGAAGTACAAACTAAAATGATGTCAAAAAAAAAAAAAAAAAAAAAAAGAAAAAAAAAAACTCAACTGAAACAAACGCAAGTTTTTTTTTTTGACCATCCTGCAATTAAGAAAAAAAAAAAAAAACTTCTAATGGGATGTTTTTGTGGAATGAATGAATTCCAAGTTAGGCTAAAATATCTGACAGTTTTAGTCTTACTTGCGTCTGTATTTATTTCTGAATCTGCTGAAAATCCATTGCACGTAGAAATGTTATCAAAAAGGTGATAAAATTTTTAATATGAACTTTTCTGACACATTTACTTTTAACTCTGAATCAGAAGTCAATAGATCTTTAAAAATACTTTTTTACAAAACTGCTTCAGATTAACTAAATGATATTTTTTTCTGCCAGTAAAATTAGATAGATCTCTAAATTAATATCTTCTTGAAAAGCACTACGTGTCTAGCTGCTTTATAGAGATATACTGCACGCATTAAACGTTCCAGTGCTGAAGAATTTTCTTGTCCTTATACTAAATGGGAGAAACAAAATGAGTAGTTATTTTTGTTTTATCTATATTTTTTTTTTTTTTTTTGGAAAGAAGAATATGCCTATAACTAACTCCAATTATTTTTAACAAGAAGTTCCGTCCAGAACTAAGCGTGCCTACTTTCCCGTGTATCCATATCTACTTTCTAGTATCTTATCAATATTCTTAAATAGCTAAAATCGCAAATTGTTTCAAACATAACTTTTTAGTATTTTAAGCCGCTTTCTAGGAATAAAATATGCCTAACTCGTCTAAAGAATTAGATGCGTAAAATGAATAAACGAACAAATAAAATAGCAGCACCTTTAAAAGAAAGCAGCTAATACACTTTTTTCCATTAAAAATTTTTTTAACCGCTTTCAAAAAGAAAAAAAAATGATTAAAATTAATAAGCTCATTAAACTAAATACATGATATCAACCAAAAAAAATTTAAAAAAAAAAAAAAAAAACGTTTTTCCCTTGTTGCCAAAAATTATTTTTAAATGAAAAATGTACTTTCCAAAATGAATAAAAAAATGAAATGTCAACTTAAAAAAATAATTTTCATTGTTAAAAAAAAAAAAATCGTCGGCGCACATTTTAATGTAGAAACATAAATGACTTCGAGTTTATCCGCCGAAAACTAAATACATAAATTAAAACTTTAGAGTGAAAATAAAAACAAATCATATTAACAATAATTATTCCACAGTTAAAACCATGGCTGCTGAGTCGGAATCAATCTCATTTTGGGATAAAAGAGTCAGATTCGGGAGCCGAAGGTATTTAATTCAAAGACTCTGAGTTGGAATCTGTCATTTCCCTTCGAGTATGCAACCAATGTTTGAGGAGTCGGACTTATTTTGGGAAAAAGGAGCCGGAATTGGACTTTTGAGATAAAGGAGTCGGAGTCGAATATCCAAGAATCGAAGTCGGTCATTTTTCCTCCGTGTATAAATTTTTGCCAAAACCACGAAGTCAGAGTCGAAGTTGGGGAGTCGGAGTCCGACTAATTGTCGGGCACAGGAGTCGAAGTCAGGGGCCCCAAAATTGTCGGAGTCGAGAGTTTGTCGCCAAGAGCTATTTCTAACAAAATTTGTGTGAAGTAAATCCGCCTTCAAGTGCGGAATCTACATTAACTTTCAGTTTTCTCTTAGGTGCTATGTTAAGGGATTTTAACTGTTCAAAATTGAACGGAAAATTGTTCAAATCAAAAAGTGAAATAAAGGAATGAAGTGTCCTCGCCGAGATCTTTCGAACAAAAATAATATTTGTTCAAATCGGACTATTCACTCAAAAGTTATTAGGAGGGGGGGGGGGCAGACAGACCGACGGACATTTTTCCCCATCTCAATATCCTACTTTCCAATTTTTAATTTATTTAATTTTTTTTATTTTTGACATTTTTCGCGATATTTTCAAGATGCATTAAGCCTTTTTTCATGCTTTTTCTTCTTTCTCTGACTTTTACTGGGAAAGTAGGCTAAAAAGGTGATAAGGTGATAATTTTTCTGCACAAATTTCATGAATTCCTTTTCTATGCAGCGCAAATTAAGTGCAAGTTCTAAGTCCCTTCATTGTTTTTTTCTGTGTACCTCAAATTCACAACTTTCACCCAGGAATTTTTTTAAAAGTAAATTAAAAAAAAAAATTACACCTACTGAGGTATTTTTGGGTTGTTAACTAATTATTGTTGAAAATTATAGCAACAAACAGCTCTTCGTCACACTAAAATAGCAAAGAAAAGTTTGTTACACCATCGAAAATGAACAACAAATATTTCAGACGCTAGCGTATGCTCCGTGAACTTTTCTCATCAAATTTAATTGAATTTTCCAATCAAAAGCTACTGAAAAACCCAAGGAATTTGTATGCTTTCATTGTATTTAAAAATCGAACCTTTCCGGCACTGTGTAGACTCTGCAATAACAAAGTCTTTAAATTTTCAAAATATCTCAGCAATTATGCTAACATTTACATTTAAAAAGCGTTGAATGTGCGAGACAAACGAATCAATGATAAACAAAAAGAAAAAAAAAAAAACACTTGAACTAAAGACTTCATATCTAACAAGCATTTTGAAATTCCGTCATTGCAGTATTGTTTCGCGAACCCCCTTTATAACTCTTGCGAACCCCCGGGGGTTCGCAAACCACTGGTTGGGAACCGATGATCTATACTATTAATTTCTGTGCGCGTCTGTCTGTGTTATCAGGTCAATAGTGGTACCGTTGGATACAGGACGTACAAGGAAATTCATTCCACTCTGTTTGGCCCCTCTTAACCGTAAGAGGTCGGGCATCCAGTCCTGATGATATCCAGGAATGTCCCAACGACACTAAAACCTGCCGTAGGTGGCAAACGGAAGTTGGCGAGCTGAACGAGCAGGGGGTGGATCCCCCTAGTTAGAAAATAAATGTTTGCAGTGTTCCGAAAATGTACTTTACATAAATTATTTCAGAACAGAAAGAAAAAATACGATTACTACTTTGAAACGGGCATCCGTCGGTCTGGTGGAAATACTTTTGGGCTCGGCGAGTCCGAACCGCCAAAGATCAAAGGTTTATGAGCACAAAAACTAAATAAGTAAGTTATTTGCAAAACTTTTTTGCATTTATAACAATACCTTTATGAGCCACACTAATAATAAGTGAATTTTCTTTGAGTCACAGGCCGCATAGTTTTGAAAAAAACATTGCCAGTCCAGAGTTCACTCACATTCCAACAATTTTTGAATATAAAAATATTTACGAAATAGACATCAGTTTTTTTCCCCCCTATTTCATGTGAGATCCGAAGAAGAAATTTTCAGCAAGATTCCAAAACATTAATGAACAAACAATGTGGTTGCAAAGTTGTTCCACCTCCCAAAGCCTTTACTCCAAATTCGATTTGCAGAATGACATTTCCCTACAAACGTATAAAACTGCATACATCGAATTATTTTATATGAATTAAGTGGAAATGTCAACTTGCATGGAGACAAAACACGAAAGTTTGCAAAAGATTACAGATCATTTTGGTGTCAAATAACAACAAAGTAAACAGAATGAAAACAGGTCTTTGTTCTTTTAAATTTAATTCTGGGTGAGAATATGTCTTTCGCTCATTCTTCAAGGCGTAAATGGATAAAGCTGATATACTTTCTTAAAAGTTAATGAATTTAGATTCTATACCTTTTTCTTTGCATATGGAAGCAATGGGAGCAAGTTAAATAGCCTTGAGTTTTAGTTTAGAAGTTAGGTATAAACATACAAGTGAGAATTTTTTTCATATAATTTCTGTTTTCATGTAAAAAGTAAGTGTTTAAATAGTGGGCTTAAAAAAGTAAATTTTCTAAACACAAGAAATTTTACTTGTCTTTTAAACGTTTTACTTTTGTTATATAAACAAAAACTTCTAACCTGCATCACCACTGTAGTCCTTAATATGCAGTTTGTACTGATGATCCGCATCTTCAATCCAGAATGTGTCATACAATGCATAACGTTCTTCGCCGTCAACGGATTTGAAATCAAAGCGCACAGAATACAACTTCTGGTGTGTTAAAGCAAAAATGTTGTCATTACCTGAAAAAGCAAATTACTTGAAAGCAAAAACACAACATCCGGAAAAAAGCAGATAATTATATGAGGATGCAACTTTTGAAACTACATTTTCATGAAATGGCAGTAGATGATGTCACTCACTATCTGCCAATCACAAAGCGGATGAAAACTAAGGCACAATGAAATCAATAAGCTATCTTTATTTCTTAAAAATAATAATTATCCGGAAAATTAAAGCTTTTGCAATCGAAGATTATAGCCAATATTTTTAACGTTATTTTTAATACTAATATTTTTTTTAACAATATTGTAAACATTTTCCTCCTTTTTAATTTCTAAGCTCATTAAGATTATTCTTTGTTTCTAAAAGTTGTAGTTTTCCTGGATTTTTCAGTTGCGGGTCATATTTCCGAATTAAGGATCATTTGAATTGCTATCCACCAATCTAAAGCGAATAAAGGAGGTGGCAAAGTTAAATCAATCATCCACTGTGAATATTTTGTTTAAGTTAAAACTGCAAATAGCAATGGAGATATCAGAAGCGTGTTTTGGGGATTTTAAATACATTTTTTTTCCATGTCAAAAAATAAGTTTATGAATATAAGGCATCAGACTAAAGTGTTTTTATCTGCAGAACGTGTTATAACACTTCTCTTCACGTTAAACGTGTTTTAGGGAACTAGATTACGGTTGAAATACAGAATTGTTCCTATTTTCCTTTTCACAGCTTATTCATAGCATATGAGCATTTTCATATATGTATTAAGGCAGACTTTCTTTTTAAAGGGCAAAGATTCAATTCTTAGCATCTTTGAAAAAAAAAATGAAGAAATGTTTCGTTTCCTAAAATATAATTTTTGCCCAAAGTAAAAGGAAAGACCTTCTACAAATTCATAAAATATAATATCTGGTTGGAAAAATCAATTTGAAAGGTTCTGCTTATGTCTTATTCCAAAAGTTTTATATGACATTATTTAGGTCTTCTCATATTATTTAATTATACAAATTTTCTGCCACGTTGTAAAATAGAGACTTTCTAAGTCATTTTTGTGAACTCTATGAAAAGATGTATTTCCGTAGTTATTTGTATGTGACGTGCCAAACTCCCCTTGATTTCGAAGGTGAACTCGAAACACATCTCAACTGTGTCATTGAATTTGAACTGTAAAACATTTGAAGAATTATAAATTCAAACCGTTTAGGACACATGAAAAGTCGGCTAACATAAAATTTCGATTCAGAAAATGTAAACTTACCTAACCAGAAGTCTTTTTCAATGTTTCCAAAACCCATTTTATAATTTGTCCAGTTTTTATAAAAATAATCCTTTGAAAAATTCTAGAAAAATTTCCTCTCCTTTGGATTACCTTAAAGAAAATATTTCGATAGATTAGAGTGTGATGAAAATACAATATTCAAATTAGCTTCATTCGTCGTCCGCTGACATAATTTGCGGTTAAAATTTATAGGGTGGTGATTATATTTACAGTGAACCCTCTCAGAATAAATTTTTGCTTTCAATTGATTTGAGTGGTCAAGAGTTCCTACCCCCTCCCCCTAAGAGCAAGAGCAACGTCCCCAAATATCGCGAAACCCCCCCCCCCCAAATGTAATTGCCTCCTCCAAAGTAAAAAATACCCAAAACACTCCCCTAAAAATTTCAATAGCGCAGTCTGCGCCATGACCCCCCCCCCCTTAGGTGGGAACCCCTGCAGTAGTTCTATATTTGCTTAAGAGTGTGTTCTTTATCACAACTCTTATTAAAAGAACTTTTTTTTACGACCTCCGTATTTTTAGCGAACATTTTAGTAGCCGCATTTCACCAACTGCAACTGACATTAAAAAAAAACAGAAAAAAAAAGAAAAATTTGAATTTTTGGCATTTTAAACTCAAATTATGTTTTTCACTATCATGAGCGCGTTTGTGTGTGTGTATGTGCGCACGTGTGTGTGTGTATATGTAGACGTGTGTGAGTATATGTTCGCGACAGTGTGTAGGCATGCGTGAGTAGGATATAGAAGCAACCTGGAGATGGTTTTCGCTGGAGGAGCAGCACCAGAAGGGGCCGGTCGACGGTGGTGCTGCAGAGGAAGGCGAAGGGAAAATAAAATCATAGGAACGTCATTCAAACGTCAAATGAAAACAATAAGCAATTCTGATTGCTCAATATGCAAATTTAAAACACTTATAATTTACGAGGGGGGGACCCAAAAGAAACCGGACTAATGGTGCGATGCCAATCCTAGAAGTAGTAGAGTGTTCTCTTGCTAGATGGCTCAAGTAGAGACCTACACAAACCAGCTGTGCAAGTGGCGTCAGTTTAGTTGATAACGTCTGATCGTAATGTTGGTTTTCTCAGGCGTTGTTGCTTTCCGCCTGCGAACTCATTATGGCAGATTTAAAAGAACAAGCTGTAAGCTTGAAATTTTGCTTCTTGCTTGAAAAGTCGGCAACGGAATAGCTTACGAAATGCTTCATTAAGCTTTCAAGAACGATGCTATGAGCCGTGCACAAGTTTTTGAGCGGTTCGGGCGCTTTAAATGTGGTAGTATAAATGTTGAAGACCATGCTCACTCTGAGCGCCCTTCAACGTCTCGAAATGATGAAAACGTTGAAAAAATCTGCCAAAATATCAACGAGAGACGTCGTTTTACGATTGATGAAAATTTAGAAGAAACAGGAGTGAGTTGGAGCTCACGCGGGCGATCGGAAGAATGGTTTCTTTAACATGATAACGCTCCCGTACCCTTCACCATTACTTCGTAACCACCATTCGTTCACCATTACTTCACCATTACTTACTACTCCGTATTCACCAGACCTAGCCCCCCTGTGATCTTTTTGTTCCCGAGGATGAAAAAAATTCTGAAAATGAAGTGTTTTGATGATGTAGAGACTGTAAAAACTGCTTCGCAACGGGCACTGGACACGGTCAAAGTTAAAGAGTTCTAGAGGAGCTTCTAACAGTGGAAAAAAAGAATTAACAAGTGTATTGCATCTAAGGGTGAACACTTTGAAGGAGATTAAAGAAGTTTTGTAAATAAACTAATATATAAATATTTTAAAACAAAAATCTGGTTATTTTTGGGTCCCCACTCGTAATAATGTAGTTATTCGGGTAAAGAAAAATGATATCAAATTCTTACAGTCCAACCTCCACCATCTGTTTCCATGTCACAGTACACATTGAAAGGGGCATCTTGGATTGCTCTGCTTTTTGGCCATACTTTCGCCACACCACTGTTCGCGTGTCCTGCTCGAAAAACGTCTGCGCAGTCTAGAGCAAAACCTGAGCTCGGATTATTAGGGCCTAGAAGAGAAGAAAAAACTTAAGAACTTAGAAAACAAATTGTTAATAATTATACGAATCAAAAAGCAAACTGAATTTTTTTTTCCTAGTGGGGCTGTGTGTGGCCATTTGACCTTTACCAGACCTAGTGAAGCATAAGTATTTCATGTGCCACTATTAAGGCGCTGATCCATGACAAAAGTGCTTTTGACTTCCAGTTTCCACCAGATGGAGGCATCTGGGTCTCTTCGATGCGAAACTGCACTACGAATTTAATTTTGCCGATGGAATTCAAGGAAATATTTGTTTTACTAGGATTCATAATTGTTTACAAAATTACACTGGAGAAAAAGGAAGTTCCAGTAGCAAAAAGGAAATGTGGGAAAATTATATTTGACAATTGACAGCATTGAAAGGCATTTTTACGCATTAAAAAAAAAAAATCCAAGCAAATTTTAAAAGCTTTTTATTTTTTGAAGTATTTGCAGATGCGGGCTTAAAATCAACATCTAGCTCAGCTTGAAAGATTTTTTTTATTTCTTTGAAATGGAGAAAAGTTTTGCTTATGTGCAGGTATATGTTTTTAAATTTTATTGTTACGTAAATGCACGCTGTACAATGCAGTGTTTATTGCGTAAAAGTATCACGGATTACGTTTAAGTTCTGGTAAAAAGAACACGTGTTGTTGCTTTTATAGGTTATGTGTGATTTTCTCACTTCCGGCAATTTTTTGTGTCGATAGTGCACCCCCCCCCCCCCCTCCCGACAGCACAATTTCTCCTATAAAATTTTACTCCCTTTGAGCCTATAAAACACAAAAAAGTTCAAACATCTTCTAATCTTTACTTTTACAAACTCAAAAATAACGGCAAGTAGGGTAATGACACCAGTAAGAGACAAGGGTCCAGTAACACAGTCGTAAGTTTGGATTTAAATAATAAGAATTTTATGGGGGTAAAACTGATGTTGCTGTGACCCATGAATACGGTGCAACCATCTTGTGTTATCAGAGCGACTTTTATGAACTAGTTGGTATTTACAAGGCAGTGGTGAAAGGTTATGAACAGCTACCACGAGGTCTGTCGGTGTTTCATGTTCATTTGAATTTAATAAGGTTTTAGATCTAAAAACAAAGAACTTTTACAAATTTTAAAAAGTTGAATTCAGTCCATTATTCATCCTTTTCTCATCCTTTCTGTTACTGGGTATCATCAGAATTATCGGTGTCTGTTACTGGGGTTCGGATATTTTTTTTTTTTCGAAATTAAGCAAATAGAATTCAGAGGATCCAGAAGCAGCCATACATTAGTTGAAATGTAGTTGCATGATAAAAAAAAAAAGTCTGAACAGTCTAAATACATTAAAAGGCTCAGATAATTGAGTTAACCTGAGAGCGATGTCTTAAGGATGTCTGTTACTGGTGCCGTTACCTTAGTGAAATAATGAATGTTAAACTAAACAGAAACATTTTCTTTGGGACTCAAAAAACTCATTTCCTGTCTATTCACCCAAACATTCATAGAAAATTGATAGTAAAAGACCATGTCAAGAACAGTCCTGAATTTCATTGAATAAAATCACTCAGGAAATAAAATTGTGAGGAATAGCAACTAACATTATGCGCATAGCGTTACAACTTACATTTTCTTTTCCTTAAGATATGATCTTCCACTCTTTGCTCGTGTTCTTATAGACTCTAGATGAAACTAGAAAGTCGCCCGTCAAGGTATGACGGGTGAAAATTGCTTCTACTCTTCTACATTTGAACGAAGAAATTAACTGTTTGGTGATATTTTTATAGTTGAAATTGTAACCCTAACTCCGGTGGATTAACCCTAAACTCCAGTAGGTGCGTTCATTGTTGACCATTTTTTTCGTTTCTTCATTCCCCGGAAGTTAGTCTTACCAGTAAAACAGTTAAGTGACCGGATCGAGTTCAGTCCTGTCACGACAAACCCTTTCCCTGCATGTTAAACATTACGAAACCATATTATCAAATTATCATGCCGTGGCGCGAGTTTCATTGTTGAAACTCGCGGGTTACTCGATCATTGGCTATTATATATATATATGAGGATGAGGATTTAAGTTTAATTTATTTACTGTAGCATTTAAATGTTTGAAAATGACTTACATGTTGGCAACTTTAATTTTATCTTCTGTTTCGAATCTTCTTTTTCCTTTTTGCAGGAAATAGGGTTTTCAGTATACACGTGCGTTTGTGGTGTTGTACCTTGATCGCTGTCATTTATTGCTTCACTTCCAGTTACGAAAAGTAACATTAAAGTGACAACAAGACTGAATAACCACCTGAAATTTAAAACAAAAAAAAAAAAATTATATTAGAATATTGGAATTGTGTACATCATCAAAAAATATAGTATGCGTATTTTTATTTCCTTGATACATTAGAATTTCAAAAATTTACTAGAAAATGAATCTAAGATTTCATCCATGGCAAATAAAAGGGGTAGATGTTAGAGGAGGGAAAATATAAGAAAGCTGTTACTAAATCCTTCTAAAAAAGTACGTTTTCAAAGTGCAACGCAGACGGGATTTGATCCCCTCCTTGATCAATTCCCCTATAAGAGGGAATATGATCCAGTTATTTTTAAAGTTTATTAAATGGAAGATCATAATATTCATATGCTGAATTTCTGCACAGACGGCAAAATCAGGCATTTGATATTGTTTACCGAAAGCAGCTGTTACTTGTAATGGGGGTTTATGTCTAGAAATATCTTTTCCGTAATACAGTCGAGTCTTGACTTAGCGAGGGATGCGTTCCAAGACCCCTCGCGTAAGTCGAAATTTCACGTTATGGAAAAAGGTATGTATACGAATTTTTTTGTAAACTCACTCATATATCTAACTAGCATTCCCGTACCCGGTATTGCTCGGGTGATGGAATTAGCAGGGGTTAACAGTGCTTGGTGCACCTAGTTTCGAAAATCCCCTATAATAATTACTTATTACCTATAACTTTTTCTAATTTGGGGAGGATCCCGGGGCCCCTGGACTCCTTACATATATGCCTTTGTCCTTAACCAATCTTTAACTGTTATTAACGATCCTTTTAAAGTATTGATTATCTTTGCAAACACAGGCCATCCACATTTTATTGATATACCTATGTTGACCTCTATGACCTCCTATAATATACCTATTGATATACCTATCTAAGCAAGAACTTCTTTGTATACAACATTTTTAGTTTTTTTTTCTGGTGCTAAAATTATTAAGCTGCTTGATGAACTGACTTTGGAGCAAGCTACATAACATTGGCCGTGTGAAAAAAAGTCTTCTCTTAAATCAGTCCCTGCTACTTTTAATGTCTGTCCTTGTGACTTATTAATGGTTATTGCAAAGCAAACTTTAACAGGAAACTGCACTCTTCTAAATTCAAAAGGATAATGCGCCTGTGATGATGTTCTTAAAAACTTCGTTTCTAGTTTTGAAAAAATGAAAGCAATAGATAGAAACATTATGATTTGACTTGAGAAAAGCCTCGAAGAACCACGTGAGAAACAAAAACAATATCAAATTTATAGTTCGCTATCGACCAAAAGTTGAGATGATGTACTGAATAATGATTTGAATGGAGGAAAGCCTTCGAAAATAAGGGATTTGAATTCAATGACAGGTTTTAATTTCGCAGAAATTAAGAAGTTTTAATTAATTTCTCCCGAACTAATTGAGATTTCGAAAAATCCTTTCTTAGTGGTTACTTTCGTAATCATGCGGACATGCCTGCCAAATTTCAAGTCTGAAGCTTCAGCGGTTTCGGCTGTGCGTTGATATATATATATGTTATCTCAGGACATTGATTTTTATATATTAAGATTATTTTAGACATTTGTAATCAACACTCAAACTGTTTTAACTAATGTCTTAACTTTATATATTACCATTTTTCACATAAAGAACTGATTTTTTGCTCTATTTCAAAAAAAAAAAAACTATCATTCAACATAAAATACTGTTATGATGTTCAAAATTAATGTGAGAGAGAGGCATTAAATGAAACATTAAAGTACAAAGAGTATGTCCCAATAATACAATGCAGCAATAAAATTGTACTGTACACTGTACAGTAGATTCCTCAATTATATTCGGCTCACTTTTTAATTGTTCTAGCATATGAAAAACATTTAATTTTTCTTAAATTGTTAGAAACTTTCTCTTTTTCTTTCCATTTCTAAACTTTAGATAATGAGCGTGCTTAGGTGAAATTACATACTTCATCATCAACTTCATCAATAAAATTCATGGACTTCACATTTAGAACGGAAAAATAAAGGAAAGATGCGGAGTGGTTATCTGTTCACACTAACAAAGTGATGTTTATTCTAGTACGGTGTGGGGAACTTCAGCTTTCAGGGATGCTAAAGGGAAAGTTAATTCACGAAACCCATATTTAGTAGCACAATAACGAAGGCGATACCTGAACCCAACGATTCCTTTCCGAAAATTTTCGTTTTGCGGACGAGGAATTCACGTTAGCTCTAAAATTCGATACACGTGAAAAACTCGCGTTATAGCCATTTCGCGTTAGTCCAATCGCGTAGTAGCGCGAGTCGACTATATTTCCCCTAGAATACAAATAAAGGGGGTGATCCGAAAGTAGGCTTACCCCTATTTTATTTTTAATAGTATGTCATTCATGGTTGAATGCTTGTTATGCACAGTAACCTCGAAGTCTTAAGAGTCATAAATATCGGTAGAACACCAACAATGTAGTTACATAGCTGAGTTCTGCATTATGTTCCGCACACGTTTTGCAGCAAAATATTCCCAAAATTCCGCAAAACATTTGCGAGAACATGCCGCTGAATTCAGCAGTATTACGGCATGGATGGTGTTCTACCGATGTTGATGACTCTTAAGACTTTAAGGTAACTGTACATCAAACATTCAACCATAAATGACATTTTGTTGAAAGTAAAAGGAGGATATGCCCACTTTTGGACCATTCTGTGTAGATACTCCCTTGTGGTAATGTTTGTGAATGTCTTGCTGAAATTGCAAGGCTAAGCAGATTTAACAGTTATTCAAAAATATTTTTATAAAATTAATTTCAATAATACAGCAGAAGTTCTCGTTGTCAAAAAAAAGGGGGGGGGGGAAATACAATAGAGAGAAAGAACCAAAAATTCAACAAATCAGAAACAGGTAAATAGACATTCTGACATCTTCGAATTTTATAAATATAATGACTCATAAGTTTCAGTTTTCTCCCCTCCATTTCAATGCAAATATTGGCACTGACGGTCATTTCGAATTTTTCCACGGGGGGCGGGGGCAAAGAGTGTACACTCAATGTATATTTTGTCAAAATACAACAGAAATTGCGCTCAGTAAAAAAAAAAAAGTGTTTTTCAGAGTCAGGGCAGCAATTGCCCCGCGGGAAAAAACGGGCCTGAAGTCTGATTAAATAAATTGTGTTATTGATTTTGCCCACGTTTGACGATCAAATAAGCGTTTTGTTGTTTTGACCAGTTTGACGAAAATTTTTTAATATGAGTACTGACATATCTATAGTAGAAAAGTGCAACCCTTATCACCTTTATCTAGGCTTTAGTTAGCTTTCTGGTTTATTAAAAAGCAAAAACATTTTTCTACTGAAATTTATCTTTCCACCTGAATACGATAAAATGTGCAAAATCATAATTTCTGAATAAGATTTATGCTGCTACAAATTCTGTGAATAGTAATTATTTTTATGATTTATTTGTTGTAATCTGACTAAATTTGGCGTTTATCCCATTATCTTTTATTTAAAATTGTCTTAGTAACGTAACCTGTAAATAGTTTCTTGTAATGAATATACAATCCCATTACATTCGAATGAAGTATATGGTTCCCCCATTTCTGAACGATAAGATTTGTGAATGGAATAAAAAGAAAGTATGAGAAATTTTTAGAACATTATAGTATTTTCTGGATATTTCTATGCTTAGTATCAAAGTCGTGTAGCATTTGAATGAGTTAGTTTTGCTTGTGAATCGTATCAGCCGTGCACTGGAGAGCATGTATTTAGCTCTGTGTGTATTAGCATATGCGCTGTGTTTTCGCGTATTTTGGCGTAAATACGTGTGTGCCCGTTGAGTTTACGGCGTTAATTGATATTTGCCTAATTGCTATGGTTAATTTAGCAGTTGCTAACGATGTTTCTTGTACATAGTTGTAAATAAATCTCCTGTGTTTTCTCAAGAACTGTGTCGTCATTTAAAGAATTTCTTGAAGTAGCTGGACTCGTAACAATACGATAAGATATATTAAGAATTCGGAGTTTCTTAAAAGAGCGTATTAATTAATCAAAGAGAACTTTGACAATTGTCAAAAAAAATAAAGCATAATTTTGACTTACATTTCGTTCTGAAATGAGAGCCTCTTCTTTAACTGTGAGCGTTGTGTCATTTATTTTGACTTCCGGTGATGGTGAACAAATCCAACACAATTTTATATCCTTCTTTAATTATGATTTTCATTTAACTAATCACGCACTGCCTGCTCGTCAAAATTTTTGCTTGCATCTGTGTCTTTTCAATTCTTCAAGGTTGCATTCATTATTTCTGAGGCACGGTCTTGAAAATTAAGAAATTCATCACTTTTGAGTAATATTTTCTTGGTCACAGGGTTTTATTTTTATTTCTCCTAAAAATTTTAATTTGTGTCTGACGAGTGTTTATGGATTTATTTCAACTGGTATGTTTCTTCATACATTAAAAAAAAAACGTAACGTCAAAGAAATTGTGAAAGGGAGTATGGCGGACCTGGATCTAGGGCACCCCATAGTACCTACAGCCTTGAAATTTGGTGCAAAAATTACTTTGATCCCGGGGGGTTTGCACTTGAGGTTTTTCATTTTAAATGTCAAATTATTTTTTTATAATTAATATTTTAAGTTAAAATCTCACGTAAATGGCCTGCTAAAGGGATGAAAGATTATCTACGCCCCATAACATTCGATGTCGTTCGAAAGAGATTTTTTTTCTGCATTAAATAAAGCTTGTTCCAACTCTCTAAATTCATTAGAACAGTTTATAAAACGGTTTCTATTGGGAAAATCCTAGGCTCAACTTAATTCAAGCCCTTAGCTAAAGAGCAAAATACAGGCCACGAATTTGAAAGCGACTTTTCAAACGCATAAGAGTTAACGACGCATCCAGTTAGTTGTGCTCAAGCTACAATGCTTTGTCTTGCATTTTTTTTATTGTACCACTTGTCAGTTAGGCAACTATACCCTTGTTTTATAATGTCATAGTATTGCTTTTATCATAAATAATAAAATATGACTAAATAATTGTTTGCTATCATGGTAGTTTAGTGCGGAGAAAATAATTTTTTTCACTCGTTGCGTCGTTAACTCTTATGCAATTTCCCTATCTTAAAGTGCATTTTATTAGCCTGCAGAACCATTGCCTATAGTTATGCACTTGTTTGTGAAAAGACATACACTCTAGTTTGAAATGTAGGCATCAAGTTCTATACTAACCCTCAGGGCACTGAGATACAGGCCAATAAAAAGTACAATTTTTTAAAATCATTTTTTGATGTCTTTCTTATATCTTGCATCTAGTTATCATATTATAAAGTATGCGAGTAAGCATAATCGGTTTATTTGAAAGTTTATAACTCTTTTATGGTACGTTTTTGATCATACTAGTTTTTTAAATAGTATCTGGAAGTCCCTGGAGAAAGTTAAACCCGGATAAGTTGACAGAATTGAAGTTCATTTTACTATTTCTAAATACCTATTGTGTTCTTGAAAAGAATTTGCTTATAGTTCTGTCACTTGTTTGTGAAAATACACCATACTCTAGTTTGAAATGCAGGCATACAGTTCTACTCTGACCCTCCGTGCACTGACATAATGGCTTATGAAAATTGCACTTTTTAGCATTTTTCGATGCAAAAACTCATTTTTTGGCAGCTCAGATGGTGAGCTATGCAACTAATGACGGTATTGAATAATTTATATATATTCTTAAACAAATTATGTTAAACAATTATCATGGTTAAGCGTGAATGCAGGGCACCAGAGGGCCTCAAACATGGCACCTTTTCGTTTTTTTTTCGACAAAGTTTGGCGACCTCTGAAAGGCTGTACTGAAGATCAACCACAAAATTTACGATATATTTCAATTTAGGTACTAAATGTTATTTTGTAAACACAAGATTTTTTTTAGCCGATGCTTAATACACAGAAATAATCGCATTAAAAAAAAACGCTGATTTGGAAAAACCTCTACATCGGGCTCCACTTTAGGAATTTTTACAGGTCCCCAAAATTTTTTACGGAAGAAAAGAAAAAATATTTGTTTTCTAAAATCATTCAAAGAACCCAATAAAATTTTTAGCAAAATCAAAAATGGCATGTATCTGACCTGCCTGACTCTTAAAATAAGAAGTTCAGTCCAGAACTAAATGAGCCTACTTTCCCGTATACCATATCGACTTTCTAGTATCTGATCAGTATTCTCAAAATTAGCTAAAATCGTAAATTATTTCAAACATATTTTAAAAATATTTTAAGCTGGTTTCGAGAAATAAAGTATGCCTCGCTCATCTAAAGAAGTAGATACGTAAAAAATAAATAAAGAACAAATAAAATAGCAGCACCTTTTAAACGAAGCAGCTAAATACATTTTTTCGAGCAAAAAAAAAAAAAAAGAAAAGAAAATTAATTTGAATTCTGAAATTTTGAATTCAAATTATGTTTTTCGCAATCACGAACTGAGACAGGACCTTACTCATTGGAGTTATTGTTTCTAGAAACGGCTCCTATCCCCCCCCCCCCCCCAAGTCTGCCTCTCCTCCTGGGCGGTTACTTGTGCATAGTTGTATGTGTGCGTAGACCTGTGTGTATGCACGTAGGTGTGTGTGAGTGTATGTGTGTGAAGTCGTATGTGTGTAGGACATGGACGCCTCCGACCAGGAGAAGCGGATAGCTCAAAACCGGAGCAGCCGCGCCGCCAGCAGAGGACGGTGGGCGGTGGTGCTGCAAAGGCTTTTGGTCCAAGTTGAAAAAGGCACGGACGCCAAAAACGGTCAAATGAGAACAATAAGCAATCGTGATTGCTCAAAAAAAAAAAAAATCTTCAACCGCTTTCGAAGAGGAAAAAAAACAATTCAAATTAAAATCTCATTAAAATAATCATATCAAAAAAAGTTTGTTTTTCCCCTGTTATCAAAAAAATATAAAAATGAATTAATGTACCTTCAAAAATAAATAAAAACAATAAAATGTCAACTTAAAGAAATAATTTTCATTGTCGAAAAAAAAAATCGTTTGCGCATATCTTTATGTAGAAACATAAAGGACTCCGAATTTCTCCGCCAAGAACTGAATACATAAATTAAAACTTTAACTTGAAAATAAAATCAAAACATATTTAAAACAATTATTTCACAGTAAAACCATGGCTGTGGAGTCGGAGTCCATCTGATTTTGGGACAAAAGAGTTAGATTCGAGAGCCGAAAGTTTTAAATTCAAAGACTCGGAGTTGAAATCGGTCATTTCCCTTACAGTACGTAACTCTGCCAATGTTTGCAGAGACGGAGTAGGACTTATTATTTGATACAGGAGTTGGAGTCAGAGTCGAATATCCAAGAGTCGGAGTCAGTCATTTTTCCTCCGTGCATAAAGTTTTGCCAAAGCTACGAAGTCAGATTCAAAGTTTGGAAATCGGAGTCCGAGTAATTTTCGGGCACGGGAGTCGGAGTCAGGAACGCCAAAATTATCGGAGTCGGGAGTAGGTCGTCAAGAGCTATCCATTTGTTTGAAGTAAATCCGCCTTTAAGTTCGGAATCTATATTGACTTTCAGTTTCCCCGTAGGCGCTAATGTTAAGAGATTTGAACTGATCAAAATTGAACGAAAACTTGTTCAAATCAAAAAGATATTTTCGATACATGTTTTTCATCAAAAGCTTTTCCCTACAAAGTTTGTTTGGAGCCACTAAGTTCAAGTTTTATTTTTGATTTGAATTTCCCCGTAGGCGCTAATGTTAAGTTTTTTGAACTGTTCAAAATTGAGCGAAAATTTGTTCAAATCAAAAAATGAATGATGGGAATGAGATGTCCTCGCCGAGATCTTTCTAACAAAAAAAAAAAAAAAAGTTCGAATCGGACTATTCATTCAAAAGTTATTAGGGGGGGGGGGACAGACAGACAGACCGACAGACATTTTTTCCCATCTCAATACCCTACTTTCCAATTTTTAATTTTTCAATATTTATCTGTTTTATTTATTTTTGACTTTTTTTGTTTTTTGGGATATTTTTAAGATGCATTAAGCCTTCTTTCATGCTTTTTTCTTCTTTCTTTGACTTTTACTGGGAAAGTAGGCTAAAAACTGGCTCTTAAGAGTCATGAAATATTATACGCAGTGATGATCGTAATTTCGAAGATCCCAGAAAATGGGCTTGGAATTAGCAGGGTGGTGTACCGAACACAAAAAGGCATTTAAAACATAAAATTTTTACAGAGAAAGATTCGTTTGTTCTCAATTTTTAAGACGAATTTAAAACCACGTTTTTAATTCGTTTTAAAAAAGCTAAAAAAGCTATTGAACTGTTAACTACATAAAATGATTTTTTACATCGATATTTGAATGAAATGAAATAATAATAAAAAAAAATGACGTGGTTTTTTAGGAGCAGAGATTCATGATTTTTTTTGGCTTGAATTATGTAAAGGGTGATTGAGTTGATTATTCTTATCGCAAATTATAGATGGATCAGAAACCATCCGGATATAGCTTAAAAATATGTGCGATTTTTTTTTTTTTAATTTTACCAAAATATGTATTGATGACACAAAATACACTGATAGAATATGTGCAGAAATTTAAAAATCTGTATTTTTTTTTTTAACCTAAGAAATCTCCTCATTACCAGCGGGGTTTTCAATTATATTGATGTGCAGTAATTTGAGCCTGATTTGTATGATTATGAAATTTGTAAGAATTAAAATAAAAACATTTTAAATTACTTATTTTATATTACGTAAGCAATCAACAAGTAAAGACTTACGTCGACAATTATTAAATATTTGCTGTTTTTACTGTCAATGATTTCATTACAAAGAAATATCTTTAAATTACCTTTTTTTAAGAATAATATTGAATATTATGAAGAATAAAAAAAAAATGAATAGTTTACTTTTAGTAAGTTACGAAGTAATTTACACTGACACAGCGTTAAAAATAGTATATTCTAATTCAAATTCCAGTGAGTTCATGAAAAGTACAGTTTTTTGTATTCTTTAAGAGAGAGCGCCACCACTTATTTTGCTATTAAAATCGTTGTTAAATTGTACATTATAATTTGTGTTATAAGAGATTGAATTTTCTTGGGAATAACAAAAGGTATTTTCGTTAGCTTAATTGAGTATTCATAGTTAAAGATTTTATTCTTTACATTCAGTTAAAGATTTTATCACACAAATTCGTATTCAGTGGATGTCTTAAGCTAGAAATATAGTGTTTAAGACTGAATAAAAGTACAATGGCGTCGAAACTCTGATTGACTTGCAGAACAACCAATCATAGGGCTAGAAATGTCCCTATGCCCGAACAGGAGTAAAGGTAGCTTATATGCATGTAGGTGCCCCTCGTATAACACGGTTAATTCGTTCCGTGTAGTATCAAAACCATGCTATACGAGACTTTTTTAAAAATAACATTTTTACTTATTTTTAATACTAAGTATGTGCACGAGAAAAAATCAGGCTAAGATGTATCGTGTTGTATCGAAACCGTGTTATTACGAGAAATCAAGGGATGTGTCGTGTACCGTGTTTTATCGAAACCAAGTTTCATAAAAACAAAGTAAAAACTTATAGCAGTTATCAACTATTAACAGAATGTATTAAACAAAAATGAAATTCCATCTTTTTAAAACATAACATTTGAGTTATATCAAAACCATGAAGTATTAATTTGAAGTTTCGTACCGTGTAATATCGAAACCGTGTTGTAGAAGTACCGTGTTATATGAGGGAAAAAAACTTAAACTACTTCTTCTTTTTTGGGTATTTTCTACACTTAAATAAAGTGGCTTCATCCATAATGATCCTGGTTATTCGCAACTCCAACGAACTATAGGGGGCACTGCAGTCACTGTCTAATGGCGGACGAAAAAACTAAAACAAAACTTTCTCGGTTAAACATTTTTCATTTTGTTCTACGATAATAATATATTCAAGAAAATATTTTGCATACAGTCCATTCCAACTAAATGCTGCTGTAAAATATGGTTAGTTAAATTAATTTAAGATTAAAAAAAAACTCATATTCTTACAAATTCATACAAAACAATAAAATTTTTTACTTTGTATGACGTTATCCAAATTTGTTAATCCAGAGTTTTCGCTTTCACCATTTTTTAATCAACTCATATTTTAGAAGGAAATTCGGAACTCCAGCGCTCGAATACGCTACCTTGCGGTGATTTATAAAACTGCGAATGCAACTAAAACATTGCCACGTTGCGCTCCACGTGTATCTGTTGACGTAAACGCGGTCAGTTTGTTCTGAGTAACGCATTCAACATGTCTAAGAACGCCTTCAACAACAGAAATTAATTCGTCCCTTAGTAGTATTCTCGAGCTTCTCAAAATAATGTTAGTTTTCCTTATTTCTTTCAAAAAAGTATTAAATGGTGGAAGAGTAAACAAGAAAACTCTGGATTAACAAAATTGGATAACGTTATACCAGGTAAATTTTTTTATTGTTTTGTATGAATTTGTAAGAATATGAGTTTTTTTTAATCTTAAATTAATTTAACTAATCATATTTTACAGCAGCATTTAGTTGGAATGGACAGTATGCAAAATATTTTCTTGAATTTATTATCTTAGAACAAAATGAAAAATGTTTAACCGAGAAAGAATTTACTTTATTCCTTTTATTCTCAGCTGAAAGGTTTCGCCAAATTTGTTTAGGGTTATAGTTTTGGAATTGTGCGAGCAAAGTAGCCTTGGCGAGATTTCGCGTTTTTAGTTAAACCATTTTTAATTTTTATCATGAGTGGAACAAAATGATAGTAAGATTACAGAATTCGATAAGTAAAAAGAAATAATGGTCAATCAACTGAAAAGAAAACTACCACCATATATAAACTGTGAGTACACATTTTATTTATTTTGTTCTGAGTAAATTTGAATAAATATCAGTTTTTCAATTCGATGAAGAAAAAAAAAAACGAACTTAACAACATTGACTGGACACTTTTCCTTAACCTAATTCCACATAAATGATTTAAATAACCTTTGTTACTACAGTATCCTACTGAAATAGAAAGTATGCAAATAAATTTTCTTGAAAATATTTATCGCAGAACAGATTGAAAAATCCAGAAAGAACGTTAAGAATTTGAACAATAAAAAATAAAAGTTCGCCAAAAATCTGTTTATAAGGTTATGGTTTTAAAATTGTGTGAAAAAATAATGTATCTTGACAAGATTTCGCATATCAGGTAAATCATTTCCATGACGAATGAATTAAATGCATGATTTCTTTGGATATCCAATCATATAGTCATAGAAATAAATTATCTAGTGTTAAACGTTACTCTTGACAGTCTGCCACGTATGTGCACTATGTGACAAAAATGTCAACAAATGCCGGAAATGTCACGAAACTGAACTTAATATGTACTAATGTATAGAAAAAACGGTACAAAATGAAAATGCCGTTCGAAGCGAACCAAAAATTTATGAATTCCGAATTCAACATCGTGAAAATGGCTGCTTCAGAACAACTCTGTGTGTTCTGCATTAATTGTTTACTTTCGTAATACTTTTTGGTTTCTAATCTCTTTCTATATGGGTCAGAATAACCAAAAGACTTTGAAAAATCTTTTCAAATGAATAAAGCGAAAAAATCATACATAACAACAAAAATCACAACACTTTTAGCATTTTCTTCGTTACCACATGCGTTTGTTTTAGTTTTTAATTCCGCCATTAGACAGTGACTGCAGTGCCCCCTATAGTTCGTTGGAGTTGCGAATAAGGAAAACTAACATTATTTTGAGAAGCTCGAGAATACTACTAAGGGACGAATTAATTTCTGTAGCTGAAAGCAAACTAAGACACATCGATTGCGTTCATAAATACTCAGAACGAACTGCCTGTGTTTACGTCAACAGACACACGTGGAACGCAACGTGGCAATGTTTTAGTTTCCTCGGCTTGTTGTAAATCACCGCAAGGTAGCGTATTCGAGCGCTGGAGTTGCGAATATGAGGGAAGCCTGTATTTTTATCATTATTATTCTAAGTTGAGATAGTTGGCAACACATTACTAACTGTAACTGTGTAGATGAGAATTGGCGGGCGTGTTTGTTTGTAAACAATTTAGCTTTGGTGTTGTTGCAAATACCGGACCTCGTCCTCTGTTCACCGAAGTGTTGTTCTTTATTGAATCAGGCGATCTTCTTGTTTTTGTTCTCTTTGTTGACTATTCACGATTTGTTTTTATTTTTTGTGTATGTTTTATTAGTTAATTACAATAGTTATCTATAGTATGCATCTTATAAGTTCTCGTTGGCACAAGCCAAAAGGACGTCCATCGAAACGCAAAAGAACTCTTGCAAATAACTTGAAGAAAAAATGTAATCCTGAGGGTTCAGTTGATGTGCCTGGCACATCTACCACTCTAAACTGCGAAAGTGACGTTTCTTCCGGACAGAAAAGTAGTTCACAGTGGCACAAGCCAAAAGGATGTCCATCGAACAGCAAGAAAACTCTTGTAGGTAGCTTGAAGAAAAAATGTAATATTGAGAGCTCAATTGATGTGCCTGGCACATCTACCATTCTAAACTGTGAAAGTGACGTTTCTTCTGGGCCAAAAATTAGTTCACGAGGGATCAAGCCAAAAGGACGTCCATCGAAACGCAAGAAAACTCTTGCTAGTAACCTGAAGAAAAAAATGTAATACTGAAGGCTCATCTGATGGCGCATCTACTGCTGTAAACTGAAAATGATGTTTCTTTGGGACAGAAAGTTATTAATGATGAAGCTCCAAAGTAAACAATAAAATGGTAAAATCTTTTATTGAGATGGATAAGGGCCACATAGCCTTAGAGACTTTATCAGCAGTGGTTAGGATGTTGGTTTAGCAGTGGTTTGATGTATATTTCTCTCGGTAAATTCTGTTTTGATTTCTGAGGCAAAGTTCTGACACATCAACTTCCATTTATTCCTAAATTACAAATCCTCTGTTTTAACCTAGCTTCTAAGCATAAGAACAATATAATAAACTCAAGATGAAAGTGACACACATATATAAGAAAAGAAAGTTGACTGGCCTAGTTACGGCAAATAAAATATGCAAAAAATGCAAAGTGATTTACAATTTACATACAGAAAATATTTGATTACGAGTGAACCATTCCTTAAATAAGTGCTTGTTTCGGCATTTGTGGTTTATTCAATAATATGCAGGTTAGAACTATGTTTGACAACATTCGTTATTTACTATTTAATACAGTCGATGTTCGTTTAAACAACCCCTTTCTTCTGATCAAAATTACCCGCTAAAACACAAGAGTACAAGATATTGTTTATTTTTTAGACAGTTTTTAAAATGCTAGAATAGTTTCGGAAAATTATGCTTTGTTTCAAAACAGGATGAAGAACCAAACAAGATGGTGAATGATTGCAGAATACCAAATAAATAATGTTAAAACTAAACTTAACACTTCTTTAATAAAACAATGAGTTTAGTGACAAAAGAAACCGGAAATAACTGAGGGGAATCAGTTATTTTTACTTCCTTTTACAAAAAAGGAAGTATTGTATTCGCGAAAAAATGTTTACTCAAAAATCGGCCTTAATTTCCATTTTACTCACCCCCGAATGAAAGTTGAGTTTTTTTTTTTTTGACTCGACTACACATGGATAAGTGCCTAAGAATGTATAGACATGCGAAATATTCATTTTGACGATTCCCGAGTTAGTTACAACGAATTTTCTCGCGACGTCCGTATGTATGTATCTTGCATAACTCAAAAACAATATGTCCTAGAAATTTGAAATTTTGTACGTAGACTCCTATTGGGGTCTAGTTGTGCACCTTCCCTTTTGGTTGCATTTGGATGTTCCCAAGGGGGTCTTGACCATTTTTTGGGGGAAATCATTGTTAATTTCGATGTAAACTCAAGTTGTGTTATAATTTGTCGGACACTTGGCGATATATCGCCAGTCTTTTGGTCGCCAACTTGGGGACAAATTTGGCGATTTTAATTTTTTTTTTAAATATCTGTTTTTATGTGATGCACACATCAGCTCGTTTAGTTTAAAGATAAGCTTTGCTTCCCCTTTTCTTGAGATTTTTTAAAAAATAGTTTCTATCTTTTTTATATTTAGACATGGTAGAAGCTTTTTGCTTTTTCTAAAAAAAAATTCTTGCTCGGTTCTTATCACATTTTTGACTCTTTCATCATCAGAAGACTATTTTCGAAAGAAATGTTTATCTTCAGAACCATATAATTATTTATATTAGTTTTCGAATACATAGTTTTTAAAATTACAAGTAACTTGACATTTAATTTTGACTGTTATATTGGAAATAACGATTCAGTTTGGACTTATAAGTAACATAACATTGCATCTATGGAATAGCAAACGGGACTTCATCAGTCACTATAACGAAGGGGTTGCATTAACAGGAGGTGGTTCTAAAGAGCGTTGACTGTTAATGCAAAAGTTTTTGAAAATTATGATCAACAATTTAGTTTTCCAAGGCATTTCTTTAAAAATGTTACTTTAATGAATATTGAATTAAATTCTAGCATTTGACTTGTTTTTCTTTTTCTGAATTGAAAATTCTAATTTTCTGAAAATGAAATTTTGTATGTGTGACGGTCAGAGTTCGTTGATTTAAATCAAGGGATTTTTTAAAAGAAAATCATTGATTTAAATCTATTGATTTGAATCAAATGCCTTTTTAAACAAAATCATTAATTGAAATCTTTTTTTTTTTACTTTTATAAATTAATTTGACATTTTTAGAGTGCATTGCTCTAAATTTAACTACACTGCATTATAAAATTGTAACTTTGACAGGCAAAACTACATAGATCCCTCTTTCTGGGTTGATAAAAAAGGCTTAAAATTCACACCCTGGTGACTAGATTTCCATGTACTCCATGTGTAACAGTTTACTACTGAATCTCCTAAAAATGCATGTCGGAGGAAAATTCTCATATGATTGAGTAACATTTCTGATGTCAATGAAACTCTTGCCATGGCATGTTAATTTGATAATATGTTTTGGTAATGTTTAAAATGCAGGGAAAGGCAATGAGGTTAAACTCGATCCAATAACGCAACTGTTTTGCTGGTAAGACTGTCATTTTAGAAATGAAAAAGTGGTCATTAATTAACTCTATCTACTGGAGTTTATGGTTCATTCTCTGGAGTGAGGCTTAAAATTTCAACTGTCAAAATATCCCTAAACAGGCGATTGGTTCGTTCAAATGTAGAAGCAATTTCCCCCCTTCATACCTTGATGCTTGATGGGTGATTTTCTAGTATTTAAATAAATTAGTTCCTTGGGTTTTTTTTTTCTTTCATCATGCAGTGTTTAAACCTTAAATCTTGATTTGTAGTTGGAAAGCAAAGTGTTTTTGAGTTTAAATTTGAATAATTTTGAAAAAAATTCTTGTCTTAGTTTTTACTCAAAATACTTAAATATCTTGAACAAACCTTGAATAAAATACTAATGCACATTTTTATGCTACTGTTGCTTAAACTGATGCACAAGGAGCATTTTGATTAACCTAGCAAGAGGGCCCATATAGGGGTGCTCTAGCCCCCTTCTTAGAAATTAGAACTTCCTTGTTTTTAGTACTTTTTTCTTTGCAAAAATGTGAAAACATTTCTTTTCCAGCCATTAATGAATAATTTATTAAAAATGTCAGACAAACTTTAATAACTTTGTATTGAAATCGGTGTCTATGAGGAAAAGATCCTGCTAAACAATGAGGAAAATACCCCCCCCCCCCCTTAAAATTTCCATATGGGCGCCCGTGTAACCTAGTGTAATTCAATTAAAAAATGTAATACATTTTTGCACATATTGAGTTTTTGGCAAGTATGATTTTTACTATAACATAACTGCTTTGTAAAAAATTCAAGATGATTGTCTGACATGCATTTAAAAAAAAAAAAAAAAAAAAAAAAAAAAAAACAAGCAAACCAAGTTTTAGGGCCCTGTGTTGCCTTTAATATAAAAGCCATTGTTACAAACATTTATTTCTTATTAATAGTAATCATGAAGAGAATTTTGAACGAAAGCTTCTCTGGAAGCAAGTGTGAAATTCATTATCATTTCTCTAATAATAATAAAAAAAAGAGAACCAACTTCCAAACTGCAGCTTGAAATTGCTCTAAAAAGTGAAAAATAATTTTAATTCTTTGAACACCAGCAATGATACTTCTAAACATAATTTTTGAAGTTGTCGCAAAAAGGAGACTTTCGTAGCCAAAATTCAATTACATTTATAAATTTAAACTGCATCGGTTGTTTTTCTTAAAAATGTAAACCCTATAGTAGTTCTTATAAATGAGTTTACTTTTTGTTTTTTGCTCAAACTTTAAAAAATATGTTTAAAAGTAGATCACTGCATAAGAGAATAAGATAGTTTTTATTTTTTTGAAGCTATTTCAAGTTTCAAGCTGCTTTTGAAGTCTGTTCTATTTTGTTTTCAAAAAATATATTTTTACTTTAAATTATCATCAATTTATTCAACCAATGACTAATGTGCTGTTTTTAATTTTGCACTGCCAAAAAAAGTTTTAGTTTTTTAGGTAAAAAGTTTAAATTAATTTCTTGGTTTCTGAAGTTAAAATTTTGATCTTTTCACACACGTCCTCTTCAAAATGCCAAATGAAAAAAAATATGCAAATTAATCAAAATGAACACGTTCTACATCAAATGATCTTTCAATCGAGGTATCCTGATCAAGATATTTTGGACAAAGGGTTTCTTCGACTCTGATAAATCCTTCAAAAGGTTTTAGGGATTATGGAGGGTGGGTTCTTCACTTTTGCCTTAACAGAACTCTCCATCAAAACTTTTAAATTTTCAATATTTATTTACTATTTAATTTATTTTGGCAGTTTTTTATTTGCCATTTTTTTGATATTTTTTCCTAAAATTTGTGTTGGAAACTATTGCAAATGAACAAAAAACTAAAGCTTATAAATAAATTTACTTGCTGTATATCTCTACTTTATAATTTTAAACATTTTTTAAGGTAATTCAAAGAAGAGGCAATTTTTCTAAACCAAAAGATTATTTTTTCCAAACCTAGGATGACTATAAGAAAGGATTTGGGAGCATTGAGACAGACTCTTCGTTAAGTAAGTTGGCATTTTTGAAGTCTAACATACTCCTATTGAACAAGAATTGCTCCAACAAAATTTGGTTTATAAACAAGTCATTAGGGGGAGATAGGGCATGTTGTTCTGCTTTTTTACTCTTTATTTTTTAACTCGTCAAAAAATTAAATGAGCAGTTTGGTTTTCTATCATGCGGTTCATTTAATGTTTCTCACAGTCCCAGATTTTCTTCAAAGTGTTCATTTCATTTACTTTTTTTTCATTAATTTATTAACAGAACCAGAGGTCTGGCCAGAGGATATTTGGGTCCGTTAACGGACCCTTCACAAAAATCCGATCAACCAAAACGGACCTTTCACAAAATCCCGATCAAACAAAACGGACCTTTCACAAAATCCCGATTAAACAAAACAGACCCTTCACAAAATTCTGATAAACAAGATCGGATCTGTCAAATTGTTTATTGAAAGAGCAAATCTGAAAGCAAAATAACGCATATTTCTGTGTATAAACCGATAATTTTTGGAACCTTTTTTTAAGTCAAATTAGAGGGATCAGCTTATACAAAATCGGCTAATTTTGAAAAAAAAAAAAAAAAAAAATCGGCGTTTTTGGGATGCTCCTGCAAGCGATAAATAATTGCTACTGCCAAATAAAATAGTGGTTGTTTGTTTTATCACAGCTAATTAGCAGCGGTGTTTTTGTAAACTTTTCTGAAAAGGCATTGGTAAGCACTTTTCTCCGCTCATGATTTAATAAACAATAATAATATATATCTGCGAAATGAACTTAGAACTGCAAAGGGATAGTAAGGGTGAGGAAAAAATATGATCGCTTCAGATAGTGTTACCAACTTCAAAATTATCACCACTTAGCGTCTGGCGTTGAACCTTTAATAATTACTTGATTAGAAAATATTCTCATTTTGCCAGCTTGTCAATATTTGCGTTTTTACGGTGCGGTGCGATGTTTAATTGTTATTTTGGGAGAAAATTATATGGGTTTTGATTTTTCGATGCTGAAAAGGATGATTAACTTTAAATAAACTCTTTTAATTACAGTTTTTTTTTTTCTTTAGATGTAGACATTTTGAAAAATGCAATATTTTAACATCCGATATGAGAATCATATTTTGTTCTTTTTTCAAGCTAACTTCGCTTTATTAGGATTCAAATAAATGAAAAGTCTCTTTGTTTCTGTTAGAACTCTCATTTCAAGTTTTTAAAGCAAAATTCCATTTTCTGTCATGAGTCAAAAATTAAAATGCTAAATAGATGGTTGATTTTATTTTATTTTTTGGGTCAACTGTGTCCACAGATATTAATGATATGTTTATCATAGGACTCTAAAATGCAATTTTAAAATAATTTTATCAAAAATATTTCTTTTACAAGCCGTTTTTATACTTTTGATGCCTTCACTTTGAGATTTGCGATCTCTTTGCATCCGCTATGGGAATCAGATTTTTCGAATTTTTAATGATTATTACGCTTTGTTAAGAGGTAAACAATTGAAATATCTTTTTATTTTTGTTAAAATCACGGAATTTATAAGTTTTAAACGAAATTCTGTGCTTTTTAAGAGTATCTTGGGTCAAAAAGTTGAATGCTGAACCCTATTCTGAATTTTATTTTATTTATTTATATTTTTGTTATACAATTATTTTAAGTACTGTACAGAAATATATCTAGTATAATTTAACATAATGCAGAATGGTAGATAAATATTGATACTTGAAAGAGCGATGCCCCCCCCCCCCCGCCAAATATCAGAAAAAAAACCCAGAATGATTTTCTCGACGTAGAAGAGGAAAACACTCAACTTTAAGTTTAATTGATGCAGTTTGTGCCATCTCTAAATTCTAAAATTTCGTTTGAACAAAAAATTTTTTTTTCTTTTTCTTTTTTTTTTTTTGCGAAATTTTTTGATTTTTCACAAAATTAATTCATTTTTCACAAAATTTTTTGATTTTTCACAAAAAACGGACCCTGTGAAAAATCCTGGACAGACCCCTGAGAACTCTGTGAAGTGGACCAATGTGCTCCAAGCAGAATGCGATTAAAATGGAAAGCTTTCTGCAAACACAAATCCTAACTGGAAAATTTTCTGCAAATAATTATTTTGCCTAACTCACCCTTGAATAAAGAATTAAATTTATATTCAAATATGAAAAAGGCCAAAAAAAAAAAAAAGCTTCAAATCATTTATTTTTTTTAACGATAACATAGTTTGTGCTTATTTTTCACCAACTGAAGAAAACTGCCAAAACCATTATTTTTCTCACACATGTGCTTTAAAAGGCTTTTGGAAAAAGGCTTCAACAGAAATAAACTTAAATAAGTTTTTGCTTTGTTTTTATGCAACTTGGTTTCAATATAACACGGTACACATCATTTGATTTACATTATTTCTAAGTCTCGTATAACATGGAACACGGTTTCGATCTAACACGATACATCTTAACCTGATTTTTCTCATGCACATACATAATTGGGATTAAAAATAAGTAAAAATGTTATTTTAAAAAAAGTCTCATTTATTACGGTTTTAATACTGCACGGAACAAATTAACCGTGTTATATGAGGTACTTCCCATACATATATATATAATAAAAGTGAAGAATATTGAAAAGATCACACCAAAAGCCCATAGACGTGCAACGCAGCAAAACTAAAAAGCGAAGTAAATATAAAAATTATATATATATATATATATATTTGTTTTTCAAGAGTACCGACACCTTCAGCTGTACATAAGCTCTGTTAGTAGTTCAGCAAATGTTCAGTGTGTAATCTATTTCCTTCTGTGTTTTTTAACCGCTGAGGTGTATCAGCGAGGATTGCTAATTGTATCTGTTCCTTTGAAACTTCCATTTTAGAGAGAAACACATGTGTGATTAACCATGTCTCTAAAAAAAACAAACAAAAAGAAATCTAGTGCAGTTACACTGAGCAAACACTGATTTCAAGGTATCGCGACTACGAAAAAAATAAAAAATTTACAATTGCAGCTTTTCATTACGATTTATTTTGCTCTAAAAGCTAAATTTTCATTTTGATGGTCTGTAAAATTTAGATAAGTATAGCCACCTGTTTAAGCTATCAATGGTAAAAACTTGAGAAGGCAGAACAGAAAGTTTTGAAAAGAGCGCAAAGAATGAAAAAATTCTTAGACTAATAAGAGTAGACCGAGCTTTCTCATTCTTGCTGATGAAGAAAATTGGTTCATAGATGTATCACGTGACTGGTGGAAGGGCTTGGCGAAGTCGTTGGCAGCATGGTTGCTAGATGGCAGCATTATCTATGGTTTGGCACTCAACATTTATTTTAAGACGGATTTTTTTCCCCAGTGAAGAGATTGAACATTTTTTCTTTCAGTTATGATTTATTTTGGCATAGTTTTAGACGACAGTTTTCAATTACATTTATTTCATTTGAAACTGATCATTTTAACGAAAATTAGACATTCACTTAAAATGAATATTCTGAACCATAGTCGTGTAGAAAAGTGTAAAAAAAAATTATATACGACGAGGTTTATATCTACAGTTGGCACTTTTTGCGGTTTTTTAACAGGATGGGTTATTATTAGAGCCTCTTTTTTCTTTGATCTCCGTTGAGCAGATTGAATAATAACTTTTTTTAAATGGTCTATTATTTTTACGTTAATCTGTAGTTTAGTAAAGGGTTTTAAATTACTTTATTCTACTTATAAATAATTAGTTTAATCGAAGTGAAACGTTCTAAAGTTTATAATTTGTTTTAAGCATGTACATAATTTATAAAAACAAAATTGTGCAAATTATTTAAAATACAACTTAAAATTAAATGAAATTTACTTAATAGCGGTATTTTATTGAATTGGTATTAAAAAAATAAATTCAGGATAATACATTAACTAGGGGTGCCCATTCCCCTAATTGATATGATCCCCCCTTTCTAGAATGAAAAAAAAAATACCTAAACATGATTTTAGTGGCTCAGATGCACTAATACCTCCAAGGGCACCCCTTTATAGACAAAAATGTAGTAACACTAAATTAGCAAAAATCGCAGACCTTATGAGCAGGTTTTGCCAAATTTGACATAGTCCTTTGATGCCCAAGAATTCACAAAGGGTTTTTTCGCCTTCCCCTTCCCCAGAAGAACCTCCCTACGAGGTTTTTGCCCCATAGCAGGAAGGGGGGGGGGGTATCCAAAAATAGATGAAATGGAATACGTATGCCTTTTAATGACATTGACTTAATTTTTGGAAGTTTTTAAAAAAATCAAAAGAAAGATTTAAGTTTTGAGTCATGAAATTGCTTTTTCCTACGGGTTAAAGGGGGGTTTATATGTTTTTTTTAAAAATAATTTAAACCTGATTGCTGAACATGTGTCATATGACACAAGTTTAGTTTTTGAGGTAGACCGTTCAACGCCAAGGAATGCAGCTAGTGTATTATAGAATGTATACTACCAATATAAGCTTAAAGTAAATTTTACACGGTAAAATACTCAAAAAAAAAAAAAAAAAACCCTCTAAAAACTGAAGTATTTTATTTGAAAACTAATAACAATATGGAGAAAATGTAACAAATAAATACAAGTTAAATTTTATTTTATGATGACAAATATAAAAACAGTAACTTCTCAAAACCACCAGGAACAAATTACTCTGTGCGTAGATGATCAACTGTCTGTAATTTCATCGGAAATGAATTCAGTAAATAAACACTTCTAACAGGACAAATGTATAGAAGATTTAAATGGTAGTACAAAATGTAATATCCAAATGAGACAATACATAACAAAGATGTAACGATTATAGAAAATAACAAACTTGAAAGTTTTACATATTTCAGAATGTACATTCTTCTTAGGTACAATAGTATAGCTTAATGCTTTATTTAAAATACATTTACATTAAAAAAGACTGCTCTATGAAGATAATCTTATAGAAAAATGTAATGAATAATTCATTGAGGGCAGTACAATGGAGAAGACAAGCAATATAACGTAACTGAAATTGCAAATGATAAAAGTATTAAAGTTTTCACTGGTCAGCATCATCAATAAACACATACATATTTGTGTGTGCGTGAAAGCAATTCAGTGCATGCAAGGTCTCAATATGTTAAATATCTACTTATGAATAAGTAGATAGATCAAACATACACATACTCGCATGTAAAGTAAAAATTATGAATTTTGAAACATAGATGTTCTTACAGAAAATATACAAGGAATTATTTAGTTGTAATGAAATTTGGGAACTAATTAGTGTACTGTAATAATACAGTTAATACTAGTCAAATAAATTCTTATAATAAATTAAGAACATACATTGTGATGAAACATTTTACATATATCCCAAACCCAAATTTTATACTGCTGTACTACCCCTTAAACAATATAGCTTTTTTGTTAAGGCTTCGAATTTTACTAATTTGCAAATTTCGTGTCATTAGTTGTCCAACATGGTGTAGTCTAACAGGAAAGAATTCAAACAAAACTCCTTTTATAAGCGAAATCTTGTGATTGTCCAATGCTGAACCTTCTAATATATGGCCTTGAAGAATTGGAAAGGTGTCCGTATCAAGCTCTTGCATAGCTTTAACAATTAGGAATTGCATAACAGATTTTCTTTTTAACCTCCCTGCAGCTTGGGCACTTCGGAATTTTCTTTCTGCTGTTTTACAAATTTTAATTGTATCAGTAGATGGAGAAACTAAGCCCCCTCTATTTTTTCTCTGCAAGAAACTTCCAGCACAAACATTTCTGGCATTTATGGCTTCTAGACAAACTTCACAGCGTATTTTCTTATTTAATTTTCGGGCAACAAATCCTGCTATGTATGTAATTACATCAGTTATAAATTGATTTAACTTTAATGGGTTTCCTATGTAGGAATGATCTTCGAAGATTTGTGAAATAATCTCGATGTCAGTTATTTCTTCTTGATTAAAATTTATTTGTTTTACATAATAGTTCTTTGCAGAAGAAACATTTAAAATATTTGTATCATCTAACATCATGCACTTTGCATTATCTGATGTTATAATGTGATGATGACATAATAGTCGAACATATGCTGCTTTGAATTGCTTAGCTGTTGGGTTATTATTGAATCCCCCTTTGCTTCTTATTGCGCTAAAAAACATTTCCATGTGGTCTTGGGAAAATTTGTAGGTCATAAGAAAATTTAATGGGAGGCTGCTCCCTTCACACAATGTGTTATAGATTTCTCTTATGCTGTTTAAACAAATTAAAAATCCTATGAATCCTGTTTTCCATTTGCTGGATAGAATTGATTCTCCATTTTTTTTTATACTTTTATATAATTTTCAATTCTGTTAATGGCATTTAAAAATATATTCTTATTTTGGGGCTTCATTGGGGACTTTAGACCTTTGCTCAAAAGATTTTTTGAATTTAATATATCAAACACATCATTAAATATAAGTAAAATTTTTACTGTTGCATCGGATCCTTGAAACTGTGATAGTTTCAAGTCAGTTGACACATACTCTGGGGCATTAGCAACACTTGTACTAAAGACTTGAGCTGCTAATTTTACCTTCATTTTTTCCTTTTGCCATTCAATGTGACGGTTGGTCAACTTATTTGCTGCATGAAGACCATGTTCTTCTTGATATTTATGGAGTTCTTTGATATATCCCCAATTAACAATATTATTATCCCCATTATAAATTGAACCATGGCTTGCTAGTGTATTTCGCACTAATTTAAGCATATGAGATCGATCTAAAAATACATAAAGATTGTTTTTTGTAACGGGGTGGGGAAATGCAGATTTAATTGAATTTGGATCAATGCTAGCACCCAGGTGGTTTATACTGTACTTATGTTGCATCTCAGACCATCAAATGTCAGTGATATTATGGTTGTACCTATTTCATGGAGTCTTCAAATGGACTCTTTAACTAAATTTGCTTTTTCATTTGCAGTTAGTCCATTAGTTAAAAAATAGCCAATGGGAATCTTCTAACTGCCATTTAATGCATTTGCCATGAAAACCAATTCCTCCGTAGCATAGGGCAAATTATCATCGTTTATTTCAACTCCCATACCTATGAAACCAGAAAACTTATCTCCATCGCATTCAACGTGTCTCCTAATGGCCATTTCGTCAAAAATAAGACTGCATTATGTTTTTTTTTCGTAATTTTGCTTCTTCCTTTTTTAAAGCTATTGCTCTGAAAGCTTCATTCGTAAAACGGGGGCTCCATCGACGCATCTGTACCACTTCCTCGAAGTTGTTGGATGAAGAAGGTTACAATTAAACATTTTCCTTGCGTAACTATAAGACTTCGCCGAGTAAAAATGTAAGGTTAATGCAAAGGCCCGTAATTCCCGATGATATCTCTCCTTTGAACTGTTACTCTTGACTCTTTGCAAAAGGTGTTTTGTAGAACTCGGCAATGATAGTTGGAAAAAAAAAATCAATATGAACATCCATGCATTCAAAAGTTATTTAGTAGTTCAAATAATCATTGTTTTTGAAAACATTTTAAAAATTAATTCATTTGCAACCCAGCTATTATACAAACATTGGCTTGATGTTTAATGACATGTTAGGCCATTGTCAACTTCATACGTTGGCACTTTTATCATAAAAGTTAACACAAAGGGAAACAAAAAACTAAATTCATAAATAATCCCAATAATTCAAATGGTAAGACTTGACATCTTCGTGCTTCAGTTTCTTTAAGGACCGTTCCAATTGACAGAACAGAACATTTGAAGTAGTTTTGTCACAAGATTTTGTTTCATAAATACAAATAATACAAGCTAGAAATTTTATTTTTGATATAAACAGTAAAGATTTTTCATAAGAACTATGTAGAATATAAAAAGTTAGTCAGTTTGAAAAAAATATTTGAACAACATGCAATAAAATGCCCGTAACGGAACGGGACCCGTCCGAATCCCGTACTGTCACGGACGTTTTATTGCTTATTTATAAATTATTTTATTTCAAAAAGATACGTTAAATGTTCTACGGAATTTTTATGAGAAATCCTTACTGTTACTATCAAAAATAAAATTTTCTAGCTTAATTTATTTGTATTTATAGTATATATAGAAAACTATCCCGTTCCTCCGAATAGAATTGCCCTTAATTCATTGTTTCTTTAGAACGAATATGCATCAGCTCATTGTGATTTAGGAAAAAATATGGCTTTTTTTTTACTATCCTTGGAAATATAATCAAATAAGAGTTCCTTACATAACGATCAGTCGAAATGCTCAAAATCCAGGAATCTCCCGGTAAAACCAGTTCAGTTGGCAGATATGTAAGATGTTTAATTAAAAATATACAATATATCCTAAATAATTATAACTTAAATGTTAATCTCTGATGTAATACAAAATAGATTATTTTTCACTAAATTAATTGAACTAAAAATAAAAATTTCTTAAAAATGACAGTACTTTGCCACTGTTATGCAAAAGTTATAAAACTAACCTCCAGTATTTCTGAAGCTTTATCAGAAATCAATTTCTTCTGCTTAATTTTCTGCAAAACTTCCCTTAAAAAATTTACTTTTTTCTTTAGTTGCCTTGTATTTCTTTGCAATGTTACGACATTTTTTCGATACTCAACAGCTATGTTCTGCGCAAGACACAAAACTTTCTTTGCTTTAGTCGGTGATGCTAGATCTGCCTCTTCAAAATCGCCCAAATAAAATTTTCTTTTAAAGCATCGACTCCCGTCAGTTGATGGTTCTGCCGAGACTAGAAAGAAATGAAAAATAAAATATTTTAAAGGAAATTTTCAACAAGGTTTTTGTTATTACTTTTTTATACATTTTCATATTTGAATTTATAGAAATAAGTACCAGTTTCACGATCCATTCCACGTTTTGGAGATTGTCTGGTAGAACAGTTTTTTTGTAAATAAGTTGGAAAGTCAAATATTGTGGGAACAGCATCAGGTTTGAGCCACGTTCCACCAAATTTCTCTGTGTCGAAGCACTCCGGCTCGAAGTGCTTTGAACAAATTCTCGAGTACTCTGAGGCCTTGAAATTTTCCCGTTTCAGCTGGGTTTCCCACAGTTTTCTCCTTTTAGCATCTTTGGGAAAGCTTTAAAGAATAATAAATTATTTATATATTTTTTCTGCACACAAGTTTAAATAGTTCGACCTCATATCAAAAGCAAAAAGGAAAAAAGCCCTCTATATGAATGAAAAGTGTATGTGATAGAAAGTATATAATCGGAAAGAGATATGTTCAGCAATGATTTTTACTTAATTTAACTTCTTTTTTTTTAGCTTATTCTTAGTAGCATTTAATAAATGCTTTCTTTTATGATTTACGCTAAATATGTTGAGGTCACAAAGTCCCCCAAGTTCCCATTTCAAATCAATAACTCTGGGGGTGTTGGATCAGGGATTGCTGGGGTCTTAATATGGTTCAAAAATTAGCGCATTCTTAAGGTCCCCATTTAACCAATTAACCGGACAAACCGTGTATAGTAATTGGTACGGGGTACCCTTGAGTGTAATTTCATGTGTTGACTAAAATTATTCTCCGCAAACAGTTTGAAACGAATTGCCGCCTGTATATTATGCTGAAACAAATACTGCATATACTATATTTCTTGCATAAGTAAAGAAATTAGAAGATACTTTGTTTCTAGAAAATGACCGGCGGAGAAATTTCTGATACCAATAGATAGTGACAATAGTTCTAGATAGTAACACTGTAAAAAAATTCCGAAACGTTACTGATTATTTCCGTGGAATGTTGCAGTATTTCACAGATTTTCACCTATTTCCCCGCAAAATCAAGCATCTTTACAAAAAAAGTTTCCTAAATTGCTTCAAGTTGCACGAACGCAGGTTCCTAAGTGGTGTGAAAAATACTTCTAGTTTATTTACTTACTATACTCTCAATTTAAAGATCAACAGAGTGTATTTATTAAGTGTGTCGTCTTTAATTTGGTTGAGGCCCATCCAGGTTGACAAGCTTTCAATGAGAGTGAATAAGTCTCTGGATAGCTGTAGCTTTGCAAGACGAGACTTGCAGGCGAGGTAGATGCCTAGTTACTACTTGCAACTCTGCCTTAGCGTTTTGGTCGTGGCTCCATTGATACTTCTGAAACTTTCTTAGTAACTGTGGAAGGTTATAATGAATTGTATTAAACCTACCGAATTTCCTTTGAAGGCTCTAAACTGGCTTTAACCGGTGAGATCTGCATAATCTTCAGAAAGATTCAAGAATAATTTCAGGAAAGTTACTGTTTTTTTTGTTGCGGAAAACTTTCTTGGTTTTTGCAAGGTATGTTACTGGCAGAAATTGGCACATTATTTTCCAGGGACGTTTCTGAATCGTATTTACAGTATAACCTATTTAGAAATCCGTCACTGTAGTAAAATAAGCATTGAATTATTTTCCCACTTTACTTTCTTAACTCAATATGATAGAATTAAGTTGTACTCTCAAAACGAGTTTGATACTATTTGAAATTTTCCAAACAACGTCAAAGCATTATTAACGAATGTGTATCAAGAATGGAGTGCTTTACTAATAGGCACCAAATTTGACAATCTCGGAAATTTTACAATTTCAACATAAAAATGAATGCGAATTATTCAAAGATAATTGTTTACATAGAAGAGAACATGAAATATCAAGGTTGTTGTCAGGATAAAAAGGAAAAAAAGTGTCAGCTTTCAAATTGGCGAAAAAAAAAATGTCGCAACATTAAAACTAATTTGCTCAGTGCTAACACTTAAAAACATTTTCAAACTGCATTTTACTTCTCAGAGGAAAAAATACTTCATGAAGCTACAAAATAGTGTATAAAAATGTATTCTTATGTATTTGACTGATAGAACTTAATATTTAATAAAAATAGTTGTAAATTTCTTAGTGAAACATACGGCACGAATAAAAAAACTACTAGAAATTTAAGTAAAATGTAGTATTAATAATACTGCTTACCTGTGAAATGTTACTGCTCCTCCTTTTTCAAATTTCTCTGTGCAAAGAAACGCACAGCAGGAATGAACCATTTTTTTTTTGGAAACAAGAAATTCAACTTAGCGCTGGGAAAATATGATTTCTTTGAATTCCATGATGTTGAAGATATCGTCTGCTACGATCAACGCCCGCTGTTGCTAGGATATCCACCAGTCACATGGTTTGGTTTATGAACAGCAAAAGGGTTGCCATAACTGGTCTACTCTTATTATTAGTCTATGAAAAAATTAAAATAGTGGCGCAATCTATCGAAAACCCAAAAAATTAAGCCGTCATACTGTAGCCTACGGGGATAGTGCTGCGTTGCATACTCGTAAGCTGCTGCCATCTGTCTTCATGTAAGAGAAACTATACACATTTGTGATAACTTTGAACTGCGATGTAACCAATTTAGTTTATTCTCTGAAAATTTTACTCTTTCTTCAACTTTTTCACATCTATTAATAATGTTCATTTTTAACAATTCTTTTTTTAAAGTTTGTTATTGCTTTATTTTTTTTGTTTGAGTGATAAATTTGATCTTGTTCATTCTTCTTTTTTGTTTTACTGCTTTTCTTTTAGGAATTTCTTCCGTTGTGGATACTGTTTTAATTATGTTTCTTTCTTCAAATCATATTTAATTCATTCCTATCTTAATTTGGCAGTTTCATTCGCATTAAATGTTCTTTGTGGGCTTTTTTTATTATTTAACTTCAAACTCTGAGATATGGCAATTATGCATTATTACATTTCAAATCAAACTTTACTTATGAATGTAGACTATTTGAACTGACGTCAGCTAACTAAATTCCTTTAAAATGTGTTTCTCATTTTCATTTTTATTCTGCATTAAAATGAATAGAATTCTTACTTTATTTAATTTCGCAATATCTCAATAGTACCGTTTATGAATAGGTACTCATTTCATACCGCATATATTCTTAATATTATAATAATTAATTTATATCAATATATAAATTTTAAAATATTACGATTGATAAGTGTTTCTTCTGCATATAAATGAAAACGATCGGCTGAAAGTTATGCAAAATTACAATTTTTAAGAACTAGGAGTAATCTCTTAACTGCAATCCTTGATCGAAAAGTTTAATTTATGAGAAACGAATTATTTTTAAATTTTAATATGCGTTTTTTTTAAACAGTAACTTTCGTTTGTATTCGAAATTAACCCAAATGTAGTAAGGGATGTATATGTAGTGCTGCTATCTGTTAACAAAAATCAGAACTACATAGTATAGTGAAACCGCGCTCTCTCGGTTTTCTTTTTCACCTAGCTTTTGCAGGGGTGCCCACTAGGGTGGGCCGAAATAAGCCGAAATTTTTTTTTTTCGAAATCAAATTTTGGATAGCGCGCAAAGGTTGCGTAGTGAGCTAGTTTTCACTCACAACAAATTTCTTGGATATTAAAAAATATCTAGTCGGCGGGTCGGCGCTATTTAACACTGAAAAACCGAAAAAAAAAGAGAAAAATGAATTTTTGTCGAAATTTTTTTTAAAAAACTAAATTCCAAATATTTCGCTGGAATGCACCGAAAATGTTATGTAATGAGCCAGTTCGAGCCCATAAAGTGTTTCATTGATTTTAATGAGCATTTAACCGCTCCTTTCCGACATCAAAAATTGAAGAAAAATGAAAAAATATTGAATTTCCTTAAAAACCAATGTGAAAATTATTTTTCAAAATCAAATCATAGACTAATTAATTAAATAGCACGATTAATCATAGTAATTATTATCACGCAATAGTATCATACATTTTCTAGAATTATAGAGATAATAAAATGTTGAAGAAGAAATCTTCAAATTTGATTTATAATACCTCATGCATAATGAATATTATTTTTTGGAATGATATTCTCCCTTGTTATCAAATGATGGAAGTTCTTTCCTAGCTTGAAGTTTGGCACGAATGTATCCATCTCGTGCAGTTTCACCTCGAACTTTTATTGCAGCTTCGGTTATTAATTTCACACAACGTTCCACAGCTTGCGTGTGACAGGGAAATTTCTCGAAAGTGAACTCTGTAGGCTGTTCTTTGCACTTTTCTTTCAATTGTTGGTCTTTTAGATGCACTGTAAGAGTTGGCTCTTTTACAACACAGTTTGCCCAATCAATTAAATCAACATAATCAACGGCTTCAAAATTGAGTTTAAGACGCTTAAAAAATCGTACACCATTAGAGCTCTTCGTCTTCTTATTTCTGGAGTTCAGAATGCGCCTAACAGTTAATTCCCGAATGTATTTTCTTGAATCAAACAACATTATCAACTGTAGCTGTTCAGGATGAGCGAAATATGCATTATTTGAGAGAACTTTGAAAATTATTTCCTTAACGTTGTCTGGAAACTGCCTTGCAAGAGAAATCATTTTCCAATAATAATGTTGGGCACCGTACTGGCAGTTCGGTTTCATTTTTATTTCAAACCACATTGGAGCATAAACTAACGTTACATACTTTACAAGCATTGTAAGATTTTCTAGTGGAGTTGGAGCGCCTATATACAAGCGTAACAAACGGTTTGCAGTTGTCAGCCATCGCTCGTGACTAAGTTTGCCTGAGCTACTGTCAGCCACGCTAGAAGGACAACTACCATCTTTTACGGCAAGACAGATTCTATACAAATATTGTTGTTCAGTACTTAAATTTTTCATATCTTCCATGTCCAAAACCAGAAGTTTGCAGTCAATTTTATCAAATTTGACCACCGGATTTTTTTCACAATCTCTAATAAGTTGTCCGATAGCTCCAGAATATGAATTTGGCCCCTTTGTGCAACCGTCCAATTCCAGAATAAGATGCCTCAGTGGCAACTCATTAGTATGCAGCAGACATAGGTTCCACTGTAAAGGTCTTTTGAGATATGTCTCAAGTAAACGAATTACTCTACCTTTCCATCCCGTATTTACATTTGTTCCGTCGCATTCAATAACCAATAAGTTAAGCAAACTCATTACTTTTTTTGCAAAGCCTATAATACCTTGCGAAATTTCTTTTGCACTTTCACCAACTGTTAGTGATAAATGACCGATGTGCTTGCTACCTGGTTCTTCTATCAGTGCTACATATGCTTCAGATGCTAATTTTTGATGGCCAGATATCTTTTGAAGGTTGTCATCTTTGCGGCCATCAAAATACAAACTCTTTATAGATGACCTTTTAACTGCTCTTAAATCTTTTTCTTTTAGCTCGCTCCTTTTTTTTTTATCGACTTCCCTCCTACTTTGTTTTTATCGACTATATATTTTTGTTTTGTTTAGGAGAAACTAAGTCGAAATCAGCGAGAACTGCTGTAGCAATTTTAGCCACTGCTCTATTTGAAGCGAAAGTTAGATCTGCTGCTAAAGCTGTATGAGGGATAGAGAGTCTCATTTGACTTGTCGTTGTTGATGGCGCATCAGTTCGCTTACGTTTTCTTGAAAGCGGATAATTCAATTTAAAATCGTCATCTGTATTTTCTGTGCTTTCTGCTGATTCAAGTTCTGTTTCAGGTTCATTCAATGTAATATGACTTTCCTTAACCCTCAATCCACTTGTGCTGGGTACTGATATGTCTTTCTCATCCAAAGCAACACTTGTTGCAATTTTCTGGCATCTTTTTTCTCTTTTTCGTAAAATAGTTATAAAATAATCTTAGGAATAATAAATTAGTTGAGCGCCGTTTATTATCCAGGAGAAACAATTCGAACCGAAGATTAAAAAATTAGAATCTTATGTAACTATTTTTTATTTGAGTATGTGCATTTTTTAAAATTGGCGTACAAATGTCGCATAAAATTGATTGAATTTTCACTTTTTTCTGAGTAACGTATTGCGTAACATTTCAGTATTTACTTATTTCGAAACTACTTTAATTCCCTCCCCCCCATGTTTCAGTCTTAAAGGAGCGTAGCTAAATATTCTACGAAATGTATAAAAGTCTTTGAGGATTTCAACTAATTCACTGACAGATACTTCTGTCTGCTGACACTAACTTCAAACTTTTATTTTTGACCCCCCCCCTTTTTTTTGAAAAAAAGTGCATTTTAGTCCTTTTTTTCAAATTTTCAAATTCAAATAGCGCCGGCTAAATATTAAACAAATTTAGCGAAAATTTTTATGAGTAATAACGGACCCATATAGCAACTTTTCCGCACTATCCAAAAACAGATTTCCAAAAAAAGTTTTTTTGGCCCACCCTAGTGCCCACCTAGAGGAAGGGGATCATGGCGCAGACTGCGCCATTGAAATTTTTTAGGGGGTATTTGAGGGGTATTTTTCTGATTGGGGGGGGGGCTCTTGCATTTGGAGGGGGAGATCTTTACGATATTTAGGGGGGCGGGGGTGTACCCTTGCTGTTAAGGGGGGCACCCCTGGCTTTTGACACATGAATACTATGGGAACAAAACCTATAAATTTGACTTTAAAAGGTGGCTAAGTGAGACAGTTCAGCGGCTTTCTCAGATGCCACTGGAGAAAATAAATTGCACTGAAGTTTCATGATGCTGGAAAAATCTCTGAACAGTGAAGTACAGTCGAACTCGCTAAAAATGAGCATAAAGGGACCGCGGTATTTGCTCGTTATAACAAAGTACTCGTAAAAAAACGAATTTTATGAAAATCTGAAAAATTTATCATAGTTGCTTTTTTTCTCTTTTTACTTTCTTTTACAAAGAAGGAAGTATTGTATTCGCGAAAAAATTTTCACTCAAAATTCGGCCGTAATTTCCATTTTGCTCACCCCCGAATTAATGTTGAGTTTTTTTTTCAACCCGACCACACGCGGATAAGTGCCTAAGAACGTATTAACACCCGAAATATTCATTTTAACATTTCCCGAGTTAATTACAACGAGTTTTCTCGTGACGTCTGTATGCATGTGTTTATATGCGGATGTGCGTATGTATGTCGCATAACTCAAGAACGGTGAACGGTATGGCCTAGAAAGTTGAAATTTGGTACGTAGGCTCCTAGTGGGGTCTAGTTGTGCACCTCCCCTTTTGGTTGCATTCGGTCTATTGCCCCTTTTTTTGGGGGGGGGGAAATTGTTGTTAATTTCGATGTATACTCAAGTGGTGTTATAATTTGGCGGACACTTGGCAATATATCGCCAGTCTTTTGGTCGCCAAGTTTTGTTGCCAAGTTGGCAACAAATTTGGCGATTTTTTTAAAAAATCTGGTTTCAATTTGTTCACTGGTGGTGATATTTAGAGAGTAAACTATAGAATCACATTAAAATTGCAGATAGTGGGAAAATGACATTAAAATTGGAGTAAAAGGAAGTCATGTGATGCACACATCAGCTCGTTTTCATCATTATGTTATAGAAATTGGTTACTTTCCTTGAATAATAGTCTGAATGTCTCTTTCTTATGCCATTGTTTTTTGAGGAAGATACAAATACACACACATATGAGGCAGTGAGAAGCAAAGGGATGTCAGTGGGCATTTTCAAGTTTCGAGCAAAACGTGTTACAAGTTGCGATCTTTAGTAGGCTTTCATTGATTTTTTAATTCTCCCAATTATGCTATATAACACTACCTACCAGGGATTCTAGTTCTATAGCTTGCCTCAAAGCAGAAGGGTGGTTCACCTTCTATTTGTACTGATTATCTCGAAATTTTTAATTTTGGCACTCACATCCCTTTACTTCTCACTGCCTCATATGTAGCCTCATTTGCGTTAAATATAAATACAGGGTTAGCATAAAAGAATATCCGGATTTTAAAAATTTATATTTCATAAACTCTTACACTTACCATTATAAATGATACATTAATATAAAGATAAATTATGAAAGTTTTTTTCCCTCACAAATGTTTGATGTGTGCGCCTGACACACATCTAAAGGGTGTTTTTTTAGAGGAATAGAACTTTAAGTTGGCAACAATGTTTGATATGTGTGCCATTTTGATTGGTGTCACTTGTTTTGAGTTGAGTTCGGTTTGCCATTTCATCATGAATAGACAAGGCGGTGCAACATGATGCCACACAGCGCGTGTCACAATTGATTTATTGAAAGAAACGTTCGGCGAACGAATAATTTCGCATAATGGACCCGTGAATTAGCCTTTAAGATCATGAGATTTAACACCGCTAGACTACTTTTTGTGGGGCTATGTGGAGTCTCTGGTCTGCACCGATAAGACACAGACGATTGACGCCTTGGAAGAGAATATTTGCCACCTTATTACTGACATACGACCGCTATTGCTGCAAAAATTGAGAAAATTGGACTTTCCAATTGGACTTTCTCTGAGCCAGCCGAGGTGGCCGTATGCCAGAAATCATATTTAAATAAAAATTGCAAAGAATCATCTTTCGAATAAAGCAACATTCATGGCAATTAACAACATTTAACTGTGTTTTTTTTGAACCTAAACTTCTCTACCTCTAAAAAAAACACACCCTTTATAACATACATTTTGGAGTGATTCACTGTCAATTTTTCGTAATGCTACATATATACGATTTTTCAGTTCTTGCAATGATGCATGGTTTGTTTAGGTTTTTTGGCGCAAGGTTAGGTTTTCGGCTTGCAATGTTGTATACAATGGTGGTGTAAAAACACTCATTGACGAAACCTTGTAAAAAAAAAAAAAACACACACGAGATTAGGTGTGGGGACTATCTGGCTGACCATCGTATAAAGGGTAAGTCTCAAAAAACAGAAATCAGTAATTAAAAGACAATACATTTTATTTAATTTTGTTGTGAAAATAAGTTTTTTCCCTAAAGGGGGAAAACATGATACATTTCTTTACACAGATCGCTTCTTCCTCCTGAAATCGAAAGCATCGGCGAAAACAGATCGATGCTGACCGCTTAGCTCTATGAAGCTTAAAAATTTTGTCTTCAAGTCTCCGGTATCGTAATTTGAACAGGGTCCGTATTTCAAATAGGTTGTCCTTTTGATCAAGTTCTGGAAAAGAGCTCGGGATGCGTCACCACATTGATCCATGACGTAAGCGGCAGCACAGGCAACTTTGTATGATTCCATCCTATCAAATGCATTTAAAAATAATTTTGTAATAAAATGCACTCATTAAGAATATAAAAAATGTGCGGTCTCAATTACTTTAGTTCAATTCCAACATATCATTTTAACAACGTTTGGCTTACATGCTTCTTAAAAGAGTAACGTGTGAATTGTTCGAAAGCAAGACCAGGGACTTTGCTCAGCAGTCACTTTTGAATCATTTATCAACTTTAATACTTAGACACGGAGTGCCCTGCCTATCCCCCAAAGCAAGATATCATTCCCATTTAAAAGCTACGGAGCTTTTCATCGACAGATTTTCTATATTGAACTATGTAGGAAAAACTCAATTTTACATGATCTTCGACACTTTTAATGGTTGGCAAAGTTGGGACTCTCTCTCTGAAAAGGTTTCAGAATTGAAGTCTTAAAAATTGTAGACCATCTGGTTTTATGTTAAGGGAAGGGATGTGGTTGGAACTTTTGCTGAAATACAGGGCACTTTGCAAGGGATAAACTCTAAAAATCATTCTTATAACAATTTCTGGATCCGTCCTTGCCCAAAACAAAACACAACAGAAAAAAAAAATTAACTCGCCCTAAAACTGTCAATGGTTACAACCAGTCAACCCCACCCTTCTGGCTGGTACGCTCGCCTTAGACAAAGCAATACACACTGATAGCACAACATGTAACGGGAAAGTTGAAGAATCACAATGGTCACAGTCACAAAATGACAGAATAATGACGTTAAAAGTTATCACAAAATTCAACAGATGTCGCGGGAGTCCGATGGGATTTTTTATTTGATTCATTGATTTCACACTACAACTTCTATTGAAATGACAGCCTGATAGAAACACGTATCAAATGAAGCCTTGGTGTTACCAGTAAAACAGTTAAGTTACGGGGTTGAGTTCAGCCTTGTTACAACAAAACCTTTCCCTGCATGTTAAACATTACCAAAACACATTATCAAATTATCATGTCGTGGCACGAGTTTCATTGTTAAAATACGCCTGTTACTCGATAATCGGCAGCAATTTGTGTGAGGATTGAGGGCTTAAATGAATAATGAATGCCGAACCAGCTCATTACGTTAGAGAAGAATTACGAAACTCATTTCTATGTATATGTCACCGTTCAAGTATGTAAGCCGTTATCATATAGAATACCTAGTTATTTCATGGAATAACTGATCGTGTCCGTTAAAGTGTAAAATTTTCTCGTGTTTCATGGTTTAACTAGTTATTTCATAGAATAACAATCTGCAGCCCGTTAAAATGTAGAATAATCTATATCATATATCTTGCACGACAAATACATTTACCTTCCATCCCTGTGTTACCCCCAAAATGTTCGTGTAAAACCTAGTGTGTCAACAAAACGTATTTTTGTTTTAGAAATAATTATCTTTGTAATTTCAAGTGTCATTTTAGTAATCCTTGTTGTAACAAATGATTTTATGGTACGTTTCATAAATACCATTTATACGCTGCTTAAATTAGATAAATTGCTTCCTTTTCATTTTAATTGGCTATCATTAGTTTATTTATAGAATACCTAGTTATTTTATTTTAGATAAATTGTCAATTTTACTCTTTAACTGTCTCTCATTAGTTAATTTATAGAATACCTAGTTATTTTATAGAATAACTAGTTAAAGTGTCAAATTAATAACGTATTACACACTTTAACGGACACGATCAGTTATTTCATGGAATAACTAGGTATTCTATAAAATAACTGCATTATATACTTTAACGGTAACATCTATAATAAATTAAAGAACCGTACTATTCATTGCATTCAAATGGTGGCTAAAAGTAGCTGTCATTTGAAAACTAACTTAGCTTTTGTAGCTTAATTATTACTGGGGTGCCCACCTAGGGGGAGGGGAGGGTCATGGTGCAGACTGTGCCAATTCATAGGGGGGTGGTTTGAGGGTTATTTTTACTTTTTTGGGGGTTCTCTTGCTTGGGGGGTCTTTGCGATAGTAAGGGTGGGTGTGCTCTTTCTCTTAGGGGGCGGGGCACCCCTGATTATATATTTTCCGTTTTTTCAAATCGAATTTTAGATTTTCACTACACTAGTTGTTTGGATTATCCGGAATCTCGATCTACGGGAGGATTCCTGAGGTTTGTCATTATTTTTCATATTTGTTAAGGAAGTGTTTTAATTTCTTGTAAAGCACGATCTTCAAAAATATGTGTCAGTTTTTGATGACTTACATGCAGGTTCTTTCCGGTTCTAATTGTGGGGTTCCTCCTTCCACCGAATTGTCCATAAACTCTTTGTAGGAATCGTAAGTATCTCTAGCTTTTTCTTCGCAATCAGTTAAAGGATTTCCGAGTCTGGATAAACACTCAACATTTTCACGATAAGCTGTAAAAAAGAATATTCATTGATCAAAACTATTTACGCTTTTTCAATTGAAGCAGTGAGAAGCAAAGATATACAGGGTGTTCCGTTTTAACCTGCAAGACCTTTATTTTCGCAATCGATAGTCCTAGACGTATACTTCCAATTGTAAAAATGTTCAAAATCAGATGCAGAGTTAAGATATTGAAAGTTTGAATCAAAAATAAAAATGAGCCAAAAAATGCAAAATTTAACTTTCTACGGGCCCCAGGTACCCTAACTAATATTTAGAGAAATAATCTTCAATGAAAAATATTACTGACACAAAAAACTCGACATTTGTGCGACCAAAACTCAAGGAGATATTCGAGTTTAAAGTTTTAAGGGACCGCACAAAGATGCGATTGGAACTTATCGCTCATTCAGAGGAATGTCAGGTTGTCGAAGTAAATAAGTATTTATATTTTTCATTGTAATTCCAAAATAAATGCAAATGTTATGCCATGATACGCAAAAGCGCACTACAAAACCTCCTAAAATCGCATTATATGCACGCATATAATTTTAAACCTTTGTTAATCGCTATATTTTCCCTCAAAAGGTGTTATTGAGGGCGAGTGTAAAATACTGTTAGTCACAAAATGCTGCGTTTCATAGCTCGGTGAATATTGGTCGTACTAATGTCAAACTTTTTCCGTTGGAAGGATTTTTCAACGGAGAAAATTTCCCTAAATATAAGTAAGGTGACCTGGGGCCCGTATATAAAGTTACATTTTGTATTTTTTGACTTTTTAAATTTTTACTTCAAATTTTCAATATCTTAACTCTGCATCTGATTTTGAACGTTTTTGCGATTGGAAGTATACATGTAGGACTAACGGTTGCGAAAATAAAGGTCTTGCAGATTAAAACGGAACACCTTGTATAAGTGAACATTTTCAAGTTTCGAGTAAAACGCTTTTAAAGATAAGGTCCTTGGCAGGCTTTTACTGAATTTTTTTTTCCAAATCATGCTCTATAACAGCACCTACCAGGCCTACTAGTACTAAGTCTTGCTCCAAGGCAGAGGAGAGGTCCAGTTGTTATTTGTACCGATTATCTCCAAATTTTTAATTTTACCACTTATATCTCTTTGCTTGTCACTGCCTCAATTGTTAGAATGATATCAGGAAATGTTCATCATAACAGGTAAAGCTTGGTTAGAGAGCATTAAAAATGCACATTATTGCTTACATACGCTTTTTTCGTTTTGTTCGCTAAATATTGTAGTGACTTTACGTGTGCGTTTTTTTAAAAATAAACTTTAAAATATATACAGTTGGCTCTCTGTTTAACAACTTTCAAGGAAAAACAAAAAATCATCCTTAAATAGAATGTGTCCTTAAATAGAATGCTTCTAAAACTCCAGTAGAGTATTTGGGACCGTGAAAAGTCGTCTTTAAACAGAGAAAGTCGTTAAATAGAGCGTCATTAAACAGAGAGCCAACTGTATTAATTAAGTCTTTATCTGAAACAAATTTTATTATTTACTTTACTTTGTCATCGTACACTTTAAAATACGTTGTTGTAAATGCTACAGCAGCACAAAGTTATGTAAAAAATGCTGTTCAGGAAAAAAAAACATGCTCGGTATTACGTCTGTTTTTCTCCGAAGATTAATATTTATCTGAAATGATATAAAATTAGTTTTATTAGTAATATTTAACCGCTCATTGTTTGGAACAAAACGCTCAATAGAACTCTATTAGAATTCTAGCTTAGTTCGAATGCAACGGCCCAAAAATCAATCCGATTAGTAAAATTAAAAATTTCTCAGAACATAAGTGATCCAACTGCGTAAATTTAAGAATATGTAAAACCGGTTTGCCTTACTTTTCGTACACATTAAAAATCCCCCTCCCCCTAAATGTATCAAAAGGTAAGGTTGACACTGAAAAGCAGGGGGGAGGAAATTTTGTATCGGCGAAAAGTAGGGGGCTCCGAAAAACAGGCTAATTACCATTCCTTCAGTGCAGAGCTCAATAGCTCTAACAGCATTTCGTCTTAGTTCGTATGCGATACCCAAAAAGCAGTCCGATTATAATTCAAAATTTATTTGAACATAAGTGATAACTATGTGAATTGTAAGAATATGAAAAACTGGTTTATTCTACTTTTTGCTGGCATCAAAAATCCCCCCTCCCCTAAATATATCGAAAAGTAAGGTAGAAACTGGAAAACAGGGGGAAGGAAATTTTTTGTTGGCGAAAAGTAGGGGCACCGAAAAACAGACTAATTACCTTTGTTGAAAGGCATCCCTTCAGTGCAGAGCTCAGTAAGGACATTTCGAGTATTCATGAAAATCTTGGCTCCATTTTGTACAGTTTCATCTGGTATCAATTCCGCAAGCTGGCTAATCGTAAGTCCTGTGTGGTTTACAACTAAATTGTCTAGACAATCAAATATCTGCAGAACGTAACTGAAAAAAAGTAGGCAATTTTACTTGGTGTGATCTAAAAATAACTGAGTTTTAAACTATAGAAGAAAATAATTGTGGTAAAATGTTTGAAAGCTAATATTTGTTCAAAATGGGAGTCATTTATAACTCAATACAACGTTTTGAACGGTCAACCAATCTATCCATAGAATTTTAATATTCGGTTTCGTGAATGTTCGTAAGCACCTCTGTTACGCTGCTCAGATGGCTGGAACATCATCATAATTGACTCTACAGCCAGTTGTGGGCCTTGATCTTCTTCAGGAGATCTCGCTGGGCTGTCCTCCTCTTTGCCGTTGACCTCCAGTTTTTAATTTTTAATGATATCAAAACCAGTATCCACACAGTCGACCCATCTCTTTTTTTGGTCTACCCCTTGGTCGCTGTCAAAAAGGGACTGCATTGAAGACCTTCAACGCAGCTCTATCATTTTCCACTCTCAAGAGATGAATTCCATTTAGTTAGGTAAATTTCAAAATATCGATATCTCGTAGAACATCATAGTAGAAAACTCTTTTTATTGCAGTGGAGGATTTTCAGTTTCGGGAACAGAAAATGGATTTGTGTCCTCCATCCTTATTGACCTGAAAAATCGTCTTGTGACAAGGTATATGTTAATGAAACTGAATACTGCAAGGAAAAGAAATTTTTATGATGACGTTCCAGCCATTCAAGCTACCGTGATGTAGGTACAAAATATCGTTCGCAAAATTGAATTTAAAAATCTTGAAAAAGTGGTTCCTATTTTGAAAAAATATTAGCTTTAAAACATATTACTACACTTATTTACATTTTAAACCGATAGCTATAATAGGTGTCCTATAGGGTAAGGTAACCAGTAACAGACAAGGGTCCAGTAACAGATAGTCATTAGTTAGGAATAAGTAATAGCCTTTTAGACGACTAAAACTGATGTTGCTGTGGCTCATGAATACGGTGCAGCCATCTAGCATTATCAGAGAGTTTTATGAGCCAGTTGTTATTTACAAGGCAGTGGTGGAAGGTGATGTACAGCCACCACGAGGTCAGCTGGTGTTGATGTTCATTTTAATTCAATAAGGCTTTAGTTCTAAAAATAAAGAACTTTTACACATTTTGAAGAGAAAAAGGGATTTTTGTCTATTACGCATTCTTTCCTCATTCTGCTCATTCTGTCTTACTCATCCTTCCATTCTATCTGAAACTGGGTATCATTAGATTTTTCAGTGGCTTTTACTGGGTGTCGGACCGTTTTTCGAAATTGAGCAAATAAAAATTGAAATAACTAATTCGGAGGATCCAGAAGCAGCCAAACCTTAGAGGAGATGTAGTTGCACGAGAGAAAAATAGTTTAGAAAGTCTAAATACATTAAAAGGTTCAGAAAATGGAGTTAACCTGAGAGCGATGTTTTAAGCATGTCTGTAATTGGTGCCGTACCCTATTTGGTTTTAAAAATATCCAAACATTAAAAAACTTCCGTACTCACTGTCACACGCACAGACCAGGATCAGCATTGGAATTATCTGCTCATATAATTATATTGTTTACAAACTTTGGATTATGAGATATTCGTACTCTTTAGAGACTTTTTATAATAAACTGAGGGATGATGAAATGGTTATTTCGGTTGCTCACTCATTCGTACTAATATGTGTTTCGAAAAATAGTCACTTCATTCGCGTGTAATCAAGATAGAAATTTTTGCTAAAAATTGTAGAAAAAAATGTTTTTGGGATACAACAGTTCCTCAACCTGGTACAAGGTAGTAAAAAGGATTAGTTGAAGTAAAACCTTAAATTCACGGAGGTGGTATGCTGCTTAAGTAACTATTTTATAGCTGAATTATTTATTTTTTTTGAAAGGAAAAAAAAAAAGAGAATATAGTTAAATAATCGTTTGCTAATGTTTAATAGAAATAGCCCAATTTTGAAATTTATGAACTCCTGGAAAGCTTTAGCAGTTTGCTTGTTTCTAAGTATTGATAAAGTAAAAAACTTGAAATTTATCGTAATCTTAAGACGTTTGCACCGTATAAATAATATCTGATTATTAAAAAAAGAAAAGAAAAAAAAGAGAACTGAAATTCCATACACTCAAACTCAGCAAAAACATGCATTTCTGGCAAGGAAAAAATGGAAAGGGTAGATTAATCGGTGAATGTAAAAACTATAGTGAATAAAAAGTTATTTAAAAAAAATCAGATATTTCAAATTTATTATTAAAGATAAATTGGCCGCATAAATTTCTTTCTATATAACCCACTAAAATCGAAACTACGAAAGAAATTTGTGTAGCTTACTCAGCTATACTCATTTTGTTGGTTGTTGCTTTACTTTTTCATTTATATGACTAAAAAACAACATTTAAACTTTTAAAAATAGTTTTCACAACATTGGGAACCATTTTACAACGCTTATATGACGAAGTGTGTTACTTGGGACCTGAAGTAGAACCTTAATGTTCTCTCAGATCATTTTTAACAAATACACAAATCTGTAAAAATAATTTTGAAGGCCATGTACCAGATGGCAGTTTTAAAATAGGTTACGAATTTCTGAAAATGAAATTGCACTTTAGTGTTCATTTTCAGCTCAGACTGTTCCATTTTTTAAATTGATTTGATGATGACTCACGGGCATGTTTGGTCCAAATCATCCACTCCACCAGTCGATTGCATCTGCATTAAGTCTTTTAACAAGTTATCATGTACGCATTTCTCAAGTCCAGGAAGCGCGTGAATGGGAAGAACTAAATAAATGAAATTTTCACAACAATTATTGATGTTTAAAATAAAATAATAAGATTTTCACCTAAATATACCGATATATAATGTATTCAAAAATATTTCTGTTGATTGATCTATTTATCAATGTGGGAATTTTTTCTCTTAGATTTAAATTCCTTTTCACTGAAGTTAGTTTTTCGCCATACCACTCCGTACCTGTTAGCGTGATCTCTCAGGATTGCCATAAAGTTTTCATCGTGTGGCACAGAATGGGCGGCAATCGGTCGTGGGACAGTCTTGTAGAAAGTTCATCTCTGGGAGTTAGTTCAGTGTGGATATTCCCCCGTTTTGGTTCAGTGTTTTTGATTTAGACCAGGAGTCCAAGAGACCCTGGTGTAAAGACCGCCGGGTACTGATTTGGATTAGGAACTTCGACAACTTAATGACCGTGACATATTTCAGGTACACCAGTCGCCATTAGTGTACTCGTTTTGCACTTTTTTTTTTGCCGGAGCGAAAAGTAATACCTGCCAAAAGTGGCCAATACCCATGGACATTACAGATTGAAAATCCTTTCCAAATTAAATAACATCTTCTGTAAGAAGTATGACCTCAAAAGTTTGAGCAAAAACACTAAAATGTTCTCCAATCTTAAGTACCGTAAAAAGGGCGTACACTGTTAAAAAATTTCCGGAAAATTACGGTAATTGTTACTGGCATCCATGTTGCCAGTAACTATTACCGTAAAAATCAAATGTTACTGTAAAATTTTACGGTTTCCTCGGTAGGCCACAGCTACCAATTAAGGCTGGGATCGCTTATTTCTCCGGTATAAATTACCGTAAACATCAGTGATGCTGTAAGTCCTCCATTTTACAGTAACAATTACCAGAAAATCTTCTTGAATTTTTAACAGTGTAGAAATTTTATGTCCAAAGCTCAAAATGTCAAGTAGCTGCGGGGGGAAAGGGGGATGAGGAGAGCGGTGTGCGTCCTCAGTATAGATATTGGGAGCTGGGGGATCAAGCTGCAGTAAAATGTGATCCAATTATAACCCACGCATGAAAGGAATGAAAATTTAAATATCAAAGAGCAAAAAATATGCTCATTGTACTGAATTTAAGCCACATTTCTGGCATCAAAGGAGGCATTTTTGCAGCCCTCGAAGATTACTTATCTGACTTGACGTTTGAACATTAAACTTCTTTGCTGTTGATATCTTTCAGAGCAAAAATATGACTATTTATTGTATTAAAAATTAGACAGCATTTTAGTGTTTTTGGGAAAAATTAGTTGAAATTTTGAGGCTATACTTCTCACTGAATATATTATTTGATTCGAGAACGATTTTAAATCTGTTATAATCATGGCATTGGCCACGTTTGGTAGGTATTACATTTCGATGCAGAAAAAAAGGTGCAAAACGGATCACTTTAGCGCACCTCGAGGCGTTTTTTTTTTCAAAAATTTTATTTTGTTCTTTTCCTATTCCATCGGAACAACGGACATATTTCTTAAAAAAAATCATCTTTGCAGAATTTTTGGGCACAAAACTATGAAAAAGTTTTCACCAGGAATTGTACTTTCTTTTTCAACTGTTTTCTTTTTTTTTATTTTAATTTTTTAAAGTGAAATTAGTGTTAGAATAGTGTAGACTGTCTGTATTGTTGAAGAAAGAGTCGTTTAGTGCATATTTTCCGTCAGTCTCTTGTCGTTGAGATTATGAATTTTGAAACACAGAAGAATTGGGTTGTTTCTTATCTTTTAGAGATTTGCATACTTCATATTATCCTAAAAAGTTACATCATGGATAAATTTTTTGACCTTTCAAGAAATATTAGTTAACGATTAACGATTCTCCCTTTAAAACTCGTACGTACAATTAAAACTGGTGCCTTATCAATCCACATTTAGAGCGTATATGGAGGGCATGACGTTTAGTTTTCAAAAATACTTCGTTAGCATAAATTAGCATAAATAACCACTTTAGCATAAATTTTACTACTCAGTTTAATTGATATTTGATAGTGATGTCCTCATTAGTTCTTGGTTTTTCATGAAAATTAAAACATTTTTTGTGCAAATAATTCTGATGTTTCCAAACGGAATTGCATTTTTTGAACGTTTTATTGGATTTTTTAAATTTAATTTCAGTCTGTTTCGAGGTTCAAACTTTACTCTTGCGACATTATCTCCAGATTCAGTTTTTACTTCTTACACTTGCACACTTTCAAGAAGCACAATTTCAATTAAATAGAATTAATTGCTCATTTTATTATAGAAATGAGTTTCTTTAAAATATTCAAACTCGTTAAATCAATTTTTAAACCAAAATTTATATTTAATTAAAGTTAAAGTCTTTAACTTAACAAACCAAGATAATATTTAAATAACATTATTAGTATCACTTTTTAGAAGTTTTGTTATAATCAATTTTGGTGTTGTTAAAAGCAAAAACTACTCTCTAAACTTCTGTAAAATTAAACAATTTTCTTCACACGTTAATGAAACATACAAAACATCAAAATACTCAAAAATCATTAAAATGCAGTCGCAACAAGAATGTTCCTTATTTAAAAAAATGGAATAAATAAATAAATAAATAAATAAATAAATAAACAGAAAATGATTTCATAACAATTTTGGTCTAATAAAACAGTTGAAAAATAAGTTAAAAAAATGGTGTCGTTTCCAATATTTTAAAAGTATTTTTTTCTGAAAAAACATGCTTTAAAACATAGGATCTAACCATTTTTTTAAAATAATTTGTTCAAGCTTAATATTTTAAAAAAATTACTTAAATCGGTGATCTTTCATTGTTAACATTTCTTGCTGATGACATCACAAATGATGAAATGCCATTCTGTGTTGCCATTCACAGAGCAAAATATTTAATTCTCATCTTTACTTAAGTGTATTAGCAACGTTATGGTTGATAGCAAGCGTAGAGCGCAATTTTAATTCGCTTCTTGATTATCATAACGTGGAAAGGCGGTACAAAGATGCGCCGAAAAGTATCATTTGTGACGTCATCTAGACCGCGCCTTGTTTGAAAATCGGACATTTTAACAATCTAATTAAGAAATAACTGCTGGGAAAATGAAAGAACTTTCTGGATCAATGTTATTTTTTTTTCTTATTCTATCAATTTCAGTGAATAAAAGTACTACTTTTGACTGAAGGAAACAACCCCATTACCCTCCGTACTCGTACATTAAGATATGTTACAAACATTTTTAACTAAAAATATACATTAACAAATACATTTTAATCCACACATTTTGCATGGTAGTAAAATATAATGTGCTTTAAACAATTTCATAAACAGTTTATGAATAACAACTAGACAATCTGTGAAAACAGTTGATGCAAACTCTAATACAATCCAAAAAAAAAGATATATGAAAAAAAAGTTGAATAATTAATTTAAGAAGTGCATCAAATAAATAGCAAATTATACATAAAAATATCTCCTAAGGTTTAAGAAAACCATGTTTACTTGTTTTAATTAAAGAATAAGTGTTTGGATAATCAAAGATATTTCTTACTTCCAATAGCTAGAACAAAGCTTAGAATCAGAAACATGTTGAGCTGTAGATGCAAACCTATGTGGTCGTTATGATGAAAGTGTACGGTTTCATTTAAAGCTTTTTTATTTATCAGAGTGCAGAAATCCGCCTCTTTAATTAGCGGAAAATACCGACCAGTAAAAAGGAAATCCTTCAACCTTGTTTGATAATCGACCAAAGGAAATAATGTATTAATATTCTTGACATTGAGTGCTATCAATATTCACCACATGTTCCATTTTTTCACCCAACATTTATGGCACTGTTAAATTGTATGCTCAGCAACACTTTCAGTTATCATTAAGGGGAATCAGTACCCAAAATACTTCCCAAAATTCGATTTTTTGATTTTTATATGTTTTCAAACTCCATTTCAATACCTTTTTAATGATACAAACTTCTTGATCGTGCTCATATTAGAAGTAAGTTAAAATAAGCTTTAAAAAAATGCAAAACTATTTTGATGAGGTATGATTTTCCCCTTTAAATTGCAATGTCTCGAAATGGTTTTTTTGAAACTAAATGTTCCTTTTCCTCAGAAATTAAATGGTGTTAGTCTTTGAAATTTTTACCACCTATTCCATACTTCTAATTGTATACACTGATGTACAATTTTTCTCATATTCGAAATTTTTTTTTTTTTTTTTTGTAGAGCTAATTTCAAATTGCAAAACGGAATTTTTTGAAAAAAAATACTGTGACTAACACATTAGAATTTCTTTAAAAAAAACAAAGCTTTCATTCTGTAAAATTTTATTTCAGTATAGAGAAAAGAGTCTATTTAAGGTACAGAAAAAAAATTTCATAATTGTATCTTTAATAGATTTTCAGAAAAAGGTACATGAACCTGTGCAAATTAACATTGACGGCGGTACTAATTCCCCTTAATGTATAAAAAATTAACTGATCCTATTTTAAATTTTTTGTTTTTGCATTCTGGATTGTTCCTTAGATGTGCCTCACATAAGCGAAAGCCCAATTTTGCACCATAAGTTACCTAAACACAATTGCTAATTTCAACTATATCTCATTACTATGTTTCTATTTATAATTAATTCAAACCTAGCTGACGTGAAATTCATTGGATCATGATAATTAGTTCATGTTAACCGTATTTCATTTTATCCAATAAATTTATTAAGGGATTGTTAACTCGAGGGACTAAACAAGGATTTTATGTACAGTGACATTTCACGTGAAGTGATTTTACATTAACGTAGTTCGTTGTGGATGTATGCAGGGTGTTACGTTTTAACCTGCAACATTTCTATTTTTGCAACCGTTAGTCCTAGATGCATACTACCAATTGCAAAAATGTTCGAATTCAGATGCAGGGTTAAGGTATTGAAAGTTAGAAGCCAAGATGAAAATGAGTCAAAAAATACAAAATTTATACTTTTTATACGCGCCCCAGTTCCCTAACTTATATTCAGGGAAATAATCTCCATTGAAAAATATTTCCAGCTCAAAAAGTTTGAAATTAGTACGACCAATATTCACCGAGGTATGAAACCCTGCGTTTTGTGACAGGCAAACACTTAACACTCGCCGCCAATAACACTTTTTGGGAAAAAATGTAGCAGTTAACAAGAGTTTAAAATTATATGTGTTCATAGTGTGGTTTTTCAAATAGATTGAGGTTTCGTAGTGTGTTTTTGCGTATCATGGCATAACATTTGCATTTATTTTTAATAGCAACGGAAAAAAATAACTACTTTGTCTTTTTACTTCGACAACCTGTCATTTTTTTGAAAGGGCAATAAGTTACAACCTCACCTTTTATATGGTATTGAAATATCTTTCAATACAGATTATTTCCCTAAATATAAATTAGGGGACCTAGGGTCCGTATAAAAAGTTATTTTTTTTTACTCCTTTTTCTTTTGCTTCCAACGTTCAATATTTTAACTCTGCATCTGATTAGGAACATTTTTGCAATTGGAAATATGAATCTAGGACTAACGGTTGCGAAAATAGAGCTCTTGCAGGTTAAAACGGAATACCCTGTATACTGTAAATAGAGGAAAGATAAAATATCTCGAGCAAAGTTTTGTTAATCGCAAAAAAATTTCCCTCTATTTTTCGAAAATTTTAATTAATATCTTCGGTAACTAAAGTCATACAAAAACGACACCATAAAGTGGGGCTACTTGAGCCTTCAGGGACTACTTGAACGCATCAGAAAAAAGTGTTTAAAATACCGTCCTGATCCTTTAAAACTCAATGTATAGACTTAAAAAACCTTCTCCATGACAGGTAGCAGTACTAGGCAGAGGCTGGAGCATTAAACGAAGTTTTTGCTGTTCCCGCCTTTTTCTGATTGAGGTTGTGATTGCAAGTTGTTTAAATAGTTTTTTTTAATGTTTGCACACTTTCACATTTAAGTTCTTGGAAACATCTGATATCATCAAGGTAAAGATAGTTTTGTGTTTGCATTCTATTTTTAAAATAAATTAACAGTGTTTTAAGGTTATAGCTGCATAATCAACGCAGTAACTAATATAAGTTAGTAAAATTGCACTGGTTGCTACTTGAACATAGCGTTCAAGCAGCACCAGACTACATTTCATCACTAAATTATGTTAAGTAAGGTTTGTAATCTTTTAAAATAAAGAGGTCAGTTACTATTTATACCCGCTTATTTGCAGATATGGGGATAAAAAGGCTCCAAAAGTCAAAGAGAACTCCTTGAAGTAGGAAATAATGTGGATTATTAAGAGGAAAAATTATAACTGTGTCCAGATTCAACTAATTCCGGAGAAATGTCTTAGGAAGTGGCACCAGCCCATTTTGACTTAAGTATATCAACTCTAAAAAAGAAATTAAAGGGATCGTTCACAAAACAAGCCTGAGCATCCTGTAGCATTAAGTAGCGAGGAAGATCAGGTATTAAATAATATCAGAGAAAATAAATCCACCCAAGCCATTAAATTGAGGAGTTTTCATTTTTTAAAATGTTTAGGTAATGATTATTTCAATCAGTTTTAGCTGTAGTTAGATTATATTTCAATTTGAGAAATTATGTTTACCTAAAAATATATTTTTATGTATATGTTGATTTTATATCGATTTATGTAAATAATTGGCAATTTATATAAATAGTTTGCTCACTAGAATGTACGTTTTGAGTTTTCTTTCAAAATCATTGGTCCTTCTTGATACCACCACCTGTTTTACAGCTTTTTCTAATGGATTTGCTAAGTAGGACCAAGTAGCCTCAGCGCGCGGCTACTTGAAACCAATTTTAAAAAAATAAAAAAATGTAAAAAGAGTTAAAATTGTTGCTTAAACAAACAAAACATTAGTGTAAAACTCGTAAAAAATATGAAATTTCGGGTCCAAGTAGGACCCGTTTACGGTACCTTACTAAAAATACCCTCTATCAAGTCTCCTTCCTAGTCTGATGGCTAAACGAAAATATTGAGCATTTTGAGGTAAAAGCAATTAAGTTTTTTAATTATGTTTTAGGCTCATTAGGGACTGTTTTTAGCCACGGAGGCATTCGCTGTCAATAGGATCTTTTTTTTTTTTTTTATAGCGTCCCGAAAGTTATCTTTCCCGCTGATAGAACTTACATTAGGTAATTTGTTACAAATAGATATATTTCAGAAAATAGTGTGTGTAATTTCATCTTTTTATGTCTCCTCATAATGAATATTGTTAAAAGCAATAATAGGAAGATATTTTGCAATTTTTGAACAATTTGGATCTTGAAAATGTGTTTCAAAATAGAACCCGAATTTCAGTTAAAAACGTTTTAAACTGTGATCAACAAGGTGTTTTTATTACAAAAGCAGAGTTTACACATCATACCGGGATATCTCAGCGGGTCTAAAGGAGATCAGCTTCGTTTGCAGGCACAGGCGATAATTTCCTGACAGGCTTCGAAAGCAGAGGTGTTTAATCTTTAATGTAACTTTAATTTTAACTGTTGGTGGCGCAATTGGAAACTGATATATATTACTTGTCTGTTTAATTTGTCTTCTTGTTGTTTAAAGCTTTTGAGTTCTTGTTCTTGTTTTTAGTTCAGTTAGTCTTGTTTTGAACTTTATCTCATGAATCTTGAATTAATATAACTTTAATTTCGTTAATATTATTTGCAAAAGTTTTAGTTATAGTTGCTTTTAATATTTTAAGTAAAATGATGTTTTCATTAGTTTTTTGAGTTGTGGATTGTATTTGCGAATTTAAGAAAAAAGCTCATAAACTTAGGATGCAAGAGGTAATATAAGTTCATTTGACCTGAAAATTAGATTTTGGTTCTATTATTACAGTAAAATGTTAAAGTTATTATAAAGTTAAAAGAGAAGGAAAAAAAAAAAAGTCACTATCTATTCGCTAGATTTTATACAACCATACTCTTGAGGGTCAGGAAGAACCTGAGTTACTGGTAGACTGTTCTTCTATTTTTGCCTTGCTTGAAGAGACGCCGACGTTCGAATTGCATTTTGAGTTGGAGGAATGTTTCCAATGTCCCTTCCTTGAGAAAATAACAATGTTTTCTGCGCGGAGTTTGCGGTATCCTCTTTGCTGCGTCTATTGTATATTGTATTACGACGCACTTTTAATGCCCAGGTACAGTATACAGTACCTCTTCAGGAGGAAAGGGTTGCGAAAGATACTTAAAAACGTCTTTGACTGCCGGTAAGGTTTGCCATGCTGCCCAAGCTGATCTTTATCTTTTGCTGAGATTGTGTCACAACCTATAAAAGCGTGGAAAGACAAAAGTCTGGCACACGTTTTCGGACCAAGTCGTAGCGCTATGGCGCGGATATCAAAGGTTCGGTTTGATTTTCCCCGTGCCTAACCCATTCCACAGTTAATCACACCCCTGGACATCTTGAAGAAGCGCAGTGGTCAAAACGGTGTCCACTGTCTTGATGAAAAATCGGTTTCAACCATGAGATCCACCGTGTGCAGCATGCAACAGCGTTCTACCGTTGGCCTATTTATAGGAGCAAGGAATCAAGCCCGTCAAATCAAAATCGCCATTTCAAAGAACACTCATGTGACGAGTGACAAAAACAACTTTTTGTAGAAAATTTATTGTACTGATGAAGTCCGCCAAGTATTTAAATAGTTCTTGCTTATTTGAGTCTTTTCTCAAAAAATCAGACCTGGTTTTAAGAACTTGTTTTGTAGCCTCCGTTTTCCGACGAGCACCTTTTGCTTTTATCAATCTTAACGCAGACTTTAGAGACACAGAGGTACATAGTCATCAAATATATATATACTACATTCATTCTCTGTGCCTTATCGAAACCTGGACTAATCAAATGAGCAACAAACTTCATTTCATTTTCAGAAAAGGCATTTCCCAGCTCTGGGCGAAGGCAGTTAGTTGATAGTCGCTGCTCCATCCATCACCAGCATATCGAAATTCAGAGATTGCTGCTCTATATCAGCTTCGTCAGGCTGTAAACAAGCCAAAAGATCAGCTTTCTTTCCAAGTTGAAGTTCGCTGTTTTCAGAAAGTGATGAAGGGTAAACTTGATTCTCGTGACTTAAAAAAGCATCCGAATTCACCTGAAGTATTTGACAAGCAATGTAGAGCCTAGAAAAAAAAAGGCTGCGATCTTCTTTATAGCAACACGCTGTTCCTCCTTCCTAGATCAAGATTTCGTTGAAACGCTGTTATAAATACTGCGGACTTGTTTTTCGGAATTGATGTGCCTATAGGAACAAAGCAGTCAATGAGTCTTTTTTGAAAGAACCCATTTGCTTGAGACTCGCCAATTATTTTTGTGTTGCGCAAATTGGATGCTGTTTCTGAATCTAGAACTAACTGTGAGTCCAAAGCTTTGAGGTCACTACTTGAGTCTTAGAATGGGTCGCTCATTTCCTTCAGAATATTAATAATACTCTCAACGCTGTTGATGAATGAAAGTTGTCTTGCATTAGAAATTTCATGGGGAGTGCTTTCCTCACCCCTGCAGGTCTTCTTGGGAGTTTTACTGTATTCATGGACAATTCGTTTGATTTCGGAATCTGCAACCATCCATCTCAGTAAGACAATCGAGTTCTCAGTCACGCCGATAGCACCACGGTTTCCTTTAACAAACTTTCCCGAAAGTGCCCTGTTTGTCTTCCTTACCACAAAATCTCCTTTGCAAAACTCGGAATAGATATGAGGTAGCCGATGCCTCAAACACAGCATGTCCCTCATAGGAATTGACACAGCGCGTTTGTAGTATGACCGATCAAGAGAAAAGAATGTGTACTTTAAATTTGAAAGAGCTTGCACGTAGAGTTTGAAATCTGCATCATGTAATGCCATAGTAAAAGTCAAGATATGTATAGTTCAGTCTGCAGGATGAGCTGCCAAGAACAGAACTGTGGACTTTCCTCTTCTCTGAATCGATACCAATCGTTTTCATCTCTAGCTTTTGGACTGCCCTTATAATTGGTTTTCATACTCTCTTCAAAAGCTTTTTTGCGCTATGAAAATAACGCACGAATATTGATTTATTTGATGAGCACGGCGAGTTTTTTTTTCGACGTAAGAAGCGACTAAGAATGACTCGACTGTACCACTGGATGGAATGCTTCGGGACGCATAAAAAACGATAAAAAAAATGTGGCGATGCCTTCGTGGCTAAAAACGATCCTTTATAACCCTAAAATATAATTGAAAAAGAAATAGCTTTTACCTTAAATTGCAGTCTTTCCGTTATGCCGCCATGCCGGACTAAGACGGCAAAAGGAATTTTAGGTTGTTGTGACTGAACGACAAACGCCGGCGTTTTTGACAAAGCAAGTGGATGTTTTAAGTTTTATAAACAAACTTTACTATGATTATTTTGGTTTGATTGTAAGGACATGCATCTGTATAGCTTTTCTTTAAATAGTATTTTAAGAACAGATTTGATTTTTCAAATGTTGGAATCTCTGAAAAATCTGTAATAGAAATAATGTAAAAGTGCTGAAGTACTGAAATTCAACTCGAAAAAAGGTTTTTATTGTCTAAAACAGTGTAGGTAAAACATTCTGCTGGGAGAACGGGCAGACATTTGCTTAACACTCATTCCTTTGGCGACTTCTGTGATGTTTTACCATGGGCTTTGAATGCAAAGCAAACCGAGCTTTCACTAAATTTTCTAATCGCATGCTTAAAATTTTAAAATTTATATTAATTACGTAGTTATAATTAGGGCAAACCTAACCTGGCAGCATTGTGGAGGTTACGCAGATCCTAATTACAGCATTACGACGCTGCCAGGTTAAGTTTGCCCCAACTATAGTTTATAACACACCAAGCAACTCTCAAATTTCAGAAAGATGAGTCATTTTGCTTTTTAGGCTCTAAAAGAAATTTGGAAAACCTTTTTTAAACACTTTTTCAAGCCTTCTCTTAGTTTCCGTGAGTAAGAATTTTTCCCTCTTTTATCTTACTTTATACTTTTAATGAAACGTAGTTGAATTACACATAAAATTTAAAATTATTCAATTGCGCGGTATCGGTTTATTAGAACTTATTTTCAAATAATAAATAATTTCTAGCTGCATAATTCCAGGAATAAATAATTACTTTGTCATTCGTTTAGGGTTTAGAGTTAATTCCGTTTACGGTTTGGTTTTTTGATTTATCATTTATTTAATGTATTAATATTAAATGTAACATTTCCTCATAAACAAACCGTTCAAACTAGGGTTTCCAATCCCGCCGGATTTCGAGATTGTACAGAGCCAATCCCGCGAATTTGACTTTATTCTTCTAAAAGTTAAAATTTTCCGTCGAATAGAAAAAGTTGTGCTTTTTAGGAAGTACAGCTTTTGTTACATAAATTGGTAGTTATCTCGAATTCCGTACACCAATTGTAGTGTGTCACAATGTCACATCTTAATAAGCATCGATTGTTTGGTGCGTAAAAATGTGCTTTAAAAAAGTCCAATGCGTCTTAACAAAACATTGTTCGTGTGGGATGGGAAAAGCTTTTTGCGCAAAAAATAATAGGCTAGATGAAAACGCGTGATGTGACTCCACTGGAGTTGGTTTTACTGAAATTAAATTATTGTGGATATTTAGGAAACGATCCCCATAAACTTTACCACCTTCTAAAATAGTTTTTTTCTTTTCTTATGGGGGTCATGTAAGGGGTTTTTGCTCAACTTCAAATTTCGGACAGAAACGATGTCTGTTTGATTTGTGTATTGCTCCATCCAACTTGCCTTGTTGCTTCATCAACGTTGGTTATTGCATCATTGCATTTCATTCATCAGAGAAGCGCTAATTGGGTCACAGTAAAAGTTTTTGAATAATTAATTTTACCTCTCACTTTAAAGAGACAATCAGAAACTTGAGCAGCTTAATGCACTGCACTGTCATGCAAGTGAGTCATCTAATGATTCATCCAAGTTTCTGTCACCTCTTTTAGTTTAGAGTCGTGCCGAATATTGAAGATTGCTCAGCTAATTCATCAAACATAGTTTTCAACATACCACCCACATTTATAATATTAGCTTCACGGTGACAAAGATATCGGAAGGCACTTTCTGCAGGTTAGAGAGCATAAATAAAAAGTAATGTCAACTTTTTCATTGCTTTTTTCTTCGGAAAAAATGTTGTGCACTTTTAGTAAGTTAAAGGATTTGAGCGCATTCCATAAGTTCACAGAAGCGTTTAAACATTATATTCAGGTATTTCTGGGTTTCAATATTTTGTGATGATTTTTGAAACGGTTTATATTTTTTACACATTTTCGCTGTTGTTGAACGTATGAACACTGAAACCTCAAATAAGAAAACCAATTCATTTTCAGAAAAATATACTCTCTTATATTGTTTTCTTGAATGGTAAATCCATCGTTCATAATGTGGGACAAAGTTTTTCTTGCTCTTCTTGTAGATATATAGGAAGGTGATTAAAACTTCAAATGAAACTAGTAAAATTATTCGTTTAATGGACGGTAAAAGTTGGAAAACGTTTGCATGGAAAATCTTTGTGGGATTGGAAATCCCGCGAGATTTTGCTATCTATCCCGCGGGATTAATTCCGATTAATACCATGCAGGATCCCTCGGGATTGCGGGATCGGAAACCCTAGTTCTAACGACTTTTAACTAAATAAACAAAACAAACATTTTTGAAGTTCCCAATTCTTAAATTGATACTATTTTTGGCTGGACGAGGAAAAATTTTAACTTACATTTGTGGTAACGAATGTAATGGAACAGAAGGGATGTCATAAATGGGCGAGCATTTGACGATAGCTTAGAGAAATCTTGAGATTTTTGAGTGCCGAATGCAGTGATAAGTGAACATCAGTATATGTAACTATGTTTTTATTTTCTTTTGCATTTTTCTCAGAGAAAATAGTTGTTGCTGTAACAGAGGATAATCAACTGGTGGTCGTAGCAGAAAACATTTCAATCACTCGGAAATATGTAAAGATCATGAAAAATAATATTAATGTATGCAGACGAGAAGTTACCCACAGGCGAACCAAATGCTTTTTAATTTTCCTCCACGGGCAAGGCCGTGCGCGTACCGCTAGTAATTAGATAAACACTATTAAAAATATATATTTTTTAATGTGGCGGAAAAATTCCATTAGTTCCCTCTTGAAACATTTCCTCTTGTACTTAACGAATAACAATATTATATCCTTGTAACGATCGTAATCTATCTTCAAACGAAAGCGCTGAAGAGTATGTGAAATATTTTGCGTATATTTATGATATTATTCTGCTAGCTGTTTGTTAAAATTTTAAAATTTACCATTTTATGATACTTTCCTTTAATATAGCTTCGCTTTAGAAACATTTGTACGATTTTACACAATATTTTAAGGGGGTCTGAGACACATTTTGAAAAAAAAAAGTTTTAAACAGTTTAGAATTTTGAATTATTTTACACTGATTCACCATCTATTTAATAAACAAAATCATACCATAAATATTTTTAAAAATATTTTTTATTTATATTTAATAATTTTTTTTTCCAAACAAAATGGTGTTTCTTTAAATTGCTGAAACTCAAAATACAATTTTTAAACTTTTTTCACAAAATTATACTTAAATATCTGAGCTTTAATTTTTCTTCGGCTATTAAATTTTTTTTTTATTCAATAAAAATAGAAAATACTTGAAGAAAAATTTCGAAAAATTCTAAAATACTTAAAAAAAGTCAATTTTTTTTTTTGCAGTAAGCGCTTTTTTTTTTTTTTTAAATTAGCAGTATAAAAATTAAAGTAGACTGTCTGAAAAAGATCTGTTCCAAATTTCATTGCTTTTGTCTTTATTTGCTCTCTTCTTATAAGAGTTTGAATGCAAAGAATTGCATCATGGAGAAAAACGCGTTTTAAGTTTTAAAACTAAAAATAATATTAATTAAATGCATGCTACAAAAATAATGATATCTTTCGTTATAATTAAGATGCAAACAAGAGTCAAACTTCTTTTTAAGCAAGGAAAAGCGGAGAAGTTTTTTTAATGATTTAAAAAAATGCAAAATTTGATGATTTCTGTGTCCCGGATTGTAAGATGTTTTAAATTCTTCCCATTTAAAAGCTTAGGCATCAGTCAACTATTCGGTGGTGCTGTTTGTTTCAATTTACGCAAGCTCAAGGTATAAGAACTATTTGTGTGTGATTTTTGTATAAGTTTTAAATTAATATAAACTTTCAAACATTTATTTTATTTCAAAAAAACAGAAATGAGTAATTTAAAGACAATACATTTTATTTTATTTTTATTGTGAAAACAAGTTTTCTCCCTAAAGGGGAGAAAACATTACTTAAGCACATTATACATATCTTTACACAGATCGCTTCTTCCTCCTGAAATCGAAAACATCAGCGAAAACAGATCGATGCTGACCACTTAGTTCGATGAAGCTTAAAAATTTTGTCTTTAAGTCACCGGTATCGTAATTCGAGCAGGCTCCGTATTTCAAATAGGTTGTCCTTTTGATCAAGTTCTGGAAAAGATTTCGGGATGCGTCACCACATTGGTCCATGACGTAAGAAGCAGCGCAGGCAACTTTGTATGATTCAACCCTATAAAATGCATTAAAAAAATAACTTTGTATTAAAATGTACTCATAAGAATGTAAAAGAAGTTGGATCTCAATTATGTTAGTTCAATTCCAGCACATCATTTTAGACAACATTTGGCTTAAATGTTTCTTAAAAGAGTAATCGATGAAAAGTGTTCAAAAGCAAGAATAGAAAACACTTGCTGAACTGACATTTGAATTATTTATTAACTTTACTACTTACACCGGAGTGCCCTGCCCATCCCCCCAAATTAAGATATTGTTCCCATTTTAGGCTACGAACCTTTCTACCGGCAGATTTTTTATTTATATTGAACTAGTAAAAATGCAATTTACATAATCCTCGATACTTTTAGCGCGAGGGAAATTCGGGGATCTCCCTGTAAAGATTTCGGAATTGAAGTCCTAAAAACTGCAGACCATCTGGTTTTACGTTAGAGATAGTGATGTTGGTCGGAACGCTTACTCGAATACAAGATACTTTGCAAGGCATAAGTACTAAAAATCACCCGCTCTCCTTTGCAATCCGCCCAAGTCAAAAAAAAAAAAAAAAAAAAAAAAAAACCCGTAAAAAAGATCTTTCCCTAAAAATGTCAATGATACAGCCTCTCAGCTCCATACTCTTCGCTGTACCCTTAACTTAAAAAGAGCAGTAGATACAGATAACACAACATGTCATTGGAAAGTTGAAGAATCACAATGGTCACAGTCAAAAAATGACAGAATAGAGACGTCTTGAGTGAGTCACGCTATGACACATTTGTGCAGGTGTCATGCGACTTCATTACAAAGTCGTTGCAACATCTAACTTTTGACGGACACTTTGTGACATTATGAAAATGTCGCTGTAACATCTCTTTACGACGTCTGCTGAAAATTGCTGAAACCTGTTGAGGATTTTACAGTGACGTTTTGTGACCATCATACGACTTACACATAAAGGTCCCATTTTAGACACTGCAGATGTCTTTCTTTAAATATGGATGCACCGATTAATCGGCCTAATCACCGATTACCTATAACTGGTCGATTGTTGCCGATCAATCAGCGAGAAAATATATTTGTATTAAAGTTATTTCAAGTACTCCAGGAGCCAAAAGTTTTCCAGAATCAATTTATGCACATTAAGTAAATAAATTTACACTATTTTAAAAGTAAAGTAGATGGTTGTGAAATGGTTATGTGCAGAGGCGTCATCCGAAGGCGACTTGCCTAACCACTCTGGCGGCAAGTAATTAAATGAATAAAAGTAATAATCTTTCCGCAATACATGGTACACTAGAATTTTCTCCTTGGGAGGGATTCATTTCCAAAAACACACTAGGATTACCAAAATGGCGTAAAATAAATTGTTCTGGGGAGCATTACTCCCACATCGACCACCTGGTTGCACTCTTAGTAATGAGTTCAGCTGTTGTGCAACAGAACTGGTAATATTTGTCCACTTTTTCCACCAGAAAAACTCATGCTCCTAGTAACGGAAGATATTTCTTCCAAATATCGTTACCGCTTTTCACTAAATGCAATATTGCTAAAATTTGGAAATTTCAGGATATGAAGCATGATCAAAAAGGGATGCTTCTTTTGATTTTAAAACTTTTGCAAGTGTAACTATAAGAGCTCAAGTTATTAAATTTCACAGAAAGAATGTTCATTTACCCTTCAACACATTCACTATGAGTTTGAACACAATCGTTGTAACTTTGAAAATCATTTTGAAAAAAATTGAATCCTACTCGTACTTCTTGAAGTATAATTTTAGAGATTTTTCAACTTAATTAAAGTGTTCCAATCTGGAACCGACAAGAATTTCTGTCATTTTTCTAAGTCAAAAGGAGTTGAGTCACAGCTGCAGGATGATCTTGGTAATTTTCGAAAACCTCCAGAAATGTTTAATAAACTTCTAATGACCTACTCCGGATACCAACAATCAATAGCTTAATGTCCCACCTTAAATTTTTTTTTTAATATCCCTGCAATTAGACGAGAGCCCAACGAGATATTTATGCATATAGTAAACCATTTTAAACTTTGATACGTCTGTTTCTTCAAATATGTTCTTCTGCACATTTTGACTTGCTTCTGTAAATGGTTTCCATCTATTTCAATGAACATTAACGAAAATATTCTGCCTTTTAAGAATGCTGAACGCGCTCGTTTGCATTTTGTTTTTCAATAGTTAAATGCTAGTTTCAGTTGCAGAAATAATAAAAAACATAAGCTGACAATAACGCAAGTATTGATGATGCGTTTAAAATGGGAATGTATTAAATGAGTTAGGGTAACGGCACCAGTAACAGAAAAAGGTCCAGTAGCAGATAGTCATGAGTTTGAATTTTAATAAAAATAATTTTAGGTGGTTTAAACAGATATTTATGTGGTTCATGAATACGGTGCAAACATCTAGTGTTATCAGAGTGAATTTTATGAGCCAGTTGGTATTTACAAGGCAGTGGTGGAAGGTTATGAACTAAGAACTTTTGGACAATTTGAAGAGAAAAAAGGGAATTTTGTCCATTACTCATCCTTTCCACATCCTATCTGTTACTGGGTATAATTATATTCTTAGGTGTCTGTTACTGGGGGTCGGACGTTTATTCGAAATTGAGCAAATAAAAATAGAATTATCGAATTCAGATTATCCAGAATCGGCCAAACGTTAGATGAGATGCAGTTGCATGAGAGAAAAATAACCTAAAAAGTCTACATTCATTAAAAAACTTGGAAAAATCAGTCTGAGTCAATCTCAGAGTGATGTCTTATGCATATCTGTTTCTGGTGCCGTTACCCTACATCAGCATTATTGTTTTACATTTGGTTAAATGTTTGGTGAAGATAAAATGCTGAACCTACACTGTTAAAAATTTTCCGTAAAATTTTTAACAGTGTTTTCCGTAAAATTTTTCCGTTACTGGCATGCATGTTGCCAGTAACTGTTACCGTAAAAATCAAACGTTACTGTAAAATTTTACGGTTTCCTCGGTAGGCCACAGCAACCAATTGGAGCTCTGATCGCTTATTTTTCCGGTATAAATTACGATAAAAATCAGCGATGCGTTAAGTCCGCCATTTTACAGTAACAATTACCAGAAATCTTCCTGAATTTTTAACAGTGTAATTAAACCCTTTGAATCTTATGTAGGTTGTTAGAAGTCCTCAAAAGACTAATTTCTAATTTTTATTTCATTTAAAAACTTACTGCATCTTAAATAAATACCTTTGCGCAGACAAGCAAAGAGAAATTACCAGCGTTTTGTAGCAATCTGTGATTTTTTTCTACAGAACATTGGTTATTTTCTTTTACATCTTGCGTAAGTATATCAATGAACTTCATGTTAGGCATTTAACCCGTCAGTAGAAGTTTTTTCAGTAATCTGCGACGCGGAGAAAATATCAAAATATAGTCTGCAAGACAAACAGACATCAGATTAATCGTAAAATCTAAATTGCCACCGAAAAATGCTTAAAATATTAAACGTTACATGCAATCGTGGTTTATACAGGAGCATGCGCTGAAATTTTGGGGCCCGTCACAAACGACTCTTATGGGGCTCTCTCCATGTTGTTTACCCTACATCCTTACATATATTTCACCCCTCATTTAAAATTACCGGGCCCTACGCTCGGGCCAACAATTGTCCCCCTCCTCCTTGCATTCCTCTAGTTTTATATCGTAGGAAATACGATACAAATCTTTTTTAACTGATATTTAAGATTTTTTTTCTTTGAAATTGTAAGTTCTTTTCCCAACTTGAGATCCTCAGCTAAGAAATAGTCTGCAGACGTTCTCAAGAATCTGCGTCGCAATTCGTACTGCTTCTGCTACCGGGGCGTTTAGTATCAAAACCAGCTCTATTTACGAATTTTCCAAACCATTCCAACCCAGTAATTTGATACTTCTTTGTGGGTTATACCATCCCTCTGCAGAACGATTTGGATCGCATGCAACTAAATCTGGTCGAAAACTGCTGGCTAAAACCGGTTTTCTATGTAAAACAACTTAATTCTGGGTCTCTTGTCTATCATGCAAAGTTATAAAAAGTAGATAGAGCTGGTTTTTAATCTAAATGCGCCAGATATGAATATTTCATGTCCTTAATCCTATTGTCGTGAATGATCTTTACTGTCGTAAATGAAATGTTTATTATCAATTTTCTCTCAGCATTTAATATGAAATATAATTCTTCTCCACTAAATCTTAGAATCTAAATAATTTTTTTTCACCTTTTTTGAAGTGAATATCATTTTTTCCCTTCCTGTTTTGTTAAGAGTGTGTTTTGGTTTCTTTTAAACATGATTTTCAAAGATATGTGTTATTTCTTGATGACTTACATGCAGTTTCTTTCCCGTTCTGATGGTGTGGTTCCTCCTTCCACAGAATTGTCCATAAACTCTCTGTAGGAATTGTATGTTTCTCTAGCTTTAGCTTCGCAATCAGTAAGAGGATTTCCGAGTCTAGATAAACACTCAACATTTTCACGATAAGCTGAAAAAAAAAAATATTGATCATAACAAAAACGCTATTGTTAGCTTGATATCAGGAAATGTTCATCGTAACAGGTAAAGGTGGGTTGCAGAGAGCATGTATAACAATGATATTCATATATCTGTTCAGAGCCAGTCGGACATAAGTCCTAAAATTGCCATTTTCCGTTTTTTTTAGTGCATTGTATGAAGAAGTCTTTTCTGCATCAAGCCATGTAAACGTAATTCTTAGAGAGGAAAAAAAGAAAAAAAAATTTTTCAATTTTTTGTACCAGGGTTAAAAGAGCGCATATCCCGTCCTTTGCATGAGCCAGAAAAAAAGTTTTCTGCTCTCCTGCAAAATTATCATAATGTGACTTGATATAATAATTTTTCATTATGGTAGATTTTGTTCTTTTTTTAAATAAATAAATAACAAAATAACGGGTTTAATTATTGAAAGTAAAAATGAGATACATGAGTACCCCTAAGCGAGTGAAAATCAATACATGGGACAATACTGCTTAAAAGGAGACATTATAGGGCAGTCCTGTATGATCTCTTGCTCCATCGCTTCTTAGGGTTTAGATATAGATTTTTTTAGATTAAAAAACCCTAAATCACATATAAGATTTAGTTCTGGAGGTTTTGACAGTTATTTTAAGGAAAGCCTTGAAAAGCCAAGTAGTGAAAACCAAGCTTTTTTTTTCAAACAGATTACGTCAGGCGGGATATCCCTTTGATTCAGGAAAGCAATAATTAATTACCATAACAGATCTCAAAACATCAGGAAAAAATTAATATTCGTACTTTCTACATCTATTATAACTAAAACTACCTATCCTATTTTAAACATCTGGAGTACTGGTGGTCTTTTAAGTTTAGTTAATGGTTACATCACAGAAAACTTTAAATTTCAAGAATAAGAGTGACATTTTTCATCTCTCCATTGTCCGCTATAACTATTGATGTTCTCAACACAACTGTAAATGCTCATGTTTCTGTGCATACAGTGGAGACTGGAATATCCTAATTTGGCCTCACTGTTAGTTGCTGGACTTGGAGGACAACAGAATATTCTTTAAGGTTCTTCTCTTTAGACAGCAACTATTTGACAGCTGCTTGGACTGAATAAACTTGTCTGTCAGAGTTTTTTTGAAATGTTAGCAGCATTACTGAAGGTTTTTTCAAAATAAATGCATAAGTTGTTGTACGTAAAAATTCATGATTGTAATTTCGCTAGGTTTAAAGCCTAGATAAATGTTTCCTTTTTTCGTTAAAAACTCGCATCAGATTTTTTTCAGCTGGGAATCTGCAATATTAGGATTTATTAGATTAACTTAACAAATAGCATTCTCAGTTGTTATTTTCTCCGCTGTTAATTGGAGGCACTTTTCTTGTGATTTCTTTTTTTTCTTTAGTAATTAGATGATGGTTAACAAAAGATATTACAGCTTTTGCATTTTGCTTCTTTCATAATGGGTGCTAACCTATTTCTCGGGAAAAAATATTGAAATGCAGTAGAAATGAAAGCTTATACAAAACATTGGTCCTCTCCTTTTTCTTTTTGGTCCTTTTTTTTATAAGAACTAAACATTTTTTGTGTACCGCAGAGTATAGCATTAACTTGCAGAAGTCAGTAAAAGGAATTCAAAAAGCAAAACAAAACATTGTCACTGAAAGGTTATCCTGTTGACTCAGAATCTTATAAAAACTGTGACAGACCTTTAGGGGAACTTTTGTCGACAGTGATTTAAAACCTTACCTAAATTGCTTCAGTCACACTAACCCTTTAAGGCCCAGAACATAAAATTACTGAGCTGAGACAAGTTGAGAGTTGAGAAATTCAATTGAAGCCTGTGTGTCTGTATTCTGAAAAACAGTACTGAACCAGGTGGAATTAAATGACGTCATTATGTATTAAAGGGTTGAGAAACTCTTTGCTGTCGTTGGGACGAACCTAATCTGGAAGCGTATTAACTCTAGGATTTGGATTTATACAGCAGTCACGATGCTTCCAGGTTAGTTTTATCCCAAGGACAGTGATTTTCTACTTGATTTAAAAAGTCGCAACAGGCTTTTTTAATTGAGGCAATGAGAAGCGAAGGTATATAAGTGCCAAAACTAAAAATTTCAAGAGTGCAATAGTTAGAACCTCTCCTCTGTTATCGGAACAAGTGATGGTACGCACAGCTTTTTTAAATGCTGCTATACGGCATGATATAGAAAAAAAATCGATGAAAAAACCTACTTAGGATCTGAACTTTACACGCGTATAACTCAAAATTTTAAAGAGTCCACTTACATCTCTTTGTTTCTCACTGCCTCAATTGCTTTCACATCACAGCTTTTGGACAATATTGGTAGCAATGTTTAATAGACTAATAACGTAATAGAACTTGTTTTAAAGTTCCTAAACAGTTCTGAATATGAAATCAGAGTAACTTTTCACTAACAATTTCACTTATATTAAAACGGAAACACCTTCAAACGTTATAAATCTAGGGGAGACCGGGGATAGAAGTGACACTTTTGTCATTTTTGATATTATCATAAGATTTGAACTGATGTGAAGCATTTAATGCATCATATCATTATAGAGTAAACTTGAGCAATTTATTTGTAAAACAAATATCAACATTTTAAACGTTTTTCATGACATGAAAATGGAATTTGCGTAGCCTCTAAGTTTGTCTCAACTTGCCCCGTAGCGGGGCAAGTGACATGGTTGAGGCACATTGTGACGCCCAAAGTACAAATACATTGTAACATGTACAAATTATGTGAGAAATGCAATTAAAAGGGATATTTTAAGTTAAGAATGAAGTAATTATTCATTTATAATGCTCTGAACGCACACACACAAAAAAAAAAAAAGAAAAAAAAAAACACCTTCATGTTTCCAAAAACACTTTAAACGAAATGGAAATAAAATAATTAAATTATTAACGCTTTTGAACCCTTTTTTACAGACACATTAAAAAACTGCGTTAATCAAGAAAGGTAAAACGTAAACCGGCATTAATTTTTGACCATATTAATATTTGACTCAGTACAATGTGTTGACCGATATTCTACTGGCCTATCTATTTTTAAAATCCCTCATTGTCATCGCTTGTTTGAAGATCCGATGTGCTGTTAATGCTAATAAAATAAGGTTGCTTTTTTTCATACATTTGACATGAAACCAGTTTTTAAGTGTCATGCACTGTACCCAGTCTTCTACGGGTCTAGAAACTTTGTATTGCTCCAAGAAAACTAAACAAAATCAATTTTTATCATGTTTAGAGCTATCCGAATCTTTTTTCTTCAATATTTTTTAATAACGTTGGTGGAACTCTTGTGCACTTTTTGGCATTTCCGAAAAGTTTAAACTTTGCTTTTTCTTCAATTTGTTTCTTGCGTTCTCTTGCTTTTTGATGTGCTCGAATTTTCACTTTAGGTGCGATTGCTAGAATAACAGGTTTTAAAACATTTACGAGCGAAGTGCTTGCACTTTAGATTTCCAGGATTAGATGGCCGTCTTTTTTTCTATAAGCGTACCACTGTTACAATGCTAACATTAACTGCCATAGACTCATCTAACTCGATGAGATTTCTCCGTTCGGAGGACTGATCTGCATTCTTACTATCGACTAAATTTATTGCTGAAGTGCGGGATTTGATAACAGCTTCATATTTATTATCTTCACCATCATTTTGGTCATCAACGCTCTCATCTCTGACGGATAACGGACCGTGGCAAGTAGTGACACTGTCACAACGTGCCTCCTTGATTTTGTCACAACTAGCCTTACTTACGCCATTTTGAACTTTGCTGAGTAGTCTCCAAAATAGTATCTTGATCAACAAATGAAATGCATAGAATAACAGCTCGAAACATAGGTATTTAAATAATGTTGAGAAAGTTTTCGCACCTCAGTGTCCTTAGTGACAAAGAATATTCCAACTCAGGTCAAAAAGTTTACTTTTGCTGTAGAAAACACAATGAATATTTTTATCATGAAAACAGTCCAACGCCATACTTCCGAACTTACACAAGACACTGAGACCATCAACCTGCTCCCTGACATGACGCGACTGGTGTTAAATCATTGGCTCAGTCAGGAGGCTAGATGGCACAACTTGCCCCTGGCTTAGTCTCCCCTGTATATGAATTAAGTCTTTTTCTTTAATAAATGTTCTTGTAAACTTTATTTTGGTGAGATACTCTTCAAAAGATGTTGCTGTAAATTTTGCATCAGTACGAAATTAAGTAAATAACGCCGTTCATATATATATATATATATATATATATATATATATATATATATTTTTTTTTTTCCTCCGAAGATTAATATTTTATATCTAAAATCGTAGGAAATTTCGGTTTTATAGATAGGGTTTAACCCGTAATTGTATAGACAAAATGCTCAATAGCTCTAACAGCTTTCGTCTTAGTTCATATGAGATAACCCAAAAAGCAGTCCGAATATAATTCAAAACTTCTGAGAACATAAGTCTTCTAACTGTGTGATTTGTAAGAATATAAAAATCCGGTTTGTCCTACTTTTCGCCAGCATTAAAAATTACCTCCCTTCTTAAATATATAAAAAGGTAAGGTAGAAACTGAAAAATGGAGGGGATGGAAGTTTCGTGTAGGCGAAAAGTAGGGGGTACGGAAAAACTGACTAATTACCATTGTTGAAAGGCATCCCTTCAGTGCAGAGCTCAGTAAGGGCATCTCGACTATTCGTAAAAATCTTGGCTCCATTTCGAACAGCTTCATCTGGTATCAATTCCGCAAGCTGGCTAATCGTAAGTCCTGTGTGGTTTACCACTAAACTGTCAAGGCAATCAAATATCTGCAGAACGTAACTGAAAAAAGAAAAGGACGCAATTTTACACAGTGTGATCCAAAAATAATCGAATTTTCGGTGGCAGGATAAAATAAGTGTGTTAATGTGTTTTAAAGCTAATAGGGTAACGGCACCAGTGACAGACATGCTTAAGACATCGCTCTTAGGTTAACTCAATATTCTGAGTCTTTTAATGTATTGAGACTTTTTAAATTATTTTTTTTATCGTGCAACTACATCTCATCTAACGTTTGTTATCTTCTGGATCCTCCAAATGAGTTAATTCTATTTTTATTAGCTTAATTTCGAAAAAAAGGTTCGACTCCCAGTAAAAGACACCGAAAAAACTGATGATACCCAGTAACAGATAGGATGCGGAAAGGATGAGTAATGGACAAAATTCCCTTTTTCTCTTCCAAAACGTACAATTTTTTTTTATTTTTATAACTTAAATCTTATTACATTCAAATGAACATGAAACACTGGCTGACCTCGTGGTGGCTGTTCATAACCTTCCTCCACCCAAATGGCTTACTATATTACTAGATGGTTAACACTAGATACCCCCCCCCCACACTAGATCTCTAATACCACTAGAACTAGATGTTTGCATCGTATTCATGGGCCACAGCAACATCAGTTTAACCAGCCTGCAATTTTATTATTTAAATCCAAACTTATGGCACTCTGTTACTGGACCCTTGTCTGTTACTGGTGGCGTTACCCTATTGATTAAAAATGGAATAAATTTGATTGAATACAACTTTTTAACCGGTCAACCAGAGATATTTTTAAATTTCGGTTTTAATAATGTTTTTAAGTACCTGTTCCGCTTGAATAGCTGGAACATCATCGCAAAAAGCTCTTTTTATTGCAGTTTTCAATTTTGGAAACACAAAAAAAAAAAAAGATTTGTGTCCTCGATCACCCTTATTATTCGGTGTAAACCGTCAAAGATGATTTTGTGCAAGCATCTTCTAACTAAAGCTGTAAGTTTGAAGACATTCTGCAGATTTCTTCAAGCTTGAAGTAAATCAAAGTTTTAGCTAATGATGCATAAATGACATTTTGCGCGAATTTTCAGCCAAATTAACGTACTTTGAAGAAATTTTAGATTTACTTCTAGTTTGAAGCATTCTATAGAAATTGCAGAATTTCTGTAAAATTCCATCTTTAGTTGGAAGGTATTTGTAGAAAATCTGCAGTTTCCCCCTCATTTGAACAGAATTGTTATGCAGTTCAGGCATTTGTTCTTCGATGTACGTCGCAAATTTAGTAGCATTCTGCTTTGGGGAAAGTATTATCATATATAAGTATTTTTCATTTAAATCTGAACTTCCTCATCATTAATAGGCTGTAAAAAGTTTAAAACTTATTTATTAATTTTTGAAAAGTACTGAAAAAATCAATTTCAAATCAAGTTCGCGGTTTGGAAATAAATCCTTTCACTTTAATATACAGTATCCACCTCTTATATGAATCACGTCTTTGTTCTAAACAGTTTTGATTCCATAAAGCGGGTGATTCGATAAAGCGGCTTGTTCAATAAAGCTGGATTTTGATGATTTGATTTATTAAAGCGGTTGACTCAATAAACCACTGATTCAATCAACCGGCGTCCACTGTACAGAAATTTTTCTACCTGTTACAATGAAGCAAAAACTAGAAGTTGAAGTGCAATCCCTCATGTAATGTTAAGGTATCATGCTTTTTAAATTGCAAATAAATTATTTTTAACAAATTAAATCATGTGGCTGGAAAATATGAAAATTTGAAGATTCAGTTAAATAATCGTTTGATAAAGTTTCACATGAATAGAATAGTTCTGAAATTTAAGCACTGCCGGAAAACTATTTGCAACATTCAGAAACATGCAAACTGTCAGTTAAAAACATGAAATTTAACGTAATGCACGTTTGCACCGCATATGTGTCTTCCAGCATTAAGTTCAGATTTAAGATTTAACATTAACTACCGAAATATCAATTGGCAGAATTAGAAAATTTCTCAACAGATAACCGTTGTATTTAACTCGATCCTTTTGTCACTTAAAGCAAGACATTAGTACGCAAAATTGAACCTGAATGTTCAAAATAACAATAATTAATAAACTATAAAATGCTGCACATTTCATACTCAAGCGCAGCAAAAACATATATTTCTGGCAAGGAAAAAGTCAAGCGGTCTAAGGACCTTTAACCTTCAAAATTTTCGATTTTCTGGAAGACATATATGCTATGCATAATTTAATTCTGAACAATTTGATACCTTATTTATTACCATAAGCAAAAAAACTTTTCAAGTTATCGTAAAAATGCGTGAACTTTCCCCTTAGAGAATTATGTTAACAGCAGCTGTTTAAGCCTTTTTTTCTCACGTGCCGGTTTCTTCGGTTTTCTCCTTTTGCGCGCATGATATCTCAGAAAGTTTTATATATATTTGTAAAACTTTTCATGTATGTTTGTCTGGAATATTTTTATGATCTGAACCTAAATTTTAACTAAAAATGAAAGTTAATATTAAAAAAAAAGATATTTTTGCCCAAAATTTTTGGAAATGTTCGATATTAACTTATAAAATTTCAAAAAAATAGATAAATAATTTTAAAATAAATAAATAAATTTAGGTTCAGGTCATAAATATAAACCAGATAAACATGCACAAAAAGTTTTACGGAAATATATAAAAAACTTTCTGAAATATCATGCGCGCAAAACGAGAAAACTGAAGAAAACGGCACCTGAGAAAAAGACGCTTAAACAGCTGCTGTTAACATAAATCTCTATGGGAAGAGGTTACGCATTTTTACGATAACTTTAAAAGTTTTTTGTGTATGGTAAAAAATAAGGTATCAAACTGTTCAGAATTAAAATATGCATAATATATATTTTTTTTCAAAAAGTCAAAAATTTTGAAGGTTGAGGGTCCTTAGACCCCATAAGGCATAATGAATGAAAAATTGTAACTTTTTAAATTGAATGATGTTTCAGAAGCTTTTTAGATAAATTGACCACATTAACTTCTTTCTATATACTCCCTCCCCAAATAAAAATAAAAAAGTTTTAGTTTTGAGATCTTGAATTCGAATTATGTTTTTCGCAATCACGAATTGCGATAGGAGCTACTCGTTGAGTTTCTTGTTTCTACTAATGGCTTTTATCGCAACCGAATAATTCAAGATGTCAAAATTAAAATGAGTGCCAGGGGCTGGAAACTAGATGTTATGTGCTGGATGCTGCTTTCGCGTAAAAAGGATTGTGTAATGTCGAGAAGGTCCTTTATAAAGAACTAGCTGTATCCGACGCGCGTTGCTACGCCAACAAAAAAATACATCATTATACTGATTTTCATGACAATCGGTTGAACGGGGCAGAAGTTGCTACTCTGCAGTGCCACCTGGTGGCGAGTGGCTTCAATGAGTCTATTATGCACCTTCTCCGTGGAAAAATACATATATATAGCAATTTTCATAATAATCGGTCCAGGTATCCAGTGAAGCCGTGACTATACTCAAATTTTGTACTCACGCAGTTTGCAAGATCAATCCATCGCTAAAAATATCAAATAGAAAAAGTTTTAAATCCCCTTGTTGCATGAAAAGCCATGAAACAATAAAGAAAGAATTTATTTGTACAAACTCAAGAAAAATGGCTTCTTATCAATGAGATCTTTCACGCGAATTAATTTCTGCAGCCGATCATTTTATTCGTATTTATCCAATGGATTGTAACTTAAATTGGAATAAAAAAGGAACTATCGATCGGGTTTTTTTCGAACTGGTCTATAAACATTCCCAGTACCAAAAATAGCAAACGGTGAAAGTTTCAGCCAAATCTGCCGGGTAGTTTTTGAGTTCATGGATGACATACAGACAAACATTCATTTTTATATATAAATATAGATTCGATTCCGAGGCACATGGACGCCAGCACCCAATGCATAGAAAAATAAAATCAAAGGACGTCTACTACTGTCAAATAAAAACAATAAGCAATCATGATTTTCTAAAAAAAATAAATAAATAAAAATAAATAAATGAGTAAAATAATGGAAACAACGAAACAAGTTTGTCTACTGTTTAGATGTACTCATTTAGTGCGCTGTGCTTTACTTTTTCATTTAGATGACTACAAAAAAACCTGACATAGTACCGTAATGTTCTACCAGACTTATTTTTAACAAATATAGAAATGTAAAAAAATAATTTCAAGGTCATGTACCTAATGGTAAAATTGTAAAGTGCATTACGAATTTCTAAAATGACATTGTGCTTTTGTGTTGATTTTCAGCATCGACTATTGTACTTTTTGGGTTGATTCAATGATGTATCATACACTTACGGGCATGTTTGGTCCAAATCGTCCCCTTCATCTTGCATCTTCATTAAGTCCTTCAATAAATTTTCATGTATACATTTCTCAAGTCCAGGAATCGCATGAATGGGAAGAACTAAAGAAATGAAAATTCCACAACAATTATTAAAGTAAAAAATAAAATAAACAATAATAAGTTTTCACTGAAATTTGCTAATATATCATGTATCTAAAAAAATCCAACAGTTGATTGATTTATTTGGCAATTTCGTGGGAATTTTTCTCTTACATTTTAATTCTTTCCCCCTGAAGTTTGTTTTTCTCCACACAACTCCCTACCTGGTAGCATGATCTCTTAGAATGGGAGGCAATGAATCGTAGGACATTCTTGGAGAAAGTCCATCTCTGGGAGTTAGTTCGGATTGGAATTTCCCCATTTTGGTTCAGTGTTTTTGATTCCGACCAGGAGCCCTAGAGACCGCCCCAAGGTACTTAACGACCCCCCATGGTACTGGTTTGGATTAAGAATTTGGAGAACTTAATGACCATGACAGATTTCAGGTACAACAGTCGCCATTAGTGTACTCTAGGATGCCTCCTTTTGCACTTTTTTACCCGGAGCGAAAAGTCATACATGCCAAAAGTGGCCAATACCTATGGACATTACAGATAGAAAATATTTTTCAAATTAAATAACATCTTCTGTAAGGCCCTTATGGTCTCAAAATTTCAAGATTTGGAGCAAAACACTAAAATGTTCTTCAATCTTCAATGCAGTAAAAAGGTCTGTAGAAATTTTATGTTCAAACCTCAAAAGGTCAGTCAAGTGGCTTTGGGGGGGGGGGGATAAGGGGATCAAGCTGCAGTGAAATATGATCCGATTACATCTATAATCTGTACAAAGAAGGGAATGAAAATTTTAATGCCGAAAAGCAAAAGTACTGAATTTACGCCCCATTTCAGGCATCAAATAAGGCATTTTTGCTCTCGCCAAGATTACTAAACTGAGTTTTTGACGTTTGAATATTTATTACTTCACAGTTGATATCTTTCAGAGCAAAAATGTGACTTTTTTAATGTACTAAAAATTGGAGAGCATTTTAGTGTTTTTAGGAAAAATTAATTGAAATTTTGAGACTGTACTTTTTACAGAAAACATTATTTGATTCGAAAAAGATTTTATGTCTATAATGTAAATAGGTATTGGCCACTTTCGTAAGTAGTACATTTAAATACGGAAAAAAAAAAGTGAAAAACGAATTAGCCTGTGTGCATCTCGAAGCGTTTTTTCAAAAAATATTTTGTTGTTTTTCTTTTTCATATGATATTAACAGACATATTTCTAAGAATCACTTTTGCACATTTTTGCACACAAAACTATGATATAGTTTTAACCAGGGATTGTACTTTTTTCTCCAAGTGTTTTTTACTTTTTTATTTTTGTTAGTTAAATTTGTGTTAGCATAGTGTAAATTGTCTGTACTGTTGAAGAAAAAGTGCACATTTTTTTTCAATCTCTTGTTGTTAAGGGAATGCATTTTGAAACACAGAAAAATTAGGTTGTTTCTTACCTTTTGGAGGTTTGTGTACTTCATATTGTTCTAGAGAGTTACTTTTAAAGCAAATTTTTTGTCCTTTAAAGAAATATTAATTATTGATTCATCTTTTAAAACTAGTACGTTACAACTAAAGTTGATACCTGAACGACCCACATTTAGAGCGTATGTGGAAGGCATGTCGTTTATTTTTCAAAAACTTACTAATTATTTTCTTCGCTTGATCTTAAACCACATTAGCATAAACTTTAGTATGAATTTTAATTGATAATTGACGGTGATGTGTTCATTAGAGTCTGGTTTTTCATGAAAATTATTTTTTTCTTCAAATCTGATGTTTGCAAACTGACTTGCATTTTTTAGAATGCTTTATTGAATTATTTAAATTTATTTTCTGTCTTTTATCAGATTTTAACTTTCATCTTGAGATATTGAATGTTAGCTTCTTAAACTTACACAAATTGAAATAATTGCTTATTTTAATTACAGAAATGAATTTCTTTAAAAATTTCAAACTTATTAAATTAATTTTTAAACGAGTATTTATATTTCATTAACTTAACATACCAAGATAATATTTAAATAACATTATTAATATTACTTTTTAGAAGTTTTGGCATAAGCAATTTTGGTGTCGTTAAAAGCGGAAAATATTCTCTCAACTTCTGTAAAATTAGACAATTTTCTTCACACGTTAATGCAATATACCAAACATCAAATTACACAAAAATCATTAAGGCGTAGTCGTCAGTGAAAGTGTTTCTTATTTAAAACATAAATGAATAAATAAATAAACAGAAAGTTATTTCGTAACAATTTTAGTGCAGTAAAACAGTTCAACAATAAGTTTAAACAAAAAAAAAAAAAAAAAAAAGTGGGATTATCCTACTTGCTCTTACATTAAGATATGTTACACCTTTTTTAACTAAAAATATACATTAAATGATAAATTTTAACACATGCGTTTTGCATGGTAGTTATTAAAAAATGATGTGCTTTACACCATTTCATGCAAATTTCATTCCATACAATGTTTATGAATAGTAAAAGGATAATTAGGGAAAACAGTTCATGCAAACTCTAATACAATCCAAAAATAAACGATAATAAAAAAATACAAGTGTTGAAAAAAAGTTGAATACATAATTTAAGAAGTGCATTTAACGAATAAAAAAATATACATTAAAATATCTCCAAATGTTTAGAAAAACTATGTTTACTTGTTTTAATTAAAGAAGAATGCGTTTCGAAAATCAAAGATATTTCTTACTTCCAACAGCTAGAACGAAGCTTAAAATTAGAAACATGTTGCACTTGTAAGTAAAGCAAATACTGTAGATGCAAACCTATGTGGTCGTCGCGACAAAAGTGTACGGTTTCATTTAAAGCTTTTTTATTTATCAGAATGCAGAAATCCGCCTCTTTAATTAGCGGAAATTGCCGACCAGTAAAAAGGAAATCCTTCAACCTTGTTTGATAATCGACCAAAGGAAATAATGTATTAATATTCTTGACATTGAGTGCTATCAATATTCACCACATGTTTAATTTTTTCACCCGACATTTGTGGCACTGTTAAATTGTATGCTCAACAACATTTCCAGTTATCATTAGTGTATAAAAAATTAACTGGTCTTATTTTAAATTTGTTGCTTTCGCATTCTGGATTGTTTTCTAGATTTGCGTTAAAAAAAAAAACGTTCGTCCATTATCGCACCATAACTTATGTAAACACAATTGCTATTATCAATTATATTTCGTTACTATTTTTTATTTTTAATGCAGTCAAACCTCGCTGACGTTAAATTCATGGGTCGTGATAATTAGTTCCTGTTAAGCGTGTTTCATTTTATCCGATAAATTTATTAAGTTATTGTTAAGTCAAGGAACCAAACAAGTATTTTATGTAAAACAACATTCTACGTCAAGCATTTTTATGTTAACTTGGTTCGTTGTGGATATGCATATTATAAATAAAAAAAAGATAAAATATCTCGAACAAAATTTTGTTAATGAAAAAAAAAACGAGCTGATGTGTGCATCACATGACTTCCTTTTACACCAATTTAATGCTATTTCCCTATTATTGCAATTTTAATGGGATTCTCTCTCTAACTCTTTAAATATCACTAGCAATGGCCACATTGAAAGCAGATTAAAAAAAAAAAAAAAAATCGCCAAATTTTTCGCCAAGTTGGCGACAAAACTTGGCAACCAAAAGACTGGCGATATATCGCCAAGTGACCGCCAAATTATAACACCACTTGAGTTTGCATCGAAATTAACAATGATTTCCCCCCAAAAAGGTGCAAAAGACCCCTTTAGAAACACCCGAATGCAACCAAAATAGGAGGTGCACAACTAGACCCCACTACGAGTCTATGTACCAAATTTCAACTTTCTAGGACATACCATTTTTGAGTTATGCGAGATACATACGCACATACGCACATACACACATACGCACATACATACAGACGTCACGAGAAAAGTCGTTGTAATTACCTCGGTGATGGTCAAAATGGATATTTCGCGTGTCTATACATTCTTAGGCACTTTTCCGCATGTGGTCGAATCGAAAAAAAAATTCAACATTCATTTGGGGGTGAGCAAAATGGAAATTAAGGGCGATTTTTGAGTGAAAATTGTTTCGCGAATACAATACTTCCTTTTTTGTAAAAGGAAGTAAAAAAAACCGCGGGATGAACTCAAATTAAGCTTGTCTTCGCAGCTACGAAACACATATAAAATTTGAAGCCATTGAATTTATTTCTAGATGTCATGCGAAGCACGGAAAGTGGAATATAAGGGGCCATTCATTAACAACGTAAGAGTCCCGAGGGGGGAGGGGAGGGGTTGAAAAAATCTCTACATACCCTTACTTTGGGGGGTGGGAGGGGTCAAACCAATTCTTACGTAATAATTTCGAAGTCGACATTTTATATTAGAAATCGCGCGGTCAAGTGGTTTGGAAGATAACATGCTTCATTTGCGTCTGGAACGTAAAAAACATATTAGAAGGAGCTGTTTTTTCTTGATTTACAAAGAATAATTAGTGCTAAAAGAATCGCACTATGTATGGCATGTTTTATTTTAATTAGTATCGCAAAATATACAAAAAAAAAAAAAAAAAAAAAAAAGTCGAAAAAACATTTAGTTTAAATTCTAACTTTTTAGTAAATATTTCTTTACACAAAAAGGTTTTAAAAATAATTTAATAATAAAGAATTTAATAACGATTCCAGTGATGGAAGATTCGTTGTGTTCAAATTTAAAAAAAACGGAATGGAATCTTACATAAGAATAGGAGGAGGGGGGTTTCAAAAATCTTACGTATCCTTACAAGGGGGTAGCGGGGAGTCAAACATTGCCAAAATCATCATTATGTAATTGATGAATGACCTCTAATGACATCCCAATTTTATTTTCTAGCCGCAAAAGCAGAATCAAGAGGAAAAATTTAAAATCCTATTAAAAGTATTTTCTATGTGATAAAAAAATTATAAGTATTTAGTATTATAAGTACATAGTATTATAGTAATTATAAGTACATAGTATTATAGTAATTATAAGTACATAGTATTACACTAATTATAATTACTATAATACTATGTACTTATAAGTAATTATATCTATTTGTTAACAAATAGAAACTGGCAACCAATAAAATTTGAAATCATTGAGGGTTCATTCGTTATCTACCGACAATGAAATTGTAATCAATTAAGTAAATAAAGACTTAGATTTTGTTTAAAATCTTCTGAACAAAGTTTATCAAGTTCTATATAACTTAGAAGTTCCAAGCAAATTTCATCACATGCAAAAAAAACCTGCTCCTTTTTTAGAACAAATATTTAACATCGGCAAATATGTTTTCACTACCAAAATCACAAATTTTCGAGTTTTTTAACTATTTAACTATTTTTCGGTAATTAAAGTCATACAAAGACGACACGTACGTAAAAATACTCTTAATCAAGTCTCCTTCCGAACAAAAGAAGAATTATCAAAATCGGTTCATCCGTTTAAGAATTACAGTTCCACAGAAAGATGTACAGATTCACAAATACACACGTCAAAGTTATAACCATCTTCTTTGCGGCGTCGTACATTTTAAATTTCAGCAAATAATAGACAACAGTAGATATACAGATCAAAAGCGCCATTAAGGATGGGAAACAAATCTCATTGATTTCTTGAAAGAGTAAAAAAATAAATAATTTAATTAATAAAATAAATAACTGATCAATCAGGGAAAACAGCGGCTGTCCCTCTCAAAACATCGTTTATTAGCTCCTTTATGCAAAGAAAATTGAACATAATCTCAAAGCAAGTGAACGTAAAATTTGGCCATGACGAAAAATCGGCGACATTTGTGGGTCATTTCTCTTTCCTCTTTGCAATTTTCTAGAGACCTTTGAGTGACGACATTGTCAACGAACTTTTAGCCAAATTGATGGCTTTGAGTGTAGCCAAAATCATAGAATCTGTAAAGGACTGCGTGTAGTTGCTTGTTGAGCTGATTGCTTCAAAGAGCACATTGAGAAGATAAAGGTTTTGTCAATTCAAGGTGTACACATGCAATATCAGATATTTTTTCGCAAGTGCCTGAAGGGCACCTTGGGCATCATTGCTCCATGTGATGAAAGATAATGTAATCCTATATTTATAAGAACATATTGTTCAGAGATGAGTATCCCTTCCTTCTAGAAAGAGATGATAATCTTATTCATGAATCCGGATAACCAGTCTCAACCAATCGTTTTTTAGAGACTTAGAGACGTTACCTCTAATATGATAGTGTTAGGTTGCTTTCCTTTGTGACAGCAGGCTGCCAGTGGTCATTCTACAGGCAGTTTCAAAACGATTGGATGCATCAAAGATGCATTAATGCCATTTTCAGATCAGTTGTGTCACCCCTCATGTCCCTTGATGCTGGTATGTTTATAACAAGATAACGTCAGTCCATATAGCTCGCATAGGACTGCACTGTCTGAGTGCTCTTTCTTGGGCAACAAATTCATCAGACCTGCTTCTGTTCCGCCTCTGACAATGGGCAACCACCAGAAATATATGACTCAAAATGCTGATATCTAAATGAATAGTCGGTGAATGTGATATTTTAATGAATCTTTACTCACACATGTACAATGGCTCACCATTGGTGGAACACATGTTTGCATATGGGATGCTTGTTTGTGCAATACATGTGTACAAAACAAATTTCGTATGCATGTACAAATTCGCATTGAAATATCATGTTTCTAACATTTATTCTTAGGGCAGTTTCGCACCTAAGAGAGCCCAGGTACCTCCATCTGATGAGGAAACTTGGCGTCAAAATTCTTGTGGTAATGCCATTGTCTGATAGCGTAGCCAAGTGAAAGAATGGATCCTACATCGACGGATGGCTCTAGGTCTGCAAAAGATAAAGCCTCTAACGCGTACCCATTAGGAACAAAACAAAAACATTGATTTTAACTTTTAAAATTAGTATACTTTTGTGTAATGTTTACTGCAACTGGTGCGTAGTTTTCTCTCATGTGAAAAATATAATAGGTAACATATGCTCACATATGAAAAAATTACGCATGCTCGAAAAGAATCGAGAAGGATTAAGTTGTTAAAAAAAATAACATAATACGAAATGTTGTTGAAACTGAGTGCTTATGTGTGCTACAAAAGTCAAGTAAAAAATAATAATTCTGAATATCTGGTGACTTCCGATAGCATTCACTGTCAAGGATATTAACGTATTATTTCCCTCTTGAAAATTTCCATACAAGGTTGAAGTATTTCCTTTTTAGTGGTCGACAATTTTCTCTAGTTAAAGAGGCGGACTTTCGGCATTATATATTTATTAAATGAAGAATAATGAAAATAAAATAAAATAGAAGTATAGATTCGCTTATCATAACGTTCATGCAGGTTTGTAATCATATTCCTTGCTACACTCGCATGTGAAACATGTTCTTTCTAGGCTTTATTCTAACCATTGGAAGTAAGAATCTTTTTGTTTTTCTTTTTTCATTGCGAAGTACTTACTTCTGACGGTTTAGTAACGTTAAGTACAAAACAGTTTTGCTTTTACCAAAATCATTAAATTGCATATCTTAACTTATTTTTATTTGCTCTAAATTATTTTTTATTGAATGTTAAGAACTACGAGGGGGGACCCAAAAGTAACCGGATTTTTGTTCTAAAGTATTTATATATTAATTTATTCACAAAATTTCTTTTGTCTCTTGCAAAGTGTTCACCCTTAGATGAAATACACTTATTAATTCTCTTTTTCCACTTTTAGTAGCTCCCCTGGAACTCTTTGGCATTGATCATGTTCAGTGCCCGTTGCGAAGCCGTTTTTACAGCCTCTACATCATCAAAACGCTTCGATTTCAGAATTTTTTTCATCCTCGGGAACAGAAAAAGATCACAGGGGGACAGGTCTGGCGAATACGGGGGTCGAGGAACGACTGGCCACCCCTGAGAGGATAAGTAGCGGTTAATAGTGAAGGCTAAGTGTACGGGAGCGTTATCATGGTGAAGGAACCATTATTCTGATCGCCCGCGCTAGCACCAACTCACACTTGTTTCTTCTAAAGCTTCGTCAATTGTAAAACGACGACTTTCGTTGATTTTTTGGCGGATTTTTTCAACGTATTCATCATTTTGAGACGTTGAAGGGCGCTCAGAACGAGCATGATCGTCAACACTCATGCTACCACGTTTAAAGCGCCCAAACCACTCGAAAACTTGTGTACGGTTCATAGCATTGTCCTTGAAAGCTTGTTGAAGCATTTGGTAAGCTAATCCATTGCGGACTCTTCAAGTAGGAAGCAAAATTTCCAGCTTACAGTTTGTTCTTTTGAAACCGCCATAATGAGTTCGCAGGCGGAAAGCAACATCACCTGATAAAACCAACACTACGACCAGACGTTATAAACTATACTGACGCCACTTGCACAGCTGGTCTATGAAGGTCTCTACTTGAGCCATCTAGCTGGAGAACACTCTACTACGTCTAGGATTGGCATCGCACCATTAGTCCGGTTTGTTTTGGGTCCCCACTCGTATTCTATTAGCTATTTTTATGAACCCTGCTATACTTAATCATATTCTTTTTAGATCTTTATAGACTTTAAGTGTTGTACTAAAATCTATAGATGTAGGGTGAATTTGACCTAATCTGCCATTATGATCTATTTTATTAGCGATCTTTATAAACCCTGCTATACTGAATTATATTCTTTTTTGATCTTTATACACTTTAAGTGTTGTAATAAATTATATAGATGCAGGATGAATTTGACATAATCTGCCATTATGATCTATTTTATTGGCGATCCATATAAACCCTGCTATACTTAATCATATTCTTTTTAGATCTTTATAGACTTTAAGTGTTGTACTAAAATCTATAGATGTAGGGTGAATTTGACCTAATCTGCCATTATGATCTATTTTATTAGCGATCTTTATAAACCCTGCTATACTGAATTATATTCTTTTTTGATCTTTATACACTTTAAGTGTTGTAATAAATTATACATGCAGGGTGAGTTTGGCCTAATCTGCCAAACAATAGGGGGTTATAGAAGAGCTCAGGTGGAGTATAGAACTGCCCATTATCTTCTCTCATCCGTAACCATAACCACATAACCGAGTTAAAAGGTATAGAATAAAAATGAACCAAAAAGCAAAATTCTTAGAGAGAAAAAAAAAAAGATTTCTAAAATTCCTGGAAAATCTACACACTGAATAAGTACATTAGGGTGGTTCAAAAAAGCTTTTTTTCAGATAGAGTCCAGGATACCCCCCCCCCCTCCTTTTTTTTAAGACTTAATAATAGCATTATGCTGTAAAAGTTTTAACTTCTTACTCAAATTTTAAGAGAATGCTGAATGACCCCTCAATTTAACATTAGCCGTAGCATAGAAAATGTCACAATTTTGGAAACATTTAATTTCACCACCTGTTTTTTTTTTTTGTAAATAATTATTTTACTGCAATTTATATGCATATTACTCTTGTATATTATAATATGTAGCATTGTTTTTTCAATTCAATGTTCCAATTCAGTTTTTTTAATCCCCCTTCCCCATACATATGAAATTCGGGGAGCACCCTCTTTCAGTTGAAATAGAAAGTTAATTCTTCCAGTATATTACTATCCACAAGTCTAAAAACATTGAGAGGTGTCCTGTTATCTAGTAGAACTTTTTTTACATGTAGTTTTGAACTACCCTAAAGTGCATATTTAGAAAGAGCAGACAAAATCCTTTAAAATGACAATTTTTAATTTCACAATAGTTAAATTTTTCAACGAGCTAAAAGCTTTGAAGCGTTCATTAGGATGTTGCTCCTGAGTCCGAGCTGGAACGAAAAGTCATATGTAGGACTTTCTCAAGAACCAGAATAAAAGCGGGGAAAGTAATAGTTTTTCCAAACATTCAAGGAGCTTGAAATCAAATATCTGAAAATGGATTTTTTGATATGAAACGAAAACTGGAAAAACGCACCTAGAATCCTAGTTGGCGTTGCGAGATCTTCGTCCGTATTTCGGCAATCAACACGGATCTTGTACTTAAGGGTTGGTAAACACGTTTACTAATTCCTCCCCCCCTTTTTTTTTACCAACGGTAAATTTAATGTTTCAAACAAAAGGCCTAATTTCTGCCGAACTTCAACCCCAATATGATTTGTTATATTGTTTAAAAGCTAGTGGGGTGGATTTGTTTTTGGTAGATTTGACCAAATGTAGCCTAAACAATTGTTTTTAAAAATGCCGCTTTCAGATTTTGATGCCAATTCAACTTTAAGAACATCGAATGTTTGAAAGTTTGTAGCTCGCTACAAAATTTAACTATCTTGATGAAGAAATGTCATTGTCAGACGACTTTGTCTACTCTCTCTAAATATGAAAAAAAAAAAAAAAATATTGTGTTGGTTTTCTAGGATTTTCAGAAATCTTAGATCCAGATCTTTTTCCAAGAAATTTGCTTATTGTTTCCTTTATACCCCTTGACTTGGTTATGGATTGGACATGCTAATGGATGGTTCTATAATCCCGTTGGGCTCTTCTATCGCTCCTTTTTGTTTGGCATACTAAGTCAAATTCACCCGGTAGATAATGATAATAATCGTCACAATAAAATTAGTATAAAATATGGCAAAATTCAACTGAATCCCTGAACTGTTTGAGCCTTTAGTATAAGATCTTTCCCCACAACCTTTAAGTTTTTACTGTAGTTCTTTCTTTCCCATTTAATTCTGAACACAGTGGAAAATGTTTTGTGCAAATATTTTGTTTCTTCCAAAAGTCTCTCAACACATGTTCAATTCTTCAGTTATTCCTCTTCATGCATTTCCTGGACTGGATAGATGCATTAATCAACGAATGTTTGCAATAATTTTGCAGCTGCAATCGGATCTTGGAAAAGAGGATATAGATAAACTATGTCCGTGAGTACTTTTTGACTTCTTTAATCAGTAAGAATAATATTTTGATTCATTCATAATGTGTTATGCCTGTATCAATTGCGTGTTAGTACACTACACTCATCTTAGAGAGGATGATCAACCGAAAGTTTTCAATAGCATTGTCAAAGTTAAATAGAGCGATCTTATTCCCATGTAATTTTTTGAAAAAACTTTGAGAAAATGGATGTGTCGGCATTCTGGCTACTGTTATTTGTTTAAACCAGAGGTTCCCAAACTTCAGACCTCCGCGGACCCCTTTCGGAAAAATTACGAACTTCGCGGACCTCGCGGAAAATGGTTTATAAATTCGCCACATACTAACTACATCAACAGAGTTCAGTAGGTGCGGGTTCAATATAGTATGAAGTATGCTAATAATATCAAATTATTCTGAGCAGTAAAGCACTTCTGGGCTCCCCCACCTTCCATTCATCAACAGTATCTTCAATTCTTAAAATGTTTCAGCATTTTCTGTTTTTTTCCCCCTTTTGTCTCTGTCAACGTAAATGGATGAATCTCGAAAATTTTGAAGCAAAAGTTTTATTTGAAATATAATATTCCAGCAGTAAAAATGAGCCTCAATGTTTGCATTTTACTTAATATAGTTTTGCAACAATATGAACTTCGTCATGTGTGCAAAATTAATTAATGTGTAGTGTGTTTACTTCCTAGAGTTTCGAGGGGGGGGGGGAGGGACTGCTGCGTCCTGCATGTATTTAAACAAGGCCTTTTTTACTCCTCATAAATGTGCTTTCTTTTTGAATTAAAATATGGTTACTCTTCCTTCAATCTCAATTATATTTAACGTTTTAGCTGGATAGCACCGCGGACCTCCGGGGGTCCGTGGACCACAGTTTGGGAAACTCTGGTTTAAACTATCCTAGGGTTACACCAACAGCTCAGTGATAAATTCTCCAATGGTGTTTTGCCTTAAGGCTCAGGTGAAGAATGAAAGCACCCAGAACCAGTCTAATCCCTAACGATTTTCGAGTTATAATAGAAGAAAAAAAATTCAAAAGAGAAGAAAGATTGTGAAAAAACCCAATTTTTGATGCTTCTGAAAGACATACACGCAAAATAAGAGTTCTCATTTAGAAACAGCAACCTAAATCCAGAAAGGAAGCAATCTTTTCGTTAAGTCGTCCGAATTTTTCAGCGAGATCTGATACATTGAAAAAACTCAAAGCTGAAAGGTTTTTATTTTTCTACTTATGTTTTGTTAACAAGCTTGATAATCACGCACGTGAATACCTTGTTTGAAAGTGTAACGAATCCTATTTATAATAATATACTAGCACTTGTATCTTTTTAGATGCAAGTTTTCTTATTATTCAACCAAACAGAAGTTCCCAAGACACAACAAATCACAAACGGAATTCTATGACAACATCATATCCTGTTCAACTTCCAAGAATTTATTTATAGTATATAAGTCATTCCACGTCAACTGACCTGATTTTTAAAATCGTCCTCACCCGATTTACATTTGTGCAACTTGCAAAATATCCCCCTTCCCCCCCCAAAAAGAACTTACCGGCTTATTACTTCATTTATCATTTATTATTGCTATTGTAAAGGTTGCAAGGAAAAACGTCTCTTTTCTTTTTTCCAGTAATATCTTGCAGATATTTGATTGCCTTGAAAGTTTAGTCGTACAACGCACTGGACTGACAATAAGTGAAGTTGCGCAATTGATACCTGACGAAACCGTTCAAAATGGAGTGAAGATTTTTCTCAATACTCGAGATACTTTTAATAACTTGTGCACAAAAGGGATGCCTTTGAATAAAGGTAAGATCCCGTTGTTTTTGAAATTCTTGTCTGTATAACTCAACCAGTGTATTTTAAGGGTGTGAGTTTTTTTTCCTTCTGGAGCATTTTTTACCGGATGTCTTTGCATCCAAAAATTCACTGTTTTGCATTAAAAAGGAGGTTACTGGAAAGCCCAAAATACGTGTCTGCAGTAATCTGTAATTTTGTGCTAAAAACGCAGGTTAATTCCTTTTACTTGTCTTCATAAAGATATTGATTTACTTCTCATTTTTTTATAGCATGACTTAAGCAAATAAATCATTCGTAAATACAAAAAGAGCATTTACGAATAGTATTTCGATAACACGTTTTCGAAAATCCGAATAAAGCGCTATCAATTAGCAACGCAGAGGACTAGACTAATGAAACTTCCACAAATAAATAGAGCGTTCTTGATTGCTACCACTAAAAAAAAAAAAATCACCGGGGGCGACACCTAGTGTCTAACCAGAGAAACTTAGGGGGATGAAATTGGACAAGGGGACGAAATATGGTGACTTTACCCTAGATATGGTGCGGCAATCTATTAGACAATTAGTATGATATTATTAGTTTTCTGTTGTATTAATGGCTTTGTCGGAACTAATTTCCTGAGCATTTCAGAACATATGTAATAACATATATATTCTTTTAATATGCATGTTCTTTTCTTATAGCATATCATGAGAATTTTGAGTGTTTATCCCCAGTAAGTAACTCGCTTATTGATTGTGAAAATAAGGCTACAGAAACGTATAATGCCTACCGAGATTTTATTGAAAATTCTGTGGAAGCAGTGAACCCACCGTCATTACGGGAAAAAAATTGTATGTAAGTATGTTATGTCAAATGGTTGTTTCCGATGGTACTAATAGCCCCGGTAGGTGCTGCTGTACAGCATGATTTAGGAAAAAAAAATCAATGAAAGCCTACGTAGAACGTTGCCCTTTATAGTCGTTTTACTTGAAACTTGAAAATGTCCACTTACATCCCTTTGCTTCTCAGAGTCGAATTTCGTTCCACACCACCTCTAGTCAGATCTGAAATCTGCCGCCCACCCCCCTCAAAAAAAAAAAAAAAAAAAAAAAAAAAAGAAAAATTTCCGTAAATAAAAAAAACCGCATGTGATCTCCCCAAAAATTACTTAATTGGAAAATTTTGAGATAAAATTGCAACATTAGATTATTGTTATTATTTTATTTTAATTTTTAAAATTGTTTTTTAATGATGCTTAACGTTTCATCCGATTAGTTGTTCTGAATGTATGATATTTGCATGCTCGTATTTTATCATTCGGCAAATTGAGAAATGTTTTCATCTGTGAATCAACGATTTTAATAATTTCCTCTGTGTTTCTGTGACACTCGATACAGAAGGTAAGGCACCGTGGACAATAATGCACAGAAAAAGATGGCGATTATGTATAAAAATAGAGAAACGTTTTTTCTTCCCAACGATGTAAATTTTAATGAGAATAGACTGTGCAGTATATTTGTAAAATTGATGAGGGGGGAACCTTACTTTTGGATCTATATAACTATCATTCCTTAATTTTTTTAACAGTATGATCACGAGAGAGAAAAAAAAAACTAACAACCAGAACAATCTTTGCAAACTACAGGTCTTAAGGTTTAGTTAATAAATACTTATTTTAAGTACTATTTTGTTAGGAGAACAATTTGTTAAAGACAAAAATCTTCTATACTTTAGATATTCTCTTTTTTCCCCCCACAAAATTGTCAGTTACTTCTTAAGTTAGTGGAACAAATGTGCCCCGAACTTGCCTTTTTTTCTTTAAATTAAATTTAAAGATATGTTAAGAGTTATTTAAACATGTATTGCATGAAGTATCGTTAAAACGGGGCGGGGCTCCCGTTGCTGTAAGAAAAAAAAGGTTAGTTTAATTATGTTTGGTTTATTTATTTGATTGAAGCAAGGGGAAATAAGTTTTGAAAAAATTATACTTTTTCGCAATTTTTTTTCAAAGGAGTTAGCTTGTCAAGTGTTTTCAGGGTTAGCTCTGGAACGAGACTATACCTGTTGTTTTGTTCAGGATGTTTTTAGTTGATTACTGCAGAAATATATAACTAACGCTTATAAATGAAAATCAAAAACGTTTAAACGCCCAAAATTAGCAGATTATTGCAGTTTTCGGTGTTTCAGAGAAATCCCTTTTCAATGTAAAATAGTGAGCTTTTGGGTGTAAAGACATGCGGTAAAAGCAACGAGAATATTTATGCTGTTTGTTTTTTATTCTCGTTGCTTTTACCGGATATCTTTACATCCAAAAGCTCACTATTTTTAATTGGAAAAAGGTGTTCCTGGAAACACGTGTATGCAGTAATCTGCTAATTTTGTGCGTTAAAACGGTGTTAATTTCCGTTCACTTCTGTTAAAAAAGGTATTTATTTATTTTTGACAACCACATATATTTTTAGAATCCAGAGCATGTGTTTAGATTATTAAAGAATATTATTTCATTTATTGATTTTAGGACTCAATCGTACAGATTTGCCTGTCTTGCCTCTTATGCTAAGGACAAGTGCGGTGACGCCGCTCGTGACTTTATTCTGAACTTTGTCAAAAGAACAACTTTTTTGAAATACGGAGTCTGTTCACCTCCCGAGATTGAAGATTTGAAGTCAAAATTTTTAAAATTCATAGAGTTGAGTGGTCAACGTGGATCAGCTTTCGCAGACGCTTTTGATTTTAAGAGAAAGAAATGATCTGTTCAAGAAAATGCATAATGGGGTATTCAAAACATTTTTGACCATTTTAGGGTAAAAATGTATTTTGATTATAGAAAGAGAATTGAATAACATCCTTCTAGTGTACGTTCTTATGTTTTTGATCAATAAAGGGCTTAGTCAAGAAAAATACATATACTCCAAACCTGTATGAGAATTTTGGAATGAAAATTTAAAAAGTATCATTTTTCAACAATTCTTTGACTACACACACAAAAAAAAATCTCTTTTTCAAAGAAACTTTTTTTGATTCTATCAATTGACCGCAAATATGCGTTAATGTAAGTCAATGGAGGAAAAACAACTCTATCTTTCATGGGTGCCCACCTGGCAGACTGCGCTATTGAAATTTTTAGAGTGGGAATTAAAGGGTATTTCCTCTTTATTTGGGGGGGGGGGGGGAGAGCTTTCGATTCGGGAGGAGGGTCCTCGTGGTATTGGGGTTGGGAGGGTGCGCCCATTCTCTTAGGGGAGTGGGCACCCCTGTTTTTTTGATAGCTTTTCTGTAGAAAAAAATTTGTGCTGCGCAAACGATTTTGCAGGCGTCATCGGTTTCGCACCACTGTGACGAAAGCCTTGTCTGTTGCAATCAGTGTGAAACTACCATCACACCGATGACGGCAATGTCAAAATATTAGTTGCAGACTTTCTGCGCACGTCACTAGATAATTTAAAGTCACCAAGCCTACGTACTTTTTCTATTTGCGTCTTATTTTTTCATCATTGAAAATTATTATGCTCACAGAAGGATCATGACTTGTTGCAGTTGTATGATGTAAAGCGGAAGCAAAGGCTGTCATTCGGTTGAAAAGTCACATCAACTGGGGTAACAACTATGTAATGCGTACTCAATTTAATTTATTCGAGTTTGTTTTGTAATCGTTCACTGATTGGCTCTCGATTACAACATCATTTAAAATTAGAAAGTCGCCCGTCATGGTATGACGGGTGAAAATTGTTTCTACATTTGAATGAAGCAATATCCTGTTTGATGATCTTTTGATAGTTGAAATTTTAACCCTAACACCAGTGGGTTAACCCTAAACTCCAGTAGATATATATAGGTAGTAGGAGATAGCGTATATTCGCATCTCCAGAGCTCGAATACACTACTTTACTGTGATTTACAATACTTACCGAAAAAGATAAAACACTCCATTCCACGTGTTTTCTTTGGGGTAAATTACAGGCTTCAGATAATTTATAGTGTAATGTAATTTCAGAACAATAGAAAAGAAAGCTTCCTACAAACAGTATGAAAAATTACTGTCATTCACTAATCTTTAAAGTAAGTTATAAGTTACATCATTTGTCTACCTTTTTCATCCGCCACTAGACAGTGGCTGCAGCTTCCCCTATAATTTATTGGAGTTGTGAGTTGTTTTGGCTCCTTCGTTTTCCTAAAATGAGTCTTACCAGTAAAACTGTTAAGTCGCCGGATCGAGTTCAGCCTTGTCACAATAAAGCTTTTCCATGCATGTCAAACATTACCAAAACACATTATCAAATTATCATACCGTGGCGTGAGTTTTATTGTTGAAACACGCGGGTTCATAGGCGGATTTAGGACTGAGTTCCTGGGGGGCAGGATTTTTTTTAGCAACATTTTTATTACCCCCCACTCCCATGTTTTGTCTGTTTCCTGTGCTGCATAAGTCCATTCTTTACTTTTTTGTGTGTCGTTTTCATTAATGTCTGTTTTCATGCTGTCCATTTTGAATTGACCTTAAGAGAGGGAGTTGGTATTAAGAGAGTGAAGTAGAGATCCCTTTTAAGTAGGAAATAGAATATCTCCAACTTTAAGGGGCCAGGGGCTTCTCCCCCGGAGAAAATTTTGTAAAATGGATATAAAATTCTGCATTTTGAAGCCTTATAAAGGTTAACTGGATAGACATAGAAATTGATAACTAGATTATACAGTTGTACAGTATTGTTCAAACTTTGTAAGAAACAGCCATTTTAAGTTTGAAAGAAAAAATAAACTATAGATTTCTCATTACAAAAACCTTTTTTTAATTATAAGTCGAGCAGAAAACAAAAAGGAATAGAGAAAAGGAATAGAAGTAGTGTAACATTTTTTTTCCTGGCTAAACAGATTAACAATATGCAGTAGAAGTAATTGGAGCCCATTTTGCTTAGGCTTTTCAAAGACTTACCTAATTATTTTCAAGGACTCTAGAATAAATAAAATTATTTAATGCACTTCATTTGTACTTTCCAATCTCTGATATTTTAGTATTTGATTATAAATTTTTACAGTCCTGTTCTAACTTTGTGAGAAATAGCTATTTTAAATTTAAAAGAAAAAAGAAACCATAGATTTCTCATGACAACAACTTTTCTTCAGTTGCAAGTGGGGCAGAAAACGAATAGAAATAGAAGTGTATTGTGTATTTTTTTTCGTGCTAAACAGATAGACAATATGCAGAAGAAGTAAGATAAAATCAATCAATACAAAAAAATTTCCAAAATACTGCATTCGGGATTGAATAAATAGCAAGATATGAAATATGTGAGTTACAAAATTTTATTTGAAATAATATGTTACCAACGTGAGGACCATGATTTTTACATTTTTAATACAGGATGTGGCGAGGAGCTGAATTTGACATATTTTGGCATTCCTCCCCCTCTACCATTTGTTAGAAATTTTAAAATTTAAGGTTTTTGTAGCCACACGTATCTAAATATTCAAGGCTTTCAAGCACTTAAAAATGAAATTAGTTTTTTCAAGCAATTTTCATTTTTTAAGGAACGAATCATTATTTTTTTTGGGAGTTAGGGACCCACTTCAAAGCAGGGGCCCTAAGCAAAAGCTTGTTTATCTTATAGGCAAATTCGGTCCCATTTGTAATTCACTCTTACCTGCAAATTTTTGCTTGATTTTTTTTTTTTTTTTGTAATTTTTTCGAAAATTCGTCAGTTTTTACGGTTAAAGGACTTTTACGATTTTACCAATCTTTGTTAGGCTTTTATAGACTTTTATAAAATTTCAGTAAATTTTTCCAAAACTTTTGATGACTCAATTATTTAGATTTCGATAATGACAAGGACTGATTCACTTAGACTTAGATGATTATGAGTTACCTTACTTTTTAAACAGTATTTATAAAGTAAGTAAAATTGTACTCTCCCTCTAAGTAAAAAGATTCATTTAATCAAAGCACTCAGATAACTGAAATTTATTCAGTTTGCGATAGTATTTATTTTCTCTCTCTCTCTTTTTGAGAGAGAAGGGGAGAGGGGGGGAAAAGAAAAAAAAACTGTTTTTTAAAATTTCTCAAAAGGCCAATTAATCTACTAAGAACATAAATATTATGCACAAATATACTTTAAATGTGGACACATCATAACAAGAAGATCGTTCTGTCAGCGCGAACGGGGGTGGGGGTGGGGAGTTTTTTTCCCCTTTGCTTTAGGTTCTAATTTGTTAAAATAATCGTCAATTATTATAAGTGTTGCAGCTTAATGTATAGCTCGTTTAGCCCATATTTTCATTCATATACTTTCCCAAATGGTTTTCAGTCCAAAATAGTGAATCTAGATACATTTTCAGCACCCCAGTGACAGCTGTACTATTTGTATATTTAATGTTCGTTTTTTTTTCCTTTTCTTTTCTCCCATCAGAAAAGGACATTCGCTTTTCTCTTCATTTTCATTGAACTATTCAAAAAAGCAAAAGTCATGATTTTTTTTGTTTTAATATTTTGGAAGATGTGTTGTTACTATATAAAGTCCTCCCAAAACTGGGGGGCATTGCCCCTATGCCCCCCCTATAAATCCACCCCATGCCCTTCTAAACTATTCAAAAAAGAAAAAATAATATATTTTTTTAAATTTTTGGAAGATGTGTTGTTACTACACGAAGTCCTCCCAAAACTGGGGGAAGGGGGGCATTGCCCCCTCTGCCCCCCCCCCTAAATCCGCCCATGCGTGGGTTACTTACTCATCGGCTATTATTTATATGAGGATGCTTTTACTCCATAGACTAATAATAAGAGTGGACCGAGCTATGGCAATCCTTTTGCTGCTCACAAACCAAACCATGTGACTAGTGGGTATCCTAACAACGGCGAGTGTTGATCGTAGCAGACGACGTCTTCCATACCTAAAGAAATCATGTTTGCCAGCGCTAAGTTTACTTTTTTATTCATAACACCCAAGTCCAAGAAAAATGGTTCACTATTGCTGCAATTAATTTCTATTATATTGATTTAAGAATATAAAGTGGGAAAATAATTCAGTGTTTAGTTTACTACAGTGGCGGATTTCTAAATTGGCTACTATCTAGTATAGCTTACGGCGGACAACTTCCGTAGACAGAAACTTTTTGAAATTCTAAATTCCTTCGGCATTCATTAGAAATGTAGTATCCCCTAATTTTTTCACTGTTGCAAGAAATGTAATATAGGAAGTATGTTTCAGCATAATATACACGACAAAGTGTTTCAACTTGTTTGCGGCGAATACTTTACATAACATTCAAAGTTTTCGCCAGATCCCCACACCATTCACATGATACATGTATGAACCAATTTTCTTCATCAGTAAGAATGAGAAAGCTCGCTCTACTCTTATTATTAGTTTATGTTTTACTCAATATACCATGATTTGTTGATTGAGTTCTTACGCCATTAGATCAGGATTAAATAAATACCTGCAGTTGATGCGTCCATATAGCAAGACTATTGCAGTATGCGTATTTTATTTTAATCGCCTTCAGTGTAAAATAGACATAATGCTAATAGTACATTCAAATGAAAAACAATAGGCAAAACTCTGAGAAAAAAGCATGTTTTTTAATAAAGGCTGATGGTGAGTCATGGATACACAAAATAGACGTTCTTTTTACAAATTCATTTTCCACTTTGTTCATTTAGCTAGTTCTGATCTAATGTTACATGACTTTTACAGCTATAACCACTCATGAAAATAAAAACATAAATGGCATTACAATTTTGAAAAATTATTGTTATTGTTACTGAAATTTAGTATCTTAATTTCGGTAGTTAATCCATATAAAAAGAGTCATGTAAGTAAAAAAAAAAATTTTACAGTTTCAAAACTGCATTTAATTATTTATGCTCCAAGACTAAAATGTTTAATGCAACACATTTTTACACACATCAGTCACTTATATATTCTTATGTCTTAACTTCAAAGTGATTCAACTAAAATCATTATGTTGTTCATAAATAACTTACTATTACTGCTTAGCGCTACAGTTTGAATTTATATTTCCATTCAAGTACAATTAGCGCAGGCGATAAGCTCATTTCAAAAGTTCTTCAATACTAGTTGGCTTGAAAATTATTCAATAAAAATATCCTCAAAATTAGCGTATTTTTCATTCACGTTTGTTTCACTTTTGCTAATTTGAACCAAAAAAAAAAAACCCACGAATTTCAATTTTAACCAAAATACTAACATATTATTTTCCCATTTTGATCAAAACATAAAATAAACAATCACAATAATCGAGATTATTACATGTATAAACGATACATTTCAATAAATGGCACTTAAAAATCACACGATGTAGAGGCACATCATTAACACTCTGTATTTTCGTTTTTTTTCTTTTGGCATTGAATCTAATCACAAAGAACTGTTGAACACATCAAACATGTAGAAACGTCAGTATAAACACAAATTGACCCAAAATGCTTAAAAGCAATTAATTTGCTTTTTATTTTTTCACATAGTATGAGTTACGGTGAGTATTTTTTAAAAAAACATTATCTCTTATACTGGTTTCTTATGAATCTTCGTAACAAAATTAAACCTTGACGAATAGTTTAAATTAGTAACACCCAGCTTGTTTTTGTGACTCCCGCAAAACTGCAATCCAACAATTTTACAACTTTTTATTCAAACTTTTAAATTGGATGCCACAAAGCTTCGTAATTGAAAACCTCGGTGCAAGAAGGAGACAACTTCAATCTTTACCAGTGTTGTGTGTTATATTAAAGCAGTTGAAGATCAATAATATGTTCCGTACAGGTATGAGACTTTTCTATTCAATATTCCATAAGACATTGAAGGAAATTAGCTATAATGGAAAACACTTCAGGAGGAGAGCAATACAACTCCTCAATAAGTCAATGTGATAGTTTAAAACTAAAATGGTTTTTATCGCAAGACTCGCACTGTTTTCCTATAAGAACCAAATATTATTTGAATTATTATTTAAAATCCGAAATGAATTTGAATAGTTATATGTATTTGGAGCAAAAACGGGTAAACTCGAGTACATAACGTTTTTTAACACTAAGTCAACGTTATTTTTAATTAAAATGTTTTTGAAATTAGTTTTATGTAAACAAACTACTATAATATTAAATGAAGAGCTACGGGGAAAAACTATCAAAGTCCATTTTTCTAAAAATAACTCTGGTTAACCTATGGGAACACGTAGATTATTACAGACAGGATTCAAAAGAAACATTATTCAGGCAAGAATCATCATAGTGAGTGAGTTTTAACAGGGAAGAATGAGGCTAACTTGGACACGATTCGAGATTTCAAGCTCAAAAACGTAATGAGGGAAATTTGAGCATAGTGGACTATGATCATTCTTCCCCGTGGCCCTTCAAATGTAAAGATAAAATCTTTAAAAATGAATTTTGAAAGCAGTTTTTTTGTGTCCTGAAAGTTTTAAAATGTAGAGCTGTCCCATTCTTGTGCCCTGGTCTTTAGCCTCAAAATATGTACAAAAATATTATATTATAAATTGATGTACAAACATAACAAAAAATGATGTGTGGGAAGTGTTAATTTCGTATTAATGATGTGCATCCGTAGTTACTTATATTTTTTTTACATTTGGCAGTGACATTTTAAAACCAGCTGGTTAGAATTAATTCTTGAAATCAAAACTGATTAGGTTTAAGTTCGACAAATTTCTTTCAACAGCACGACATCTAGACACCAGAAAGTGAAGTAAAATGTGCAGAAAAAAGCTTCCTCGTGCAAGTAAAGACAATAAATATTATTTTCTCATGATAAATTTGGATCGATTACGTAGTGTGCAAAACTGTTGAAAAGTGTGTAAGGTTTGCTATGTACACAAAAATACTTTACAGTATTAAAGCAAAGGAAAATTACATTACAGTAAAATTGTTTTGTTGTGGAGGAAAATAAGAGAAGATCAAAAAAAGAACGTTGAATCTGTTGTTATACTCATTTAAATCGTATTCAAAATGATGGCAATAATTGGCGTAGGGTTAACCAAAAGCAAATAAATTAAATTCAAAAGCTTATGATCCAATAGCGAGTATTTTCACCTTTTTCTAAGAATTTCGAAAGTTCTTCGTATGTGATCTAGGTTTCAGAGCCCTATTTTTACATGTGGTTATTATGGTGAGAGTGAGATATAGTTAGGATCTTATTTTTTTGCAATATAAAGCAAGGCAAACATAATACTTAAGTTTTTCAAAATGTAATTTTGTAACGCAAAAATATAAATACAAAAGGAGCTTAAGAATCTTGAAGACAAGTTGGTTTTTACGAAATATCAGCAGTTCAATACTATCTTAAAGTAATAAACACAGTTAATAAGTCGAAATCATAACAGTTAAAACTCACATTAAGTACTTTCATTTACAAAACAAAACAAAGCTAAAAAATGAAAAAAGAAAATAAAAACATGATTTTGAAATGCTGCTTGGTTATCTTCCTTAAATATAGTAGTGCAATCAGTGCAGATTTGTTCATGAACTTTTGTAAAAATTTGTATTTTTAATTAACAACTGTTTCAAATCAAACTTATTTATAAATAATATACACATAGGATGTGTCTTTGACATACAAGGATTTCATCAAAATAAGGAACATAGGTATTTACTTATTCAATCGTCAGTATACACCGTTTAAAGCACATTTTCTTTTCACTTTTGAGACGGCCAAGTCAATATATACATATGCAAACATTTACAAGTATATTCAATCATTCCGTTACTTCTAGCACTAATAGTTCTCCCAACTATTGTGGCAGTTCATGATATAAAAGTTCATTGCCACAACTTTATGATACACTAATAGCTCGTTTCCGTAAAAACTATGTACAATTACGAGACATTAGTAAACCACTTCAAAGAAAAAAAAAAGACTATGTACATTTGTGAAAAAATAACAGTTCACTTAATATATATCTGCTCAGTACACACGGCATCATGACTTTCTCTTTTAAGTTTTCACTGGTTTCCATCATGAAAAATCACCAAGTTTTTTTTATCGCCAATAACCAGTATTCAGCCAAGTATATTATATGCCAAATTGAATCCACATTATTTTACATAATCAATGAAAGGCTTGGCGACATATTCCGCGTGGAGTAAATATGTTTTACATAATTTTATAGTTTTGTGTATGATACAATTACCATTTTGTTTCATGTTTAAAAAAAAATTGTTTGTTTTAAAATAAGTGACTGGGATTTTTTTTTTTTTTTTTTGAAGTTAATGTTTTTAAATTACACTTAAAGTCCTAATTCCAAATTTTTGCCTTTCACATTTCTTAAAAATAAAAATTTTAAAGATAAAATTTACGTTAAGAAGCAAAATTTTGCAGTTGAAGGCCTATTGAAATTTGAGTCCATAGCGATTCAGTACTTCACATTTTAGCCTTGATAGTATTATTAAAACTCCATATTTGCAAGATATGTAATTAGCAAGTTAGCTTAATATTAAAATTTTACCATTAACTCTGGTGGAATAAATTGTGAAAAATAGAAAGGAGTTTAAATAAACTTTTGTCATTTAAGTCATTACCCAATTTTCACAATCAAAGTTATTAAACCAAGCTTAAACACATATAAAAAATGTGCTGAAAAGTCAAGATTGTTTTTAAGTTGTGAGAAAAGCTTTAGTATAATAAAATAACAGGTTACCCCATGTATTACATTTTAGGTGTACATGAAGATAAACAAGTAAGAAGTTAGTTTAGACAAATTGAACAATAACTTACTGTGAATATTTAAGCGAAGAAGGATACAATACAAAAAGTATATTACTACAATGAGATATACTAGTAAAAAAGTCAGAAAACGTAAGAGTTGGTAGAAGATGTTTAGATACATTGCTTTTGCTGCTATTGTACACTTTTTTTCAAGTTACTGATTAATATATACACTATTAAAAATGAACAATATAATATGAAATCACTTTTTTGTTGAATATTTTTTTTGCGTTTGTTGGTTGGTTGTATTTGGTTTAATAGCGCAAGAGCCTTTTTAGACTAAACTGCGCCAAATTTGCGTTTGTGCTTAGAGCTCCTTTAAATGATTCTTGTAGAATGTTAATCTTTGTAATACATATTGAATTTTTAATGTGTCCTTTAACTTAAAAAAGACTTTCTTCGAATTATCCGATAAACTCAGGAGCTGTTGTGCAAAGAAAAACTTGAGATAATTATAATTTACTTTCTTTCATAAGAACTGATCAAGAAATAACTTCAGCTATAAGTGTCTTTGCCATACACTGTCATACATCCTAAATACTGAGCCATGCTTGAGTATCAAACACCAAGCTTTCTTAGCAATCCTTCTCGCAAAGAAATACATTTGCGAACCGTAACCACGGTAAAATAAATACATTTCTCCTTTGCAGCCCATCAGGAGAAAAAAAGACGGATAACACCCAAAACTGTTCGGAGGAGTTCTTAAGAGTGTTTCACACGTGAGGCGCATAACCAAGATTCTTCCTTTGCAAGAACAAATGGATCTCCCTGAAGTTGGGTCTGTCGTGCTCGTTCCGTTGCCAACATTCTTTCATGAGATCGTAAATTTCTTTAGGACATCCGGGGGGCTGAGGAAGGTACACTTGTAGTCCATCGTTATGATAGAAGTGGCTGACGTTTTCGATGACTTTGTCATCGATTTGGTCAGAATAGGGCTGCTGCCTGGCGAAGGTGAGAATTTCCCACATGGTGACGGCAAACGCCCAAACGTCACTCTTCGTCGTGAATTTTCCCTGAAAAAAAAAGAAAGAGAATCATTTAGTTTCACATGTGCTGGATAAATACCTCTGTGCTTGAAACAATATCCGACAAAAAAAGGTTCTGAATTTTGTTGGATGTTGTTAAATGTTGCAAAAATCGATAGGTAAGAACTAAGTTTAGAAAAATTAAACAATAGCTTGCACTGAATATTTAGGCGAGGAAGGATAAAGATATGTGACTATAATGCGGTATACTAGGAAAAAGGTCAGGTAACGTAATAATTTGGTAAAAGATTGTAAGGTATTTTGTTTTAGTTGCTGTTGTATAATTTTTGAGGGTATTTAGAAGCTAAGCTATATTTGGAAAATATATCCGACAAAAGATGTCCCGACTTTTTTCGTATGCCTTAAAGTGTCGCAAAAGTAAACAGGTAGGAGGTAAGTTTAGATAAATTAAACAATAACTTACATTGAATATTTAGGTGAGGAGGGTATGTGACTACAATGCGATATACTTGGAAAAAAGTCAGAAAGCGTAACAGTTTGGTAAAAGATGGTTAGATATTTTGTTTTGGTTGCTGCTGTACAATTTTTAAGAGTATTTACAAGGTAAGAGAATATCTTGAAAATGTAAAAGATATTCCCGACATTTGTCAGATGTCTTTTCATCTATAAGCTCTCTTCATTTGCATTGAAAATGGCACTCTTTCTAAGGCCAAATCATGTGCCTCCAAGTGATTTGCGGTTTTGCGCAATTAAACGTTTTAATGTCTTATTTTGCATCTACGAGTAGTTTCATGTTTGTGAGTCATAAATACATACATAAAAATATCCTAGGTACGATAGGTGAAGATTTTTACGGAGATTAAGTCAATATTGTGCTGTACAAGCAACGATAAAATTAAAAATAAAAAAAAAACCCCGACTGAGTCGCAACTGTAGAATCAAGAGGGAAAATTGAAAATCAATGTCAAGTTTGCTATTAAATAGGAACTGGCAACAGATAAAAATTTTAAATCATTGCGTTTTATTTCCTTGTCGACCAGCAATGAATTCGGTTATCGATCGCGTGAGTAAAGGCTTAATCGTATTTAAATCTTCTTAAAAAACGTTATAATTCGAATTCTATGAAACATAGAAGCTCCAAACACATTCTATCAGAAGCGGAAATAATATTTTCTTTATTTTGGTATTAAATTAAAAAAATTTTAACTATGTTTTCACTGCAAAAATCTCGAAAAACCTTTTAGGGACATTTAATTAATATCTTCGTTAATTAATGTCATCCAAAGATGCAATCTAGATAAGAACACTCTCAATCAACTCTCCTTTCGAACAAGAAAAGGCTTTCAAAAACGGTCCATACGCTAGAGTGCCGCAGACAGATACACAGATACATAGACACACAGATACGTCAAACTTATAACCCCTTCCTTTGTGTATCGGGGGCTAATAAAAAACGAGAAAAAATAAAATGAGTCTACGAATGCTTTTTATAAACTACAAACTAAATTATATGCCTTTATACAGTACTTTACGTAGCACTCAGGGCGTCATATAACGCACAAGCAAAAAATTGTACAATGATCTCATGGCGTCAGCTGACTCTGATTGATTAATTATAACTAATGCTAGAGAAACTATAAGAAAGATTGTTGTCCGTTTATTTTTAGATTACTGTAGTGTGTTCTGTAACGAAAACATTCTACTCTCTAGCTCATACAAAGTCAACGAAACCCTTTTTTACTACGCAGTTTTCACAAAAATCTTTGAACACAGTTACCGAAATGCACAAAACTAGAAAAAGAAAACATAAAACAAAATATCTGGCTACTTATTTAAAAATTGACTGAATAAAAGTTCACAGTTTCGTTTTGTTTGTGGTTATATAAAAACGAACAGCAATTCAAAATTTTGTGTAGATTCTTATTAAAATTTTTACTAAATAGTGCAACATAAAATAGCTTACGTTTTTTTTATGATTACTCAGTAATGCTCCATTTTTACAACCTCAATTGCTCATCATGTTACCGTTTTCAATTGAGGCAGTGAGAAGCCAAGGGACGTAAGTGCCAAAATTAAAAATTTTGAGGATAATCAGTACAAATGATAGAAGAAACCTCTCCTCTGTTTTCTCTGGTGGGTGCTGCTATGCAGCAATTTTTAGAAAAAAAATTCGATGAATTCCTACCCAGAATACGAATTACAAGCGCCTTTTACTCGAAACTTAAAAAAGTCCACTTACATCCCTTTTTGTTTCTCACTGCCTCAATTATCTCACGATAAAAAACATTCTAGCTTTGTGCTCTGATGTAACACACTGCACTTTAATGATATTTCATAACATGGTGTACTTTGAAAACAAAACTTATACGTTTAGCTGAAATTATCTCACCAAAAGAATGCTTTCCCAGGCCATCCATCTAATTGGCAACATTGCTCGGCCTTCTATCCTGTAGTAATCTACCGAGTACAGGTCTCTGCTCATACCGAAGTCTGCTATTTTGATGGTATAGGCTTTGCCCACTAGGCAGTTGCGAGTTGCCAAGTCCCTGTGCACAAAATTCAGTGATTCCAGGTACTTCATGCCGGAAGCTATCTGAGTTGCCATAAAAATCAGGCTGCCATAGCTGTAAAATAAAGTCATCCAGTTATTATTTAAGTTTTCATCAGCAGTATCTACATTTCATATTATATTTTAGTTGATTCCAACACGTAAACATGGTTTTTCGTTAGAAAGGTAACACTTGGTATCCTGAGCCAAATCACACCGTTAACCACAATACTGCGCCAAGTTATAGCATTACTAGTACTCGATAATAATTTTATTTTTTCGGCATGATTTCATTACCATGGAATGTTGATAGTTTTTTCAAATCTTGAAGGGGAGACGGCCAATAAGGCCACCCATGAAAGGTAAAGTACCTAATATTAATTTCTAAAATATTCTAGCTATGTTTTGAGTTTTTAAAAATCTTCCTTAAAATTGAAAAGCCTAATTGAATAGATACTACATGATAAAAAATGAATCCTAAAAATAAATTTGACATTTTATTTTTGACATTTTTCTACTCTTCAGAGAATAAGTTTTTTTGCATGATGTTGTAATTTTAATAAAATAAACCATATTCTGTAATTGTATCCAGTTGTTTTTCAGAACATTTTGGTGGCCCTGACTCATTTGTACTCAACTTCTTTAACTTCAAAATATGTAATCACATACCTGAAAATGGATTTGTTTGAAAAGCTAATAAAGAGGGAAAACGTGCATAGTTCATTAGCGCTTCAACATTCATCCAAATTACGTTTCAAGTTTATTTATATCTTTTTCCTTAAAATTGAAAAAAAAAACTATTATGCTTAGGAACAATTATTAAGTGCAGCTCTTTTGAATTATGAACGAAGAAAAACAAAATTTGTCTTACTTTGCATCAGGTTAATTCTAATTATGCTAGCATTTTTTTTTTGTACATTATTTAACTTCCTGATGTAAGTTATTATATGTTAGGCATCACTCCGGAGTTAAACATGAAATTTCATTTTGACCGTATTCAGACTATACCCAAGAGCAAAAATATACTTAAGTGTATTTTAATTCAATTTGCTTGTAAAGTCAAAACTATACACTGAAAGGGAAAGTTATTAAGAATGAAAAGTAAGTCGTTTACTGTCAACGAAAAAATCATACTTCAGCTTTTTTAGAGCCTGGAACTTACAGTTTAAACTTTCGAAAAGCTTTCCCCAAGTTACAATGAATTATATTCTTATTTCATTATAAACATATTTAAACCATTAAAATTTAAAAAACTTAATTACTCTACTCTAGTCACTTAAGAAAGTGTATTGTCATATCTCAATACGAACTTAATGTTTGTATATTAACCTTGTTTAAAAATTTAACGTTGCTTTAATTTACCAACCAGAATTCAATTAACAAGAAATGTTTGTTAAAAAGCCCTTATTTTTAGTAATAAAAAGATGCAGCCCACCCCTATGCAATTAATGTGTGTGCAGCCACGTTGTTTGGTATTTAACCGCCTTTACTTTTGATCTTTGGTGTTTATTTCGTAAGAAATTTAGGAAAGATAGGCGGGAAATCTGCAACTGCATAAAACAAAGAATTAACTACCAAAATCATATAATTTTTATAATAAAACACTGCTATTTCAAAGAAATGTCGCATTTTAACTAAAAAACATCCACAAATCTATCTCTATTTTCTTATTCGTAATACATGCATTGCCAATCCGTTTACACGTTACCTACCTCAAAACTTTATGTGAATTTGGCTTGAATGGAGAACTGATAATGTTTTCAGGCACATGTTGTTGTAAATATTGATTGAGGTCTCCATTTTCCATGTACTCCACTGTCATACACAGGGGTTCGTCTTTTGTACACACTCCTAGCACATGCACTATATTTGGATCTCGTATCCTTGACAGAATCTTGATTTCCTTATAAAAGTCGTTCCTAGCTTGTTCTGATGCATTTTTCCTGAGGGTTTTAACTGCAACCAGGGTCTTACTTCCGTAGCAAGGAACATCTACCAGTTGTGGTATTCCTTCGGCCTCGCAAAGGTGTACCTTAGAATATGCAGATGGTTACAAATGAATATTTGAGTTTCTTTAAATAATTATTTTAAGCTTAAACTTATCCGCCTTTTAAAATGGCACCGAAATTCCACAGTGGTTTTTGATTTTTGAATCTAAGGGTTATCACACGTAAAACCATTGCTACCCATTACCACCAAAGCAATTTGTTTCAATCCAGTCTCATAGATTTATTTTTCTTAGATACATAGAACTAGCAACGCCATTATTTAAAAACGCAGATAATTCTTTTAATTTTGAAAAACTTTGGCCATCACGTATAGAATGTCAATAATATAAAGGGTGTAAAATTGACTCAAAATAGTATCTAATAATGTTAAATGTGAAAAAACATATATGCGACATTTCTTTGAAACCTTTAATGTGTTAAAAAATATTTCATACGTTTAAGAATAAATTAAACGTAAGTCACATTAAAATAAATCACTTGGTTTAGAATCATAAATCGTTCCATAGGAGCATAAAATATGTCTTTTAAAAGGCGGATAATCAAAACACCATAAAATATAAGTACAGTAGGGTTAATGTAACTATTAGAAGTTACTTTTACAAAAAATACAAACATGTTCTTATTTACAGAAAGCTTATATACAAAGTTTAAATTTCTTCTCATAACCTTAATACGAGATATGAAAATAGAAAATGAGTAGAAATACTCAGTTAAATAGGTCAAAACTGACTTCCATCTTCTACCTAAAAGAAAAACTGAAAATTCTATTTTGAAATAGCGGTTATTACTCTCTTATTCGTCGCCATTTTTATCGTCATAAGCATACTGCAAGCAAAAAAGCCTCAAACAATTGATTCATTTTAACTAGCTCAATTTTTTCTGTAGTTTTCAATTTAAAAAAATCTTCTGTTTTTTTTCCGTATTTTTGTCGGTTGGTAACTGCAACAGATTTGCCTCATAAATTCTAAGATTTCAATATTACTATTAGTAGTTGATCTATTTTTCCCTACATGGATATTATTATTTATTATTTTTGTTGAAACTTTTTTTCTTATTATATAATGCATAATGCTTACAAGACCATTCTGCATCTGATTATAAAATAGGAATACCAAAGCGAACAAAGATATTATGCAATTGCGTTACTGTTGCTTCCATAGCAAAAATGTGGAACATTATTCTTGCTTGGTTTTACAAATCCTCAAGAGTAACTACATGCCTATCAGCGATGTGGTTGAAATTAAATGTCATTACAAAACTCACCTCTCCAAACTGTCCTTCGCCTAACTTTTCTATATAATGCAGCCTATGCCTTGGTATCTCTCTGACTGGGCTATCGTCTCGACTAAGCAGATCAACACTAGGCACCGCATACACAGTATTTCCGCTAACTCCTTGAAGATTTGGCATCTTGACCACATCTGTGGCTGCGTAGTATCTTTCTGACGGAGGCTTCTGCAGTGGCTTTGGCAATGTCTGAGGAAAAGCAGGTTTGTTCGATGGAGTTGGTGGCGGGTGGATGGATGGGTTCGGAGATGTGCTTTTTGTGACATCTGGAACAGCATATTCTCTAGATGTCGTCGATTCTGAAAACAACATTATTTGGTAAGCAACACTAACAAATATTGCATACACAATGCAAGGAAAAGCAAACCACTTTTTGTGTTACTAATATACCGGATTTTATTTTAAATTCCTTACACAAAATTACATTTTTTGCACTGACAATAAAATGAAGTAACAATTTTCTCAAATAATGTTTTGGGGAATAACCACTTTATATCAAATGAAAAAGTTTTTTGTCATTCACCAGGAAAAATGACTTCCTTAACTGCACGTCTACTCTGGAAAGTAGTCACATTCGTAAGAAGTAAAAAAAACACTTTGATGTGGTAGAAGTTTTAAAATTAGCATGCTTACTTTACTCAAAAACAACTCAAAAATATAATTTGAGACACCATTACAGGGCCGGATTTAGGGGAGGGCTGGCGGGGCCACTGCCCCGGGGCCTCCACTATAAAATTTTTACAAAATATGCTAACTTTCACAGGTCGAAAATGTCGGATATATATACATATATATCAAAATATTCGGATATATATCAAAGTATCGGATATTTTCGAAAATATGATGATCTTTTCGAACCCTGATTAGGGGCCTCCACACCCTCGTTGCCCCAGGGCCTCCACACTTCCAAATCCGGCCCTGCATGATTAAGAGAAAGTTTGCAAAATTTGTATGTTTGTGTAATATGAATAATTCGTCTCCAGCAAGTTTATTTGAACTAATGATTTCTTTTTGCAGTTGCTACGTATTACATTAACCTAACAATGATGCATAAGTAACTAAATAAATAAAACACTGTCTAAATGTTTTGCAGTAAATTACTGCTCATGAGCTAGCGCTAAGGCAGAACTGCATGCAATATACCATGGCCAGTTTGGGGGCGGGCCAACAAACTGGTAGAAAAAGCACTGGTACGTAGATAATTCATTTTATCTCTCAGTTTGTTGGCACTCTCAGTTTCAATGAGATGACATCGACCTCCAGCTGAAGAGTTCTAATAAAAACGAAACTGCAGTCTCAGTATGTGGTAACCGGGCTGCATATACTGTCTAAATGATCTGATATGCGAGTCTTATCTTGGAAACAATTTTAATAATTTTTTTTTAATAGCACGATATTATTTTAAAATCATACTATCGAACTTACCATTGCTATATGTTCCATGATAAGGAATTTTAAAATCTTGAGGCTCTTGATACAGCAGCTTATCAGGATCCGCATCATCCAAGACAACCTGATGTCCATATATCGTACCATTTGACTGGCAGGCCAAGGGGGAACACTGTGAATAACTTAGACCTAAATCCTTCAGAAAATTTTTAAAGATACATCTCAATGCAAGTTGGAAAGGCTGGTTTACTGTTGTTTTTTGAAATTTAGTTTTAAGTTTATACCTTTATTAAATAGCTTACATAAATATGAAACAGCTGATTTAAAACGTGTTTGGGAGTGAGAGAAAAAACTAACACAACTTTATCAAAGAATTTATGAACAATTCAAATCACTAACACCCCAAGTAGCACAAACGGTTGGGAGATGGTTGTTCAACGAAAGAGCTCCGGAGCTCCAATGGTTGGCCAACGGTAAGCAATGTCCACTTTGGTAACCGTTACCCAATCAACCATTTGACAACGAATGGCCAACGATCTGCTACAACTCCTAACAATATCCCAATGAGCCCCCCCCCGATGACTCATGAAAAATATTCACAGAATGATGCCCAAAAACTGTACAGTCATCGTTGGCTCATCGTTGTACTGCCAACCCGCCTTTCCTATCAGCTTCTACCGTTAGCCACCGTTGATTAAACATCTCCCCAATGTGCGTGGTACTTGGGACAGTACATATTAAAACCTAGCATTTGTATGCTTTTTAAATAATTATCTTACAAGTTAGCATCAATTTATCTGCAGATTTTGTAAGAATTTGTATCACTGCAGAAGATTTTTTTTTCATTTTAAGTATAGCGAGCATTGGGAAGTATGAATAAAACGCAAAAGTGACATGTTGCAAAGGGGCAATAGTATCATATACAACAAAATTATCTATATACAAAATTGTTTTATTTAAATTTTTGATTGATATTTGATACATTATCTTGGGCTGATCTATTGAACTATTATGCTTTTAAATAAATGCACATCAAAGTTCAATTAACACAATAGAGCAATAATATGCAAACTACATGCAAATAATATGCAAAAATTCACTTTCTGAAATTAGATTATTAGTAAAGATCTTGTAAACTTTTAGTCTCCATCCTCCACAATAGTCCCAACACCTTCAACATTTTCAAAGTTATGACTTCTGGGAAATAATTTGTCACATGTGGTCAGGGTCGTGCGTATTAAGGGGTGGGTTTTTAGGGTTCAAACCCGTCCGAAATTTTTCAAGACGATTCCAGAAAAAAACAGCTTTTTTTTAAAACTTGAAATTTATGCCTCTTGCCAGAACAGATGAAATTAACCCAAAGGCATAAAACTGCATAAGTTTCAATCGAGGTTTGTGTATTTTGTTTTAAAAAATTACAAAATTCCCGCTTTAAGTCTAAACTTTCTGCGAAATTTCAAACATTTTGTACACATTCTTTTTATTTTATTTTTTGAAGAAATCTTAGACAGCCAAACATTTTTTTTGTACTCTATGACGAAGTGCTTTGCAGAATTTCGATTTTTTCGGCCCAACCTAATGGATAATCTTCGTTGTTATATAGTCATTAAAATGTTCTACTTTCTTAATGTTTGCATTTATTATTACGGTAGATAACATATGTTTGTTTATGCAAAAAAGGTTCTGGTTTTAACATTATTTGAATCAAAACTATAATGAAAAAATACTTTTAACAAGTATGAACATTAGTAAAATTGGTTGCAGTTAAATTGCATGATAAAATCAATGCTTTAGCATCTCTGGTAACTGCTTAAAATGGATAACGTAAAAACTTTCCGTTGTTGAAAAAGGTGTACCAAGGCACCTTAATGAAATAACGTTTAATAAGTTTTGTTTCAGAGCATTGACTTTACCATGCATGTGAATATCCGCTCATAATAATTGTAAACCAAATACTGTTGGTGAAAATTTATTATAATGACAACTATTGATAGTGAAAATATCATTTTGCAACAACATTAGTAGAGAGTGTTTTACCTTAGGTGGCTTGTAACGTCCCCAATCGATGTTTTTTTTTTTTTTTTTTGAACTTTGAAGTAGCCTTAATATTGTTTTTCTTCTAAATTATGACTTTTATTAACAAACTGTATCATTGATATGATGAATATCATTAGAATTGATTTATTGATGCGGGGAGGTAAACAAAATGTACACCTTAAAATGGTTTAATAGTTTTCTCAATCTGCTTTCATTTGCTAGCTATGAATTTTTGAAACTCTACAACTGGATATAATTATGCTACAACGACTTATGTTCTAATGTACAACACTCTCCCCTAAAACGTAAAGTAGTACATATGTGTGAAAGATAATGTGTAACATTTTACAAAACAAGTTGAACTTTGTAAACCTTTTTTTCAGTAGTCAAAAAATACATTGTACAAATATTGCAATAAATATATATGGTTATAATTTTCGTGTAAATACAAAGAGCAATGTCGAAAAAAGTGCTCACATTAGTAGCTGTTTACGTATTATTGTATAATGTAATTATGTATTAATACATAGTTTAAATTTTACTTACCTTCATGTTTATAGTAACTCTGTTATCAACTGGTTTTAGTATTGTATGAGGTGTAGTATGTTTTCTTCTCTTATTTCGAGCAATGATAATAAATATGACAACAATTAATAGAAGTATAACCGCTGCAAGCACACCGATGACCAAACCAACATACTGATTGGTGAGAGCGTCTTCACTCATGGCTGTACTCACTGAAAAATAAAAATTTGCTTTAGTGTTTTTACATTTATCTACTTATGTGGGCTTAATTGTTATAGAAGATAAAAGCAAAAGAGAAAAAAAAATTGAACGACTACTTTTGGATTAAGAGGAATAAATGGATGTTCAACTGGGGTTAACGTGAAAAAACGTGAAAGTTAACTGAATTTCCTCACTTATTCATGCCCGTGATAAGAAACTGAGCAACTGCTAACTGCTGTAACGCTTTGGGCTGAACTGCATTTCGTTTTGGATATAATACTCAAAACAGAAAAATATCAGAAGCAATTTCTTGAGTGGTGAGCGAAAGTGGTGAACTGGGAAGCGGAGTTGACTCGAACTTTAGAAGGGATTTTTGTTTGGGCTGGGGAAATTTTTTAAATTATGGAATGAGATTCCGAATTTTGCCGAATGGCAAAATACGAGCTTCTACACGTATCTTCATCTAATGAGAAAGTTGTTCGGCATCATTTAAAACATGAAAGGGTTGAACGAAAAAAATGAACAAAGAAAAATCACGGTTCTTCGAAAATAAATTCAATACAAAGGAGCGTCAGTCAAAACTAGCCGAATAAGGAGTCACAGTGACCTCTCATAACCTCCCATCGGGGTGCCCTTGAATGAAAGTAGCAAAAATAGAATAGAAGAAAACCTAGAGATTCAAACTCTGGGATTAACTTCCATGGGAGTTTAGTCTCTGTATTTTTTTCAATTATATGTTATTTATTAATTTAACAGGATTTAGACATTGCGACTAAAAATACGCTCTGAGCACTGTAAAGTACCCATGCTTCATTACTTAAAAGTTAAGCCCTTACCAAACGTGCAGAAACAGTTCACAAAAAACCCCTTCAGTTATTTGTCGCCTGATAATTGATAACAAACTTATTGGCAATACATGTAGGTAAAAGGGGCGGAGGGGGGGGGGGGCATGTGAACATGGTATATTTTGCTAGGATAACGTCAAGCAAAAATTCTTGAAAAATTCTCAAGTAATGGTCCTACTTTTTGGCCAAACTTACAGAGCAAGGAGCCAGTTAATGTTCCTGTGGGGTCATTCCATACGAAATGAGCAAAATTCGCAAAAAAGTGGTGGCCGCATGGTAACAGATTTTTATGAAATTTGGTATACATGTTCTTTTTATGCCTATATAAAAATATTTAAAATATTTTTGCCTGAAATTTTTTATTTTAATAGTTACATGCGATTGAAAATTGGTCAAATTGAACAGCATTCTCATAAATGCTAAATGTTGCACTTTTGAAGGCTTGTATCTTACTAACTATTTAATGAAAACATAAAAGTTATATGTTGTTGCAATCTATTGAGTAGGGTAATTAATCTGATATCAGTAAAATTTTCAAAGTTATTATAGTTAACTTTTAACCGAGTTTCAAAAACTGAAAATATTTCAATTTTCTCATAATTTAGCATTTTATTTTTTAATCTCAATCTTTAAGGAATGAATTAGCTTTGATGAAATTAATACCCAATAATGTGCTAAGTATCATAAAAGAATTACCTTACTTTTGAAGTTGTATTTTAACTCTTTTGTCTTTAAAATCAGTTTTAAACTTAGTGCCATTTTGTAAAATGATGATTTTCCCCTTCACGTACACACAAAAATTCAAGTGAGCGAAAATTCAGACAACTTTAAAATTTTTCAAGAATATAGAGCTGTGTTTCTACTATTTGCTTGAAGAAACTCGAAATTGGTTTTTGATTTCCAAACATGAAATAAAATTCAGAAAAATAGCTTTTTTTTTGTTCTATGGGTCAATCCATACAATTTCGACGGATGGGTGCGCTCGACCATTTTTAATTTTTTTTTGAAATTCATAGTCCTAAAAGCTGCATATGAAAGATGTTTAAAACCACTTTTATTTTTTCTCTCAACTGAACCTTTGATTTTTTAGAGGTCATCAAAAGTGATTTTCGTAGTCAAAAATGAGACCTTTGCATTTTGGCCGAAATCTATTTGAATTACATTTATGACAGTTAATTTAACGCTTTGATGTTAAAGTGCATAAGTTGATAGTCTTATATGCTGAGTTACGTAGCTGTAAGTTAATAATTAAAATAATGGTAACAGGTTAAAGTTCAAGACCAAATGTAAAAATTTTACTCATTTCAAAGGGGGATAACTCACGTAGGGGACGGAAACACAAAATGAAATAAAACAAAAACTAATCACTGGAACCAGGCTAAAACGAATACGTAACTGTTTCTGTGTGTTTGTGCACCCTTTATAGATTACAGCCCCTCAGAAATCGGAAAAATGACGAAAATGACATTTTTAGATCCCTATAAACCCAAAGGGGATAGAATTAAAAGTAAATTTTCCTGGCCAATTGAATATTCCGTTCAAGTACTATACATGTTGTACATATTGTTTTTAGAATTTGGTTTGTAAAAAAGATACAGGTCTTTGAAATTAAGCAATTTTGCTAGTCAATTCACACACTAAAACAGAAATAAAAAGTGTGAAAACGTCATGGCACCTTCTTAAATTACGTATATTGTGCCCTATGTAATACATTATACTGAAAAAACATACTGTAATTTTCAAAATGATTATTTTAATTTGATAACTTAGAAATATTTGAACATGAATGAGTAGTTTATACTGTATGGAACCTGTATGGATTGATCCGTATGTGAAATTACGAGAATTCAAAGAATTGGATAAACGACTAAATGATGCAAAAGCAAGTAAAACTAACATTTATTTCAATTAAAAAGTGTACATTTCAGACTGTAATTCATAAACATGCTTTTGAGAAAATGAAACACGAAAGAAATGGTTGGTTTTGCTAAATTTACAAAATAAAAAGAAGTAACTAATGAAATTTTAGCTTAGTTCAAGTTACTCTAATAACAAAAATACGCTGATACCAATGATTAAAATGTAGTAGCATCTAAAAGACACTTTAATACGTTACGTAAAAAAATTGAGTAAATTTAGAGCATTCCCTCATCTTCAAAAAAAAAAAAAAAAAAAAAAAAAAACATTTAAAACAGAGGAAAAAATGAAATTTTTGGAAATTTTCGATTTTTTAAAGTACAATTTCGTCATCAAAAAATTCATAAACAGTTACTAAATTAGAGCAGATAGTTAGTTATAGATAGTTTTTCAATCTGAATTATTTTTACTGTTATTTCTTCATTAAAAAAGCTAGAAGAGTGATTTAAAATCTGAAGTAAATTGGCAAAATTTTAATCTTTGTTAATATCTCAGATTCAAAAGAAGATCGGAATAAATTTTACTTTGCTCTTTCTCAATAGAGAATTGTTTATAGAATGCGGAATCATTTATTTTTTAAGTGTACGTTTATAACTTATGGAGTTATTGAGTCCCAAACTGGTAGCAATGGACTCTGAAAATTTAGGCTTAGCGTCAGCATCAACTTCTAATTTCAATAACAAAGCAACAAACAGTTTTTAAACTTCCATACTTTGCATTCCCTAATAGATATGTATGGCTTACCTAAATAAAAATTTTCATTGAAATCTGTGATATGTCAGCCACAGCTGATTTGCTCATTTCGCACGGAATGACCCTGTGTTGAAAGCTTCTTTGTTTTAGCAGAAGCTAACTATTAAGCTATACTTAATTATTGTAAACCATTATATGAACATTCAAGTAAATGTATGACACTGTTTATTTTTTTTAATTAAAATTAAGTATTCGTTTTTTTTTAAAATTATTTCTAAGGTAGATGACGAGACACTTGTGAACACAATGTGTAGGGGCACATGTGAACAGTTCCCATATCCTCTCTGTAATATAAATATTAGTAGGGCGGTGATTATAAGTGTTAAAAGAGGTGTAAAACGTATAATTACTATTTTGCTACAATCGATTTTTAAATTTACTGTTAGTACTACAGTATTATTAGTAAATTATTCTTATTTTATTATTTTTTAAATTATTTTGCTACTAAATAGTTGGCCAGTAATTTAGTGTAAAATAATATTTACAAGGAAAAAAAAAAGATGAAATAATTTCTGTTAACTAGAGACTGAAGTTCAAAATATATTTTCAATTCATTATCATATTCTGTATGAAGCATAAACGCACTACATAACAAAAACTAATTTTACTTGATAAAAGATATTTTGTATTGTTTAGTCTTATAAGTTTTTTCTGGTCGATCCAGTGATTAGAATATACTATGAAACTTTAAAACTTTGACAATGAGCAGAGTTATATAATTAAAAAAAAAAAAAAAATCTTATAGACAGTTACTGTACATTTTAATTTGACACAGCATTGGTAACAACCCCTTCAATGTAATTGATATATACGTATTATGCTTCAGATTAAAGCATGTTTCGTTGAAATTTAATGCTTGTCCAGCATTTTTCAGTCGTGTTCATATGTGAGCCAGGCTTGTTCGTCCCCCCTATTCGTCGGCACGTGTGAACAATTGAAGACACTTATTTAAAATTCCATAAAGTAAAGCAATATTTTTTTAATAAAAATGTGAAAAAAAAATCCTGGACACAAAGAAAAGACTATTCAATCATAAGGACACTTATACTCTAGACATTGATAATATTTCTTGAGAAATTAAGAGTTGAAAAAATTGTTCACATACGCAGCAACCCTACCTTTTCACCCAGTTAAATTACACGATGCAAAAAATAGGTTCTAACAAGTAGAAAAATAAAGAAAATCTTTGCTTCATCACTTATTTATTGTTAGGCTGCTAGAATACGCACTTATTCAAAAAGGGAGAAATGCACGTGAAAGCCCGTTATACCTAAAGCATACTCTCTTGTATTCTTTGCAATCCTAGATAATTTTTATACTCATGATATTTAATGCAAGTAAAGTAAAATACATACAATTACATGATGTTGTTTTTTAAAGAAAAAAAAAATCATTATTGACATTAAGAGTAGTTCCAAATGCATTTTTTTTCTCTTTTCAAAGGAGGGGTGGAGTTTGAGGCAATGTTATCAAAGCACATAATTTGCATCTATTTGCAGACACGCTTTTAGGTGTTACAAAATCTAAGCTCATTAGAAAAAAAGGACTTATAAAAAAAAAAACACCCGAAAAAGCATTTGCAGGATGTTTATTAGTCTTAAGCTTACCCTTTTTGGCCTTTTATTATTAAAATAGAGGTTTCTCGTAACAGTGAAAAAAAAAAGTTGTATAATGCAATAGCTCTTGAAATATTGCAAATAACTTTACCTATGGGGGGTGCTGCAGGTTGCTCTTCTTCCGTAAAATTTCCAACAGCAGGAACTGAAAACAGATAACAAAATAAAACAGGGTGAAAATACGTGACCTCGTAATGTACTAAACATTTTTGTTGTACCTCGGAACACTTCATGTCACTGTAAAGCTGATCCAAAGCAAGATTATATAAGGAGATATTTTTAAAATTTAGTTATGAAGTGTGCTGGAGGTTTTTCTTAAACTGTATCCGACAAACCAAAGAACAAATATTTAAGAAATTTGAATTGAATTATTATTGATCAATTGAAATTAAAAATGAATGTTTATTGTTTCATTACATAATTTCTTTAACCTCGAAAATCTTTAAAATTCAATATAAGGGTATTTTGAATTCGTAAAATGGGGTCGTTTCCAAAATTTTAAAAGTATATTTTTGTGAAAGAACATGCTTAAAAACATAGGATCTGACCATTTTTTAAATAATTTTTTCAAGTTTAATATTTAAAAAAAATACTTAAATCGCTTGCCTTCATTATTTACGCTTCTGCCGATGACATCACAGATGATGAAATGCCATTCAGTGTTGCCATTCACTGAGCAAAATATTTAATTCGCATCTTTACTCACGTGTATTGGTAACGATATGGTTGATAGCAAGCGTAGAGCGCAATTTTAATTCGCTGCGTGGTTATCATAACGTGCATAAGGTGCGCCAAATAGCATCATTTGTGACGTCATCAAGACCACGTCTTGTTTGAAAAATTAGACATTTTAAAAAATTAATTAAACATTAACTGTTGGAAAAAAGAAAGTATTTTCTGGGTCCATATTATTATTATTATTATTATTTGCTTATCCTATCGATTTCAGTGACAAAAAATACTACTTTTAACTGAAGGAAACAACCCCATTGTACCGCAAAATTGCCGAATCTATTTTAAAAACTAATTTTTAGAGTGATACTCGGTATCTTTACCTTCCTGTGAAGGGAGCACAGAAATTAGCTCTAAAGTAAACTAAAACGATGTGCAAACAAAATTTAAATAATATCATTAAAAATACGTACTGCACAAAGGATTCGTGTCCCCAATCAAAATGATTCCCAAATCAATTCATCAAATGTTTTATCTAATCAAGCTCTAAACGTTTTAAAATAAAGTTAAAAAAAAAAAAAAAAAAAAAGGTTTGAGAACAAGCCCCTTTTTTCAGAAGCAAAATTCTTGGCGAGAGTTTCTAGGAGCGCGGTGGCCACAGCTGGGTTCGACCGTTATTAATGCGCAATGAAGGATCGATTTCCATTGCTTCTAGTCGGGTCTGAGACCAACGCTGGCGCTCTTAAAAAATAAGGAGGCTGAGAAGACGGTACTACATCGTAGAAACATTTGTTCTTTAAACACAGAACTTTTACTCAAACTAAAGTAAAGCAAATATCAAAATGTATATAGGAGGATTTTTGGTAACAGAAAATGAGGCAATGGATTTAAAAAAAAAAGAAGACTTAGAATTTTAATTTTGCAATCGTTATGAGTTAATAGTACAAAAAAAAAGTACTCTGAGAAGTTAGTGATATAGCGTTGAAGCATTTGTTTTTTAAAAACAAACTTTTACTGTTCTTTAAAGACAAACGAAAATAAAGCAAATCTGAAAACGAATGCACAGGTATTTAATGTAATAGAAAGTGGAGCAATGCCAAAAATGTCAAAAAGAGAGGGCTATGGTTTTAATTTTGTAGCAGTCGTCAATTAATATCTTTAAAACGAGAATGTTAAGAAGATGTCGATATCTATATAATAGACACATTTGATTCTTTAAATTAAAATATATCCTGAAGCGATAAAAAGGAATCGATGAAAATATATGTATTGGTTTTTTAAGCCGTAGAATATTAAGCAATATCAATAAATATCCTTATCTTTACTAATAATAAGGCTGAAAGTCAGTGTCTCTGGATGTCTGATACGCGCATAGTGCCTAGACCGTTCAGCCGATTTTCATGAAATTTGGCACGAAACTAGTTCGTATCATGGGAGTGAACACCTTGAAGCTATTTAAAAAAAATCGATTTTGTTCTTTTAATTTTAAGCTCATTTCACCGAGCGAGTTATCCTAACAAAGACTATTAAATCACCATAACATGAACGAGCAAATTACCAAAACATGGACGAGCAAATTAACATAGCATATTGTCGAGAAATTCATCATCCATTATTTGTAAATATACAGGCGAACCAAATGACGTTTTAATTTTCTACTACGGGAAAAGTCGTGCGGGTTCCGCCAGTAATTAGTGGTACCCGCATAGCTTTGCTCGTTATAATAAAATTAAAAGGTCTTTTGTTTCGCCTGTATATTTACAAATATTGTATGGTGAATTTTCTCGCCAATTGGCTTGTACCCATGTTATGGTTCCACGTTATGATAATTTCGTATCTCGCCAATTGGCTTGTGCCCATGTTACGGTTCTATTTTATGATAATTTCGTAATTTACTCGTCCATCTTATGATAATTTTGTTCTTAAAATTGGAATAGAAAATGAACCACGTCGAATTTTCAAAAAACCGCTTCAAGGTGCACACCGGCATGTTACAAACTAACTTTGTGCCAAATTTCATGAAAATCGGCAGAACGGTCTAGGCACTATGTGCGTCACAGAGATCCTACAGACATCCAGACATCCTCCGGACATCCAGACACAGAGACTTTCAGCTTTATTATTACTCTTTATCTTTACTAATAATAAAGCTGAAAGTCTCTCTGTCTGTCAGGATCTCTCTCTGTCCAGATCTCTATCTGTCTGTCAGGATCTCTGTGACGCGCATAGCGCCTAGACCGTTCGGCCGATTTTCATGAAACTTGGCACAAAGTTAGTTTGTAGCATGGGGGTGTGCACCTCGAAGCGATTTTTCGAAAACTCGATGTGGTTCTTTTTCTATTTCAATTTCAAGAACAAAATTATCATAAGATGGACGAGTAAATTACGAAATTATCATCCGTAACATGGGCACAAGCCAATTGGCGAGATCTTTCAATTCTTCTATTACGAGCAAAGTCTTGCGGGTACCACTAGTAATGACTAAAAAGATGAAATATATCAATTCCGGAATTTTCAAAACCTAAATTAATTTTCTTCTGATAAATGACTTCAAGCTGAATGCTTTATCAATTTAAGATCTACTGTAAATGCATTAGGCTCATTTTAAAGTACAAATGTTGCATCGTGTGCATTATGAATGTAGATCAACAGATTCGAAATGCATAAAAGATCAAATCCTATTTCATTGTAATTCACTTCAAGAGAGCTTCACTGCTGCTCTTCCTTACACTAAAAGAAGCTCTGAAATTCGATATTAGTAGCTGCATTTGAAAGGGAAAGGAAAAAAACTTTTGTCTCGTATTTCCTGGAGTCTAACTTCATTTTCATAAATAACTTCGTTTCTGCTTCCACTCATTTCAATTTTTGTTGGGAAAATTTCGAGTATAAAATGTACTTTAAAAAAAGGTTTGAATGAGAGGAGACATGATGTGGGAAGAAAATTCGTTTTTCTTGACTTGTGTCATTAATTTTAAGGAGAGAAAAATGGGTAAAACAGAACTTTCTTCTGAAGGTGGAGGTAAAATAACAACATAAAATAAGCATGTTGAATAAAAGCAAGGGTTCTGATTGTGTTTGATTTAAAAAGTTCAGAGATGTAAAGTGTAAGAAATGCATTTTGAAGATAAAATAAACAATTCGGTACCATAGGGAAAAAAAGAAATTTCTTTAAATTTTTTAATACCGTATCTACTTTTTGCCGTTTTTAATAGAAGCATTTTTTTAATTCAAAAACTTTTCAATAACGATGTGCATTCTTTTCATATAAAATAAATATATATATATTTTTTAAATTCTAAGTAAATGATCTTAGCGCATTATAAGATTATTAACATAGTATATTTTTACGAAGGCCTCATTAGCAAGGCAAATTGTTTAATTAAAAATAGAAATTTCTGCTTAGTAACTTGTATCATTTTAATTTTATTTCGCAGCATGTATTTCATTTTGCTAAGAAATGAATTAACATGAAAATTAGATTTCCAGAATCAACCCATAGATAATTTAATAGTAATATGTATCGTATTTATTCAGCTATAAGACTGTCTCAAGTCAAATTCATTTTTATTTACATAAAATGCTGCAGGCATGTTTTCTCAAACACATTATTTTATTCATTTTTCGGTTTATTAGCAACATCAAAAAATAAATTTTTTCGTTGAATTTTTTTTTCTTTTCATTTTCAAAGTTAGGATTAGAATGCTTGTATTCTAAATATTTTAAGCGTATACTGCAATATTTTATTTACAGTAATTTTTCAGATAAGCTTTTCTTCCATCACGCTAATTGATTTGACTATTTTTTCATCATGGTTTTCCCTTTTTGGACTATAAAATATTGAAAAAGAATTTTACTAATTCTTGGAGTTAATATCAACAAATGTAAAATTAATGGCAAAAAGTAACTAATTGAATCAAGTTAAATGCCTATGCAACTAGATTTTAAAATGAAACAACTTTCTTTGATATAGACATATCTTTCTTAGAAATAATTTTGTTGTATTTTTACCGAGTTAAACTATTATTAAATTCATGCACATAAAGTAATTTACTTTTTGTCGTTGCCACATTTTTGGATTCGAAAAATTAAGGGTACACTGTTAAAAATTCAGGAAACTTTTATGGCAAATATGACTGTAAAATGGAGTGCTTACAGTACAGGAAAAATAATGCTGTAAATGTTACCGAAAAGAATAACCGATTACAGCGCCAATTGATACACCTCGTGACTTACAGTGCAAAGCACACAGCACCGTATTTCCACTCACTCGATGTGTCCCAAGTGGTATGCTGGTGAGCAAAGCCGCCTGCTAATAGGAAGGTCCCGAGATCGAACCAGCTACAAGCATGTTGCGTTTTTTAATTCTCGTTTATTCTGCTGTAAAATGTTTCAGTAAAATAGGATTTTACGGCAGAAGTTACTGGCAACATGAATGCCAGTAACTCTTACCTTAAAATGTAAGGTAATTTCTAACAGTGTAAGAGGTGGTGCCGTTTTCTCGAAAGGTTGGAAATGGAGAGTGGCCGATCGTTCATCTCCAATTCCACAATTTACACTCGCGCTGAAGGTGAAGGAAGTTCCAATTCATTTACCTGAATTAAAAGCAACTTCACTGATGAGCATCCATTTTGAAGCAAAACTGAGTTCTACTTTTACAAATTTCCCAACTTTCTGGTAGAGTGATATGGTAACGTTTCTCGCTTTCTCGAAGAAAAAATCGGCCATGTAAGAAAAATTGACTGGTGGTCCAGGAAAATGTTTCCCGCCGATGCTGAACCAGATCTTAGCAGAAGCGAAGACTTGAACTTCCTTCGTATGCATGTTGTTGCAGAAGAAATAGGCTGCCGTGAAGTTTCGGACTTGGTCAAAGGCGAAGATCATTTCGACCGGTCGTGCGTACGATGAATCGTTTTTCCATCCGACCCATTCGTAGCCTATAAAAGTAAAAATCAAATTAATTTTACTTCGAATCACTAAGAATCGATCTGAGAGGAGCAAAAAATCCGTTTCAGTTGATAGTTTTCTGCAATAAAAATTAATTAATATAATTAAAAAAAACGACTCCAACCAATTTGAAAAAATGTGGATGGAAACACATTTTTGATCTTTGATATTACATTAGATGCAATATCAAAGACTTTACTTTATGATGTGGTCAAACTACCAGAGCACTACTAGAGCTATCAGATATAATGTAATCAGCAAAGATAATAGTAGGAAAGAAAAATGGCTACTTTATTTTTGCGAATTGAAAAATTAAGGGAATAAAATAACTTGCTCAAATTTATTTTATTAATTGAAGCTAAGTTTGGTAGTAATTTATCACTAAAATTATACCAAATGTTCTTTGATCCATGCGGCCCAACGTGCATCATCAGGCGGACCAAAGTACCCCATCCGTGAGGCACTTTACGAGGATTCGTTAAAAAAATAATATAAAAAAAGTTCATCAATTCAACACTTCCAAAAAAATCTGTGGTGTTGAGAAGTGTTTAGTGAAACTTATTGTAGAAAATCATACTGCTCATTAAATTTTTTGGTGAAATAAAAAATGATAAGTAAAAAAGCGGACCTACGTGCCCCACCTCTCCCTTACTAATTTATTGAACTGTAGCAACTAATTTGGGGCGGAGGGTGTATTATTTATCTAGTATCGTGTACTAGATAAACATATATAACTCATGTAAAACATTACACAAGTTATTATAATTTGAAGTTATGAAACAAGTTATTTGATTGCAACAGAGTAAATCATAATCAAGGAGTAATTTTTAAGATACATCAAAAAAACTCAAATGAATTTTAAATTACATCAAAGTAAATGATAAACAGTGCATTCGTACCCAAATATGTACATTTGTCTTCACACACCATTTTATTGCATCTCCTTCTCATTAAAAAACAATTTAAATTAGAAAAGTTTTCAAATGACACATCTGTGCTGAAATTTTGACGCCATATTACCTCTGCCCATTCCTGAAATATCATGTTTGAAATTGTCATCTCCTACTACCCCGTCCGTCAGTTGCCCTAGGCCCCCGTGCAAGTAACTGTCATCTTTAATGCCGTCATACGTCATATCGGATAGATCAACTTCCACACCTCGTCTTTCTCCTTGAGGCGTCGAATATGACAGCAGGCCATCTAAAATGTTAATAATTAATGTACTTGTACATCAAGTAACATAAACAGTAACACATTTAGTAAGCCACTCTATAGTATTTAGTGTTTAATTATAGATAAAACGTACATAACAATATAATACATTGGAAACTGTGAGGGGTATTTAGAGACATTTCAATTAAAATAAAATTTGTTTAAAGTTACTTAACATATTTTTCTTAATGAATAATGCTGAGAAGAGTCTTAATAAGATAATTTGGCAAGCTCGCTTGAGTAGAATTGTTTTAGACATGTTAACGTGACAATGATATTATCAGTGAAAATCATAAAGCAAGTATAAACGGCCCCCAGGATTTTTTCCATTGAAAAAGCCTGCTAGGTGGCTCTCGGACAGCATTTTCAAAATTGAATTCCATGCGCAATTTTGCAACGTGATATTCCAGATGCCAGCACCTGGTGTTAAACTGGGTATTAAAGTTCTTAAAAGGGCAACGGCAATTCTAGTTGAAGTGTGTCCAAATAAAAGATTCAATTTCAAACCCTTGGTATTGCATATAAATTTGATAATGGTGATGGACCACTGGGAAACTTCATTTCAAACAGAAAAAAATGTATTAAAAATTAAGTGCAGTATCAGGTAAAATTTTGACTGAAACAATTTTTATTTTCTGCCAAATTTTGACCCAAAAACTGTCAATAAAATTTAGGATGCTAGAATAAAATTTCATATTAAATTACATTTGAAGAAATACGTACAAAACTAACACTTCCTTTTCTTTTAGCAACACGTTTCCTAATTAACACAATGCCTCGATTTTAATTCCCAAATGGAGAGTGGTCTTTGTTTCACTGACCTACCCACGAGAAAAGCCAGGCTCATTAAAGACTACTGTTTTTGAAAGCAATATATATGACAACAATGCTTGCAAGGCGTATTAAATATACGAGTAAGTACCATTATTTTTCATGCTCAGAGCATCTTTCTCCGAATATGTTTATTGTTCATGCAATTGGCGTCCCCAGAAAGTACCAACTATGAGAATGACACAAACGTTTGAACTACATCAATCACACAACCCCCTAAGAAACATTTGTTTGACCACTCTTCGCTGGGGCGCATGTTTGTTCAACGTTGCGAAGAGACAGGTATAACAGTGTCATTTGAAATGTATTAGGATGTAGATTTCTCTAGAAGAGGGGGCAAAACTTTTGCTTTGTTACAATTCTTTTTCCTTTTTTTTTGCTGGGAAAGTGGCCAACTGAAGATGCGGGGAAGGGGGCGTTTTGTGACAGGAATAGGAAAAAGAAAATAGTCTTTTGCAGGAGAGGGAGGTTTGCTTCTTGGGAGTGATTGAAGATGTCTTTGAAGGAAGGGGATGCTTCGACGAAACGAGGGGATTTGCTTCTGCACGCCTTTTCATTTCGTACCGTAAATGAAAGTGTAAGGGTTGCTGAAGAATCTACGCCAGCCTTTATCGCCAATCGTTGAAGATAAACGCCAAAGAGAAAAAATAAAAATAATAATAAATTCCATCGTAATATCTATGACTCATATATGAATATTATATATATTTTGTAAAGCTCCATTAAATGTCCTGGTTACAAGAGAGAAAGAGGAAAAAGAAACTATAATACATCATTAAAAAAAAAAAATTAAATAAATAATAGTAGTAATCTTTAACAAAAGCAAGGGGTTGAGACTAATTATCGTGAAAAACGCCCCCCACTTTTTTTTTCTTCTTGCGGCTCAGTGGTTATGGCCACTGTCGTTTAAACATATGATCCGGACTCGATCTCAAGCATATAAAAAGTTACCTCACCATATGAAACAATATTAGGGTTTCAAGTTTATAGCTAGCGAGTTGTTGACTAATTCGTCCTTTTCCTGTTACTCTCAAAATACGTTATGACTTAAGTTTCTTTAAAAAAATTTTTTTTTTCAACGTGGAACCCTAATATTTCAAGTGGAGAATCATGTTTTCTAATAAAAATTCCTTTAAAAGTTAATAAACATTCTTCTTTTTTTGATTTTGTCTTCATATTTTGCTACGCATGAAATTTATGTAAAAGTAATCGTCTTACCTCATCCTAAAATTACCTATTTCAATAAATCAATACTCCTCAGCAAGGGAACTGATAAATAGTTACCCCATTTTGAATTAGCTCAGAAACAATGTACAGGTTAACTACATAGTCACGAATATTATGATTAATTCAACAAAACTTACTAACTTATACTGCCACATAGCAAACCGATTACATTGACTGTATATCAGTTGTTACGAACTCCTTAATTCAGGTATATATTTGATTGTAAATAGATATTTAATAAGCATGTTATTTGTTCAGGAAAAAAAGGTGATTATTTTAAAATATTATATTGTTTTGTAGTTAGAAACCATTTCTGCATTCAAAATTAAGTACTCCGAATCAAGTGCATGCAGAACATTTGATGGTAAATTCTGTGTTTTAATAACATTTATTTGAGAGTTACTGTACGTGAGCCGGCAATATGAAAAACTAAATTTATAATCATACTTTAGGAGGACGGTTTAGGGGCCATACCATGGACAACGGTAATCTTGTCCTACATGTGACACTTCATACATTTCATCAAAAATTGTAATTTATATCCCTTTGTACTATAAAGGGATATAGGCATATGCGTGTGGATATCAAATTAAAGGAATCCTTTTAAGTTTACAATGCTACAGTTTAGGAGAATTTAATATACAGTGAAAAAAATAGAAGGAGAAAAGCAATACTCTTGCCACCAAGAGATTCTTCTTGCTGCAGCTCATACTTTCTCTTTCTGTTTTGTTTTGTTTTCTTTTTAAGTTTGCTCAAAATCTTTAGCGATCAATGCTTCTGATAAGCGATAAATTGTTTTCGCTAGAAACCCATCCCCAGCCCTGACGGTGAATTTTGAAGAGAAGCCCCTCCAACCAAGGAAGTGAATGGGTTCCACGGTAGGAACACCTGTTCCCAACTTCACCAAATCCCACGCTTACGGGAGGGGAAATTGTCTTGCGAATTCATCCTTGCTTTCTGAGCGTCTTATCTATATTCTTCTGCAGCTTGCGTTCGACTGCTGGGAAATTAGCTATTGTTACACACTAAATTGAGAGTAAGTATTAATCCTTTTAAAGAAAGATTAAATTTAGTCATGCAACTACGTATTAAAGGATTTGCGACTAAAAAAAAACAACTCTCACCTTTTTTAAAAATAATGTTTAAATATACTTATGCATAATATTGATAATTATAAGCTAAAAAAAGTTGTTTTTAAAAATTGGAATTCATTTTGCTTTAACTTTAATGCTTGAGTATGCAACTCTGGGGGTAGAATAATCTACAGTACTGTCTTTCACATGACGAAATTAGACAGGTACTGTCTGACCACGGATTGCATGGAAAGGCAAACATCCGTTTTACAGGCGGAAATGGACGCATCTATTAGTTTTCAGGGATGTTAGCTTTGGCAGATGTGTGTTAGCTTCTAAACTAAGCAGAGTCTCATCCAGATGAGCAGAACACTCGCATAAAATGTTTACCTCTCCCCCTCATTCAGATTGACTCGTCTTAACTGGACGTTTGCCAATTCCATACAATCCGTGGTTAAACAGTAGCGTAAAATCCTCTTAAGAAACAATACCAGAAATAAGTTGTTATTTATCTAATAAACACACACGCACAAGAATTTTAAGTTCGATATTAAATTAAATAAAATACAGTAGAATTTCAATTATCCGAATCGCTTTCGGAATTTTAGGGGGGAAAATAAAGTTGGAAATGTACTGCAATTAGCAAAAAAATAATGGTTTTGTCTGCGAGATATATCCTCAGTAAAGTAAGTCAAAGTTTCCTTTGACCGATATATTAATCAAGCAATGCCTTTCATGAAAATTACGTTATGTACGTACTGTACTAATATACAGCACTTGTAAGTACGTATTACATGTAAAAATGTTGCCTTTTCATTTGATTAATTAAAAGCCCTTTTGCTTGGAATTTTGTTTCCTCTCATTTTCATCCATATGCAATATATAATTAAAACAGACCATTTTTTTTTTGAAATAATCCAATTATCTGAAATTTTGATTAACCGAATGAGATCCGCTCCCAACTGATTCGAAAAATTGTCCTACTGTATATACAAAAATATTTCGGGTGAAAAATAAGTAAAATTCCAAACAAAGGGTATTCCAAACAGGTAGTGAAAAAAAAAAAATCACGTGGAAAATAGCTGTTTTCTCACCAACTCAAAGTGAAACCAGTAAATCTTAGAAACCAATAGCGCAAACAATCACTCATACACAATATAAAAGAGTGGGCTCACACACGAATGACTGTCATGTGCAGAAAACATTTTCCAGTAGTGAAGGGGCTCCACCGTTACCTTTAAAAAAGCCATAAGCAGGAATATTTTGATTCTTTTTGCTTTATTTACGATGCTCATTTTGAATTCTCGCGCATGTTTTTCGTTTGATGAAATATTATGACTAAAATATAATCATACTTGAACATTAAGCGAAATTTACTTTGAAGTACCTAATTTCATCAACTCGGAAATATTTCTTTTAACTTAACCAACGTCTAAAAAAAAATACGGCGTGATGATGTTCACTTCTCGCACTTCAGCAAAACTGATTTAAATTCCTCGCTGCTATTCTCTAAAGTAATTATTTACTCCATTAACACGCGCACGCTAGTCAGCTTTTTTAAGAAAAAGTTTTCATTTTTCAGTTACACCTAAGAATTATTTGAAACGATTTTGCTCTAGCATGTAAAGTGTATTGTGTTGATAAAACTTAATATTTATGCTCCGAAAGGTTTTGGTTGTTCTGGAGAAACTATGAAAAGATAAGGAATAAATAAATAGAGGCTATATTCATTACCCCTAAATATGTTTGTTTTTTATTTTACTTAAGAGTCAAACTGTCATGTGTAAAAAAAGGTTTATTTTCCTAACTCTTTAAAATATATTTTGAAGAAAGGAACAGTTTTTTTTGTTGGGAGAAAAGGAAAAACACAAAACTTTGAATTTTTTTTTAAATGGAAAACTGTATTATGTGTTTTGTTTCAATGGAAATAGAACCTCAGCATACAATACAATGTCAAACGAAACCTATTTTTGTTGTTTTACTTTCACGAGAGGCACATTTGGAATAAGTCTGGTGTTTTCTTGGCAAACGATAACGGATGGTAAATCCTCATTATAGCAGATTTAAACAAAGAACACTTCTGTAACAGAACGATTCTTCTAAAAGAAAGTAGTCTCATTCCCGTAAATCTGACGTAAAACGCTAACAATATTTTTGAAATAGGCATGCCTATTTTACTCTTAAACAGTCAAAAGTCGAACTTAACAGAAAATAAGGATCAAATTGTTCCCTGTAATTATCTCTAGATTAGAAAAAATTCTCACTCAGCATATTTTCTACAGAACATGTAATGCTATTTTTGTTACTTTCTCCACAAACCGAAAAATATGTAACTTTTCATGAATAAAAGAATGGAGGCTGTATATAAATAAACAAAAATTAAAAACAAAATAAAATACTAAACATAAATACTCAAAGTACATCGTATGAAAATAAATAAATATATATTAAAGTATAAAAACGTGGGTAAATCTTATTATTAAAAATACTTTTATGTCCTTTGAAGTAAAGCAATCGATATCTGATCAACACGAACATGTTAAGGGTAAAATAAATGTTCAAGAAAGTTACAAAAAGCATAATATTCCGATTAGTATTGAAACTTTGAAATGCTTCTACTATTTTGCATCAAAAAAGTTTAACTTAACAATGCATATAATCATACATAACCTGAATCCTTAATGAAAAGTGATATTAAATCTTTACTGTATAAAATATTCCTTACCTATGTAAGGGCAACCATAAATTTCTACTCTCATGCAGACTGTTCTAAGGTGAACGCTAAACGGAATAAATCGAATCTTGGAAGCAATGAGGATGGGATTCAATTTTCTCTTCACCACTGTGTAAGTGTTCGTATTTCCTTTAATAACCTAGAATTAAAAAACACAATAGTATTCATATTAATTGCATATATTTAAGAAATAATCTTTGTTATAATAAGATTTTCTCTAAGACATAGCCAGCCCATATTGTTCACGAAAGGTTAAGATGTTTCATAAAAGATTCACATTTGTTTCATAAAAGAAAACGTTTTTAAATGTTTTCACAGCGTTTAAAAATATTTTGCAACGTTTTTAAACCTGGGAGGTGTTTTGCGAGAAAATTATAAAAGAAGTTTTTAAAGTCATTAAAAGGAGTGTATCATTATAAAATTTTCTCTCAAGTAATTAATTAAAAGTGTGTCGTAAGGATACACCGTAGAAGTGAAACTTCAACTATTTCCTTTTTTTTCATTCTGAACTTTTCCCCTCCCCCCACCTGTTTTCTCTCCCGCCACGCTCTTGATGTTTCTGCTCCTGAGTTAGGCACATTCACAACAAAATTGCATACTTTGATGAAGAAAATAGACTATAAGCAATGTGAAAACTGAACAATACTCGGAATGTGCTTTTTAATTGCTGCCAAAAATAATGAAAAATAATAGTAAATATAAACTTAAATTTTGTTAATAAAATTTAACAAACTAATTTTAAGGCTGAACTTCAGCAGTGGGTTTTACGCTTTTAAACTAGTGACTTGAATGAACCAGCTATTCGAAAAGCTTTAATATTATTTGAAAAGTTTAAAATTATCAAAATCCACAAATACATATCGCTCATTTGGAGGAAGAGTGCCACAATACGAAGAAATGAAATTTTACAGGAGAAGCGCTTGAAGTTGAACTCTTCGGGAAATTTGCAATAAGAAAGATAAGTTTGCTGTGCTCTCCAGTGGTTAATATGCGGTAAGAAAAATCTGTCATTATTTTCCAAAGAAGATAATGTCCTTTGAAGGCCTTTAAGAGAAAAAAAAATTAAAGTTCGTATTGTGACACTCTTTTTTCAAACGTGCGATATATGCTTGCTTAGGTTCAGCCTTGAAACTGATTAGTTTAGTTTATCAACAATTCTAACTTTACAGCTATTATCATTGAGCAATAACGATTGCTTATTGTCCTCACTTGACAGTTTTGAATTCCTATTATTTTATTTTTCCCCCGCCTCCCTTTGCAGCATCACCATCGGCCGACCGCCTCACGATGCTGCTCCTGTAGCGAAAACCGTCTGCAGGTTGTGTCACTTACTTGCCTACACTTACAAATACACCTACACACACATAGACCTACACACACAAACACATACACACACGCATACATACAGACATACACACAAACACATACACACACACACAACTACCCACACATACACATACCCCCCACACACAAACACACAACTACCCACACCCACGCACAAACACACATGTCTACACACATACACATACCTCCCACACACAAACACACACGCCTACATACACACACACACACTCGTGATTGCGAAAAACATAATTTGAATTCAAGATGTCAAAGTTCAAATTAATTTTTTTTTAATTTTTTTGGTAACAATTAAAAAGCGGAAGTTTTTTTTTAATTTTGTGACTACTCTATTTTTTGTTGCTTTTGGTTAGAATAAAAAATAAATTAGAACAAAAAAATAAATTATGGGTATAAGGATTGCGAACAACATCTGAGTAACAAAGACAGCATCTTTTGATTTTGTGGTTAAGAAACTTTTATATATTGTCGTCATTGTGAATCTCGAAACCTGGTAAATGCCTAAATTCTCGTTACCAAAGATATTAGCAAAAGACTTTTGGTAAATCATCTAAAAATGTTGAAAGTCTACAATTTTGGTCATAAACAAACACATTATCACCTAGTATTAATATAAAATAAAATTCATAAAAGTATTTATGTGACTTGATTTGATAAACAATGTATAGATGATTTTTACATAAATGTCTTAAATGATTCTAAGCTGTTATTACTTACTTATTTTTACGCGATGATATGGAATATTAGCATTCAGCAAGCGTAAGTCGCAAAACGTTTTAAAAAATCATAGCATGTTTTTAAATTTGCAATGAATACTTTTAAAACATGACTGGGAAACTAGGAAAACATGTATTGTAACGTCATTTAAATTATACAATTATTTAATTAGTTCAAATATAGTTTAAAATAGTATTTATGGATTGATAATATCGTATGTATTTAAACAAATGAGAGAGCCGTACGTTTTGCCTTTATAGGACTACGATATTGTTTTTTACAACATCGAAAGATAATTTGGTTTACTTGAAAATTCAAGGGCGAATTCTTTACTAAAACATATATTTTAAAGCTGTAGCGAAAAATGGTTCTGTTATACATTTTCAAGGTAAAGTTAGTGTAATTTAGTATTGAGCAAAAACCATGACTTAAAAAATTAAATAAAATAAAATACTGTTGCAGATGAGGGTCTTTTTTCAAACAAAACTATTAAATAATTCAAAATTGATCACAATTGATTTTTTTTAAATGATACAAATTTCATCACTGTTTTCACTTTTATAAATTAATTATTGATAAAAGGATCAAAAACGTATTCACTTTTTACATGCTTTTTAAACAGCAACAATGGTATTATAAACTTGTAAAGTTCGTTTTGCCGTTATTGCAGTCCTTCGGCAGAAAAAACGGCTGTAAGTATCTCAGATACGATGAAGCAGAATCGGAAGGCATCGATGAAGAAGGAAAAAAAGAAAAAGCCATTGATTTTTCCCTTATGGTAAAATTTACACTTTAAAAATGTTTTTTTTTTTTTTTTTTTTTTTTTTTTTTTTTGCCGGATATGTTATCAGTTTTCCAGTTTGCTACTAAAGGCAGACTAAAAATTTTCTTTCTATTTGCAACTCCAGAGCTCGAATACGCTACCTTGCGGTGATTAACAATACTACCGAAAAAGGTAAAACATTCCATTCCATGCCTCCATAGGGGTAAATTACAGGCTTCAGACAGTTTGTGGTGTATTGTAAGTTCAGAAGAATAGAAAAGGAAGCTTCCCACAAACACGATAAAAAATACTGTCATTCACAAAGCGTCAAAGCAAGTTATACAAGTTACGGCATTTGTTTGCTTTACCATTTTCATCCGCCGTTGGGCAGTGATTCCAGCGCCCCTATAGTTTATTGAAATTGCGAATAACTACGTATGTGTTGGTGCGTAATTAAGTGCAGTACAACCTCGTTTATCCGGACTAACTGGAACCAAAGACAATCCGGATAGTCAAAAATCCCAATAATCCGGGTATTATGGACAATAAACAAAACAAATCTTTAAAATGGTAGATATAATATTTATTACGACAAAAAAACTTATTTTATAACAGAATTACATATAATTGTTTACCAGATATTTAAAGTGATATAAATATTTTATGGCATAATTTCTTAACAAAGCATTGGTCTAGTGTCTTTTCGAGCCTTAATCTCCGGGGATCGAGCCAGTCTGGCGTTTGAATAAAGCACGGTAAGGCAAACGTCTTATCTTTAATAGATCAAAGAAAAAGATAATGTTTAGAGAACTTGTATGAACTTGCTATCATAGTTTAAAGTATTATATGTGAACATAAACTTTTTAACAGTTGATCCGGAAACTCCGCCGATCTAGATATTCAATGGCCGAATAAACGACGCTCCACTGTACTACCGATGAACATTCATTTTTTAAAGGCAACAAATTTGATCAGGATAATAAGGAGATTCGGATAAATGATGGTCGGATAAACAAGGTTCTATTTTACTACTGATGATAATAATTTTATAAAGGTAACAAAGTTGATCCGGATAAATAATAGTCAGATAAACGAGGTTTTTCTCTACTACTGATGAGCATATTTTCTTAAAGACTACAAAATTGATCCGGATAATATATAGATCCGTATAAATGACGGCCGGATATTCGATATTTTACTGCACTGCTGATGAACATAAATTATTTTAAGGGTTACAAATTCGATCCGGATTATCCACAGCTCCGGATTAATGATGGCCGGATAAACGAGATTTTACTGTACTGCTGATATACATAATTTAAAGGCTACAAAAGTTAATCCGAATAATCTGGAACTTCGGATAAATGATGAAGCTCTACTGTACTTCCGATAATCAATATAAATGAAAACATAGCCGTCATATTAAAGGAAAATATTCATCCATGTTAAGAATGTATTGCTATTACTTTTCTTATTTTTTTGCATCTTAAAATGAAATCACTTTAATACATAATTCCTGGTTCCCCCGCATTTTCATTATTTTCTTTAATACGATCCTTTTTAAAAATATGGCAACAAAGAAAACTTTTGATGACTTTTCCAGAACTCAGGACTCATAGATTTGCATCTAAATAGCTTTTATCCTGATTTCCTTTATCTAAAGTTGCAAAAATTGATTTTTCTTCTCGCAACACTGCTTTCATAAAAGGAATGAATAAGACCGCCTTTCTTGTAAATTGCAAAACATTTTGATCAGTTTTAAAAGATTCTTGTACGTGAAATTTGAATATAAACTTTAATAAGAAAAATAAGATGAAATTAATTTGCTTGACTATTATAATTAATACCCGTATTTTGTTTTAGAAACAATATAAAAACACACATTTGAGATGTTACTTTATTTTTCTTTTTTTGTGTTACGCTGGTAAAAAATAATTAGTTGAGGTTATATATTCATCTTGATTTATTATTTTCAAAAAAAGATCATGTTAGAAAATTAGCATTTTTTCGCACTTTCAAAAATATATTGTTTTAATCATTGCATTGTTTAAGTAGATAGGAGTATCTATTTTTGCAAGATTTTGTTTTAAGCCAACAATGGAGTCCTAAAATGAAAAAAAATCGACCAAAATTTTGATTTTTTCATTTTTTTTGTAACTCTAATCTTTAAACTGTGCGTTATTCATAGTAAAAAATATTTTTCAATTCGGACTATTTTTACAGAAGTTATAAGCTATTATATCAGTGTGATATTATGCATTTTGTGAACGAATGTTTCATTTAAATACAAATATCTCATAATCGTAAAATTTAAATTCATGTGTATCTTTCAAATGCTCCCTGCAAATCAGGATTTGCTTAATTACTTTGAGTTTTTTCAGATTGATAATGAGATACAAATTGAAAAAACATTGGGGAACAAATTTTCAAAACCATAGTTTCTTTTTTTTTGTCCTATTTCTATCGACTTTTTTCAGAAAAAAATCGAAATTTTAACAAAGACAGTTTTTGACATCTTTCGAACAAAATATTGTAGTAAATGGAATTTTGCTCCCAAAGTTTTCCTTAGATATAAAATATGCATCTAGAAAAATAGACAAAATCAACAGAAAAAAAAATTGATGCTTATGAAGTAATTTTTGTGGTTAAAATATTTACGATGAAAAAATACAATATCCTATGTATTTAAAAAACTCTCTATTCATTATTTTTCAACAAAACTTTACGTATTACTTCCCATCATAAAGGTCTATAACTGATAAAAATTTCAGAACAATATCTTCAAAAGTATAAAAATGATTTTCTTATTCCATTGTAGCCTTAAAAAATAAAATAGTATTGGAACTTAAAAACAATACTAGAAAATGGCTCATCAAGGTATGACAGGTTAAAATTGTTTCTACATACGAGCAAAGTAATTATTTGTTTGATGATATTTTGATAGTTGAAATTTTAAACCTAACTCTAGTGGATTAATCCTAAACTCCAGTAGATAGCGTTGATTGTTACCACTTTTTCGTTTCTTCATTCTCCTAAAATCAGTCTTACCATTAAAGCAGTTAAGTTGCCGAATTCAGTTCAGCCTTGTCAAACTAAAACACATCCCTGCATGCCAAACATTGCCAAAATATTGTACTAACAAATTATCCTGCTATGGCGCTAGTTTCATTGTTGATGACGTCAGAGCGTTACTCGATCAATGAATTCGCTATCATATATACGAGGATAAAATTAAATACGCAATAAAAAGTTTGTTTGCCTCGTGCGGTACATATTCTTCAAACTTAACATTGGGTATATGGAAAGAATGAAAGTACAGTGCTGGCCAAATTTTTAGACTAATACTGTTTTAAAAGCAAATTCTTTATTGATTAAATAACTATAGACACATTAACGAACAGTGAAATAATTATTTAATATTTAGTATGCATTCCCTTGTTCTTGATGAGCATTTTAAGTCTTTTGGGCATACTTTTCACAAGGGTTACACCATTTCTTAACTTTTTAAAAAAGGAGTTAAAAAATTGTTTTTACTCACTATTGTATATACTCACATACATATACTCACCAATTACCTAAAACTAACTTTAAATATAACAGAACACACTAATAAAGGAACTAGTGAACTGTTTAAGCTGATTGAGGTTATGTTCCTAGTAGGTAGATAAACAAAGAACATTAAAAAAAGCAGACAGTGCTGCCACCTGCAAACATTAAATTATGCTAAAATAACGTAATAATTAGTGTACAGTATGTACTGTACTTTAACAGTAAAATAAATTGTATTTTCGGCCAAATAGTGTACAAGAAAAAAAAACTCTTTAGTCTAATAATTTGGTCATCACTGTAATACGATTGACAAGTAAAGTAGTTCTCATTGGAAACTGTGATAGATCAAATTTCCCATTATAGATAAAACAGTATGTAATTTACTTAAATGGTTTTATTGCTTTGGGAACAAAGCAAATAAATTTTTATGTTCTTTAATCTAAACTATTATTTTTAAAAATTTACCGCATAACCAGAAAACACAGTTGTGGATATACGTATACGCTCTGATTTTTATTCATACTTTGGGAAAACAAAGGATTCATTCTTGACACTTTTCCTTTCCTTAAGAAAGGAAAAAACTCGCCTCAGATGCTGCAGACGTCAAGATGATATTTTTGAATTTTTTTTTCAAAACAGAATAAGGAACGAAAAAATTGAAAACCTTGGTTTGAACCTGAGATAAGTGAGGATTTCCCATGGGTTATATGCTTTGTATTTTGTTTTTCATCTTCCCTTCATCCTTCGTAAGGGAAAGGAATAGGAATGTCAGCTTGGTACTCTAAGGGAGTACGTTCTGTCACGGAAAAGTTCCCAGTCATTTATCTTTCCGAAACGTAGATTTCCTTTTCGGATATAAGTTGGACCCTGGTTCTCAGCAAAGCAAGATTTTTTTTTAAATTCAAAAGTATGTTTTTTAATGCGTTTTCCTTCAGTTTTCTATAGTTCGTGATCATGTAATGTTTTTAGTTTTATTTTAGTTTCAGTTTTATTTCGAAAAACAAGTTAAACGAACTACTCTGAAAGCATTTCTTTTTTTTTCTGCTATATTTAATTACTGATTCATTTATCAGTAATAACTGTACAATAGTGCTCATTTTGAGGGTAATCATTCCTAATTCAACCTATTGTCATTAGCTTTCCTATAAATATTGCATAAAAATGTGTGTGTCCTTTACCTTTTACAAAGTTTAGGAAATACAGTTTAATTCCAATTATCTGAGCTCCGACTATCCGAATCGCTGATTACCCGAATCGGTAGGAATTTCAGAAAAAAATAATTAAGATGCAAATGTTCCACAATTCGAAAAATAATAAATCTGTCTACACGCGATATTTTTGGCGCGAATCAAGTGTAGGTTCAGGAACAATATTAGGATTTTGAGTCACCGTCTCATGGGGTAGTTCTATTATTGACTTCTAACGTGCAACAGTATTGACTTCTAACGTTCGGTGCTCTTAACATGTGAAAGCAAGGGCGTGCATAGAAATTTTGGGGCCCGACACAAATGACTTTTACGGACTCCCTCGAAACTGTTTACTCCAACGCCTCTACATATATTTCGACCCTCATTAAAAAAATCTCGGGCCCTCTTCGGGCTCGGGCCCGGGCCAACAAGTGTGCCTTCTCCCCCTCCCTTGTACATTCCCCTGTGTGAAAGTGTTGCCTTTCATTTAATTAATTAAAAGCTTTCTTCTTTTTTTGATAGATTTTTTTCCTCATTTTATACATAGATACAGTAATCAATAAAAGCGGACCCTTTTTTCAGCATCAATACAACAATCCAAATTTCTGACTAGTCGAATGTGCTCCGACTCCAATCCATTCCGATAACTCTAGTTCTATTGTATTGTATTCGCAGGGGAAAAAAAACTCAATTTTCTGCAACCTTGAGGTTGCAACAACAACATTGCTTAACCCACTGGTGAAACAACGTTTTCTCGCCCCCTGATGAATGTTAACTCGTTCTCATAAGGCCAGTCAAAAATAAATTTTTACTGCTGATTTGCCATAAGATTCCATTCCATGTTATAAAATATGATTTAACACGTTAGCTGCTACGCCAGACTAACATCGATCTTTCGATTCAGGCTTAGGGGCTTTCTGAAACTAAAAAAAAACCTGTTATTAGTTTAAGTATTGTATCATTATAATTTAATATTTAATATTTGTTATCAAAATTTTGAAAGAATTTCGTTGAAAGTTTGAAAAAAAAAAAGGGTTGCTGTTCAATATTTTCGCACTGGTCACGTTGCCTGACTGCAATATTCTCAAGAATGCGCTAAGCAGCTTACGTATTAAGAAATATTTAGGAAAAAAATTTAGTTTTATTTAAGTTTTGCTTTTATTTTACAGTGGCTAAAAAGCCTCTTACTGATTCTTTCTACGTACGAGTATATTACTTGAATATCTTTTGGGGATTAATTGAATAATAGTGGTTATTTTGAAGCTCGGCATTCTTTAATCACACTGTCATTTTTTATTTTGCATCTGAGTGTTCTATGCGGATGTGTGCGCGTGTATGTTCAAGGGCAAAATAAACATTGGAGAACAAAAATAACTATAAAAGAATTTCTGTGAGGAGTAAATTCCTATAAAATATAAAAGCTCTTATTTTTCTGAAAATGCCACGAAGACATTATTATCTACTTTGACATTGTAACTCTTTTGAGTTTTTCAAATGCAAAGCCCGAAACTTTTGAGATTTTTTTTTTTTAAATGTTTGATCAGGAGCTTCACTAGCATTGAAGTAGCCATTAAAACAGAATCGCTCTCTTTTAAGATTGTGAGAAAGTAAGGTAACGGCTACAGTAACAGACAAGGGTCCAGTAACAGAGTCTTAAGTTTGGAATTGAATAATAAGAATTTTAGGCGGGTAAAACTGATGTCTTTGCGAGCCATGAATACGGTGCAACCGTCTAGTGTTATCAGAGTGAATTTTTTGAGGCAGTTGGTATTTACAAGGCAGTAATGGAAGGTTGTGAGCAGCCACCACGATGGCTGCCGGTGTTTCATGTTCCATTTAAATTTGATAAGGTTTTAGATCTAAAAACAAATAACTTCTGCATATTTTGAAGGGAAACGGGGAATTCTGTACATTACTCATCCTTTCCTCATCCTATCTGTTACTGAGTTCCATCAGAATTGTCGGTGTCTGTTACTGGGGTTCGTACATTTTTTTCGAAATTGAGCAAATAAAAATAGAATTAATTATTTCAGAGGATTCAGAAGCAGCCATACGTTACATGAAATGTAGTAGCATGAGAGAAAAATAGTTTTAAAACTCTAAATACATTAAAACGCTTAGAAAATTGAGTTAATCTGAGAGTGATGTCTTAAGCATGTCAGTTACTGGTGCCGTTACCCTATATTGTGTGGTTAGAATTAGAGTGATGTAAGTCCTTCTAACTTACGAAAAATTACTTGTTTTAAAGTAACTTTAAATGACTTACACAACTGTCGTTCAAAGACTTACATTGAGATTACTGAAAGCATGTGAAATACAAGCAAAACCTTCCATTTGTGGAAAATTCTACCTTCTGGTCCAATCTGCCACACATAAATTGACTTACTCCACTATTACTCTCACTCCTACAGTAGTTCAGGTTAGAAGGTAATATTTGTATTTTCTCCAGTGGCCATCACATTTTAGTATATTTTTGGGCAACTGGTACATTTAATAGATGAGCTAAAGAAAAACCCAAATCTGTGCTTAACTTAAATTGTACTTTTTTCACTAATTCAACTGTGATTCTACCCCAAACATTTGTACTTCTTATAAACAACTACTGTCGGATGTCTTTTTATCCATAAGATCATTTCTTGCGCATTGAAAAAGGCGTTCAGTGTAACACCAAAACACGTGTCTGCAGTAATCTGCAATTTCTGCTTTTACACGTTGTTATTTCTTATTTTAATTTTTATGCACCAAAGGTATTTATTAAACTTAATTACTGATATGTAAAAAATCTTATTCAGCTTTTCTATAAATATTATTTTTTTTGTTTATTTATTTTTTAATCTATTGCAAGAGACAAAAATCTCATGAAATCAAAAGAAAAAAAAAACTTTTAATGGATTTAGTGCAGTTTGAAAACAAAATTAGATTAAAGTAGATAATGGAAGGAACGTAAAGTGTTTTAAATTGGATAAGAATGCGCTAGTGTAATCTTGACAGGTTCCTTTGCCTTTCTACGAAGATTGGTATCTTACGTCCATCGCATAATAGGCTTTGCAACCAATCACACATCTAGCTCTTCCAAACGAAATTCGTCACGGCTTGTGACTGAGATTAAAAGTTTTTAACTTTCAAAGATAAAAAACAGTAATCATTTTGATTTAAAAAATGCATTTTTCTAAAAAATCTAATTATCTTTATCCATATCTTCTTGCCTAGTAAAAAGTGTTTTTTTAGAGGTATAGAACTTTAGTTTTATGGTGTTAATTGCCATGAATTTGGCTTTATTCGAAAGAGGATTCTTTGCTATTTTTATTTAAATATGATTTTCGGCATATGGCCACCTCGGCAGGCTCGGAGTAAGTCTATTCGGGAAGTCCAATTTTCTTACTTTTTGTAGCAGTATAGGCCGTATGTCAGTGATAACGTGGCGAATGTTCTCTTCCAATGCATCAATCGTCTGTGGCTTATTCATGTAGACCATGAATTGTTGACCACTTCACACAGCTCCACGGAAAATAGTCCAGCGATGTTAAATAGCATGATCTTGCAGGCCAATTCACCTGTCCATTACGCGAAATTATTCGTTCACCGAACGTTTCTTTCAGTAAATCAATTGTGACATGCGCTGTGTGGGAGGTTGCACCGTCTTGTTGTCTATTCATGATGAAATGGCAAACCGAACTAAACACAAAACAAGTGACAGCTTTCAAAATGGCCCACATATCAAACAATGTTGCCAACTTGAAGTTCTATACCTCTAAAAAAACACCCTTTATATTAGAAAATTTCGCATAATCAGCGAAAGTTGTTTTTCACAAATTTAGAAAGTTCTTCTCAGTTTTTAAGATATTTCTTGACCAGTGAAAGTTTTGTAAAAATCATGTAATAATTGATTTCAAGGAACATCTGTGTAAATGCATGCTATGCATTTTTTTGGAACGTACGCTAAGAAACCAAAAGCCTTTGCATAGTTTGAAATATTGACATTTTAAGAATTTTTATTGAATTTCCTAACGAATTATTCTGTCGCTATAGCTATATGAAACGCATGATTGAAATCAAACTTTTTAACAATACAGTAAAACCAGTGAAGTTGACCACCTGTCTAAGTTGACCGCTTTTTCCGGCATGGAATTAGTCTCATCATATAAATCAACCTCTGTAAGTTGACCACCTGTTTAAGTTGACCACCAAAGTAGTGCACCGCGAGTGGTCAACTTACACAGGTTTCACTGTACTACAATAACGCTTAAACGGAGGGGACCAACAAAGAATTTTTTTTTTTTTTTTGTCATTCTGCATCAAAAGAATTTGCGAATAAACTGTAAGTTTTACAAATTCGTTCCACTTGCCATACACAAGGATTTTTGTGAACGTATCGCTTATGTTAAGAAAGATATAAGCTTTATTGCAAAAATACCAATTTCCTTCGCGAGGTTTTGGCTCATAACAGGCAGAGTTTTCAAAAAAACTTTACCAAACGTTCAAGAAAATAGACAATATGTGCGACAAAGATTATACTGAAATTTGAAATACAAATTTTGCATAGTTGATTAAGTAAAAATATTTAAGGGGACTATTTCAGAGATTTTGTTCCATAAATCATAAAAACATAAATACAGCTCACCATTTCAAAACAAATATCCTCATTAACTGCCTAAACCAATTAAAATATATCTCATTTTGATTCACTTGGTTGAGTTTATTTTGCTAAATCTCTTGTATTATCATTTACGAATCTATGTTTTTATTAATTTTAAACAAATGAATATTCTCCACTTTGATGCTATATTATTTGCATTCTTTGATTTTAGACTTTGAACATAGGTCTAACTCGTGACTTTGATTCTCATTTATTGTCTTATATTATTATTATTAATTTAGTAAACTAACCCTTTGTTACTAGATAAACAAGTTAGAAAATCACACCAATGACAATCTGATCTCGTAATTCCTCTAATATCACAGATTTTGTCGAAATTTTGTAAAAAGAATTCTCCGATCCAGCAATTCTTCCAATCTTACAGAAAGCAAAAACTCTCATAACTTTTCAAAAAAGAAAAAGAATTGTTTTTGCGCTACTGACTACTTAAGCGGATTTTTTAACCATAGCCAACGTAACTAAATAAAAATTCGTTTAGTATTACTCCTAATTATTTGCATACCGTCCCTTTTGTTCAAAAATCCATGACCCACCTAGGTCTATTTTCTTTTTCATTGTCTCCGTCACGGGGCTAAAAGAAGAGATCGAGACTATTCCATAGGCCATCAAGGTTTAAGATTGCCCCTATCTCCTTCGGGAGCAGAGATATTTCTTTGGTTCAAAAATACAGTTCGAAAAAAAGGAAACGTAAAGAACAGAAATTCAAAATGAAAAAAAAAATCTACTTTTATAATAAGAATTCTTTCCAATATTTTGGTGGAAATGAAATGCAGTTTCATCTTGGTATTTTTCAATATCACATACCAATTTTTCAATGATTTAGTAACTCGATATCACTTCTGATGTTCACAAATTCTTCTCAATAATGTAAGGCATCATAGCGTTCATTCTCAAAGCGATAATTCTAGCTTTTTTTTATTTCAAAATAGAAATATGTGTCATGAAGACTGCATAACAATATCATTGTTTTTGAACCATGACAGTGCTACAAAATATGTAATTAATATTAAAGCATTTTGATTATCAAGCAAAAATGAAAACTAGAAAGAAATTACTCAAAATAAAAGACCAATGCTCAAATATTCGTAAAGGTAAAATATAGAATATACGACAATGGTCAGAAGAGGAACAGCATCGCTGAAAATAATCAAAATTGAAAATGGAATATATCGATTAATGAAATACATTTAAAAAAATATATTTTGGCTATAAAGGAAAGGCAATAAAATGTTAAAAAAAGAAAAAAACAAATTATTTAAATGGACCTATTTTGAAAGATAATTAATTTTTAAGTTCAGAAAAACTACTTGGATAAAAACACGATTTTTTAAAAAACTTTATGCTTACACATAAACTAGTTTTTTAAGTTATGATAACAAGAAGAATAATAAGTACCGTCAAACATTCGCTCTTTATTTTCAAATTTTATCGATAAGGAGTTTGAGTGATCACATGCTTCATTCAAACGCGACTCGTATTCGTAATAGATGACAGTGAAATAAATATGGTAAAAAAATCATTCTTTCATTTTTTTGTTTTGCAATAATTATATGAATTTTGTTTTACAAATATAGTTATTTTTTACCGCAAGAAATGATAAGTCAGCCTATTTAAGGATTTATGTAGTTTTATTATCAATATTAACCGAACTATCCGTACTTTTGATTCTCCAGGTAACTTTAGTCCCAGTCAGCATGAAAAAGAGGTGTTGTACTGCTCATTTTATCAACTTATTTACAGTTTTTTTAAACTTATTTCTGTACCAGTTTGTCACTTAAATTATCAGGTTAATCACCGTTTCTGATATCTAACGGGAAAAAACGTAAAATCGAAAGTATTCCTTATATTATTTTTAATTTTCAATTTCATTGCTTTCGTGTCCACACTACAGATTCTTCTGATATTTTAACTTTAGTTAATGACTTTAAGTCAGCTAAAACTAAAAGCATTTTTTAGACTATGCATAAAACCTTTTTTTAGACCAACAATAAAACTGAAGAACATAAATACCGATTTCCTTAGACGCATTGCATGCATATTTGTTTTAAAGATTAACCGTCTCGAAACCAAAGATTTAACAAATTTTCGGTAACACTATTACTACTTATTACTATTTACCATAAAACTGAAAGTATTCTTCAAAGTATTTTTACTTTTTAATTGCATTGCTTTTGTGTCCACAGTTCACATTCATCTAATATTTTAACTTTAGCTAATGACTTCAAAACAGTTAAAATTGAAAGCATTTTTTAGCCTATGCATAAAACCTTTTTTAAACTAACCATAAAACTGAAGAACATAAATACTGATTTCCTTAGTTACACTGTATACAGAATTTTTAGGATTAACTGTTTTTTTTTTATTATAAAAATAATATAATTATATTATTTTACCTTTCAATTTCATTGCTTTTGTCTCCACACTTCAGATACTACTAATATTATAACTTTAGTTAATGACTTCAAGACAGTTAAAACTAAAAGCATGTTTTAGACTAGGCATAAAACCTTTTTTTAGACAAACCGTAAAACTGAAGAATATAAATAACGATTTCCGTAGATACATTGCCCTCAATTTTTTAAAGATTTAATTGTCTCAAAATCCTAAGATTTTACAAAGTTTTGGTAAAACTAATAATACTTATTACTATTTACTATTTACCATAAAACTGAAAGTACTCCTTACATTATTTTTACCTTTCAATTTCATTGCTTTTATGTCCACACTTATTTCTGATATTCTAACTTTAGTTAATGACTTCAAGACAGTTGAAATTAAAAGCATTTTTTAGACTAAGCATAAAACCTTCTTTAAATTAATCATAAAACTGATGAACATAAATACCGAATTCCTTAGTTACATTGCATACAGATTTTTTTAACATTAACCGTTTTATATTATGAAAACAATATTATTATATTATTTTGACCTTTCAATTTCCTTGCTTTTATGTTCACACTTTAGATACTTCTGTTATTTTAGCTTTTGTTAATGACTTCAAGACAGTTAAACCTAAAAGCATTTTTTAGACTAAGCATAAAACCTTTTTTACACTGACCATAAAACTGAAGAAGATAAATACCAATTTCCTTAGATACATTGCATACAGATTTTTTTAGATTATTCCTCTCAAAATCTAAGATTTTACAAAGTTTTGGTAAAAGAAAAAAAAACAATACTTATTACTATTTACCATAAAACTGAAAGTATTCTTTATAATATTTTTACCTTTCAATTTCATTGCTTTTGTGTCCGCACTCAATATTTTTCTGATATTTTAACTTTAGTTAGACTTCAAGACACTTTTTTAGACTAAGCAATAAACTTTTTTTAGACTAACCATAAATCTGTAAGAACAAAAATACCGATTTCCTTAGATACATTGCATACATTTTTTTAAAAAGATTAACCACCTCAGAACATAAGATTTTACAAGGTAGTTTTGGTAAAACTAATAATATTTATTACTATTTTTTCTGCTTCAAAGTGTAGTTACGAAAATACGATAAAGTGGTCAGAAGAAAGGATGCTAAAATTTATCGATCATTTTGCATGAGATGAAGCCACTTACGTGCCCAAACTGCACATCATGCTGCAGTAACTGATGGGAGAGTTAGAGCACGTTTGCTTCAGCGGTTGCTAAGGCTATCTCTGAAAAAATTTCCCACTTTCTAAGAAGTGATGTGTCGGCGGAAAAATATCATGCTCAAAGAAGTTCAAAAAGGGGCCGACAGAAGTTACTGATAAGTAGTTTTTTTCGGAGTGAACTGGAAATTCTGTCGTATACTTTAAAATTACTCTGCAGAGTCGTTTAATACTATGATTATAATATTTACGCAAAATGCAAAACATTTTTTAAAAAGAAAATATCGTTATTTTTTAAACATTATGACTTCCTTTTACAAAAAAGGAAGTATTGTATTCGCGAAATTTTTTTCACTCGGCCTTAATTTCGATTTTGCTTACCCACAAATGAATGTTGAGTTTTTGTTTTTCGACCCGAACACACGTGCATATGTACCTAAGAACATATAGACGCCCGAAATAACCATTCTGACGTTTCCCCAGTTAATTACAACGAGTGTTCTCGTGACGTCTGTACGTACGTATGTATGTGCGTATGTGTGTATACGTGTATGTGCGTATGCATGTCGCATAACTCAAGAACGGTATGTCCTAAAAAGTTGACATTTGATACGTAGACGCCTAGTGGGATCTAGTTGTGCACCTCCCCTTTTGGTTGCATTCGGGTGTTTCTAAAGGGGTGTTTTGACCCTTTTTGGGGGAAATCATTGTTAATTTCGATGCAAACTCAAGTGGTGTTATAATTTGGCGGACACTTGGTGATATATCGCCAGTATTTTGGTCGCTAAGTTATGTCGCCAACTTGGTGACAAATTTGGCGATTTTTAAAAAAAAATCTTGTTTCAATGTGACCATTGTTGGTAATATTTATAGAGTTAACTCTTGAATCACATTAAAATTACAATAATGGAGAAATAACATTTAATTGGTGTAAAAGGAAGTCATGTGATGCACACATCAGCTCGTTTTTGAAGACGTTGATGAGAAAATGATGTGATTTATCAGACTGCTATCGTTTAGGGCAACGCCACGTCAACGATAATTATTTACTACTAATAAAAGTCCTTAAAAGAAGATACACAATAGAGCACGAAATGCTGCCGTGCTAAGCATAGATGTGGTATCTGCAGCATAGCTCAAAATGAGAAATTGGTGATTAAAGTTTTACAACTCGTTTCTTTGATTTGATACTTAATTAAATGTTCAAAACCCGGAATTTGTTTCGTAAATAACTTATCTAACCTACGTACGATCGCATTTTTGTAAAGGTCTTTATTTAAAATTAATGAATGTAGTTACGACAAATTTTCTCTTCAAAACCTTTTCATATACTAGATTAATTTCACCATAAGTGACTATTACTAGTCATTTTTAGGGGTATCTTCACAGATGCAACGAAAATAACTTAGTAAAACACGCTCAATGTAACACTAAAATAATACTGATAGCATCTGCCTTACTTGGATTTTGCTGTCGCTCTATTTTTTAAATACAAATCTATCAGAATCCGCCTTCTGAAAAATGCCATTTTCAAAATTTCGGACATTTAAAAATGTAAACCGTAATTATTTCCGTTCTTTATATTCAAAGAATGTGATGACGTCATTTTTAATGTTTAATTTTCTAGATTCAATTTTACCGAGCATGAAGACAATTTTGACAGCAGACGATACTTAAACAAAAATATAATTAGCAATAGAATGAAATGTTTATTTATTTATTTATTTTTTGCATAAGCGAATTAGATAAGAATATTTTACATGCATTTCATTTTTAAGAATTTGTATCTAAAAATATAAAAGTCGAGTTAGTTGCACTATTTATAACTGAAGAACGGCTGAAACGATTTGGCTGAAAATTGTTGGAGAGGTAGCTTAGAACCAGGAGACGGACAATGGATACTTTTTATCCCGTTCGACCGCGTTCTCGAAATATTTGTAATTGAAAATAAAATGTTTAATTAATTTTTCAGTTCTATGAATTCCTAATAGATGGCGGGATAAGTTAACTCGAGAAGGCACTGACCGATAGTGTCGATAACTACGCTATTGTGGGACTGTTGTGGTCAGCGAACTGATTTTTGAATTCATTTTTGTTTTCGATATTCAGGTACATAATTTTTATTTTGTAGGATTTTTCTACTGGGTTTTCCCCCCTTCTTTCAACAACGTTTGTTTTTGTTCGTATAGTTAAAAATAATTACTTATCTAAGTAAATAATTTCATTTATATTCAATTATGATTGTTCTTTATAACACTTTTAATATAGTATTCTTTATTTGGCGAAACATTTTAAAATGCCGAAAAAAAGACCCATTTCACTCGCTAAACGGGAGGGCTACGGTAGCGTGGTTGCTTGGCACGTTAAGCGAGGAACTATACAGGTGAAGAATTATTTTGAGTTTCAAAGCTAATGTTAACCTTTTACATGTTTTGGCGAATAGTTTTAAATTCCAAAGAGACTCTAAAAATTTTTTGAAAATGTGTGTACGCATTTTAATTGAAGAAAAATGATCCTTTCACATCAGAAGGGATGGTGGGGGATCGCAGATTTTTTTAATTCAACGGACTTCCTTTAAAATTTTAGCACGGGCATCGCCGTGCGGGTACTGCTAGTTTTAAATACAAATTTAAATGGACAAAGCTGAATTTTTACTTGAACTTTAATTCTAAATTGTTTTAGTATTTATTTATATCAATTATTCAAAGGTAAACTAATTTTAGTACTTTGTTACAATAAAGTGCTGCATTATTAAAGATGCTGCTTTACTAATGTACACAAGTTGTATCTACATAATTACTATGAAAAAAAAAGAGTAATTGCTCAAATACCACTTTCAAGGCTTAGTATTTGTTACTTACGTTCAAATTGCTTTAGCGAACTACGCAAAATATGCACATACCACTTTTTTTGCTATAGCTTTTTTTAATATATTCGCGTACACAACTCGCCAAAAATCGCCAAAAAACTTGAGATTTAGGTAAACTAAATTACTGATGATCACCCCATGACAATAACTGAATTTTGACAAAATGTGTAGATACCACATCTGTGCTTAGAGCAGCAGAATGCATGTCAAAGTGTTATTTTGGTGGAACCTAAACGCCAAAATAATTCTGCCTTTTTTCTAAATAATTAATTAATTGTTCTCAAAAATTCAGCTTCTTTTCTTTATAGACATTAAGTTAATTCATGTTTTGTTCATGAAAACTGTGTATATGTATCGAAATAATTACTCTGTTTTAACTTTACAATTATTTTTTAACTTACGCGGCATTTTCTTAGGTCACAAGCCCCAAGTGAAATGAGAGTATATATATGACCGAAATCTGGTGAAGGTAAATATCCACATTGCAAAGATATAGGCGGAAGGCCGAACATTTTATATTAACCCTGCTGAAGAGGGCATGACATTCATAATTCACAACAGTTGAACAAGACAAGTGGGACTTTTTTCTATCCATCATATGCTTAGGGATGTTTAATTACACAAGCATTTCATTACAGCAATTAATCGAAAGGTTGCTCAAATTGGAATCCGCCCATTGTTGCAAACCTGGTAAGCCTACATTATTAAGCAAAGTGCTACTTGTTGACATGATAACTCACCACTTAACTTAAGCAGATTAATGACTCCTGCAATTCTAATAATGTTATGAAACGGTTCACAAATCATTTGACGGAAAGCATTGCATATCAATGATATTATAAATGCTGGGTTAGAGTTTCCGTGTGCTGTTTCCAAACACGAAAATGGAGTTTAAGGAGTTAAGAGTTAGGATTAAATGCCTTTTTCGTGCACGTCTGAATTTTTTCAGAAATTAATTTTTAGTTTTTTTTCAAAAAATTATCAATTGCTCTTGAGAGGATTTAAATAGGTATTAGTTTTTCGTAAATGATGAATACTGCCACAATAACAGTATAGCATAAAATAGCTTGCATTTTTACGACGTGGCTTAACCTCTTGGTTTGTTATTTCCTCTTATTTAAGCTATCATTAGTTTTAGTATTTGTCTAAGTGTCATCACCCAACCATCACTGAAGAGCAATTCAGAGTTACTGTAGTCACATTGATAGTATTTCCATTTGTACTTCTCTACCTACAATTGCAAATAATAATTATTTTTTAAACATGAAGTAAAATTTATTTGTGTTAAATACGTTTAGTACGCGCAGTCCACATATCGACCAAACCGTATTATAAATTTCATTACAGGTTATTTTTAGCCAATGTGTGTGATATTATCAGAGAATATGTTGAAACATGTCGAAAAATGCTGCACTGTAAATATATTAAGTTACATTTAAAAAAAAAGCAAACTAATAAATAAAACAAATAACTAAACAAAAAAAAATGCCATTGCTTAGCAAAAAAAAAACTGTCTTAATGGCTTAATGGCACAATTTATTTCTTTGACTGTATAGCAAAAGATGAAAAACCTATCTGAATCTATTCCTTTTTTGAAATACTCTATATCGGACTCGAACCTAGTAATATATATATATATATATATATATATATATATATATATATATATATATATATATATTAGATAAACACTAGTATCCACTTTTGACATCTGTAGTAGCAATATAATAATGTGTCTAATTTAGTTTATCTTAGAAAATAAATAAGTTTTACCCCTTACAATTTTTAAACATAAACAGTCAATTTTTTTTCATGAACTTTTAACCACAAATAAGAAACAGCATTCATGCTAAAAAAAAGTTTTTACTTCCGTTTTAAAAATACAGTTCCAAAAACCCTGATCCAGCTTGAATTAAAATATATTAACATGCAGTTCAAAGTAGTTCCAGATGCGATGACGAATGACTGTTATTTATTTTCTTATGGAAAGCTTGGCTACTGCCTCAGCTTCTTCAGTGTTTTTTCTCTCCAGGAACTTTTCAAAGACAAGAAACTTCGGTACAAAACCGAAAGGCCCTTTACATCAACATTATGTCAAAAGTGACAAGCGCTTTTCAAAATCTTTTCAACTTTGCACGTGTCGTTATTTTTATAAGTTTTCCCCAGTTCCATGTGATTAATCACTATTTTCTGGGTGGCACTTTAATTTTAATTTTACTTCACTTTGTCATTAGCTTTCAAAAGACTCTTTATTAAAGGATAAAGTGCTGAAATGTGTATTTCTCATTTTCTACAGTTTTTACATTAGTTAATTAGTATTTAAGGACTAATATTTTAGATTGAAGTATTTGTAAAAAGTAGTCTTGTTTTCATTTGCAACAATGAAATGTCTATTTTAAATGCGCTTCAAATGTTATTTTTTTCTATTTATTTAAACTTTTTATTAAAGTAAATATATTATTTATCGAAAAAAAAACATTGAAAAAATGGAAAGGGGGACATTTTTTTGGGGGGGGGGGGTTGGTTCACGCACAGCAGAACACTGTACTATTCACAGAACTGTCAGAAAGAGTACCTTGTACAATGTGCAGAAGATTTTTAACAGTGCATATCATCTGATAAAAAATGATAATGGAAGCAGAAAAAAATGTTTTTATAAATGTAAAAAACCGATTCTCTTCAGTCGAAAACAAAATATATCGCGGAAAGAGTATCACTAAGTTTAAAAACTAAACAAGCTGAATCCACTTACCTCTTGTCCTAAGGCATTTCGATACCTCAACCACCTCGATAACCCTGGTCTCCAGTATTCTAGCATATATTCTTCGGCAAATTCCAAGCCTTGACCATTACCGAAACGGCCTTGTGTAGCTACTTCTGTAATCACGTGCAAAGAATTAAGGGATATCTCTAAGTATTCTAAGACTTCCTTTGATATTTGAGGCTTTGGACACCAAGCTCCACCATTCAATTCTTTGTTAAGCCTGCAAATCAAGCATCAAGCATGCTGTATTAGGTATAAAAACAGTTTTTTATATATTTGTTTTTATTTGAAAACAATACAGAGTTAATTGCAAATGACATGCTTTTTTTTATTTGCAAGAAACCTTTTTTTTTTTCAAATTTATTAAAAACATGTTGGATTGGAGAAGGATTAATTGCCCTTATTTACCCGTATCGTAGAAAAAAGTATCAAGTTTCAGCATTACTAAAGCCAATTTGCTGGCTGCAAAATGTAGTGCTTAGTTTTACTATATTTTGGTTCGTACTTGCGCTATGAACTGTAACGTACGTACAGTTTTTGTCAAGAAAAAATAAAGGATAACTTTTTATAAACGACACGAAGTTTCTTTTTTGGTAAAAACCCATTTTCTTTAAGCATGAGAAAATATGTTTGAAACGGAAACTGATTATTCGTATTTCCTATACCTATATTGGAAAAAAAAATGAATTTGAATTCTGAAAATTAGAATTCAAATTATGTTTTTCGCAATCCCGAGTTACGACAGGACTCTACTCATAAGAGTTATTGTTTCTAGAAACGGCTCCTGTCGCCCAAAGCTTGCCCATCCTCCTGGGCACTGACGTGTGTATAGTTGTGTGTGTAGGCGCGCGTGCGTGTTGTGTAGGCTTGAATGTGTGCGTAGACCTGTGTGTATGCACGTAGGCGTGTAAGTGTGTGAGCGTGCGTGTGTGTAGGACATGGACGCCACCTCCCAGGAGCAGCGAATTCCGGGGAACAGTGCTCAGTACCAGAGGAACTGCGCCTGCAAAGACCGGTGGACGGTGGTGCTGCAGAGGCCCCTGGTCCAAGCTGAAAAACCAGCGTAACGTCAAGGACGGTCACGTGAAAACAATAAGCAATCGTGATTGCTCAAACAAACATATTGCAGACAAAAAAAGCCTATTTGAGAGATAAAGGGTGGTGCTTTATTTCGCTACATTTGAGCTCTTTTATACAAACGTTTGCTTTTTCGAGAATAACTAATAATATACTAAAGTTCTCATTCCCTTAAAATGTTAAGATTTATGAGATATCTGTAAATGCAAGTCTATATATTTATCGAAAAATCAACTAGATATGAAGGGATCGTCAAAAACTGGTTGATCGCGAAAATATTTTAATTAATTTTCATTTCGTGAGTGATCAAACGTTTTTTACACATTGTTTTCATGTAATATGGTGCTACAAACGATCAAACACAATCCGTAAAGTCACGTTCAAAAATAAAGTGTGAGACTTGTGTTGATGAGCTTCTACATAATGCATAACATTCAAGGTTATGTGTAGTAAAATTTGTAAATGTTAAAATATAATAATAATAATAATAATAATTTCTGGACAAATATTGATCATAAATTTTGCGAATTTTGCATATGGTGGCATAAATGAAGTTTTCACCCAAACTTTACCATATTTAATTTTTTGATTTATTAACTTGCTATCATTCTTTAAAAACTTGTCTTTTTTTGAATAAAATAACCCCTAATAAAAATATTAAAGCGAAAAAAAATCAACTAAACATCTTCAGGTTGAAAAAAAAAAAAAAAAAAAAAAAAAAAAAAAAAAAACCTAATAATAATATTTGAAAAACACGTAACCAAACCTTGAAATTATTATCCTTGACTCATTGAAAGCTGTAGTTACAATGAATAACATAGAGAAAATAGATTCTTTTGAAATAATGCGTTAGAGTGCAATCTATCTATTTAAAGCGAAAATCAATCTTCTCTTTTGCACATACTTTGACAGTTTTAACGCGATACATTTTCTGAACACAATTCTAAACTGTCAACAGGAGTGCCCATCTACTGAAGCGTCTATTTTTGGTGAGGAAATGCTCCATTGGCGTGTGCGGCTCTTAAGAGGCAATATTTCTTGGTTGTCAACTTAAACGTATTAATTCTCTTGTTCTGTCTATTGTAATCTTTTAGATTATTTTTTGCTCTACTGTTTTTGGGAAGAAGAAAGAAATTGGTAATTTAAAAGTAGAAACGAAAAATATCGTTAGGTTAAATAATATTTAGTCTTCCAATGTAGATCTATTCAGAACATCGATTCCCAACCGGTGGCTCGCAATCCCCTGGGGGTTCGCGAGAGGTTTAAAGGTGCTCCCGAAAATAAAATTGTGATCTAGGAATTTAAACATGCTAGCTGTTTAAGATGAAGTCTTAAGTTAAAGCCGTTTTTTACTCATCATTTATTCATTTGTTTCTTACTCGATCCAGCCATTGACGAAAGGTTTGAAGTCATCAAAGTCCTCGGAAGAGAACATTTTGCAATAACCGAAGCCCGCCTTCTTATTGGTCATACCAGACATTTGTTTTATGTATCTCTTGTATCAGAAAAATACTTTTTAAATTTTATTACCAATTAGGACAATGTTTCCACGTGAAAAAGGGTAAATATAGAAGCAAATAAAATGGTGAACTTAATGAAAGAGTAAAACTGGCAGATATTTGAGCCAAACTTTGAGCTTCTTTATTCCACAACTATCCCACTAAGAGATTTTTCAAAGTTGAATAAATGTCAACAAAGAATAGTTGCTGAGTGTTTTTTCTCAGTTGAATTTGTTCTGAATTAATTTTCTATTTGTTATTTTAGTTCGTAGAAATATTTGTTTTTAAGTTTTGCAATGATGTTTTTGTAATGAACTATTAAACTATCACTAAAAAAAAAGTCTCCCAAATTTTATTGTACGTGAGATTCTTTTCTTTTTCTTGTTATTTATTACTTATTTCGCAAAAAGTTCGCCAACTTCTTTCGGATTTTGGAAGGAGTTCATAAGGTAAAAAAGGTTAGGAACCGCTGATTTATAAGAAGCACATTGATTTATTTAGAACAAGCAATTTCGACGTTATGTATAGTAATGTACGAAATGATAAAATAAAGCAATTTTTTTGCCTTTGAGATGTAAATCGAGCAAAAAAATATGTACTTCACAGGGAGTATTAATTTGTTTTTGATTGATAAATAATTCGCGAAAATTTTTTAAGAAATCTTGTATTGAGAAATCAGCATGTTAGTGAGCGTGTATGTTAAAATACTAAGTCAAAAGATAAATAAAATATGATTTTGTATTGAATTTGAAGCATTTGTTGAATGTAAACTCAAAATGTTTTTTTTTTTTTTTGATAAAAAATAACTAAAGCATCATTGAAGGCGAACCCGCAAAAAAATTCTTCAACTCAAGGCCAGACTACCATAAGTCCAAAAATGTGGATTTTAAGGTTATTACTGCAGTGTATGTAGAATCTTGATTTGAATCTTTTGAATCTAGAATCTTGTATTGAGCAAGAACAACGTAGTAAAAAAAATCCTTTTATAATTATTTATGGGTGTTATAAGAACACGAGCCTTAACCTTTGTGCCTCCCCCCCAGATAAATGTTTTTAGTCTCTCTTGCAAAGTAATGATTATGTAAGTTATGATAGTCTCGCTTTGAGGAACATAATTCAGCTCAATATCTTTTACTTGTGAGATTTTTGCTGTCAATAAATAATTTCATGTATTTGTTTTCGTGGGAAGTTTAGTTCAACACTTAACTAATAATCAAAGTTATTTGCATACGAGATTTGCTTCGTTGACTCTTTATTCTCTTAACTTTGTACATATTTACTTAATTACTGTTGTAAAAATGTGCATTAAATGTAGGAAAACTTCTGTAGTTTAACAGCATATTAACGTTTAAAAACGAAAAAGCTTGAAAAAATGAAAATTAAAAAAAATCCTACTTAATGATTATTAAAAACTGGTATTTTAAAAATAGCATTCCTAATTCGTTTAAGCACGGAATTTTCAGGATTGTCATCAATGAAGAAAATCTATTGAATAAATTGTCGATGCGCATTATTGCGAAGAAGTACATATGGGTGATTTTTTTTTGGTCATTATTACAATATTCTATGCAAAACCGACATGTTTCTTGTTGTTCACTAAACACTTGTATACGTCCAACGTTTTGGGCTTTAGAATCAGAAAAGAAGAGTCTATTTCATTAGGAATGGCCAAAATGTTATAACTCCTGTTTCTGTGCATTATATTTTTGTAAAGTATACTGCACTTATACATTATTTGATTTGTACAGTTTTTTCTACGTTTTGAAACAATATGTCGCAATTAAATAACCTTTATATGAAAAAAAAAATGTGTTATGCAATACAAACACATTAAAGGAATATGATATTCTCAGGGTATCACATCCGCGGACATATCTTTCATATAAATGTTGCCTCTAAAACAAAAATAAATAAATATATAAATGTGTAAATATAACTAATTACAATGAGATATTTTAAGAGAGACCTTCAAAGCTAATTTTAAATGCTTGGCTACTTATTAAGCAATTTTACTGCTCAGATATATTATTTCTTTAACAAATATTATGACAGCATTTTCTGCACTTTATTATAATGCTTTAATTCATTTACTACACTGTATTTAAAACTAAAAAAATATTTCCTTTGAAGAAAGCATTTAATTTTTAACGCTGAATGTATTTAAAATTTTTATTTACGTCTACAAAATGATCAGTATGATATTAGAAAGACATTGCATTTATTAGCATTTTTCCTGCAACTGCATTTTGTTTCAAAAGAAAAAAAAAGCACCGAATAATTTAAATTAACCGTTTGCTTATCATTTCAAATGCCTAGCAATGCATTATTTAAACTCATGACACAAATACGTTATTTGTTATTCAACATTTCAACCAGCCATTGGCAAATAATTTACTTATTATACTTTGTTTCAACAATTTATTTTCTCTGGAGGAAATAACTCGAAGTAATTCCACAAAGGAATCCATTCCACTAGTCTGAGGCTAAAGTATAAAGAAGAAATCTGCCTTTGGTGTAGTGATAGATGAGACTCATGGGTGTGCTACAAGATTCTCGTTTCCTCTACTAGAATATCGCTCAAAGAAAACCTCGTTGAAGTTAATAGAAACCGGGGGCTTTTATCTTTTCGCCAGAACAGGTTAACAGACACCAACCAATTTGTCATAGAAGGTAATGTCATTAATTATGATATTTGAAGCTCAGCAGGAACTAAATGCGTAATTGACAGCATTTTCAGCAGTTTAGTTTCAGTAACTAAGGACCATAAGTGCATTATTCATTAAAGTGGTGTTCGTTTTCTGGTACTGAGGAGCGTGCGTAAGTGATGTAAGTTATGTGTATTGAGTGGTACTTTGAGTGATTGTGCTTGTTTTTAATCATTTTTTTCCCAATTTTTAAAATTTAATTCTGATCTTCTACAAAGTATAACTATACCACAACAATAGTTTATTTACAAAGATAAAACTTTTTTACAGACACAATCACTTGCTTATGCATTAAAATTAAATCAAATTAACGTTTATTTGACTTTACCATCTTTTTTTATTAAATAGTAAAATCTTGTTAAAAAATACTATTTACCTTCAGGAACAGGTTAACAGACATCAACCAATTTGTCACAGAAGGTAATGTCATTAATTATGATATTTGAAGCTCAACAGGAACAAAATTCGTAATTGACAGCATTGTCAGCAGTTTAGTTTCAGTAACTAAGGACCATAAGTGCATTATTCATTAAAGTGGCGTTTGTTTTGCTGGTGCTGAGGACTGCGTGTAAGTGATGTGAGTAAAGTACATTGAGTTTTGAGTGGTTGTGCTTCTTTTTACTCTTTTTTTTTCTAATTTCTGAAACTTATCTATGACCTTCCACAAACTATGCTAAAACAATAGTTTATTAACAAAGATAAATTTTTTGTATAAACACAAACACTTGTTTATGCATTCGTTACAGAACGTTTATTTGACTTTACCATCTTTTTTTATTAAAGAGTTAAATCTTGTTAAAAAATACTATTTACATTCAGGAACAGGTTAACAGACATCAACCATCTTGTCATAGAAGGTAATGTCATTAATTATGATATTTGAAGCTTAGCAGGAACAAAATGCGTATTTGACAGCATTTTCAGCAGTTTAGTTTTAGCAACTAAGGACTATAAGTGCATTATTCATTAAAGTGGTGTTTGTTTTACTGGTGCCGAGGAGTGCATGTAAGTGATGTGAGTAAAGTACATTGAGTTTTGAGTGCTTGTGCTTGGTTTTACTCTTTTTTCTAATTTCTGAAAATTATCTATGTCCTACCACAAACTATAGCCAAAACAATAGTTTATTAAAAAAAGATTTTTGTATAGACACAAACACTTGTCTATGCATTCGCCACAGAACGTTTATTTGACTTTACCATCTTTTTTTTTATTAAAAAGTTAAATCTTATTAAAAATACCTTTTACCAACTCTTGTTAAAAATTACCAATAATAGTTACATCTCTCCTGAATTGTGAATACTTTGTACCTCTACGAATTTTTGTTATTAAAGAAAAACAGTATAAGTTTACTCGATGCTTTAAATATTTGCTCATTTCTTAAAGTGTGAAAATTGTGCTCTATTAACTTCTTTTACTTACTAAAGCATTAAAGCGCATTTAAACAATAGTAGAATGCAAAAACTGTTGCGTCGTTCCCAAACTTCGAAAACTGTATTTATTCCCTTAACTTAGAACTCTCAATACAAAAAAAAGGCGATGATAGAAAGCGATTTTCTTCCTTTGTACGAAGTTAAAACATCAACCGTCTTTTAGAAAAAAAAATACATTTTTTTATTTTATAGTTTTAGCTGGATAAAAGTACGAACTATCTATAGTTGGAGCAAACCTAACCTGACAGCATTGTGAAGGCTGTCTGCACAGATAATAATCACAGCCCTACAACACTGCCAGGATGCGTTTACCTCAACCATAGTCAACATTTCTAATTAATTTGTGTTTACTTCTTTACTTAAATGCATAATTCAATCAATATGTGGAAATGTTGCTGCTATTACCGTAAGAATAAGTGCAATATTCAGAAATAATGGATTCAGATAAAAAGTATTATATAGAAGGAAAATTTGCTTTATTAATTCATTTTTTGTTTCATTTATTTATTGCTCAATGTTTCTAATTATCTACTTAAAACGCATTGCAGGATAGCTGTTGTTCTATCTACAACTCAAGGCTTCCTCTTAACTAGGACTATAATGGAAGTAAATCACATTCCCTTAACAGTACACATTGAGTTTTAAGAATTGACCAAATATTTTCCTTTCCTTTTGAAATTATAATGTTTGTTATTTTGATAAATAATGTATCTTATTTTATGCAAAGTGCAAGAAGTGTATTAATATTGACTATTAATTTTAACGTTTCAGAAAGAATATGGGAGAGAAGAAAAAGTGGGATGTGTGTGTGTGCTTCTTCAATACTTAATTCTTTTTCCCCCTTCGTTCAGAAATGAAAATATGTAATTTTATGATATTTTATCAGCAATACACATTGAGTTTGACGAAAACCAAATAAATTCTTTTTTTTTTTAATGTTATTTTGATAAATGAGGTATTGGCCAAATTATTAGACTAAAGAGTTTTCTTTTTAATTTTTTGTACACTATTTGTACTAAAATACTATTTATTTTACTGTTAAAGTACAGTACATACTGTACACTGATTATTACATTATTTTAGCATAATTTAATGTTTGCAGGTGGCAGCACTGTCTGTTTTGTTTATGTTCTTTGTTTATCTACCTACCAGGAACATAACCTCAATCAGCTTAAACAGTTCACTAGTTCTTTTTATTAGTATGTTCTGTTATATTTAAAGTTAGTTTTGGTAATTAGTGAGTGTGTGTATGTGAGTATATATAATAGTGAGTATAAACAATTTTTTACCTCCTTTTTTAAAAAGTTAAGAAATGGTGTAAACCTTGTGAAAAGTATGCCAAAAGGACTTAAAATGCTCATCAAGAACAAGGGAATGCATACGAAATATTAGATAATTATTTTACTGTTCGTTAATTTGTCTATAGTTATGTAATCAATAAGGAATTTGCTTTTAAAACAATCTTAGTCTAATAACTTGTCCAGCACTGTATATTATACTGAGTACAATAAGAGCATTAATATATTTATATTAGAATACCGATAAAATACGGAATCAGAGAACAAGTGGGATGTGCCTAGTTAAATATTTCATTTCTTTGTTTTTCTCCTACGTGCAGAAATGAAAATATGTAATCTTCTCACATTTCACCATAAGTACACATTGAGTATTACGAATTAACCAATTTCTCCGTTTTATTTTTGAAGCTACAATATTTATTATTTCGATAAATATCGTATCTTGCATTATACTGAGTACAATAAAACCTTAATGTTAAATACTGATGTTAGACTATCGGAAGGAATATGGAATCATAGAGCAAGTGGGATGTGCCTACTTAAATACTTAATTTCTTTGTTTTTCTCTTACGTGCAGAGAGGAAAGTTTGCAATCTTCTCACATTTCACTAACAATGCACACTGAGTTTTTGCAAATTAATCAAATTTTCTGTTTTATTTTAAGTTATTATATTTATACTTCTGATACATAATGTATCTTACATTATACAGAGTACAAGAAGCGTATTAATATTAAATATTAATATTAGAGTATTGGCGAGAATATGGAAGCAGACAACAAGCGAGATGTGCCTAATTAAATACTTCATTTCTTTGTCCCCCCCCCCACGCGCAGAAATGAAAATTTTCTGTTTTATATTTTTAGTTATAATATTTATACTTCTCAAAAATAATGTATCTTATATTATACAGAGTACAAGAAATGTATTAATATTAAACATTAATATCAGAGCACCGGCGAGAATATGGAAGCAGAGAATAAGCGAGATGTGCTTAATTAAATACTTCATTTCTTCGTTTTCCTCCCACGCGCAGAAATGAAAATATGTAATCTTCTCGCATCGATATTTTCCTAACATCATCACAGCTCAATATCCGTTATTGTCTTCGAAGAAATGAATCACAAATCGCAGACTGCGGTTCAGCAGCAGTTGTCCATCGATCCGATATATATAACTTTCTTTCCCCCATCCACACAATGTAAACGGTATCTTTTCCTTCACTCTCTCCTCTCTCGTTCTGGACCGTGAAGAATGATCTTCAACAATCACTCATGCAATCCAGGAAAGACAGACCGAAGCCGGCGCTACAAGTCCGGAGCAGAAGCAATTCTCTTCAGCAAAACCTAAACATACACTATAGATTCCTTGGAGATGAGTCTACAATCCGGGAGTGCCAGATGGTCCTTGTCTGGGACAATAATTCATCCAAGCGGAAAGGAGGATTCGTCCCTTTTTCTCTTGCACCCACCGCCATCGATTTCTAGTGGTATAATGAGAGATGGTTAGGATGTCGGTCATCGTAAATCCTCACGAGATAGGCCCGTGTTCTTGTTTTCTTCAGGTGCTGCATTTGGATTGTGTGAGGGTGTCATACAGAACCATTTATGGGAAGGAAGAAAATATGCTACAGAAAAAGCTTTTAGTTCATACATAATTGAAGCAATCTGTGTTTTGATATGTCGTCGGGTCTACCGTTTCTGATGCATTTAGTTCAGTATGTTAAATTTTAAAATGAAACTTTTGAAATCATTTCAAGAAAACAATAAAATAAGATGCATAAATCGCTTTAAGTTCATGTATTAGCTTATATTATCTACATTTTTATGTGTCAACAAGTATACCGTTTCTGATGCATTAAGTTCATTATGGTTAATTTTAAAATGAAATAAAACCCAAACAGAAAGGGGTTTTCGTCCGTTTTTTTCGTGCACCCACCGCCATCAATTTCTAGTGATATAATGAGAGATGGTTAGGATGTCGGTCATCGTAAATCCTCACGACATAGGCCCGTGTTCTTGTTTTCTTCAGGTGCTGCATTTGGATTGTGTGAGGCTGTCAAACAAAATCATTTATGGGAAAGGAGAAAATATACTACAGAAAAAGCTCTTAAATCATATATAGTTGAAGTAATCTGCATTTTGATATGTCGTCGCGTCTACCGTTGCTGATTCATTTAGTTTAGTATGTTAAATTTTAAAATGAAACTTTCGAAATCATTTGTAGAAAAAAATAAAATAAGATGCATAAATCGCTTTTAATTTTTATATTAGTTTATATAATCTTCATTTTTATGTGTCAACAAGTATACCGTTTCTGATGCATTAAGTTCATTGTGGTTAATTTTAAAATGAAATAAAACCCAAACAGAAAGGGATTTCGTCGGTTTTTTTTCGTGCACCCACCGCTATCGATTTCTAGTGGTATAATGAGAGATGGTTAGGATGTCGGACATTGTAAGTCCTCACGAGATAGGTCCGTGTTCTTGTTTTCTTCAGGTGCTGCATTTGAATTATGTGAGGGCGTCATAGAAAATTTCAAAATAATTTATAGGGAAGAAGAAAATATTCTGCAGAAATCGCTTTCAGTTCATGCATAGTTTAAATAATCTGCATTTTATTGTTTCGTCAGGTATACCGTTTCTGATGCATTCAATTTATTGTGTGTAATTTTAAAACGAAACTTTCGAAATCATATAGGAAAAAGTAAACTATGCTGCTGAAATCTCTTTCAGTTCAAGTATAGTTGAAGTAATCTGCAATTTAATGTTTCGTCTGGGTATACCGATTCTGATGCATTTAACTCATCGTGTTTAAATTTAAAATGAAATAAATTCAAAGCGGGAAAGGGAATTAGTCCAATTTTCTCTTGCATCCACCCTCCATCGATTTTTAGTGAAACTGGAGATGGTTATCGCTACTCTTCACGAGATATGTCAGAGTTCTTGTTTTCTTCAGATGCTGCATTGCGATTGTGTGAAGGTGTCACAGAAACTTTCGAAATTATTTATAGCAAAGAATATAATATGCTACAGAACTTGATATTAGTTCACGTAAATTTGAAGCAATCTGCCTTTTTATGATACGTAAGTTATCCCGTTTCTGATGCCTTTGGGAATTGTCATTGTGGACATCGTGCTCGTCAAAAGTACAGACGACAAAAATACATAGCATAAGATCTAATTGTCCAATGCAACTACACTTTCCTGAAATTCTCATGACCAGGAAGTTGCTGCCTAAGCGAATGATCATTTCATAGCATATGAAACCAACATAGTTAAACCAGTTCCATATTATTCTTATTCAAACCCGCAACATGAAACTCAATATCTATAACTTAACTCAACACCACTAAGACAAAGACTGGATTAAAAAAATGACTCAAGCTTCTTTCTAAGGAGAATTTCGTTTCGCATCTTAAACTCAGTTGTATCACGCAGTTCCACCAGGAAGCCTTAAAAGAGCAAACAATATCTTCCCAAAATATCATCTAAAACACAAAAGATCGTTCAATCTCAAATCTTGTATAACACAGCTGGATCATGAATTGTGCAGATAAACACATTTACAACATTTGTTAGGCAACAACAAATTAAAACGATTTATTATTTACTGCTTGACGCTTTTTATATTTATGATGCAAAAATAACATTTTACAGTAAAAACATAAATATATTGTACTGCATTTTAATTGCATAAAAACCTTACCTAGCATTTTGAGGTCCTACACTAGCTAAAATATATGATGAACTTGCATTAATGTCTTCATTTTTTATAGCTTCTGATTCCATTCCTAGAGCACCTGAGCATTCTTCTGAAAAAGAAAATAAAAGAAGTTTTTTATTTTACAAATACTACTATATCAAATGCGAACTATGTCAACTATAAAATTAAATTAATTTTAAATTTATATAAAACAATTTTTACTGTTTATACATCTCATTAATGCATCAATATTATTTATTATATCCGAAAAAGCTCAAAAATGTTTTCTCAATAATTGGAAGCTGCAAAAGAAAGGTGAACCACTACTGGGACATGATTCAGTTGTTTAAATTTATTATAATGAAAGATGTTACGGGGCTGAAGTTTAGCACTGAAAACAGGACAAGGGGTCATTGTTTTAAGCTATTTAAATCTCAGGCTAACATGGATATTAGGAAAAATTATTATACAGTTTTAATAATACCTGTAATTTTATTTGCGAATAAATGATGCTCATCTAACCAGTTTTGAAGAAGTGGAAATATAAAGATTTTAGAAATATTGTTTTTCAGCAACTGGATTCGTTTATTATTCAAAGATAAGCGGAACATAAACAAAATATATCTTTTAAAGCGTTTAATTATTTTTACATTTAAGAAGAAAAAAAGATAATGGTAACTTAAAGAGAAAAAAAAATGCTTTTGTAAAAATGATTTTCTCTACTGTGACATAAATCAAAGAATACATCATTTCATGACTATTTCTTCAAATCTTCAAAAGGGGGAAAAAGTACGTAACCTCCAGCCTGATATGGTAATAAAAAATCAAATATGCATATTCAACCACGAAAATTCCCTATCGCAATCAAAACACCACCATACCTCTGATGATAGAGCGGTGAAATTACTGAATCGTTCAATCTCGCTAGCAATTTGTTTCTTTTATACTTTGCTATCATTTGAAGCAACATCAACGTTATAATATCATGTCAACAGCGATAAAGTTTCTTTAAGTTTTCCTGATTTCTTTTTATTTTTTTCGGCACTGAGTATAGAGGGCTGCTGGCAAATTGTCCCAGCTCAATTTTATTATGAGAGATATATAAGCCTTTAAATTACTCTCTCTCTCTCATTCTCTGCGTTTTTTTTCCTTCAGGGTTATTGCTTTCCAGAAAGTAGCATAACTTGAGTTAAAGATATTTGCAACTATGACTTGTTGTTTTCAAAACTACTAGTTATTTTGATGTTTTAAGAAAAGGACAACTTTTATTTAATGATATCTTCTTGGTGTGTAACTACTAATGGTATTTTTTTTCGTTAAAACTGAATTACTTTAAAAGTTGATAACAAACAGAACGAAAACAAATGCAAAGCAAATTTTTAATTAACATCAATAGAAGACAATATTTGTAGATATGAAATGCAATAACATTAGGATGAATAATCAAGTAATAAAACCATGTTTAAGAGTCTTGTCTCAAACCAAATAACTTCAGATAATAAATGCATATAGTACGTTTTGGTTATATAGTGCGTTAATGGTGTAAGAGTCCGAAGATCTTAAAATAAATATATCAGTAAATGAAAAATAAAAATGCAGAAATGAAACGACATCTGAGGCAGTGAGAAGCAAAGGGATGTAAGTGGCAAAATTAAAAATTTGGAGATAACCAGTACACATGGTAGGTGAACCTCTCCTCTATCTTGGGGCAAGAGATGGTACTAATAGCCCTGGTAGTTGCTGCTATACAGCATGATTTAGAAAAAAAATTCAATGAAAGTCTACCTAGGATCTGATCTTTAACCATGTTTTACTCAAAACTTGAAAATGTCCACTTGCATCCCTTTGCTTCTCACTGTCTCATCTGTACTCTGTCATTCAACTCTATGTTTCAACTCTGTATGAAACGACAATTGTCTAGAAATAAACGTTACATATATTTTCCTACAAGAACTTAGACGATTAAAAAACAAATCAATTTAAAAGTTAACCGAATCACTTTTCACAGCCTTTAAACTTTTCATAATATAAAAGATATCTTCCGTTGGGTTTAATCAAAATTTCTCTACCCTATCATTCTGTAACACCACAAAAAGGACGATAAAATGCCAAACTTCATTAGTATTCTATTTTGCGTAACGAGGCAACACACATCCATAAATATGACGGATTATTGTGCGTGTGAGCTTTTCTGTTTTGCTTGAAATCTACTAAGAAAATAGACGCTTGGAAGCGTGCGCCTTCTAATAGATTTAAGCAAATTTTCATATCTGCGGGTTTCATATTTAACTTTCTCAAGTTGTGAAAGTTGCCTCTTGAATACATAACAAGAGGGTGTCTGAGGAATCTCTACTGCTTATTTTTAATATTATAAATGACGCATGATTGCTTCAAAGAAAAAATCGGAACAAGAGAAATTTCAGGTTGCTTTTGAAATAAACACTTTTAAGGACCTTTTTAATTACTTTTTGCAAAATTAATACATGTATAGCAATTACTTTATTTAAATAAACTCGTATCAAATGTGTTTTTCATCTTTACTCACACACACAGATATATATATATATATATATATATATATATATATATATATATATATATATATATATATATATATATATATATATATATATATATATATATATATATATATATATATATAAAAAATCTCGTGTCACGATGTTTGTTCGGGGTAAAATCCGAAACTACTCAACCGATTTTTCTCAAATTTCATATATATGTGTCATTTGGTCCAACTTAAAAGATAGGATAGTTTTAATAATTTTTTATTGCAAATTTCATATTAATTATGCAATAAAAGTGTGAACTAATTGTTTAGTTCTAAAAAGTCTTAATAGATGGCGGTGTAAGTTAATTAATCGATATAACTCGAACATCCTATGACTTACTGCTAAAACACACCATGATAAAAAAAACTCAGAAATGTTGCTTAGAATTTCCATATAACGTTTCGGGATATTACAGGTTATTATTCACTTCCTGAGAAAATCAACAATATTTTTCAAAACATTTCCTTGAATTGCTACAAATTGCAGATTTCATACCTTCGTGAAAAATATTTTTCTCCACCAGTATCAAGATTAACTAAACGCATTTAATAGGTGTATCGGTTTCGGAGCGACTACGGTTCGTCCAGATTGACTCAACACCCAATGAGTGCGAAATGATATCTGGTCCACGAAGAGTTGCAGGGGAGTTACATTCGAGCTACTTGCTTGAGAGTCTGTCTTCGCGTTGGCCCTGCGTGCATTAATGCTTTGAGAGCTTTCGTAGAAAAGCAGGAAGGTTCCGGGCTAATATATTAAACCTGCGGTAGGCTTCTCTGAAGGTGCCAGTATCATAACTGCCTTTAACAAAGAAGACTACTGTATTATTCAAAAATATTCCAGGTTAATTTCAGGAAGGTTAATGAATTTTAGACGAAAACAATTATTTTCTTTATTTTGTTCCCCAAGAGATTTTTAATATCATTAATTCTTGCAAAGATACGTTCGCAACAGAAAATTGTAGTGACAATTGCATCGTCAGGCATTGCTGCTACTTTTTTAGATGGTAGACGAACAGCACATTCAGCTTTAAAGTTGCCCATTAGATATTCATAACAAACAAAACGCAATGTGTAACATTAAAGAAAAAAAAAAACGTGGTATCGCTGTAGTGTTGCAAGAGAGTGAAATTATAATTTGGGATAAGTGTACTATGGCTCATGAGTAAAAGCATTCATACGAAGCACATCATAGGATTGTGCAAGATTTGAACGGCAACGATAAACTTTTAGACGAAATTGTCTGAATACTGTCTGGGGACTTCCGGTAGACATTACCAGTTATTCCGATGAAATCAACGCATGTTTAAAACAATCGTTTTTATAGCGTAATGTCGAGATAATGCGATTGGCCATGAACATGCGAGTATTAAAACAAAATAATCTAATCGCACAAGTATTTTCTAAGCAATTGCTGGGTATTGAAAACGGTGAAATTGAACTGTATTAAAATATACAGTACAAGAAGTAGCCAGACAATTTCTACACTGCCGTTGAGACGAAAAGTGAACTAATTGAGAGTCTATTAACAGATAAATTTAATTTTTTTGAAATCATAATTGCATCTGTAAAAAGCGCTGGTTTTGTAGCAGTTTTGTTTTCGGTAAACATTCCCGAACAGACAGGTGTATTTGTGGATCTTCAATTGTCGACTGTCAAATACATATCCCGATGCATGTCGCAAACTGTATTTATTGGTCGCACAAAGTCATTGGGAGTTGACACTTTCTAATGCAAGTTTGACTAAAGGAGAAACACTATTCGTCAACTGTTGAAAACAATTTTGACAACATACTATCCAACACAATTATCATTTTTTAAGGAGAAACTACATAACTTTCACGTTTGAAAACGTATTTCATGAAGTTTAACAAACACACAAATGTCCAAATCCAGATTTTACACCAGAGATGAATATGAAGCTTTAGTTTTAACTGAAGATTTTTGCGTTTCAATTTCAAATTTGCCACTTAGTTATTATGATATGCCGTCACTTGATAGTTGGGCCACCGACTTAGTTAACACTGATTTGTAACGTATAACAACAGAGCAATGACGCTGTCTTAGCTACAATTATTCGAATAATGAGCCATTACTGACGGCTGAAAAAAAAGCTCCCCATTGATGCTGAACAAGCCTGTGCAGTTGTCGATGAAAACAAAGCAGGAAACATTCCACCTGAATTTTTAAATTCCTTGCGTACACCAGTAATGCGACTACACGATTTCCGGTTGAAAATTGGCTCAACAATTTATTCTTTTTCGCGATTTAATCCCATCTAAATTACGCAACGGTACACGTTTCTTTATCAAATTCAACAATTTTGACGGGAAAGTTTAAAGGAAAATTATTTGTGTTGCCACGTAATCCATTCATAGCGTCATAATTTTCAAACACATTTGAAAGACTTCAATTTTTGATTCGTTTAGCTTTTGCAAAGACCATAAATAAATCTCAAGAATAAACAACGCCTACTCACAAGTGGAAAGTTATCATACTTTTCGTATTAGCAAAAGACAGGTTAAGCAAGAACATTGTGCACAACTTAGTGCTTAGACAGTTTTCAGTTTTCAAATGATAGAAACAATAGTTCGAAGTCAATGTTATCTACTTAATTGAAAAAATTTAATTTTTATATGTTTTATATTTAGTTAGTGTATTTTCTAAAGAAGTTATTGATTACAAACTATGGAGGTGAATAAAATGTAGTGTAGAATCTAAAAGTGTATGGTGGTTTACGCTTAGTTTCTACATTCGGTTATTTTACAATCAGTTTCGATATTTGCTATCACTTATTTTTGCTTTTTCTTTTGGCCGAAGTCATACTTACAAAATTTACTAAGCGTAAGTATAGTGTTTTTTTCATAGAAAATTTAGTAAGTACTTATTGAATTCAATAAGTACTTTCTTCAGCCTGCACTGTAAAAAAAAAAAAAAATCCGAAACGTTACTGAGTAAAAATTTTCGATACTTGCTTGCAGTTCTGGCTAAGCTTTCGCTATAGAAAGCTCCGAAACTACTCAACCGATTTTTATCAAATTTTATACCTATGTGTCGATTGGTCCAACTTGAGAGATAGGATAGGTTTTATAAATTTTATTGCAAATTAAATATTAATTATACAATAATAGTTTGCATTACTGCTTATAAAAGTTCCTTAATAAATCAGAAAGGTGCTAAGCTTTTTTTTTTTTATCCCTTCCTAAGTTTACACTAAAGTTCCAGAAACACGACTAGCTTCGAACGGGAAGATCTTCGAATTTTTCAAGAGGCTTCCGAGATAATTTCAGGAAGGTTATTAACTTTTATCGGATAACTTTCCGGGTTTTGGCATGACATGTTACTGGCAGAAATTGGCCACATCAGCTGCCCATAATTTTCCAGGAACATTTATGAATCGTTTTTACATTGAATCACGCCCATTATCAATCTCTTATGTCTTAAAATCGGCTAAACTATTTTAAGCTCTATTAAAAAATTTATTTAATTCTATCAAAATAATGAGTAAAAGTTTATTTTAATCCAACTTCTTTGCCACAGCAACGCGTGGCTGGGTCAGCTAGTATAATATATATTTTACATAGTTCTTCTAATTGAGACTTAATTTCTTCAATTAAAGAAAATGCTTTGAATTTCATACAGTAGAAATATAAAAAAAAACCTTAACTATTTTTTATTCCCCTTTTCTCATGTGATTTGCAGATAAAATAAGTATATATAGCTGGAAAATATACTTTATTTTCTTTCAATGTTTTTATAAGACAGAATAGCTTTTCTAAATTACATAAATTAGCTTAACCTTTTTTATTGTAAAATAAAAGCGAAAGAAAAAACTGCATAACAACAGACACATGCAACAACTTTTTCGTTTCGAAAATAATTTTTACCGGAAATGGCAAAAAAAAAAAAAAGTTTATAAAAACTAAACTTTTAACATTTAAGAATTTCGTCTCTGCAGCAAAAAATAAATTTACTACTTGGCAGAAGATAAAGTAAACGTCTGGTTTCTTGGTAAGTGTTTACGCATCTGGCTACCAGAAAAATATCACTCTCCTGTTCAGAACTGAAAAGTCTTGACTAGTAAAAACAAACGCATCCAAAGTTTTAGACGTTTTATTTAAAAGTTGGAAAGTAAACCAAAGCGCGACAACCTTTTTTTTTTCACCAACATATTTCTGAAAAACGTAAACAAACAAAAAGAAAAAAAAGTAGTAATTGTGGAATAAAAGTTTTTTTTTTTGATAATTTGTTTAAAAAATATTCAGCATGCGTGAAATACCTATCTCATTTTACAGCACGGAAAACTGATTTTCTAGTTCTCATTTAAACGGATTGAAATTTTAGTGTTAAATGAAAGTTTAAGAATATTCCCAAATTTATTTTTAATATTAAACGACTATGTCTTAGCAAAACGCTTTGCGAAAAAAAAATGTATAATTCGATTACAGTAAAAGAAAGAATGAAGCAGAATTTTAATTAATATAATAAGAATGATTTCCAATGATCGACACACACACACACACACACACACACAAAAGCCTAATGTATTTTAAATGCATTTAACTTATATAACAACGAAAAAATAATTATTTGCACGCTCAAAAAAGTGGGTTTTTGAGAAAGGATTTGTTCTTTAAATGTAATGTGAACTCAAAATGGTTCAGATAACTACGAACTGTGTAAAATAAAAGGGAGGGGGGGGGGGGAATCTTCATCATATTCATATTATTCATCGTACAAGTTAAGTAATTTTTGATTCCGATAAAATCATTGGTAAATATATTTAAACCAGGCGATAAAAAGTTCGCTACGGAGAAAGTTAGTCATTCTTAAAAGAACGAAAGAAGCATGATTTGACTAAATTTCGTAGGAGTAGTTTAAAGTGAATTAACAAAAATAAGACACCTGATGTGTTGGAAATGCATGAAACTAACATAATAACGAAAAAGTATTTATCTGCACTCTGAAAAAAGAGTGTTTATGAGTCAAGGTTTGTTGTTTAAAGATTTGTTGTGTTGAAAACTGAAAATAGAAAAAAAAAAAAAAAACAGCGAATATTTTAAAACAATAGTCTTAATGTAAAAAAAAAGGGGGCGGGGGGGGGGTAGGGATCTTCATCATATTTTTTATGTATAAATATTATTTTGTATAAATTAATAATTTATGATTCCGATGCAAAACTACTAAAATTAATTTGAACCAGATGACATAAACCTCATAACAGAAAAATGCAGTCATATTTTTGCATCAATTCTTGGACTCTTCTCCGAAAATATTACCATCACGGCATTTTTTCATTTCCAGTAGTTACAACAATCATATTTCAAATGCACAGGCAGCTCTACCGTCACGTAGAGCAAACAAAATTTCCAGCCACGTTAGACCAATGTATAAATACAGCAGAGAAATGAAAGCATACGAAATTGCAGGAGAAAATAGGCCTACAACGTGCTATCCAGCTTGGCGTGCTAGCTGGAATTTTGTGGCATGTTCTGAGCTGAGATGAGGAATAGAAAAGTTGATGGCGTGAGGAAAGTTGGAGCAGAAGATTTGGTGATGGGTATAAAAACATGCCTGGAGAAATGACGTCGAGAAAGGTTACCATAATTGGCGGAAATGTTTTATTACAACGCATGGAATAATGTTTTTTTTTATTAAATACTAATTTATTATGTACTGCAGCCAAAACTCGTTAAAACGAATTCTTATGGACCGTCTTTTAAAATAAATTCGTCAAAACCGTAGTTCACCTTATCCGGGAAACAATAAACAACTAACTATAGAATGGGGATCAAAGATGAGGCAGTTAGAAGGAAAGGGATGTAATTGGATATCTTCAAATTTTGAGAAAAACGCGTTTAAAGATAACGTCCTAGGTATGATTTCAGTGATTTTTTTTTGTATATAATGCTGTACAGCAGCAGTACTATCTCTTGCACAAGACAGAGGGGAGATTCCCCTACTATTTGTACTGGTTATCTCCAAATTTTTAATTTTTGCCACATATTCCTTTGCTTTTCACTGTCTCAAATGTAGTTCCTCTTAGAAGCAATTCGTTTTAACCGTGTTCGAATTAACGAGGTTCGACTTAGAATTTTTAATTGCTGGGCATTAGGTGACAGATTTTTCAATATCGTAAGTTAGTTAAATAAACCCTTTTACATAAAATATGTAGCTTAACATTCGTTTCTTTACTATTATGATATTAGACACATTATCTATCTTCTTTTTGAAATGTGTTCAATTCTTCCGGTTATAAGTTTTGTAAAATAAAATGAACTGAAAAAAAAAATCAAGTTTTGATGCATTTTTGCGGGTTGTTTTTAAGTATTAATTACACTACAACTGACACGTATGAGTATAATGAAACAGCGTGAATAAAAGTGCAAATTTAAGCAATTTAAGCTATAACTAGAGTTGAAAACTCAGCAAAAAACTTTTTCAATGTTATAAATACTATCCTGTTCATTAGTGCATTAAAGAAAGATTCACGATAGCCCTAAACACTTGCCAAGCGAACAATTTTATTCATATTTGAAATGAGAACTTCCCATTTCTCTTTTTAATAATAATTATTAATGGAAAGCAAAAAAAAATTATAATATTAACAAAAATTTTTATATTCTACACACTAACATATTTAAGAATATGGGCAGTCAATTGGCCCTTTTTTTCGAACATTGGTCAAGAAATATCCCAATTTTTTTTTATCCTACTTTCGGTCATGATCGTCTCACAATCGCAATAAGACATCTAACTATATTCTCATAGCGCTCTATGACGCTGGCTCGCTAATAGAGCACATATTTTGTTTTTACAATATTTCAAAATGGTCATGCTCAGGGAGGAGGGAGGGAGGGGGGAGAGAAAAGACAACTGTTGGCCCAGGCTTGAGCCTGAAGAAGCTCCGAGATTAAAAAATTTAGGGGTGTAGGATATGTAGGTACTTAGGGGTAAACAATATGCAGAGGGGCCCGTAAAAGTCATTTGTGACTTTCCTTCTTCTGTGCACGCCCCTGGCTATCCTCTACTTGTTTTGGGCTATAGTTAACATATATTCTATGTACAGATGAAGAGGCTTGTTTTGTTAGCCTCGAAACAACTGTTTGTTGAGTTTTAAACTCTTTTTGTCAAATTTATTTTACTCCTTTTAGACTATTTCATTTTATTCATATCTTACTACATAGTCTCTATTGTTTTTTTCTAACTAGCACGTATATTTAGGTTTTAAGTTGTATCTGAACAAAAAATAATTTATCTCCAGTTTTTTTTTTGTTTTGTTTTTTCAGCAATTCATTTAAATAAGAACATGAACTACATATACTTAACATAAGAATATTCTCTCTAAACCATGCCAATATATTCGCAAAAGTGAAAAGTTGATTAATTTAACACAACACTATATGTGTAGCAAAGAGATGCTGTGTACTGCTCAGCACCGATAAACTTAAGAAAGTTTCGTCAGACAGTAAAAATGCAAAATAAATAAATAAATAAATGAATAAAAATAAAAATATTAAATAAATAAATAAATAAAAAGATAAATTAAACAATAAAAATACAAATAAACGAAGTAGAAAAACGATGCAAATATTAATATCTTGATTATATCAGAATGCGAATTGGACCTCAAATTAAAAAAAAAAAAACTTATATAGGTTTAAAAAATCTATTTAACTATAACTTAGTTTGTCAACAACAGATAATCAAAGTTTAAAAATGGAAAAACTGCGCACAATATTTTATAAGTAAAGAAAAGTAGTATAGAGCATTTTTAGAATAGCAAATATAAATTGCTTTTGTATTTTTGCGTAATAGATTAACCTAAAATATACATTTTTTTTTTGTTCTCGTCAAGTAATGTGTAAGAAAAGTTTTTGAAAGATTGGAAGGGAGTAGAAATATAGCATACGTAATACGTATGTAGAATTTGCAAAGGGGAGGGAGCTCAGTAGGTTACTCTTAACAAACCTACTAATTATCTTTGACTTGAAAACTTTTTATACCCAATAGCAAAGAAATGAATCCGTTCAAAAGTTACAGAAATATGATTAAAAATTTTCAGAGATGGGACTGCGAATATTCAATATATCATGCTCAAAATAAAAGCTTTAACTTGTTACGATTTGCTTCTTTATAAACCAAAGTATTCGTACTTAACGAACTTTATAAAAGTTTTCTTATTTTTCCTTTTAAAATTTCAAATTACCATTTGAAAAGTCCAAACAAACATAGCAAACATTTAAGTAACCCTAAGAAATTGTACAGAAATCGCGCCAGTTTATGTTCGCCAACTCTGCTTTCTATGGCAACCCAGGAAAATTGTCCTTCGTACACCAAGCAGCTGAAGGTATTGGTTCACGTAAGGTGGAAAAATGGACATGCAATCCTACTATTATAAGGGCGATTATACAACGCAGTACACAATCTTAAGCGATTGGAAGAGTTCTAACAGTTGCTAGAATTCCCATGGAACGAAGAAAAACGAAAAATAAATGGAGAAAATTGTCATTTCTCTGTACGAAATAAAACTTAATAGCACTTCATTGAATATTTAATGATTTGATATTTTATAGGATATGGCTTAGGGTTTGAATTCTTACTGTTTGTTTTATTGAAAAATGTAAACAAAACAGAACGACTGACAGACTCTTTCCTTCATGTGTAACCCTACTTTTTTTATATATTGGAATAATAATTTAGCATTTTGTTCTTGATTTAGTGACATTTTCACGATACAACACGCCTTTCAATATGTTTTGTTCTTTTCTTTCTTTTAACTTTTACGGAAAAGTAAGCTAAAAAGCAATCAAGAACTAACCCCTTCTCCCCCTAGTTATTTTGCACAGTGTCATTTGAAACAGGTTTGAGCAATTTTTAAATTAATTAGTGTAATTTAGCAGTTACAATTATATTTTACGTTTTAAACATGTAAATATTTAAAAATTGTTAAAAAAGTATTGTACACGAATTTTTAATGAACAATTAGTTTATAGTTGAAATCTAGTACAATACAATGCTATGCAGAAAATTGTATCCTGGATACGTACAACCGTACAGCAGAAAATATTAAATTGCAAAACAATCTCCATTCGCTAAAACTTTCAGAGACACTTCTGTTAGTTCTTATAAAAAACTATACATTGTGCTAGAATCTCAACAACAACAACTTTATTAAGTGATGTTTCAGAAAATAATCCAAATAAATCCAATTAGAGAGAAATTACTGCACAAAAAACTGTAATGCATTTTATTCTTAAAAGCGAAATCGAGTTCAAGAGTACTATACAAAAATTGTATCCAGGATACGTACAACCGTACGACAGAAAATATTAAATCGTGAAACAATTTCTATTTACTAAAACTTAATAATAAACTAAAAATATACATTTTGCTTGAAACAGGACGATAAAAAAAATTTAAGTGCTATTTCAGAAAATACTCAAACTAAAATCCAAGTAGAACGCCAATTTTAATACTGAATGCAAACAGATGCTGCTGTTTACTGCAAAGAGCGTTTGATCCATCGTAATTATCCAGAGTCAAATCATAATCAAATAGTTTTCCAATATGAAATTATCTTTCGCATTATGCAAAATTAATTTTCCAGCCATTGTGCTCTTTATGAGTTAATTAGCCCGGTGTTATCTGCTAATTGCTGACAATTTTCCAATTTCCAGCTTTTGTGAAAGACACGGTTAAGGTTACATCAGTTGGAAGATGCTGAATTTAATTAATGCCTCGACACTTTTCGATTATGGAGTAATAACTAGTAGAGCTGCATAAACTTTTAATTAAAAAATATTTTTTTAAAAAACTGTTATTTGACATAAATTTCTATCAGGCACGTAGTTCAACAATTTGCTGCTAACGGTGAAACAAACACTTTAAAAAACGTAAAAAAAAACTTTTAAAATTATAATTAAATTCATATTATTAATAAATATGTGTTTAGTCATTTTTTTCAACCAAAACTCATCTACTAACGGTATAAAAATTAACAATTTTGTGATAATTTATTATTTTCTTTTCTGTAGACGTTCTGAATATCAACTCATTTTTCACTAATGTGGTTGCATATCAACCTCCATCCCAGTCCACTAAATTAAAATAGCATCATTGAAAAAGAAAATGTATTATTTAGAAAAGAAAATACAAAATTAAATAACTGTCAAAATACTAAATAAATCTTATTCGTTAAAAAAAAACTTAAGTTGTTTATTTGCGAGCATTGCCTTCCCTATGCATCGAAGCATAAACTGTAAGGAAAAAAAAGAAGAAACACTCTGATTTTTTTACTTGAAAAAAATTAAAGTATTCGCAAAAAAAAAAAAAAAAAAAAAAAAAATGCTTCATATTACTTGTGGAAATCGGTGTGCATTTCTTGGCAGTAAACAGTTTCTAATTTGACACTTAGGCGCTAACTAAAGTGTAAACAGATTTTAGTAAAAAATAATTCATTCCACATGAAACTAAAGAACTCGTCAGGTCAATTAAAAGTACAGAATTTCGCTAATAACGCGTTACGCCGTCGACCATGATTCCCACTGAACTAGAGTAAGACTCATCTAGATAAACTAGATTTTTTTCCCTTCTGATGTGATTCAGCGGGTCGAAAGCCTGCCAAAAACCTTCCGTACAAAAATGTTCAGGCTTCAAAAGTCGACAAAGTTTCACTCATTAGGGGAAATTTGAAGTTATAGTGTTCCTTTTTTTTTTTTTTTTCACGGCATCAAAGTAAATAAATGAATAAATAAATAAATAAATAAATAATAAAAAAAAACAAATAAGCAAATCAATAAAAATAAAATAAAAAAACTGCTTTCAACATTTTAAAGAAGTTTTCATTAATGAGGCATTTTGGAGGATTTTAAAAAGTAGCTAAATTTGCGCTAATTTTGGAGCGCTAGTTTTTTTTTTTTTTTTTTTTGCACGATGTCGAATGTTGCCAATGTTGCTCTAACCACTTCGAAGTACTTTCAAAGATCTCTGAGACATTAAGTCGTTTCAGTTTGCATTACCATTCAAAACTTCCAAGGTCTTCGATTTGATGACGTGAGTGTGTCCAATTTTTTTACATTTACTCACTTGATGAATTATGACGCAGATCAAATGACACTGATGATGAACTTAACTTGTGTTCTTGTGAACAACTTATTTGGTGGTCATCTTCTAACAGATTGGAAGCAAATTTAGCCCAACATGTACACAAATAGAAAATTTACAAATTAGTTCAAATTTCATGAATAAAAAATATATGAATATGAAATATTTAGACAAATGGTTACGTTTTAAAAATGAGCGTTTATCAGATGTAAACAATTCAAATTTAATCCCTGTAGACAAACTGAAACAACGGTAATCTTGAAAGGTTTACAATTTTTTCCATTTGTGTGTTCAACAAATCACGTCGATAAATGTATAACACTAACTTTAAAGAAAACATCCATTTTCCACAAAAAGTTGCATGTGAAGCTTTGTTGTGTACTTATTTGAAGATCATGTAAAATGTTTGCACGTTTATTTTCCACGCTTGTTTAAGGCTTGGTTCTAAGCTTACTAAAAGCAATGTTTAAAGATGCAAAGTTAAAAGAAAAACCTTTTTTTTATTACCAATAACCAAATTTATTTTGCTTTAAACATCTAAACGTGTCACTTCAATAAAGTAAATTAATAGATGTCATCTACAAAGTCAGTAACTACCACAATGCAAATTGCTAACGGGGGCATTTACTTGATGGCAATTTATAAAATACGTAACTAACTATATTACTAAAATGATAATTTATATTAATCACATGTGATTATCCCTAAACATTCAGCATTGGAAGAAAAAATGACATTAAACTGACTGAAAGTAATTTTCCTTATTACGTTAGCATCTGACTTAAAACTCGTCTTAATTACCAAAAAACATTTCTGCAGCTATATTAAGTAATTACTGCTTTTTTCAAATGAAAATTGTTAATAAGAATAAAATTGCTGTAGATCTCCCCTTTTTTTAGTCATATTAAATGTAATTAAGCTTTAGCTTGTGTTTGTGTTTATCAAGGGTTATGTCTTCGAGATGTATTCATAAATCACACAAAAGTAAGACGTTTCTTTTAAAAAATTATGATTGCTTCATTATGGTTTTTATGTATTTTTTTAGCTAGTTTAAATTAGGACATTTTAAAGAGCAATAAAACTGCAGCAGCACACATATCTTCTGAAGTTGCAAAATTAGTCTTTATTGTTGTAAAAATTACACTCAACTTGTAAATAATCTTTTCGCTCCTATGGAAAATCATGCTGACCTTACTAATTGATACTTAACTTTTAGTAAGTTTTGAATTAAGCTTGTAAACTAACTTTTAATTTTTTTTTTAAACATTTAAAGTGCTTTTTTAAGGTGTATTTCTTGAGATTTACTAATGACATTACAACTAAGTTACATTATCTGCGCTAATTTGTCGATTGAAAAACAATCGTGTATCAGAACAAAAAAGTAAGAAGAAAATAACTAATTGCAATTATTAAAAAAATGAGTTAGTTTTTCCCGACGCATATGCGGCGGGTTTTTTTTTTTTTTTTTTTTGAAAATTCGTCATAAAAAATGAAAGTTTCAAGCGCGAAAAAAAGTAAACCTCTTCATCGTTTTAGATAAGCACCCTTTTATGTTTCATCTCTGCTTTTAGTAACCGTAAAAAGTGAATGAACAGACAAATGTTGGCACTTTCTCAAAATATCATATTTGCAACAAATATAATTTCTTGTATGAAAATTAGTTTGCTGAAGAGGAGTAAGAAACAAAAGATACTAATAACGCAAAATTGAATCATAATAAAACGAAAAATCAGGTAGAGGATCTAAATTTTGAAAGTTTCGTTTCATAATTTTCAGAAGGGGGGGGGGGGTCCCCAAAAATGGCAGAAAAACTGATATAAAATTTCAGTTTCTGATTTCAAATAGTTTTTTGCATGTCAGCCCTCCCTCCCCCCAAGTAGATTACCAAAGTAGGAAAAGTGCACCCAGCTTTTAAAGTTTTATCCCAACTTTGTTACTGTGTACTTTTATAACATTTAGATAATGCAGTTAAGAGTATTGTGAGACTACATAATTCTGATTCCACAGCTGTCCGTAGGGTTGAAATGCAACTATAGATAGTGTTTATTTTTAAACTGGTATATAACAATTCAAAAATGTTAAATTGCAGTTCAAATTCATATTTTTTTCCCTGTACACTTTATTAGGTATCGTATTTTGCTCTTTATATACTGAAAAATATTTTAGAATTAAATTAAATTTTCTACGACACATACCATAGAGTTATTATTAATACTATGACAGAAAACTGAACAGCAAATTATAAAAAGCTATCCCACAGCTGTATTGACTTCAAAGCAGAGTGATCAGTGAAATATGTTCTTTCAAACTAAAATTAAAAGAAATGAAGAATGTGTAAAGCTCGAAAACTATCAGCATCATATTAATAAAAAGCAAAATTTTTTGCTGTGGGTTTATTGATTTGAAAATAATACAGTCGACGCTCATTATAACGACCACACATTATAAAGACCGTCCCATTATAACGACCAGTGGTAGAAGTCCCAACTTTGTTCTTATGAACTCTATGTTAATTTGCTTTCGTTATAACGACCGTTCTGTATCGTCTAATCCAATACAGCGACCGAATCAGCGGACGCTACTTCCTGTGTTCTTTCCAATAAAACAAATTTGTAGCTTAAAATGACATTGATTATTGTTTACGGACATCTGCCTGAAGTTTTCAATGTCAAATCCAACTTTAAGAGGGGGTGGGGGGGGGATTACCATTTACCACAGCTAGCACAGAAAAAATAATGGAAGGAAAAATCGAGAAAATTCCAGATTCCTAAGAAAAGGGAGTTGACAGATGTATTGGTAGTTTGGTATTTGAATCTACTATTTTTAAAGATTTGGGGTTCTCGGGGGACTTTTAAATGTTTCTTTGGAAAGCAAGAGAAACACAATTTATCACCTATATCTGAAACAGAAAATAATGATTTGCAAAAATCACGTCTGTTAAAAAGGCAGACCTCTGTTTCTAGTTTTATCTTCAGAAATTGTTGTGGTAGAAGTAGTAGTAGTAGATCTGAAAGTGTGTAACATTTTCCTCCCTATATTTTCTACTTTAAAACTTGTTTAATATTCTGTCATAATATTTTGCACACTACTTTTCTAAAAATTCCTATGATAAAAAACATTTGGGCATTTACTTGGGCATGCATGATGACGGTGTACATTTTTTTAATTTATACCTCTTATAACGACCACTCGTTATAAAGACCTTTTTCTCTGGGACGGAGATGGTCGTTATATCGAGCGTCGACTGTAGTAATAATAATAACAATAATTGATTGGATAATAATAAAAATTATAGATTCAATAATAATAGTAATAATCGATTGAATAAAAATAATATTAATTATAACTGATTGAATAATAATAATAATATTAGGAATAATTGACTGAATAATGATAATAATAATATTAATAATAACCGACTGAATAATAATAATAATAATAATAATAATAATAATAATAATAATAATAACAACAACAATGATCAATTGAATAATGATAACAATAATAATAATAATATTCGATTGAATGATGATAATAATAATAATCGATTGAATAATAATAATAATAATCGATTCAACTGATTGGTTTTTCGACCTAAACCCATGTGTGCATCAAATAAAAAATGCTTTAAAAGCAAATTGCAAGAAATAGTTACTCATTATTCGGCAATATTAATAAGGGTTACTTCAAATTATTCGGTAAATCCTTATTAATATCGAAATATTTATGACACCATAATATTTATGACACCATTCAAAAACGTTTTATCTACTAAACACAATCAACGTTTTAACGCTAAACACTCAAACGTTTTATCTACTAAATACAATAGTTAAAGAAATGACTCTAAACACAAATTATTTGGTTATTCTGCAGAAATACTAAGATTAGTCAACAAGTGTTAACACGCAAAAGGAAAAATCAGCAAAAGTGTTTTTTTTTTTAAAATCAAAATATCTGTCTCAAAAATGATCATTAAACTGGAAATATGCGTTAATTTTAAAAAATCAGGTTACACACGTTAAAAAAAGGCTTGTAAATGCACTGAAGATATTTACAGCACATAATCTCAATACCTTCCATTTGAAAAATTAATTGATTTTTTTAATGTCACCATAACACACCATTAATACCAGTAGATGAAAAACAAAGCAAAACCGTAATTGCAAGCACCCGAAAAAATCTCGGAGCGTGCTTAACTTTAATACCTGTGTCATTATCGAACTATCCATCAGAGAGACAAATGATTCCAAATGAAACTTAAAAAAAGGAATTCCACATTATTCCTCAATTTAGATGAGTTATTATGTCAGTAAGCTTTGGCAACACATTTCTAAACACAAACCATTATATTAATATCCTGCCTTTTAATTCTTTATCAAAAAACGATATGCTCTATTAAAAGAGGCAAACCGAGCAGAAAAAAGTTGACATAATGGAAACGCCTTTTCCGATAACTGGCAGGAGGTCTGAAAGTCTGGTATAGGAGAGGTAGGGGATTTTGCTTTAATCCTTTCTGATCCAGTAGCTGACATAATAGCTATTGTATTGGATATTTGAGCTTATGGTAATGCGATAGCCTAGCCTAATTTTGATTTAAGGGTTCACAATGATATCCAATATGCAGCGCATTGGCCCACAGATTAAAAAAAAAACCCTGAAGACTAATACATAGCCTTTATTGATTTTTAAGAGAAGTTTCCTACAATTAATCGATATTACCAACCAAAGAAAAAAAAAAAAGTTAATTTCAGAAAAATTCGATTTAAAGGAAGGGGGGAAAAACAAATTTGATGCTAATTTTGTACTTTTATTTGCTTTTAATATAGTGCCTTGTTTTTGCTACTGAATTTATTCTTTGGCTAGTAGCTTTACAGCAGCATTAAATAAATTTTTTCCCATATTTTAGTCTAACATTTTTTTTTTCTGATAAGTGATTTTTTTGAGTAGGCTTGGGAAGATTTGCTTAGTTTTAACAAGGTGCTGAAAGAGTTTCATAAGCATATTATGCATACGCACACATACGTTAATGTATGATTCTCCCTTTTTACTTTCGAAATCCTTTGCCTGCTTTCTAATAAGTCTTTTAAAATGTCTGAAATGCCTTGAGTATCATTATATGAGGCAGTGAGAAGCATACGGATGTAAGTGGACAATTTCAAGTTTTGAGCAAAATGCTTTTGAAGATAACATCCTAGGTACACTGCAAATAATCAAACACTTGTCTCCTTTTTTCTAGAGCTACAAATGGCCAATGTTTTATTTTTGATCAGGATTACCTACTATCTAGAGGCAAGCAACTACGTCAACCTGTTTCTAGTAATTCTGGAAATTTCCTAAACTAAAGAAGAATCTCAAGTTAACCTTTAAATATGTTGGTTAACATCATTTGAAAAGCATTAAAGAGCAATTTCTGGCTTATTGTATTGACATAACAATTTATTATAGGTTTTTTTTTTGTTTTAAGTTTTGCATTTTTTGAAGCGATAAAAGCGAAATTTAAATATAAAATGGAAGTAAAGAGATTTGATGCGAACGAAAGTGATTGCGACATTTTGCGACAATGCCAAATTTGGTACCAAAAATAAGATGTTAAATCCAGTGTCAGTTTGGCTATATTTAAATCATTGTCTATAGTTCCTATGACAATATCTGTAAAACTGCCATCTCTGCATTGATTCCAGGCACTTTGGGACTAGCACGCTTCAGGAATATTTCCCTTGCCACACAAAAGTTTTTATTTTATTTTTTTAACAAACTTTAAAAAATAACTATAAAGGATAATAAATTACGAAATATTTTCAGTTAAATTAAATCCACAAAACTATTGAATTTAAATATGTGCCATTATTCATCTAAAACTACTTTTTTTTCTCGCAATCGGAGCTCTAGCACATAATATCTACTACGATGTTCATCTTTCTAACCGACTGCTACAATGCACCTCTTTTTAATCAAAGCTTTAAAAAATGCATATAAAAAGCAGTAATTTTAGAAGTGTAATTTCTTAAGTGCGAGTATAAGCACACATTTATTTTACTTTATTTTATTTCCTCTTTTTTTGCGTAGTATCCATTCCCCAGCTAAACACCCAGCTGTTATCTCCTCAAAAGCTCTTCAAAATGACCAACAGAAAAAGAAAAACGAATCTAATTTGTTTAGTGCTCGGAATGGGGGGCAAAGACAGATCCACCCAATAAGAGCAACGTGAGCTTACCCTATCTTCATGACTTACCTCCGACGACCCCCTCTTAATTTCTCTGTCCTCCAACAATAACAAAATCCCCTTCCTCCAACGGTTAAGGGATTTACTCCGGCACGGTCATTTATATTCCGACACCACCCCTTGACAGACTTTTCCAAACATGCAACAGTTACATGATTCAATAGTGATTCATCCGTCAGGCTTACGATGGAAGATCCCCAGGTTGAGGGGGCATTCTTTTACAAAAGCCTGTTGCAGGACCGACTCCTCCCCCTTTTTTAAGGGAAAAAAGTCCTTGCAATTCGCTTGCAAAAAGAGGGGAGATTGCAATTGTCGCCCGTATGTTTTTGTAAGTGGTTTCGGTTGGTTGAATTATGCATGGAAGTCAGTTTTAGCTGTGCATGATAACGAAATTGGTGCAAAGCAATATGTTTGGTGCGCTGATGTCCGAGGAAGTACCGGAATATAATTTATATGCCCCCCGCAGAATGATTCAGGATCAATGTAATATTACATGTCAAGCCGTACTTCAAGGTCGTATATTTTCTTAACGACCTCATGTGGTATTTTATGTAATACAACTATAAAAAGCGATGAATGTATTTTGCATAAAATGGGACCGTTTTATTGTTGTGTTGTTCTTGCTCAGGAGTGTTTCCATAGGGTATACCATTACGCCGTATACTTTCAAACATTTTTTAGAATTATAGAATATGTCCTCAAGTTTCAAAAATGTTCATTTAAAATTAAGATTCTATCACCGCATTTTTAAATTTTCCTAAAGCAAAAATAATACATCTAAGTTAACCTCATTTTACCAAAAGTAACCCTGCTTCTTTATGTTTCTTAACAGTTAATAAATCGACATCTTTTTTGCGCCTTATGATCTCATACTCATATTGTACGTGGTGGAACATCACTCCTGCTGTTTCAATGAAATTCTGGTGCAACGCGCATTATTTGATTTAAAATTTTGATTCTTAAAGTTAATCTACACGTTTCAATCTAAGTAGCCTATTTTTTGATTATGATTCAGATTAAATTTTAAAGCCAGTAATTGACACCAATGAAGATTATTTCAGTGCAAAATGAGGTTAGGACACCTTGTACAAGGTTAATTATATTAAATAGATATTTACTGATATTTTGTACCTGGTGTCATTACTTTACAGACTGCGTAACAAAAAGCATGCATAATGTTGTTGTTTCCTTCAGTCAAAAGTAGTACTTTTTGTCACTGAAATTGATAGAATAAGCAAATAAATAACATGGACCCAGAAAATGCTTTCATTTTCCCAACAGTTACTTTTTAATTATTTTTTTTAACTGTCCGATTTTTCAAACAAGGCGTGGTCTTGATGATGTCACAAATGATGCTCTTTGGCTCATCTTGCTATCGCGTTTCCACGTAATGATAATCAAGAAGCGAATTAAAATTGCGCTCTACGCTTGCTATCAACCATATTGTTGTCAATACACGTGAATAAAGATGCGAATTAAATATTTTGTTCTGTGAATGGCAACACTGAATGGCATTTCATCATTTGGGATGTTATCGGCAGAATCATAAACAATGAAAGTTCACCGATTTAAGTATTTTTTTAAAAATATTAAACTTAAACGAATTTTTTAAAAAATGATCAGTTCCTATGTTTTTAAGCATGCTCTTTCAGAAAAAATATACTTTTAAAATTTTGGAAACGAGCCCATTGCAATAAATGAATAGCCATTTTTTTTCCTTTTACATATTTTCAAAAAACTATGGTTTCGTTGGAAATACAAATTGGATTCGGTTCACAGAAGATTCTACAAAAGTAATGAAAAAGATATTTTAAGTGATAAAAATTGAAATTTTTTCTCATAGAAAGCTAACACGACATTCTAAACATATTATTTCTTTCATCATACCGTGAGCTCTAAAATCACTGCTTAAAAGCAGTAAAGTATTACCGTTGAACGATGCTCCGAATGTGGCAATACCTATTCTAAAAACTGAAGTTTTGTAATGAAATACAAATTGAATTCAGTTCATAATAAGTTAAAAGAACTTCCGGGAAATGAATATTTTTCTATCTAAATTTAACCGGTGTAAACAAATAATTTTCTTTTAATGGAAAAAGTTAAAGAAAGAATGTCAAAAAAATGTTCTTTTCTGCCTTAAATATATCTTTTAAAACTCAGTGCTATCTACAAATAACATTTAAAAAAAACTAATTGCCTTAAACTATAAAGGAAATCAGTCAACGATAAATGAAGGAAGTAATAAAAATGTAATTATAAGCATGATAATTTTGCATTTTTTTCCTGCTATTTTTTTCATCAGTTTTTCCTTTTATATTTTACACAGAAACGTTATAGGATCTGTGTGATTGCTAATTTCAAAAAAAAAAAAAAAAACAATTTCACCCGCTTTCACAACTTTGCATTTAAACAAAATAGGTTTGGTACGAGAGAAAATATGATTGGTGAGTACGAACAGTCGTACGATCGCAGAGTTTGCATTATAAAATTTTACGAACAAGTGAGTGTTGTTAAATAATTAACAACACGCTTTTTACATTTAAAAAATTTATAAAATATATAGCTTTGAAAATAAATGACTCGTTTGGAGTATTCTTGTATTTAACATGAAGAAAATGCTGAAACACCAATCAGTAGATGCAACGTACTGACAGCCTTGTGCTTAGTGCTTGTTACGGACTCATCAGTTTGAATTTGATTATTCCCTATTCCAGACTGATGAGTTCACAACAAGGACGGAACTGCAGTCTCTGAACGAGAGAACCGGGATGATGGTACATTGCAGGTAGTTCTGCCTTTAGCCCCAGCTTAGGGGCGCTTAACTTAATGCTTAATATCAATCATTAGTTTGAGCTTTGATGGAAGTTTACACAGTATGGTATTTTCTTATTTTCTCAACTGCTGGGCGTTGATATATTGTAAAATAACTGAAATTGAGACAAGGAATCCTCATATATATACATAATAGCCAATGATCGAGTAACGCTCCTGACGTCATCAACAATGAAACTCGCTTTACGACATGATAATTTGATAATATGTTTTGTTAATGTTTAACATGAAGGGTAATGCTTTATTGCGACAAGGCTGAACTGGATCCGGTAACTTAACTGTTTTACTGGTAAGACTGTGATTTCAGGGGAATGAAGAAACGAAAATTGGTTCAAAATGAACGCTATCTACTGGAGTTTAGGGTTAATCCACTGGAGTATTTTCTAGTAATATGATATTGTGTCGAAACTTTCTTTTTGAAGTTTTGGCATCTGCATTATAATTCTTTATTAGTTCTTTCACTAACTGTTAGAAAAAAAACCTTAAAGTGTAAATTAATGTGTAAATTAAATTAATTAAATTAATGTGTAAAATATCAAACACCGTTTTCTGAATTTTTATGACAGAAACTGCTCATTCTATTAAATAGTAAGCGTTTCAACCGTTGCCACTCCTACATTCTTGAAAAAAAAATTAAGTGAATGTAAATACTTTATAATACTACATAAATTTTAATTGTTTTTTAAGGAGACAGTAATTGCACAGTTTTTTACAAAGTTTCATGACGCACATGCCGTGTCAAAAAACATGAATGAATGAATCGTAAGCCATAAAAAAAAACTCATTTTGTCGAGTACAGGTTGGAGTAGAGCTGCAGCATTCAAACTTAGCTCTGAATGAATTAAAAAATGAAAAGAAAAAAAAATCACTCATGGTACTTAAAAGAACCCAAATCAGTATATTTGGCTACAAGTAGCGTTCTGGGACGCATGCTAACGTGAAGGGGAAGGTTCCAAAATGTGACGGCGGGAACGATTTTGAGTATTAAAAGGGGAAAAGGGGCCTTCATAAAAAAGCTGGAGGGCAGGTTGGGATAGAAAGTTATTCAATCAGCTCAGCACAGAGAGGGAAATTACGCCCTTGGGACATAAACAATTTTCGAGAGTCTAAGAGTGGTGAATGTTTAGGGTTGCAGGAAGGGTATTTACGGCCAACATGATGCCAAGCATTCAATCCTTGCGGGAAATACGAAGATTTGTAAACAATACAGAAGGAGAAATTAACACTGTAAGGTTCAAAAAGAAACATATGATATTTTCAAAAGTGTGGGCCAATTTACAAAATATTTTTTAATTAAAAATTGCCGGGAGTCTAAGAGAGGTTAATGTTCCAGGAAGGGCATTTACAGCACACGTGATACAATGCTTTCAATCATTGCATGAAATACAATTTTCGTAGACGTTACAAAAGCAGCGGAATCAACTCTGTCAGCTCCAAGTGTAAACGTAGGACATTTTTGAACAAGTAATTAGGTTTTCGAGATCATCTTTAACATTAAAAATTTTCCGAGGGTGCAAGCTGAGTATTCACAGTTAACGTGTTGTTAAGCATCAAATTATTGCGCGCAAAACTTATTTTCCTTAAAAATTAACATAAACAGAGAAATCAACGCCGTAGGGTCTATACAGAAAAGTAAAAGATTTACTAAAAGATGCTGCTATTTTGAGACTATCTGTTGTTGTGCATTTTCCGAGAGTGTAAGAGCGTTGAATGGTTAAAGTTGTAAGATGAAAATTTACAGTCAACATGATGTTAAGCATTCAAACCTTACATGTAATTCTTAAATTCCTAAACATTAACCGGAACAAGAAAATCAATATAAAATTAGGACATTTTCAAAAGTCTGCTTCAATTTCTGAGACAATCTTCAATTAAACAATTTTAAAGAACCTAAGAATGGTGATTGTTTATGGCTGCAGGATGCTTAATTACAGAACAATATGACTCCAAACATCCAACTATTAGAAGAATAATCTTCTTTAAAACTATTAACTACCTTTAATTACTTACTAATCTTCTTAAAAATTGCAGAAAAAAAAACTCAATATTGTAAGGTCCAAACATAAGAGAAGGACATGTGCTTCAATTTTCGAGATATTCATTATTTGAACATTTTTCTAGAGGCTAAGAATGGTAAATGTTAAGGGTTGCCGAATCGTACTGACCATTAAGATGCTCCCAAGTATGCAATGAGCGCATAAAGTAGTGTTTTCACGAAAAACTGCAGAAACAGTGAAATTGACCCTATAATGCATAAATATTAAGATATTGCAAGAATTCTTTAAAAAATATATATGAATAGCTAAGATAAGTTATTATTATTTTCCACCAAACTTGAATGTTATTATTTAGGAGAGTTCAAGTTAGAGAAGCACATTTGCAGTGAACATTTTTTAAACTATGACAAAGTTACACAACTTCAAATGGCCTATTCCTATATGAGTGATTCTAGGAAACAATAACGAAAAAAATGTGTAATAGAAAAATATGCGACTTCCGACGGTGGAAAAGCTCATGTACGTTGGAAAAGCTGGTGAAAAAACCCTTGAGCAAGACGGATGATTCAGGTAGAAAAAGTGACACGTGAACATATTAAAACTTGAATTGAGGCCGTGAGAAGCAAAGGAATGTAAGGGTCAAAATTAAAAATTTGGAGATAATCAGTACATATAGTATTAGAATCTCGCTTCTATTTTAGTGTTAGATATGGCACTAATAGCTTTTGTGGATGCTGCTATACAGCATGCTTTAGAAATTAAATATAATGATACCATACTCCTATATAGTCAGATATAGGAGTCCTATACAGTAAACTCCTATTGGAGTCTAGTTGTGCACCTTCCCTTTTGGTTGCATTCGGATGCTCTTAAGGGGGTCTTTTGCTCCTTTTTGGGGGGAAATAATTGTTAATTTCGATGTAAACTCAAGTGGTGTTATAATTTGTCGAACACTTGGCGATATATTGCCAGTCTGGTCACCAAGTTTATCGCCAATTTGGCGACAAATTTGGCGATTTTTTTTTTAAAATTTGGTTTCAATTTGGCCGTTGTTGGTGATATTTAGAGCGTAAACAATTGAATCACATTAAAATTGCCAATAATGGGGAAATTACATTAGTATGGACTAAAAGGAAGCCATGCGATGCACACATCAGCTCGTTTAATAAAGTTTTTAATGTTATCAGGATTAGTTTTCATTTTTAAGAAATTTTAATAGCAGGAAAACTAATTCGCAATTCCAAAGCAAGAAAACTCCACTTCACGTGATTTAAGAAACTAGCCAAAGAGGTAAAATATTTCCGCGTTGTACAGAAAAGGCAGATGTCTCATTGGACAGATGTAAATCAATACTGTAAATGAATTAAATGTGCCTCTTTGTTTTACTTCTTTCATCAGCGATTAGCAAGAGATAGCAGCGTCGCCTATAGTTCATTGGACTTGCGAACAACTTTTCTCTCAAACTCACTCTGAAGCACAAGAAAAATCATGTCATGCAAACTAATACCTCCGCACAAACCAGAATATAGTAGCAGTTTGTCATAACGATAGAAAACAACAATCATGTAAAATATTAATAATAAAAAATATTTAACAGTATATTTTAATTTTTTTGCATATTTTATTTTTCTTGAAAAAATACAAGCTATTTATTGATTTTGTATTTTATATATTTAAAAAGAAAAAAGCAACGGTAGCATTCAAGTAGATAACAAAGTACATAAAAGTTTTGGTTTGCTTCTCTTTCCGAAAAAAAAAGCGATAAATTGCCAAAGCAAGTCCCCCCTTCCCATTTAGAAAAACGTTAAGTAAATAACAAAAAGACAAAGCAGCTGCGTACCCTGGCGGCTGAATCACGGAAGATGTAGAGTCCGTAACGTTAGCCAGAAAGGACTGCCATTATAACTCCACTCTTAAAATGAATTTTAATGAGATACTGTCCAGGATTTTTATATCAGGTGAAGTTTCAGGGTCGCTGGAGAGTTGGGCTCCCCTTTTGCCATAATATTTTAAAACTTTTTTCCCTTTCAGCGTTTAAAAATATTCAATGGATACATTTATTTAAAATTTCATTTCCATGTATTATTCATATTGCGTGTAAAAAATAATGGCGGATATGATGGAGAAAAATCAATTACAAAACATAAAAATGTAATAAAAACATTTGACATATATCAACTAAACACTTTTTATCTTTTTGAAATTGATTCTAAAAATTGTTAATTTATCCAGAAATATACGAATTCTGTGTGTTATGAAAAAAACGAGAATGCAATCTTCATCACTGATGATTTGTTGTTGCCTATTAATAGAATCAAACATTAAATATAAATGAAAATGTATAATGAAAGCATTTGCAATAGTAACAAGAATCTTACTAAAAATTCAGTTACATTTTTTCTTTGTAAAATGGTAAAAAACAACATCAATTTTCAACGTCCTATTTTGTTGAATGAAAATCTCTAAAGATTATATTATGAAACACGGTTTTTGAAAGTCTGAAAAACATTGACCCTGGGGAAAAATTCAGACTAATGATTTCATGTAACTTTGTTTAAATTTGTGCTCAATAGATTACAATTTTAAACATTAAAAAATGTTTTATAATTTATAATAAAATTAAAGAATTTAATTAAGAAAAAGACATAAATGGGAGGGGGCAATTTCAAAGCTCTTGAATATTACCAAATATGAAATTAACTCAGAGATAGTATTCAATGTCTTGAGTATTTCTCAAGAAAAACATAGTTTAAAGATCGTTTTTAAACTTTTAATAACACTAAATAACAACATTATTCGATAATAGTTTTTTTCTTTTGTCAAATTTATTCGGAAATGCTTTTTTTCCCTCAGTTTTCAGTATAATTAGGGCTACATTCCTAACAAAATAGTAAAAGAGCAGAAATTATGTATTCTTTAAAACATTTATGCACAAATTATCTAATTGTTCTAAACTTTGCCTGATGTGTAATATTTTGATGAACATAAAGAACTGCAGATGCTGAGACCCTTAAGCTTTCATGCTAATTAAGTTCTGTAGATAATCTTTGATTGCTTGAAATGTATTTGGATACGAATGGAAAATATTTATTTTTGGAAATACTAGTTATTGTGGTTGAGAACTAACTAAGCATTGTGATACGTTATTAATATATAATGGTATTAAATCAACAAAATATTGTAAGTAACATATTGTTGAACAGTTTTCTATAAATAACAAATTGATTCATAGATATAGTATTGGACCCCTATCGGGTATTCCTAAAAAAAAAAAAAAAAAGTTTAAAGAACGTTTTAAAGCTCTGTAATAATCCTAACTAACAAACTCATTTAATGTTTTTTTTTTCAATGCTTTTGTCAGATTTATTTGGAAATGATTTCCTTATGCTACCTGCATGAAAAAAAGTTTAATTATAAAATTTCTAGAAAAAATATTGTATATTTATTAAAACCCTACCAAGGTTTTGGGTAGGGATTTCTCAATGTTACAAAGGAATTTTTTTTCTGATTTTCTACTTAATTTTCTAATATTTTTTTTTTTTTTTTACAAAATCTGGAGGTAAACAATAAGAATTTCTATTATTTCCCCAGAAAATATTTTTTTTAGAAAAAGCACAGCACTTTTTTTGTGCTTTAAAAGCTTTACTTTGTATTAAAAAGTATATGGAGGAATCACATAGAATCAAACTTTAAGTAAAAAGAACTTTTATAGGAAATATTATAAATAAAAGTTTGCAACTTTAAGTTACATCTATCGTGCCATAATATTTGGTAACTAAGTAAATTACTCAACCAGTAACTATGCATATTATCCAAAAAATATTTTACGCAGTTAAAGCACAGTCATTTAATTAATTTTGGAAATGCTGACATTTTACAGCATCACACTTCTTTCATCCAACACTTATAACTAGCTTTTCTCATAAATAAATAATCATTTAATTAATTTTGGAACTGCTGACATTTTACAGCATCACACTTCTTTCATCCAACATTTATAACTAGCTTTTCTCATAAATAAATCATTTAAACACGGTCGATATTTTCTGCCGTCCCAAAAACATGCTATGGTATTGTCAATTGATAGCTGTTTATAGGCCCATCATCCAATCATACGCTCACTTGACTGCTTTATGGGCAGAAAGGGGAGCAACTCATTGGTTAAAGATAAGCTAATCGGATCTCCTTTTATTACTACTTATTTACCAAGCTTTCGGAGTGACGTATCCGTCAAAAGCTGCAATAGCAAACATACCAAGATGTGTTTTTGTTAAAGATTTTTTTTTTCGCCAATTTTGCTATAACTTGTTATTATAACAGAAATTCCTTTTTTTTTCTTGGAAATCCTAAACGTTTTTTATTCATTATTATTTTTTTTTATGTTTTAGGTTTTAAATATGAAATATGGATCTTGTAAGGGTTTAGATTTAACTTTGTAAAATTGAGAAACAAATAGTATTAATAATAATAAAAAGAAACTAAAAATAAAATGAAAAATATGTTTTTTTTTAATTATCACACGAAAACATTATTGCTTTCAAAAACATTCTTATGCGTAATTAAATCGGGTGAGATTATTTTTAGTGATTTTTAATGCATTTCTTTTCCACGTTTAAACCATAATCATTTATTAAATTTTTCTTTTCGAAATAATAAGAGACTAACTTAGATATTTTTAATATTGAGCAAAATAAGGGATATGAGCTGAAATAAGTCCGTTTCATTGTTTTGAAGTAAAAAGGTTACTTAGAATTGTTTCATGGTGTTTGAAGCTTAAACTTGTACATACTGTTGAACAAGCTTTATGCTACGAGTCGTTTTCGTTAATTTAAAAATAGAAATAATTAAAGATTTAAAAAAAAAAAATCTGTAAGACAGGTAAATTAAAACTAAATGTCCAAAAAAAAAAAAAAAAAAAAAAAGCGCGCACATATAACAGATGCTGATAATTAGGAAATACACACGCATTTAACCCTTACTTTTTGTGCATCCATTTAACATCTTTTTTGCAAAACTAAAGATTCCTTACTTACTACCTTTACTAGTAGCAGTAGGCGTGTGGTGCCACGTCCTCTAAAGGGAAAATAGTATTAAACATTTTCTCTTTAGACGCTAATAAAGCACAGTTCTTTGTTGTGTTCTACGGGGATATTTTTCTTTTTGTCTGGTTATGTAGGATTTTCCATGTTTTTGCTCTGATGGAGACCAATCTAACTGACTCGACGTGGCTAGTTTTTACTGCATTTTCTGAAAGGATATCATTTAACACATTTTCTAAAACGACAGATTGCAAAGTGAAGATCTGAAAAGCACAGAAACAATAAAATTCAGCTCCAAAAATAGAACCTCCTGAAAATTTTCGAACAGCTCTGGTCCTAAGCATTCTAAGCTAAACCTACTTATCATTTAAACCATCCAGTTACTGATGACGAGGAATGGCTAAAACTCGAAAGAAATTCCTCCCGTGACCCCTTTGGAACAGGAGAGAAGAAAGACGCCATTGAGTGGTCATAAACTTCCCTCCTTTTGGGTTCACAAATGCCTGTCATATTCGGTTTCATGTCGCATGTTTACAGCCGATATTGCAGGAATTCGGGACAGTTTCAGGATCGTTATTTACAGAAGATCGTATCTGGTGGTTGTTTTTATAGCTAAAAGGCAGAATTTTATGATGCAAATTTATCGATATTTTGGATAGTAAAGTGTCGTCGCGACAAGCGACATTAAAGATATCGATTTTTGACACGATTTAGTTGCGTGCTGAGAAAGTAATAAAACAGTAATTACGACTAAATGGCAAATATCGACTGCGTTTGGCTAAAGTATGTATTAATATCTACCTTTATACAGAAAAATTTTACACGTCATCATTACAGCGGGTTGTATTTTAAATAGTTTGTATCGTAATATATTTTTAAACTTGCAAGAAGTGGAATGGAAAATACAACGTGTTGCGATGCATCAATTTGAAATACAAAAAAAAAAAAAAAAAAAAAAAAAAGTCTCCTCGCATGTTCGTATTAGAAAGCGTAAGCCAAGCGTAAGCCATTTAGGTAAATGGCTTACGCTTGGTACTTTTGTATGTAACTTTGTAAAATCTAAGGTGATGATATTATATTCGTGCTATACCTGGATGATATTTCTACTCCCTTATTTATTTTGTTCTGTGAATTTTATAGGGACATAAATTTCAACTTTTTGAATTGTTATTCGTTGAAACTTAAAATTATTAACTTATGACACTTCAAATTATCATATTATATAATATATGCGTCACATATTTATTTTTGTCATAAAAAGTTTCAGTACTAGTGTTTGAGAATCCAATCGTTGTTTTTTTTTTAGATGAATATGACAAACATTATGAAATATAATGTTCAGAAAATTAAATGAATAAGTTAACCAAAGTTTTGATGCACAAAAATTGCAAATTACTGCAGACACGTGTTTCGGTGTTAAAAGAAAACCTCTTTCAATGCAGACTAGTGTGAACTTTTGGATGAAAAGTCATCCGAGAAGGACTTTTGCAATTTGTTTTGCATCAAAACTTGGGTTAATTGTGATTCATTGAATTATAAAATATATTAAAAAATCATGAGTGTCACAGAAAAAAGAAACATTCCACAATGGTTTCATACTCCTGGGAAATTTCAAGCAACATCATTCATGACGAAACCAACAATGTCATAAGACTTCAAGAAAACCAGAAGAGGAATAACCAAAAGCTCCGGAGAGCAGCAATTGTTGAGGTGTCACATGTCTGCAAGTTAAAAACCCCCAACCACAACTCCAGACCGTCCGCCCCTTTCAACTTTTCCACATTACTTAATCTTCTGAAACCATCTCGGAAGAAAATCTCAGCACTCGCTAACTCTCCATGCTTGGAATCCTTGCAGAGTTATGCGGAGCAGAAGAAGAATGCTTAAGCAAAAGAAGGAAAGGAATTGCTCGCTTCGATTTAAGCTCCAGGAATGCGAGCTTAAGAAGATAAATTAATGGATAAGGCCCTATTTTTCTTGGAGGATGGTGTGTAAGACCGAAAGGATATGAGTCCCGTGCCAGATTAGAGCGTTTCCTGTCTTTAATAGTCGTACAAAATGCATCTTACGTTACATAGGAAATATTTCAAGACAGGTGCCAAGTTCTCGTGATAAGCCATCGAACCGGGAAAATGTGGTTACGAAAAGAAAAAAAGAGAATCCGAATCAATATCAATTTTCTTTCCAGTAAAACGGGAAATATGATATTTCAGGACTGTTTTAGGTTTTCAAGGAGAAAAAAAATAGATAGTGATTTCGTTAAGTGCTTTTAAATAATTTTATTCTACTCGGCAAATTTAGGGTTGACATAATCCGTATTCTTGATCATCCCAAAACAGATTATTCCAACCGAATTGATAAAAACCTGTCCGAGCTTTGTAGATTTTCTTTCGATCTAAAAGTTAAAAAAAAAAACCCTTGGTAGATTTTACTGCTAAATTTTAGGAGTAAAATTTAGGAGGAAATTTTAAATATCGGCGAAACTGCGGGTAAACCGTTTTGCTTGAATTTTGTTTTAACTATTTGGTTAGCAAATGGACAAGAAAAAAAAAAAAAAAGGTATAGTGCAGCTCTGGTTAGTTGAGCTGTGACCTTGACTATGTTTACCTGTTTTAGGGGAGTTTAGTGGAAAATAGGCATGTTATCGAATCGAATTTTAGTTGGAATATTTTTGAAAAACTACTAAAAAAGTTTCTCAACTCAACTTAGCGCCAATTACCCTCCCCTATTTACCGAAACAGAGGTAAAAATTGTCAGACTCGGAGCTCAACTTCTCAGAGCCTCACAATACACATGGCAGCACAAAAACGTACTGAAATGCAGAGTTATAAAGGACACTTACTTCGAAAAGCTCAAAATTAGTCCGCGTTAATTATCCATAAAAATATTATACGAAACGTGCGTTTCCAATGATCTATCATATCCACATTTCCAAAAAAAGTTTTGAACTAATTACAGTCGACATATTTTTCTTCGTTATGGTAAATTGAAAGGAAACATTCCCGAGCTCGTTAACAGAAGAACCTTCCAGTTTCTACATGGCACAAATAATTTAGATGTTTGACAAATGAATAAAAGATCATAGAAACGAGATCGGTAAACGAATAAAATGCAATCAATCCTGACTGAGCTAAAAATACAGAGACCGAGAAATCGAAATCAAAACAGAAAAGAATAGAGACACTAACGATCTAAAGAAGAAGAATGGAAAAGAGCCAAAAGGAAAACGTCTCGTGACTTAAGAAACTATGCGACTTAGAAGGAGGAGTATAATTCGCTTAATAGTCCTGAGCGAACAGATCGAGGTTAATCTTGGGGTATCAGACATAACAAGATTGGCTTGCACGCCCACAAGTGAGGGCTTACAACTTTCGTGGTACAATTATCTGTGTTTTAAGGGTCTTAGTAAGATTTCTCGACAAAGCTTCTCTGACAAGGGCGTATTGCTTGACGAAGCAAAGATTAAAACATTTTTAAGCTTTTTCTGGATATTATAATAAAGCACAAAATAACGTAACTATTTTCACTTCAAATAGTCTAAATTTGAAGTTTTATAAATACCTTTCTGCTAAAAAAATAAAACGAAATAATCTAGTTTAATTGAACAAATTGCGTATTACTGCAGACACGTATTTACAACTTTCGTGGCACAATTAGCTGTGTTTCAAGGGTCTTAGTAAGATTTCCCGACAAAGCCTCTCTGACAAAAGCGTATTGTTTGACAAAGCAAAGATGAAAAATTTTAGGTTTTTACGAGATATTATAGTAAAGTCCGAAATAACGTAACTAATTTCACTTCAACTAACCTAAATTTTCAGTTGAATAGATAACTTTCTGCTAGAAAAATAAAAACGAAATTATCTAGTTTAATTGAACAAATAGCAGATTACTGCAGACACGTATTTACAACTTTCGTGGTACAATTATCTGTATTTTAAGGGTTTTAGTAAGATTATAGGACAAAGCTTATCTGACAAGGGCGTATTGCTTGACAAAGCAAAGATGAAAAATTTTAGGTTATTTCGAGACATTGTTATAAAGCCCAAAATAAAGTAACTATTTTCAATTTAACTAGTCTAAGTTTAAATTTTAATAAATACCTTTCTGCTAGAAAAATAAAAACGAAATAATCTAGTTTAATTGAACAAATTGCGTATTACTGCAGACACGTATTTACAACTTTCGTGGCACAATTATCTGTGTTTCAAGGGTCTTAGTAAGATTTCCCGACAAAGCCTCTCTGACAAAAGCGTATTGTTTGACAAAGCAAAGATGAAAAATCTTAGGTTTTTTCGAGATATTATAGTAAAGCCCGAAATAACGTAACTAATTTCACTTCAACTAGCCTAAATTTTCAGTTGAATAGACAACTTTCTGCTAGAAAAATAAAAACGAAATAATCTAGTTTAATTGAACAAATAGCAGATTATATATATATATATATATATATATATATATATATATATATATATATATATATATATATATATATATATATATATATATATAGTATACAAGCCAAATAACAAATTTTAAACATTTTATACGAAAAATAATGATGAGAAGATGGAAAATACAAGCAGCAATTTAATAGAAAGAGACAAAAGGTTGAATCCAGAGCTCATCAGCAGTGGAGGATTCAATAAATGTGGTCAAAAGACCAAAAAATGTAACTACAAACTACAAAGAGAGCGTTTAAGCTCCTGTGTATGCAATAAATTGTTGCTTGTATTTTCCTTTTTCTCATCATTATTTTTCGTATAAAATGTTTAAAATTTGTTATTTGGGTTTTGTACTTTTTATATTTACTTGGCTTTATAGTTTTGCTGCGTTGCGCATCTATGGGCTTTTGGTGTGGTCTTTTCAATATTTTTCACTTTTATTATATATATATATATATACACACATATACAGGTAGTTATCAAAATAATGGAAACACTTGAAAATTTTTTTGGCAATCACTAATCTGCAGTAAATGATCTGTTTGTAAAGGAGCCCTTCTAACTATAATCACTGACATTTGTGAACTCAGATGGTGATAGAGTTCTGTGGTCAATTTTGCTGCTGTTGTTCGCTTTTTGGACATTACAGTCTGCTTGAACACCCGTCGACCTCTTTCACTGAGCTTCTCTTTTCCGCCCACTCTTTTCCTTTGGTGGACTTGTCTTACCGCGCTGTGTGTATGCTGTCATGAGTTTAGATAATGTACCTCTAGAAACGCCAAAAAGTTGAGATGTTTTAGTTTCACTTGCTCCAGCTAGACGCGCCCGAACAGTTTGGTCTCTTTAAAAATTTGAGAGGTCCGACATTTTACACGCTTGAAAAAAATCCAAGACTTCCAGAACTTCCGTTAAACCACTATATACTACCATTACTATTTAAAAAAAACCCAGATGCCTAGTTTTATTCTTTATCACTTTCGAAGCGCATTCAAAAATGCCCCTTTTATTCACAGGTGTTTCCATTATTTTTATAACTACCTGTATATATATATATATATATATATATATATATATATATATATATATATATATATATATATATATATATATATATATATATATATATAATCTTCTTTTCTTGAAACTCAGCCATCGGTTTTGAACACGGAACACAATAAGTAATAGTTTAAGAACTCAAAAGCTGTTTTTGTAGCAAGCTTTTTCTCTACTTTTAATGCTACGAAGCTGTAATTTCAGCATTCACAATTTGTAAGTTATTCTATAGTTATATTAACAGAATTATCAAAGCAATAAAAAATTGGTTGTAAGCACTTTTTTATTCCGTTTTAAAGTTAATACGGAAATTCAAAGGGGTTTTTAAAGTTATCTAAAGATTCTGGGATGCAGTAACCATGGTGACGTTATTGATCTTTAGATTTGAGATTCTAGTTTTATGTAAGACGGTTAATTACAATGACATAACACTTATGTAGCATGTCATGTTACAATTATGTAAGTTATTGACGTAAGTAGGTATTAATTTGTAAATTTTAAATTCTTGCAAAAGGTAAGGTTTCTTACATTGAGTCAAGTAGTGTTGTTCGGATAGGAATCACTGTGATTTCATTTCCTCGTAAGAACTATTTCATCTAAAAAAGGTAAAATGAGAACGTAATATAAAAGCATCCATGAAATTTGTCAACAGTAAATTCGGGTTCTTTAATTATTTTTCTCTTGTCAGATCGCAAAATAGCTCTTAATAAGATCAAAAGAGAACAAGACTTTTCCAAAGCACATTTCTTTAATAATTCATCTTTTTAGCTGTCACAGGTGCTTAAAAGTTCATGGATAATATTTCCCAATTTCATTACTGTTTTGTGAATGAGAACAGTATAGTATCTATATTTTTATATCTAGAATATGCACATAGAAAATAAGTGAAAAGTTTTTCAAGCCTTCATACCACTTATCAACCAGTTTTCATTTCTCAACTAAAGTGTTATATCGTTTTAATGGAAATGTAGAAAGGTTTGATATGAAGTGTTTGCCATGCAGTTCAGCGATCTGAATCAGAAGTTTAATTTTGGCAACTCTGTAGCAACTCGTTTTTAGTTTCTGGCGTCAAAATAGTGATAATGAGTTTCCTCTGTTTCGTAGGTGTTATAATAATTAGAGTTGTACCGAGTAGCACTTTGGCCGAGTAGCCGAGTACCGAGTACTCGGCCTTTCACTACTCGGCCGAGTACCGAGTTACCCAGTACTCGACCGAGTTACCAAGTACCAATTATGTTTTAAGAAGAACCACCGACACACATGTGATGAATTTTGAACTTATTGGAATACTAGTATAGACCTCCTTGTCCATATAATAATTTTTAAAACTAAATTCCTGCTGAAATTTAATTATGCATTATATAAACAATTTTGTTTGTGTCAAAAATTTGACAAAAAATTATTTTAAAATTAAAAATAAATAAATAAAAGGTATGATTAATCAAGTTCGAATTAAAACAAATTACAGTAAAATCCCTCTAATGCGAACATTAACAGGACAACTTTTTTCTTGTCAGAATAGAGAGGTGTCCGCAGGACAGGGGTTTAAAAACATGTTATTTGCATTGGAACTGGGGAATTGAAAATTGTCCGCATAAGAGGGTTGTCCACCTTTGAGGGTTCCCCGTTAGGAGGAGTTTCATTGTATACCATTCAATTATAGTTCTAGTGCACCAAACAAATAATTTTTAAAAGCAGATAAAACAAATGTGCAGGAACACTGCAGACAGCCCCCCCCCCCCCCCTGTTACAAGGAACGTCTTTTTCAGTGCATAACATGTGAGCTAAAGAATGTAAAGACATTCGCCAAAAAAGTCTTGACTTTTGTCGGATGCCTTTAAATCTACAAGCTCCCATTTTGTGCATTGAAAAAGGAATTCCTTGTAATGCCAAAACACATGTCTGCAGTGTTCCTGCACTGTGCTTTTAACATTGTTTTATTTCCTTTTATTTTTTAAGCAAAGGTATTTTTATATTTTTTATAACTAATTTTTGTTTGTAGCAAAGATCCATTTTTAATATAAAAATTCCATGTTTCTACACTTACCTTTTTGCATAATTTTTGATAAATTAGTTTTATTAACTTTGGGAACATTAAAATAAAGGTTTATTCCATTTAAGCATTACAAACTTTATTATTCTCAAAAGTTAAATTTGACTTATCACATTTAATTGTAAATGATTGCAGAATATAATGCTTGCTCCTTTTTTTTTTTAAATAAATTTTAGTATCTGTCTTGGACAATATTCAATTTTTTGCAACTACTCGGTATTGGCCGAGTATCTGATCAGAATTTGGCCGAGTATCGAGTACTCGGCAAATTGGCCGAGTACCGAGTAGTTACCGAGTACTCGGTACGTCTCTAGTTATAATCTTGCTAAATATTAAATCATTGATTAAAATGTTTGTTAAAACTTATTTAGTAATCTTAATGACTAATTAAGCTACACCTTTAAATAATGTTACAACGAGGTCAAAAACAAAACAACCAAACAAGTAACGAGCATAATTTTTAGAAAAAATCATAATCTTCACAAAAATCTCAATTCAAACGCCTTGCAAAGCGGGAATAAATATAAGAAACAAATAAATACTTAAGTGTTAAAATGTAAGTATAAAGTCAACGACCTTAAATAAGCACAAATTTTCAAATAATTAAAATAGTTCTACATTAAAATGATTTCATAACACGAATAATCCTCATAGTTTGTAGCGCTCATAAACTTTTCCCAATGTACTTCAGTTAATATTAATCCATCAACATAATCTAAAGAGACCAATTACACCACATATTTCGCGAATGCTACTGGAGTTAAATTAGCAAAAATGCAAAACTATCTCAGTTCCTTATACTCCATTCCATTTACATGGCTTTCGAGCTTGAAGAATAAAGTGCTGAATCTTCTCTTCATCCCCAAGGATTTGTTGATGTATTTTCTGCATGAATTAGAAACTAGAATCATCTTTGGAATTGCAGCAAAACGGAGAAGAACAAAGTACCTTCTTTTGAATATTCAAGAGATTCTTCGTGATATAAATATCCGTCACAATGTACCGCAGGAGATTAAATATTAATTTACAAATTTTCTCCACCCTTTCGGTTGAATCTCATTTTTACGTCAACCTCTTGAGATTTATTAATGAGCTGCATGTTTGCCTGTTCTTCAGGTTGAAAAATTGATGCATAACGTAACTGAAACGCAAAATCCACATAAAAGAATTTGAGCCTCTGCTAATTTTGGTGCTTTCTTTCTTGCTTATTTTAAGCAAGCTCGTTTAATGAGTTTTACATAAGAGATTCTATTGAGGTAATTTGCGTCGAGATTTTTATTTAACCATGTCTCTAAATGTGAAGTATAATTACCAGGAATAGTTTGTATTCCTTAAATATCAGCACATTCTGTTTTTGGGTAAATTAAAAATTCTGTTTAAAATATTAACTGAAATACTAATAATATTTATTCTCAACATAAAACGGTGTAGTACTTACAAACTTTACGCAAATAATATTATACCGGACGCTAACTTTTATAAATACTTCAACACTGGGGTTCCCAAAGTGGGTGCCGTGGCACCTTGGAGTGCTGAAAGGTGCCTTGAAGCGTTCGTACTTTCAATATATTTTTACATAATAGAGATCGGCGAGGGTATTGTTAGAAAATTCTAACTCTGCAAAGGATGCTACGAATCGAAAAGATTTGGAAACCCCTGCTTTAAAACAGATTAAAAAAAAAAAAAAAAACACGGCTAGAGATCAACATCAATCCATGCTAGTTGTTAGAATAAATGCTGCAATATATTAAAAGTAGAATTACATGATTTTAAGCTTACGGAAAATAATATCTTGATATTTTCTGACAAATATTTCAGATTGTGTGAATTTAATTTATTTTCATTCAGGAAGATTATCATATATTTCTTTGCACGCTTTTTACCACGTACGTAATACACATGAAGTTCTATATCAAACTAATGAGAAAAATGCATGTATTTTAAAATCAACCTCTGTGCTTAATGGAGAACAACATTTTTCAGAATCATTGCAATGAGATTTGCATTTTAATTGCTGTTAAACTAATTGACAATAACACCTATTTGAAAACAGTTTACGAAATAGCCAATTTGCCACGAAAACGTTTTATAACAAGCGTGATCTTCGATGATCCGGAATCAAAATGGCGAATTACAATGTTTTTGCACATTGAAAATTTATTACTTAAAGCGGGATTTTTATTAAACCAATATTCCAATAAGTGGGTTTTAAGAACCAGATCTTAATAGATACAGTTTTTGTAATTACTAATTTAGCAGAAGTAATCTACGTCATATTTTAAGCATATAAGCGATAAAGTTTTAAGAAGGATGTTTCCGTTCAAGTATTGATTCGTTATTATAACTGTATCCTTAATGTTCATAGAAATCTCAACAGTACTCAATCAATATGAATAACATGATTAAAAGTGTTATTTAATGCGAGTATTTGCCATAGTAATTCTTTAATCATTTTTTTAAGAACTGGAAAATGCTTATAGTCCCCCCCCCCCCCTCCTATATCCAAATGCTTTCCGTAGTGTTATTAAACACATCAGCAGAAAATATCCCACCTTTAATTATAAAAACGTAGGACATAAGAAGCAGAGAAAAATAAGGAAAGAAAAAAACAATTATTTGCTCTTTTTCCATCTTAATCCGATAATGAAAACGAAATATTCACCTACACCGTTCTTTATAATTATAGCCATCAGCGATCGCTGTAAACATGACATCAATTGTTGAGCATCAAAACGCTCGATAAATATTTTGTCACCCTCCTCCCTGAAGAAAAGGAGAGACAAAAAATATACAGATAAGAACACATTTAGAATGAAATACACGCCGTTATCTCTGAAATACAGCTTGAATTTTAAGCTAACTCTCCCGTTGTGATGAAATGGGGGAACAGAAAAAGAACAGCAAATGTAAATTGTTCCCGAACGGAGGTCATGCGTGTAAACTTCGTAGAGCTTTGTTTTTCTAATGAATATATCTTCCCTCGCTTTCTGATGGCTACTAGGAAAAAGCAATGGAAAACCTGTCATTTCCATTTATTATAGCAACCCTGTTGTGAGACAGCAAAAAGACAACACTTTTAGCAAGATAAAATATTACCCATAACAATGTATCAGTGGAGTCTGCCAACATTATGGGTATAGAAATGAATAAAATACGATTCTAGGGAAAAAAAAGTAATAGCTCAGGAATTTCCGAAACAATTCTTAAAATAAAGGAATTACTATTACTCTTAAAGCAGTTCCAATTCCCTCTAACGAATGTCTAGCTAAGTATTTTGCAAGACTGTGACCAAAATAGACGGTCAGTTATTATCTTAATTAATCCATCCGTCGATTTTCGCGACTTGCGTCTGCTGACCTTGAGACTTGTTAGTATATTAAATACTATAATCTATATCTTAGGAATTTTACAAACGCAAAACATATTCAAAAATATGTTGTACAAAATTTAAATATATTTAGTACCACTTAAGTAACAAGAAAAGTTGGATTAGATAATGATTAATTGCAATTAAAAATATTGATCAGTAACTGAATGAATCGAAAATGTCACATAAAATAAAAACTGATAGATTAAACTCAGTAATTTTCATACTAAATTCAGCAGAGTAAATAATTTTATGACGATTTGTTCTGCTCAAATAGCTAGTTTACCTTTACATGTACACTTAGTACATTTATTTTTGCAACTGTCGTACTTTATAATAATCTCGTTGAAAACTAGTTTTGAAAAACAAACCTTGTGGATAAATGTATGGTAATAAGGCAAAAGGTCACTAAATTCAATCAGCAAGATTTTTAAAAAAAACAGAAGAAGAAAAAAGAAAAAAAAATCCAGATAAATTTTAATAGAGCATTAACATCGTGCTTTTAGCAGTCTGAAATATAGTCCTCGCAGACGAGAAATCTGATAAATAGTGATGAAAAAAAATTATTTTTACCGAATGGGTATTCAAATTTACCAAAAGCTTAATATAAGTTTAAACACATTACATGTACAAAAAAGTATAAATTAATAAGATTATTCTATTTGACGTTTGTAAAAGAAGTAAACTAATAAACACTTCACATTATAATGCTTAAAATCTCCAATACTTGCCAAATAGACTCAGAAAAATTGAATTTAGAAACCATTAACATTTGAAAACGGTATTTCAAATAAGACTTTTCGCAGAAAATCATTTATTTTCATCACAACCAAACTCAAACTTAAAAAGGAATACTAGACAACTACAGCCTAATTACATTTTAATTTAATTTTGCATCCATCTAATAACAGAAATGCTAATTGCACCGAAGCACTAATGACATTTTAACCTCTCATCAACAGAAACCTTCCAGCAGACGATACCAAGTATACAAAATATATATTACACTTCCGCCAAGTATTAATTTAAATTGTAAGTACTCAGTGAAAGCAGATTTCATTTGCATGCGTTTTCTTCTTCAATGTTTCATATTTAGATGAAAAGTTAGAAAGCAGGTTTGATATGTTGTAACAAGAGGGTTAGAATGAATTGGGTAATTAACGTCATGTATGTGAAGTCTTTCTCTGCCGTGGAGTTTCCAAGATCTTTCAAAGGGAATGTTTCCCTCCTTTCGTTGCATTTCTTTCAGCTTTTGTCTCCCACATCTTAGGCTTCCTCGCATTTTTGCTAAAATAAGATTCGCCATTTTCAAAGGGGAGTGGATAGGTTATGACAAGTGTAATTTTCTGCAATATAATCTTTCCTTAACGCCTCAATGGAGGCTGGAAGATGTGGAATTCTTACGCTTAGACGACACTGAAGATAACGATTTGAGATATTTATGACTGCTTCTTTCTTTGTATGAAAATAAACCAGTCCTGAATTTCCTGAAGAGTTATAGTTTGCCCCAGCATTTGAATATCCATTTAAAGGAGAAAAAAGAAACTTACAGTTAAGGCTCATCAAGTAAAACAAATAAATAGTATGCGTATTTTCAAATAATTGTGGAATCTTCTGCTAGGCAATGCTGTTTGCAGATCAACTCAAAAATTACGGCGGCATGCTTTTATCTTAATGGGGGGTCATTTGAAAAATTTTAAAAGTATTCTTTTCTGAAAGAACATGCTAAAAACATAGGATCTGACCATTTTTTAAATAATTTATTTAAGTTTAATATTTTTAAAAAATTACTTAAATCATTGTGCTTTCATTGTTTACACTTCTATCGTGTGACATCACAAATGATGAAATGCCATTCAATGTAGCCATTCACAGAACAAAATATATAATTCGCATCTTTACTCACGTGTATTGGCAACGATATGCTTGATAGCAAACGTAGAGCACAATTTTAATTCGCTGCTTGATTATCAGAACGTGGAAACGTAGTAGAAAGATGCGCCAAATTGCATCACTTGTGACGTCTTAAAGATCACGCCTTGTTTGAAAAATCGGACATTTAAAAAAATTAATTAAAAAAAAAACCTGTTGGGAAAATGAAAGTATTTTCTGGGTCCATGTAATTTTTTTTTTTTTTTTTGCTCATTCTATCCATTTCAACGACTAAAAGTAGACTTTTGACTGAAGGAACCCACTTTATTCAACAGCGAGATTTCTTACTTTATGCAGCGTTTCTCAAATTGTGTTTCGCGGAACCGTGGGTGCCACGGACATTAATCAAGGGCCCCGCGTTCTTTTTTCAACACAAAATAGTAGCATAAAAATCGATGAAAATAAGTAGTGAGTGAAGCATATATGTGATCAGTCTGAATGAATAGCGGAGAAAATATCGAAATCAATTGGCTTATCCAATAAAAATTAATGAATAGCAAGCTCATTTTGGAGTAATTGTGGAATCTTCTGCTGATCAGCTCAACTCAAGAATTAAAACAAAATCATTAAAATTCAACTGTTATTTTTTAGTTTATGGAATGAAATGTTAGTAGGGTATGGTAATGATGAACACAAAATGAGGACAACGACGCGAGATATTTATGACATTATTTCACTTTTTGTGTTTAAAAAGTAACATCTAAATTCCAGAACTGTTATAACTTAGTCGATAAGTTAACAGCCTATTCAAAGGAAAAAAATATTAAATAAATAATGACATTAATAAATATTTTACAATAACTGCAGAATCGCCTGCTGCGACGAACTGCTTACAACTTAACCTCCGGAATGAGAACAGAGTTCAATAATTGCGACTCAATGGCCAGATTGTCACCCGATAGACTGGATATTTCGTTAGTGGAGCTCCTAATCATGAGCATTTGTTTTTAGTTTTTCTACAGGGAATTGTTCCTTAAATTAGTACTTAATTTAGTTACTCAATTTAGTGATTAAAGAAAAAGAGCTATCTTTCTCAATAAAATTTATAGATTATCTTATAATTTGTGATGAACAATGAATATTTTTGTCTACAACATCTCTAAATATTTTATAAAATTATAAACACAAACTAAATACTTTATCGTATCTATTTCCGAATAAAACTGTCAGCTGTTAGAAATCGCTGCAACTGATTACGATATTTAAATATAATTCCTTAAACAAGGAATTAGCTTCAAAATGTTTTGTTACCTCCTCATATATGTAATAGCCAATGATCAAGTAACTCTCCTTACGTCATCAACAATGAAACTTGCCCCACGACATGATAATTTGATAATGTGTTTTGGTAATGTTTAACGTGCAGGAAAAAAGCTTATTGTGAGAAGGATCTGGTAACTTAACTGTTTTACTGGTAAGACTGCGTCATTTCAGGGGAATGTAGAAACGAAAAAGTGATCAACAATGAACGCTATCTACTGGAGTTTAGGGTTAATCCCCTGGAGTTAGGGTTAAAATGTCAACCATCAAAATATCACCAAACAGGCAATTCCTTCGTTTAAATGTAGAAGCAATTTTCACCCGTCATATCTTGACGGGCGAGTTTCTAATTTTAAATATATTTTTCATTAAAACACACTACATATTTAGAATGTTGGAATAATTTGTACTGAGAAGCTTGATATTCAGACACGATAAGTGTTAGCTTATCCGTTAAAGAAATTACCAAAGTCGTACGAAAAGTCATAAAATACCTACTTCAAGTAAGTTTTAATTTTTGTCTAATTTTCTGAAACATCTTTAAAAAAATGAATTTCATATGAAAAGTGTGATTTCTTATAACTCTTACGTTTATTAGTGTTTTTTTTTTTTGGTACAGGATTTTGTAAAAGTTTTAAATAACAAAGCGTAAAAAATAGGATATATTCGTCGTTTTCTTCTTTGACGCGAAACAAACTAACTTTAATGATGTATATGAAAATATATTTAGTTGTGAAAAAGATGTGTATTTCTTTGCCCGAAAATCAACTTTAAGTGAAATGAAACTCAGCATAATGTTACAAAAAATGTATTTCGCCTCGAGAACAGTTTTTTTAATGTTATCATAATTAAATCGGCAAGTTAATAAAAAAAGGGATCTCCAAGTAACATAAAACTAAATGACGAAATGCACAAAAAAAAAAAAAAAAAAAAAAAACCCGGAATTTTAAAAAAGTTTAACATTTTATATTTGAGAGTCTGTGGCTGAATTACTCTTTGACAAACTTTTAGGTTATCTAACGTGAATTAAATATAGATTTCCATAAAAAAAAATAGTTAGATTTTTACTCAAAATTTTCAGATTGTGGTTCAAGAGGTACCTAAGGACAATTTAGTATAAACCTATGCATATAATGTCTCAGGAATGTTAAGCAAAATACTACAACAAAACTTGTTAACAAAAGTAAATCGAAACAAAGTGATGTACTTTATTTTAACAGTAGCTTATGTACAGGTTAAACCAAACAATATCTGACGAGGGCTGGAAACAGCAGCAAAAGTTGTAAAAGAACCGGCCACCCATGCTATAAAAGAAAAATCTATTTCCAGTGGTGGAATAGAACAGATGCGCCTAGAGGGCGTTAGGAAAACCCCAAAACCCCTCGCATTCGAAAGGTGCTATAGAAGCCTTTATAGCAGTTTAATGGCACATCCACCCTCCTCTTCTTCGGTACAATGACAGAATCCTAAACGAACCTTAAGAAATAGAACTGCTTTTTTTTTTCCTCTGGAGCATCCCAGACCGGATGCTCCCCCGTAGAATGGATCCCAATGCTCCTTTTCATCCTGGCTCCCGCTCTTCCCTTTTCTCTTCAGCATCACTAGATCTTTTCTTCACTGCCCTATGCTCTCTACTGTAATTGTTACATTCACAGCAAAATTCTAACTTTGCTTCATTTAGAGTATGATTTTGCTGCAACAAGTGTGTGAATGTATGACTAGAAATTTTATTCTCTCTAAAGTTGAAGTTCAAAATACTTTTTTTAAAGCACAAATGCGCTATAATGGAGTGGAACAAAAATAAAAATTTTGGATATTATCTACAAGCCTACCTTTGCTCCATATGGTATTATAAAAACTGACAAAGTGGAAAAAAAATTGGTGAATTAGTCAATATTTAGAAGTCTTGAAGATTTAGCACATAAATATATTGATTTAACACGGATAAAGTGGAGTTTTTACAGAAACATAGTTATTTTTTGGTAAAATAATTTTACTAATGATATAATTAAGTGTAAAAATATTGTGAAAAATGTATTTTACGATTACTAACGTCAAATTACAAGTTTTACACGAACTTTCTGTACACTGTAATACATTTTCACACTGTCTAAACTGTAATACAATCTTAAACTTTGTCGCAAACCCCTTACATATTTCAATTAAACCAAATTTTGGTTTAGTAATTTCGTTTGCTTAAAGAAACAAGGGAAGTAATGTAGAAATAAATATGCTCCTCTTTTAACTCGTTCACATAAATTTAGACCGTTTTGGAGCATTTTATTGAGTGAAATTAATAAAGTTAGAAACTATGAAATCATTTGGTCGTCGTTACAAAATTTTATAAACTTCATTTATTCTCAATGTAGTATATGTCTGCGTAATGCTCGTACTTCTTCCATGCATTTTAAATCATCTGAATAATAATTATATAATGAACAGCATTTTAAAATAAAGGTGACAGGAAAGATAATGATTCAGTTCCTCTAGATCAAGTACGTTGTTTCATAGACGAAAACTGTATATAACAGCATAAAAAAGCGAAATGGGGAGTGAAATCTGGAGAAGATTTCTCCAAATTAGAAATGTCCAACGATGCTCAAACACCCAGTACATTGCGCACATATAACAATAAATAATTTAAAATCATATTTGACAATGAAGAAAAACACTAAACCAGTGTAATATTTTAGAAACTCTCTCTCTCTCTCTCTCAAGCCTCTTTTTACAAACTATTGTTGAAAGAATTTTATTTGCCAATGCTGTAAACGAACTAGCTTCGAAAAAAAAATCCTCATTTTTTTTTCTTCTACTAAAAGTTCTTGTAAACATAGACTAAAATATGAAGGACAATTACCATTAGTAAATATTTCAAAAACGCAAATAGTAGGCATGAGCGTTTTAACTGCATTTAATATGCCAACCGAATATTCTGTGCCTAAATGATTAAAAAAAAAGTTACTGATTTTTTATTGTGTTTTTTACAATTACATTTTTTTAAAATATCGGCTCGGAATCGGAGTAGTATAAATTTGGCAATTTTTAGGGTTGGAGTGGGAACCAGCGACTAAACTGTCAACTGTCTTGGCTGTTAGCTGTCCTGAATATGTCATTATAGAAACTAATTTGCATAAAGCCTCCATGCCCATTACACAACCAGCTTTTTTACCTTAATTTTACTTTGTTGAAAAATAGTGAATCCAGTTATTTGACTCTCCAGTTTTTTTTTTAGAGCTTTCCAAAGTTTTAAAATAGCTTACCTCATAGAATAAATGTTGAATTGGAGATGAAAACCTCTCCCCCTCCGTTTTCCTCCTGCATAATCTGAATAATCAAAATGATTTCAAAAATTATCTTTCCTTACTGATTGCCTTTGCAGTAATATGATTAAATATCGTGTTTTGCCTTGAAATATTTTCAATTCAAATTACAAATACATTTTTTTGTTTTATACAATTATTAACACTTATGTGATGATAGTATGCAGCACAAATTTAACGAAGAAAATACGCGAAGTGTCTTCTAGTATGTGTGAGTATAATTTTCACTGAGTATAGTTTTTAAACTCAATAACACACGCGACCATTAGCTCATGTCGCTAACAGATGAACCCTTTTTTTACCTCTTCAAATATTCATTACTACTTACAGGGCTTTCAGTTTCATGACAAATTATTCACACAGTTAATTGCAATTAAAAACAAGTTCTGAAACCATTAATTAAACGAGACAGCTGATGCAAAAAGAAGTGTGTGAAAAATATGAGTGCTTGGAAAATTCCATCTCATTTAAACAAACTTTAAATCCATCACGGACACACAGATTCTGTGAAAAACCAACTCTACGAACAAGACTTCCATTGACGAAATTCTGAAAGAATCTTCAACACAACTTTTTTTATCGTGATTTATTTCCTAAACTCCCAACACTTCCAGTGGTGCTGTTTTTCAAACTGCGCTAATGAAGTCCCTAAATTGCGGAAATCACGTCCTGCGAATTTGGAGGTATGGATGCATCATTCTCAAACCTGCACCAGCAAGAAGTCTTCACCACAAAGTACTTTGTCAAAATGACAATTGCTTGTCTTTTTGCTGAAAGAGCGGTACTGTTGCCATTCCCCTTTCCCAAAATACTCGCTTTTACTTTCCGACCTGCCGTTACGGAATTCCTTCGCCAGAGACTGCATTACTACTGTCACAGAAAGAAACCGAAGATCGTTAACCGCGACATTTATCTAAGTAACGGGGAAATTATTTTCCCCCACTTTTTTTACCCTCCTTTTCAAAGATGGAGATACCGTCGCTAACGGAGTAGGCGTAAATGTGCTTTAATGGGAACATCAATACGGGAGAATTAATGTTTATGAGCTTCTGGGACGAAATTAGAAATCATTTTGAAATAAAATTGTTCTAGTTCTCACATTTGTAGTCGGTCATGTTGCTGCAACTACCATTATATGCAAGTACTTTAAAATATCCATAATGTTTGGAAGATGAAAACTAGTTTCTATTTTGTGAAGTAAAATAAATTGCTTAAAAACAAGCAGTACGCCTTTAACCAGAAGACGTAAGACATCTAAATGCTTAAAATATTGCAATTTATTACTACAGAATTTAACATTTTCAAACCAAAATTCAGAATTAGCTTCTAATTTGCAAGTTATTGGATTTTACAATTAGCTGTGTACAGTGTTGCCAGGGGCGCCCCGAATTTAGATTTTTGAGAGGGCGAAAATTCTCAATTTGCCGAACATATTTTGTGGATTTTATCTCCAAAATTTGTCGAAAGAGGATAATTTAACCGAATATAATTTCAAATTTTGCGAAGGATGATAATTTTGCAGAGTAGAATTCCAAATTTTGCAGAGTTATTACAATATTACCAAATCATCAGACAAAATGTGCCAAACCATGAAATTTTTCGGAGGAGGTCACAGTGACCTCCCGTGACCTCCCATCGGGATGCCCCTGAGTATTGTCAGTTTTTATTGCGAAGCAAAAATTAAAAACTGACATTATAGCTCTAACAGCAGGGTAAAGGACTGTTTCTTTTGAAAAATAATAAAATGAAAAAAAAAAATTGCCGCAGATAAAATCTGCATGGTTTACTTGCGTTAAATAACTATTTACATATAAGTGCCAAAATTCAACTGTTAAAGTTTAGTTCTTGTTCAAACGTTTTTTTTTCTTTTTTTTTCTTTTTTTTTGAAAATTAGTTTTAAATAGTCATAATTTATTGATTTGTGCCCTGAGTCACAAAAATATTATTTTACGGTGTCTAATCAAATGCTTTAAATACACCTTTTTAAACCTTCAGAAAAATCATTTTAACGAACAATTTGCTTCTAACTTAATTTCCAAAATGTGGTTTTAGATTAACCTCTCTGGATTTATTCCGTTTAACCAACAAATTTTCAATCTTCTTCTCCAACTCTCCAACGGAATTTTCTTCTCCCCTGAGTGCATTCACACTTTATTCTTTTCTTCTAAACCGACTGCGTCTAACCCCAAGAAAAATTTTCTTTCTTCTTTCCACCAATTTGTGCGTTACAGACGACTCCTTAATTAAAATACTACTTTTATGCCAGAGCCCTGATTCATTTACGTAAGACGGTGTGGGAGCATAAGCTCTGTGTAAAAGAAAACTGTTTAGAAGAAACCGAGCGAAGTGTTCTTCCGAGACAAGAATTAAATTAAATATGCAAAAAGAATCTCAAGGAGATCTCCAAAAAATCTGTTTCGTTAAAGAAAGTCATAATGAACTCTTTGAAGCTTTCGGAATAAAAACAGATATTCACTTTGGAAAAAATGAAGCCCAGAAATTGAATTGCTTGCGCACTTACAATGGAAAGTAGGTGGAAGTAGTGATAAAATATACCGACTAGGAGTTCTTCTAAAGATTACAGATTCTTAAAGAAAAGAAAAAGAATTCTGCGGTCATGGAAAAATGATCAATAAGCTCACAGCTTGGTTTTAAAATTCGGGAAAGGGATTTCGATTGTTTAAAGTTTCTTTTAAATTGCATATTTAAAAAGAGAACTTTTATTGTTACTATTATTATTATATTTCATTGCGCATTGAAATTAACCACATTTTAGTAACTTCTTACAGTTTTGAAAAGTAGTTTGACTATGTTAAAGTAGTCTTATGAAAGAAATATCAGAAATCGCATAAATGATGGGACAACATATTGCTCATTTGCAGGAAGTGTGCCACAATGGGGTAGTTTCCTTCAGTCAAAAGTACTACTTTTAGTCACAGAAATTGATAGAATAAGAAAAAAAAAGGGACCCAGAAAATACTTTTATTTTTCCAACAGTTAGTTTTTAATTATTTTTTTAAAATGTCCAATTTTTCAAACAAGGCGTGGTATTTATGTCGTCACAAATGATGCCTTTGGCGCATTTTTCACTGTGTTTCCACGTTATGATAATCAAGCAGCGAATGAAAAATTGCCTCTACGCTTGCTATTAAGCATATCGTAGCCGGTTCACGTGAGTAAAGATGCGAATTAAATATTGTGCTCTTCTGAATGGCAACAGTGAATGGCATTTCATCATTTGTGATGTCATCGGCAGAAGCGTTAAACAATAAAAGTGCACCGATTAAAGTTTTTTTTTTTTAAATATTAAACTTAGTCAAATTATTTAAAAAATGGTCAGATACTATGTTTTTAAGAATACTCTTTCAGAAAAAAAAAACTTTTAAAATTTTGCAAACGACCCCATTCGAAGAAATGAAATTTTACAGGAGAAGCGTTTAATATTGAACTCTTCAGGCAATTTGCATTAAGAAAAGTAAGTTTGCTAGGCTCTCCAGTCCGTAATATTAGAACAAAAGTCCTTATTTTCCAAAGAAGATGACGTCCTTTGAAGGCCTTTAAGCGAAAAAAAAAAAAAAAAAAAAAAAACGAAAATTAAGAATTTTGTATTATGACACTCTTCTTCGAAACGAGCGATATGTCTTTAAATTAGTAAAATATGTGAAATACACCTCCAGCTCAGTCATTTCCAGCCGAGGACTGCAATTTCGTGCTTATTAGCACTTTGTTTCGCACTCTTGGCTTCCTTAAGAGGTTTTCCATCTCCAACTCACTTTCCTATGCCGGGCTGATGAGTGCTAATAAGCACGAAACTCCAGTCCTCGGCTGGAAATGACTGAGCTGGCGGTGTATTTCACGTATTTTTGCTTTAGCCCTGGCTAATGGGCGGTAATTTACTGAATAGTAAAATATGGTTTACTTAAAATTAATTTCAGAATTCGGTTACACATTTTATGTCGTGACCAATGACAGTATATTTTTTACATTTTATATGCGTTTAGTTGTGTTTGAAAATAATCATTTTGCGGCATATGTATTAATAAAAGGACCCCTTTTGGATTTCTTTATTATGTGTATACATTTTCAAAATATAATTTATGTAGCCCCAAGTTTCTGACTAGGCTGACAGGGCTTCTCGTCCGCCCTGGAATAACTCCATCTCGAGCGTTTCACTGCATTAAAAAAAACTTAATATATGTATATAATGCCTCACAAAACATTTATCTTGAAGAATATGTAACTATTTATACTTGAATAATTGAATCGAACTTTGTTCTTTTGAACTTTAATAGATGCGAAATACAATAATGTGTTTTCTTTCCGAATAAAGTTTTTTTCTTCATTTGAGACAAAACTCATTATTTAAAGTCTGAATCATGATCATGTTTAATACTATAGTTTCTATATATAAAAAAAAAAAAAAAAAAACAGAAGAACTGCAGATATGCAGCAATGAGAAGCAGAGGGATGTAAGCCAAAATCAAAATATTGGAGATAACCAGTACAAATACTAGGTGAACTTCTCTCCTGTCTCGGGGCAAGATATAATACTAGTAGCCCTGGTTGGTGCTGTTGCAGAGCATGATATAGAAACACGTTTCAATGAAAGCCTACCTAGAACGTTATCTTTAAACGCGTTTTACTTAAAACTTGAAAATGTCCAATTATATTCCATTGCTTCTCGCTGCCTCATCTGAGGTTTAGAAGAATATTTTAAGCAATATCAACAAATAAAATTTAGGAGCCATAAAGTAGAGAAAATTTACAGTAACAAAAGTTTACAAGTAAAAACTTTATCGATATTTATAACTCATGTAAAAATAAGGTAGGAAGAGAAGTACATTTACCATAAACCACTATAGTTTGCATTTAAATTTAAAAATAGGAGTCATTAAAGCATCGAAGAATCAATTCATTGCGTGAAATTGTTAAGTTATTTTTCTGCGAACGTATTGGTAAATTTTATATAGATATCTAAATGCAGTTGCATGATATCAAAGTATAATGTAAACCGAAAATCATAACGAGAATTTAATTATTTTAACTGTACTTATTCACAAATCAAGTGAAGTTTAAGATCCTAGTGTCGAACATTTTACATGAAACGTTAACTAATATTTGTAGAATGCATCAACGTAAAAAGAAATGTAATTGTATGAGGATATCATTATGTTGCTTTCGGTGACTCAGTAGATACTCGTACTATGGAGATAAATTACAGTGTTTTAGATCTCACTGACTGCAGATTAGATTGTGTGAACGTGTGTGTGTGCGTGGGGGGGGGGGAGGAAGGGTGAATACGTTTTCTCCATTAGGTGCAAGTAAAAGAAAGTAAAAAATTTAGTTTCACTGTCACGGCATAAGCCATTTTATCTGCAATAAATTTACTAACAGGGCGTGCCAAATACATTAAAATTTTAATGTCTCTCACATATATCTAAATTAGAAACCAAACTCTGAAACAGCTAAAAATGCCTGAAGGTCTCAAAGCAATGTATGTGATTTCACGTCTATTTTGAACTCATCACACTTCGAATACTTGCATCAAAAGAAAACGCCGATAGCATATGCCAATAATAACATCACATGACTACAAAGAAAGCGGAACGCCATTGCGATTACGGTTCTCAAAATTAGCTTCAAATCTCACAAAACTAGCATTTATGTTCCTACCCCAAAATAGCCGATAGCTTTTCTTGGAGCCAAAAAGACGATCTTTTACGTTTGACGGAATCTTTTGATCTTTTCGGCTGCACCTGTTTCGTAAAGGGGTTTGTTCTGAGGGGGTGTACGGACAAAAATGAAGCCATTTTTGCTCACGAATATTGCTTCTGTTAGATTTCGAGTGTGATAAGAGACTGGAGCTTCTATTTAAGAGAAGTTGAGATCTGGAAGATAATATTTTGGAATATTTTCTTGAATTTTCTTACTCTATTCTAATGTGTGACCATGGAAATATATATTATTAAAATAAGATTACACCATGTATTTAGCCAAGCATAGAGATTTAAATGCCGGACGACTAAGAGTCTTGGACCAAAATTTATTTGGAACTGTGCTGCTTTTTTTTCTTCTACCGAAAATTTGGATTTCGTTTTTACTTCAGTTATATGATTTGACATCAATGATGATTCTCATCGTGATAGTGCTAAGAAATGGTATTGCACGAAACGAGAATTATAAACTGATTTGATCTCTTAATTTTACAATGTCACAGTCAATTAAAACTTCCTGCTAGTAGTTAATGTGAGCGATATTCACTTAAAAACTGTTACTGAGGTTTTTAAAGGTGCGAAAGACACGATTAATTTGTAACTGCAGTTACGAAACCAAAACCTATTCTAGTGTCATACACTTCACTAATGACACATTAAAAAATAAGTGGAATCGAAAATTTTACAAAATATAGGGCAAAAAAAAAACTTTTTTTTTTTGGTTTAACGGAACATAAAATCATAAAAATTAATTTGAATTTTGACGTCTTGAATTCAAATTATGCTTTTCGCAATCACGAATGTGTGTGTGTGTGTGTGTATGTATGCGTGTGTGTTTGTGTCCGTGTGCAGGCATGTGTGCGTGTGTGTGTACGTGCGTGTGTGTGCGCGCGTGTGTCTGTGCGCGTGTGTGTGTGTGCGTGTGTATGTGCGCGCGCGCGCGTGTGTGTGTGTGTGTGCGTGTGTGTCTGTTGTGTGTGTGTGTAGAACATGGACGTAGCCTGGAGACGCTGCTCGCTAGAGCAGCAGCATCGGGAGGGGCCAGTCGACGGTGGTATTGCAGAGGCAGGCGGGAGGAAAATAAAATCATAGAAACATCAAAACAGTCAAATGAGATCAATACGCAATGTGATTGCTCAAAAAGAAATAGACAACTGCCAAATATGAAAATAATTTAAAAAAAGAAGAAGAATTAGCCATACTTACACTAAGAACTCTTTTTGAATATAATAATTATGATGATTTGAATATATGAGTTTCTTTATTTAATTATCCTTTGACTATGTTTTAAATAAATAAGGTATTTGATTGTGTTTTTTACATCGTTAATTTTGATTACTAGAACGTAATACTGAGATGCTCAATCACTTTGGTAGTTGTTCCACGGAAAAGGTTTCTATTTCGTGAACCTATTCCTATCATAATTTTAATTTGATAAAAATCTGAAATTTTTTGCTGTTGTCTCAAGGTACAAATACAGTAGTATTTATGTTACTGAAGCGTAATAAAAATATGCTAAAAAATACTTAATTAGTTTACAGCCAATGTTGGTGGCACTGTAGCAGTCAGCAAATTTTCTGTAAATTTCACAAGGATCTGTTTATAACAGCCCTGTGAATATTACAGCCCACTGCTGTAAATTTCTCACGGTTTCTGTTTTTAATAGTGCTGTTAATATAGCACCATACTGCTAAGCGTGGAGCAAAAATATTTTTAGAAGAAACCTGTTACAAACGGTAATCCCAGTTTTCCTGATATAGATTTACATAAAAGAATTTACAGCCCAAAAATGGGAAAGCTCATGTAGATGAAGGATGAGAATCAATCCCACTGAATCAAGCATACCGAACTGTAAAAAACATAGCGTATGTTTTCGAAATTTTTCATTTCCAACAACTTTAATAAGTACAATTAAGCTAAAAAAGCTAAATAAGTAAAGAATCAATTCGTATTTTACCTTTTAGAACGTACTTATACTTTTCAGTTCAAATCTTAATTCATTTTCCATGTGTTTTTCTTCGTTACAAAGAAAAACAAAGATAAAAATAAGCATACAACGCAAAATATAAAAGCAGCTTTTTTTACCCTTAATTTCAATCTCCCCATCTAAAGAGGGATTTTTGTCTTTGCAGAGTTTGAATTCCGCCTCTTTAATTCCCTATTAACAAGCTTGGCAAAAATCCAAATCACTGGGCAGAATTAATTACAACATTCACTGTGGAAGGGAAAGTTAAATATATTTAAAACTTAAGAATTAATTTTTCTTCATTTTCATCTTTTAAGCTTTAATCGATGCCGAGATGGGGGTTCTCCTATCGCTATACAATTATGTTTTTTTTCTTTAAATTTGGCAAAATGTATTTCCCGAGTAAAAGTTTGTATCTCTTTTGCCGTCTTTTAATTAGATTTCTTACATCTTTTACTTTAAAATTAAAAGGGATGTCAGTTTCAGATGAATATAAATATCTGGAAATATGAAATGAGTGTAGGAGAGGAAGCCAATAATAATGCATTAAATTAAAAACATACTCTTATCGCTCTTCTTTTGAGGTATGACTTTTGGTGTTGTAAATAACGTCATAGGCCTTTTTTTTAAAAATTATTTATTCCATATAACTAAAAATCCAGTATTTCGCCGCAAGCTCGCTAGCTCTAATTTGTTTAATTTTTTGGATAAATGTTTATTTTCAAATAAGTTTAATAAACGTTTTCTACCATATCGTACATTTTGAAATGACAAAAAAAAAAAAAAAAAAAAAAAAAAAAAGAAAAAAAAAACCGTTGCTCAAAGATTCGTCACAGTAACACGTACGATCTTAGTTTCGTTTGTATATAGTTTCCTTCTTTTTAAAATTAATTTTCAGAAGAAGCACAAGGAAAGTAAGGGAATTTGTGGCAGATTACTGGGCAGATTACTGCAGACACGTGTTTCGGCGTTACAAGGAACGTCTTTTTCTGCGCAAAAGAAATAAGCTTATGAATGAAAAGGATGTATGATTACGGATGTCTTTTTATCCAATAGCTCATTGAAAAAGACGTACCTTGCAACGCCGAAATACGTGTCTGCAGTAATATGCAATTCGTGCTTTTTGACGTTGACATTTCTCACTAAACAAGATGTCAGTTTTGAAAACCTTAAGTTTTACGATAATTTTTTTATTCTGCGTGGTTTAAAATATGCATTTTTATCCGCTTTAGAATAAATCCATACACTTAAATTTTGATTATTATAAAAGACTTCAAGTAATATTTAAAAAACAAAAGGCTGAGTAATACAATGCAAAAATAGTAGAAAAAAATGGCATCTCTTCAGGTAAAAAATCACTGAAAAGAAGGGAGGGGATAGGAATCACAAGACAATAAATTTGCTCTCGTAAGCACGTTTGATTGATTCAACTTAATCGTTTTCCACTTTAAACAATGCCCATCTCGGAAGCATCGTATTCCCTTCCGGTGCAATTTTGCTCCAGATTCGTTGCCGTTAACTCCGTTAAGAAGAAATATTTCAAAATGAAGGTCATTTGAAGTGGCAGTTCTTTTATATTCTCCCTATCTCAATGCATACAAATCGGTTATTTAAGAACAACCATTTGATCGTCTCTTGTTTTTTTTTTGCGTTCGGAAGCACTGAATCCACCTGAGGCGCATCCCCCGCATTTATTATAATTTATCCCCAGTTCTTGCATTCGATTTATTGACATTAAGGTTTTTTTAACTTATGCCCAACGTAGGTAGAAGGAAATGAGCAAATATATGCCTATTGCTATTTTTGTGCAATATTATTTACTTCTGTGTCGTGACTTGTAGGGAAAAAATAGCTCTACGTGTCGTAAAAATAATCTTAATAAAAAAGAAATTGATAAACTTTTTCCTGGTTCTGAAATTTATTAATTTATGAACAATTTTGCCTGAATAAAAGGTTATATGTAATTATGTAAGGGTAATTTGATATTTATCATCAATGCCTTCTGGCGATTGTTGCTGCTTTTGCTCCTGTACGTGTACAGATGAATTTAGTTGTTTCAAGCTCATGTGCTTTGGAGTATTTTAGTGATTTGTTTACCGTTTTCGTTGAGCATTTTATTTAATATTTTTGGATGCTCTATGTCCAGTTTTCGGCGTACTTCAGTAACTTAGGGCGGGGGAGGAGAAAGGTGAAGAATTCTTGATAAATACATTAATAGGTGATATTAGGGCAATTCCATTTTAACAGACGCAGGAATCATTGTTCAAAACACCCTGCAGAAACTTCAAATATAATAGATACTTGTTTCATGGTTTGAAGTTTACAAAAAACTAAAACTCTACTTCTATGACATTCAATTACGTTCTGAACAACATATTTTTTGTCTTAGTGTCAGACGTATCTTATCAGACGCATCCTACTATAATAAGATAACAAAAACTATAAACGGCCTTTTGAAAAATAATTAAGGCATAAATTACTTTCTATCTATTTCACATTAAAAAAAAAACAATTAACGTTTAAAGAATATTGTGTACACAACGCAATGTCAAACACGTATTGTTTTTTTCCATCTGATTGCAGTTTAATTATGACCTTAAAATTAGTTTGACACATGAGGGGTCGCTGGAAATCGATGTTGCTCTTTGAGGGGGTTGATAGTTCGTAAAACTCTGACAGTTTGTGACAAGGGAGAGAGAGGGAGTCACAAAAAAAGTGACAAAAACACTAGATGTCACATGTACCGAGGGGAGCGGCGGTGAGGTGAAGTGTGACAGAGATAGGGGAGGGGATTTGGGAAGCCTTGATGGGAGGTCACTGTGACCATCCTATCATTTCCTTATTTGGAAAGTTTTACGACTGTCTGACGATTCGGCACAATATTCGGCAAAATTATTATCATTCGGCAAAACTCGGATTTCCGTTCGGCAAATTGAGAATTTTCCCCCCTCCGGGTGTCCTGTAAATAAGACGAAAATCTTTACTAATAATAAAGCTCATAGTCTCTCTGTCAGGATTTCTGGATGTCTGTGACGCGCATAGCGCCTAGACCGTTCGACCGATTTTCATGAAATTTTGCACAAAGTTAGTTTGTAGCATGGGGGTGTGCACCTCGAAGCGATTTTTCGAAATTTCGATTTTGTTCTTTTTCTATTTCAGTTTTAAGAACATTTTCCGGAGCAAAATTATCATAAGTCGGACGAGTTAATTACGAAATTATAATGACGTGGAATGGGAGAGTGAATGAACATAGCTAATTGGCGAGAAATTCATCATCCATTATTTGTAAATATACAGGAGAGCCAAAAGACCTTCTAATTTTCTACTACAGGCAAAGCCGTGCGGGTACCGCTAGTATTGAATAAAAGTGTGACCTCATTTATGGACAGTCCGGTAGAGAAACCGTCGCAGAACGAGAGATATTAAGAACATAATTTCCAGATCTACGTCTATAGTATGACTCGGTGCGTGAAACATGTGGGGCTTATCTGAAAAATACACTCCCACAACACAACCGGGAGATATGAACTAATAATAGGTTCCAAGCATAGCCCATTCATGACGCACTTAAAGTCTGTGGGTTCATCTGAATTGCTCCCGCAAGTCACGTGGTCCGAATATAGCTGAAATGGAGGGCGCGCATCAGCGAAATATTGATAACATTATTTTTGGATATACGGTGGCAAAAGTTCGAAACCATGTAGACATTTTTAAAGATATAAATTTTTGTAGCGTTACTAAGTACAAAAAAATATACCCTTAATTCATGAATAATAATAATTAAATAACAAACGACTAACCTGAACTGAAATTTTTGGGATTTGGGATATTCTCAATTTTCCGAAAGGAAACCTCAAATTTTGCAGAATGATGATGACTTTGCCGAATTGAATTCCAAATTTTTTTCAATTTTGCCAAATCGTCAAACAAAAGTTGTCGAATAAGGACATTTCTCGAAGGTCACAGTGATCGCCCGTGACCTCCCATCGGGGAGCCATTGCTTACACTTCTGTTTGTGTGATTAAACACGACATATAAGACAAAATGGCGTTGTTTCATAGATGTATAATAAATAAAAGACAATCGCGTTTTCGCATTGTTGGTGACACTGTGTGTAAATTTTAAACATCAAATACTCAAAAAGCAAAAAAAGAAAAAAACTACTCAATGTTAAAGTAATTTCTCTTTTATTAAATTGAAGACTACGAAATTGCTTTTTAATAAATTTGCTACGTAATAGATTTTTTTTAAAACAGGTTTTTCTTACTTTTTAGAAGAAAGATATCCACATAGTTTCTCCAGGATGAATACAAGACAAAAAGGGGGGAAAACATTTTTTTATACATAAGATAAGAATAGGGAGATACAGAACTTTCCTGTCATCTGAACATCAACCCAAACATGAAGTTAATACCGATAAGAAGGTGTAAGCGCTCAGATGTTATCACCACTTTATGACGAAGCGCAACTTTGTCAGCTACTTAAATGTCATTTTCGCTGTGTTTCGAGAGAGGTGATAATGTGTTCACTCTTAATCAGAATCTTACAGTGAGGGTTGAAGAGACAAATATCTTACTCGTAATCAAATATTGTTTGATCTATTTGGGCGGGTTTGACATTTTTAAGTGTATATTTTCAAATGTATAATTTTTTTATTCCAACTAAAAGATCATTGAGACTATACATCGTTAAATCGTGAGATTTAAAAAGTTATGTACAGGTTAAGGAAATAATCAAAAAATAAATTACGTACTTAGTAAGAAATGTGCGGTTTAATAAAGAAAAAATTAAAAAAAAAATGTTGGTATGCTTTTCGAAAACTTTTTAAAGCCGAAAAAGGGGGGAAATTTACATACTGCGAATAAGTTTAAAATTAAAAAAATACATAATAAATTTTTAAATTCTGTAAGATTTTATGAAAAATAACTACCGTATTTACGCATCTAAAGTTTACTTGCATTTTAAAAATATGCAAAACTATTAATACTTGCAAATAATGTTCAGTTCAAAATAAATTGTCAAGATAAGGAAAATCAAAGAATGATTTAAAAATAAACACATCCTTTAAATATAAAAAGAAAGTGCACAGAAATACGTACTTTATGTTTGAATAGTTTAGTTTTCGCAGAAACTTCAGCAATAGCTTCTGAAAATTATTATCGAGTAATAGCAACAAATCATGTAACCCGCTATCTGTCAATTGAAAGCTGAATAAAGAGTGAGGCAAATAAAAGTCAATAAACAATTTTGATATCGTAGAAAGGAGATATAGTTAAGACTGCACTTATTTCAGGTGAAAAAAAAAAAAAAAAACCTAAACATGAATTTTATAGCACAAATATAAACATTACTTACATCTTATCAATTATTTTTTTTTTCATTTAACTATATAAGTATGTAGTTCTCAATAAATGTACGCTTTGATAAAAGTAAAACATAACGTAAGGCTTTAATGTAATTAAAAGCGTTTCTTCAGATAAACTAAAAACCATTAATAATTTGTACCAGCTCAGGAAAAGAAAAACAAATCACGCTAACAAATGTGATTAAACTTGTTAAAAAACCATATAAGTATACATACTATAATAAGACTTAAAATAGATAAACTATATTATAAAAATCATATAAGTAAAAAAACCATATAAGTGTATAATTCTCAATAAATGTACGCTTTAATGAAAGTAAAAGATAACGTAAGGCTTTTAATGTAATTAAAATCGTTTCTTCAGATAAACTTAAAGTTACTAGTAATTTGTACCAGCTCGGGAAAAGAAAAACAAATCACGCTAACAAATGTGATTAAATTCAAATATACTTAAATGAGAAAAATGTAACTTTCACTATAGATCCGATACTCGCAACATTTTTGAAAAACTAAAAGGTAAGACTAAATATCATCAAAGATTACGTCTGCAGTAAATAATTTAAGCACAATTAATTACGCTTAGATAAGATTAATTAAATATATTACAGTTCGTGAATAAAATTTAAGAAATACTGGATTAGAAAAGCTACAAAGTTTACATCTATTAGAACTATGCAATTTTTTATTTGTTTGGAAGAAGTTTTACATGCATTTTTCAAGGCCTGAGAATAATTGAATGTTCTCAACAAATAAATGTAAAAGAATCGAAAACATCAAAAAGATCTTTTTAAAAAATATGTACAAGAAACAGCGAAGTTGCAAGTATGAATTAATGTCAGCCTCCCCGCAAGCACAAATTTAAACCCACTTAGTAACATTTATCAAAATATCGATTTTGTACGGTCAGGAAATTCACCGTAACGACTCCAGCTGGTTCTGTGGCTTAAGCAACGAAATTTAACGGCCATTACAGCACTTCAGTCTTCTACTAAAATGCTCCCTAAAGTGTTTACACTAATTGAAGATTGAATTTTGCGATATTTAGAACCCTAAATGTTTCGAGGCAAATCTAAAGATTGCTTTTGTTTTTAAAAGTTTGATTCGGCAATAAAACTTTTCTTTTCTTCTCAAGATGTTTCGTTCAAGAAGATTGATTGGTTTAGTTTGGAAAAAATTTGAAACGCGAGATTTTACTTTTGTTTTCCACTTAGGATATTATTTCGCTTTCGCTCTTTAAATTATCTTGAGTAAAACACGAAACAAGTAATTATTTGGACGAAATATAAAACCTGAACCGAACAAAACTCTCTACTGCTTGTTTATTAATCGAATGCCTAATTTCTGCAATATTCTTTTTTTGTCATTGTTCTGCAATCATTCTTAATATAACATTTTATTTTTTTAGTTTTTCAAAACAAAGGGAAATTTTTAAATTGTTTGTGTTGAAAATTTAACAAAACGTTTCAAATCAAACTGAAAGTTTTAACTGATTAATCGGCACATTTCTCTTTATATTTCATTTTTTTTCTTTTTTTTTGGAAATCATTTCCAATAATATTTTTAATTAGATTATACTGATCAAACAATGTTATGATCTGCTTGATTACAAACCAAGCTGAAAGTTTTAACTTATTAATCGGCACGTTTTTTTCTTTCTTTTTTTTCTTTTCCTTTTTTTCTGAAAATCATTTCCAATAACAATTTTAGTTAGATTACACTGCAGAAAATTTTTCTCATTGCATTTATGCGCTTTTGAGTTTTCTACTTTTGAGTTTTCTTCTATTTAAACACATTGGTCTGAATTAGTCGAGTGACGAACGGTTTATCAGTTGGGTCATCATTGAAAGTTTAATATACGTGACATATCTTATCATACGTTTATGTCAATTTGAAAAATTTATTTTACTGTTGAAATTAACTGAACATTTAAAAACGACGAAAAACGGTTCCTTCTTACAAGTAATACATCATCTCTTACAAACAATGCAGCGTGTTCCTTCATATTTTGAAAACCTGACGTTAACAAAAACATCTAAATTCGATAGAGATGATCAATTCAAACTCTATATTTAAAATATTTTAATATTGTCAAAAAATATAAATTTATGAGGTATTATTTCGAGCGCGGGTATATGATTAGACGTTTCTATTCTTTCGAGATATAAATTAGCTAATCAGCTTTCTTTTTCCATGATACGTCATCTTTTACATTTACTTCAAACAACCTATTGTAACAAAAATCAATCGCATGTATGAATGAAATCTAATTTAATTGATCATGTAGATTTCACGAGAAATGTATTGGCGTTACCCTTACTATAGTCTGATTACGGCAAATTAACTACAGACCTGAAATCATTATGCCTATTTCACACATCATGCTTAACTCAACAAAATTTTTGTTAGAAATTATTCCCTTATACAATCAGTAACATGTATTTAACGTAATATCCCGTATTCTAACCAGTATACAACGACTAAGTAATCTTAAACTAATCCAAAGCCTCAAGTTCAGCATCAAGTCGGTGCCTTTGTGCCCACATTAACTCTAAATTCCACGAAGCATATATAAACCAAGCACTTTTTTAACAAATGTAATATATTTATGTTAACACGTGAAAGCTTGAAAGATAACGGCTTTTAATGAAAGGAAGACTATTTTTAGTCAGCTAAAGTATGCATGCAGGCTTCTTTCGAGAAGGGTGTGCGAACAATGCCACCTGTAGAGATGGTGATGGACGAGTCCCTCCTGGATGCAAATGCTGTTTGCAAATTAACCCTCTTGGTGGTAATACCGAACATATTCGGGAAGGTCTATGGAGTTTAACATTGAGTGGGCGTGGTCCTGCCGACAAGAAAGTTGAAAGGAGAGGACCACACAGACGAAATGGTTCATGGGTGAGACAACCTTTGATCTGTTTAGAAATTATATTTCGCAGAAAAATGCTAGCATAAAAGTCATAAAAGCTTCAGAAAAAAAGGGACATTTTTATCTTTGCCATTTTCTAAGACAACAGTTATTTTTGCAAAGCATATTATAGTTGTGGAAACCCTAGCCTAGAAGCATAGAGAAGGCTACGCAGATCCTAATCAAAGCATTACGACGCTGCCAGGTCAGGTTTGCGCCAGTTACAGTTAAAGCGTATTCTGTGGACACGAGGTACATGATATTTATATGCAGAAGCATGCATATACTACGTTTAAAAAACTATGCTTTTACAGCTAGTTGAAATTACCACCCCGTTTTCTAGTACCATCGCCAGGGAACAGTGTAAGTTTGCCCCCCCCCCCCAAAAAAAAGAAAGAAAGGATAAGCAAACTTATACTTCCTCCTGTCCTTGTGAGTGTTCCATTGACAATGTTGGTTGAATACTAGCATACAAAATACAGAGTATACTTTTTATGGATAATAATATATATCAGCTGTTGGAGTTTCAAGACGAGGGTATTTCTTGAGGGTCCAAAGAAAACTTGTAGTAAATACAATCCTAAAACCATATGCGTAATTTTATAACTCGTTTTGAGATTTTATTGCTCTCTAATTTATTAAATGGAAGTCATTACATATTTATGTAAAAAAATAATTAAAATTACGTTATTCCTCTACAGTTAAATTGTTAAGAGTTTTCGAGAAAATCCAATCAAATAACTTTTAAGCGAAATAACATGAAATTTACTTAACATTTCAATTGCGATGTACATTACTGCTAAATTGATACTTCATAAGTAATTTAATATTCAATGCAAATGATCTTTTACTTACTTATTTGTGTCAAGCTGTGAATAAAAAATTATTTCATTGATAGTTTAAAAAAAAATGAAGTATCTTGATGAAAACTTAATATAATTTAAATTTACAAATGAATAATTGAATACATATGTTAAAAGTTGAAAAAAAAAAAAAAAGTTACTAAAAAGCATTCTCAGTTCTGCTACAGCAAACTACAAAATTGCTCTCAGACAACACCAATAAAAAAAGTAAACAAATCTTGCAAAAATCAGGCAAGTTTTTTTTTTTTTAATCTAAGAGTAGTAATAATTTTTTCAAAGAAACACAAAGATTCATTTCCTTACCGCTTTTAGCATCACAGTATCAAATATGTATTTTGTAATGTACATAATTAATAAGCTGAAATCAACTTTTCGTACTTGAATCTGCCAACATCTAATCCAAAATTCCACTCAAACTAGAATTTTTAAAAGTTTGCGAAATTTTTTCGATAATTCAGACAACATTAATCATTATTTTCACATTTATGTTTAAAATGCTAATTAAAATTATTTATAACAGGCATCAATTACTTTCTCTTTCTCAAAGCAGGGGAAAAAAAAAAAAAAAAAAAAAAAAAAAAAAAACGTATTTCAGTTGCATTGAAATTTGTCGGTAAGATCATTTGCTACAGGTATTCCTCATTAAGAAAAGAAAAGATCGGTACATAAAGTTTAAATTAATTAGCATTTATTATTAAAAGTCATTTTATGTTGTAAAAACTTAAACTCAAAAAGAAAATAAAAAAGAGCATGTTATAGCTTTTTATTTTCTAAAATTATATCAAACATATTTTGAATAATTAAAGCCAATTTTTCATTTTGCTAAACACACATTTCTGTAATTAAAACTGAGCAAAGCAGTAATTAAAAATTCATTCAAGAAAATTAACATCCAGAAAAACCCCAATTAAAATTTATTCCGACTCTTCTTCCTTAAAAACAACCTGTACGTTGAATATAAGAATTCAAATTTTCATTTAGCAAAAAGAAAAATCTTTATAGCTCATCATGAGAATACATAAATCTTTAACTCAATTTTAAAAACCTACAGACGTTTTCAACAAAACTAATTTCGACTAATACGTACTTTTAGAGGCATATTTAATTACAATTCAAAACTTCCACGTAGCAAATGAGAAAATTAATTACCAAAAAGAGAACATAAAAAAGCGAAATGGGGAAATTATTCTCAATTTCCTTTCGCAGAAACCCGAGCATTGCGACTGATATTTTTTAATAATCCCATTAACAAAGAGCATAGGAGAGAATACGAAATTTTCGTTTTTTAAAGCGATCTTCTTTCTGTGTGTTCATGACTTAAACGTAGAAAACAAAATAAGAGAAAGAAAAAAGCAAACATCAAAGAAAGTACAAATAAAAAAGCTGTTAGCCCCGCCAAGGGACGAAAAATATAGCCCATTACGTGAATTCCTAAGGGCGTCGTAACATATTTACTTCTCTTCTGCAGCGACCTGGTCAATTTTTGCTGAGGCATTACACGTTCTGAATTAGGGCGATTCTGCTCTTTTAGTATTATTTCATTTTCTTGCAAGTTGTTTTTTGTGACATTGTAAGACTTCAAGATACATAATCCACTATTTTTTGCATGATTAATACGGAGATACTGTTCACAAATTTGGAAATTAGAATGTCTTAGTCTTTTAAAAATTATTTTAGAGACACGAGTATTTTTTTTCCTCTCTCATTTACGTTTTAGCTTTTTACTTACAGTTTATATCTTATTTTTGTTCATTAATTTAGTTTGTTTCTTCTTTTTTTATGATTTTATGAGTCGTTACATAGTTACTTTTCATTCATAACGATTTGGTCAATTTTTGCTGAAGAATTAAGCATTCTGAACTAGGGCAATTCTGCTCTTTTAGTATTATTTCATTTTCTTGCAAGTTGTTTTTTGTGACATTGTAAGACTTCAAGATACATGGTCCGCTATTTTTTGCATGATTATTACGGAGATACTTTTCACAAATTTGGAAATTATAATTTCTTAGTCTTTTAAAAATTATTTTCGTGATTTTAGTTTTTGTTTTCCTCTCTCATTTAGTTTTTTACTTACAGTTTATATCTTATTTTTCTTCATTTATTTTAGATGCTTTAGGAGTTATTTTCTCTTTTATTTAGTTTTTGTGTTTGCAATTTATATCTTATTTTCTGAATCAATTTTCTTCTTTAATTTGTTTATGACTTATGAGTCGTTACGTAGTTACATTTCTTGTGTAACGATTTAGTCTTTTTTTGTTGAAGCAGAATTTCTGAATTTAGGTAATTCTGCTTCTTTTGGTATTGTTTAATATTTTGCAACTTGTCTTTTCTGACGAAATAAGACTTCAAAATACATTTTTTGCAAGTTTCTTTTGTAAAAATATTAGACTTCAAAATATACATTCTGGGAATTTTCGAAAATAACACGATTTTAACTAATAGAAAATCGTCCAAAAAATTAATCCGTAGAATTTTTTTTCAAAGTCGATATAATGATTTATAGTGTCTTACCGGTGAACTTTTTTTTCTATTTCGGAAAATAATTAGTTCGACAAAACTTAAAACAATTTTTCTTTTAGAGAAACACGGAAATCATGATACTAATTTTAAGAGTTTCCTGCCTGATATTTTAAAATTTTTTTTGATCCAAGCACAAAAACTCTTAAAAGAGCACACATTAAAAAAAGGGCCATTGCTTAAAATTTACTGTGCTCATCTCAGAAAAAAAAAAAAAAACCTCCACCTTAAACCTTTGACGCAGGTCGGTTTCATAATCAATCCTTAAATCTCAAGCATTTTATTTACACAAAAATTTATTTTTACTAGAAACCATAAGATACTTCTGTGCAACTTTCGAGGAAAAGCCACGCTTCCTGCTGCCAAAAGAAAAGCCATAATATGCATTTCCTCTGATAAGAAACACGATAAGATCTTGGCTACAGTTATCAAATAAAAGTATATTATTTAAATAACCAGCTACCGAAAAAATCTCATTTTTTTTCCATCCACAGATGCATGTTCCATTACGCAGTACAGAAAATAGAATTGCAGAAAGACCGAGAAAGATAGATGCTAATCTTATCGGTTTGGATACGGTATGTCAGTGTGAAAGATTCTTATCTAAAGTTATCTTTTGGAAAAACACTGAAATTCGATTCTTCCGTGCGAACGGAAAGAAAGAGAACTGGAGAAAATTTTTTAGACAGCGCAGCGAATTTGAACATACGTTTCAAGTTAGCCACACAAGAGGGGCTATTCTTGTGCACAATGCTAGCTGCATGTTGAACATTAGATACGCGTTCTTAACATTATCTTTAGTAAAACAGTTTATTTTGTTTAGAGTTTTGGGTTAATTTCTTCTAATTGTATGCCATTTTTTTAACCCACGCTGAAACATGCTTTTTGAGCTTATATTTTTTTTGTATTTCTGAATGAATCATAACGCGTTCTTAACATTATCTTTAGTAAAACAGTTTATTTTGTTTAGAGTTTTGGGGTAATTTCTTCTAATTGTATGCCATTTTTTTAACCCACGCTGAAACATGCTTTTTGAGCTTATATTTTTTTGTATTTCTGAATGAATCATAAAGAAATGAGGCACACAATCTCAATTATTCAGCAGTAATTGTTCTTAAAATCACAAAAGGATATTTTTTTTAAAAAATAAGTCTTTCATTTTCAGACCCATTTACTTGTGTTCATATTCTTTAAAATACTGCATGAAATTGACGAGAATGGGAACACATTATGTTGGTAAAATTGCATGAACTTGTTTGAAATTGCAAGGAATCGGGTTGTTTGCGAAATTTTAAAAGTACTTTTTTTCTGAAAGAGCATGCTTGAAAACATAGGATTTAACCATTTTTGAAAAATCGAAGTTTTATATTTTTTAACAATTATTTTAACCGGTGCGCAGATTGAAATTCATTTTTTACGCTTCTGCACATGACATATCACAAGTGATGAAATGCCATTCACTGATGTTATTAGTCCACAGCGGAAATTATCATAACTTGGCAACGCGGTTCACAGCAAAGCGTTAATATTTAGTGCACCAATGGAGTAGCGCGCCAAATTACGTCATTTGTGACGTCATAAACACCACGCCATATTTCCACACTCGGACATTCCAAAAATTTCATAATAAATAAATTTTGGGAAAATAAAAGTTTTTTCTAGCTCCATTTCATTTTTTTTTCTGCTTATTCTATCATTTTTAGTGACTAAAAGCAGTACTTATGACTGAAGGAAGCAAACCCATTATTTATACATTGCAAGTAAATGGAACTCAATAAAACTACTATGATTTTTTAATATTGTTCCAATAAAGTTGAATAAATCTTATAAATTTCTAATAAAATTTTTAGCTACAGTAAACTATAAGTACTATTTATTGAAATATTCATGTTTTTTTTTTGCAATAAATTTCTTTTAGTAAAAAATAAAGAAAGATATGCAGTAAATTTTGGGTCAATGGTTTCTCACATGATTGTTCAACTCAAACGATAGCTACGGAAAAACAACGAACGTAGACTTTCCCATAGCATCATCTAGTGTGCCCCAGACTAAATTATTTAAACTAACTAACCCCTAAAGCTGGTAACACTCGGGTCAGACTTCAAACTGTTCGACCTTTTCTGATGCAATTCATATCCATCAAACACCAAAACCGAATTACTAATAAAAATAAGAGTAACTATCGAGCGTTCACTTAAATTAATTTTCTTTCTGACCCTAATTTGAAGAACTAAACTTTTTGAAATGTTTGCTTAAATAATAATTTATCATTGTTTGTTAAGTTGAAAACCTTATACATTTACGTTTATTTCCTAGTAAAGAGCGCAGTTCTTATCGCTGTCTGCACCTGCAAGTACAGGTGCAATTAATAACTGTGGGATAATTTAAACATGCAGCTGTCTGAGTAATTTATGAAAGATAAACTGTACAGATTAGTCAATTAACTTCAAGAGAGTTTTCTGAACATAATAAATGAAAATTAGAAAGCGTATCTTTAGAAGAGCGTCGTGTACATATATTCAAAAACCTTTTATTTTCAACTTTGCATAAAACTTCAACATAGTAATTTTAAAAATTATACATATTACTACAAATTCAGTCCAGTTTTATAATTGTAAATTATAATTAGTAATGTAATTCAATATTTAAAAAAAGAGAAGGTTTCTAGCGGAAATACATGCCTTATCACTAAGGCTAGTTTTATGTTGTTTTATATTGCCAGATGCAACAGGTTTGGTAATTCTGTATTCGAAGCGATTTTACGAGTATTAATTTAAGCATTGCCTGTTCATTCCACATGGGTCTTCGGTTTTCTCTGCCTCTATTGCTAATCATTTTATATTTTTTCAAACAGATGATAAACAAAAATACAATGCACTCCATTTTTACTTCTGATTTCTAAGCTATTTCATTTTTTTCGTTATTGTTTTGTAACTTTATACATGATTTAAGCTATCTTCCTCATTATACCGGAAGAATCTGTTCAATAAAATAATTAGGTACTTAAAAAGCAAGATAAGTTGACGAAAAGTTAAATACTGCCAGTCTTGTTTTCTTTTAATTTTTCACAGCAGATCATAGAAAGAACTTAACAAGTCAATATTTTAATAAACGAAAAAAAAAGAAGAAAACATAAACTGAAATGGATCAATAAAAAATCTATTACAGTTGGTACTTGTTTTTAAAATTTGGCTTAACCATGTCATTATCGACGGCAAAATTGATGTTCATTTGCGAATTGGCATCTAGTAGGCGGAGGCCATAGTTGTTCCTCACACAGATCTACGATAATTAATTCACTTATTAACAGATGGCGTCATCAGCCATCTCTACTTCCACAGTTTAGGCATGAAGTTGGAGAGAAAGGAAATTTTCTCTAGCCACCTGTACCCATGCTAAACGGCTAAAAAACTATTGCAGGAGTTTCTGACCATCAGACTTAACCAGCATGTATCCTGCATGCACTCAGCGAGACTTCAAAGCCTCGGGCTTTGAACCCACAAACCTCCAATGACAAGTTCGATGTCCGTAGAGCCCTCCCCTCCCCCGCCTCCCGACTTAATTTAGAAAAAATCAATGTTAGCAAAAAAAATGTAGAAATTAAATTGCTTTTTTCACGTTTGAAATTTTATATTCTATTACTAGTTCCGTTATTGTAATGAAAAAATGTAAACGCCGCATTCTGAAACACGTATCTTGATATATTCCACACAGATCGCAACTGTATAAAATATTTGAAACACATATATGACCCCTTAATTTCTTTTAGCATAAAGCAGCAAGCTGAGTCAGTTGCGAATTCCAGAACTTGGTTCCTCTCACTTAACTTATAAGAGAAGAAAGAAACCAACTACGAATGCATCATTTGCCAAAACTTAGATAATGATCTGTCTTCCTTTTAAAAGATGTTTCCTGATAGTTGTAGCGCAAAGAGAATGAAAAAAGAGAGTTGAAAGACGGACTCAACAGTTTGAAATGGCGGTTGGGTTTGGAAGTGAATAAGAGAGAAAGAATGAGAAAACGGGGCATATTAGGATAAGAGAGGTAAGTTACGTATAGTAGATGAACTGTAAATAGTTTCTTTTTTTTTTTTTTTTTTTGCGAGTTTCTGGTTTGTTATTTCCGACAGTTTTACGCCAGCTGTGGTGTTTAGTCTTGGCGTAAAATATCATTTTAGTGTTGGCTCTCAGTTAGCAAAAGTGAATTACAAAATTTTAGAGCTATAAAACAGCTCACCGATTTGTATAAGTTGGCGGTTCTGCCGTGGACAGGTAAAGGGCAGTAATGGGATCGCTTCCAAAATTTTAAAAGTATTTTTTTCTGAAAGAGCATGCTTAAAAACAAAGGATCTGACCATTTTTTGATAAATTTGTTTACGTTTAATATTTTAAAAATTACTTAAATCGGAGCGTTTTCATTGTTTACGGCTTCTGCCGGTGACATCACAAATGATGAAATGCCATTCTGTGTTGCTATTCACAGTGCAAAATATTTAATTCGAATCTTTACTAATGTGTATTGGCAACGATATGGTTGGTAGCAAGCGTAGAGTGCTATTTTAATTCGATGCTTGATTATCATAACGTGGAAACGTAGTAGAATGATAGTGCATCATTTGTGACGTCTTAAAGACACGCCTTGTTTGGAAAATCGAACATTCAAAAAAATTAATTAAAAATAACTGTTGGGAAAACAAAAGTATTTTCTGGGTCCGTGTTATTTATTTTTTTTATTTTTTTGCTCATTCTATCCATTTCAATGACTAAAAGTAGTGCTTTTGACTGAAGGAAACCACCCCATTGCCAATTTTGTCGTTTTTTTTTTTTTTTGCATTTTTGTCATCTGTTGCACGTAAGCTTTGTACAAGCTTGCTTATTTAGTTTCCGCTGAAAAAAAAAGGACAAAAAAGAAAAAAAACATCCGGCATTCCCCTATTGTTAACATTGAATCCAACAGACATTTATTCAAATGTCTTGAAAACTCATTTTTGCAGATACCGCCGTTTACCTGCCCACGGCAGAACTACACAGCTTGTTAAGAAATAAAAAGATGAAAAGTTGTTGACTGAGCAACAGAAGAATGCAGAAAAAACCCCTTCTGTTTGCCAAAGTAGTTCCAGTTTCAGTGCAGTGGATACAACCGAGGCCTTCGAGATAGGAAGGCCATCCAACTAGCAAATGACGTCATCGTTTGTCGATCCACAATGATATTGGGAAGTGAGCACTTCGATTAATATTTTGACATAGTATTTGACATAAAAACATTTATAAGTCTTACAAAGTATTCAAATAACTAAACACGATTTTATTTTACAATCATGTTAAAACAAAGTGATAAATAAACAGTTTTATTTTTCATTAGAAATTGTTTTTTAACTAATCGCATTTTAACTACTCGTATATTGTATTGAAACATTAAGTCTTAAGAAGTATTCAAATAAATAAATGAACTTTCATTTTACAATTACATCAAAACAAAAAATAATATTACTATTGTATTTGAATAAGAATTAAATGAAATTTTAAAAAATAAATAAACATTTTTACTTAAGAAAACGGGAAACATGACTGCAATATGTTTCAAAGACATAACGTCAAATTAAGGTACATAATAACAGATTATTAATGTTAACTTAGCTGAGCAAATTTATGCTTTTAAAAAGACGTGAATGCTTGGGTGCCATCCCCCAAAGTAGACGGTGCCCTACCCCCTTCAATTATGAAAACTTCAAAAAAAAAAAAAAACCCAAAACATCTCCATTTCCCTTAAAATTTCAAGGGCACAGTTATTTATAACTATAGCCGTTGAAAAGCTATCATTACTATGAGACTAAGATTCCGACCTCCCCCCCCCCTCCTTCGGTGGGCACTCTCGAAAAATTACACAGGAATTCAACTTGAAAAACGTTAATTAAAGAATGAATAATACAACATCATGAATACTGTATGTTGTACATCAAAAAAATGCATTCAATATCTAAACAGCCTTTTTTTTGGAATTCGGCTACTTTTCTATTTTTAGCTTTTTCTGCTGCTAATGATTCTTGTGTGTGTGTGGGGGGGGGGGGCTTTAATAGCTCATCATCTTAGGCTTTTGAAAAATTATTTTAAAAAGCATTAATTGATGACAAAGTAACCTTTTTCAAAAAACTTTTCATAGAATGACCATTTTAGCAACTTTCTTTAATACTTAAAACCTCATATATGTTAAATTTAGATCAACATTTTGCTGAGTATGCTCTTTTAGGAAATCAATGTGACAGTTTTGTGACAGGGGGAAGGGAGGGGATAACAAGAAGTGTGACACCACGCGTTGTTTATAACAATATGCTCATGTTGAACAGCGTTACATGTAACAAGGAGGAGGGGGGGGGGATGTGTTCAAAAGTTTGCATAATACTTTATAGACAGCTCCTTAATTCAATTTATGTTACAGTTTCAGAGTTCCTGAAAGCTTATTAACAGAAAATCCAAGGAATTCAAAAAATATGTAGTTCAAGACATTTTGCCCTTTTAAAGCATAAACAAACAAACACAGAGCATTCGACAAAAACACGTTGTGTATCCATTGCTCAAAATTAATCTTTCGCAAGTCCAGAAATTATGAATACCGTTAACTTAACCACAATGTGTGCATAAATATCATAAAACTTAAAGACAACAGTGAAAAAAAACCATATATGTTTTTTTTAATTTACGCACAGAACCAGCTTGTTTGAATAACATTGCAGGGGCGTAGTTGGGGGGAAATGTTTGAGTATCGAACCCACGACCTCCAGCGTTCAAATCTAATCTTCTAGCTCAGAACTACGGAAGCCCATCAAGGAATGTTTTTTGATCAAAATAACACATGCTAGCGTATTAAACACTTTAATCGAAACGGAAAATATAAGATTAGTTCAGTTAAAAGCCTGTTTCAATAAACTTGTTTACATATTAGCTGAATATCAACACCAAGTTACGTTGCTTCTGATAGCAACAAGTATATTTGCAGAAAATTTTGACATATGTATATTGTCAGCTTGGAAAATCCATTTCGAATAAATGCGTGTACAAAGTTGAAAAAATAAAGAAATAAAAAGTTGCAAGTTAACCGTTTCAAATACTAAAGCAGTATACTGAAATTACAAATTACAGACAAAGATATCAGAAAGGAAACTGACAATTGTTTGTGTAATGGAGGAAAACTTAAGTAATCTGAACTGCATAAAATGTAAATTTGTTTATCTGAGAAAAGTACTTACCTCCGAACTTTAAAATTTATTCCATGAGGCGCCCAGCTTTTTTCTTCACATGCAGGTTGTTCGGAAGCGGAAATCAATGACTCACTTTCACTCAGCAGACACTTATATTATATATATATTTTTTAATTGCTTCTACATTCCGGTACGTGGAAAGGATGAGATAAATCCAACAGTATTGTATTCAAAAATGTGCAGCCGAAGTTACACATTTCCTATTTCATCTATTTCAACCAGAGCAAGAAGAAGTATTGTTTAACTGGTAAACTGCACTGCTTTCAAAGTTTCGCGCCAAGTTCATAGATCGACGACTGGTGGCGTAACGAAGCGGGGGGGGGGGGGGAGTTGTCTGGCCTGTTATCACGTGGGTCTCGATACAACAGCTAATCATCATCTACGATCTCAATCTTTTTCACATTTCCCACATTCCTCTTTCACTACAAAGCATAGAAGATAATCGCCGTAAAACAGATAAATTGACAATTAATATAAAGAAATTATTAAAAAAAAAACCGACTACGTAAAAACCAAAAACTAAAAAGAAAAAAAGAAGCTCAGTAGATTAGAATGTTGTTAAAAACTACTGAATAACTATACCATTGAAAGTGTTTTAAAATCGATATACATACAGAAGAAAAATCATAATTTCAAAAGCAAAATAGAAGGACTTACAGTCGGGGCCCATTCAAATTTTACGGGGTTCCCTGATTGGTCAAAAAGGAACAGGACCCGATTGTTGATCATTCTAGTCTGATTTTGACTTTATGATTTGTCTTAAGTGTGTATCGATTATAAAATCATTTTAATGGTGTAGTGTTTCATTACTACTTAAAAACATTTTAAACTACTGGGCATATTTTTTTTTCTTTTTCGTTTTTTTAAATTTTTTTTTTTATTTTTACGCAGTTGGGTTTACACTTTTTAGTTAATTTTCATTGACTTAGTTTTTATCATTATAAGACGGTAAATTTCGCAATCTTATCATTTCATTGAGATAATTTTATATCGTGAGGATTATTAAGTAACTTGAGGTAGTGTAAACTACTGATTATAAGTCCCTTAAAAGACCTAACTAGGCTTAAAGCTATATATTCTTGACCTTTAGCAAAAATGCGCGAATTTAAATCAACCACAGCTATACAAACAGCCTGTATAACTCATGATGACGTGAGCTCTGAAAGTGACCGTCAATCAAATCTTTCTCGCAAAACTGAAAAAGCCCGTCAAGAAAGTACACGTAACGATACTCAGTCCCCTGAATCCCGACAAACACAAATGCAACATGGTAGAGATGAAATTCGACTTAACTATAATAGTTTCCGACGACAAAGAAAAAAGTTGTATAGCACTGCGCGTCTCAGATTCGAGACGACGAGTCTCCCACGACACGATCCCGAATTAACAATATGGCGACTGGTTATTGCTATGGTAAATTTTGATTACTGTTATACGTTTAGTATCACTTGTAAGGTTAAGATAAATTAATTGGCGTAAGAACTATCAAAATTGGGATAGGCGTGTAGTCTCTACTACGCCTCATACGAATTATCATTATAAGACGGTAAATTTCGCAATCTTATCATTTCATTGAGATAATTTTATATCGTGAGGATTATTAAGTAACTTGAGGTAGTGTAAACTACTGATTATTAGTCCCTTAAAAGACCTAACTAGGCTTAAAGCTATATATTCTTGACCTTTAGCAAAAATGCGCGAATTTAAATCAACCACAGCTATACAAACAGCCTGTATAACTCATGATGACGTGAGCTCTGAAAGTGACCGTCAATCAAATCTTTCTCGCAAAACTGAAAAAGCCCGTCAAGAAAGTACACGTAACGATACTCAGTCCCCTGAATCCCGACAAACACAAATGCAACATGGTAGAGATGAAATTCGACTTAACTATAATAGTTTCCGACGACAAAGAAAAAAGTTGTATAGCACTGCGCGTCTCAGATTCGAGACGACGAGTCTCCCACGACACGATCCCGAATTAACAATATGGCGACTGGTTATTGCTATGGTAAATTTTGATTACTGTTATACGTTTAGTATCACTTGTAAGGTTAAGATAAATTAATTGGCGTAAGAACTATCAAAATTGGGATAGGCGTGTAGTCTCTACTACGCCTCATACGAACAAACCTTCTACATACATAGACTCATAGACACATTATCCTCCTTCGCGTAGTCGGGTAAAAAGTAGAAATACGATTATTGTTTAGTTAAGTGCGGCACATAATGATTGATTCGAGTTAGGAATCCTGTTTTACTTCTTCAATTGACATTGAAATGTACTTAACAATCTTGGAACTGAAAAGTTCGTTTTAAGGTTAGTATTCGGGGGTATACGTTATAGCTTTATGTTACATCTTACATTATTCGAAAAATGCTCGGAATATTTTTTGAAATTTTTATATGAAATGTATTAATATTATGTTATTGATAAAAGGAAAAAAAAAAACAGGTTTGCAAAAGAGTACGTTTTATCAATAATAGTTTTATAGGTTGGTTATTCATTATTCTGTGCCCCTTAAAATTTGCGTAACTTGAAAAAGTCATTTCTTTGGGCCAACTAAAGTGAGTTCATGCAACGTATAAATTACATTTTAAGTTTTAAACTGCTCCGTCTGATTTGTAGAAGGCATAATTAGACAAAAATGCCTGATTCTCAAGTAATTACAATGTATATATAAAAACAATGGTACCTTTAACAATAATGAAAGATGGGAATGGGTTGAATATAATGCGGAAGAATTAAACGTTTTAAAGGGTCATTAACACAAAAAGAAAGAAGATTTTTTTTATTGTGAGCAACTTATTGAAATGTTTATCGAATTTAAATTATGGGAACAGTTTAGAAATTTATACCAATTGCTTGAGAAAGAGGAAAGAGACAGTTACATCAATCGCAAATGCGCCATTCTATCGTCACGTGCGGGACAATTAGACTCGATAATTTCACCGATATTTTAATATAAATCTTAAAATTTTACTTTAACAGGTGTAAGCACATTTTTTTAATCCTTACATTGGATACAAAGATACTCCTGACACAGTATCATATTTAATAAATTACTTTGTTGCTAAAAATTTAATTAATTTGTATGCGTCACGTGCGGGACATCCAAAGTCAACCGCTTGTAGTGTACTGTATGAATTAAGTAACATTTCTGATTTTTAAGTATAGCAATGACGAAATAAATTGTAGGTTTTTAAAGCGAAGGTTTCAACGTAGAGGAAATATATCTCATTTGTTAAGAAATAACAATTTAGACCGTTCAAAAATTATATGTATAAGGCCATTCCTCTGGAAACAGTCATTTTGTCCCGCACTGACGGTTAATATATTTCATTAATAAGAAATAATTTTAAAAGTCAAAAAGAAACTTTTCGATTTAAGAAGTCACACATAAGTTCGTCATTTATTAAGCGACAAAAGTTTGTTCATTACCCTTTTAAATTATTATTTTTAATGAAATGTATGAAACGTCTCGTGCGGGATAAGATTACCGTTTTCTGTGGAATGGCCCAAATGCGCAGAATTATTGAACAAATAGGCTGCAACTTGCTGAACAAAACGCTGTCAGAAATCCTACATCATGCTGTGAAATGTTAAGATATTACTCAACAATGCGTTCTTACTTACAGTAATAACCAATGATTCGCAATCGTGCACTCCATTGGCTATGAATAGCCTTTGTCCTCATTAAAAACTCATTAATGAGCAATTCACTAGGTGAGCACGCTTTAACTATTCAAACAATGTGCCTCCTCGAAACTTTAAAAATAAAACAGAAGCCGAGGTTGACAATTTCGCGAGCCAAAGATATGAAGTTTTGCAACTCCAATATCTACGTCGGAATCAATCTTGAAGGATGTAACAACTGCTTATAAAAAAAGGTTTTCAAACGAGTACTTTTGATCAGTGACAGTTTTATGGGTTGACTATTCAATATTCTTTGGTCTTAAAAAATGCGTAACTTGGAAAATTCGTTTCTTTAGACCAACTAAAGTGGGTAGATGCAGCGAATAAATTACATATTTTCGTTTTTAGACTGTTCCTTCTGCTTGGTAGAAAGCATAATTAGACAAAACTTTCTAGTTCTCAAATATAATTACAAGGTATATATTTAAAAGAAAGCCGGGTGTTTAATAGAATGCAGAAGAATTTAAGGCTTTAAAGGGCCGTTAAAACAAAAGGTATAGGTTTTTCTTTATTGTGAGCAACTTATTGAAATGTACGTATATCGAATTTAAATTATCGGGAAGAGTTAAGAAATTTATGCCAATTACTTGAGTAAGGGAAGGCTACATAAATCGCAAACACACAAAACGCAATCAGAAATTGCTGAAGAAAACGCAATCAGAAATCCTAAATCATGTTGTGAAATGTTAGGATATTACTCAACAATGAGTTCTTATTCACAGTAATAACCAATGATTCGCAATCGCGCACTCCATTGGCTATGAATAGCCTCTGTCCTCATTAACAACTCATTAATGAGCAATTCACTGGATGAGCACGCTTTCGCTATTCACACAATGCGCCTCCTCGAAACTTTAAAATTAAAACAGAAGCCGAGGTTGACAATTTCAAGAGCCTAAGATATGAAGTTTTGCATCCTTTAATAACTCGAATCTCGACGTCGGAATCAATCTTGAAGGATGTAACGGATGATTATAAAGAGGACACAAGCAAGAGATATATCGCAAGTCACTCCAAAATCCTTTCGAGTGAATATTTCCGAGGAGGGTTTAATGTGCGTACAGTCTGAATCGGAATGTACCCCCCACCCCACTATTTTCCTGGCCTCCTAAATCCTTCTGCAATTCCAATTAATAGTGGAACGCGGATTTGGTAGTAGCAGAAGTATAATTGTGGAATTTTCTATTTGCATATCACTGTGGTATGTTGCAGAGTTCTTAAAATATATTGAAATTTTCGCTAGAAAGAGAGAGGAATATGAAGGGGATGAATATTTTGGAGAAGTTTCGTAGTTATGTATGAGTTGGGGTTGTTTCTGATGCAGATACATATTCATTTCTTGATGGAAACTGCGTGACAAAAGACGGCTTATGTTTCTGGACTCGTTGCATTTTCTGATGATACTGGTGAGAATCTTCGTATAAATAATATAAATCCGTAATCTGAAATACCAACAAGAAAAAAGAAAGTTTCAACCAATCGTATTACCAACTTGTGTAACTTAAATTGAATAATCTTATCAACATGAACGCAAAGATTCATTTCAGTTATCTATTGCACTGAGATTTTAATTCTTGACTGTGGTGAATTTCCCTGCCGTTATGTAAATTGTTAAACTGAATAATTCTTTATCAACTACGTTTTTTTTAAACAGAAAATGTTCTGTCGAGATAAAGTGCTTACAAAACTGAAAAATTTTCATAAGTGAAACAAATCCAAGAAATTCTTTAATAAATGATATAATATGCTTGCTATTAACTAATTTCAATGGATTCTAACGAAACACACACAAAAAAAAAAAGAAAAAAAAAGAAAATCGTTATAGTATTCAATTTTTTTTTCTCAAATACTCTCTAAAAAAGGACGAAACAACAGTGGTTTTGGGGAAAATGATTAACTGTTTGTTTTGTGATATTCATAAACTAAACTAATGAATGTTTATATGATTTTTTATGTATTCACTTTTATGTTATACTTTACTTTCCAGTAAAAAAAATAGGGAAAGAAGTGCAGAAGGGTTTAACTTTTTGGAAAAGAAGTGGAAAAAGCAGGAAAGATTGAAACTTTTAGAAGAAAACGGAGGAATTTTTTTCTAATAACTAGGAATTATTTGCAAGAATATATGAAAAAAAAAGTTTTTCCACATTACTTTTTGCAAAACCTTGATCAATTTCTGAATTTATGACAAACTTTTTACCACACGACCATCGAAATGACAAAATGTCAATGCATTGAAACATAGTTTAGTTTCATTGTTCTTCGTTTTCTAATTCACAGAAACAAATTGCGAAACAGAAATAAAAAGAGAAAGAGATAGAGAGAAAAAAAATATGTACAATTTTAGCAATTTTAGTGCTTTTTCTGTTTTTACAAGCCTCGGGTTCAACTTTGGTTATTTATCTGAAGTTCAACTTTGAATACTTAAATGCGCTATATAAATGCAAAACTGATGTAATATTGAAAATGAAACAACTACAGACATACCAGAAACATTAACTTTGAAGTCTTATTACTCTTGGCAAATGTGTGTGCCATTAACTTCCCTGACCAACTCTCCAAGAACATTAACTTTTCCATGATTTCGTCGTCAGGCTACATCAGCGTTTCAGAAAGAAAATCGTCACGGCTGACCGATAATATTTTTAAAAGGCTGATATCTATTTGGAAAATCTACGAGAAAAAAGAAAAGCTATCGAAACTGCTTTATCTTCGATGCGTTAGAAATGTAACAGCCAGTTTGGCGACAATGCCCGAAAGATGGGGCGGGTCCTGAAGCTAATTTATCATTTACTCTGGCTTCATTGTGCATCGCTCGTTACTGAATGAAAAGATATCACTTAAATGAAAATAAATTGTACTTTTATTTAACTTTTCTCTGAATTACATGCTTCGTTGGTGTTGACAAATAATGCATTATTTAATCATCGTTAGTCGAGAGGGACTTGACCTCATTAGCAAAAAGAGCTTGGCAGTAATAAAGCTATAAGCCGTATCTTACGGATTGTCATGTTGGTCATCTTGGATTTAATCTCGGATAACCAATTAGGTTTGTACCATTTTTACGAATACCTATCATTCATACATATATATAAAATTGTTTGTGTGTTTCTTATAAAAATCCATGGTTGATATCGAATCTTTGCTAAGTTTGCTACAGATGTCACTTGATGTTCAGGAACTTACATAATGTGCTTTCGCCTCTCTATGGAAAGCTAAAATCTCATAGTGGGTTTCTTAAATCCACACTTTACGTCGGATCTTTCCCAAATTTTGCAGAGGTCTGCTCAGGAACTCATATGGGATATTTTTCGGCCCCCTGCGGGGGATAGGGGTGAAAATCACTTTCGAAAAACAGAATGTTAGTACCTATTGATAACTATGACTAATTTTCTTGAACTTCAAAAAAATCTAAACATATCTCTTTAAATTTAAATTTCGAGTCAAAAAATTGCTCTTTTCTACGCGTTGACGGAAAATTATTCCTTTAAAAATATTTAAGCCTGATTGTTGAACAAGCGTAACTTGACACTGTTTTTATTTTCGAACTCGAAAGTGCAAAACTGGGCAACGCAGCTGTGCATTCTATTTATCGCTTAAACATTCCCAGTAATTAGGCAAATATTTATACTAAAAAAAAATCCTGAACGATACAATAGATACCCAGTGTTGAAATAATTACTACTAATTAACTAAAATAAGATTGGTAAAAGCTAGTAAAATGATTAGACTGTTTCAATATCTGATCAAATATCTTTTTTTTTTTGCCATATCTTTACGGTTATTAAAGTTTACGGCTTTTTATTTATAGAAATGGTGAAGACTCTTTTTCTGTATTTTCACTAATTTGTTAACATAAAACGAATAGAAATTAAACTTGTTTTCAAAAGGAGCTGAACATCAACAAAAGTATGCATTTTATTCCACATATTGTCGTGTTACCATTTTTTTAAAGATTTATTTGAAGGCTATCATCATTATAAAAATAACCCTTAGTGTTCTTCATCAAGTTTCTAACATTCATTTCTGAGTAACGCCTTACTTTTAACCAAACGTGAATGATTTAACTTGCAACAATCAACTCATTAGCAAAAATGCTTATGATATTATTGACAGAAAATCAATTAAAGAGTTTTCTTAATAAAGGTTACACAAAAGAAGAAGATTGTCGTAATTTTTATCGGATTTTTTTTCCAACCTTATAAAAAATCAAATTGTTTCAAACACAGCTAAGCGTAAAAATAAAAACAATAATGTTAATTCTGTATGAAATGAGAAGGGGGAGGTCAAATGCTAAGTCTACAATCTGTATTATAAGCTAGATGATGCTTTCTTCCGACTTTCTTTTTGAGTGTTTATGTGTGAAGGGAGTCCAAGAAACTGAAGAAAGTTCTACTGTTCCATGTTAACCTCAGCTGTGAAAATAAACCGCGATCAGTTTACTGTTACTTTGTTTTGGCATGTGGCATCCCGAAACGGATGTTTTCAGCCTGTTATGTCTTGCTGGGTCCATGCCTCTGTAGGTGGTTAGTATTTTGAACATTAAGGAAAGACTAAGTATTCCTTTGGTTTCATCTCAAGTACACAGCCCTCTTTTTATATGAGTTAGAGATACACAAAAAAATCATGATTGATGATTTCTTTCGTGTATATATGTTACCGTTAAAGTATAAAATCCGTTATTTTATAGAATACCTAGTTATCTCATGGAATAACTGATCGTGTCCGTTAAAGTGTAAAACTCTCTTGTATTTATTTAACTAGTTATTTCATAGAATAACGATCTGCTGCCCGTTAAAGTGTAAAATAATATATATCACATATCTTGTACGACAAATACATTTACCTTCCACCCCTACTGCATTTATGAACTACTCTGGGTAGTAGGGAGAGAACTTGTTTAGCGTGTTGGTGCCGGTTTTTGTTTAGAAATAATATTTTTTGTAATTCCAAGTGTCATTTTAGTAATTCTTGTTGTAACAAATGATTTCATGGTACGTTTCCATAAATAGCATTTATACGCTGCATAAATGAGATAACTTGCTTCTTTTTAATTTTAGTTGTCTATCATTAGTTTATTTATAGAATACCTAGTTATTTCATTTTAGATAAATTGTTTATTTTACACTTTAACTGTCTCTCATAAGTTAATTTATAGAATACCTAGTTATTTCATAGAATATTTAGTTAAAGTGTCAAATTAATAACATATTACACACTTTAACGGACATGATCAGTTATTTCATGGAATAACTAGGTATTCTATAAAATAACTGCATTATATACTTTAACGGTAACATATATATGTATCAGTGGCGTACCTAGCATGGGTGACACCCGAGGTGGTAATTTGTGGTATCACCCTCCATTCTACAAACGCAAAAAATAAATAAATAAATAAATAAATAAATAAATAAAAATAAATAAATAAATAAATAAATAAATAAAGGTTATAATATTCTACATAGACATGAAATTCATACAATTTTCAGAAAGAACTATGTTTGTGTTATAACGAAATTCTAAGTGTAACAAAGTACAGCTAGGCTCGGATCTACATAGCCGCGGGGGGGGGGGGGGTGGCACTGTACTAAAGGGGCCCGTGACTCTCGGGGGCGTAGAAATTCAGTGGGTAGTTAGGGGCTCTGCTGGTTTTTGCAGGGGGGGGGGGCAACATTTATAGCTCCGGGCCTGTGTACAGCAGAAAAATGGAAAATGTGAACGCTTTTTATATATCTTGCACTAGGCGCATATGCGCAGGGCCGTCGCAAGTTCATAAAAGTAAATTGATGGCCCCTTAATTATTTTAAACGTATCTCAAACGCAGGGAAAGATGAAAGAGTTCAGTTTTTGGGGTAAGAGGAAGTCACTACTAGGTCTAAGTACTGACAATATGAACCTAAGTATAGTATTCACTCCATGATGTGGAGTGGAAAAAGTGGGGGCCGGGGATTCCTCCCCCCCCTCCGGAAAAATTTCAAATATGTAGTCTTTAAAATGCATTTTAGCTTCATATTTTTCAAAACTTGCAGTTCCACTTTTCGTGTCACTCCCCAGACGGGTGACACCCGGGGCGGACCGCCACCCTGTAGCGACGTCACTGTATATATATTAATAGGAACCATAAAAATATAAAACCAAATGTTGAAAATTGGTATTTATCAGTAAAAAAGCAGATCCTTTAGTTCTAGGGAAAATTATTTCCGTTAGTTTTAAGAATGGGGACGCTAAAAAATTCCTTACTTAGCTAAAAAGACATTTAAAAATAAAATTAAAGTAGAACAAGAAAATAAGTGAAGAAGAGAAAGCAAGAAAGAACTAAACTCGAAAGAAAGAAAAAAGTACCTCATTTGTGTCAAATCACATTATCAAATTATCACAATACTCCCATCCTTCTCTTCGATACTTTTACGAATAGTTACACAAAGAGCCACCCAAAGAAAAGAAATATGCTAATACGCCAACAAACAAATTATTTACATCACCATTAATGCAGCAAAGTTCCAAGACCTTTTCACAAAATGGACCTCATTAAGGACATTTTTCAAAGCATATTTCGAGTGCTTTGTCAGACGATCCAAAAAAAAAAAAAAAAGAAAGAAAGAAAACTTTTCAGGAACTTTTCAAATTTCCATCTACGTGCCTCAGGTCTCTAAGTAGGCTCTCCTTTATAATTAAGTTGCAAAAATAATTATTACAAGATAATGCATGTTTTCGTAAGATGAGATCTTGCCTTTATTGTGCGAGTTAACTGTACTGTGGCTAAGCACTTTGGCGATCTTTATTAATTACGCAAGTTATTAGCATTATTAAAGTTTGCCGTGCTCCATTTTTTTCCTTTTTAAATTCTTTGTGGTTATTAAAGGAGTACCATACCCTTATATCGCTTTAATCTTGGTGCTAACATTGTCTTGGCGAGGAATAAAATTATGGTAATGCTGCATTAATGGAAAAATAATTCGGTTTTAAATGTCGGTTGTTTGAATTATCATGATGCAAAAGAGTAGTATTGGAATATGTTAGAGCAACTGCTTTGTCCTTAGTTATCTTTATTTGAATGTACTTAAACAAAATTTAGATTGCTCTAATTTAGAAGAAGCTAAATTAAGTACTACGTTGGGAGGGAAAGCTCAGTTCATCAACCTTTTGAATGATAATTTCAAACCTCTCTGAATTATGTAGAGATATGTTTATTTTTTGTTTTAGTAATGCTGCCGTGTTTTGCATAAAAGCCTTATCTGCGGATGAGCTTAAATTGAGAAACTGTTACTTGAAAGTTTACGCCTCGATATACTTGGATTCGGATTCAAATTTTAGAGTTTATGTGCCTCATTCACAAATTACCAAAAAACATTGAATATTGGTAAAATACATTGCAAATAACTACCTCATGACAATAATTCAATTCTGATAAAAAGTGCAGATAAGACTCGTGTGCTTAGCACGGCATTAGGGGTAATGAGGTTTTCATTACCTTTTCATTAAAGCTAATGACGTTTATAAGGAAGAAAATGTTCAGCCGTATATGTACATGTTTGTTTTTTGAAGCTTCACTGAGAATTATTTAGGGTTTTCCGTCGAGTAGTTAATCTGTGTTCTACAAAAAAATTTTGCTTACCCACAGTTGGAAATAACAGTCAAAATATAATGTGTTTTATATCGGTAAAATTTCAAAATTTTTGATGAATATGAATTTTTGAAGAAATGGTTTATTAAATTCATTTTGTTAGCATAAATGTAAAGGCAAAAGTAGCTATGAAACATGTATACGAAGATACTGTAAAAGTGCACATGAGAAAAGCATAGAACTGCATGTTTTGAAAAATACTTCTCTTAATTTTTACAAAGAGCTCACAAATGTTAACGTTAGAGGTTTGGAGTAAATTTAAATCTATTATCAAAAAAGTATTCACTTATTCCAGATACCTTTGGAATCACAAGAGCCCCGACTCTATATCAGTTAGCTTATAAAATCAATCAATGCAGTCTTGATTTAAAGCAACTTGCTTCATTATGCCTCCAATACTTAAATATATATATATATATATATATATATATACATATATTAATTTGAATTTTTCGCATCTTGAATTCAAATTATGTTTTTCGCAATCACGAGCGTGTGTGTGTATGAATGCGCGTGTGTATGTATGTGTGTGTGTGTGTTGTGTATGCAGTGCTGTGAGTGTACGCGCGTGTGTGTGTGTAGGCGTTCGTGTCTGTGTATGTAGGCATATGTGTTTGTGTCTGTGTGCAGGCATGAGTGTGTGTATGTGTATGTGTGTGTGTGTGTAGGAGTGTGTGTTTTTGTCTCTGCGCAGGCCTGAGTGTGTATGCGTGTGTGTGTAGGATATGGACGCAACCTGGAGACGGTTTTCGCAAGAGGAGCAGTATCGTGAGGACGTTCGACGCAATGGTGGTGCTGGCGGAGGGTGCTGATGGGAAAATAAAATCAGCGTAACATCAAAAACAGTCAAGTGAGAACAATAAACAATCATGATTGCTAAAAAAACACTTATTACTCATGCTATTTTATTCGCACCTGTCATGTGCATTTCACTTTAAAATATTTTATTTCTTCGCTATCTGATGTTTCAAGTTGAAGTTGCAAAAGCAATTCTTTTTCAAGTTTTTTAAAAAAATTTTTTATTCAAATTGTTAATTCAAAAATGCCATTGCATAGGTTTTACGCAATATTACACATATTTAGAAGCTGGTATAAGCATTTAACTATGTTTTCAAAGAACTTGAATACATTTGTTATCATTTGAAGTCGTTACATCAAGGCAACATTGCCGAAGATATTTCGATATTAAATAACCCTACATTGTATTGAAATGGAAATTTGTCACAAATCAAACTCATTGAAGTTTTAATTTATCACATGTGTCATCTAATACGATAAAACTAAATTTTATTGACGATTGAATTACTTTTCAAATGAAAAAAAAATGTTTAGGAACTGTAGTCAAAGTTAAAACGTGCAAAATGATTGAAATATATTGGTAAAGTCTCAGGAGGGCCTTGAAATAAAATTTCTGGAGGGCAAAAATTCCACATTTGCCGAATGAAATCCCAATTTTACCGAATGATTAAATACGGTATCGTACCTACATAACATTTAATAAAAGGAAACACAAGACATCATAAAAAACAATTTAAAAAACTTTTAAAAAGGAAAAAAAAGTCTCAATGTTGTAATGTTATCCCCAAGTTTACTGAATGGACAGCAAAATTTTCGTAAAAAGGATCTTTTGGATGGTCACAGTGACCTCTCGTGACCTCCCACTGGGATGCCCCTGTAACGTCTATTAAATCTGAAAGTATTTTTTTTTTTATAATAATCGCATCATAATTTTTTATCATAAAAATTATGATGAATTTTCAAATTAATTTGAAACAGGATGAGGAACCACGAATTGAGTTAATCCTACCACAAATAAACCTTAATTCCCATTTTTAGCTCTGTACAACATGCATGCAGAGTTGTTGTGTATGTTGTGGGAAATCATAACTTTTCAGTGGCATAGAAGAGGCTGAAGAAGGTATTTTTTAGATTTATGGGTCTGATCCACAATTATCCTCATAAAAAGTTTTTTCCTGAGCCGCTCATTAAAAACCTTAAATAAATGAGCGTAAACGAAATGTTTTCCATCATTTTACTTATAACAATATTGACCCACGAAAGCAACATAAATAAGCAATTGAGCGCACAAAAAATAAATGAACCTCTAGCCTATTGATAAGAAATGTTTCCTTACCCAAGTCGATTGCAGCTGTACATAAAGTTGAGCAAAAAGTAAGGATGAAAATTATCACTATCACAATGGGGCACAATGAAAATGGTTCAGTTCTGTTGCGGTAATGGCATTGAATAATCATTTTTCTTTCCCGTAAGCAGTCCTTTGGCCTTGGACAAAGCATAATGCTTCTTCCTTCTTTCATTGTTTCTTCTTCAGTTCCGGTTTCAGTCAACTTGTTTCTGAATGTAATGTGAATTCGCCCATCTTACCGAAGGATAACTCTGAAAGATAAAAAAATAAGTTTTAAAATTGGTGAATATTATGATTAATGGGCATCGCATTTTTTCAATAATTTATTATTAAAAATGCATTTTTTATTATTTATTTGCTTTATGGAATACGCATAGGAAAAATATGGGTTTACAAATAGTTAATTGCAACTGATAAATTTACAATAAAATAGTTAATAACGGATTTTATAAGTAAGTCCACAGATTAGAAAAAGGATTTGAGGCACAATTGAGCAAAAATATTTCAATAAATTGTTGACATTTTACTTTTAAAAACGCATTTGCTTTTATGATTACTTTGACGATGTTTTTTTCCACAAAACAAAAAACATTTCGCAGAATAAATCCTTTCTTGTGAGTACTTCGATTATGCTCCAATGGCATTGCTGAATTTTTCAATCATTAAAACAACCTAGCAGAATTATTAGATAGGATTTTTCTTTTATTTTCAAATATATATATATATATATATATATATATATATATATATATATATATATATATATATATATATATATATATATATATATATATATATATATATATATAAGTTACTTTAAAACTAATATTGGGAAAGCATTACTAACAGAAAAAATAAGGGAGAGAGAGATAAGCTTTTTCCTAACAGTCACACATTTGAGATTTTTGAGAATAAATTAAATGTTTTACTACTAAAGAATAGCTTTGCAAAGTTTCAGATATGCTTTTTTTTTTTTTTTTTTGACTACATATTTGTTCTCCATACATTCTTTCGAGAAGGAGCTTTATAGTTCAATAGTTTGCGAAAGAAATACATGCTTTGTCGAAGAAAAAAGTTGAAACAATCGCTGATGTAATCACTAGTAAGCTATGTGGACACCGTATTCAGAATAAACCATGAATTTTACCATCTAAGAAAGGCAAAACATAATTCATGGCTGAAAAGCAATTTTTCGAACTATAAAACTAGGATTTACAATGTAACAACAAACATTTGAAATTAGAAAAGTACATTTGCAAAATATTATGTATATTGTATTGTAAAATTTTACGTTTTTTTTTCTTTGTAAAATAGCAATAACTTTTGAAGTAGTCAGAAACGTTCGACCATCAATAATAAATTTAACAGATTTTTGATTATAAAGTAATGAAATAAATTTTGCATTGTCAAAACAAGTATTAGAGTAGAAAAATATTCTTTTCCTTTCAACAAAGAGCGAATGAACCAACAAGAAGAAAATCTTAAGTTCATGCTAGAAAAAGAAAAAAAAACATTTCCAGTATAACAAGCAACTAGTCATATCAGCTTGACATCTTTCTGATGTATTAAGCCTTCCCATTGGCTACACTGGTGATGTACGATTCAAACAAAACGCGACTCTTCAAACAATCGCTGTCAATGTTCAAGCAAGCAATAACCCTCCATATGTCAAGTGATTGATTCTTCTTCAGTCTATTGAGTAGTTTTGAAAAAACACGACTTCAGACAGCGTCTGCTTCCTATGAAGATATTTCAAAGAAGCTGAATATGTCGTAGAAGAAATAACTTGTGAGATGGCAATATTACGTTCAATAGTTGAAAGTCAGGGCAATCGTTCCTTTGAATAGTTCGTGATTTATCAAAAGTTATGTTCTAATACACTGCAGTCATAAAAGTTGACTGCTTCCAAACACCTTAAGTCAATACTCTTTCTCTTACACACATACACAATTATTCGAACAATAGTAATAAAATATGAATAAAATAAATGCACTAAACTAAAGGAATCAAATAAAAATTCCAGAATGTAACACAATAATAACCTTTCACATTAAACAGTTATTATTATTTCACAGTTTCATATACTGCGAAAAATGCTTGGAACGAAATTGAAGCCAATTTCGGCGGGAAAAAGTTTCTTAATATCTTACTGAACTGCCTTCTATTAAATAAAATCCAACTATAAAATAAAGATCTGAAAGTGGACCCCACTAATAGCTGGAAAAAAGGCGTATTTCTTCTTAAAAAAGAGTTGCACAATAAGCGCATTTGAAGAGGGCAAGGTATAAGAAATCGCTCCATCTCCCGAATAACCCCTCGTAGAAATTCTGTTTGCGAAGAGCCTGGGGATAAGCCCTTTATTAGTTTTACTGACTTTTTTTTCAGTTTCTTCGTGTGGGCTTGGTTATCATTTTCTTTCGATGATTCCAAGACAATTTGAGCTTCTCTGACTTATCAGCAGAAGAATCCAGTTAGTAAGAAATGAACAAGATCAAAAGTAAACGGCATTTTTTCATCATTTTGAAGAAATCCTTGACTCGCTTCTTCAAGGATGATAGAGTGAAAAATAAAATGAAGAATAATTCAATCATTGGGCATAAAGAAATGGGGAAAATATTCTTACGTGCACATAAGAAATCGTTACATAATAATGTTATCGAATAGTAGGTTCAAAGGGATTGAAATGATTCTATAGAGAAGTCAATGTTTTCTTCTCAAAAGAAAAATCGCGCATACTTTGTTTGTTTTGATTGCGCTATGTATAGCAGGGGAAAGCTCCCATTGCAGAGTCAACCCAACGCTCTCTCACTCGGTCCGTGCGCGATAAAACCAAAGACCCTCGGTTTTAGCACATGTTCCCAACATGGGTATAGTTTATGTATGGGTATGTGCAGTACATACATTGTAATTTTCTCTTCCGTTTCTTTTTTTTCTCCTCCGTAACTCGTACCCTTCACCAAGTTAAGCTAGAAATGGCAGGAACGAAGGTGTCATTAGTTAAAATAAAATATAAATAAATCCTGATACGGATGTGTACATACATGCAAGATGACTGAAAGGGCACTCCTCTCCCCGAAGCTAGTTAAGTCTAGCTGTAGTAATGATGCAATAATATACTAAGATTGACAATACAACTAAAAACCAAGAATGATGGTTGCTTTCAGCCCTCTCCCTCCAATTGCATCCTTGAAAATATGGTGTGGGAAAGTAAGAAGCAAATGAACGTATGTGGGCATTTTCAAGTTTTGAGTTAAACGCGTTTAAAGATAACGTCTTAGGTAGGCTTTCATTTTTTTTTCTCTCTTAATAATGCTGTACAACAGCACCTACTAGGACTACAAGTACTATCTCTTACCCTGAGACAGAGGGGAGGTTCACCTACATTTGTACTGGTTATATCCAAATTTTAATTTTGCCACTTACATCCCTTTGCTTCTCACTGCCTCATTTAATATTTATAGCATTCTTATTTCATCTCAATGATTTGAAAATGGACTTGGGGCAGATTAGAAGAGATAACAAAATAAAATCTTGTCTTTTTAGAAATGAATATTAACCAAAAGTCTAAGGCGTTGAGAATTGACGGAATGAAGATATTTTCTCGATATTTTGTTCATACATATTTTCATCGTAATTTATTTATTTTTTCTCTTTTTCGAAAACTAAACTTCGGGATAGTCTGCAATATAATCTTTCAACAAGAGAAAGATGAACATTTTACTAGTAATAATTTTTAAAAAGCAAATTCTTGAAAATCCTAAACATTTGAAAATTTAAAATTAAGGCTAAAAATACTTAGTAAAAGGAACAACAATGTTTAAATTTTGAAATGAAACGTATTAGAAGCCGTTGTTATCGTTCAAAAGCATCATATCAAACAGCAAAAAATTATCACTAAGAAATGTTTTTATTTCACAAAATCGAAAGTCTGAGTAATTGCTTGAAGAGAAATTACATGAAGAACTAAATTTTGAATTTCGTGAAATTGTACAAACAAACTACTCATCACATATCATTTTGAATCTTCCTTAAAATATATTGGAAACTTTTTATTTGCTGAAATGTTTCTGAAAATAACTTAGGTATTAGTATTCCAAAAGTTACTTCGCAAAAACTAGCTTGGTGGTTATTGACAAATTTCTGCCAAGTTCATTTAAATGTATGAATCTCGTTGGATTGAAAGCGGTTACAAAAAAAACGTTTGCATACATATAGCCGGTCAAACTAACAAAAACATTCTGAAAATGGTTATAAATATGTTTAATATCATTTAAAACTAATCATCTTGTCTTCGTTTAAAGAGCACGACCACTATATTCGCAACTGTTACTTCTAGATGCATACTTTCAACTGCAAAAGTGGTCAGAATTTGGTGCAAATTTGAAAATAAAGAAGATTAGTGAAAATCACGAAGTCTAATTTTTTATATGGAACCTTGGTCTCTCAACTTATATTTAGGGAAGTAAATTAAAAAAATAATTTTGACACAAAAAACTTGAAACATTTTAAAACTCAAGAAGATATAGTAGTTAGAAATTGTAAGGGACCGTGCAGAAGAGGAAATGTGAACTTATAGAGGAATGACAGGTTGTCGAAGTAAAAAAACATATTGTTTATATTTTACATTGCTATTTAACAAAATGCAATTGTTATGCTATAATAAGTAAAATCACACAACTAAAGCTCGTGCAAATTAAAAAAGAACACTCTAGGCTTACTTAGAAATTTAAAACCTTTGTGTTAGCAGCTGTATTTTCACTCAAAAAGAGTGATATACTGTGACTGCAAAGTGGCATAAGGCAAAGAATACGCTTCATATCTCGAGGAAATTTTTTCGTGCTAATGTTAAAATTCTTGTGCTGAAATATTTTTCAATGTAAATTAATTTCCTAAACAGAAGTTCGGGGACTTAGGGTTAGCATTAAAAAATAAACTTCGTATTTTTTCACAAATTTTCCTCCCCCCCACTCAATTCAAACTTTCAATATTTTATACTCAGCATCTTATTTTGACCAGTTTTGCAATTGAAAATATGCATCTGAGACTAACGGTTAGATAGAGGTTCTGCAAGTTAAACGAGAACACGCTGTAAATTTCTCAAATATAATTAAAATTGCTTTCATACAGACACGTTCTAAAAAGATATTCAGTATCAACCCTCAATTGCAATTTTTTTTAATTAATTTTTTTTCTCTGATTCCTGCAAGTTTTCAAATTGTAGATGTCTGCTTTCCTGTTCCGAGGTGTTTAATTGGTAACGATAGATAAATAATTTTGAAATTGCAATATTGCAGACTGGTTTAAACTTGATTCTCTAACAATACCACGACTATAAGCGTTATCAAGTTTGTCACGGATGTAAAAAGATCTATCCAAGTCTCCTCCTTCAATCTTCTAGAAAACTTATGAGTTTACTCATGGCCTCCAGCAGAAACGACTGATATTAGCTTTACTTTTTCTCTTAGAAAAAAAATGTAAAGTGAATTTCTATTTTTTTTTTTTGCTGTGGGATATATCTCGCTCTATTTCGATTCGATCACAAGACAGAATTCCACTTTAGCAATCCTTGTGCTAGGAATGAGGTTCGCTGCGATGGGATTTTTTGGAAAAAAAAAACAGAAAGAAAATTTGAAACTAGGAGAAAGCTTCAAAATGTTCTTGCATATAGTTTTTTTATGAGAAATGCTAGAAACTTAGGAAAACACGCATATGAGGGAAATTTTAATACACACTCACGAGAAAGCTACTTTTTAAGAGAAAGAATATTTTTAGAAATTCGCCTTCTAAAACGCAGGTAGACACGTTTGCATTGCATATTCTTAGCTTTTACGACTATTTTGTTCGGAAGTAAGTTTTCTTAACGTAATTTGAGTAAGTGTGTCTCGCAGAAAGTTGCCAAAAAGGAATACCCGTTTCGACTGCGAGGCATCGATTTGTAAAACATGCAGAAGGGTCATAGGACGTAAATGTTAACTAAAGTAACATGTAAGAATTAATTGCGTAAATAATTTATGACGCTTCTTTCTATGGCAATTCGGCCATTATGGAAAGAAAAAGGTTTTTTTCACCACAAAAAATATTTATTTTATTTCTGAACATATTTAGAAAGAAAAGATAAATTTACGGACTTTGATTGCTTCAGTGGAAGCATTACATTGTATAAAATCTTATAAAACACATAATCAGTAAATGAACAGGGGACAAACTAGACTTACTTTATCTGATGGGTTCTAGTTTATAACTTTTCTTTTATAAACGCATGCACATACCATCAGCGTATATAATATTTGGGGGGGGGGGGGGGTTATAGTTATCGACTAGTGTTAAGTATTAACTTTTTTTTCTAAAAGTATTTATCTTCCAGTAAGTCGTCAGAGGGATATGACGTTATGCTAAACAATAATGGCACCGGATATGGGGCGTTCAAGGACTGGCGGAGGTAAAAATTGTTTGACTACACAACTACCTATTTCGATGAGAGAACGATATCCCAAAGACTTATCTTTATATAGTAAACTTCTAAATATCCGCGAAATTGGGCGGCACAAGTGCAACGGATAAACCGAAAGCAGGTTAAAATGAGGGACAAAAAAAAGATAAAATTGTCCTTTAAAAAAACTGTATTGTCACATTATATATGATCCAACGAATTCGAAACCGAAAACGTTAAAAATTTAAATTGGCACATTACTTAGATTTTTTTTAATGTATGACTTTATGGACGTACACTTTGAAAGTTTTTTTGAATCCCTTTATTTGTTCAAAACTATCATAACACTCTCAAACTTCAAGTTAACAAAACCCACAACGCAAACTTCTTACATCAACAACTGAAATATATCCTAAATAGTTCATGCCTTATCACATTAGATACACTATTTACCAGAGGCTCGGCATTTATCTTAACGCTTGCAGTCTTCCGCTCTTGTGATAAAAAAAGAAACATGAAAATGTTTGCTGTGTGTCGAATGAAACATCCAGAAACACTGCTATAGGGTTTTTGTAATCGACCTGCTATTGACCCATGAGTTGCAGGTGACCATCTGGGTTCCGTTGCGTCTAGCTCTAGGAGTTACAACAATTCAGGAATCAATTCGTGTGGGAGACTCAAAGTTATGGCTGCAGGGATACGCCGATCCCCCAAGGACCTATACCGCTGGCGATTCGAAAGAGTTGTGTTTTTATGCGTAGTTTTTAAATCATGTATAGAGTATAAGCAATCAATACAAGATAATCTATTTTTATAAATCGTAGGTCGTTATTAGTGTGAATTGTGAAGTAGCAGTGTAATAGTGTATCAACTATAAAGCATTAATATATTTTTTATTTGTTTTTTCGTTTCTTGTATTTTGTCTCAAAACAAGTATTTACATGCTCAAAACTTTTTGTGCGGTCTTTTTTTGTGCGATTTTTTAATGCGATTTTTTTTGTGCGGTGCATAAATATTTCAATCAGATTGGGACTCAATTGTGAAAATTCTTTTCAATACGGACGACATTCCATTTAAAACGGACGGTTTTATTATGCGATTTTTTATGCGGTCTCCATTGACCGCACAAAAACAGGTTAGAGTGCATGCCTTAACTTGGAGAGATACTAATAAATTGCAGTTCAAAAGCTCACAACAGTATAAAGGGTCAATCAAAATAATAAAATTTAACATAAGGGGGAAATAAAAAAAAAGGTCGAATGTATAAAAACTATGAAGGTGCGACATGCCTTTCAAGCAGAATGTTTTATAGGAGTATATGTATCAAACATTACTCTTCGTTTTGTAAACGATTAGTTTCACCAAAAAATGAATTTGATAATAATTACTGCAATAAACCTGTTTTCAAGTAAATGTTTAAAAAAAAAATATTCAGGTTTCATTGTATTTTGAACATATAATTTAATGTTGGTTGATTAGTTCATGTATTGATGTTTTGGAAGTTATGGGGACAGTTCTGTTATCTTGTTGAATATTGTATCTTCTGCATTTTTTTTATTTACTTTATTATTTTGACTATAAACTGTCCAAAAAAATTTCTAAGAAACAACCACACTCACACATTAGGTGTAGTCCACAATCCACAGTCCAAGTTTCTCTCCTAAATTCAAATATTTCTAACCAGTTTTTTTTTTTTTGTACCTATCGTTTGGACTATTATGCACCATTTTGCAGGCCTTCGATACCCATCTAAGTATGAACCTTTTTACATTTGAAATGTGGGTAACAGGAAAATAAATAAAACTCAATTTGAATATATCGGGGCCTTAATTAGACGTTAAGTCTCCATAAGGAAGTATATATAATGAGAACCTTGCTTAAGGTATAACACAAATATTGAGAGAAGAGCGATCAATAAAAAGCATGTGAAAGAGATCTGAGAGCAATAACATATATCAAGGTCACTACTTGCCATATTTATGGCTTCTTAGTGATTGGTAAATTATATTTGTACTGATAGAGAGCTATTAAGCCAATGAGTTTTCTCTCTTCCGTCGTTGATTTTGCAAAAAAAAAAAAAAAAAAAAAACATTCACTAAAACTTAAACTCTGAATATTTCTCTTTTTTTGCAGTGGATAGAAGACGAAATTTTTTTATAAGTATTTTTAAAACGGTTTCAGAAAGAAAAGGTATTTTTTTAATTAAAAAAAAATCAAAATGACACTTCTTCCAATCATCCTAGCTCCAAAGAAATCACGAAATGATCCCATTTATCTGCATATATAGGTATCAGCTCTCGCTAAACAGCCTATAGTTGGTATGCAATAACAACCATGCATAAAATCTATATATAGTTATACCCTATATATAGTTATACTCTATATATAGCTATAACATAAAAAAAATTTCAAAATTGAGAAGACTATCTTGTCAAACAGGAGTGGCAGTGAAATGAGAAGGAACGTTAGTTTAAATAAATTCAGAATTTTCGATGAAGATTTCATTAGTACACTTAATTTCAACACATCCTTTAAACTTTAAACAAAATATTCAGTTCATTATCCTCAACGTCTCAACACAAAAGCATTACGAAATAATGCTTAGTTTCCAAAATACGGAGGGCAAATATTGGAAACCATTCATCCAAATATTGCGGAAAGAAAAAAAGAGGCGTCCTTTTTAAAAATTCCAGTCTCATCTTTGGTGGGAAAGTCTGGACTTAAAGATGTTTTTTCGGAATCATATCACGAACATTTTTGGTATAAAAGTAAAATTTTACTTTCAGGGTGTTATTGCTTGAATATATTGTATTTAAGATTTAAAACATTTTAAATATTTCGAAAAATTGCTATTTTGATAAGCACAAATGCAACTTTTTACTATTGTTTTATTCAGTTTATTCAAAAGTATCTTTCAGTATGGATCGAAAATGATAACCAGAAGAGGATTTGAACTTTGGCTCATTTTAATTTCATTCAAATCTTAACCCTCCCCCCCTCAAATGTGCTTACTTATTTATTATCTTTTTTTATTTTAAAAAACTATACTGGTAGTACTTAATACAAGTATTGTTATTGATTATAATGTTTAAATATTTATATGATTTTCATTTTGCCTTTAATGGAAAACCAATATGTGCGCGACAATAAGGAAACATTGCATATCTATATGAATTTATATCTCCATCAACAAGTGGCCGCCAAAAATTGTTAAATCTTTGATGGCAGGAAAAAAATATGCCCCCCAAAAAAGCTATTTTCTCTATTCCCATTTTCCACCATTTTTTCTACCTTTGGTGAAACATTCTGCCCGTTTTGCATCTTTGGTTTTTATAACGTATCTTTCGAAAAATTAATATCTAATGACTAATAGTAGCTGAACACTTGTATTGTTTTACTGAGGAAACATTTGCGAAGAGCTTTATTTAATTAATAATAAATAAAAATAAAATCACTTACAAGGACATACAGCAATTTTGCAAAGAGCGACTAATATATGTGTCGCTCTTTTCAAAAATGCATATATTATAAGCATAATTTGAAAACACAGGTTAATACTTAACTAATGGATTGAAACTAAAGGCTTGCGTTATTGAATATTATTATTGGTTTTAGATGCCAGGAAAAATATATAGATAAAATGTTCGATATTTTTTTTAAATTGATATATATATATATATATATATATATATATATATATATATATATATATATATATATATATATATATATATATATATATATATATATATATACTAAAAGCAGTAATCGGGAATAAAACATGAAACGATAAAAAGCAAAAGAAATAAAGAAATATTTATCACTAGGACGTAAGTACCTTTTACATATCATCCAACAATCAATATTGGGACATAAATAACTAAAAGATGGACATTGTAATAAAGAGTTGAAAGCTGTTACAAAACCTCCACCAACCAGTCATAGTGTGTCTTGTTATTGAGGTAAATATCATTTTATGACCTTTGAGGATAAACCTCATAGGTAAGTATCTGTAATAAAATTTTCTAAGCCACCAATAAATTTTAATACATCGGGTAAACTTCTCTGAAGGCCATCCACATAAATTTTTTTCCCCCCCGTCGAAGCACTTAGAAGCAGTTTGTGCCCAACGGGGCAACCAGACAGATATATTTTACCGTTGTTAAGTAATAACACCGTCTGGAATTTATACAGTCCTTGTTGTTTGGTTTTTACTAGACAAGACAGTCCGAGCAGACTTTATTTTATTTCGTGTTTCCGCCCCGGAGTTTTAGAGGAAGCGAGGACGTGTCTGAGTTCTGTTTTTATCTAACGTAAGAGTTATGCCACACCAGTGTCACTATTTTCAATTGAAACATTTTGTGTTTTTAAGTTGGAAACATGGTGGCTTTTTTAAAAATGTGTGGCTATAAAACTAGTTGTGTCGTGAACTGGTATGCCGTTAATTTAATTGAATTTGACTTTATGAACGCTGTTTAAGAGTTCCCCCCCCCCCTTTTTTAAAGACAGAAGTAAATTAAATGGGATAAGGTAGAAATATTTTGACCAGGAATAGAGTATTTAGTTTGACAATAATATTTTTGATTATTATGTAATGAGATAAAGATCTGGTATTTGAATAATAGCATTATGAACTTTAGTGTCAGTTTTTTTTACACCTAATTATTAAAATTTATTTATTTGCAATTGTATTTTCTATTTATACATCTTCCCAAAATCTTCTGCGGGTACTTTATTTCCTTTATTTATATATTTGTTTTAAAGAAAAAATGATGCACGATGTTTTCTTCAAATGTAAAAACGATTCGAAAAAGAATGCATAGATAAGACATGACGTAAAATTAGTTAAAAGTTTCAACAAATATCAGATTTTTGTTAAACTTAAAGCAGCTTCAACGTTATTGCTTTGCTTCGGTTTTTTATATTAATGAACTGAATTTCAGGTTAGTTACAAAGAAGTGAGGTATATTTTATGTGAATTACAAACTTATAGACAAAACAATTAAAAAATTAATAACATATTTGGTGTCTAGTGCAAGTTAAAAACACAAGGATTTGACATTATAAAACTGGTTCTTCATAGTATAATGATGATATTAGAAACAACCAAGCTACGAATAAAAATTACGATTATAAAGAGTATGTAATCATACTTTAAAGACTTGCTTTTAATAATGCTTGCTACTATTTTACAACACTTTTTAAAAATCTTTCTTTGTTCATGATTTGCTGATACAAATTTATTACATAATTCTTTTACCAGGTTTTTAGAAGAAAACAGATAGGAATTTGTCTGCGATCAAATTAAAAATGGACAACGATGTCTGCGATCAAATTAAAAATGGACAACGAACAAGAACGAATGATTTATAAATCAGAAAGAAATAAAAGCTCTTATTTTTTAATATTTTGAATTTGTGAGGTTTTTTTTTTTTTTTTTTTTGATTTTCTGTTGCAGGAACTTTAAAAATAAAGTGAATCACTTGTATCGCTTATCTTATCTTCAAGATTTAAAATCATAATAATAAATAAAAGAGAAAATAATTGCTACACTTTTTGTTCATATTAGAAATACATGCCCACAGTGAAAAATGTCCGATCCTGTTTGAGATAAAAATGGTTCAAACAGGAATTTGAAAAATATATGTTATTTAAAAGGTTTTCAATTACAGTGCTGGCCAAATTATTAGACTAAAGAGTTTTTTGTTTTTGTTTTTTCTACACTATTTGTACTAAAATACTATTTATTTTACTGTTAAAGTACAGTACATACTGTACACTGATTATTACGTTTTTTTAGCATAATTTAATGTTTTCAGGTGGCAGCACTGTCTGCTTCGTTTATGTTCTTTGTATATATATCTACCAGAAACATAACCTTAATCGGCTTAAATAGCTCACTAGTTCTTTTTATTAGTGTGTTCTGTTATATTTAAAGTTTAGGTAATTAGTGAGTATGTGTATGTGAGTATATATTATAGTGAGTATAAACAATTTTTTGTCTCCTTTTTGAAAAAGTTAAGAAATGGTGTAAACCTTGTGAAAAGTATGCCAAAAGACTTAATGCTCATCAAGAACAAGGGAATGCATACTAAATATTAGATAATTATTTCACTGTTCGTTAATGTGTCTATAGTTACGTAATCAATAAAGAATTTGCTTTTATAACAGTCTTAATCTAATAATTTGGCCAGCACTGTATATTTAAAATGTTTAGGTAAAGCAAAGGTTATTTAATCAAAGTTTTACGTTTACTTTGTAATGAAACAACCTCAATTCAGGGTTGGCCGGATTGGACCCAATGGGTTTTTTTGAAAAAACCCATTTAAAAAAACCCATTATTTAGCCCACTTTTGGGTTTTTTTAAATTTTCTGAGAAGTTTTTTTAAAAAAAAATAATTAATTTAAATACTTTTACAATTTAAACTTCTTTTTTTATTTCTTCTTCACCATAGAAAATGAATATAAAAAATGAATTTTGAACTTTAATAGTATTTCTTAACTCTTAAGGGCATTAAAAAATACTTCAAAGATTTTAAATAAATATATTTAACTTTTTTCCTTCAACTGGTCAAAAATGAACTCAAATTATCTTGATTAAGTCCTGTCACGTCAGATTTTCTCAATATTTGCAGATTGTACAAAGGATACTACTTTAGCTAAAAGGCTCTCATGTGAATTATTTTCTGCAAACCAACACGTCACAAAACTCGAATAAACACAAGGTATATTTTTTAGAAATTAACAGGTTTTACAAATAGTCGGACAGAAAACAGAATAGGATGTACAGTATTTTCATTATTTTACGAAAAAGTTTAATATTTCTTACTCTGCACACCGAAATAGAAAAACAGGCAACATAAAATTCAAAGAAACGTCTTGATTAAGCTGGAATTCAGTAAAAAGGGATTTAAACTACTTGAGGTTCTACAGTAGTTTTGCATAACAAAATGAAATACAATAAAGTAAAATACAAAAAAAAAGAAATGTAGAAATTAAAAACGAACAAACGAACAATAGATTTTATCACTCAAGAAGTAACTTTGCCTTAACTGTTGGTAATCATGGAAACTAAAAAAATCTGAAACTTCACCATTCTTGAATTTTGTCGTCTTTTATACTTTTCTTCAGAAAACGCTGAATTTTCCAGCTTTTTTTATCAAGACAATTTTTGTGCTTTGTCCATATACTTATGCTACAATATACTACGAGTACCCCCCCCCCTTTCCCCTAAAAAAAGACAAAAAAACCCACATTTCTTTTAAAAAAACCCAACTTTAGTTGGGTTTTTTTGGGTTTTATTTAAAAAAACCCAAAAAACCCTGGGTCCATGGGCTTTTTTAAAAAAACCTGGGTTTTTGCCAACCCTGCCTCAATTGATACGTTTTTAAATTAGAAAAGGCAATAGTGATAGTTTCTTAACTTGTTATTTGGTTTTTTAACTGAACAACCACAGTTACTGCCACGGGGATGACACAATGCAAGTTAAATAACCACATAACTACAACAATATTCATCCTTTTAGCTTTCGAGATAAGAGTGTTATTTATCAATTTGTCACCTACAGGAAACAGCAGCAATGAAAGATAAGCTCTTATCTTTGTACCTTTCGGTGACTATTAAGGTAAGATCTAGGTGCTTAAAAGTTTAAACTAGAGCCACGAAGTGATAAGACATATTTTACAGTTACGTAAATATTGTAATCAGAGAATTTATTGCAGGCATCATAATGGAAGCAGATATATTTTAGTGTATTTACAGTAGAGCTAGATATGGAATACCCCATATTTGACTAAAGTAATAAACTTAGTGAAAAGAGTGCTCATGAAATAACGCAAAATAAAAGTGAAAATCGCTATCAAAGCTGTGTTTTAAGCTTCAATACAGAACATGAGTTTTTTTTTTTTTCAATACTAAGTGTGACAAATGGTGCAAAGTGCCTGTTACCTCAGAGAAGATACTAAAATGCCTACATCTATTATTTCAGAATGTTTCTTCACCTTCTGTTTGGCGACAGGTAGCCAATGTTTTAGTAAACAGTAATATTAAAAAAAGACATATTTAGACACCTACATTAATGTATCAAAATTACTTAGAATTTAAAGAAAACTTTTATTAAAAGTTACTGCATTAACTTTTGTTTTAAATGTAAATATTTTTATTGATTTTCTTAGATTGTTACATAAATTAGTGTAGACAATAATACATATTTTTTACATAATAATTTAATTGATTCAATTACATTACTTGCATATTTCAGTCTCCATTCACAAATTCATGCCATTTCTCATTTATTTTCGTAATTTATATATATTTATTAAAATGTACGTGTTAACACTGCGATATGATTGAATTACTCAAAAAAAAAAAAGGCTTTTGTTCAAAAAGTACAATATTACATTTTAGACTGGAACCCTCAAAACATTAAACATTTTATAAAACGAAATAGTTAGACAAAGAAATGAAATTATGTTTTAATTAATTACACACGTAAAATAGATGATTTCAGTATTTTCTAACAGCAATAAAACTCCTAATCTGCTGTCCCATATAATTGAATATAATGTAATTTCAAGAATTAGTTTATATCAGTAAACTATTAGACTATCCCACTTTAAATTGCATTCAGTATACTAGAAGTTTTACTTAGAAAGCGCTTGAAATAAATAAGAATGTTTACGCATCACTCGAGTCAAATTTTCAATTTTTCTTTTTCCAACTTCCAAAAAGAAAATAAGATTATATTTTAAGTATTCAAACTCATGGCGCCATACACAAGAAACAGACTTATTTAGAAAAGCTCCAGTTTAATGTTTATGATGTTGTTTCCTGGAATCCGATGCATCTCAACTGGAATAATGACTTTGGCCATGAAAAGATAAACATGATTATATCGTAAAAATTGCCATATAAACACTCTCTGCCCTTCATAAAATTTAACAGCTTAACTCAATCAGCAAGTAACAATGCTCAGATGCCTTAGGGCAAAAGTACGAAAACAAGGAATAACCTATGACTGCATATTCCATCCATTAACTTGGTGCTTTTACGACTTGAAAAGGAACAAGAACTTGTTGAGTTTCCGAAGACATTTCCTGGAGTCGATCAAAATCAGCGTGTATATAAATTCTAGTAAAGAATTCATTGTTTTGGCATGTTTATTCGCTGGAACTCTTGTGGTATTCATAATGTTTATCGAGCATTGCTTTATATTTCCGGTTTTGGAAGGAATCGAATGTCTGATGTAAAATTGGTCATGTCATTGCTCAGCAGTGCTTGAAATGGGCTTGATTACTTTGAAGAAAATTTTACCTAACTTTTAACCACACCGAGAGAATGAAGGTCAAATTACTTTTACACTGAAAATTCCAGGATTTTGAATGTGTTATTGTTAAACGATGAAAAACGTGTAGAAGATAAACCAAAACGTTTTCTTCATTTTGATTTATTGAGTTAAAATTAAATAATTATTAATTAATATTAAAGAATCATTTATTTACATTAAAAAGCTATTAATTAACAAGACAAATAACTATTAATTTTAAAGAATTATTAATTAACGTTAAGTAATTAACATTAAACAATTATTTTAGTGTTAGAAATATTTTTTTTATACAATTTAATTAAATGATTTGTTTTAATGTTTGATTCCATAAACATATTCTTAGAACGTTAACCACTCCAAAGAATAGGGAATGACTATTTTCACTTCGTCTGCATTTTACGAGTAAGCACATAGCTAATAGAAATATTTATAAATTATCGTAAACATTTAAAAACGTAGTTGCTAATGTTTACAAATTAACTAAACTGAAATTCAACTTTGACAGTTTTTTTTTTTTGGATAATAGTAGACATTCATATTTTAATGCAAAAGAGTTGTAAAGCATTATGCTTAAAAAATACATTACAAATTAGATGTACTTTTTTTCAGTAATCTCCTATTTAAAGTTATTAACTTGTCCATATACCAAACGAAACATGACTACAATTTGCAGACTACTCTTGTTACTCGTTTTTGCAAGTTTTACACTAATACGAAACAAAAAAGGTTTTAAGTAGCGTAAGAACTAAAGAACTTATAGTAAAAATGAACAGGTTTACGCTAATTCGAAGCCACAAGGTACGATTATTAAACTGGCTGGGAAGTTTTTTTTTATTTCAATTGTTTCCTTAAATAAATAAATCAATCAACTGAATGAAAATATTTTTAGATGTTTTAACCAAATTTTTGACATTTAATATTTTTAAATTCAAAACTGCACCAAGCACATTTTCTAATCACAAAAATTAAACAATCAGGCGCTCAATTTTACAATTAATAACCAAAAATCGATTTGGCAGTCGATTAAAACTTAAGCAGCATTAAATATTATAATTATGAAGCTCTTAATATTTTTCAAATATTAAGAGAAAATCAATTATAATCAGTTTTTGAATTGATTGATAATATATTATTTATTTTATGCCAATGCGTACATAATGATATGAATAAGTTTATGATCGTTTTTAAGAAAATTTATTTAATTCACTGAAAAAATAGCAGATAAATCATGGTGTGTATTTAGTTAAAATTTACCTAAAACACGTTGTTTTTTTAACAAGATCAGTCTTTGTGACTTGAAAAATCAAAGCTTAAATCTAAAGAAAAGAAACACATGTAAAATATAAACGTAGCCTACGGTTTTTGAAATGTACTTCGTAATTGTTTTCATCAATCTAAAAAAATGTATTAAAACATCAATTAAATACATTAAATATTTCATTCAGATTTTCTAAAAGAATAATTTATGATCCAAGCAGTTCATTAAAAAGGAATAATAACTAGAGCGGTGCATAAAAAGATTCTTTATAAATTTTGAAATGAAAATATATTAATCAACGGAATAAACATTTTATGCTACGAAAACAAAGAAAAAGCTAATTACGATCAGAGGAGAAATAACATTGCCGTCAAAATTCCAGAACATATCCATCTACTTATATAAAGGAAAACATACAGGAAAGTATAATTTGTTACAACTATTTAATGCTTGATTTCCTTTTTTTTCAGTATATATATTTCAACATTTTTTCTTCATTATTTTCTTATTATTAAAAAACGGCCTTTCATTACGGCTTTTTTTATTCCTTTTTTGTTTGAAATACTGTTTACTGAGACAATTTGAAACGTCTCCATCAAAAAATCGTTTTGTGGATATTTATTATGTTTCATCGATTTTCGTTTATTCATAAGCAAGAAACAGTTATTGTTTGAGGTTTAAATTTTGATACTGAAAGCTATGATGTGTACATTTTATTTACTTTTTGAAGCTAATGTTTAAACTTTAAAGAAATAATTAAAGCTTTTAAGATTGTTTAAGGTATCCACACACGCTAAAAACTGGATATTTGTGACAAATTTCCAATTTTTTTAGAAAAATAAATTTTAATGGATTAATATTTTACTTAGCTTTAAATAAATGTTTCAATCTTGTTCCTTATAATCATTAGGTATATAAAATGTTTAGAGCTTTTAAGATTGTTTAAGGTATCCGTACACGCAAAACTGGATACTTTTGATAAATTTCCCGTTCTTTTTTTCTTTTTTAGAAAAACGAATTTATTCGATTGACCGTTTAGTTAGCTTCAAATAGTTGGTCAATCTTTTTCTTAAATCATTAGAAGCAGCTACATTCGAATTCGTTGGTGCATAAATTAAGGTAAAGTCTAAGTTAAAACTCAAAATTCGTATTTCTCGAAATCGCTTTCTGTGTCATATTTTTCCCTTAATAAATGATAACTCAAAACATTCTCAGCCCATTGTTATGAAGCTTTAAAGACATTGTCTGCGTACAGTAGCAACATTTAAGAAGTTAATTTTTTTTCGTAAATTATCAACGTAGTAAATTTTCTGAAAATCTCACAAAAATGTCTTCATTGAGCTCAAAGACTTTTTATTTTCGACTTATCCTCAAAATATTGAGTAAATATTCCAAACGAAAGTCAATGAATTATTTTGTGGTACTTTAATGCTAAAAAGTTTGAAACTTCTTTTTATAGCTAATATGAATTTTTAAAATTCCTTTAAATTCTACAAATAATTGCAGTTTCTATAAACTTTTGAGAATGTGTTTTTAAATATGTTAGTTAAGTATTAATTTTTCTTAAACTACATGCAAAAATGTAGTTATAATATTTCTAAACAGAGTCTTTTAAAATGGCTCTAAACGTGTCAGAATACCATTAGTTATTTTGTTAAACAAATTTTTCATTGAGATTACGCTATTAAAAATAATAACGATTACTTCGAATTAATATTTTATTTTATTAAAACAAAATTCAAAGGTAAAGTACAACATTTCAAGTACAAAGTAGTCGTTACATTTTCCCCTGTTTACGTTAATTTTATTGGTTAAAACTAATCTATGTGATCAGGTACGGAATTATAAACTCAGCCCCACCCTCCCCCCACGGCAACAAATTCTGTAAGGCCACTTCCCAGAGCCAACAATGTATATTTGCAACATTAATAAGTCTTAGTGTCTCTTTCAACTTTTTTGGGCCGTTGGGCACGTTAAGGACGTGGTGCCCCCCTCACTGGGGGGGGGGGGGCGAGTCTGCGGGTACGCAGATCCGGGCCATGGGAGATCATGTAAGTTATTTTGTTTTTTCAATGTAATTATTTTTTTAGCTGAAGACATTATCTTAAAATGCAACAACGTATCACTTAGACGGATCAAATATAATTGATGTTTAGGTCAAGAGCACCGTTGACCTATTGTAGCACACTGTATTGGGAAAATTATCTATTAAAACTAATTATGAAAAACGAATAACTATTCTTTCAAACAAGGCTTTGTAATGATAGCAGCTACAATTGACCATTTTAAAATACAAACCGTGATAACATATAGATCGTAGAAAAATAACCCCAATAGACGAATTAGGAGTTGAAGTACAAAAATCCATTGAAATTGCAAAGAACATTTAAATAAATAAATAAATAAATAAATAAAACAATCCTCAAAGCTTTTATTAGAATAGTCTGTAATAATACCAACGGCAGTTAGCTATTTTAAAATACAAACCCTGATAACAAATAGATCGGAGAACAATAATTACAGTAGACGAATTAGGAGTCAAAATACCTAAATCCATTCATGTAGCAAATATCAGATTAAAAGAAAAAAAAAAAAAAAAAAAAACGCACAACCCTCAAAGTTTCTGTTAGAATGATTTGTACTAATAGCAACAGCAGTTGGCTATTTCAAAATATAAACCATGATTGCAAACAGATCGTAAAACAATAATTACAATAGGTGAATTAGGAGTCAAAATACCCAAATCTATGTACGTAGCAAATGCCAGACTGAAAAAAAAACATACACACACAATCCTCAAAATTCTCTCAGAATGCTTTGTAGTAATAGAAGCATCAATTGATCGTTTGAAAGCATAAACCATGAATGATAACAAATAAATCTGAAACAATAACCCCAGTAGACGAATTTGGAGTCAAAATACTTAAATCCATTTATATTGCAGATGCCAGATTATAAAAAAAAAAAAAAAAAAACGCGCAACCCTCAAAACTTCTCCGAGAATGATTTGTTGTCACAACAATCAGCCGTATTAAAATATAAACCATAATAATAAATATATCTATAACAATAGCCCCAGTAGACGAATTAGGAGTCAAAATACCCAAATCCATTTAAATCGCAAAGAGCATATTAAAAAAAAAAAAATATAATAATCTTGTAGCTGCTGTCGGAATGATTTGTAGTAATAGCAACAGCAATCGGTCGTCTCAAAATATAAACCACAATAACAAATAGATCTAGAACAATAATCCCAGTAGACGAATTAGGAGTCAAAATACCCAAATCTATTTAAATAGAAAAGAACGAAAAAAAAAATCAACAATCCTCAAAGCTTCTGTTCCATAAGTAGTTACTTCAATCAAGCCTAATAAAACACAAGTCCTCAAAATAGAATGTTGACTGATGGTTCCCCCTCAATTACCTCAAGTGCAGTTAATGAATCAATGTCTTTCTTTCATTCGACTTAAGCGGAAAAAGCTTGAGGGAGTGAAGAAAAAAGAAAATGCATATAAGTATATAATACGACAATTTAGCGGCCACTTTGAAGACTGAGGACTAACTGGAAATGGATATATTGCAGTGATGAATAACGACGTCTGATTTATTTATTTCTTTTTTACTAAGCTGTGCGAAGTACGCTGTAACGATTGAATGTTTCTTTTAAAGTGTCAGTTTTTAGTGAGAGATAATCTATACATTCATTTTGTAACATTGTTAAACAGATTTTTACGAAGAATTAAAAAGTGAGAAGAAAAATGAGCTAATTCATGTTTCTTTTAATGTGTCAGTTTTTAGTGAGAGGTAATATATACATTCACTTCGCAACATTTTTAAATAGATTATTTCGAAAAATTAAATAGTGAGAAGAAAAATGTTCAAATTCTTCAGAGTGTGGGATTTAAAACGCGAAAAAAAAAATAGTCTTCAATAACAACTTAAAATATACAGAAAACTAAAATTGAATTTTACCTTTGTAAATTGAAAATTATCTATTAAACTTATGCTTAAAACATAAAAAGAGAAAAAACAATGTTAAATTACACCAATCGCAGAATATTGCAGACACATGTTTTGGGATTACAAGTAAACCTTTTTCAACGCAAAATTAGTGAGCTTTTATGGACGAAAAGACATCGACAAAATCCAAATAAGTAAGCTTAAGGATGAAAAGACATCCGACAAAAACTGAATTCGACAAAACTGAAAACTGTTACTGTTCTGTTTACAACTCATTTTTGCTCATGCAATAATGACCAGTTATACGAACACTCACAATACTTTAGCGACAACTGCTTTTTAATGCATAAAGTATTTTAATTATTTTATATTTACATAATCGGTAGGTTAGGTATAAATTTATTTTAACTGTTTCAGTAAGTATTTACGATAATAAACACATTTTGTTTGTAATTATTAATTATAAAATTATATTCTTTATTTGTTTCTGCATTATTTATTTTAAGTTACATTTTTGACAAATTATAACTATCTCAGCAGAAAAAGAAACTTCATAATCGCGTGTGATGTAAAATAATAACTGAGTTAGACGAAAAGTAAAACAAATGATTTTTGTTTGTTTATATATTAGTTTCAATGCCTGGAAAATGAAATTTGCTTCAATACATTTAATTACATAGGTTTATAGCCAAGGCAGCTTTGTATTTTCGTATTCAGACAAATTATATTCACTGATTTAATTATTTTTAATTTTATTATTGTTATTAGTATTATTTATTTACTTATTTTTTTGCATATTTTAATTTTTAATACTTCTTAAACATATATGAGGATGATTCTCTGAAAGCTTTAATTTATTTATCGTTTGCCAAGAAAATAAAAATATAAAGTGCCTATGTCCCTAAATCACTCTGATACTCAAAAGCCTTAAATATTTTTAATTGTTGTGACATCTCTTGAATATTTCAAGAAAAATCAATAAATCGGAAATGACTATTCAAAAGCTTGTCAGCAGTAAAAAAATACTCAATTTAATTTAGCAGCATATGTTTTTCACTAGCACCATATTTCTTTCCAAAAAATCCGAAACAAAAATATCTTCTCTTTTTGAAGTTTTTATCAAGGTATTTCTTATTCACCACAGTATCCGTTAGCCAAGAAAACTAAACCATAAAATGCGTCTACCCCTACGTAACTATAAAACTCAAGAGCCCTAAATTTTTGAAATTGTTGAGACATCTCTGGAAACATTTCAAGTTTTTGTGGTAGGCTCTTGAATCGGTGGATCATTTCTGGGCATCTTGACCTGGCAAGTAGCCAACACCTGTGATTACGCCTCATCTCTTACAAAACGCTCCATAAAACGTCAAATGTAGTGTGAATGGGCGTTACATTATGTATCATTGGCTCTGCCGCTCGGGTCGTAAAACGATCAAATATCTTCTACAAAATGCAGCCAACTGTGCTGGTCAACAACTAGACGTTCAATTACCCTTTCTCGGCCGGATCAATTGGTTAATTCAACACTTTTGTTAATTTTTTTTAAAAAATCATTACGGATGTAAAAGAGTAAGGAGTAAAGATGTTGGTATTTCATCCATAATGATAACATATTCGAAACAGTATTATTTACTCTATGAGTAGAAGCTTAAATGTAATAAAAATACCCAACTTGAGAAACACCATTATAAATACACAAATTTGTGAATTTGTGTATTTATAAGGTCTTTTCATACTGTAGCATTGTTGCGAAGAGGTAATGTTACGAGTCCAGCCACTTCAAGGAGGATCACTTAAGAATCAGGAAAATTCTAATTTCTTTGAAATGGATTTTCATAATTAAGAATTTCTTAATTTTCTATAAGTGTACAATACTTTTGGGATATTTGTTCATTTATATGCCACTAGATGCAGTACCATGGTTATCAGTGGAACAGTTAAAAATAGAGAAATTACAGATCAATGTAGTGGTGCGACATCGATGTCGATGTTTTAATTTCGATGTTTTCGGATCATCGATGTTTTGGTTTCGATGTTTTTTCGATGTTGATGTTTTTGTATTATAATTGAAAATTATAGTACAATTCTCCAATTTTCTCGCTAGGTAATTAAGTTTACTTATGAAATTGCTCCAAAAATTTCATTTATTTGTGCACATTTAAAAAGATCGATTTTCCTGTGTAAAGGATGATTTTTAGGAAGATCGCTACAAGATGGTAGATGATAACTGGAGGGTGAGGAAGAGGTCAAAGCTACTGGAAGAACTCGACACTGGTAGTCTGTTGCCTAAGGCTCCGAATCATAAACTAGAGGATAATCCTATATATTACTACGGTGAATATTATAACTCTAAAAATTCAGAACTGTTAAAAGTTGTGTCGAAGTATTTGATAGTGATGGCGACTTTTGTTTCATCGGAAAGAGTTTTTTCTCTGCCTGGTGGAATAGTCAGCGAAAAGAGAAATGCGCTTAAACACCAAATATTGGAGGTTACTTATCGTCTACCCAGGGGCGGATACAGACTAACATTTTAGGGGGGTTCATGCTAAAGAGTGACCCTTCCCCCTCCTTCATGAATAAATTTATGGTTTTTGGTATGAAAATTTTTTGAAACTGCTTAGGTGTTTAAAAAATACCACATCGGTCAGGAATATGGCACCTAATAGGACAAAAACGTCACGAATAAATTTTATAAACAATTAAAAGAAGTAGGATTTCAAGTATTTACTTTTAAAAACAATTCAAAAACTGAAATCAATACATTTTATCCATAAAGTGTTTGAATACAATGCGAACGGATAATATTGTCGACGTTTTAGGGGGCGTCATGACCCCTATGACCATCCCCTTGTATTCGCCACTGATTAGGTGGGCATCCCTGCGAGAACCTATGTATAATGAGGTTTTGCGCTAACACGACACTCAAATTTTACATTTCTTGCACGAGAATCAATCCTAAACACTGATTTAAACTAATAAACTATTTACGGCACATTTAAAATTAAACTCAGCACGACTAAAAACTGAACTATCTAAAAATTAAAAATTACAAAAGAAATTCTAATCTATAGAGACTTAACATAAAAAAAAAAACATTTACGGACTCAAATGTTTTATCGATTGAAGCTATGCCTGAAGCTTTGGATATAGTTTACAAAAACTATCGTTGATTGAATTTGTTGCTTATAAAAAGCAAACGGGCGTCAGACACTTATTTGTTACCTTTCATTATACTGGCTCTTGAACCCAGCGCCGTAGACTAACTGTCTCAAGAAAAGCTATTTTTACTGTCTACATATTTTAAATACATATGCTATAAATAAAAAAATGACAGTTAATACCCCCCCCCCAAAAAAAATAAATCGAGAACTATTTACTGTTTCTTATGGTTTCGGTCCGGCTTTTTTTTTTCAAGCAGTATTTTTCACTACTCAAATGCAATGAACATTGAAACAGATTACAAAGTATTGTCCCAGATTTTGATGAGAGGAGGGGGTCATGAGCCCCCATGATCCCCCCCTCCTCCTTGTATACACTTCTTACGGTTTCGATCAAGTTTTTTATTTTTCGAGCAAACATTCAAATACTGTTGCGGGCTGGCGGGGGGAAGGGGGTTATGACCCCCTTACTTGTATCTCCACTGCGTCTACCCCCAACAAGCCGTCCCTCAATTACTCACAATTTGTGTTTAATTATATAGCACTAACAGTACAAAAAATATTTCTTGCTCTTAATAATACTTGTCAGAATTAATTTTGTACTTTTAATATAATTTGCACAACATTCTCTCATCATACAACTGACTGTAAGTGCTATGAGATATTTTTTCGCAAATTTAACTAGTTCGTATTAATTGTTGCATGTCTTATTATCATTTTTTGTCTTATTATAGTACCAAGATGTTGCGAAATTATTCCTATTAAATTGTATTCATGATTTGCGGTTCAGTAGTTTCAATATATTCGTGGGGATCGTATTCTTTTGAATTGCTTAAATTAGACGCAATGTCAAAAGAATTCCCTGATCCATTAAGAAACATTTGTTAGAGTTTATCATCTATGTAAGTTTTTAGTGTAGTATATTAAAAAATGTATGTTAAATATTGACAAATTCGATCGATGTTTTAAAACATCGATGTTCGGAAACATCGATGTTTTTTGGTCGATGTATCAATACCATCGATGTTTTAATTTCCAACATCGATGTTCTGAAACATCGATGTTTTGCCATCGATGTTGCACCTCTAGATCAATGTCTCTCTGAAAGACAGAATTCGTAAGAATAAGAAGGAAAAAAAGTCTTAAAACAAACTTGCCGTTTAATTTTATATATTTACTCTTTTTTAATAGCCAAATAATAATTACTATTAACACCTGTCACATTTGCGTTTAAAAATAACATTTTATTTCAAAAAAATCTGGCATGATGGGCAGAAATGTTAATATTTTTATTTTATTCGTTACAATCAGTGAATAATGCTTATAAGATAAAGTTCGCGATACTTCCTAACCGAAAGCTTTATTGTAAATGTGTTAGAGCTGTATTTTATACAAAAAAGTTACATAAATAAATAATATACAAAAGAGACAGTTAAATTAGTCTCAGGATGTGAGCTTTTACATGTATTCTTCGTTATAAAACGCATTTTACATTTACTGTCTGAATATCGCTTTTATCTCTATGATGGTATCTGCAGAACATTATCGACCGTAAAAGATCGTTAAACCTTCGATTTTTACGTCAAGCGTGACCGACGGATTATTTTCTTTTCACAATTTCCGATTTTTGTAAATGATTTTAAATGAAAGGGATATAAATAAATTATGCTTGGAAGTGCTTATAAGTGCAAATGAAAGCTCTATAAGAAGCTTATTACAATAGAATGTTGAAAAAAATATTTTCAATATCATAACTATCAAATGAAATTATTATAACGTCAAATCGCTGTATCAGCGGCAAAATATGTAGTATTCATTAACTCATATACATAACTAGTCAACTTTATTGCTAAATGAGCTTTATAAATGTCGTATTTCTGCATGAACTATTTATTACTAATATGCTCTTCTACTAAACGCAGCACTTTTTTTTTTTTAATCCTAAATGTGCTTTATAAACAGCAAAACAAATTGAACACCTGAAAAATTCAAAATTTGACAAAGCAGTTTTCTTGTACCATCACGGAATTGTCTTACTAAAAATACTTTTGTTGTGTAAAGCAAATAATAGCAGATGTTAGTTGAAAACAACAAAGAAAAAAATTCTGGATATCACCGACTTGTCACGACAGCATATTTTCACCTAAACCTTTTGAACTAAATTGGTTTCATAAACCAAAAAATGTAAAATGAAAATAAGTGGATGAAAAGTTGAAATTTTTTTTATCAGCAAATACTTTTTTGCCATTACCACGAAATTGTGAACAGTGATTGTGTGAAGCAGAAAATTACAGTTAGCAGAAAACAGTAGACCCGATTTTTCAAGAATGACCTACTTGACAAATTAACACTGTTTTCTACCAAAATTTTCAATTTTTTTAGATAAATGAATTTTATAAAGAAAACGAAATTATTAGCTGAAAAAAATTGAAATATTGCAACGGTGACTTTCTTCAACCATAACAACAGCTTCGTACTAAGTATGTTCATATCATGTAATGCAAAAAAAAACTTAAAAATATTACTTTCATTTAATAAAATGATTTATGGTTAGATAAATGCTGTAATAGAATATAGGATGTATACCTCCTGTTATGGATCTAAATACATTATTCATTCGTTATGCATGAATTCCTTATACTGAGATAGTAAACATTAGTGCTGAATAAATTTGACGAATTCCATATTTCAGTTTGAACAGATGAATGAATGTCTATTTCTATCTTCACATAAAATTTATATCTACTTGTCAAAAGCTGAAACTTTCAGACAACAAAATTTATACACGATCTGGTAACATTTCTATTAGTATACCGGTAGTTAGGTTAGTTTACACGAAGTCCTTATACTGAATTAGTAAATATTAGTGCTGAATAAATTTGGCGAATGTTGTATTTCATTTAGAACCGATGATGATATATTTATATCTTCATACGTAAACTGTATCCACTATCAAAATCTGTTACTTTCAATTAGTAAAATTATAAGCGGTTACAGGAACGTTGCATAAGTAGACAGGTGTAAGTATCCTAATATAGTACTATCCTTACACGGAGTGCTTATACTGAATTAGTAATTATTATTGCTGAATAAATTTGGGGAATGTTGTATTTTTGCTTGAACAGATGAAGGTCTATTCATATCTTCATGCATACTGCGTATCCACTATCAAAAGCTATTAATTTCAGTTAGTAAAATGATATGCGATTAGAGAGGCATTGTATGAGTATGCAGAATTAAGTATCTTAATAAAGTATTTATCCTTATTTGAAGTCCTAAAATTGAATTATTAATTATTAACGCCGAATAAATTTGGGGATCGTGTATTTCAGCTTGAACAGATGAAGGTCTATTTATATCTTCATGCATAAACTGTATCCACTATCAAAAGCTATTACTTTCAGTTAATAAAATGATATGCGATTAGAGAAAAGCTGTATTAGAGCTCGATGTTCCAGGAAGACCATCAAGTGAGCTGTTCCGATAGCCTCTCTAAACTCTGCTCTCTTTCCCCCTAGGACCATTAATGACACCTACCATTAACTTTAATTAAAGGCAATTTTATCGTTGATACATGTTGACAGTATCTCTGTCGGAGCAGATAAGGCTAGGGCTGGGAAATTGAATCCATTTCCAGGAGATTCAACTTGAAAATGAAATTAAGACTGCATGTTGAGTTTCATGCAAGTTGAGAAAAAAGTGTGAAAAAAAAGGGGGAAAGGGTGTTGCAGAGATAGATTCTAATGACTGAATTTGTATTTTTCTGTTTCTAATGATGTCTTGTTTGACGTTAGGTATCGATTTAAGTCGTTTTAAGAATTCTTTGCGTTTGTTTCTTTTTATTTGGTCATCAAGTAAGTCTGTTAGAGCAATGAGTCAATAAATGTTTTCCTGCTTTATTTTTTTGGTAATTCATTTTCTTCAAAAACAAAAATATATAAAGAACATTAACTTTGATCACTGGAACGTTGTAACAACAACAACAACAATAACAAAAAAGCTAAAATGTCTGCGGTACTTTTAACTGTTAAACAGATCCTTCACAAATAAATGCTATGCTTTAGTGTTCAAAAAAAATCTTAAACGCTTCGACTTCTCCTCTTCTATGTTCATGGTATTAATTTCCTACTAATCTACAAAACACCTTATCTAAATTTTGGAAACATTATTTCGAATAGAGATTTCCTGAAGTCATAACTGCAACATCGCACTAAAAACACTATCATTGGAGCAAACAGAAAAAAAAGAAAAAAAAAAAAAGAAACAGCAATCTGAAAATTATAATTAAAGTTAACTAAGCAGTAAGTTGACACCCTTAAGCCACGGCTTAGGCAGAACTACATTTGATATACTTACAGTCTGGTTTGACGACCTCTCGAAACCAGGCTGTCGGTATATTGCATGTAAATACTATTTTATCTAATTCTCCTTATTTGGTACTATAGCATGTTTTTCCTCTAAACTCTAAAATGGGTTTCTGAACAAAAAATTAAACCAACAACTGAAAAATTCAAAATGTACAACGGTAATTCATAATAGACATTACTTCAGCGTCATATTAAAAAATATCTTTGTGAAACAAAAATGTGCATCAACCATAAACCAAAACAATTACACTTACACATGTACCCGGAAATACCACCTATTTTAAACTATAGCTTGTTCTTCCACAAAACTCTTCAACATTTCAACGAAATGGGCTTTATAATTTGAGAAAAATGTAAACAAACATGCTAATAAGAGAATTTGAGAGTAAGTATCAAGTATAAAAGTAAATACTACCGAGAGAAACTCTTCTCCACATCAACACAAAATGCATGTGCCCTTGATTCAACAAAACATGCATGTCGGAAGTGACGCCATTGCTCATCTCAAGTGGTTAGGAAGTCAGATTCATTGGACGTCACTCTGAAGAACTGTTTTCGCCCCAAGTTTAAAAAAATATAGCATTTCCAACCTTGATATATATCCATCGTAAAGATTCAAGACGTGAAATAATTCCGAAAAAAGATTTTTTCTCCTATATAAACATCAGCTACAGAAGAAAGAGTGAAGGAGGTAACATTAATATTATAATTAATTATATAGCTCAACAGTGGTCCCATCTTTCGGGGCGATTGTTTATTTTTAAAGAAAAAGTCGAGGGGTTGATTTATGCGTCCGCTAGCTGAGAGGCGACGCGAGACTAAAAACCATTCATGTGTGGGCCAGATGCTGCCAATTATTGCCCTCTTATAAGCAGGATGGTTTGAGGGATAGTTCACAAATTTAATTCTTTCCTCTGTTTTTCATAACGTCATCGATTTGTTTTTGAACATTTTGTACCAATCTTTCATTGTTGGCTTCCGGAAGTTTTCAGTTTGTTTAAGAAAAACGAAGATTTCTAAACTAAAGTTTAATAAGAAATCATTGAAAAATTCAAGACATTACCGTAAACCATAATCAAGTTTGAACTCAATTATTTTTATGTTTGCTGATGTTAATTCATTCCGAATGTTACATAAAGTCACCAGTATTTACTTCGTATTATTAATAAAAATGAATATGCATCCATGTTATTGAAAAAAACTCCAAAGTCACAGTAAAATTCTTCTGCGGAACATAGCAGTGGTTTTCGCTGAAATTACCTCAACGGACAAAAATACTGGATATAGATAAGGTGTTTAATTCCATAAATTTATACAGCTGTTTAATTTCGTTTTTCCATTTATGCCAAGCGTACTAATTTATGAACGGCTTATTATACGATTATAAAATTCTGAATTCAAAGGTAATAACGTCTAACATCGCATGGTTCCCTGTGTCTACTACCAGTACTTTTGATCCAGACCAGTAACTCAGTATCCCGTGATCCAATTTACAGCAATAACAAATCAGTAGATGACCAGAAGTTTTTTTTTTCCAGAACTTCTATTTTTGTTAATTGGAAAATTTACCGGGAACATGCTGAAACTTCAGAAGGCGTTACTTTTAACTAGAAATTTCATTGAAAAACTCGAAAGAAATGCCTTCGAAAATATTTGTTCCCAGAAAATGTCAAAAAAGTACATGTATGTTTCAGCATTAAAAATATTGTACTTGTATTATCTTATTGGTTTAACTCAAAATCATTTTTTTGCAGAGTTTTCTACCTTTTAAAATCACTTCAGGTCAATGGACCACAAAATATGCACTTTCGGTAAATCCACCTCCCTTTTTTTTTTGTAAACTTTTTAAAAACTAGGTACATTTTAAAGTTTAAATGGCTGTTCTGTTTGACTAACAAGTATTTATCTTTACTTAACAAATAAATATATCAATCGTGGCAATTGTAAAAATTTGGCGGGAAAAAAATATCTCCATGATTGGTTATAAATTTTTGCTGCACCCACATTTTTGTGATAAAATGCTGCTGAAAGACAATAAATTTATCTCCAAGCTATCCGAAATAAAAGTGATCTGAAAGGAATACAAAATGGCAGTGGGTATGGGGAGAGGAGATAAATAAAAGATTGGTCATGGGAATATTAGTATTCAGGAGTAGCCTTCTCGATATCCTCAGTTATTCACCAGTAGGATTCCGGCCAAAATAATTTGAAATTCACTACGCATAATAAGTAGCTTACTTTTACTTCAAGATGCAAAGTTTTATTTGTAATCTCAGATATTTAGTGTTTTCATTCTAAAATAAATGTATTCAAAATTGATTTTTTAAAGATATCTTTTGAATTTTTTTCTGAAGTGTAAGGTGCAATAGTTACTTTCTATTCGTTATGTTATGAATAAAATTTATTGTTACGAAATCAAAATCTTTCGTAATTCAGCAAATTTATTACGAATTGTTGTGACTATGTTCACCATGAATGACTATTTGTTGTGACTACGTTAAGTTAACTAAGAAATCGAAAAAAAAAGAGTCACACAAATAAAATAACTCATAAAATAATAGTTAAGTACTACAACTGCGAACGACTTTACGAAATCACAATCTTCCGTAAAACAACACATGTATTACGCATGTGTTGCGACTATGAATGACTATCTGTTGTGACTACGTTAAGTAAAATAAGAAACCGAAAAAAGAGTCAAACAAACATATTAAATCATAAAGTAATAGTTACTAAGCACGAATACGACCGACTTTCAGAAATAACAATCTTCCGTAATGCAACAAATGTATTACGAAGGTGTTGTGACTATGTTGAATACGTTGTGACTACGTAAAGTTAAATTAGAAACGGAAAAAAAGATACAAACAAGTAAAATAAACCATAAAATAATAACTAAGCACTAACACTATTAAAATGCGTTTAATATGCAAACACACAATACAATTATAAAATACTATATAATGCTAGTTAAAAGCTTTTCATGTGCTAGTGCTATTAATGACAAGTAAATTTCAGTAATTTGGTCGTTGTTTTTAAATGCAAAACTCATTACCTGTCATTACATAAAATACCAATAACGCATTGGCATTATTTTATGAAAACTTCTTAAAGGCTGAGGCATGATTTCTCGAAATAAAAAACCCTGTGTTTCTCCGCAAAGGATAACAATTTAGTGTTTTAATAATGGCATCAATAACAATGAAAATAATATATTGAAAGAAATGATAAACTAAATGACGATAAAGAAAAAGTAGAAATAGAAAAAAAAATTGGGAACATAAAAAAAAAACTATGATAAATTCCCTCTCCCGCTCTCAAAAGAAAAAAAAATATTTATCTAGTTTACTAAAATTAGGGGTGCCTATTCCCCTCAAGAGCAAGGACATAGCCCCCGCCCCCCCCCCCCCAGGAATGCACTCTACTAAGAGAGTAAGCCCTTCCACACAAAGAAAAAAATACCGTTTAAAACAGCCCCTAAAAATTTTTAATGACGCAGTCTGCGTCATGTTAGGAGGTCACCCCTGCAGGAATAGTACTAAAATTGAGTCTTACTAGGTGATCTTTATGAACTAGCACTTTTCTTCACAACTTTAACCGATTAAATAATTCTCTATAATAATTCGCGCATGAAGACGTCGCAACTTTAAAATTAGAGGCTAAATTTGTGAACGGTCCATCTGAAGTTATTTCTGTTTCGAGTTCTGACGACATAAATGATCCGTTCGACAGCTTGGTAAAAGCCTCAGCAAGCGGTCGCATATTTTGGTCGCTGTTTAGATTAGATTTGTCATGCCCGTCGATTCAGCGCCTTGTAGCTCCGAGTGTTAATCGAACGAAAACGAAAGAAAGTGAGAATCGAATCAGTGAATGAATCAACGACTTAAAAGGGTTAGGACATTGATAGACGTAGTAGTTGATTGAAAATAGACGAACGGATTTTGATTATATCAAGGAAAATGTTGTTAGAGAGAAGTTTTCAACGAATTTTTGAACCTCTAAACATAAAAATCATTAATTTTTTATTTTGCTCATTTTAAGATCTACAAATAATAATAATAATAACAGTAATAATAATAACGATAATAATGATAATAATAATGATACGATAATAATAATAATAATAAATAACAATAATAATCATAATGAAATAATCTTAATAATAATAATCATAATAAAATAATCTTAATAATTGTAATAATAATAATAGAGGAGACTTGAGAACTTCACCGGTCAATACCACATCACATATCTGCTTGCATAAGAGCCAGAGGGGGTCCAGTACCATACTGAATTGTTTGTTGTGTGTAACCGTAGCTCATTAATAAAATATACAATTTGTTTGAAATTTTGATCGTTTCTTTTGTCGCATGTGAATATTACACCTACAAAATTTCATGTCATTTGGATAATTCCTTCTTGATGGGCCTTTTTTTTTATGTCTTTGCAACATACTTCATTTTTCAAATTTAATCATAGTTCTTAAAAGCTGAGTAATTTTAAGGTATATCATGAAGTTATAGCTGAACTGCGTTAAATACTTTTGAAGGTTCAAAACAACCAGACCATGCACTATTTTAATTTTACACCCTATGAAAGATCCTGTGAGGTTTTCAAGAAGTCATAAAAAAATAATAAATCGAAAAAAAAATATGCTCTCCTCCAGCAATATAAATTAATTCCAGTTAATAGTCATATTTTCCAATTGCCTTTACAAACAACATGTTAGAAAAAGAAAGTCAGAGTAAGAACGAAATGAAAGCGACTAATTAAACGATTTAAGTTTCAAACTTTTTGCGCACAATGCAAAACATACGCACACATCCCGTTTACCTTTAAAGATGGAAAGAAAATGCCGACTACATTCATAATCATAATAACTAGAGTAGAGAAAACTTCACAGCTCCAGCAAACCCTGCCTCCTGTGTATATACAAGAGCCTCCGTGCGAACTGCACAACATCCGGTGGGCGCCCCTTTACAACCCAAATGAACCCCCCACTAAGTGATTTTGAGGAGTTCTTAGCGGGCCAAGCAACTAATGGTGGTAAAAAATACTTCAACCACAGCGACTCTTGTTAAGTGAAAATATTTCGAGTATACCTTTACGCGTTGGGGTAACCAGGGTAACCTAACCTACGTCTACTGTCTTCCTCAACAAGTAGGTGGAAGTACTAGATGTCTGGACCCAAGCTTACTTCAAGACCTGATTAGCACCAGCTGTGCTCTCATGTTCAATCTTAGATGTCAGTTTTCCCGTGATTTACAGATCTTGTTTATTTTCAAAACCTCCTTGCACGCACCTTAAGTGGGGACGTGTCAGGGGTCTTTAAACGCCCCCTTCGATCTTAGTAAATTGGCTCGTCATGGTTTGAAACTCAAATTCGGTAAATTGCATTTTTTTTCCATCTTCCCCCCAAAACGGTCAGCATATTGAAGAAGTAGCAATATGTTAGTGTCACTCAATGTCCCTGAGCCTGATTTGTGTTATTTATTTTCCTAGAAAGGTAGGGAACGCTGTCAGTTTTGGAATTTATTTCTTGTTCGTTGCTTTGGTATTTTTGCATTTTCTTTGGAATGATACTTGTAGAACAAATTTGTTTTTGTCGTTACGCTAAGGTATCTCGAAAATGAACCTTGTAAACCAATCATTATTTACAAGTTAAATATTTTAATGGCTTACTTTTTAAGCTTTGCATAATGACATAGAATTTTTAAAAATTATTTCTATTTCTTACTTTTTTAAAATTAACATGCATTTTATTTAATAGTAAAATGTTAACATAGTCACAAACTAATATAGCGTTTTTAGCATAGTACTTTCGATTTCTTTTTTAAGCCCGTTAAAAATCGCAAAAGTGAGGATCTATTTCAAAGAAACTGTCTAAGAGTATTGTAAAATACAATTTTAACCACAAAATGGTTTTGATAATACAAGTATTTTACTTTGGTTAAAACCACAGCAGCTCTACTATTTTTCTGTAGTATTCGTATATTGCCTTGCTAAGGACAAAAGTCTTATCTGCACTTTTTGTCAAAATGGAGTTATTGTCATGAGGTAGTTCCTTATAACATGTTTTACTACAGTGGTGGACAAAATTATAGACTCATTTTTTTTTCTTTTGTTTCAATTACAACATGACTCAGTTTAAATTATTTTCATTGAAGTAAAGATGAATATTTGAAGAAACAGTTTTTAAATTAGTACATCTTATCAATTAAATTAAAAAATTCATTAAATTGGAAAATTTACAAACTTAATATTTTGTCATTACGTGAAACCCGGACAAAAGTATAAACTCGGAGGTAAAAATTCCACGATTACGAGAAAGTTTCGTTCCGAAATGTTAATTTGACGCCATAGAATGAATATATGTTGCCATCAGTGGTTGCTAAAAGTTTTGTTTTTGGAAATTTATGAGAAACATATGAATGCACCGCTGGACAAAATTATAAACTCATTTTTTTTCATTTTTTCCAATCATAATTTAACTCAGTTTAAAAAAATTTTGTTCCAGTAAAGATAAATATCTCTGTCAGCATGGTAAAGCTGGATTGGCATTTCTTAATGGAAGACAGAACGCTGAAGATTACCAATTAATACTGGAAGATCATCTCTTACCTTTTGCTCATCTGATTCCTGGAGGTAACTGGTTATTTTAGCAAGATAACGCGAGTGTACACACAGCAAAAAGTACAAAAGAATGGTTCAAGCGCTGGGGTATCAAAGTTATCAAATGGCCAGCTCGTAGTCCGGATCTTAATCCGATTGAAAATCTTTGTGGGGACCACGGTTCGTAAAGTTTATCATGATCGGCACCAGTACCAAACCACAGAGTAGTTAGAAAGGGCAATACTTTCAGCATAGAACCATATGCCACTGCAGCTGTTGGAAACTCTTGTGAAATCTATGCTCGGCCGCATATGCGATGTAATTCAGAAAACTGGAGGCTTAACTCGTTTTTAAAAGTTTGTAGTTTACACTAATGGCTAGATTTAATGCAGTGTTAATTTTTAAAACATTTCAAATATTGATTTTTTTTTCAATTTATCCATGTTAATAGCAAACTTACATTTTCCTAAATCTATGCTTTTGTTTTACTGAAGTAATTGCAAATGTAGCTTAATTAAACTCAAAAAAATAAAAAATAAATAAAATTAAAATTTTGTCAGCTTATAATTGTGTTTATGCAGTATTGTAAGTTTGTAATTTTGCAATTCAGCATTGGTTCATTTTTGGATATTAAATGATTAAGTATTTGATTAAAATTCCACCAACTTCAGTTTCTTACTTTTGAGTTGATACTTTTGTCCAGGTTTCATGTATAATAAAGATATTAATGTTAAGATTTTTTAATTAAATTATTTATTTTATAAAGTTTATGAGTTCTACTGAATTTAGGACTATTTAGTCAGTTATTTATCTTTACTAGAACAAAAGGTTTTTTAATTGAGTTAAATTATGATTGAAAAAATGAAAAAGAAATGAGTTTATAATTTTGTCCAGCGGTGCATTTATATGTTTCTCATAAATTTCCAAAAACAAAACTTTTAGCAATCACTGATGGCAACATTTATTTATTCTATGGCGTTAAATTAACATTTTGGAACGAAACTTTCTCGTAATCCTGGATTTTTTACCTCTGAGTTTATACTTTTGTCCAGGTTTCACGTAATGATAAAATATTAAATTTGCAAATTTTCTAATTTTATGAATTTTTTAGTTTAATTGATAAGATGTTCTAATTTTAGACCTATTTCTTCAACTATTCATCTTTACTTCAATGAAAATAATTTAAACTGAATCATGTTGTAGTTGAAACAAAAGTAAAAAAAAATCGAGTCTATAATTTTGTCCACCACTGTATATGCAATGTTTTACTGTCATTTGTGAATAAGAAATGTATTTTTTTTAATTCTAAAAAAGTGAAATCTAAATAAAATATATGGAGGCGTAAAACTTTAAGTAGCAGTTTCTCAGTTTGAGCTCAGCTGTAGATACGACTTTTGTGCTTAGCACGGCAGTATAAATGAAATTGCTTATATGCATGTTTTTTTTTTTTTTTATAAAGATGCACATATCGATGGTATTCGACTTAGTCAGCGTTATTTCCGTGCGATATTCATTTTCAGGCTTTAAAGATTTCGGTTTCAAAGTAAATTAAGGAATAAACAAATTATGTTGAGAAATAAAAGAAAATATTGTAAAATTCTATTACTTTGACTAACTTGAAGGGACCACAAATTTAATCCGTTTTAACGTAACAGTGATATTTAAGCAATGTAATAGAAATTAAATAGGGATCGAAATTATTTTTCGTTGAAGCAGATATTTCGTAGTATTGGTACTCGTTAAAACGAGATTTCACCGCAGATTCAAAAACTTTATTGATTATGATATTTCTCAGATAAACTGAAGAATGTCTGCATTTAATAAATAGAAAAATACTTTCAATGGTAGCTTAAAATAACGTAATTTTATTTTTATTACAGTTATAAGCTGCACTTAACTAGCTCATTCATGGCTGTTTACAAGCTCTATGTGGTTGCAATACTGTATAAGAGACTTCTTGCATTAAAATACGGATGAAATAAACGATTTGACTACATGTTGCCGCAGAAAATTTTATCCACAAATGCCTTTATTGTGAGATGACTACTTCTTTTTTTACAAAACTTTATGTAAGTAAATGAGGCTCGTTCTTTAACTACAAACGCCTGATTAGAGTTTTTTTTATGTCTAAATGAAAGCAGTAAGAAAAATTCACGCAAAGAAGTGGTTTCGGTGCAAAATAATTAATTCTTAATGTAATATACATTTAGTAAAAAATAATTTAGTGTTTTGTTAATGAAATTTAGTTACATAACTAAATTTCCGTGCACAAAATTGTACTTGTAAATATAGTAACATAACTCAATTTCCATGCACACAAAATTTGCTTGAAGCACGATTTCACAAAGTTTCTTTCGAATTTCTGAGTTTAAAAGCTATTTCTATTTGATAGATATACATCACATTTCATAACATCGCAATAACTGCATTTAAGCAATATCTGCAAGTAGTTGTTCCTGTTATTTACACGGAAAAAATAGAATTACTCAGCGAACTCAAAGTCAATCCCATGAGCAAATACCTTTCCTGTCACATCCTAATCTCTATGAATTTATGAGCAAACCTCCTGGATGAAGGAAAACAAGAAATACCTCTCCTCTTTGTTTGAAAGGAGTTAAATTTAGAAATCCGCATATCCCAGCTCTGAGTACATTTTTATGGTCAGAGCTTTGAAATGTGCTAATCTATAGCTAAATATATTCCCAGTAAGAAGAAAAATGGCAATAACTAGGATTTTCCCCTCTCAATTTTGCACAAAAACAGGCGAAAATAAAATATGATGGACAAAATCTATCTAAAACAAAAAGTGGCAATACACAGGGTACCCGAAAAGTCCTTTACGAATTTTAAAAATTCATTTAAAAAAGTTACAAATTGTAGTATGAATCTGCGGTTTGCGCCAAAATGCTCCATAGGCTCGAGAATTGAATTTATACTGACGGCTGTATCCCCACAGCAAGAAAACGAAATTTAATGCGAATAATTAACCATTTTATTCGTAAAGCAATACCTTTCATTACCAGAACTCATTGTGTGCAACGTTTGTGACATAAGATGAACTTGAGAATCGTTTAGATGTGGTTCGACCAAGATACGGGGCACACATTGAACTTTGGAAATGAAGGATATTGCATCATGTTTAACAGCATGATTAAAATCTCACATGACGTTTCTTTTTCCTACTGTGACGATACAGTCGTCAATGTTGATTACTTATTATTTTTTTTCTTTTTCTTTTTTCCTTTTTCGATGACATAAAAAAAGTCTTGAAACTGAAGTATTATGGCGCAAACCTCATATTAATACAACAATATGTTGCTTTTCTATAAATTTTTATAATGTGAGAGGTAATGAATTCTGAAACATGTTAAAAATGACTGTTTTGAGAAAAACGCCTCTAAGTATTTTCCGCTGTACTGTGGCATTAGAAATTTCCAAGGACAATTAAATTAGAGATTGAACACGCAGTAGTTTTGCATATTTCATCAGAGAACTAGACAAAGCATGAAATACTCTATTTATATAGAAATTTCAAAATCGGAATTTTCAAGATATCATAGTCAGCATAGATTCAGAGCAACACAATAGCTGTCATTAACATATGTTCTTAAAATTGTTAAGCTTTTGATAAATAATAAAAAATTGACGCTTGTATGTATAGCTTGTTGTTTTAAGTCAAAAACAAGACAATGTCTACGATTTCACATTGAAAAAGGTGTATTTGTTTTTCCTCTTTTTTGGTGAAATAAATGAATTTTCTTACAAGCTGACAAGTGCTGCTTGGCGAGGTACAAGAATGCCAGAGGACAAATTATGATAGGTTTTAAAAAAAAGAGCAGAAAATAAGATTTTTATGCAAAAAATAACAGAGATTTTTTTCCTATTTGGAAAAATTAGGTTCTACATTACGGCAAAATGTTAAAAGGAGAAAACGTATATATAGAAAGAACACTGCGTAACAGTCACAGTGAAATTTTTATTTAGAGTAGATTAAAAGAAAGAAGGCTTCATTTATTGTTTTTTTGAGCAATCACGATTGCTCATTGCTTTCATTTGACTGTCCTTGACGTTACGGTTCCTTTTACCGTCCACCGGCGGCGATGCGGCTGGTCCTGAGCACTGTCCACCGGAATCCACTTTTGCTGGGCGGTGGCGTCCATGTCCTACACACGCATGCTCATACACACTCCCCTACGTGCGCACGCCTTTACACACATACACACGCCTACGTGCACACACGTAAGCCTACACACACAACTATACACACGTAACCACCCAGGAGGAGGGACATGCTTGGGGGGAGCCATTTCTGGAAACAATAACTCTAATCAGCAGGGTCTTGTCGCAACTCGTGATTGCGAAAAACATAATTTGAATTGAAAGTTTCGGAATTCAAATTAGAGTTAATTGGGGGAAGTGGGTTACATTTTAATTTTTTTTTTTTAGAGGACTTGATTTAATTGTGAATCTCCTTCCTTTTGGGCACCGCCGGGAAAAAAAAATAGTAATCAGATTGAAAGAAACAAAAAATGTGTACACTGCTAACATATCGAGAAAGATCTCGTGAAACGAATTTTAGACTTTTCCCATTATAAGAAAATCTGGTTATACTGTATTAGTAACCGTGTACAATTCTCATTTGAATGTGATAGCGACATTTACAGTTATCCTTAAGGTTTCATTCTTTTAAATACAAATCAGGCTTCCTCACTAGCACAATATGGTACGTAATATTTAAAGATTTTATATCATACTAGTTATTTCTTTTACAATGGAGAAAATGTTTTTTTTTTTTTTTTTACATAATAATAACTTGACAAATCTCTGGAAACATTCACAGTTAAAAAAGTCTTTTAACGAGGGAAATCTTACGGTTCATTATAAAACATTTTTGTCGGTGACATATATTGCAAAAAAAGAAAAAAAAAAGTACTTTTAAGAAATGAGGAAGTTTGTCGATGTTAATTAAAAATCAAGTGATATACTTAATTTGCACCTATTTGGATTAGTACAGGACTTGAAAAAAAGATGGAATAGAAGGGATACATTCATTATTCAATTCTTGTTTGTAAATGTATTTTTTTTTTTTTTTTGGAATGACTCATACATGTACACAAATGCAGGTATATGTTCGAAACTTAATTCGAAACATGTTGCGTACTCTACGAATAAACATTTGTATCTGTCATCTACAATCTACAATCGTAGCAATCACAAACACTCATAAATTGTTCTTGTTGTTGCTTCAATTTCCTTTCAACAATATCTCCGTAAAGAACCATTGCTATATTACTTATTATATAACTAATCACTTAAAAGGTAGATTTCTTTCATGCTGAAATGCTTATATGGAAAAATAAAAATGACAAAGGGGGCAATCTGCAGCCGAATCGCTACGTCAAAGCTTGAAAAACGTTTTCGCTTTGTTCAAAAACACCGTCTGCATATAACATTCATTAACAAACCAGCCTTCAAAGACAGAATGAAACGATGCTATCAACAGTCTTCGCCTCAGCATGGTAACCTATCACACGAAAGTGAAATATGAACTGGGAAAGAGAAAACAGGGGCCAAAAAATGGGGGGTGTATGTGCAGTCGGGTATTTCCGTCTGGACGTACGAAAGGGGAAAGGAGGCGAACAACCCCTACCAGTCGAAAGGGCAAAACCTGTAGAATGGAACCCTACCGGGCAAAATCATTGGCATCAAAGCGGGACGTCTTTTCAGATGTTGTCAACGCATTTTACCATCTTGCTGGTAAACAGAAAGGAATTTTGCCATGCCAGGGAAAAGCCAACTCACTCTGAAGCAAATCAAGTTAGCACTGAACGGTGCATTAGACCTATTTAGATTTCCCCGTGGGATATACGTGCGAACGTGACACTAGGGCCGGCTTTTGTCACGTGGTAGATTCACGGCATCTGTTTTAGTTTGTTCAGTGGGGCTTTTTCCGAGCCGATAATCTCTGCAGATTTTTCTCAATGGTGCCCGATATGGCATCTTTTGAAATCATTGTGTGCGATCAGGAAGCATATAATTGACAGTACAATAGCCGAGTCAGTTTGAAATATTCGGATGCAATCATAAATTTTTTTCGGGAACCAAGTAAATCATAATTTAAATGTACAATATATACCTCTTTTTAAATCACACATTTTGTCATGTCAAAGAATTGCTAGTTCGTCCCAGCACATTTTCATTGGAAATAACGTTATACCACTTCGCTTCTAACGTCACATATTCAAAGCGATTTTTTTTTTTTTTGTGATTTCATCGTATCGTTTTTTAACTAAAATTCTCAAGATTAATGTTGAAAGAAAAGCACAAGTGCTGTAGAGTTCTCATCCTCGTCCGACCATCAGCAGCTAAAAATGCAGCGATTTAACTTCTTAAATCTTAATTATCAAAAGCCAAAAATAGTTAATTAATAACTAAAAGGAAATTCCGATACCAAAAATTATTTGGACGACAAAAAAAAAAAAAAAAAAAAAAGTTGACTTAATCGGTAAAAATAAGATTCTCTGAATACTATCAGTAGGTATGTTTAACTCGAATTCAGCATCATTCATAATGATATTTTAGCTTTGACGTCATAAATACTACGGACCTTCCAATGCCGTTATATTCGAAGTCTACTGCATATAAATATCTCATAATATACTTATTTATATACAACGAACCTTTACTAGTTGAGTTTTACTCTAAGAGTAAGTTTTATTTTAAAATTACCAATAGGAAAAAATAGAAAAAGCCGTATATGGATCATTTTAAGTATCTAACCTGCGGCACTTTTACTGCAACCCATTCACCAAAAAACACGAACACATCCTCATTTTATTTTTACCTACACGTGTTTTGAAATTTTTACCACAAAATAAACCTCCTAGATTTGAAACTAACTGTAAGCAAACAGCTATGAGGGTGCTTTAGCGCACTTTGAAATTCCAGTAAGAAACAATGCTTGACGCTAACTGTTGTCTCAATTTATTATCAGACTGCCGCTTTGACTTCTTATTATGCTAAGTAGTCTTTAAGTAGTTTGCTCGCCTTTACGAAAACGTCTATTGTACTAAATATACGTGTCTGGAAATCGGTTAGAGAGAAAGCAACTGGTGTATTTCACCAGGGAATGCACTAAGCTGCCTTAAGTATTCAAGGCACGGAAGAGCCTCTAGCATAACTCTTTTGTACTTTCTCAAGAGTACGGGTCTGGATATTTGATTGGATGGTCCCGGGGGAAAACTATTTACAAAGTACCACATATTTTATACATTAAGTATGCTTTTGTATTCAGCTTCATAACTGTTACAAGTTATGTTACTAATAACTAATAATATTTAGTTTTCTTGACAGCACAGAACTTACGCGTACGTGAAAATTTAATGTCTTGTAAGCAGGGTTGGCAAGGTTTTGGACACTACGGTAAAAACCACGGTAAAAACCCTGGTTTTTACCGTCCTGTCCAAAACCCTCGTGTCCAAAACTGTCCGAAAGTGTCCAAAACTCTATTTTTAGAAAAAACGTATTCTGTGAAAAAACATCAAAAATAAATAATAAAATGTTTTATATTGAACATTAATTCAATGAGAACATTCAACTTATTTATGCAGATGATTTTAATCTAGTTACATAGAAGTTGAATTATTTATTAAAATTTCAATTTGTATGCATGAGTTTATTTATTTTGATAATAGTAACCAAATTTCCCTATGTTTACGCATGTGTGCAAATGAAAGCAGGTTTGGCAACGTTTTTACCATCCTGTTCAAACCCCTTGAGCCCAAAAGTGTCCAAAACTATTTTTGAAAAACTATATTTTGTGGGAAAATATCAAAAACAGAACAAAATGTGTCGAAATTATTTTTTTGACTGTAAAATATATTCATTTAATGTTAACATTCAAGTATAAATATACTATATGTAACTTATTCATGCAGCTGATTTTAGTATAGTTAAGTAAAAATTAAATTTTTCATTGAAAATTTCAATTTGTATGCAGGAGTTTTTTTTTTCCTCCATAAACCAAATTTTTCGACATTTATGCAAGTGTGCAAAGGAAAGATTTCAAAATGTAGTGCAATAATTGACTTAAATGCAATAAATTACAATTTTTTGTAGTTACAGAATGTATTATATTAAAAATATGAACTAAAAAAGGACTAGCACAGGTTCTATAACATAAGTGTAGTCATCAATTTCTTGTTCTTTAATCTATAATTTAAAAAATAAATTTTGTTAAAACATCATGTAAAACTTATTTGCAAAAACCATTTAAAAAAAAAAGCTTTTTTTTTTCTTTTTCCTAAATATTGCACATTTAATAACATTCCTTTGTGTCATAAATGGAACTGACATTAGTTGTCTTGGTAGTGTTGTGAATTTCCTCTGATAACTCTGCCAACTCTTACATAAGGATGTTTTTACGCAATAGCTATTAGCAATTTTTTTAAGTAAAATATTTTTTAAATGAACATTTTTGAGAAATTTTTTTATTAAATACCATTAATTAAACCTGATTAATATCTATATTTATACATTGCGAATATTGCAGTAAATACGAGTTGATTAGATTACACACGTTTAGCCTTAGCATAGTTTTGGACAGTTTAAGACAGTTTCAGACACTTTTGGACAGTTTTAGACAGTTTTGGACGGTAAAAACCACCTGTCCTGTCCTAAACCGCTTTTGGACAGTCTAAAACCCAACCCTGCTTGTAAGGCATTGCGAAAAGGCTGCATATTATGTTTCACCAACATAAACACAAATTGACATATAAAGAATTATATTTTACATTACCTTGTTTCTTACCTTCTTTTGCGTTAAAGGAAGTAAACCCTTGATTTGTAGTTTAAAAAGTAGATGTTCTAATCTGATTATGTTCAACGATTGTTTCTAAGTACCATTTTATAAGCGCGGAAAAATATAAATTGAATATATTTTTTTTTCAAGAAATAGTTTCTAACAATGTTTTTTTTTATAAAAAAAATTCTAACTGAGTTGAAAATATTTTTAAAAATATGTTTCAAAATTATGCAACTATTATAACGATAAATTTTCAAGGGGGGGGGGAGAATTAAACGATTGCAAGCTCAATATGTTTGACTTAAAATATGACCGCTATGAGTATAACTAGCTATTGAAGTAGTTTCAAATTTTATTAATTAATTTATTCAACTACTAAAATACAAAAACCGGGCAAGTAAAAGGATTTTGTATGAATGAAAACATCTTAATCGTGCGTAACTGGATCTCTGATGTGTACTACGCAAAACCTCTAAACTTGATCTCAGTTGAAGTTCAATATTCATGAATCACCTTACCGTTACTGTGTGTGAGGGTGTGTTTTTTTTAAAAATGTATTTAGCATGATTTTGACTTCATTTTACAAAAAGGAAGGGATTGTATTCGCAAAAAAAATTTCACTCAAAATTCGGCCTTAATTTCCATTTTGCTCGCCTCCGAATTAATGTTGAGTTGTTTTTTCAACCCGAGCACACGCGGATAAGTGCCTAAAAACGTATAAGCACCCGAAATATCAATTTTGACATTCCCCGAGTTAATTACAACGACTTTTTTCGCGATGTGCGTATGTGCGCATATGTGTCGCATAACTCAAGAACAGTATGTCCTAGAAAGTTGAAATTTGGTACGTAGACTTCTAGTGGGGTCTAGTTGTGCACTTTCCCTTTTGGTTGCATTCGCGTGTTTCTAAAGGGGTCTAAAGGGGTGCCCCTTTTGGGGGGAAACTATTGTTAATTTCGATATAAACTCAAGTGGTGTTATAATTCGGCGGACACTTGGCGATATATTGCCAGTCTTTTGGTGGCCAAGTTTTGTCGCCAATTTGGCGACAAATTTGGTGTTTTTTTTTTTTGGTTTTAATTTGACCACTGGTGGTGATATTTAGAGAGTAAACTATTGAATCACATTAAAATTGCCAAATGACATTAAAATTGGAGTAAAAGGAAGTCGTGAGATGCACACATCACCTCGTTTATTTGTTAAAAACAGGGTCCTATGAAGACTTCAGGGGGCCTAAGACCAAATGCTTTATTTGGGGCACCCCTTGTAGTCAAAACTTACAATATAAGCCATTGTCCAAAACAATTTTAGCTATTTGCCTAAACAATTTTAGCTATTCTAGGGTCTTCAAGCATCGGAGGCCCTAGGCCATGGCTTAGTTGACCTATTCAGTAATCAGGCTCTGATTTATACATGGTAAAAAAACAACAATTTTTCGATGAATGAGCCTATTTTATCCATTTTCATGTGCCACAATCATGTTTCGAAATAAGTTTCATTTACATTTTATAAGCTATATTTTTATGAAACATATGTTCATAAATATGTATAATACTTTGTGATACATTCCAAAACATTTTGAAATGTTTATTTACAAAGATTTATTTGCTAACATACATTGCGCTTCCGCTTGTCATTTTTTGAGTTTTGCTAGATGCCATATATTTTAAAGTGTTCTCATTCCATAAATGTTGATAAATGCCGTTCTATTTTGTCACAGATTTTCTCTCTTGAAAGTAACTTCAATATTTTAAAGTCGTTGATTAAGTTTCGCGTTTGTGTAAACTTTTGAAAGCTAAGAAAAATAATCTTTGGAGTATGTTTAGTTTCTCATCAGAAAGCGGAAAAGGTTGGTGAACAGCCAAAAGGAATATTTCTAATAAAATGAATCGTTTGTCTCAAAAAGGATACAAGTCATATTTTTGATATTTTACGCCTGACGTAGAAAATTCTTCATATGGCATGCTCTATTGTAAAGCAAAGACGTGTTTTCATGAAGTCAAGAACATTGGAATAAATTGAGTTATGAATGAATCCTTTTTAAACTAATGCGGCTAATTTAATAGACCACCCCTTCCCTCCCCTCCCTCCCCCCCCTCAAAAAAAAAGAACATTGAAATTTTTTAGCCGATCGGATTTTTAGCATGGGAATCCGATATAAACAAAGATGAGTAAAAACAAATAGCTTCAGTATTTTTTAAATACACATTCTTACAAATCTCAGATCTCAGTTCTTCATAGGCGTGTTCGACAGATTAAAATTGATCATCCAAATAAAGTATGTCTCTCTCTTTGTCTACTTAGTCTCTTGCTTAAATGATACAAAAAATATTATTTACTTCAGAAATCTTTTCAAATGAGGGCAGACGATGTACTAATTAACAAAAACCTTATTGTAGATGTTCTCATTTGGAAAATTACCTATTAACTAATTGACTTAAATATTTAAAATCATAACATGGGTAATATTTTATAAACAAGTATCACATTGGACATTAGTAAATCTTAATTAACACTTAAAACTTTAATCACAAAAATTTATCACTTCATAATGTCCTTGATTTTTTTTTTGATAATCCACAAGCAATTACAATATGGGCATCACATTTTGAAAACGAATAGCATAATAATTATATTCCTTGTTCTCTAGAGTAACTTATCTTCTGAAGAGAAACAACGAAATTTTTAAGATAATAGTTAAAACGTTGCTAGAAAGGTGGAGCTGTAAACTGAGAAAATATTTTACCATTTCATTTTTCCCATATTCCCTTTGTATGTTTCATTTTCTCCATGTAGCGCAGTCTTTTTCCACCCTTTTTATTCTTAGTTTGAAACAAATTCTATTGAAATTACGTTTCAGATTTCAATAGAGTATTTTGATATGTAGTTAGTGCGTAATCTTGAGCCCACCCCCGAGAATATCAAAGCAGCAAATGAGCTATGAGAAAAAATCCAATTATGCATAGGTTATTATCGGAAGTGAAATTATTTGATAAGTCTGCTCATCGGTTCTCTTTTGAAAAATATTTTTGCTCACCACAAACTGTCTAAAATATAAAAATTGCGTCACGCAGGTGGAAAGGATGATATTGGATATCTAATTGGTAAATGACAGATGATGTTAGTTAATGATGTAAAGGCTCATGAATAGCCTTGTCATGCGAATGTCCAATCTTAAAAGTTGGCAGACAACCAATTTCGTCTAGTTACCTATTAAAATAATAAATTTTAATAATGTTGCTAGGTGGAAAACAAAGTATTGAGTAGTACTCTTCCATTTATACATTGTTTCACCAATTGGCCATTGGGAACAAAATTAATGATTCAGGTCCGACGATCAGGTCCAGCGCGAAGACCAAAAAAAAAAAAAAAAAAAACTTGTTGTCTTTTTTTTCGGAACAAGAAGCTTTAAGAAGCCATGTTGAACTGAATTAGTCTATAAACTTAGATAAATAATAAATCTGATACTTAAAATATTTTCCCGGCTCCTAAGACTTTAGTTTTTGTCGGTCTCGGTTAAAGATTCAAAATTTGATTAATTTTAAACAATACCTATTAATTCTTTTAAAAAATATGTTAAAAATTAAACATTGTGGAAAAAGTTTTAACTTTTGGACTCAATTTCAAATCTTAAACTTTTTAAATTAAAACTTTTAATTATAAACATTTATATTCCTTAACTAGTATATATTTTTTTCATGCATTTTGAATTCAGTTTTGTTTTCTATATATTTTTTTAAACCAAATAGTTTAAGCGTATAAACTGTGCATTTATACACACAGCAAATGTAATCAGTATATTAAGTTTATTTAAAAATAATAATTTCTGTAAATTACTGTATAAAAATGTTACGTCCCACTAAATTAACAGATTGATGTTATTATGTCAAAAACTGGGTTTATTTGGCTTTGGTTAAATTTTAAACAACATAGAATTTTAGGAAACACTTTTACTCTAGAAGAGCAGTATTTTAATTTTTTCCATCTTTAGATGCATTCGGTTTTGCTATAAAAGGCCCTACATTCTTCTTGAGATGCATATGTTTTTTTCTCCTTTTTACATGCTCTGTCATGTGTGCATGACAGCAGAAAAAAATAAAAGCAAGTAGTTATTTTCATTTACATATTCATTTATTTGAACTTAAATATGCTGTAAATCTATGTATTATTCCCAATCTATCACTTTTATTATTTTATGATTTTTTTATCTATTTATTATTATAATTATTATTATTTTATTCATTTCACAAGTTATGGAAATTTTTAAATTATATTTTCTAAAAAACATGAATATAAAAATTTTGTTTTTAGCATTTGAAAACTGTATTTAGATGAAACTTAATAACAATTCTATTTATAAATGTTTAAAAAAAAACAAATAAAACTAAAGCATAAAGTAGCAAATGCAATGCACTATAAATAAAATCATCGTAAGTTTTTTTAAGAATGCAGATTTTGTTAGTTGATAGAAACAGGAAACTGTAATTAATATTTGTGCTACAAAATCTCCCGTAAAGCGAAACGACATATTCGAAACGTGTCAAAATTTATCTAACATCTTGCAACTGTTTACTCTCCTTGTTTATATCTAAAACGTTGCAATCCAAATTAACAGCGACAAGAAATAAAAAGCTACCACACCACCAGAGAAAAAAAAAGTGCTAAAATTTCCAAAAAAATGAAGATCATGCACCAGAAAAAAGTTTACTACTCCAACCGCTATGATTATATCTGAAACCCAAAATACTTGCAACGAGTGGAGCACGTGACTTCTGGAGTGCAAGAGGCTGTGTAAAAAAGAAATGCTAAAAGAAAATTGTTAGCAGCAGGGGACCCCCAAGAAGTATCGTCTTACCAAGTCGCTGCTTTATCTCGGAAGACAATTAGCGAGGGCCCCTAAGAAACCCGCTCGCTGTAATGGGCCCTGATTGCAGCTAGAAATTCGATTCCATTTTATCTGGTGAAGCCGCCATCTTGGATATTCTTGATAAGCTGTTCTACAGACGACTTATTTTAGACCAGTGCTTCTGTTTACATTTTGTGGGTGTTATCCAGTAATCGTGCTCTTCACATCTGCATGTTTCGACTTCGGTGAAGATTTTTTTTTAAATCTCCACCCTCCCCCCTTCCAAGGTGATTACTGTTTCCGATGTAATGCTTAAAAGCTACTGAGTGGATGCTTGGGTGGGCCTTGAAAGTTGTGGGATAAGCGATTTTTAGGGCTGTTTCTTAAAAGATGTTTGACTTGAAACTTATCTGAAATGCTCCGCGCAAAAAACTACAAAGCGGTATTTTGTACCTTTAAGGAGGACGATCTTATCTGTGAGCAGTTTTTACAGATGTAAATATGTTTTCGGATATTTAGTAGGCGTTTATGTTACAAATAATTTTAATTTTAGATCCATGTGTTTCAAACAGATTACATAAAATGAATGAAATTATAAATATTTTTTGAAAAAATAACTTTTTTTAAGCTTCCAAAATATTTTTATAAATAATGCTATAGAATTCTTAAAGATCTTTCAAGCAGCGTAATTAAGTTTTACCAGGTGCTGCTAGAGCAAAGGTATTTTGGGATAGGTCTTGGATAAACACGGCAATTAAAAATACTTAAAACGTGAAACAGTTCCGAGTTCTAAAAAATATATTCTTCCAATGAACAAAAAAAGCTATTAAAAGTTTATATTTAAAGTATAAAGCTTTGGGGGGCGTTTTCTCACTTACTTAGGGGTTGTACAAAAGAGGTATAATCGGTTTTGGAATTTGAGTATACTTTTAAATTTTTATTGAAACCACCTCCCCCTACGCATAAAAATTACGTAGTTTACAATGTATCTGTTTTTGAGGTTTTACTTTGAATTACTCTTTCAAAACATTCATATTTCATTGTTGGAAACACTGCGTGCTTGATAGCTTTTGAGTAGCCTAAAAAGATTTAAATGTTAACTGAATGAAGCATTAGATTTTCTTAGAATATTTCGTCGTATTTGCCATGGTTTGAAGATGAAAACGAATATCTGCGTCGAAAAGGATGTGCATAATTATGCATAAGATTACAAATCATGACTTGAAATTCAAAAGATCTGTCTCTTAAAGCTCAATGGTATTTTTTTCAAGGGTAAAACTTGCCATTGTTTCCAACCGGAATAGCTTAGCCATAAAAGTATTTTGTTAAAAATGAGGATTTCAATTCGTCATGATAAAAAGGTTTCTAGAAACGACGCACTATTCACTTGCAATACGTACGCATGATTACAAAATTGGCATCTATGCGAAAATAACGTCGCATGCTTCGTCATTTGTTCGACTTTAGAAAAATGTTTTTTTAAGAAAACGAAAGATAATCAGGCCTAAGAGATAATCATTTAAAAAAATTTTCTTAAGGGGCTAAAAAGCATGTACTCAATGTATATTATAGAAAAGCAAAACAAAAACGACGTACACATATGTATAAGCATATTAATTTCTTAATCACGGGAGGGTGAGGAAGGAGCAATTATGATGGGCCAGGAGGCAATGTAAAACAAATCGCAGCAAACTGTTGAAAATACGCAGTATTTTCTATCGTCTAGCAACTGAATTTTCGTTTAAAACATACCTTCAGAACTAGAAATTGTTAGTTCTAACTTAGACATAGATTCCAAGCGCTAAATTAAGCCAAATTGCAAAATAGCTTAAGATTGTTAAATCAGAATTGTTTCTCTCGTGTATTTTGCGTAGTTTATGGAATACAATGTTTTGTATTCTATTAATTAGCATGTTTTTTCCCTAATTTATCCATTTATCTAACTTTAGGTAAATCGTTGCATTGGTCATACTAGCATGCTACATTTTAAGATTAGCACCGTATGTTTAGATCGATAACGCAACAGAGAAATAAAAAAGAAGTCAATAACTCTAAAATAATTCAATTTCTCACGTTAATATCCCGTAGCAATATTTTTCAGATCTGTGGAATAGGAGGGAAAATGACTGGCCCCGACTTTTGAAGTTTTAGACACGTTTATCCGAAAATTAGTCCGTCTCTGACTCTGAATTCCTGACAGAGTTAAGAGCTCTGAGGGGAAATGACAGACACCAACTCTTAGAATTTTAAATCTTAGACTCCCAACTCCAACTTCTTTAACTCAAAATAGGACCAACTTCGAAAAACCTTGACTTCGCAACCTTGATAATTTTAAACAGCACAGACACATTAGGACTTCACCTATCCGGATCTCGCTAATCCGGATCTCCAGATTATCCAGGTAAAATTTATAGCTTCATTTTTATTTTTAAATTTTTACATAGATAATTTTAAATTGTAATACCAAGAACGCTGAACATTCGCTTTTTCTTTTGGGTAAATTTACAGCTACTGCATTTATTGTACGTTAAATTATAGTAATTTAACACCACGACCGCTGCATTACAATGATAAAGCGTTGGATTGACCTTGCTTTTTTGAAACGACACGCGTGCTTGAACCAGAAGAAAGGGAATCAATTTTTTGTTAGAAAATTATGTGAAGCATTGTTTTAATGCTTCTTAATATCTTTTTAACAATTATACGTAACGTTGTTACAAAATAAGTTAGTCGCAAAGAACGGTAAGTCTAATAATTAGATTCTTCCTAGATGTCATGTTATTTCACTCTTAAACATACACACTTCTTTAACATACATGTTTGAACATAATAAGCGCGTGATTTATGCGGTATGTAGATTTTTAAAAGTACCCCTGTCAGCAAATAGAAATACGTGAGAAAAAAAAAAAAAAAAACCCTTCACTAACAACAAATGGACGAACATCGAACGAATATTGAAAAGAATGTGAATTTGAGTCCGATTAACTCATTCCACTCCCCAGTCTACAAGTGATATGCCCTTCAAGAATAAACTGAAAAATGATTCTCAGCGCAGGAACTCGCGTTTTCCTCGAGGAATTTCAATAGGTTATTTTACAGATTTAATGTAAGAATTTAGTTTTAGTTACCCTTTTTGTTCTGAAAAACTGCAGTCAGACATAAATATCAATTATCTATCCTAATTTAGGATATCTTCCGAAAAGTAACCTCTGTTCAACGCAATTACTATTTTGAACTGTAAACACGCATTATTTTTCGCACATCGACTGTTACAGGGTGTAGCTCTCTAAAAATGTGTACATTTTTTTTCCGTGATCTGACGGACTTTGTTATAAACACACTATAAAAATATTTATGTAGATTTTTAATTACATTGAAAGATGAATTAATAATATTGCATGTTTTTAACAATACAAGGAACATTATTGCTGCATTTGCATGTCATCTGACGCACAATAGCATCTGGCATCCATTCTTTCCTAAACAAAACAATGAAACTCGAAAGGTGTTAAAAACAATTTTTTAAATGGCAGAATGTGGGGAGGAAAATGCATCGTCGCGAGAAAATGAAAGATAGAGAAATAATCATCTAAGGAAGTTTATGTATTGCTCAAGAGATGGCGCTCCATACCAAATCGCCACATTCAAAAATCCTCTAACTCCTGGTTGTTTGCGTTTTCAAAGATAAAAAACGATAAATTTAGAAAGAAAAAAATGTAGAAAAAAATGTGCATAAAAATTTATCAAATAGGTGCTTGAAGTTTGATTTCAAAAGTATTTCTATTACTGATTTTTCTCCTTAAACAACTCTTGAACAGAAGTAAAAAATGATAACGATTTAAGTTGTACCTTATCCGTATCTTTTATTTTTCTCTTTTTCTAACCTGATTAGTTTACTTTTACTCTCTAACATGTTTGGGTTTCATTTTTATCCAAGATCACGTATCTTTTTTTAGATGTATTTCAAAATGGTTTGCTCTTTTATTACTTGTTCCTAGAAATTTTTAAAGTTTTAGAACTATAATTTAAGATAAAGATTTTTCATTTGTCTTATAACAAGGATTTCAACATTACTGCCAACTAATATTCTCCGTTGCATTGGTCTTAAAATGAGTAAAAAAGTTTCGTTTTCCGTGCATTTTTAAAAATATTTCTTGAAAATAAATTAGCATTGATATTGTCTTCAGTAATTTAAGAAATTGATTTCAAACGCATAGGAAAAAAGAAGAAAACAAATCATCACCTTAGAACTGGCTTTGAAGCAGCAGAATCCAGGTGTCGGTAGCACTATCGATTAATTTGCATTTTTGACCATCGATCAGTTCCAATTTTACAATTTTTTTTCTGTTATTAATAATAAACATATATTTATGTTAAAATCTAATGACTAATTAATTTGAAACTACACTGGATAAAAAAAAAATATATCGTTGCAGTCACACCCATGAAGATAACGACAAAAAGATTGTCGTAGACTTTCAGTGCACGTCACTGGATCTATACAATTGATTCAACATATGCCCTTTTGATGACTCATTATCATTTTTAGTTACGTTTCTGAAAATTACATTTACTCGGAAAACTGTGATTTGTTGAATGATCAATGACGTCTTTTAAATCAGGGTATATGTGCTTTTAGTGAAACTACCGTGGCAAATCTTTCACAATAAACGTATTTTGACGCGATCAAAATGGAGTCCATCTTTAGGATTAAAATAGTTTTGTATGAACTGAATGAGATACAGAAAGTTTTACATTTTATTACGTTTATAATAACTCTCGTGAACTAGAAAATCGTCTATCAAGGTATGAAAGGTGTAAATTGCTTCTACATTTGAACGAAACAATTGCCTGTTTGGTGATATTTTGATGGTTGAAAATTTAACCCTAACTCCGATGGATTAACCCTAAACTCCAGTAGATAGCGTTCATTCTTGACTACTTTTTCGTTTCTTCATTCCCCTTTCAAAATAAAGCATTTCCCTGTATATCAAACGTTATCAAAAAATAGTATCAAATTATCATGTCGTGACGCGAGTTTCGTTGTTGATGATGTCAGCGTTATTCAAACAATGAATTCGCTACTATATATGTGAGGATTTATCTGACTTGAAGACATGAGTACTTTTTCACAATCACGACATTATATCTAACCGTATTATAAAATGTTAACGGTGGTGTCGTAGCAACGAATGAAATTGTTAAATCTTCATGACGGAGCAAAGCCGGTGTAAATTTCGTAATCGCTAAACATTTTGGGCAAAGGCTAAAATAGATCAAACTATAGTCTGCAACAATAGGCTAATATATTACTACAGTGGCATTGTACGAATTGGTTGCATACTATTAAACTAATTATTCAAATCGTTTGGAACTAAAGTAGGAATCCAATGGTGGAGAAAAATTACACACTTGAAATAATGGCAAAGTTTCAACACTTTGGTTATTTATTGTTTCATCGTAGCAATATTGGCAAGAACAAAAGGTAATGTTATTTTGAGCATACTTAATTATGAAGTAGCTAGTGTGTTGTGAAAAAGAGCGGCGATTTTCGAATCACTTCCCGGGTCGCAGTTCTCGGGGTCGGTAAACGGCAGCAAAGAGGAGGCGGTACCCCCCCCCTAGCAGTAGCTTCATGAGAAAAATATTTATTATTAGAGATCAATTATTATTAAAGAGGTTATTTTTTTACAATTATTAAAGAGAGATAAAATTCAAAATACATTTCGGCATATGTTTGCAGAATGTTAACCTCTTACTTATTTTAAAAAAGTTAAAATTAACTTATTTCCTAAAAAAAATTGCGACGTATCTATTTTTTGTATTTTTGTTGTGCATGAACAGTGAATTAGACTTGATGCTGTTTGAGAAATTAACAAAATTATTGACTTTTAACAAATTTGTATGCAGGGCCGCGCCGTCCCTATGTGCAAGGTCGTGCGACGCACGACGGCGCCAGAGTCAAAAAGGCGCCGAGCGCTAATGATCAAAAATGTTCCAAATAGGAGAAAAAAAAAACGCTAACCGAAAAAATAAAATTGAACTTTTCATTACATAAATGGTGGGTGAAATTATACTGCTCATTGAAACAAGCAATCTGTCTCGTTGCTTGTCTTAAAGGAAAAATTATTGTCTTTTTGTGTCAAAACATGCTAGTCCAAAGCGCAAGCTTTTACAATGAAAACACTATACGCTAACTAATGTTTAAATGAGCATTTTTCTTCCTAATGTGCAGCGATGAATGCGTTTTCGGTGGTGTTTCTGGGTGAGTATATGAGGCGTCTCGGCGCAACAAATTTGCTATTCCGCATTTTGGTTGCTATACTCGAAATAACTTTGAGATATGAAGTTAAAATGTACAACTGTATTCCAAAGTTTAATATTTGTCATTTTCCCATTTGCGGACATACGGAAAACCAGAAGAAAATTTTGCATTCGTTTTTTATGTCTTAAATGTATTTTTCAAATTAGATGTATTTTTTTAAATGAAAAATGAGAGAGTACCACCACCATCTTGAGCTACATTTGGTATCTATTAATCGTTCATATTTTCTACTTTAAGTGTTTAAGATAAGTTCGTAGTGTCAATAAAGGGTAGGGAAGCACCTCGCACTGAAATCGAAGGATACTGGAAAGTGATTTAAATGCATATGAAAAATTTTCGTGAGTAGTATTAGTCAATTAATGAAAATTGAAACTCCTGTATTTTCCTCGTGAAATGTTTTATGATATTTTTAATCACTTAAATAAGAAAATGTAGAAGCATTTAATTTTTAGGGTTAAGATCTTCATTTCAGCTTATAAAATGTCGAGGTTGGGGGGATCTTAGATCTTTTTTGAATATTTTTTTAATTAAAAATTTCCATGTTGCAGATTATTTGTCAGCTAATAACGCTCCAACCACATTTCTCTTTCTTTTATCCCTTTCCCCTTTTGTTTACCCTGTTTATTCCTTATTGAGGTGAAAATGTTTTCAAAATGTCAAACCTGGAAGCCTCCCCCCCCCCAAAAAAAACCCATTACAGATCATCCTCAATTTGAGGAGAGCCACCAAACAATTCGTGCTCTAACAACATTGAAGATAGTGCGTTTTTGGAGCTATCTTTCGAAAAATTGCCGAGATCCTAACGTTACTAGAAAATGGTCAGCAATTGCGTTTTTATGTCCTCCCCCCTTCCCTAAAACTTATTCCCGGCTGCGTCACTGTTTCGTAACTCTTGGCCGATAGTATCAATCAGTTTATTTAGTGTACGATGTCTTCAGCATTTAATATACATGTGTATAAATTTGTTTTCAATGCTATTTAAAATATATATAAACGTATACATGAAATTGGTGTTCCACCTCCAGCTCAGCTACTTCCTATGACGGGCTGATGAGTGATAATAAGCACGAAACTGGAATTGACTGAGCTGGCGGTGTATTTCATGTATTTATGCCTTAGCCCTGGCTATAGGGCGGTAACCTACTGAATATATAAACGTATGTTTTAACAGATGTATTAAAGTGTACATTTTAACAAAACACAAAATTTTTACTTGGTTTTCCTTTTTTTTATGAATTAAATGCCTATGGTATTTTTCCCCACATTATATTTGTCTACAAAACCTCACTCCGTGTTAACCATATTTTCCCCCGACGATATTGCATGAAGGTGCTCTCAAAAGACATTTGCACGACTGCGCCGATCAGGCTCGGCGCGGCCCTGTTTGTATGCCAAGTGTTGTTTCAAGTTACTTTCCTTTCAGCACTTCAAAATGACATAATATGCAAGAGGAAAATATATAATTCTCACTTTTTCGATATATTTTTTTCTATTTACACCAATTGTAACTCATTAAGAATTGATCCCCTGAGAGCAAAAGTTGTGTAAATAAATTCTTTCATAAATTGAATTTTTACAATTATAAATAAGATTTAACCTAATTCAAACTTATGTAAAAATGGCAATTTCAAAAATTGAATTTTTACCACCAGAAATAAGTTTTAACCTTCTTCTACTTCATGTCAAAAGGGTGAAATTCAATTTTTTCATAAATTGACTTTGTACACTAAAAATAACTCTTAACCTCATCTATTTTATGTGAAAGTGGTGAAAACCAATATTTTCATAAATTGATATTGTACCATCAGAAATAAGTTTTAATCTCATTCTACTTCATGCGAAAGTCAAGTAAGTCAATTTTTTTCATAAATTGAAATTATATTATTAGAAATTTATTTTAACTTCAATCTACTTCATGTGAAAGTGGTGTAAGTCCAGTTACAATCATTTCCCCGTAGACAGTAATCGTAAAACGGAACAGAAGTTGTATTTTGTGAAAACTAAGCCGTTCAATTGCTCAAAATCTTGTTTGTTCAAAATCAAAGACTTGCACCACTCCCCCCCCCTAACGGTTCAATTGTAGAATTAGAATAATAAAAACCAAAATAATTGTTAAATAGAAGTATTTGTCAACACAAGACGTTTCTTTTCCCTCTAATACAAATGTCTAGTTAATGATTTTCAAACTCGCCATTATTCTGTTCTGTCCTGTAATTTGTTTCTCGTCTTTAATGACTTTTTTCAAAGAATGCTTTTTCCTTCTTGTATTTCGTAAACTCGAGTCTTATGTAATTAAAAACTCATTAAAAGTAGCTTAGATAAAGGTTATTAAATTATCAGATGAAGTAACAGTTTACCTGAAAAATTGCATTAAAAGAAAACTTTGAAGCCAAAAAAAAAAAAGAGGGAAAAATAATATAGAAAAAAAAAAAGCCTTGTATATTGCAAATTGAATAGCGTATTGAAATATCGATGTTTCAATCAAATTAGAAGTCAATGACATTTTCATGAAAGTTTGAACTAATTGATTAGGTAATAATGTTTTTGCAAATAATAGATAATTTTAATCTTGCTTTCATGATTAGTTATTGATGTTCAGAAAATCGATTTAATTGGGACTGCGAAGCAAGATAAGTAAGCTAAGGAAGTTTACCCTTTTTGTTTTTGTACTTTCTTTGCTATAACAGCAATTATTTTATTGCAAAATATTTATTGAGTGATTATTAGTGTACTTTTCCGTAAAAGGAAAAGTTAAGAAAAAGAAAAAACGATAAATGAATAAACAAAAGCATAAACATATTCCTTATCTAATCTGCCGCAAGCTGGTAAACGGCAGTATTTGCAGAAATGAATTTTCGAGACATTTGAAAAGAAAAAACATATTTTGGATTTAATACTTACGACAGTGAAATGTTGGTATTGGATACTTTTTCGCGATTTTTGTTTTCTTCAGCGGAAACAAAATAAGCAAATTTGAACAATATTGCTAACATGCAGTACATGACAAAAATGCGAAAAAATGAAAAGTGAAAGATTTGTAGTTACTACCCTTTACCTGCCCACGGAAGTATTATAAAAATGAAGGTAGAAAAAAAAAAGAGTCATCAGAATATTTAGCAATTTAACACATAATAATAATTATAATGGAAAAATAATTTGTGCATCGGGCTATCCACAAATAACTTTAAAATGAGCCATAGAACTTGTTCTGTAGGCAACATATAATTGTTATGTAAATAATAACTGATTTCATAGCGAATATGTAAACGTAATTTAAACTGATGCGCTATTTTCTCGTATAGCTATTCCTTTCATTTCTTACATTTATGTAGTACAGGTACCCATCTTTTTCCTATTAAACCTTACACATATTATAATAGCTATTAAAAAATCACAATCAAGTTTCTCGAAAAATTTGTAAGATGTGCTAAATCTGTATGGGGTTTAAAATCTAACCGAGGTTTAAAGAAATCATTTACTATTTTTGTAGATTATGAAAATATGATAAATTAAAAAACTTTTGATTTTCAATTTTTATTCTATGTTTTTTAATACGGTATATCGTGTATTTTGCAATCATTTTGAACACTTTGATAGCACTTGCAGATGCGGTTAAATTGACGGTGACAGAGTTATATTCCTTTCTGTTGGGTTATTGAAATTAACTGAACAAAATTAACCGAACAATGAACAACACTACATTCCTTAAAATTATTTGATTTTCTTGCATTTTTTGCGAACAAGCAGAATGTTTTTAATTTTTAACTATAATCATGCACATCATACACATATCTCACATTCCTATTAACAAAACAACAATAAACAGATATCGCACAGCCAATGACAAACGAGATACCTTACATGAATCATCCTCATATAAATAATAGCCGATGAACGAGTAACCCGCGTGTTTCAAGAATGAAACTCGCGCCACAGCATGATAATTTGATACTATGCGTTGGTAATGTTTAGCATGCATGGAAAGGCTTTATTGTGGCAAGGCTGACTTCGATCTGGTAACTGAACTGTTTTACTGGTAACACAGTCATTTTAGGGGAATGAAGAATCAAAAAAGTTGTGGAAAATTAAAGCTATCTACTAGAGTTAAGATTTAATCCACTGGAGTTAGGGTTACAATTTCAAATATCAAAATATCACCAAACAGGCAATTGCTTCGTTCAAATGTAGAAGCAATTTTCACCCGTCATACCTTGACGGCCGACTTTCTAGTTATAAATAAAACACGTATTTTCTAAAAAGATGACAATTCCACTCGACATTTGCTTACTTTTCGTCGTATTCAAATGTTCAAGCTTAAATTTTGTTAAACTGCAATATGCATTGCATTTGTAATATTTCTTAAAAATCCCTTTCGAGCAGGGGCGGCATTTCAGCATTTCGTTTGGGGGGTCGAGTTTTTTGAACATGAATTTTCTCAGTATGGTAACAGGAAAGGATAATAAAATGGTTTTAATGTTAAAAACAATAAAGCAATATTGAAGTTGAGACACAAATGTTATCTACTATAAAATGACTGACCTGATTGAAATAGTCAAAAAACAATGGATGCAATTCACAAAACAATTCTTCTTCCCTCAAATTTCACTTACTATAAGTAAGTGTATTTTTTTTTTTTTTTCGCTTTCTATAACCGATCTACATAATATTGAACAGACCAATGATAAATATATCTCATCAAATCCTGTCTCAATTTCTTGAGAAGCTGAATTGGTCATTTTATTTAAAATAGTGATTTAATATTTTGACTAAAACTTCATGTGGTTTTGTCACCTCTTCTACATTGGCATACAGTAAAAACTGTTATGGAAAGTTCTGTTACAAAGTTTTACACTTTGTTCAAGGACTCAAGCATGCATCAGTGTGAAAATTACTAAGAGTTTCAAATGTCAGTCCAAGAATTAAGGTTAGCGGATTGAAATTTTGGTGATAGTGTGTAGCATTGGTCAAAAAACGCTCCGCAGTATAAATAAAGTAAACAATAATTCAAACAAAGTCACACATATTAAAATGACATCAGATTTTCTATCATTGGAAAGGTCGTTTTCCAGTAATTCTTCTATGGAGCTTTTGTAGATTTAACTTTTGAATACCATCGTGTGTCACTTAGAGATTATCAAGTAAAGAGCCTCAAAATATATTTGTTGGTATGAAAGTATTTTTCGATGTGGGATGTTTTTCGTAAAGAGCATATCTTTACAAAGAGCTTCTAAGAAAGCATATAATGCATCGAGTTGCTAAAATATGTTTCTAGTACAAAGAATCAATGAACACTTATTAGCTAAACATTAAGTTATAATATGAGCATAAAAAATTATGTAAAATGACATGGAGTTTGCGCGTAAAAATTGCGCAGTCTAAACACTGTACGGGCATCTCATAGAAGATGCACCAGCATAACATAGAATACACAATTTTGAAATATTTAACCCATATGAAGAGATTACTTCTTTAGTTAAGGCAAACAATTATTCTCAATCTGTTTTTTTCTGTTCTTAAAATGCAAGCAAATAATTTTCTAAGTTATCTAAATTGAATTTAGCCATTTTTTTATTACTCTTAGTGAAAAATTTGGGGGTGCAACCGCCCCCTCTCGCTCCCCCTATTTGCCGCCCCTGCTTTCGAGCATTATTTAGTACTTATCTGTAAAAGTGCCAACTGAGCGAAGCTCACTAAGAGAGATATGCATCACCAAATTAAATGAAATCCAAGACATTTGATTGCGGTAAAGTAAGTGACGTAGTTCTGTACTTTGGAGCCAGACTAACATATAAGTCCAAAAACTGATTTTCAACTAAAAAAAAACACTTTGTAACAATTTGCTGGTGCTTAAAGAGTGCTATTCCAATACTTTGTAAGCAGCGAGCGACTGTTTTTCGGCTCTCCTGTTAAGTAGCGATTATGTGACTTACGTTAGTCTGACTCAGAGGTGCAGATTTTGCTACATAAAAATTCATGTTGGAGACATTTATTATGAAAAATATAATGTATTAAATAAAGTACAGTCTTCAAATAATTTTGTTCAGAATATTTTAGAAAATTCTGAACGAAGCTATAGAAGTGCTCTCATTGTTACTCTGGTTCAAACAATCAGCAATTGAGGTTTTTTTAACTGTCCTTTTAATGGTACGAAATACGAAACTGTAGTACATATATTATTATGAAATGTATACTATATTGATTCTATATTATGCAATTTGCTGGCCTTACGATTCAGTTTTAAACATTTGGGAGATATTTAACTCAGTTTTTTTCATTGTCAAATGGTTATGAACTATGCTCGAAATTGCAAGTCTCAAGTTTATCAAAAAGTTAGTTAGAATTCAATTCTACCCAGACATACACACGAGAAAGCGCGTTAAAAAAACGTAGACGTAGATTTACTAATTGTTAGTTTAAAACCAGTTTCATAAAAAATGATTTTAAATATAAATTTTTTACTTTATGGGTTCTCATATGTAACCGATAATTTTAAGAACAACTTAAATTCAGGAATAAATAATAAATGTGCATTTCAATGGATGTGCAACACAGTTAACAAGCAATATACAGTAAAACCTGTAAAGTTGACCACCCTTGTAAGTTGACCACCTGTCTAAGTTGACCGCTTTTGTCGGGAACGGAATTAGTCCTATCTCATATAATGAAGGAAAACCTCTGTAAGTTGACCACCTCTCTGTCTTGACCACCTGTCTATCTTGACCACTAATGTTCGCCAAATTTGGTTTGGAGTATTGTAAAAAACCCTTTGTAAGTTGACCACTTGGTTTACTTTTTTTAACTTTCTTCAGCAAATTATTTTATTTTATTAGTTATTTTTTAAAATTATTATTATGTTTTTTTCATAGCTTTCCAAGAATGTTTTTAATGCTTTGATGACAGAACAGCATTTTACTAACTAAACAGCAGCATAAGGCTTAATGCTGTTCTTTATTCTTCAAACTTGTTTTTCATTTGTTGTTCTATTTGAGATATAGCTTTTTGTACTCTGTTCAATGAAAATAGATGTCAGTAGAAAAGTTCAAAGTCTTTCCTTTCCGTTGCAATATGTTGTGACACAGGAATTGTGCTAAAAAGAGCAGGCCTGATCTATACATTTTGATTCTCCTGCAACAAAATATGTAGGGCCCCTCCCTAGTGGCCAGCAGTGTCTATTAGTAAAGTGAATAAGACTTAATGCTAGATTTTTTTTTTCTATTTTTTCTTCAATTTCTAGGGCCGTTAGCCCCTTTTAGGACGCGGGCCTCTCGCACTGCGGGTCTGCAGATCTGGGCTTGCTAATGAGTAAAGTTACATGTTTCTGGTGCAAGGGATTAAGAGATAGGGCATTTTGATTTTGCCTTTATGAACTGGGAGAGTCGAGCTTGTTGCTCTTTGTGCTATAAGTTTTACATAAAAAGGTTTCAAAAAGAAAGTTAGCTGAACTTGAGATTAATAAAAAGTATGAAATATTAAAATTAACTGAAAACGGAAAAAGCCAGAGAATATTAGCTGGCATATATGGAATTTCTAAAACTAAAGTGTCTAATATAGTTAAAAACAAGGAAAAACTAACAAAATTATTTGAATAGTATTTTTAATTATTGTTTCACTTTCAGTAATGTTAAACAATGAAAGTGAGTTGAACAGCAAGAGTAAGGGTGAATTCCTCAAAAAATGAATACATGGTACAAGAAATGACAAAAAAAAAAAAAAAAAAAATTATTACCGCCCTTTATAAGTTGACCACCTGTCTAAGTTGACCGCAAAAGTACTGCACCGCGAGTGGTCAACTTACACAGGTTTCACTGTATTAGGTTTTGATTTATTTGAGTTTTAGATTAATTGTAGGGTATATACTGCATTGCAACAAGTTGGAATATATATATGGATAAGTTGTATAATTTTCCGTTATAATTCCTCTGTAGAGGTTAATATCTATACATATGATGCTAGATTATACTAAATTATTTGTGCCATAATGGTTTCCATAACTGTTTTCAAAAGTATATACAACTAATACTGCTCTGAAAAAAACTAGTTTTACACTCAAGGAAAAAAAAAGCAGTCTCATAAGTGTTTTTATTTCTTTACATCCGAAACTTACACATTTGTATTTATCTGCGTTGCATGGTGTTATGGGTTTGAGAAAATACAGATATAGTTGAGCGTATTATTATCCTTTTGTACATGTTTAAACGCAATAATTCACCGAGATACTTTGGGTTTTATAACTTTTAGCCTTTTCTTGATAGGATACTTCCATATTTTCTCGCATTTTGAATGCAAATGGTTTAGAAATTTTCCACAAAGTCAACTTCTTTGAAGACGCCTTTATCCCCCCCAACCCCCCCCAATAAAACAAACAAACAATTAACCAAATCATCTGTTTTCCCTTTAGACATACGACTTCTAGAACCAGAACCACTGTTTTTCCCTCAGATGACAAAGGGTCAATACCTTAGCATAAAACAACAAACCACTTCTTCCGCGACATGCTTCAAAGCATAGTTTTTCTACGAATGTACGTTAAATGGTACGAAGTTAGAAAGAAAATTCCACTCCACTGTTTTGGAACTATTTAACACGGCGCAAAAAAGCAAACGAGAGTACTAGAACACATTAATGATACAAGAGAAATAGTGATACGTTACTAATAAACATAATATTGGTAATAATAATAACAACAAAAACAATAATAAGACGAACGGTAATAATAAAAAATAAGAAACTTTGGTATTAGAGTTCAAGTTTCATATTGTCTTATTATTCCGAAAACACGTATTTACAACAATCATTTCGTTTTCTCTAACTTTAAAGGGGATCATTATGTTCTTAACTTCGCACTAGTTCAATTCATAAATTTTACTTAAACGAGATAGTACAGTTAAATGCATAAAAGCTCTAAAAATATATTTAATCAATGTATATTCTTATCTGTTTTAAAATACATAATATGTTATATCTCGTTTATAAACCATTTTTGAAAAAAAAAAAAAAAAAAAAAAGATGATGAGCAAATTATGTTAAAAACTAAGAAATGTGAAATTTAATCATTAACAAATGGCAAGCATTACTTCATTTTAAACTTGTAGTTGAATGCAACCTTAAAGTAATTTAAAATGAAAATAAATACTATTTTTGCACAAGAATTTTTTTTAAGGTATAAAGAAGAATAGGTGTGCCTTAATACCTCCCTTTCCTAAAAAATGCTACTAGTATAAAAATGAAATATGAACCATAGTACAAGTTAACAATCGGAATAACGATTAATACCTTGAAGAAGATTTTTTTAATTGAAGTGCAGAACTGACATAAAATGTGCAAAGAGAAATATCTAGATTTAGCTATCGTTTTTTGTTTCTTCTAAAAAGAAAATATGAAGCTAGTATTACAATAGAAAAATGAACCATCAAGCATGTAAGTAATCGGAAGAATGTTTATGAAATCAGAATTTAAAAAAAGTACATTTCAAAGTCAGGACTCGCATGATAGTTATAAAAAAAAACATATTTAGATTAGTTGTAGCTTTTTTCTAAATAAATGTTCGAAACTATTATTACCTGAGAAAGATGAACTGCTAAACATGTGAACAGCCAGAAGAATGTTCATGAAATCAGGTTTAAAAAAACTGCATTTTAAAGTTCAGAACACACTTGAAATTTTTAAAGAGGAATATAGTAAACAGATACTCTTTAAAAAAGATATTAAAAATAAAAACTTTACAAGTTTCGGTCATGAATAATATCCTTATGTAACGCATCTTATTAAAATAAAATAATATAAATGAAAAAAGAGAAAGTATGAGAGTAGTAAAAAACAATTACTACTTTGAAATTTTGTACTATGTCATCATTTTCAAGCCATATAAAAAGTTATCATATGCGCCAGTTTCGTGATTATGTGTGAAGTTTTATGTGTGAAGATATCGTTGTAATTTTTAAAAAGTTCTAGTTTAGAAATTTTCCAAGCGCCATTTTTAATCAAAAATACAAAGATACGCTGTGATAATTCCCTTAAAATGCTGCAGAATATGTTTCCCACCGTCCAATCTTTTCCCCCACTAATGCAAAAAAAAAAAAAAGAAGTGAAACTTACTTCATTTTTTCCTGATAGATTACTTTAACCATGTTGACTGAAAGCAAAAACGATGCAAAAAGTGTTTTTTCCTCCATTGTGATGTCCATCAAATGTTCATCACCAAAATCAAACAATGAATCACTTCATCAAAAAGGAGTTTAAAATGTTCACATTTCCATATACTTGACGAGCACAATTTTTTTTTTTAATTTATCGTTTCATTACTTAGCACCAAAAAAAGAAAAATCATCCCAGCAGAAAAAAATAAAAGCATAAATTTCCGACAACGCGCAACTTCAATTCATCAATCCATCGGCACCCACACACCAGCGCATGGAATATTATTCTTTCAGTTATGAGCAGGAGCATACAACTCCCCTCACTTCAAAGATACCTCCCGCTAGTCTGGGCACGGAGGAGAATTGGTTCTGGATCCATGACTTGCGGTTGCAACACAGGATTCTTACCCACGCCGCCAAATGAATATAATCGGCGCCAAGCTCTGCCAACTTCATCGCCAGGTTTCTTTTAATGATGATCGAATATAAAGGTGGGAATTTATTGCTCCTTAGGGTGCGAGGCGTGAGAGGGCGTAGTGTGTCTTGTACCTCAGTGCGTAAATTAAATAGAAGATTTCCTGAACAAGTTAAATCTTGCAATTACTGATTCTTATATGGACGGCGCAACAGTAGTCGAAATATTTAAAAACATTTTTCTTTTATGTGTTAAATGAGGCTTACTCATCTCCCATTGCACTTTGAAAATGAATAAATAAGCAAGTAAAAATCAAGTAAATGAAATAACGGTGCAACATTCAAAGTTTAAAAAAAATTTCAGCAATAGTGTACCCTTTTTCGTTATCTTCTTTAAAAAAACAATTTTTCAACTTTTGTACTTTGATCAAGATAAATTATTTTTCATCAATTTCGAACGGTAGAGAGTTCGAAAGATAAATAATCAATTTATTTTAGCGTAATTTTTTTGTTGAAAACAACCGAAATTTATTTTTAAAAAAATCTACACTCAGATACAATGTTTATAAAAAAAACTGCAAGATACTCACAACTCTTTAGTTTTCCTTTTAGCTTCATGATGAAAAATTTAAACGCAATTTAATAATCGATGCTCTTAACCATTATTTTGCTTAAACATTACGAAAGTAAGATGGATATTAACACTAAACTAAAGTGTTGATTACCATGAGGTATGACTATTAAGGACGCTGCTTTTCACTCAAAATATCCCGAGATTTATACTCAGCATGGAAAGGATCTACCAATTTCTCCTGCGCAATATATCTTCATATTCTTAGATTTTGCGACACAAGAAGGCTGTTGGAGGAATGTTCGAATTATTACAAACGGAATTTTAGTTATTCACTGAATTTTCTCATTAAAAACAACAACATAATTTCTTCTTCTATTACTTTAATATTTTAAAATGCTGTAAATATTTTGTTTAAAAATGCAACAAAAGAAGTTATTACCTGTTTAGTCATGTAAAAGCTCCCTCAAAGCTATTAAACAAGTGCCCCGTTTACAGTTCGTTGAGTTTTGTTATCTGTTTTTTCTGAGTGAGGAAAAATTGTTATTTTTCCTCACTCAGAAAAAATACGGAAAAACAAAGCAAGCATCTCTACTAAGTATCGCAAATATTCGCTTAAAGCCCTGGATCAAAGTTTCTTGTTCTTTTTTGTACAGCTTTACGGATAATTCTGTTCTTTTTTTCTCTTGTTGCATATTATTTTTGTCAAAACACAAAAAAGTAAATATTTTAAATTAGTTACACAAGTACGTATTTGTAAGCTGTGGATAAAGATTTCGTTTTAACACTTTTACAGAAAAGTGCGTCTATTTTTATACATTTTTAGTTATTAGTTAAAATATAATCTCAGCGAATATGACAGGTCTGACTGATAAGTAGTCATTTTCAAGGAAGAAATTCCATTCTGTGGTTGCTATAAACCAAGTTGTTGTGTACAAGCTCGTAATTCTGTCCGAATACCAGATAAATAGAGAATTCTTGAAGCTTCGAATATTGATACCCGGTAAATTAAATTAATCTCAGGCATTTCATAGCTGTCATATTACAGACTCAGGAATAGTACAGTGCTGGGAGGGAAAATTTAAGAGCCAGGAGGCATTGTTTAAGTCTTGATTATATTGTTTCTGTAAATTTACCGTCTTGTGTAAAGACTCTGTGTTTTCATATTAGATCTCTGTAATTTTTCTGTTTTCAATTCTGTTTAATCTGCTATTTTAAAGCATGTGTTGACTTTGTTGTTAATTCTCTGTGATTATTGATAATTGATTTCTGGGAAATTATGATGGCGGAAATTTTTTTAAAGATTGCAACAAAAGAAATCGTTTTTAAAAGTTTACTCCGTTAATTCGTGAAAAAAGTACTAAAGTAAAACTGGTATTCATATATCTATTACACACCGTCCTCATCTTCCCCCGAAAAATTCCTTCGATATTTTTAAAGATAAGATTGGGATTTTTTTATTTAGCTCTAGTTTGCTTTTTCACTGAACAGATAACAAAACTCTAATATTTAATCATTGCCTATTTCATGTAAAAACATGTATTCTGCCATGGGCAGTAAAAAGGCAGCATCTGCAGAAATGAGTTTTTGAGATGTTTCAAGAAACGTTTGCTGGATTCGTTTTTAACTGTTGGGAAATTTTGGAATTGGACGCTTTTTTTGCCCCATTTTTTCCCATCAGAAACCAAATCAGCAATCTTGTACAACGAAGCTAACGTATAATGAATGACAAGTAGACAAAATAACAATATAACGTATCTCAATATAACGTATAAATATAACCTATATACGACAATATAACGACGACAGAAGTATAAAAAAAAAAAAAGAAAAAGAAAAAAGAAACGAAAAAAGAAAAACAAGCAGTTACTGCTTTTACCTGCCCATAACAATAGTCATAAACATGTTATTGAGAAAGAGAAACTGATTGACAAGCACACGCGTTCTATTGCTATACATTTTATCAAAATATAAAAATAATAAAAGATTTATAAAATAATTAGCCTCCGTGCATTAAAGAAAATTTCAAAGAAATTCTTATTACTAATGTTAATGGAAGATTATTGCGCGTATCAAACTTTTAGACCTATTTGCGTAGTTGCAAAAATATATATATATATAAATAAAGCTCACAAACGGATTAACAAGAAAACCAACGCTATAAAAGCATAAGTTATGAAAAATAATCTTACGTATTTGCTTCGAGAATAGAAGCAACCCTTCATAAGTGCAAAAAGTTGTGTGTTTTTCCAAAGGTACCTTTGTTTGCCTTCCTCTTTTAACTAAAAAAAATATTTTTTAACACTTTGTACTATGATAATATTCGATTGCGCATTATTATTATTATTATTTTTTAAATCTCCACAAGTTGGTAAGGGTTTTAACTATTCTTCCATTCCTCGCACGAAGACGTTCTTTTCTTAGCGAAATTGTTATTTCAGTGCCATGGTAGGAGACGTTTCGCATGGAGCAATAGTTAACTTTTTATTACACTAAAAATATCAAAATTTAAAAAACAGAAACCATAATGTTTGAAAGACATCGCTTGGTTTAATATGTTAAGCATTTCTAGCGATTTCAAAAGAAAAAAAGTAAAACTTTTATCGGGACAGTTTTATATTTTTCAAAGTAATTGAAACTTGCTATGAAATTAAAAAAAAAAAATTTCTGATTATATCAGTGTCAATAAAACATAACAGATAACAGTTTTTATGAAATTTAAAGCAACAAACACTTTGTAAGAAACAATATTTCAGACGTTAAATGATACTATGTTTTAATTTCTACTCTCAAAGCAATCGTATCTTTTTGAAAAAGGAATTGAAAACAAAATTACGACTATGACTTTTTAGAAACGAAAAAGGCGGCTTAAAGGAAAAGACAAAGATATATTACCTACTCTTTGAGAAATTCGTTTTGGGAAAATTCTTTATGAAAAGCCCTGGTTTCTGTCAGAACATGTTATCAATGCAGGATAAACGTAATACTGAGGATAATCAAATAAGTATCAACACATACACAATAAAAAAGATTATGAGCAGGGGAATGAAATATTTATATTTCATTTATTAAAGTATATTTACATTCTTCGAGAAAGTGCAGGCTTCTTATTCAGCGCGTTTGCGATAAAATATTACTATTTTGCATTGCTGAACTACGCTAAGTGCATGACTTTTCAAAATGTTTTTTCGAAATTTTATGGAATGGCAATAAAGAAATATAATTTTGATTTTAACGCGGTTTCTCATGAAGCTACTTCCCTAGACGAGCATTTTTAGCACTAGTAGATATTTCTGGAGGCGACCTTATTTAACACGATCTCTCCTTTCGAAATAGGAGTGTTTACACTTCTGTTGTTTGCTATGTGAGATGGCACGCTGTTTATTCGTCAACATGGTAGGAGATATGCGGCATTTTGGTTTGTTTGGACAGAAACGAAAATGAACAAATTTTAGGTTAAACAAGTTACAAAGTAGTTTAATGTAACTTTGTAAATTTTTGACTCAAAAAAAAAAAAAAAATGTTTACTTGAATTACACATTTGAAAAATAATGCATTTTCTGATTCACTAATGATTATGTTAAAATATTTACGTATACCATAATAATGGTTGTATACAAAAACATTATAATAATGTAATTTTAAGTATAATTACTGTCGTCCACAATTTAATGGTATATTTAATATTCAGAGGAATCTCTTCTACTTACGTGCGCGATCTCTCCGACTCTATTAAGATATATTTCCCAAAAATCCTCTCTCGGTTTTGTTACAAAACTGTTGCATTACATTAATGCATAATAATAAAATCGCAATTAAAATGCATAAACCAACCAATTCTGTTACAATTATACATAAATAGTTTAGCAAAACATTGATAACTAGAGTGGTTTTTCCCTTTCTGTTAAATTGTGCGTAAACTCTCCTACCTTTACCTTAATATTAAGAAGTGCTGTGTTACAACTGTAATAAAAATTTCTTAAATGATAATTAACTGTTTTACGCTTCAAAGGTCAGAGACAGTATCCTAATAATAAATTAATAAATTATAAATACTTATGTTTCCTTTGATTTGAGTTTAGGGATTAAAGTCCCTAATTGGTAAATCTGCGTTAATTGGATTTATTGCTTAGACTCAATGTAGTCTAAAAAGACTTAATTTAGCTAATATATTAGTTTTAAAGAAATACCTTAAAGTTAAAACGAAAATGAAAAATGTTTCAGAACAGTCTCTTTTAATCACAACTTCAATGAAAAAAATAATAAAAAAAAAAAAAATTCAAATTTAGTCTCAAGCATTTTAATAAAAATGCATATCACGGAGCCAGCAACTTGCAAACCCTCGTCATTAAAATACCTTGCGCGATATTTTGCCAAATGTTGTACCCTATTTCTCAAATATTCCTTCCCTGATGTATTTGTTGAAGAGGATGCGATGAGGGGTGAGGGGGGGATGCTACGATCGATTAGAAACGCCTCTAGCGACACAATCTCGAACTTGGGAAATATTCCGCTCCGTTTTCCTTCACGGAGGCAACACGTGGATTTTACTCCTCTCTTTCCTGCCGAGTCTGAATAATTACGTCTCGAATCTCGTAGCAAAAGATGAGGATTTAAAGATGCTTTACATCTTCCGAAGCGTTCCGTAACATCTTCAAGTTTTTTTTTTTCCTACGTCTGAGTTTTTTTAAAAGAAAATTCAGATTTGTAAATTATACTAAGCAAACATGATAAAAAAAAAGATGCTCTTCCGTGTGGCAGATTGCTTATAGTTAGATTAATAATGAAAGGAAAATGCATTGTAAGCAGTGATGTTCCCATAGGGTATATACGCCATATACTCTCAAACATTTTTTAGAAATATAGTGTATATTCTCAAGCATCAAAAATTTCCATTTATAATTAAGATTCTATCATCGCATTTTAAAGTTTTCTTAAAGCAGAAACAATACATTTATGTTAACCACATTTTCCCACAAGTAACCTTTTGTCTTTATATTTTTTAACAGTTAATAAATCGACGCCTTGTGATCGCATACACATATTGTGCATAGCGGATTACCTCAGAAAAGTTGATGGAAGCATTACTGATTGTAAGAAGAATAAAATAAAAACAAATACGGTCATTGTATCTTGAAACAAAATGCGCCATTGAGAAACATATTTAAAAAAATGAAACATATATCTAATTAAACACTGGGATTTACTTCAAATATATCAATGTTAAAACCAGTCGCGGAATACTTAAAAAGCCGGAAGATACAAAACCGGATAACAAAACATGGCTTGATATACGAAATTGACATTTACCTGGCGAAAAAGCCAAGAAACATTCTGGTGGATCATAACAATTGCCAATTCAAAAAAGAAGTAAATTCGGAAGAGTAGGAAGAAAGAAAAAGAGAAAAAAAAAGAGAAAGAGAGAGAAAACGATGGAAAAAAGTGCTTTATTTGAAAATCTACAAGATAGACAGAGATAATAGGGAAAATCAATGATGGATTTGCCCTGTTGCAAATGTCGTAATTTTGAGGAGCCCTCAAGACATAAGAACCCACAAAGGGAACCAAAATTGCACATGGCAAAATATGTACGTTAGACAATAGGACCCCCAAAATGAGCGAATGTAGAAAATATTATTTCATTTATTTCAACTTGCACTTTCTTGCTTTACATATTAAAAAATAGAACTAAATTAATAAACGAAGTACCATTTATCGTTTCCGTGCACAAATACATGTTTGAATATAAAAGCTTAGATGATAATTTAAAAGTCGTTCGAGTTAAATCGTGAGAATCAAGAATTGTTTAAACATGCGTGAAAGAACATTCAAATGTTATTTTAAAGACAGCGAACATTTTTGAGGTGCTTAGATATAAAATCAACTTCTTGAAAAAAGGAAATATCAAGGAAAGATTTTTATTCAGCGAGTTATTTTCAGTTAATGTAAAATATTTCACGGTCTTATGTAGGGGCTGATTGCTAGACACGGCAACTACACCATGACTAAGGGCCCCATATAACTAAAGTTTTTTAAGTGTCGCTATATTATTTAAGAACAGGTATAAAATAATGATTTCTTCACATTTTTTCCCTTTTTCTTCTGCATTTCTTAAGGTATGGGATGAACTGCACCTCACTAAATATTGCGTGTGAGTGATTGAGCACTACAGCACACCTAGACTCGACATTTTTGGTTCCCTATGAATATTAGTATTTAAAAGGTTTGACTACAGAGGGTCCAGAAGTTTTTTTTTTGGCCTAGTGTTTCTACATATTTTAATCGGACCCTGGTATTATGTAGCATACTTATTTGCATTGCAAGGGTATGAACGTGTTTTAATGGCTGACCAAAACAATTTTATCTAGCTTACTATCCATGAGTATCTTATAAGAAAAAATAACTTAATTATTAAACGATGTAGTAGCATTTATTGTTTTCATGCAAGAAACGTCTGGCTAATTAAAATTATATTTTTAATTCAAGTTTCAAGTCATTTCAGTTAAACCAAGAGATCAAGATGTGTTGAAGCATGCGTGGAAGCAGATTTTATTTTTAAGAAACATGTTTTTCTGAGTATAGTACTGCTTTGGTTGGTGTACTGTGTCTAAAACCATTTTCTTAGTAAAAAAAGTAAACACGAAGAAAATTCTTTTAGTCTATACGTTATTTTCAATAAAGTCAATTTTATTGCATATGCTCACAGGTGTGTGTTTAAAACCATTTCAATAGCAAAAACAATAATAAACTATACATAAAATTAAGATTTATTGAGCTAATTAACGCATCTTTTGAAATGCGATATCGTAAAATTTATTTTGCCTAGACATGCAAATTCAGCTGAAAATCATTCCTCATATTAGTTTCCATACTGCCTCAAACACGGAGTTTTATCTGGTAGCATCTCAAGACAATAACAAGAGAAATATTTTGAATATTTATATAATTTTGACATTAAACACACACACACACATTTGCAAGGTAAAAGATTTTTTTTAACCTAAACAATTTTATTTATTTTAGCGATTTCAAGTGTTTGTATTAATCTTATTTTTTAAGATTTATTTGGACGTTTACGTTCTGGTAAAGCAACGTTAATATATGACACGCACACACACCAAAAAAAAAAAAGATAAAAGGAATTTCTTGCGTAAAGCCTTATTAAAAAAGGGTCGATTGGTTTTAGTTTCTCAACTTTCTTCCAGCAGTATGTATGTAATAATATCAGCAAGTGAGAGAAACGCTGGGCGAAATTCGCTCGCCAGAATTTCAGCTTGTAAAATTACTCTGCAAACTACGGCTGGTAATTTAATATCTCGAAATACCGCTTTTGGAGAATGAACGCTTTGTTCTGCGTCTGTGCGGATTGCTTTGATTGGGTAGGGAGTTCATTTATCTAAGACATTAAAGGTAAATGCGTATTCTGGTAATAGATATCTAAAAGGACCACCTACATAGTGACTTTTACTAAATGGAAAAGGATATTCGTGAACAAACTTCAAACATCTTTCAAAGATGGTATCTTTAATGAATCATTGGCGTTTAATATTTTGAATTGAAATTGAAATTTTGGTAATTTTAAAAGGGGTGTGGTTAAAAGAATAGTCATTAAATACACCATATTTGTGTCTATTGTAAATTAATGAGCAAGTACAGTGTCCTCTTAAAAATGAAGCAAAACGGAAACATTGAAGGTAATAGTAAAAGCTATAAAGTTTGTAATACTAAACTGATAAATAAATTTTCGTAATGCTGACCTCGATATTTAAATCTCTCTCCCTCACTCTTTTCCTCTGCCCCTCTATCTCTTTTCCTTTTTCTCTCTCTCTTTTTCTCCCTCTCTCACTCATTTCTTTTCCTTCTTTGTCTCTGTCCTACGTTTTTCTTTCTTTCATTATTTAATCAATAGCGAAATACTTCCAAAAAGTTTTTTAAGATGGCATCGTTGATGAAGCTTAGACTTTTGATATTTTGAATTGAAATTGAAATTTTGGTAATTTTAAAAGGGGTATGGTTAAAAGAATAGTCATTAAATAAACCATATTTGTATCTAAGGGCTATAATTGGCAAGTATATTTTTTTCTTGAGTAAAATTAAACAAAATTGAAACATTTCAGATTCTGTTCAAGGCTAGAAAAGTTATAATATCAAACTTAGGAGTAAATCTGTGTGATGATGAACTTAATATTTAAATCTATTGCTCTCACTTTCTCTCTCTCTCTCATTTTCTTTTATTTTTCTTTCTGTCTCTCTCTCCCCTTTCCTCTATCTTTCTCTCACACTCTTTTCCCCTTTCTTTATTTCTCTCTCCCTCTCTTACTCTTTTCCTTTCTTTCTTTTTCTGTCTCTCACTCCTTTCTTTATTTCTCACCCCCTATAACTTCCCCCTCTCTCTCTTGCTCTTTTCCTCTACCTCTAGTATCAGTAGAAGCCTTTTGGGGTGTCCATTTTATTGTTAGAATACACATATGAAACAACACCCTTCAATTTTCATCATTCCCTACAAGTTTAAATAAATAATAATAACATTTACGAAATGCTTACGTTTGACACAATCTAACTCCTTCTGTAACCAACTAGTTGAAGTTAGATCACAGTTGCAGCAGAAAAACCTTGCATTAGTAACTGCACTGGAAGGGAAAAGAAACAACATGTATAATGATGTTAAACTAGATGCGAATAATTTATATGCATAAAAACGCATCAACAGAAGATATAGTTATGAACTTTCAATTAGGAAATAAATGTTAAACATAATTCATTTTCAACGGTTAATGAAAAATGTTGCGTGGACCAATTAAATAAATAATCTAGTTTTCTACTCATTTATTTAAAGTGATGACACAGAACTCTAAAAATGTTTTTGTAAGGTATTTATAACACATGCAAGATTAAATGTAATAGTAATATATACCAATTAAACAAACAAAAATTAGAGGAACAAATAAATAAACAAATAAATAAACAAAATAATATAATAATACCGATATATATACGCATTAAACTAATTAAAACGTAATAAGGTAATTTAGAGTAACATATTACTTGTAAACCAAAGGAAGAAAATTGGACTAATGCACCTTAACGTAAATGTATTACAATTTAAAGTTTTTAAAACGTAATGGCTATTACATGCTTTTGCACTGGTCAAATGCTGTCCATTCTTTTTCGGCAAAAATGAAAATCAAACTTATGTATTATTGACCAGTTGAAAGTATTGGATATCTGTAAGTTATTGATTTACGTTCACGTTTCTGTGTTGCAATAAAAGGTTAATTTTGCCTTTCATTCATAGCAAAATGTTGCTACACTCCATATAAAATCCTGGAAGCAATCAAGCCTAGAAGCGAGAATTTTGGCACTTAAAGAAAGTTCTACATAGTGGCTTAAAATGATACATTATCGAAATATTAAATATAGTTTAAGGTATGCATTCCAAATTCAATATTCTAAATAAAACTTGTCTAAAAGACATACAAAGTGTTAACATAAGTGTGTATTTTTTATTTAAAAAATATTTCACTCATTAAAAAGATGTTATATACGTGAAGGGAAGCTGTTCGCTAATGTAAAACCGGTGTTAAATTTATTATCTCTTAAATTTTTGGATTTCAATATTTTTGCAGACTACGATTGCCAAGTCCAAAATGTGTTTCCCGTGACAAAAATTGAATGAAAATCAAAATAGAACGGTGGAATTGAATTCAACAGAATCCGTTTAAAACTGCTTAAAAACACTTTCAGCACTTTTCTTTTTAGACGGAGTCCGTAAACAAGAATAAGTAATGTGCTTCAACAACAGAATTTTTTCCTTTTTAAGTTAATTCATTAAAAAAAAAAAAGTTTAAACTTTACTTGTTTCAAAGCGAAACAAAAAAAAAAAAATAATGTTACGAGAACGAACAAAGCGAGTTTCATATTTCAGAGAACATTTGTGCTAGAAAGAAAATCCCTTTTGTTTTCTTTTTCTAAATTGCGGTAACTAAGCGTGTAGAAACTGAATCACTGATGTCACAAAAATTCTGCATTTTAATTGCAGGGCGAAGTTTTATTTTAAGCACACGTGAAGAAAATTTAAAACGGTTCTTTTGGCACGTTCGTGCGAACGTATGAAAAATAGTGCATCAACTCTGACCGTCCCATAATATGGACCATAAATAAAATGAGTTTACTTCTGACATCTTCATGTGCGTATAGATGTACAAATGCAGAAGCGTCACTTCCGGGAGAGGGTGAAGGGTGGTCAACTTAGGTTGACACCGAAAAAAGATTAAAGAAACTGTATATACTTTCCACAATGTATATCAAATTATATTTAATCCATCAAATTTCAACCAATATAAAGCAGAATATTGCAGGATGGAATTGGTTACATTTGCCCCTAAAGCGGTTTTACATAAAAAAAATGTTCGTAAACTACTTGCCTCAAATGAACGTTACACCGCAAAAATAAGATTGAGTTGATCCTGAAAATTATCTTCTATATTCAGTTTACATATTTTTTAGATACAGGGGGGGGGGGGGGAGGAGACGCTACAGATTACGGCTTCAAGTGACACTTCTGCTACGGATTAAACTGAAACATGTATCTCATGGTAAGCAGCTGAAGGGAAAAAAAATACGTAAATGGAATCGGCATAAGTTTTAGTTGTGTACCTTCCTTTTTGGATAAGCCTGAATGTTCAAAAATCTATCTTTACTTTTCTTTCCGTCGAATCAATGATCATTTCAATGCATATTGAAATAACACCAAGTTCTTGCTTCAAATTTTGACGCCAAATATGGTACGCCGAAAGTGCTGTCAGTAAGCAATATTTAAGTAGATTGACATTGACTCGATGTTAACTTTTCTGATATTTCTGTCTGAAAAGCTGCTTTTCAATCATTATTTTTAAACGACCCAGAAGGTGTAAGTATTAAGAAAGATGTTTTACACCCTAAGGAACTAGTATACATATGTTTGCCTCTTTTACCCGTTCAATTTAGTTTTTGATATTGCAATTTCGGAAACTAACAAAAAACATCACATTTTAGAGCACTATTCTCAGCATTTACCATACTTTATAACAATATTCAAGATAATATACCCTATTAAAATTATCCATAATATGAATAAGTTAGGTTTAGTTGAATTTAATCCACATGCCTTTCACAAGACCTTTTTTAAAATTTATTTTTAGTATTGTCTTCATTATTCACAATAATACATATTAATCAATCTTCTATGAAACTACCATTTAACGTTCACCTATAAAAAAATTGATTGAAATCACATGACTGTATGTTTGTGAAAGTACTTTACTATAAATGGCTCTTCTAAGTACATTTATAGAGAACATGCGCTGTATCCTGTAATGGGAGCCGGAATATCGCTATGTAAATGTAACATTGCGCCATTAATGAATTTCAGAAATACAGATTAATAGTGCCAGGATTATAGTTTTGGGTTTCAGGTTTGTAAGCATGCCGGATTAATACAGATCTTTATGAGTCGTGCAATTATTCAGAAATACAATTTATGACGGTTTAAAAATTCAAATTTTCCAGTTTTCTAAAATTTTAAATTACTTAACTTAATAATTTTAAAAGAAAAACTGCTATAATTATGCACCGATGGCTGGTAAGAAGAGAAATATTATGAATAAAGCAGATCTTAAAATTTAAATTTTATCCTAGTTTACCTTTAGAGACTCCGAAAAACCGTATTATACCAATGCTTAAGCTCTTGAGCCAGGTAAAAGTTAGAAAAAAAATAGCCAATAACTTTAAAAAATACAAAATAAATAAATCAATAAATAAATAAATTATAAATGTACTATGCATTTCTTATGAATTAATCAACTGTGGACAAGGTTTATTTTCTTTCAACCAAAACCAAGAGCAAGACGCTCATATTCTTCAGTACACACATTTACGTGCAAATGATCGTAGTTTAAAATTCCTTCTAACCTATAAGTTTTTCGAAGAGAAAAGTAGTTACTGAGGCTGAGTTCCCGTAGGCTCTCATGAAAATTAAAATCTAATTACATATTGTTACAAATTTTGTAAATAGTAATTATTTTTATGATTAATTTGTTGTAATATGGCTAAATTTGGCGTTTAATCCATTATTGTTCATCTAAAATTATCTTAGTAACGTAACCTGAAAATAGTTTCTTGTAATGTGCATACAACCCCCCAACATTCGACTGAAGTATACGGTCCCCCCATTTCTGAATGATAAGATGTGAATGGAATAAAAAGAAAATATGAGAAAATGGTAGAACGTTGTAGGATTTTCTGGATATTTCTTTGCTGGGTATAAAGCTGTATTCTAACTGTGGAGTCTCGTTTTCAGCCATTGCGCTGGAAAATGTATTAGCCTTTGCGTTGTGTTTTTGCGTATTTTGATGTAAATACTGTGTTACCGTTGAGTTTACGGTGTCAATTGATGTTTGCCTAATTGCTATGGTTAATTTAGCAGTTGGTAACGATATTTTTTGTACATAGTTGTAAATAAATCTCCCCCCCCCCCCAAGAACTGTGTCGTCATTTAAAGAAAGTTTGAAGTTGCAGTAAACTCGTAACAATATCTATGAATTCGTCCAAAATATTGGTGTTTTTATCCAGTTTCGTTAGCTGTATGAAAAAACTGGTAGGTTTTTGCCGAGCAAGTTTAGAAGCTCAATACCCTCAGTGGTCTCAAAATTTGTCGTTGAATGTTTTTTAGAGACCTGCATTCCTGCAGTAATCTCCATGGAGGAACTGAGGCATTTGGATATTGGGAGGCAAGGAGAACACTGTGGCGTTTATCTCCGATTATCACTTGAACTTATGATGTCTTTACCTTTTTGATACTTTTGTTGCTCCTATTATTTATGCAATTGTGTTATTCTTTACGATCAAGTAAATGGAAATAAAAAAACAAAATTATATATAATCTTCTTGAGAGCTAACTTTCTTTGTTAGGAAACTTCATAGCTACCTCGCAGTTGCAAATGAAATTTGAGACTTTTTTAACTCTAAAAAGTTTGACAATGTGTTACAATAGCAATTTCACATTCTCGTGTCTCGAAATGCAGCTCTGTGATTTGAATCAGAACAGTTTCTGAGCGAGAGCAAGAAAAACGTAAAGAACTATTTTATTGCTTTAATGTTTGTTTCATGGGGGGGGGGGGGGGGGACGGACATTGACATATAATTATATTACAATGCACTTGAAAAGCAATTTTCAATCGTCTAAAAAAAGCTGATCCTGAATTACATACTGAAAACGTAAAATATAAAAATGAAAATTACAACTGCGATAAGCTGAAAATTTTGATTAATCTCAAAGAAGTTGAATGTCTTCCCATGGGAAATTGTTAATTTTTTTTTGGATACAGTTTATTGTAATAAAGTTTGTGCAGTGATAAAACTGAATCAAATATTTCTCCCTTTAGTAATGATATTAAGCTAACAGAACAGAAAAAAAAAATTGAATTTTGACCTCTTGAATTCAAATTATGTTTTTCGTTAATCACGAGTGTGTGTGTGTGTGTAGGGGCGTGTGTTTATGTGCATGTGGGGGGGGGGGGGGGGGGTATGTGTTTGTGTGTAGGGGTATGTGTACGTGTGGGGGGATGTGTGTTTTTGTGTAGGGGGTATGTGTATGTGTGTGTAGGCATATGTGTTTATGTCTGTGTGTGGGGGGGATGTGTATGTGTGTGTAGGCATATGTGTTTGTGCGCAGGCATGAGTGTGTGGATAGTTGTGTGTAGGTGTGTGTATGTGTAGGTGTCTGTATGTGTTTGTGTATGCATGCAGGCGTATGTATGTGTTTGTGTGTGTGTGTGTGTGTACGTGCGAGTATGTATGCGTGTAAGTGTAGGATATTGACGCAATATGGAGACGGTTTTCCCTAGAGGAGCAACATTGTGAAGCGATCGGTCGACGGAGATGCTGCAGAGGGTGCTGGTGGTAAAATAAAATGATAGGACCTCAAAACAGTCAAATGAAAGCAATAAGCAATCGTAATTGCTCAAAAAATGAATTTTTGATTCCAAAAACGGATGTTTTTTCCTATTTTGTTTACCTTTTTGCCCTCAGATCTATGTTTATTTTATGGTGACGTGTGGTTACATTTTGCTTTTAAACACATTAATAATTATTAATCAGTACGCATTAATTCTGTAGTAAAGACAATTATAGCTAAATTCCAATTTCGTTAAAAAACTCACCCATCTTTGATTATTAATATGGAAACTTGTTTTCTTTTAACGCAGTGATAAACAGTTTGGTTTTATATTTTACTGTCATGTAAAAATATAAGGATTTAAAAATGAAATTATAAAATTTAAGAAAACAAGGCAGAGCAAAAAAAAATGTTGTTTATTTCAAACACGTACTTATTAAAATATTTTTTCAAATTAAAAAAGCATATTTATCCTAAATAACCAGAAGCCATATTTTCTTCCCCGAGAACTTTGTCATTCAATTTTCATGAAAGTAATCCGCCTTAATTAATATTTAACTAAATTTAAGCTTCTCGATCCGAATTTCGCAAAATACTGACATTCAGCTAATTATTTATTTTAAAAGCAATATTTACTTAAAATAAATAACTTTTCGATCCCCAAAATAATAATGCACCTTTAATGAACTTCTTTCTAACGGACTAATAACACCCTTTTTGTTTTAATTATACGGGTTTATTTCCCATCTCGGATAGGAATGACAGAAAATCTCATTTAATGAACTACAAAAATAAAACATTGATGAGCTTAATCTCAGATAATTGTACACTTCGCAGGCGAAGTAGAGTACTTAGAAAATTAAGAAATGTTAATTAGGTCCATGTCATGCATTCAGAGTGGGTGTTGAAAGCAAAGAAATTGATTTTGTGTTTCTTTTGTCGCATTGATTTCTTCAAGATTAATAAATGTTAAAAATTTATTTCATTTGAGATGGCGGGAGTTACTCTATATTAATTATCAGAAACAAGCTAATAATATATTTTATATATTTTCTCAATCCAATTTTGCGCTTGTGATCTTTTTACCAGTGGCGTCACTTCGAGGGGACGGGGAGGAGGTGGTCCGCGTGACGGTAAAAAACCGACTGAGGTGGGACATCCAAAGTGGAATTGCACATTTTTTAAAAAATATGAAGATAAAATGTATTTTTAGCACTATGCTTTTAAAAATTTTCCGGGGAATTTCCCGGTTCCCCCACTTTTATAAATCTTTTGTACATTAGCCCGATAAAAATTTTCTTACAACACACATGCAGTTGTTTCTGAAGATCGCAAGAACTTCATGTTTTCATGTTTACATAAACTTTTAAATTTCTTTCATTTGGAGGGATTTCTAGGGAAAGAGGGGGGGGGGGATGACACAAAACATTATCGCCCGAGGTGTCACCCATGCGAGATACGCCATTGCATTTACGAATTATATTCCCGTTCCATTGGTGAAACCTTAGACTTTTGTTTTTGGTTCATGTATATTTCATATAAATAACCATAATGTATCATAATATCAATTATGAACTTACAAAAAATTGTTTGTGTCTACTAAAGTTATGATTCGAACGTGTTGAGGACATGACCGTATAGTCACCCCCTCACGCGTACAAAAAATATTTTTTGGAAAGTTTATGCTTTGTATGTTTTATGATACACATTGCTTCTTTATATTCAAGTACAAGCAAGTTTTATTTCAATATAAGTGCAAATAGATTCGTAAAAATGCTACATCCGTGCAAATTTAGATATAAGCAAATGAATATTCATTTAAGAACTTGATTATATATATATGGTGTGTGTGTGTGTGTGTGTTTTTGTACATTATTTACGGTTAATTACTGTTAAAAAAATATATTAAACACATTACATCGATTTTAACCTTTTTTGTCGTTTATATATTCATTTGGAAATATTCAATATATATTTTTAACCTCAGATATATTGAGTTTTTACTCGGTTTCATATTAAAAGAAGCAACAAAACTTTTTTTCCGTCAAGTATAAAAACCAAGTTTATGAGTCATAACTGTGGAAGTAAGCCATAACTGAGAGCTGATAAGAGGAGAGAAATGTTCGCAATTTCAAAAGTAATATCAGTTTCAGAACCTTAAGTTATGAATTTTACTATGCAGTTGCGCTGGCTAAAGTATTTAATTAAAGAGCCATCAATAAATATAAAGATGCCAAGAAGATGTAAAGATAGTCTCAAAATTATGAACATAAAACTATTTCGCTTTATTAGTCTATTTTTTTTCTAAAATGTTTATAAAAAAATAATAGTAAGGTTACTTGAGAAAAGCTAAAATGAGGAGAAAGATATAGCTTTAGTATTAACTTTATTTCTTGCCTTTTTTTTTGTTATTATTGTGTCTTTACTAAATCATGTATTTGTCTTGCATATAATACTAATTATACGAGGGCCATCCGGAAAGTAGCACCCGTTTGTGAAATAAAGACACAGAAGAAAATATTAACAAATGGAAACATTTTTATTGAAAAGAGCATACCTTAAACTACTTCTCCACACAATCTCCAAGCAAATTTAAGCATTTGTTATAACGTGTGACGAGTTTTTGTATTAATGCGTCATATTCCTTCGCCGCCAGCCGATTAAATTCGTAGTCACGCACTGTAAAAAAGCTCGGAAAACTCTCTGAATATATAAAAAAGTTTTCCGTAATACACAGATTCGTACGCCCTCCGCAGTTTTCTGCTATAATCAAAAACGTTTCCCGTATAGCAAGAAAGTAAGAGTCGACGCATGCGCAGCTCGCAATTTTATATTTCAGCAGCAAATCTAAACTGAAACTTTCGAAAGCACGCAATGAAAACAAGTGCTGACTCATGTATGCGAAGTAACACTCATCAAGGGGATTAGTAGAAGTTTTGTTCCTCGCATGAATTCACTGAAGATAATTCTAAAGTCTTATATTTTCTTGCATATGTATCGTCATAAGATTGAATTTGAAGCTATGTCACTTATTTTTAAGTACGAAGTGCAAATTCTCGACGCATGCTCGCGGAAGGAATACAAACTGAAATTGAAAACCAAATAACTACCGAGAGGACGCCATGTAAATTCATTGCGTCGCATAACTTGTGTAGGTAATTTACTTTTTTCTTGGATACTTTTCTTCTTTCTACCAAATGGGTAATTTTTGTTGGCAGAATTTTATTCTGTCATAAAAATCACCTTTTTGGTGACCAAAGCCTGCAAAAGACCACCACCGACGAATAGGTAAGTCGCTTTGCAACTCTATTACTTTAAAGAGATTTAGTTCATATAAATCTCGTTAAAAAAAAACTATTTTCTTCAGTATTATTTTTTCGTTGTGAACTATTGCAATTTGAAAATATTTTACATTACATAGAACACATATTTAAAGTGCAAGTGTGTCTAGTTTTATTCTGTAAAATTTATGAATTGAAGATTATAAAAAAATTTAAATATGTGTTATTGTGTACTTTGTTTTTATGTTTCAATCTCAGTTAATATTTGGCTATGTATCAAGCATTATGAATTAAATGTTATAATATGCAAATTGTCAGGTTTGATAGTTCGTCTTTAAGGTTGCTTGTTTTCATTCTCTTGTAAACAGTGTAGCTAGATTGTATGAAGTAAAAAAAAAAAAAAAAAAAACTATCTCTTGTAATTAGGAACATAGTGCTTCAGTATTATCTAAATGACGATATCTCTTTAAATATTTGCATTAGCGAAACGCTTTAAATTAGTTAAATGTGTATTAATTTATTTAACAAATAGATACATATATGTATTTAAAAGTGTCTTCATTTTTTTCGTTTTACGAGCCTCAAATTTACCAAAAGCAAAAAAAAAAAAAAAAAGAAAAAAGAAAAAAAAAGACTTAATAAAATAATTTTGTATTTTTACACCATATTAAAGTATTTGACTTATAATTTATATGATACTTTGATTTATAATGTATGTGATACTTTGATTTATAATGTATATGATGTTGCTTTTTCAAGGGGGGGGTGGGCGCTTCATAGCATTTTATGGGTGCACCATCACTTTTATGGTGGGGGAGCGGTTATTCTCGTATATATGAAATGGAATAATCATGTAATAGAGTTCAATGTTTTAATAAATAAAATATATAATGCATTTTGCGCACACTGTAAAAATAAAATCAGTAACCTATTTTGAATAAGTATTTATATTTGTGATGAGCTGGAAAAGGGCAAGAACAGAAGAATCAACCCGAATGGTTCCAGCAGGGGGACTTGGTGTCATATTTAAATTCATCAATTTCTCTGTTGGTACTTTTCGGTACACTTTGTTCGTCAGAGAAATTGACTTGAGGTGAACGAATTCCGGAACGCGAAGGGTAGGTAAGTCCTGTCAAATTTTATCCGAAGATAAAAGCTATCAAGTTTGATACAAGATATGTTTTTAAGTTCTGCATTAAAAATACAATATGTTGATAGTTTTGTCTTGAAAATATTGAGAGAAAAACTGAAGTTTAAGATTGTTTAACAAACAATCCCCACTTTTCAGAAGGTACCCCCACTCCAATTCCCCGACGATTTTGTGATTAGGAATGAAACTACTAGATTATTTCATAATTTTTCAAAAATTTATAACTGTGCATATGTTATGCTGTTAACCATGCTATTTGTCATTAGAAATTCAAAAAAAAAAAAAAAATCCACGAATAATTCTAAAATTGCTTGTATTATTGCTCTTAGATATGAAAGAATTGAAACTGATATGGTATGCAATACTATAATAAAGAATTATGTTTTAGAAAAAATCACGGAAAAAGGATTCCGAAATTCTCGGAAACGTTTTTGAAAATTGTTTGCAGAATTCCGAAATACTCGGAAACGTTTTCGAAACTTTCATGAACCACAGCTGCACAGAATACTCAGAAACATTTCTGGAAATTACGGAAAGAGGATTCCGAAATACTCAGACACGTTTCTGGACATTACAGAAAGAGCATTCCGAAATACTCAGACACGTTTCTGGACATTACAGAAAGAGGATTCCGAAATACTCAGAAACGTTTTTGAAACTTTCATGAACCACAGCTGCACGATATACTCAGAAACGTTTCCGGATTTTTTTTTACAGTGCGCCTTCTTTAGTTCTTCATCGCTGTCACATCTTTTTCCCGCCAAGAACTTTAAGTTTCGTAAAGAGATGAAAATCTGAAGGGCCAAATCCGGGCTATACGGTGGATGGTCGAATATTTTCCAGTTGAATTTCCTTGACCGGCGGCTACTCGCGTCGTTAGCGCCTCATGCGGCGGAAACAGGTACTACTTTCCGGATGGCCATCGTATAATTTTAAATTAAGTAAAACATAAACAACTAAATGTTTTAAAAGCAGATAATGCTAAAAAATAGAATTTTTCCACTTATATATCCATTTAAAGTCGTATTCTTTTTAGTAAGTATGCGCCATTGTTGCAAAGCAGCTGTTTGCAACTAGTGAGCAGGGCAATTACATACAAAATAAAAATGAAATATCTTAAAATTTGAATTTCTAGTTCATATTTATCACAATATCTCAGTCTAGACTGTTCTGTTTTTCTTTTGCAATATGATTGGTGATATCTTTAAAGCCCTAAGTATTAAAGTTTACTAAATACCGTTGTGCTTGAAAACGGAAATAAGAAACCACCTGTTGTTTTGCGATTTTTTTTTTGTGCGGCATATGAAAATTTCATTCAGATTGGGACTCAATTGACGAAATTATTTATAAATCGAGTGCGAGGTAGCATCTTCAAGTGAAAATGGGGGGCCCCCGACAGGAGGTCACTGTGATCTACCAAAATTTTCTTTTTCAAGAAACTTTGGCGATTCGGCAAAATTATCATTACTTGATAATGAATAAATACCTTTGTGCTGAAAATTAGAACAGTTAGTAATCCAACGTTGTGAAGCACAAAAATTGAAAAATTATTGCAATAATTTTGCAATTTTTGTGCTTCACAACGTTGGATTACTAACTGTTCTTATCATTAGGTACTTGGTTTATTTTGATTTCGTTCAAAGATAGTTATTTCGTAAGTTTTTAGGTTACTTTCTACCTGAGATTTTTTTTATGCAGTCCCTATATCCACCACATTAAAAAAATAAAATTAAAAAAATAAATAAATAAATTTAAAAAAAAAAACTGTGTTGGGGAAAACAATTGTTTATAGCTACTCGTGAACGTTTGGTCGAATTTATTTTGTGCAAATTTTTTGATGCGATCCCTATCCACCGCAAAAAACAGGCTTGAGTGTATGACAGTGTTTAGTTACACAACAATTGTAGATAACTGCAATTTTTAAGCAACGAAACACTGCTATGACTTACTTTACCCTTGTACTAGTTTGAAGTACACAATAACTTCCAGAACAATGTTTGATTTTTTTCTTTCAGTTTTTATAAATAAATGATGCTTAAAATTTGTTTTGTTATAAATTCATTTTTCTTTTACAGCTACCTTCAAATTACGTAATCTTCATATTAACTCGAAAAGCAAAATGTATCTTCTTGCTTTTCGACAAAAATCTCACAACTTCAACTACGGCTGAAAATAAACTAGGGGGCTTCCTTGTATCATGGAAACTAAAATTTGATGTCATTACTGCCACGTGTTAAAGAAAGTGGCATTTTGTGTTTAGGTAACAGAGGTAAGACTTTATTGTGTGACATGACTTCTTGTCCTACTAAAATAAACTAAAACACTGTATTGAAAATTAAATATACTTAAGCAATCAGTATTTGATACACTTGTGAAAGGAACAATAAATAAATAGTTAAGTACTTTTAATTAAACAAGTTATTAAGCAACATAAACACTCACACATGGTATGTGACATGCCATGGAGTTGAGAATTTACATGCTGTGAACCAAAAATATGCTAAAATAAAAATTAGTAGTAAAAAAATTGTTGGCAAGTTTAAATAGATATATTTCTGATGAAATTAAAAATCATTGTTAAATGAATTGTTCCTTAACGTTTTTTCTGTAAAAGGCGTGTGACAGAAAAGTTACACTTTTTGAAGAGTGACCCTTATACGCCACTCACATAACGCAAATTTAAAGCGTTATAAGCAACTCTGCATCAAAAAAAATTATATTTTCTGCAATTCAAAAATATTTTTTATGCATAACTATTATAACAGTTCTAGCAGATAAGCGAAAATTTTTATAAAAGCTTTTCAGTGAACTCATTAACAATTACATGACTCATATCCACCAATCACGAAGGCAATATATTTAAACGATGTGAAAGCATTGAACCATCTTGATTTTTCATTAAAAGAAAAAAGTTTTATTTTGTTTTCGAAGTTTCTAACAAACAATGTTTCTTCTCTTATGTACCACTAAAATAAGAATGATGCAAATTCACAGCGTCATAAGCAACAATGCATTGAGTATAATTAATTTGCTACAATTCAAAAATTAATTTTATGTTCAACATCATTTAACATTTCTCGCAGATAAGCGATTTATTTTATAAAGGTTTCCCTGTGGTACTAAAAAGGGTTACATGAGTAGTATCTACCAATCACCATGGCAATAGATGTGAGGATTTGAAAGCATTTAGCAATCTTGATTACTTATTAAAAGAAATAAAAGTTTGATTTGGTTTGTAGAGTTTCGAAATAACAATGTTTTTTCTCTTATTCACCACTAAAATCAAATTTAACACGTTGTGATCATCACTACATCAAATATAATTCATTTTTCTCTCATACAAAGCAAAAAAAAAAAAAAAAAATGATGCAAATTTACAACGTTATAAGCAACACTGAAGTAGAATGTTTAATTTTTTACAATTCAAAATCTATTTTATATATAACATTTTATAACATTTCTCGCTGATGAGCGTTTATTTTTACAAAAGTGCTTTAGTGGAATTAAAAAGAGTTATGTGAATCATATCTATTCTTCATGAAGGCAACAGATTTAAGTGAAGTGAAGTCATTGAGCAATTTTGATTTCTCGTTAAAATAAAAAGTAATTGATTTAGTCTGTAGAGTTTCAAAAAACAATGTTTTTTCGCTTATTCACCACTAAAATCGGATTAATGCAAATTTAACACGTTGTGATCATCACTACATCAAATATAATTCATTTTCTTCAATTTAAAAATATATTTAATGCATAGATTTTACTTAACATTTCTAGCAGATGAGCGATTAAATCGAATTATTCAATTTGCAATAATATAATCTAAACTTATACTTAAATCATCCAAATGAGAATATAATGCCAATTCCATATCACTGATTTTAGCAGAAGCGCTCCAAAATAGATGAGAACAATGATCTTTTATCCTCTTCTTGCTTTGCATATTCATCCCTAAACACATACACCGACTTTGGGAAACAAAAGGAAATTGATCCATCCAATAGCAATGGAACGCATAGGACAATGGTCTTTGTTCGAAATACGTCATCTCTGTTCTGTTTATTCGAATGAACACCTTAGAGCAATTAGCCCTGCTTGAATGCATAAATTACGCACGTGAATAAATTTGGCATTCATTAAAGCCAAAGTTAATAGCTGAAAATTTTAGAAGCTTGCTTCAGACGATGTGATGAATTGATGGACATGATATAGTTGAACACTAGACTAGAATGCTCTATGTTGGTTGTTGTTGAGGTTTAGAAACTATGTAAAGTTAATGAAGAAGTAATAGTAAATAACTTGTGGACTTTGATTTTTTTCCTACTAGATAGAAAGGGCAAATGATTTTATGAGGAATACTTTAAAATGTTATAAAACGTTAATTACACAAAACACAGATTGCTGCATACACGTGTTTCGGGGTTACGAGGTGTATTTTATAATGAAAAATAAGTAACTTTATTTTTGAAAAGATATTTGTTTCATCCATAAACTTACTTCTTTTGCAGTTAAAAACACGTGTTTTGAGGTGCCCTCACACGTGTTTCGGGGGGGGGGGGGAATCCTTGAAATCCCGAAACACGTGTATGCAGTAATTTGCAGTTTTGTGCAATTAACGTTATTATTTCTCATTTTACTTTTTAAGCACCAAGGTATTTTGTCAACTTTACTTTAAAGTACAGTCCAGCCCGCTTAATGAAATAGCCAATTTTCCACGAAAAAGTATTCTAATAAGCGGTATGTTCCTTTAAACGGGAATAAAATAAAATACATCAATGATTTGCTACATTGAAAGTGCATTACATTAAGCGGGATATTATTTTAACCGATATTCTACTAAGCGAGCTTGTCTGTATTGTTTATTGTACCGAAAATTAATCATTGTGTGAACTTTCTGAAAATGTAGTAGTATCAACATTATATTTTCTCGATTAGGACAAATTGCATTGCAGCTGTTTTAAATCTTATTTTATTATAATTATAGATGGATTTACTTTAAAGTATTCAAATGTATATAAGTGCTTTTAGAGATATTCAGAGTTATTTCATATGATATTTCGTATGATTTTAATCTGAAGAGACATTCTGAAATTTATGTAAAACCGGTATTTTTAGAAAAATATGGAATTGTCAACAATAGAATACAGAAATTTGAAAAGGAGAAAAGAATGCTTCAAAAAACTAACAAAACAATGTATTATTATTTTTATTATTTAACAAATTGCAACTCTTTCTGCCAAAAATGATTATTATCTATCTTAATGATTTTCTTCAGCTTACAGAAACCAAGTATTCATTGTAGAACATTGTACTTGAGTGGTTGCAATTTAAACAATTCGTTTAGACATGATTGCTATTAATAATGTCTGACTATAATTTGCAGAACGTAAAACTAAAATTAAAAAGTAAATGATATTAAAACATCGAAACTCTGAGCTATGTAGAACCATAAGTAATCTATTCCAGTCAGGAAAAAATAAAGTCGAAGATTAAGCCGCATATGATAATACATGCAATTTTCAAAACTTGATACTCATATTGTAATATTCTGCCGTACGTCAAAAATTCTTGTTATTAACATTTTAAATATTAATTCAAGCCTCTTAATATTCAATGCAGAATTAATTTAGTGAAAATTAAGCTCATTTGTATTTTATATAAATTGTACAATTAGTCAAGTACATGCGGGGCAAGTGGACGAGGAAAAATGAAATAGTTTCATTAATCATTTACTCACTTAATCACTTACGTTTTTATTTATTAAATAATTCATTCACATTCCTTTATTAATTAATTAACTTATTTATTCATTTATTCACTTATTTTCGTATTCATTTATTCTTTTAGTCGCTCATTTATTTTTCCTTATATATTAATCGATTTATTCATTTAATTGTTTGTTTGTTGTTTCATTATCTTTTCATTTATTCATTTAACCTCTTATTTACTCATTCTTTTGATCAAAAATATGTTTTATAATCGAAAAGAAAATATTTCATAAGCAAATTATTTTATTTTTCACTTTGCCCCATAAAACTTTTTTTTTTTTTTGAGGGCTCAAATTTACTGCCAAAATTAAAAAATGTTGTTACAACGCAAGTTTTAGTAAGCAAGTTTGATTTGTTACTTTAAAAAAAAAGTCAGTTATCTTAACCATTTCACTTTGTCCAACATTCCCCTACAGAAAATGTATCTGTACCTTGTCAATTGTGGAGCGCAGTTTATTAAAACGTCATAGAAGTGCGTTCGGATTTTTGACGTTTTGTAATTTCGATGTACGGATTTTTGACGTTTTACTGTAATCCTAAAATAAAAATAATTGAGGCAGCGAGAAGCAAAGGGCTGTATGCGGTCATTAAAAGCTTTGATTAAAATGCATGTAAAGTTCAAACAATAATTAGACTTTCATTGAAATGTTTTTCAAAATCATACTGTATATTGCAGCGTTTTTTGAAGCTACTATTACGGTACTTTGCCCAAAACAGAGGAGAACTTCTCCTACTATTTGTACAGGCTATCTCGAAATATTTAATGCCTTCCTTTGCTTCTACGTATTTCAATGAAACATTTATTCCGCAAACATAAACTTTGAATCTAAAATAGCTCTTTTAATTACTTCAAACTCATAAATGTATATAAACTTGCAAAAAATATTTTTTTTTTAATTTTTGCTTTCCGAAAATTAATTTCTAATCAAGTTAACGTTGCTCACATCACAAAAAAAAAAAAAAAAAAAAAAAAAAAAAAAAAAAAATCGTCATTTATTTTCAACTCGCAATTATGCAAACTGTTTTGATGCAATTAATAAAAAATCTAAGCTCGACTCAATTAAAATATTTTTTTTCCATGTATTTTCTACAAGTTCGTGAAGTCTGCTTCTATGTTAAGATATTAATTAAAACATCTTTAAAAATACTACAAAAATGGATCGCTATTAGAAAAAATCTTTTATACGAAAAACAGGAAGATAAAATGCACGAAGTCCGGAAATTGCATAGTGCTTTGAAAGTTATTAGTAAAATTCTTGAAGAAAGTTTCAAAATTTTTTTTGGTAGTAAAAAAGACATTTTTCGTTTTAATTATCGGCATTTTATTTTTTTTTCTTCTGCATTCTCCATTTGCATTTTGCTGCGCTTTTTTTACTGCTTCATACACTTCGCTGTTTTTAAAACCTTTTGTTTTTTGAAGCAGAGAAAGGGGGCGATTACATAAAAACACTACAACAAAGGTATTGGAGATTTACATCATAAGTCACTCTGAATATGTTTTATACTTTCAATTAATTTTCAATTTTTTAAAACTGTGCAAATCGATTTTAAACTGCTGCATATATTTGTATGTACGTTTTTTTGCAATTTGCGGGACATATAAATGTTAATATGGTGCAAATTGAGAAATTTCCTTGAAGCTCTAGACGTTTTGTTAGAGCCTTTTACCATATATCTTTGGATGATTCGATAGTGAAAAGAGTTTATTGAGAAATTTTTTAGCGCGTTTTTTGACTATTTGCGGCGACATATACATGTTAATATGGAGCAAATTGAGAACTTTTCTTAAAACTCAAGACGTTTTGTTAGAGCATATTTTTTTTTTTTTTTTTTTTGAGTTACCATACATCTGGATGGTTTGATAGTGAAAAGAAGTTATTGACGAAGTTTTACCTTTGTCTTTGTTCTAGCGTTGTAGAAATGGAGCATTGTCTATTCTCAAAGTTAAAAAAAATAATTTATTTTTCAAATGTTTAAGTCAAAAAATATGGTTGAAAATCTATTGAATTTTCGGATAAAATTTATTATTGCGTGATAATTTGTGGATATGATTTTAGGCATAAAAAAGGTTTTCTAGGTTTGAGTGTAACTATTCAACACTAAAAGAAAGTAGGGGTAGGAATTGTCCTAAAAAACTCTGAAATTCCAAAAATTTAAAATTTTGTTCTAAAATTCCTAACATTTCGAGCTTTATCCTAAAATTCCTAAAATGTTCATTATTTTCTGCCCTAATTGCACAGAAACATTAAAATTCAATCTAAGAATGAAATTTTTTATGATGATATGTCTTTATTTTAGGATAAAATAAACTTTCTAGACCCTAAGGAATTTTCTCTAAAAAAGGAAGAGAGAAAAACCTATGCTGCTGCTGCTGTTTTTTTTTTCTGGAGAAAGGGTGGGGATGCAGTTAACCAAACCATATGCTTATATAAAGCGTTTTGCTTTATCTATACTTTGTAACTTTTGCAGTCATTCCTCTTCTGCAAAAAAGATGTAAAAACGAAATAACAAAGGAAAAAAAAAAAAAACAGCTGTGCAGCAAATGTTGCAGAAAAAGAGTTAGGTGAAAGGAATAAAAAATATGATGTTTTTGTTTTATTTCTCCACTGGACAAAAAAAATAAAAAATATGTAAACCAGGGGGGTGGGAGTATTCCTTCCTTCTCTCAAACTGCAGTTCTGTGGTAGAGGGGGGTATCATAGTTTATTGAAATAAAATAAATACAATGTTAGTAATACAATGAGTTAAAACCCAGATATAAACACTTGGTTCAAAAAATATATTTCGAGCAAAATTTAAATTTATTGTCAGCAGGTGGGGAGTAATATTTATTTTTATAGTGCTTATCTTGAGTTGTGGTCTGAGAGTTAGCTTGTTCTTCCAGTACACAGAGTCAGTTTGCTTTGTGTTTCTGTTCAGTAAAGTCGGATTATTTCTTGCACATATAGATTTTTAATTTAGTCACTAACTTTTTGTTTTAAAAATGTAAATAGTAATTTGTTTTATTAAAATGCCACGGAAAACGAATTTATCTTCCTTGTGGTTGGAAGAAGACAGAAATGGATGCAAGCTCAGCACATGGTGCATTGCAGAAAAGGATGAATTTTCAGCCTTTTTTTTTCTGTTAGTACATGATCTTTCAACATTGATAATCAAAAGGATTTTCACAGGTATTATCTCATAATGATGCGGCGAGACATAAGAGGTTGGCAAGCAGCTTGAAAAATCAAGGTGTATTTCAATTTCCATGTTCTTCGTCTGCTACTGAAAACAAATTGTTTTTTAAGAAGCAATCTAAAGCGTGTGGGCCAAATTCACTCCAAGATAAAAGTTTTAAAAGTGGAGGTTTTCTTAGTTATTTGCATTTTTCAATGATTTATCTTTAATTTACAGGGATATTTTGGATGTTCAGCCTTTGAGTTGAACCGAACCATTGCTTCGGTCACTCGTCTGGTCAGTGCTAATTTCATATTAGCTACCAGTTTGTTTGATACTCTTGACTGCCTTATGAGAATGTCCATCTCCAGTTCAGTCAGTTTTCTATGCCTAGCTGATGAGTGCTAATAAGCACGAAACTGCAGTCCTCGGCTGGAAATGACTGAGCTGGCGGTGTATTTCATGTATATTTTGGATGGTTCTGCGATAGCAAAATGTATCAAATTATCTGATAAAAGTCAAGTAATTAATTTTGAACTTGCACCCTACTTAAATTCTTTCTTATTAAGGATATTTCTTCATTATTCTTCGTAATTTACTTCGATGAAACAACAACAAGGCAAGTAAAGGAGTAACTTGGACATACATTTATCCTACTGGTATATATTTCTATTTCATGATGTTTCACTGTGTTAAAAGAATAAAAGGTTGAATGCATTTTATTGCAGTTTTCAACATTCAATTTCAAACATTTTATCACCTACCACAAAAATCAAGCTTACAAATTACATTTAAGTTGAAAACACTTGATATTTGTTGTCCAAAAATGTTTGCGAAATTGCGTCCTAAAATTTTTGAAATTAACACTCCGATCCCTGAGAAAGTGAACATGGTTATTCAATTGCGTAAATTTTGTTTAATTTACTGGGTTTCAATGACTAAAAACAAACACTCATCAAAATAAATAAATGAATTGTAATTCGTAAATCTAAGCTTAACTTTAACAAACACGTAAAAAAAAAAAAATGCTCAAATTTTGTTCCTTAGGAAAATTAATTAAAAACAAACTTCAAGTGTTTCAATTAAGAAAAATTCATAAAATGTTGCTACCAACTACTGATTTAGGACGATAAATCAGCTCTTCCATCACATGAAGTAAATGAATATTTACTTTCAAATGACTTATAAACTGAAGAATAAACGAGCTGATGTGTGCATCACATGACTTTCTTTTACTCCAATTTAATGTCATTTTCCCATTATTGGTAATTTTAAAGTGATTTAATAGTTTACTCTCTAAATATCACCACCAGTGACCGAATTAAACCAGATTTTTTTAAAAAATCGCCAAATTTGTCGCCAAGTTGGCGAAAAAACTTGGCGACCGAAATACCGGCGATATATCGCCAAGTGTCCGCCAAATTGTAGCACCACTTGAGTTTACATCGAAATTAACAATGATTTCCCCCCAAAAAGGAGCAAAAGACCCCCTTTGGAGCATACGAATGCAACCAAAAAAGGTGCACAACTAGACCCTACTAGGAGTCTACGTACCAAATTTCAACTTTCTAGGACATTCCGTTCTTGAGTTATGCGACATACACACGCAAATACGCACATACGCACATACACATATACGCACATACGCACATACACACATACAGACGTCACGAGAAAACTCGTTGTAACTAACACGGGAATCGTCAAAATGGATATTTCGCGTGTCTACACGTTCTTAGGCATTTTTCCACGTGTGGTCGGGTCGAAAAAAAAACTCAACATTCTTTCGGGGGTGAGCAAAATGGAAATTAAGGTCGATTTTTGAGTGAAATTTTTTTTCGCGAATACAATACTTCCTTTTTTTTTAAAAAAAAGGAAGTAAAAATCTTACAACTCCTTATACAATTCTGTTTCTTAAGTTTGACTTTCATCTTGCTCGAGGGTCAAACAAAAGAATTCCTTTCAACATGCAAAGGAACTAGAAAATAATACCAAAATAAACAAGGAACTAACAAAAGGTAAACAAGATTTCCAAGTCCAAGCCGAACATATTTGAATTGAAGTACAAACAGACTACAGAAACTTCAAGTACAAGACCTTCTGTGTTTTAATATTTTTTTTGTCGGACAAAAAAAATCTTGAAGTAAACTAGTGCAGTCTTTACTATCGAAAATAACCATGTCAAATTGAAGATGTTTTTTTCTTTGGTAACTATACAAACTTTGGCGAGACACCGTCAATAATAGTTGTACATCTAAAAAGTTTTAAAGAACGTAATAATTATTGACATACAATTTAAGTTAAATGTTCTTTCGTACGAGATACTACAAGAATAAGATAGTGTTAAGTGCGTAGGGAACGAATAGATAAACTATATAATCATATGTAGAATATAATTGAATAGCTCTATTTAGGAGATTTTTTTTCAGATTTTAATTTTACACTATTTATGGCTTAATCCAAAAAACATAACCAATAAATTAAGTCTGTCATATTTTTTTAAATCTGTTTCGTTGTTCCACTCTACGTCATTTGAAATCAACATAATTTAAATCCTAGATTTTCTGAAACACTATTTTGTCGAGATGGAGCAGTATGGGTTTGTTACGATTCGGTGTGACCGTTTCGGCGCGGCTGTTTCGACGCGGTCGTTTCGACGCTGTCCGATTCGGCGCTGACCCTTTCGGCGGGGGCCGTTTCGGCGCCAGATTATTGCATTCTGAACTTTGTTAATTTTAGAAATTTTAGTTCAAAGAAGAAAAAAGATTTCTGGAAGAAGTATGTGAATTTGGCGCTCTAGAAGCTAGTTAAAATTTATTTTAAAAATAACAGTGGGGGGGGGGGGAGAGGGGGGGCATATGTGATAAACGTATGTTTTACTGCTACAACATAAAGGAAAATATCTTGAAAAATTAGCAAATAATGCCAGTACCAGTCCTACCTCTTTGTCAAATTTTTTTAAAACTTAATATTGAGCCGTTTTGTGTTTCTGTGGTGATTATTTCTTTGTTGTAGCAGCTATTAGAAATAATTTCATAAGTCTTCTTCACGTGAAAACACTTTTCAAACTAACCAAAAAGCTTCACGTAATTATTGCAAACCCATATATGGACATCAAGATAAGTTTAAGAAAATGTTCGATTTTTTTTATTGACTAAAAAATTATTTATTTTTGAAAGTTAGTTCTAAACACTAGTATTTTTCTGTAATCAATTTATAAATTTATTGCAAATTACTTTTTTTTTAAGTTTTATTATTTTTATTATTTTTTATTATTGCTTTTTTTTTTGTTACCAAATAGTTAGTCAACAGTTTAGTGCTATGGGCAGGAACTGAAAAGACAAAATATTTCATTTTCATTAAAAAAAGTTTAAAATATTTTTCATTCATTATATTAGTATTTATGAAACTTAAAAGCAATATATAATAATAATCTTTACATAATAAATATTATTTGTATCTTGTAGTCTTATAAGTTTTTTTTCTTGTCTATCCTGTGCTCAAAGCACGCTACCCAACTTAAAACTTTATAGAGAGCAGGGTTACGGGTGATTTTCTCAACACGTTAACTTTTTCCAATAAGAAATATAAAAAATTCATCTTATTATTAATTGACAGTTTTTAATTTTTTACAGAAAAGATATTTAAGCAAGTGCACAAATTAATGATCAGCAACGAAAAAAAGTCAATTTAAATTTAATGAGTTTTATATTTAAATTTCATAGAAAAATGTTAATGCTATCTCCTAACTGATCTACTTCGAAAAATTATGAAGATGTTTTTAAACTTATATTTTATCAACTAATATTAAATAAGAAAACAAAATACATCTTTAAAAATATTACTTCATAAAACTTTTTTGCAAAGCTTAAAAAACAAAAGATATCTCGAATTTTGAAGCAATGTTTGGCATATTTGTATGCAGACAATTTCGATTTTTGAACAGTCGTTTTGAAATGGGTCGCGCCGAAACGGCCGCGCCGAATAGTTCCATTCCGAGCAGTATTGTCGCTTGTAAGTTATCCACGAAGAAAAATAATAGATTATGCCAGGGCAACATTTTATGGGTTCCCTCCATTTTCGGATGAAAAAATGTACAATGCTACTTGCATCGCTAGAAGTTTCATGAAATGCAGACTTCCAACTATTGTGAAAAAAATTGTTACTACCAGTGTTAAGATGTAGTAAGCTTCTTTATTAGGTTTTTCCTCTTCAGCTCAGTTAGAATCCTTCCAAATTAAATGATCCCCAAAGAGGAAAAAATGTAATCTTTTGAAATTGTAGCTTGGCAAGGCCTTTCCCTACGTGATATCACGAAACATTGTCTAAATTCAGACTGATTAATTGAGAGCTTTTTTTTTTAAACTGTTTCTAAATTTTAAAAAATCAAAAGTTTTAAAATAATATTTTTTCTTTTTTCTTTATGTGTTTAGTTGAGAACATTGGGAGTTATTATATAACATTTCGGAACTTTAATAAATAATTTGTGCAGTAGGGGAGACCGGGTTTAGTTGGCATTGTGATTTAAAAAAACTCCACGGTTGATTCAGAGCGCCACTGAGCATGTCACGTGATCACCATTAATACGTCTATCTGAGATGATACGTCTATGAGAACGCCAGCTGGATCCAGCCATTGCTTTGAGTAGAAGGATTGAAAACGGGATTTTCGTATGAGTAAGTAATATTTTAATTATTCAGTATTTGTCGTTTTGTATAGTAGCGTATTAACACAAAGGTAACATTCACAAGTTTTTAGTATCTATGGACATCTAGCTAAGAGGTTACAAGTCCATTTCTGCTGCAGTTGATGAACGTTTGTTTTGGTCGCCATGTTTATTTTACTTGCCGTGTTGGGGTTAGTTGGCATACGTACTGGGATGCTAGTTGACATAAGCTGACTGGGTATGCCAACTAACCCCGCAACAACGGATAAGTTAAGGTATGCTAACATTAAAACAGACATAATTTTAGTTAAGTATAGGGTACTTCACAACAATAAATTATTATTATTATTTTCTGTATATGAATGCATAATGCGTTTTGTTTTTTCAGTCATGACTTAATAACGGTTGGATGGATATTAGCGCTTAAGGTGTCACACACAACTTAAAGGTACTTTCACGCAGATTTGCAAAACTTAGTGTTTTGAAAATGGCATCATTTAAATACTATACAAATTTTAGCTCGATTTCGGGGAAACGGTTACCTAATTATAATTATCTAACAAACAAACGGTTACTGTAAGCTCACTTTTCTGTCTTACCTATTTATGATAATGTAAATATTTTTTGTTCAGATTATGAGGACCTATAAACGGAAAACTGAGAAGGCTACAGTGACAGCAGATGATAGAAAGAGAACTGTTGAGACACACATAATTGAAAAAAGAAGATTACATTGAAAGATATGAAATAGTGCAGCAGGTGTTCACTCCTGAGCAAGAGTTTACTTTGGGACTATGTAGGTGTGAAATACATTTACAGGGTAAGGAAACACACCCTGGGGTATGGTTACACCCTGGAAAAATTAAGGAAATTTGGAATGGCGAAATTTAAAGTATCTACAGTGGAGAAATATAAGGTAAACTGGTGTTGGCCTGAAAACATGGACTTAACCTGGTACAAATCTAATAAAATCATCAAAAAAAGTGAATCACCCATTATGATAAGTAGTGATCCCGCGCTTTATTTAGTTGTCATGTGACTTATTAATTGGATGATTTGATTTTGACTTCTTATGATTTGCACATTTCTGTCAATGTATTTTTGTGTACTTGAAAATGTGTTTTTCCTTTTCTTTTTTGACACATACAATGTTCAATTTCAAGCACATGAACATTATTTCTAATTGCCCTTTACATAAAGACGAGTAGAAGCGCTTGACTCACATCATATGTCAACTTACCCCACTACCTATGCCAACTAACCCCGATTTAGGGTTTAGTTGGTACTGTTGAGCCGTCTTCGGAAAATATTTTTCACGAGTTTCCCAGTGATTTTTAGATCATGCTCGCAGTGTTGTTTTGTAGCCAAGATGTTGTCCTATCAGAGGCATAAATCACTTTTACCGTAAATACTACAGAAAAAAATAGAAAAATCAAAAATTGAAAACTGTGCCAACTAGCCAACTCCCCTAAACTTCCAACTATCAACGAGTGACTTCTCGTGGTGCAGATTATCCACGGCCTCTCACAATTAAAAAAAATTTTTTTTTTACTTTTCAGCGATGATTATCTGAATGGAGATAAATGCTGACATTTTAACTTACAACTGGAAATTTTCTTTTTAGTTACCCGTCCTGCTTTCTGCACTCTCCCTTCTAATGACATTGCACCTTTTAAGGTAACCTGACTAATTGAAACTGACTAGTTGAAACCTGATTTTTAGATCGAAACTATTTCTTAACTAACGTCTTCCCAACTAACTGGGTTTTCGATTGAAACTACTTCTTAACTAACGTCTTCACAACTTACTGATTTTTAGATCGAAACTACTTCATAGCTAACGTCTTCACAACATACTGATTCTTAGATCGGAACTAATTCCTTACTAACGTATTCACAGCTTACTGATTTTTAGATCGAAACTACTTAACTGACGTCTTCCCAACTTACTGATTTTATATCGAAACTACTTCTTAACTAACGCCTTCACAACTTACTGACTTTTAGATCGAAACTATTTCTTAAATAACGTCTTCACAACTTTTTGATTTTTAGATCGAAATTAATTCTTACTTTACATCTTCACTGCTTACTGAATTTTAGATATACAGTACTTACGTGCGTAAATGAATGACCGTACCGGTCTTGTACTATTTGCTCACATATGTGTGTAATTAACTGCAATAATGAGCGATCCTTTCCCAGCTTTTACATATACTGTTATCCTTTTAGCTATTAAACTAGAGTTAATTTATGCGAGTATTATTGACCTTTTTATCCACAATTTGCATACACTAGCATCGTTTTTACCCAATTTGCAGATCATCCGCGAATTCACTTATCCACGATTACCATGCATCCTATTTCACGGATAATCGAGAGTTTATTGTATTATTCTTATTTTTTCTCAAAATTAAAAACGTATACTTAATAATCTAAATAATTATTGAACCTTAAAAAACTAAATTTTCCATGTATTTTCATACCTGCGTGAATATGTTTTAAAAAAATAGTTCTTACAAACATTAAAAATTAGCCCCCTCTCTCGACTGAGAAGAAAAAATGCGATTGCGCTGCTCAGAAATGTGATGCACTAAAAAAATCTCACAGCATTTTTATTTTTGCTATAGGCTTCTTTAATTTAAAATTATAAGAAGGAACGTCGACTTTTGCGTTTCTTTTATCTTTAACATTAACGCACATAAACATTTCAGTTCAACATTCCCGAATATTTCATAGATTCTAATGCTAAGTAATGGTAATACAAGACTCGAAGTAAAACTCGGAGGAGATTCGGATGATATCCAACGAGATGGGGGGAAACGAGGGGGAGTCAACTAAGGGGTGACAAGAGGGGTCCTTATTCCAGAGACAGTCTGATTAATTGGTTGGCCCTGTCGACCCGGACCCCATTACTCGAAAGAAAATTTGGCAATGACGTTGCCGCCGACAAAAAAAGGGAAGTGCTGAAAATGAAAAAAAGATCTACATTTGGCGGGATGTCCGATGCTCTTAAGAGCAACAGAAGCCACATTAACTCTGTGTGACTCTGTCCAAATGACAGATTGTTAGTCTGGTGTGGATTCAAAGATCGCCAAAGAGTAATATTGTGATTATGACCATGCGGGGAGGGAAAAATAAAGGACTGGGTCATGAAATGGCTTAGACATGAAATGTAGAATAAAGAAGTACACCATTTCCCCTCAAATTGACTGTATTTTTGGAATAAAGTTTGAAGAATAAGCTTAGGTCAATTGTTTGATTGTTGATCATAGTTGTTTCATAAAGCTGTAGTCTAAACATTCTGAATAGTAATCGCTGGCTACCATAATCACAAAAAATGATTGCCATTTTCGACTTTGGGTAGCAATTTCTTAAGAAAAATATATATTCAGCGCGCATAATAAATAACCTTAACTGAATTTGCTTCGAATTACTGCTATGGTGGAGTCTACTGATGCTTTTAGCGTATCTGGGTTAGAAGCGTGTTATCGTAGCATGATACACAATATGATTTTCAAGAAATAAAGAAACAAATGGTCACCACTTTTGGCGACCCAGAGACTTCATTTTTTGGTAACCATTTTCAACGAAATGATCGCCGGTTGGCGACTGGCGATTGCTAATCTAGAGCTGCATTGTTTCAATAAATTTATTAAATTCTGGTTTCGGTAAAAAACAAGGGGTTTGCTTTTGAATTGACTTCGACATGATATGACTAAAATTAGTTATTGTATATCAGTTATAGTCATAATTTCTAGAGAAAAGCATGTATCATGAATGGATAATTCCATAAAAATATCGACAGTGACAAATTTCAAGTTCAGAGAAGCACTATCAATGGGGTTCAATTCTAAAACGTAAGAAATAATGAAATATGGTAAACCGTTGCTAGAGTGCACAAATTTGATGTGAATTGCAGATACGTGTTTTGGAGTTCTAAGAAACATCTCTTACAATGCAAAGAAGTGAAACTGTTGCTGGAAAACCACCACTTTTCTTTTCACTCAACACGTTGGTTATTAAGACCAAAGTTTCAAAACTTAACTTAGGTTTTTTGACTAAATTTTCATTATAACTGTTTAAATAAAAACGGAAGAATTAAATCATAGTGCATGCAAGAGCAAAAGTTTTGTTTTCAAGGTTGAGAGATACAGTTTGAATTGCTTAAATTTTAAGATGCATAACAGATTTATTTATAAATTAGCAATGATTTATCTAGTGAATGAATTTTACATACTTTAATCTTAATTAGTTTTATTCATAAATTTCACATAAATGTGATGTAATTTATAATATGAACTTTAAAAAAAATATGAAAGAGTTATATTTTGGTTCAAACACTGTTTGGAAAAGAAAAAAAAAAGGCTTGTTTGTTGAATGGCTTAAAACATAAAATTTAGCCTTGAAGTTTTGAAATTAAGCTTAATTCATTTGCTAAATTTTCCCCTATTATTTTGGAAAAAAAAATCTTTTTTAAATCTCAATCATGTTTTTTGATAAATGAAAATATATTGATATATATCAGTGCCAACATTAGATTTTTGTGGATGAAAATGTACCACGAGAAGGTTTTTTAAGGGCAAGTTAGATGTATGGTAATAACGTCAGTGGTTTATGGAGCAGTTATAATTATTGTTTAATATATTTAATGTTATATAATACATTTCAGGAAAATCAATGAAATGTAGACCATTTTAATTACACATTTAAAAATAAAAAATATTATTATTTGTGTGAAAAGCAGTAAGTTACAGCTCTTAAACAAGGGCTGAAACAGGCGCTCGGCAATGGGCCTGGCATCGCCCAGGGCTATGTTCTGCTTCAGCTCAGGCTTAAGATTTAAACTTATTGCATTTTATCAAAGCTCTGTCTTCAATTGATGAAATGAACGTTAAACTGTACTATAGCAGTGAACAAGGCTGGAGTGCTTAATTTACTTCAGCTATCAGTTTGTTGCCACACTCAACTTCAGTGATATGACATGTGTCTCCAGCTCAGTTATTGAATATACCATACTGATGAGTCTACACCGCAGACGAGCCCTTGATGTTATAACCGGACTGTCGATGTATTGCTTGCAATTATCTGTGTGGTTGAAAATACGAATCATCATATTGTTTTTTAAGTTTTAGTGCTCATAAGTTAAAATAATTCAGAAACTGGTTATAAATTGGTTATAAACAAGGTATAGTGTGCTTTACTAAAAAATAAAAGTGAAAAATTAACGATGTTTGTATTTTCATTTTTCAAAAGCATATGTAAAGTCCCTTTTTGATAAATATTTATTAGTACAGACTACAAAACTATATTCGCTATGGAAAAATAAATACATGCCTTAGCAAATATTTAGATTACTAATTTCTGCCAACCAAAAATATGATTTTTCTGAACGACTTATTAATTGACTGCAATCACACGAAGCATGACTTCAGCCTCTTCAATCGCTGTTCCATAAAAATGTATTTGCTTAATTTTTTTTTTTTTTTTTGGTGGAAGTGATTGTAAAATGAAAATAATAAATAAAATCTTTAAGTATACGAGTACGCATTTTCAAAAATTTTACAATTGCTGTAATATGTAAAGATTATGTTTAAGTTATGAAGATACGCTGCGTAATATATTTAATCGGTTTTATCGGTAAAATTCCAGTTTCGTTTAATGCATATATATATGATAATTATAAGTAGGAATAAATTTCTAAAACTCATTCATATTTAACTAGTTTATGATCATTTAAACTTACAAGAAAAAATTTATTCGGCGTTGCGGTCATTTAAATCAAAAATAGCTGAAATAACTTGAATTATTTGACCGTATTTCACTTAAGTATGATTAATACCAACACGTTGGAGTTATCATTCTCCTTCTTAGTCAAAAAACTCCAAGAGAAAACCCTTAACATATCAGCTAATTCATATTTCAGTTAAATGCAAACCTTTTCCTCCAACTTGGTCTGTTAACGATAAAATTCTCATAGGAATAAGCCTTTCCGGAGAAAATATCGTTCCTAATCCCGCAAATCAGCTCATTTATTCCCAGAAGTCGTGCTGGCACCTCCCCCCAGCTAAGAACCCAAACCGCGACTCCTGCAAACTATAAATTTCCAGACGCCGGCTTCCGTATTTAAAGTACTAACTGGAAACTGTAACGACTGTCGGTATGTTTTCCCTGGCAAGGCTCCTTCTACGCTGCGGACAGATGATAACTACCAAGAGTTGTAAATTACGACCATTTTTATGGCTTCTAGCGCTCTCTCATGGGTTAATTAAAAACAGAGATCGCGGTCTATTTAAAAAACGCACTTTTTTTTTCATCTTCAAGTTTTGCTTTCAAGAGGCAACTTTTTTCGTGGATTTTTTTTTATGTATTGAACGAACGGTAGTTGTATTATGTACGCATTTACCCGATTCTTAATGTTCTAGTGTAAAAGATTGCATCATTTTGGTCTTGTTTCAATTTACCAACTGGCTGCAAGTCGTAGTCATAAATTCTTGGCTTTAATGCGGGCATACGTCATACTATGTTTCAGCTTGACGGATGTCAGAGTGATGATTTTTTTTCGGCAGTTTTAATAAGGTGGGAGTCGAAATGAGAAATATTTCGACTCGGAATGCCTACGGAAAACAGTTTGGTATCTGGCATTACAATTTTACATCCTTACTAATGGATTCTCAATTCTAAAAATAGAAAGATTTTAGTTTCTTTCTGTTAGGACCTCATTGGCACTTGCATCCCGCCGCGCTTCAAGCGCTTTTCTCTGCGAGTAATTTCAATTTTTTCCTTAATGATGTCTCACAATTTTGCAATCTCCAAACCTTAATGCAACGGAAAAGTATTGTGCTCAGCGCGTTCAAAGACATTTCTGACAGGTCATTTCTGTTGTTCTGGTGCACAAAATTAACTCAGTCAATTTGGCTTCAGACCAACAGTAAAATACATAAAACGACGATCATTTTTTCGGAACTGAACTGATACCGGCATCCATTATCATATTCATCAGCATGTCTATCGGTCATGAGTCTTAACCGTAATATGACAAAAGGAGAGTTGAACTCGTTGAAATTAGCCTTTTAAGAGTTGAATATCCTAAGCTGTCATGACGCAAGCTACAACGCATACGTTTTCATCATTTTTCCGTCATGTTGAAGATAAAAGAGAAAATTCAAGAAAGTAAAAATAGCTATAGATATATCGTCGCAGAAAACGGTAGGATATCTTACTGTTATTTCGAAGTTTGTATATCTTACTATTTTTTTCTAGGTTTAGGTGTCTTACTGCTGCTCTGAGGCGAAGCTATATAAGTAATACATTCTCAAATACAATTCTAAATCTAAAGCCTAGTGCCAAAATGAGATTTCTTAGAAGTTTACTGCCACCAGAGCGATGGACAGACCTTTTCCAAACCTTATTGTAAAACCTTATTGTAAAATTTTCTCTCCTAAATATTTAGTTTGTATTGTATTTTAGGATATAATCTCTAAAATTTTGATATTCAAATTTGTAATATCAAAATGTACTATTATTATCAATTATTTGTATCAGAAGTAATAAATATGAAAAAATTGAAGGGGAAATGAGTGTACAATACAAGTGAAATAATAGTATCAAACAAAAGGAAATAAACAAAAAATGCCAGTTAAGTTTAAACCAATTGGACATGTTTCGTTCTCCTCCTCTTAAACCTTTAAAACCTCTTTAACTGTCAAGAATGATACTACCTATGAATAATTTTTACTTAAATTAAATAGCAACATCTCTTTAATGCTTTTCCTTACCTTTCCGTGTACTCCCAAATTAACCCCCAAATAAAAAATAATAATATACCAAGCAAATTTTTCTGAGAATATGACAGACAATATGTTGTACAAATGAAAAAAAAAAAAAAAAAACAACTGCTAGTTAGAGCTATGGAACAGATAACTGAGAAAAAGTCAAATAAGTTTTGAGAGAATTTTCTAAATGTTGCTCATTACATACGGTATAAAAATAGCAAGAAAAAAAAAAACATAAATTATTCTGTTAAAAATTGGGGATTGATTTTGAGAATTGAGAAAATAAATGCTATTCAATCTTTACATAAGTATAGATAGAATAAATTTTGTTTATTAACTCACATGCATTTAAAAATATGTCAAAATTAGTTGCTTTTTCTTTAAATCGTACACTAGGCCAATATTTTACGAACTGTAAGCTGAAACCTCAATGCTCTTTGCTGTTTAATTACTTTTAAAGCCACATGTCATTTTGACTTACTTAATCTATTGTTCAAACACTGTTTTTTAATTTTACAACCTCCCCTCTTACTCTTAAAGCCAAAATTCCAATACAATATATTCTTACACAGCATTCGAAAAAAAGAAAAATAAAATGGCCTCTGAACACCCCCTCATTTACTTTACAACAAAAGACGGAACTCTTTGCACATATTCTTTAATCTCTTTGAATACACTTCCTTCTAAAATGACAAAAGATAAAAGAAGTTTTATTTTAGAACTAAAGAAACAACAGATAACTAATTAAAACAAATTCAACATAGGGATAAAAATCATTTTGTCAATTATTTTCCCCGCTTTTTATGAACACGAGGAATAAATTAAAGACTACTATTAACGACTGTCACGAAAAAAAGTGTACATACAAAACCAGAAAAAAAAATCTATACGGATAGAGAACTCCAAAAGTCAGGATTACAACCATTATTAACGCTTGGGAACGACGATTTCGAGTGGAGGTGCTTCAGTCACGTTTTTAAGGCGGGGTTGGGAGGGGATAGCTTTGGAGAATTTGAAATTCGAGCTTGTACGCGACAGTCGGGTTCAAAGAGCGCTTGAGTACTAGAAGAGGAGGGGTGCCAGAAGAGCATATGGGGTCTTGTGTGTCGCATCTTTTAAATTATTTTGCCGTCCATGGGTATTTTAGGGAGATTTATTTTGCTTTTACAGAAAAGTTGAAGGATTTTTGCGTACTGGTAGGATTTTATCTGTCGAGCGAGGAAAAATCATTTCTTGTTCTGAGATAATCTGATGATTACATATTTTTTATTTCTTCCAATAAAAATTCTTTTAAAAAACCAATTAAATTTGATGTATTTTGTTTTCGATTTGTTCAAATTATTTTAAACGAGGCATCTTTCTTTATCTTCTTCTTTATCTTTCACATATTTTTAAAAATGTTAGTAATGTTTTTTTTTTTTTTGTGAAAGTATTGTGCCGGTGTGTTTTTTGTGCAGTAATCATTTCTTGTTATTTGACATTCGGAAGCATATTTCTTATTTCGTTTCCTTCTAAGAAAATAGAAAGTTAGAAAACACCAATTAAATATGACACATTCTGTCCTATATTTTTGAATGCAATGGTAAATGACAGATGTTTCAATTGTTTCCGTTTTCATTGCTACATTTAAAAGATCCCCCCCCCACAAAGTACTGAATATTAGCAAGTTAAAGGTTTTTAAAAACAGAAATATCAAGTGTCAGAATCAGCAATGGTTTTCATACTGAATATCAAGTTTCTATTTTCACCAACTAACAAACTACAATCAAGTTTTGGACTTAGCTGTGCACATCATTGTACTTCTCATATTCAACATATTATTTAAAAAAAACGAAGAATATCTTCATTGAGGTTACTTGAAACCAAAGCTCAATATCTTCTGTTCAAACTAACTTAAGTTATCAATATCACTTGCTCATTCCACTGATATCCCTAAATGTATAAAACGAAGTCTCCAAAAAGCGTCTGTTTGTTTGAACCCACTAAACTCGAGAACTACCCGGCCGATTTCTCTAAAATTTTCCCAGTCTCTTTGTTTTAGAACCGGAAAGGTTTGCAAACCGGTTAGAAAAAAAATCGATTACTAGTTCTTTTTTTTCACATAAATTCCCAAACATGGGTAAAAAATTACTTGCACATATTAATATTACATATCGTTGGAAAGGGTAGAATTTTCCATGATCTACGCAATTTATTTAAGGGGTCTAAGGACCTTTAATCTTCAGAATTTTCGATTTTCTGGAAAAAATATATGTTACGCATAATTTTATTCTGAACAATTTGATACCTTATTTATTACCACACGCCAAAAACTTTTCGAGTTATTGTAAAAATGCGTAAACTTTCCCCGTAAAGATTTATGTTAACAGCAGCTGTTTAAGCCTCTTTTTCTCAGGTGTCAATTTCTTCGGTTTTCTCGTTTTGCGCGCATGATATTTCAGAAAGTTTTTTATATATTTCCGTAAAACTTTTCATGCATGTTTGTCTGATACATCTTAACGATCTGAACCTAAATTTCAACTAAAAAGTTAAAGTTAATATTTAAAAATTAATATTTTTTACCCAAAATTTTGGAAATTTTCGATATTAACTTACCAAATTTCAAAAAAATAAATAAATAATTAAAAAAAAATAAATTTAGGTTCAGGTCATAAATATAAACTAGATAAACATACATTAAAAGTTTTACAGATATATATAAGAAACTTTCTGAGATATCATGCGCGCAAAACGAGAAAACCGAAGAAACCGGCACCTGAGAAAAAGAGGCTTAAACAGCTACTGTTAACATAAATCTCTATGGGGGAAAGTTTAGGCATTTTTACAATAACTCGAAATTTTTTTGGCGTATAGTAATAAATAAGGTGTCAAATTGTTCAGAATTAAACTGTGCATAACATATATTTTTTCCAGAAAATCAAAAATTTTGAAGTTTAAAGGTCCTTAGACCCCTTAAATGCTCTAACTTAACTACGGCGGGAGTTATTTGCGTTTTTAACTCGATTTTTTTCAGGCTTAGCGGAAATTTAGGCACAACTTTCTTAATTAAATATATCAATAAAAAGTAAGGAATTGTCTCACAGTTTTCTTTTTGACACCAATGGAAAAAACGACGCTTTTTACTCTAGATCTATCTCGACTTATGGTCGAAAAACTAAACTTTTATTTCCAAAGGAAAAACAATGTTGCAAGCTTTTTTAAATCGAATTCGAATAATCTCATCTGCATTCAAGTTGTTAATCATTTAATTTTTGCGTTTCCACAGCTACGCGTTTTTAATCCATTGTTTCTTTCCATCTTTCTCACCTTCATTTCTTAAACTTGTTTTATTTTGTGTTTCCATGGTTACGCTTTTAAAATCCATCTTTCTCATTTTAATTTCTTAAAAAAAATTTCTGTTGTCATTGCATGGAAGAAAAACTTTGCTTGATGCTTTTTTTTCTCTTTTATTTAAGCCTGATTGTTGAATATACGTCACTTGACACAATTATTATTTTTAAGGTAGACCGGGCATCGCCGGGCAACGTAGCTAGCTTTCTATTTATTGCACTGACAATATCTTTTATCCTCCTAACTAGTTTGTCCTACCACCGCTACAATGTAGCGGACGAGTATTTTTCTGATCTGCCCAAATGCTGCTTAGGTAACTTACTTTTTAGCACCATTATATTGATTTATCCATGTTAATCGATGTGTTTCCTTTTCGTTGTTTTTTTTAAATATTTATATTTACTATTTTTATTTTTTATATTTATATTTTTTATTTTTTATACTTATATTTATATTTTTTTATTTTTTTATTTTTAATCTCACATTGCTTTTGTTTGATGTTTATATTTTCCCAGTACAGTATTGATCTGTGAACTGCTGCAAACCACTCTCAAGGTTAAAGTAAAACGATGTGGTCAAAAACTAGCATATTGAAACTAGCAGAAATAGCTAGAAAAAAATAATAAAACAAACGAACGAAACAGTTACGTGGTTGATCTTTTTTCAACAATATTTTATGTATGAAACTTTTTTTTCGACAACAGAAACATTTTTATTGTTTCTTACAATAACAATACTAATTTTACAAAAATTCCTTCAAAAGCATTTAAATCCCACTCCTTATACATATTCAGCATCTTTTTCCAAACTTCCAAAATTCAAATGTAAACCAAAATTTTGTTCTCAACCCCCAACTATTTTTAGGAGGTGGCTGTGCATGCTTGGGGCATCAAGCCTTCTTTCAGTTCTGCTCACTCCGAAGACAGATCAAACATGTGTTATATTGATTTTTTAAAGCTTCTCTGCTTCCTCTATGCTCAACAATTTCTCCGGAAGGATCAGTTTCCTATTTTATTCCAAACAGAGTACTTCTTATTTCTCTTGGCTACCCAATTGTAAACGTGCCGGTATGAGAATTACTTTGCTTACGTTTCGTGTCTCGTATGAAGAGTCGGTACGCTCGAAACTGGGAAGTTGCGTGAAATATATATATTTTCTTTAACTTTCTCTGAAAGTTAGAATATATGTTTATGCAAGCAATTTCTTTGTTTGGAAAGTTTTTCAAATTTCAGCACAATGCTTGTCTTTCTTTATTTTACCTGTGTATTCTTTATTAAAACTAAAATAAAACAAATTTAAAATGAACAATAGTGAATAAATGAAATGTGGTGTACAAAATGTTGCGTTGAAATGATTTATATATGATGTATCCTTATTTATAGAGTTCTTAGAATTTTAACACAAGTTTTGTTTTTTCTCCATTTTGCTTGGTATTTTTCATTATTTAAGCTAAAATAAAATTAGTTTAATGTGAATAAGTGTAAGTAAATAAAATACGTTGTACAAAACGTTACGTTGAACTAGTTATTTCTTACATATGATGTATCTAACAGAAAACAAATTAAATATAATTAAACATAATTAAACATCAAGCCTTTTAACTGCAGATCTGTTAGTTATCAGGTAAAAACGAGGATTTCATAAAATTTTAAAACAACATGGCGAAACGTTAAAATTTGTATTTCGGATGCGTTGCGTATACATCTGGTAATGCGAAAAATCGAAATTCTGCAGAGATCTTAGCCTTGGTGCTTGATATGTCTTCCACTCTGCTAAGAGACTTGATATGTCTTCCGCTCTGCTAAGAAACTTGGATTTAAGAGAGTTTTTGAAAATAAAATAAAATAAAGAGAACATTTACAAAATAATTTTAACCCCGCAGAACGTTTCGCATTTGAGCGGGAATTTTGCAACATCCTTACAAACTACTTCACAAGACTTCAAGCCTGTGATTTTAATTATTTCCGCTATGACAAGGAGCCAGAATTTCGCCCCCCCCCCCGAATTTTATTTAAAAAAAAATCTTCAAATGTGATATGTACATGGTGTTCTAAAACTCTTGGTAAATGTATTATGCGGGGTTACAAAAGCTGGATACTCTAATCTAGCTTCAATTGTTTTTAAATGAATGGTAATAGATGAAAAATATATTTAAACCGTTAAAAAATTCCTAATTGGGGTATAATCCTTGGTAATCACTTGATTGGTTCATGCCTTCTACCTGTCAGATAAGATTCACGATTTTTCCTCACTTTTTACAAGAGAAGAAGTTTTACTTCAATAATTGCATTTTCTGGAACTGTTGAAGTTTGCATGGAGGCACCAACTAGATGTGCGTGAAACCTTCTTTAGATGGTCGGATAGCTTTAGTTAAGCTTATAATCCTAGCTGGAAGAAGCCACATGAACATCTAGTCAGCGATAGTCTCATTGACATTGAAATGGACTTTGTTGTAAGGATTGCAGTTGCTCCCTGTATTGTCCAAGAACTGCTAGGTATTTTTTCAATGAGCTAGCTCACTGCCACGCAGGTGTGAGGAATGCATTTCATCTGGTGGTGGCTCTATTTATCAGTTTCTGCAACTATGTGCATTCTGCAACTTCTGAAATGTAACCTCATTTTTAGCATTTTAAATATGTTTAGCATTAACTTTAGGAGCCCTCACCCCCAATAGCAATTAGAGTATGTATGGTACCTATGTCCTGCGACCTGGGTATCTATGATGAAAATAGTCGCTGTAATACACTATATTGATCTACTACTTTTGAATCGAAATTATTAACCGCTTGTTAATTAAGGTTAAGATGGATTAAATTTCATAAAAATTAGTATCGAAAATCTTGAACTTTCTTTAGGCGTTATAAGTACATTGTAAGAAAGGGAAAGTAGTTTGTTCTATCTTTCAAGGGGATTAAACATTGTCGCTCTTCTAGTGAAGAAATGAGAAAAATTCCGAACTTGAAACTAGCACGGACTGTTAAGGAAATATGTTAATTTTTAAATTGTTCTTAGAATATGAATCAATGCGCTAACACTTTAAAGCTGTATTAGCCTAAATACCGCTCTAAAAGAGAAATAGTGTAAAAAATCCACATTTATTAGGTGGATTCAAAGGTTGACCTCATGTCAGAAAATTCGATTTTTATAAGTCACTAGCGTATTTCAGCAACTAACCTCATGTCGCCATGAAAGTAGAATTGAATTTTTTGGTGTAGATGATGTTCTGTGTGTATCATTTATTTATCTAAATTTTTATTTAATTGTTTATATTTTTTCATTTTTTCAAGTAGATAAAATCAGCTATGGCATTGTACTGACTCAAAAACAGAAAAACGCAAATCTTAAAACAAATAACAAAGCGTAATAGTCCGCACAAAATTTAGATCAGAAAAATAAACAAATAAAAAAAATGGACAAAACTTTTTATATCAAGAATAATAAACTTGTTTAAACTATGTCTTGTAGGTTGTAAGCTATGTCTTGTCGCACTGAATACGTTCCGTAAAGACGTAATTGCACTTAAGAAAATCTTTTAAATAATTTTAAAATTGTCTAGTTAAAATTGAAAGGATTGCTGTAAAAAGGAGGTAGATCCAATTTTCAATAAGACCGCATAAAAGCTTAAAAAAATCAAATTACATTTTTCAGTATATCTTTGACTTTGACTCGTTTTGTATCACTGTATACTGTGAATCTTATAAGATGGTTTATTAAAATATCATAAAAAGGAGGTGTTTTAGTTTCCAAAGCAGGCCGTTTGAAAATTGATATTTGGAGCTATCTTACTTTTCCAGCAAGCTCTTCAATCAGTAAAAGAGATTTAATCAAAAATTTAGTCTTACAATCGCATGTATATAGGAATGTAGTGGAATTTCATCAGGTTATTTCTTTTGCTAAAAAGTAAATCCACTCACCATTCACGCAAAACCATATTTTCGGCTTATTCTCAAACAAATACAATGCTTGGAAAACATCTGTTTTGAAACGATTGTTTTTTTTCAATTTCCTAGGATACATTCGGTCTTTTATTTCAATGGATATTTTCATATGAGGATGTGAGAAGCAAAGGGATGTAAGTGAACATTTTCAAGTTTTGAGTGAAACGCGTTTAAAGATAACATCCTAAGTAGGCATTCATTGAATTTTTTTCTAAATGATATATATATATATATATATATATATATATATATATATATATATATATATATATATATATATATATATATATATATATATATATATATATATATATATATATATATATATATATATATATGAATTTTTTTCTAAATGATATAATAATGTATAGCAGCAACTACCGGGGCTGCTAGTACCATCTCTTGCCCCAAGACAGAGGAGAGGTTCACCTACGATGTGTACTGGTTATCTCCAAATTTTAAATTTTGCCACTTACATCCCTTTGCTTCTCACCGCCTCATATGTGAAGGAAAATATTTTTATCCTTTTACTTTCGAAAGCTTCATTTGCTTCTTAAACAATCCGCAGTCTATAGGAAGACTTGGTAAAAAAAAAAATATTGAACTTTGAATTGGATACTAAACGAAGCGTGTTGTTTAAAGGCAAATTAAACAACTAAATGAAAAGGTTACCATAGAAACATCTTGGGTTAGAAAAACGTATAAAAATTGAAATAAATGTACGATTGCAAATAATTTAGGATTGAATTTATTAAAATTTTATTGAGAAAAAAGAAAAAGGAACGAACCCCCCCCCTCCCACAAATATAGAAATGAAAGGTATCAAATATGAAAATGTAATGGCTGTAATGGGTATTAAGAAAAGTATTTCCGGCGTAGGAGTTTCGTGCGCAAAATAAAAACAACAACCGTAGACAGTTTGGGAAAATATTGAAGAATAATATGCCCATATCGTACCGTAGAACAAAAACAAAAGTTTACTTAATTTTTGGCAATCATCTGTCCCGAATTACCATTTTGAATGTATTTTTCAAGTTTTAAATTAGAAATATTAGAGTCAGTAACAAATAAAACTTAAAAAACTAAAAAATAAATAAATGCTTGTATGTAAAATGCTACTTTGTTTTGAAACTGTTTATACCAACTAGTTGGAGTGCAGAAAATCCAGACAATCAAGTTTTGTTGAAATATCGAGGGATGACAGTATGCAGAGAAGCATTTAGAATATGGATGGGTTCATAGTATGTAAAAATGAAGAACATTAATATCACGTAATATGTGGAACTTTTGGAACATCAGTGAACTCATAGTTAGTGGAACATTCAATATATCTCAATATATCGTTGGACCCCTGTAGCGGGAATAATTTGGGCTATCTGTGGGTCCGTAGTCTAAGAAACATTTAGAACGTCTACTGGGTCGACTAGTTACCTTTCATTTAAAAGCCAGGAAAGTTCATTTTATGTTGAGCATTTAAGTGGCAAGCTAAATGATATTATCCATTTCAAAGCCTTGGGAGCAAAATATATCAAATGCGTAAAATTAGGTTTGATCACTACTTCGTTTACCTGCTTTTTCCTCGTTTATTCGACATGAAAATTCCATCGCTAACAGAAAAAAACCCCGAAATCTTTAAATGATAAACTCAAATTTAGAAGAACAAGAACTATATCATTTCTCTATCGCTTTTATGAGTTTATGATGATATAAATGTTTGCTCATTGGTTATCACAACACCAGCACATAAGTTGAACGATTTACAAGCGTTAGAATGGATTTATGTCAACGAAAAAGAAAACACACTTCCATGATTTCAATTAGTACTAAGAATAATGACCACGATCAATAGAAATTATGTGTAGAAGTCATCAGCCCTTTCAATTTAGATACATGAGTCACCAATTATTTTCTTGACTTTAACTCCTAGTTCTATGTCGCTTCTTGATTGCTTTAATATGTCTTAAACAACTTTCAGAACAACTGCACCTTTTGTTTTCTACCATAAATTTACCTTTAGATAATTGTTTGAAAAGAGGTAAGATAAGTAAGAAGGAAATGGCAAATAACCGATATTCATTTAAAGATATCATAAATATCGATTAAAGGAGAAAAACATTACTACTCACAATTTATGAAACATATTTCCAAAGTAATAGTAATGCATCAATAATAAAATATCTTCTGACAGAAGCATGTTTGTTTCTGCATTCACGTGTTTGTTAAGTAAATGTAATTTTCGTTTTGCAGTAGATTGCGTAATACGCTGTAAAAAAGATTCAGAAACGTTCGTAAAAAATAATGGGCAGCTGATGTGCCCAATATCTGCCAGTAATATATCTTGCAAATTCCAGGAACTTTTTCCACTAAAATTCAGTAACCTTCCTGATATTATCCTGGAAGCCTCCTGAAAATTCAGAAATCTTCCCGTTTAAAACCAGTCGTGTCCGTGGAAATTATATCTTGGCATCATTCTGATTTATCAAGGAAGTTAAAAGAGCATTATTGCAAACATGGCCGAAGCTACGCAAGAATTGCAAGTGAGAAACGAGAATTTTACTTGTCTGCGGATCTTGCAAAGCAATGCAGTCCACACTTTTCCGCTCCCTTTGGGAGTTTAATTAGCATGGACGGGCCGTACTTGTAGCAAAGCCTTTCAAGTACGGCAAGTACTATTTCACTTTATAAATACGCTCAATTAATCTTTAAACTGGGAGCTAAAAATATTTTTCACAACAGTGAAAAGTCTGCATTCTTGCGACTTGTAGCAATTCAGGAAACTTTTTGTCAAGAATACTTAATTTTTCCAGGAAGTGGATAAAAACCATTAAAATCCCGAAACGTGACACGGAAATACCCAGTAACATTTCGGAATTTTTTTACAGCGTAGTATTGAAATATTAACTAGGGTCTGGTGGGGGAAAGTGGTCAATGGGGTAAAGTGGTCATTCATGAAATAAACGGCTATAGCTTGGAAATAAATGTTTGAATGAATGTGAAAATTTTATTATAGAGTAGGGAAGTTAGAAACTACATTTTGAATACAAAATTTTACAACTGGCAAAATTTTATTTGGTGAAAAAAAATATTTTGTGTGAATATGAAAAGGTTTAAAATCTAAACACCTCTTTTAACTTCCTTGGGAAATTTTGTTTGTTAGAATTATGAACAGATTGACTGCTTATGAAGCTTCCTACATGTCTCAAGAACTCTTACTCATTAGCAGCTAGCTGAATCTCGTTTAGATATTTTTTTTAGAACAATTTAAGTAAGATGGGGTAAAGTGGTCATAATACTAGGCTTAACAAATATTGTTCTTCTAATACCACTTAATCATTAAGTATAAGGAAGATATTAATTAAAATAGTAATTTAACTTAATATGTATTGTTTTTATAGTAAACGGGGTTAAATTTACGAGTATATGCATATGCATATACTACGTATAAGAGTATCTGCAAGTATTTTTAATCTATACAGATATACATTCGACTATACACGTACATACTCGCTTATACTCGTATATGCATAAACACTTATATACTCAGGTAGACACGAATATACGCGTACGTACTCGAGTATACACTTACATACAAGCATATGATATACAAGTAAACAGGGTGAGTTTAAACTTTTAGGCAAATTACTAAAATGTGTTAGAGGGGAGGATGAGAAGCAAGAATCATAAAGAACATATGGTCACAAACACAATGCTGACGCACTATATGCACGCAAAGCCAGAAACTAATGGATGCAAAACAGGTCACAAATTTATATATTACACAAAGAAAATTTAACACAACATTGTAGGTCTCAAGAAAGTTTTAAAGCGATTGATGAAATTTGCGGCCTGCTGCTGTAATACATGAGTGTCGCAATCACGAAGCACTCTCTTGCAATAACGAGACTTTTGAAAAACTTTCATCTGTCGCTGCGCCGTTGTTGCGATGCTTGTATTAGAGCGTAACTTTTACCAACTGCTCTAAATATTTCTTAAAAACTAAAATGTTGGTTAAAATCATCTTTGTGTAACAAAATTGCGATTTGTTCGCATCCATCAGTTTCTGGCTTTGTGTGCATGTAGCGCGTCAGCGAACGTAAGTTCCTTATAATTCTTTGCTTCTTATCCTCCCCTTTCACACTCCTTAGATTTTTGCACAAGAGCTTTTGCTCATTCAGCAGGCACACATGTATATAAGCTTATATACTCGTGTATACATACATGTACTGGTGTATACACGTAAATGTACTTATATACATCTATACAGGACATAATCACGTTTGCACGTACATACGTATATACTCGTGCTTCACAATATATATATGTGAGTGGACACGTACCCCTCCCCCCCCCCGCAAACACGCACTAGATATATCCACGGATTAACTCGTTTATACCCGTATATGTGTGTATATACGCTTATATATGCTTGTATACGTCTGCTGTGCACGTATATACTCAGGTATGCACGTATGTACTCGATATACAAGTGCATACACGCATATGATATTCGTTTACACGCTTATATACCCGTACGTACACGTGACACGTATATACTCGTGATACGTATATACCCGTGTAGACACGTATACACTCCTATAGGTAATCACGTATACATGCTTATATACTCGTGTATACACGTATATACTTGAGTAGGCACGTGCATGCATGTATCTGATGCACACATGTATCTACTCATATATGAACGTGTTTACTAATGTATACACGACACGTATATACTCGTGTATACACACATATGCTTGTGCATCTACTTGTAACTATAAAAATAACCAAAATATACAAATATTAGGGTTGTTTATAATGGTTTTGCATCTATTTTTAACTATGGTCACTTTACCCCATGCTATAACCACTTTCCCCCACCGCATGGGGTAAAGTGGTCATAAATACAAATTGAAAAAAAAGTGTTATAAAACTACTTAAATCAATATTTATTTTCCTAAAACTCAATGTACTGTGTTCTTCAATAATGCAATGTAAAATAAAAGCAAAAAAAGTTTAAATGTTTAAAGAATTTATTGTATCTATTATTCCCATAAGTTGAAAACCTATGATTTTATGACCACTTTACCCCACCAGACCCTAATTATTGAAACTTGTTATATTTTTTCTTCTAAAAAAAGCAGTCGCAAGTTCTACAATTTCTTAACCAAAATAAGAACTATTTTCAATGTTAAATAAATATTTTAAGGATGTTTTTTCTTCAATTCTGTCAGAAAAAACTACAGTTCATGAAAATCTTTTATTTACTACGCGTTAAGCTAGACAAGTTTTCATTTATGAGGGTAGCTCTATGTGTAACTCTCTATGTATGAAGTAATAAATATTTCCGTTGCACTGAATCTAATTTTAATCTTTCTTTTCTCGGTAAATTAAAAACCAATAAACAAGTTTGTATGTAATGTGTTATAAAATATTTAATAAAAAATAGAACATAGTGAACTAAATTTTTATTGCTTCTTACATAGACTTTCTATTTGAAATGAAACGTTAGTTTACAATGTTCCAAATTATAGTAGCTACATTAAAGTTGCTTTGAGCTTCCAACCATTTACAGGAATTGTTTTTAACAGTTGCGTTTTTGGTAGCAATTACTCAATTATTTGGCATCACTTACTCACAGGCTCTACATTATAAATATATAAGACCATTTTAATATAGAGTCTGTCAAGAAAATTATGTAGAGAAAAATTCAGACAACGTGTTTTTGCACCATGAAAATGAGCGTATGATAATTCTTATTTTTAACGGCATATTTTTACATATTTATTGTATGCGAACATTCATATAAAATTGTTTAAATAATTATATCCCTTTTAATGAGTTTTATTCATTAGCATAAAATGTGTCTGTTGAGTAAAAAAAATGTTAAATTGTGAAATTGATCATTAACAGTGACGATCCTACAAATGTTGTTCATTATAGTACAGACCAATCTTTGAAGTTATAAAGATAAACGGCTTCTAAATAGTGGAACAAGCATAAATTTAGAGATCAATGGATGTGGTAATAATATCACATGATCAAACCATAAGTATTGTCTAAAGTAAATGTTGCACTTTCATTTTTCTGATTTATTTTTATTTGGTTGCAAAAGAAGAGCGATGTGATTAACTGATGATATGATTTAAAATTATACTAATCTTTATGTAAATATATAATTCAATTACTTAAGTACATGTCCTACTTATGGACACCATGGAATTAACTCAACTAAATAAAAGAAAGCAAAAACCTTTAAAAATAATGACGTTTAAAGTAAGTTTGCAACATCTGTAGGGTTTTTGAAAGTCATCGAATATGAAAATGTAATAATTGTAATATGTATTTAGAAAGATATTTTCGGCGTAGTGGTTTCGTGCGCAAAATCAAAACAACAACCGTATGCAGTTTGGGAAAATATTGAATAATAATTTGCCCATATCGTACCGTAGAACAAAACCAATAGATTACTTAATTTTTGGCAATCAAACAATCAATTTGGCAATCACTACACATTTCAAAATAAGTATCAAAATTTATTCGACTTTTTAAAAATCATGAAAATTTTACTAAAACATTAAAAAATAGTACTTTAAATCTTCCAAAAGATTTTCTTGATAGCGATTTTATTCGTAATCAGTTTTGAATTCCAAATTTTTTTCTTACATTTTGTCAATGGTGTACTCTGAATATTAAATGAAATACACAAATAAGAACATGCACTTGAAGTAAAATAAGCCAGTCACTTAACTACTGCATCATGAACTAACAAGTTTGCGTTTCCTAGTCCAGTTTTTCCCGTCTCAAGTCCTTATTACTAACTTGATTGAGAAGAACTTTAATTTATCACCCATAACTAAATCTCTTTAAACACAAATAAGAAAGGAAATTATTTTTTTTCTGTAATGAAACGGATATAATTAAATAAAATGAATCCATTGCATTAATTTTTTAATGCATCAAAACTACACCAAAATGACAGTAAAGGAGTTGTAAATATAAAGAAAAAATATTGATGAATGTTTCTTATTGTTCAGCTACAGTATTTTTTTTTTTTTTTTTTGGAAATACTTATTTTAAAAAACTGATGATTAGAACTTACATTAAAATATGCATTTTTAACAATTCCGGTTGCTTCTAACGATTCATTTCCGGTCATACCGCAAACCAAAAAATAAGACAGCAAAAAAGAACAAATTCTGGATCAGAATGAAAAAGAAAGCTTTTTCTATTTTAAAATGCTATTGCCCTTTTCTTGTTTTTCTTTTGTGCGATATGAAACATTGTGGAATCCGAAATCGAAAACTTTCGATTTACGATCACAGATTTTTCTGTGTGTAAGTTTCTCCGACTCTCCGTAAGTGGAAAAAAAGTTCCCTTCATTGAAAATGGAAGACCACACTGTTTTGGAAACGTGTGGAGATTTTCTGTTTTCAATGTATAACGCTGCGTTTGAAAGATTAGAAGAGGAAACATTGATTTATTTTTTTATTTGTTTTGTTTTCTTGAAAAGTATTTTCGAATGCATAATACATTTGGAAATTTTCAGCAATAAATGGTCTCACTCTTGCATTGTCGCTTAAATGATCAAAAATTGGTGAGATAAACACACAGACACACACACACACATAATCTTTAAACACAATATTTCAATCGAGAACGTGAACAAATAGTTCTAGTAATTAATTAGATTGCAATCAACTTTCATGCCAACCAATTAAGGAGAGTTGGTACCCTAAAAAAAAACTTTTATGTATTTAAAATGTTTAAATCAAGAGTTTTAAACGATACCGAATTCATATTTGTATGCAGATTAAAAGTATGAGGTTAACACACCAGTAGCGGCCAATGCTTAGTAGTGCTTTAGTAGTAGCCACTTCAAAGTTTATATTAAAAAAAAAAAAAAAAAAAAACAGGTTTCCCAATGGATTTAAACATGCAGGAGGTAAAACGTAATGTACGTTTGATGCACTTTTGAATCCGTTGGGACACCTGGAATCCTATTTTTTAAAAAATGAATCTTGAAGTGGCCACTATTGAAGCACTGGCCACTACTTGTGTGTTTACGAAAACTTAATTTGAATATTAATGGGACAGAATGTATCAAAATGTACTTAAAATGTTACTTTCAAACGCGATTTTCGCATAACGTCAACTTTGAAAGTCCATGTTCCTATTTTTTCAAGAAAACTTCTATATATGTCATTTTGAAATTTTCACTAAATTTTAATTATGTGTTCATAATTTTACTGAAATAAATTTTTTGCTTTAAGACTCAGAATTTCTTTTAAACAACTGCTTTTATAGTTAAAAACGGTGAGGGTTTTTTTTTTTTTTTTTTTGCTTTGAAAAGTGACTATTGGTAAAAACCTAATAAATTAAGAAATACACAGAATTGTCTTAAAATTTCACTTCATCAGACTCTTGGATATTTCTTGAAAACAGTGCGAAAATGTTATGTATTATTTAAACTTTTTATGTGAAAAAGAGCATAAAGTTATGCGAACTGAGCTACACGTGTACAGGGTTCAGATTCTCTGCAATATTGTGCAGAAGTTTGGTAATTTTGAATTTATTATCAAATACATAAACAAAATAGATTTATGTTCATTCTCCTCATTCCCCATTGCTGTCTGATGATGACAAACAACCATTAAAAAGTTACACACGCTAAACTCATTCACAGAAATAATCAAACCAAAATTAAGTAAACTGTTAAAAATGCAGAAATTTTTTAAAAGTAAACAATACTGTAAAATGGAGTGTTTAGAGTACAGAAAATTCTTACAGCATATTGTACAGGAAAAGTATACGATTGCAGCATTAATCGGTCTTGGCTTGTGATGCAATGCATTTAATTTCACACTTCTGTTCTTCCGTCTAGTTCTATTCGGTATAAGGTGCTAGACGGCTTAGAGCTCCGTTTTAGGATTAATGACAAGACATAGTCGAACCTCACTGCTGACTGTCTGTTTTCTTTTACCGAAACCTTCATCGAATTTGCGCATGCACCAGGTATGCTCTGATGTTATCAAAATAGGGATGGAAACCCGAAGTAAAAAAATGCAAAATAACATGTTCCGCAGTTCTTCCAAAGTCGCGTCGGTAAAGACAGAGATAACAAGTACGTTTTCGAAAACGAACAGTACATCTTGTCCTTTTTACTGTTTGATTACTGTTCTTTTACTGTTTCTTTTTACTGTACATCTTGTTCTTTTTAGTGTTTTAGTTTTTACTTGATTCTTTTTACCATTTGGATTTACAGAAACTCTTTTCTTTTTCAATAAAAATTCGGGACTTAGACAGTGCATTAATAATTTGCATACGTGCCCCTCAAAACACCCTAGTAGTATGTTCCACAGATTTCCTCTAAAGCTTGAGACATTTTGCATTACAGTCGGTTTTCTTGTCCGCTTCCCCAAATATAAACTATATATATATACAAACATACTACGCATCTCCAGTAAAGAAAAGAATAGGACTGGGAACGGGAAAAGAAAAAGGAATTTTTCACGTATACCGCACGTCGAAATCTCAGACTCGCAAACAAATATCTTGAGATTCCGATGCCTGGAAGGCTTTGTCATTTCCTACTTAAGTTAAGGCGCGACTTATTGAGACTTAATATAGAGGCGACGTCCATCAAAAGCAACCCGGACTGCAGCGGGAAAACTTCCCTTTTGTTTATAGAGAGGGAATACCGGAGGTTCATTTTTTCCCCCTTCCTTCAAGAAGTGGGTAGATTGTGTATGGAAAAAAAGCAAGTCAGGGGAGGAGATATGAGACTAATAACAGTGACGTAAACTGTATAGTTCTTCTGTAAATAAAGGCGTCGAGGAATTTTTCATTTGTGACTTCAGCAGAGTGAAGGGATTAAACTTCCCCGAAATGGATTGCAGACATACTGTATTTTCTATTGTTCTGACAGACGCAGACGTCTAAGACTAAGCGGTTCTACATACGAGATCTTTTTAATTTACTCTTCTCATTTCTAAGAAAAATACGGAATGCAGTCTCTCTCAATTTGCTTTTTGGCGCGGTGTTTAGAAATAAGTCATTTTCTTTAGCAGCTTATTTAAGTTTGTAGCTACAAGCTTGAAGGAAGTGAAGTAACTTTCAATTTTTAATGTATAATTTTAAAAAATCGTTTTTATTGAAACTGAAGAAAACCGAGAGAAAGAGAGGAAACAGGAAGGATTTCTTTTTATATATTTAATGTCAATATGACGGCTTGCGTAAATATGACATGATTACCTTTTGGTTTAGCTATGGTGTGAAATTTACCATCAAGTCTAGTTTTCATATGACCATGCATCCGCAGAATGATGTAACTTTTCTTTTTTTTTACTGAAGCTTATACTGCTGTGGGCAATGAAATGGCAGTAACTGCAGAAATGAGATTTCAAAATATTTGAAGAAACAAGTCTTTGATTCAATACTAACAATAAGGACAGGTTGAAATTATACGTTTTTTTCGCGCTTTTATTTTCAGCGGAAAACAAATAAGCAATCTTGTACAACAAAGCTAACGCACAATAGATGAAAAAAAAAGGAAACTTATTATTTGAATTATTATTTGAATTTTTTTTAACTTTTAATATCATATATATATATATATATATATATATATATATATATATATATATATATATATATATATATATATATATATATATATATATATATATATATATATTAATCTAGATAATGCTGCATATATATTTTTTAATCATGATTCATCTTCTGCTGCTAATGTTTCCACACAGAGTCAAATAACTGAGAAACAATGTCAGTGCAGTCTCTGTAATGAACAAATTTACAACAGTTGCTTTATAAACCATCATTTTTTTCTGAAAGTGCGGAAGTGATTGCCAGAAATAATGGAAAACAAAATGACCTTATAAGCGGTTATTTTCGGAATTTCTGCTTTATCTTGGTATTGTGTATGTGTACGCAGAACCAAATAACAGAGAAATAAACACAGTAATGTTTACATGAAATATACCGCCAGCTCAGTCATTCCAGCCAAGGACTGCAGTTTCGTGCTTACGACCACTCATCAGCCCGGCATAGGAAGTGACTGAGTCGGAGGTGGAAAACCTCTTAAGGAACCCAAGAGTACCAAAAAAAAAAAAAACTGGTGGAATAACTGAGCTCGCGGTGTATTTCATGCATTTCTTCCTTAGCCCTGGCTATAGGGCGGTAACTTACAGAAAATACAGTGAAGTTTGTCTCGCAATTGGGATATTGTATGAAACACATGTCCATCAGTCAACAAGGTATTTACAGGGGCTGAGGAGCTATGAGGTAGTAATTTAAATGTCAGATTTGTGGTATTTCTTGGAACAACTGCTTCATGGCATAAACGCGTTCCTCAACACATCGTCAAATAACATAAAGTGCAAGACTTCATTTCAAAAATATGTTAAACTAATCCTGTCATTATTCATCATCTTGATTCTAAGCATGTCATTTCAATATTTAAAACCTACTGATTCGTAAAAGATTTAATATAAATAATTGCTTAATTCAAGAAATTTAATTTGAAACAGATTATATCTTGAACAAGTATAAAGGATTTAGTTTACAGTTTCCATTGAAGTGGATATTATGCTCCATTACTTATATTTAGAAATTGAAGCGTAGAAAAAGAATATTTATTCATTTGTCTTTTATATCAGTTTATCACACTGATGCTGTGCTATCGTCTTAAAGCTGATGAAAGGCACAGCTTACTAAATTTACTTAATACGAAATGTCGAATAATGTTAATCAAAGCTCGATTTTCCTTAAATAAATAATTAAATAAAGTTATTACTTTTTTTCCCTTTCTTTTATGCGAAGCACACCCAAGTGGAGAAACGTCGAAGGAAAAAAAAATATTTTTAAACAACATTATTTCATTTTTTTTAAAGTCAAATGTACAAAGACTTTTCAGATACTTTACAAAACTTTTGACTTGGCGACAAACTGATACCTCTCTCAATGACAGGGACCTCATGTTATTATTGTAAACCTAAACCGACTAAACAGCGAACCCTGAATTTTGAGCAGACCACGGTGTTTAATCTGACTCGAAGCAAATATTGACACCGACACAAAAGCATGGCGGAAAGACTTTTTCAGCAAGGGGGTAAAAATTCAAAAGCTTTGCTGGAGAAAGGAAGTTTTTGTGACACAAGAAGTCATTGCCGGAAACTGTGGACATGTGCTTTTCATTTGAAAGAAGAGTACACACCATTGTGTTTTTGAACACGTTTAATCTTAAGTATGACGAATGCAAAACGACTCCAGAATCGATATTTTATTTTTCTAAACCTTTAAAGCATTCAGATTTTTTTTTCTGAAGTATTTTTTAGTTTAAATACAAAACTGCGCGTTCTATATTTATTCTTTGCGACGACAGTTAATGAGCATATAATTACTAAAATAAGGAGATTTTTCCCCCATACGTAATGTAAGTACATTTTTGAAACATAATTTGCAAAGTTAAATTTCAATCAAGCTGAAAAAATTCCTTTTTTAAAAAACTTAAGCTGAAAAAAAATACACGTTTTTAACATTTTTTAACTAAAAGAATTATTTCTTGAATACTTTTTTTGGAGGGGAGGAAGGGGGGGGGGTAGACTTGAAGGAAGAATGATAAGTTCTGATTTTACTTATGGAATTGGACCAATCAATTGCTGTAGTTTTTGCCCTGCTTTGGATATCAAAATTATGCATAACAGCAATTACAATTATTTCAAACATTTTTCCAGTTAAAATATTATCTGAATTTAGTTTGTGCTGGTAGACAATTGTTTAATCAACAGGAATTGCTTTAAATTCGTCTTAAATTTCGGTTTTTATTGATTCACTAGCCTGTGTGCCCGGCGTTGCACGGGCTACTTAAAAAATGAAAGAGCTGTTCAATTGATGTGTTTGTATTATTCTGACATCAGTTTCTAAAGCGCTAAGGAGTAAATAATTACGCGTAATGCAAGGTTTGCAAAACACCAGTAGAGCATATTTTTGGCAAAAACCTCTTTAATGTTAATCATATTTATCAATAATACAAGTTATGAGTATTTTCAATTAGCACAGAAGATGAAAATATATGCATTCTCAACTATAATATGTACTCACTTTAAACTGAATTAAATCTGATAGAATATATCTGAAATATTTATGTACAATTACAATCAGTTTTTTACATAAAATGACACACACTTTTTTGTTGATTACGTGAAACTAAAGCACCAAGACTTATTAAATACCAATAAGCATTAATTTAATATCAAGTCATCAGACTCCAATTAAGCTTTAGTTTAAATCCTTAAAAACAATCTTTTTTGTTCAACTCTGTTTCACTTAAAGAAATCCAAACAATCTTAATTTAACGTGTTCTTTTAACGATACAAACTGTATTGCAAAAATCGAAATAGGAAGGAAAAAAAGATTTATTACAATTCGAAAACTCACCCATGTGACGGTAAAAAGTCCAACAAAATAAACATAATTAGTCGCACATCCTAAATGTACCAAAATATGAGGCCGGTGAATGATAAACTTACACTACAATCAATAAACATTACTAAAGAAACATTTTTCATATGCTTAAAAGAGTTAAGAACGTTGAATGTGAAAAAATAAGAAAGGACAGACGATAAATGTCCGAATAGAGCAACCAATTTTAAACTAATTTAAAATTAAATTCTAGATGGAAACGTTGTTTTAAGATTTGGACAGCAGCCAAAGAAATCTTTTTAAAACAATTTTTAGAATTTTATTTGCTCACCCATATGCAAAATGGCAACAGGAAAGAAATAAAAATTCCTGAATAACGTTATGTTAATTAACGTTTTAATTAATATCTCCGCTAACTAAAGTCGTACAATTATGAGATTGGTCCTATTGTTTTCTTTGGAAAATTTAGAATTGATCGGTATCTCGTTTGACTCCCGATTCACAGTGGTTCTTGAGAAGATCGATCTTCAGACAGACAGACAGACAGACGGACGGACGCGAACAGATTTTAATATTATAGTAGATTAAGTCTTGAAGTCAAAAAGATTTGTCAGAACAGTTGAATTTTATTTCTGATTTGAGCAGTCTTGATAAACTCAAACAAGAAGCGTTTCTCATCTTTTAAGTACTTCTCTTAACTATCGTGTGCATTCTATTTCTATTCACTTCATAGTGTGTACGATAAAACTAGTATGTTTGAGGCCAAGAAATCTTAATAGTTATCAAACTCGTTTAAGACGTAACACTGACAAGGTTACTATAAAGTACATTGTGCAAACAGCACTGGTACAATAAATCTTTATAACAGTATTATATCAGTATAAATGGGTATTGTATTTCGATGTTATATCGGAGTGAATTTATTTGTTATTGATTATCTTCTTGTAAAGTAACCGTTCCTATTTTTTACTTATAGTATGTCCATACTCAACATTCTGCCCCATCTTGCCCGTGGATAGCGCTGTGAATCGCTTCTCTGCACGGACATATGAATCTAGGCCTGAAACCGCTTGCTATGGAAAATATTTTTCATGCACAATTTTTTTAAGCACGTCATGCACAAAAAGGGATTTTGTAAATTTGAATTTTTATTTGATCAAATCAAGAAGTTTTACTTTTTGCGTACTCTACAACAGAACAATATCATCATCTTACTACTACACAATACTACAGTCGAGCTCGCTTATAACGAACGTGAAAAAAATCATAAACATTATAACAATTGCGTTTTTTTTTTTTTTTTTTAATCTCTGTGCATTGCCAAAGAATTTGGTAAATTTGCTACTTCTTGTGTCATTGTTTTTGGGAATACAGACACACGCAAATATATACGTTTTAAATGTTACTCACAAATTAAAAAACGTGCTGTCATCGCTTGTTCTCAGGATTTAGGATTTATCACTAACTTTCGGTTGACTTCGAAGAAAAGTTTCTCAAAAAAGGATAAACTTAGCAGGGAGTCAACAGATTTTTTTTAATGTCAGAAATTTTGCTCTCGCTTTAAGCGTGGTTTGCTCGTTAAAAGCAAGTTGTGCTCCCATTGATTTAACATTGTACCAATCAAGCAACTTTGATTTCCTCGTTAAATCCGGGTTCTCGTTAAATCTGGGCTCGTTATAAATGAGTTCTACTGTACTACAAAACAGCATCATTGTCCCTCATGCTAAGAAAAACTCCCATAGCAGCTGTAATCTGAGCTATCTCGGCACGGAATTTTTTAAGCACGTCATGCACAAAAATGGATTTTGTTAATTTGATTTTTTATTGGACCAAATCAAGAAATTTTACCGATTGCATACTCTACAACTGAACAGTATTATCGTTTTACTGTTGAACAATACAACTACAAAACAGCATCATTGTCCCTCATCCTAATAAAAACTCCCATAGCAGCTGCAATCTGTGCCATCTCGGCACACAATTTTTTAAGCACGTCATGCACAAAAATGGATTTTGTTGATTGATTTTTTATTGGACCAAATCAAGAAGTTTTACCTATTGCATACTCTACAACTGAACAGTATTATCGTTTTACTGTTGAACAATACAACTACAAAATAGCATCATTGTCCCTCATGCTAAGAAAAACTCCCATAGCAGCTGCAATCTGTGCCATCTCGGCACACAATTTTTTAAGCACGTCATGCACAAAAATGGATTTTGTTGATTGATTTTTTATTGGACCAAATTAAGAAGTTTTACCTATTGCATACTCTACAACTGAACAGTATTATCGTTTTACTGTTGAACAATACAACTACAAAACAGCATCATTGTCCCTCATGCTAAGAAAAACTCTCATAGCAGCTGCAATCTGTGCCATCTCGTTTTCAACGTCAACGCCGAAGAAGCATGCCGAGGAGAGATTCCGCTTCAGGACTGTCGTTCCGTAATTGATGATATCAAGAGTCAAGGGTGAACATGCTGCGTCAAAGAAGCGACAGCACTGACAGGTAGAGGAGATGACAAATCCCTTAATCTCGGAATCGAAGGATGGTGCAATGAATAAGCTCAGTGTAAACAACGTTAGATAAAAATACGTCACATCTCATGTCTCGCTCTCTTTTTGGTGATTAAATTGGATGTGGTTCGTTTATCAACTAAAGATGCTTTTCGTTAAAGTCAATGCCCACGTCTGGTTTTATGTCCGCACAATACGCCCGTGGCGCTCTGAGAGAAAACATTGCTCAGAAAATGCGTTAATCTTCAAGATTTATGGATATTTTGATTGGTTTTTGTATGCACTTCAGTTTCTAGATCTCCTCATTCAAATGATTTACATTTTTATTAATAAACAAGCATTTATTATGCGATGAAGTTTCTACCTTATCAAACAACTGCTTTGATCAAAAGGATTACTCCCATTATATATACACTAAAATATCTGGAGGAACGTTACAGCAAAAAATGGTGATAATTAAAGGCTACGAAAGATGTATTACTTTTATATATTTCCCTACCTGCTTTGATTGATGGTATTCTCTGATTATATTTACATGAACAAATTTGATGGAACTTTGCACACACACACAAAAGGGGAAAGGGGGAATTTGCATTCTATGTAAGCTAGCTGTTATTTATTTTTATTTGCTGCTTTGCTCAATCCTATATGTTGCACCAAACTACAGTAAGATTACGCACCAGCCTTATTCAACAAGAAAATTTTGGTTCAGTATATCACTTAAGTAATTATATTATAAAGTAATAAACAAGGAGTTTATTTTACTTTTATCTTGAGCTAAGCTAAAATTATATTTCATGTGCATACTTAAATTAAGCTAAATACTTTTTGCATGTTTTTATAACACTTTTGTACAGCTAACTCCGTATGCCATTTTAATAATTCGTATTTTCATAACAAAATTTGCTATATGAAGGTTAGATTGATTTAAGAAGCTTACTGAATAAATGCTCAGCAACGTTTATTTACCAATCATCATTTCAAAACTACTGTTGAATATAAAGGATTCATTCACTTTAAAGACACATAAAACGTTAAAGTTAGATAATAGAAATGACACTATTCACGTCCTAAGAGTAAAATAGTTCAATGCATTCATGTATCAGACTCCTCTAAATTGGAATCTCAAACAGCTTTTTGAAAATTTACTGTACACATTGAAATATTTGATTCATTGCTGAGTAATAGTTTTATATTTAGTCGCTTCCCTGAAAAACTAGCAAGGTTAAAAAAAGAATTAATAAAAAATAAGAAGGCACTCAGTGTTCGTTAGAAACTGCGTAGAATCTGCGCTGGACAGTTTAAAAAACAAGCTAATGTGTGCATCATATGACTTCTTTTACTCCAATTTAATGTCATTTTCGCATTATTGGCAGTTTTAATGTGATTCAATAGTTTACTCTCTAAATATCACCAACAGTGGTCAAATTGAAACCAAATTTTAAAAAAAATAAAAAATAGAAAAAAAAATAAAAAAAAATAAAAAAACATCGCCAAATTTGTTGCCAAGTTGGCAACAAAACTTGGCGATCAAAATACTGGCGATATATCGCCAAGTGCCCGCCAAATTATAACACCAATTGAGCTTACATCGAAATTCACAATGATTTAGGAGCGAAAGATCCCCTTTGAAGCATCCGAATGCAACCAAAAGGGGAGGTGCACATCTAGACCCCACTAGGAGTCTACGTACCAAATTTCAACTTTCTAGGGCATTCCGTAAATCAGTTATGCGACCTACATACGCGCATACATACGTACATACAGACGTCACGAGAAAACTCGTTTTTTTTTTGTCTTCCTCGAGAACCGTCAAAATGGTTATTTTGCGTGTCTATACGTCCTTAGGCACTTATCCACGTGTGGTCGAGTCGAAAAAAAAAAAAAAAAAACCTCAACATTCGTTCGGGGGTGAGCAAAAAGTAAATTAAGGTCGACTTTTGAGTGTTTTTTTTTTTTTTTTTTTTTTTTTTTTTGCCAATACAATACTTCCTTTTTTGTAAAAGAAAAAAAAGTCGAGGAAAAATGAACTTCTTCTAAAAAATGCTAACTTTTATAAGAAAATGAGATGATGGAAAATGAACTATAGATAGTTTGGGTTACCCAGCGTTGTCAATTGAATCTATAAACTTGAAAAATGAGAAAAAAACCTAACTAGCAAGCAGTCAACTAGTTTCAGGTTACTATACTTTGGGAAAGATTAATCTGGTTGCTTTCTTAATGGTATATTCGGGCTCTTTAAAGCCTTTACAATGCTAACAAATTAGCGTTGTCCCAACTACTGTAGTTCTGTATGTAATAGGTGGTTGTTAAACCAATGGCCAACCAGTGGCCAAATTGAAACCATATTTAAAAAAAAAAAATCGCCAAATTTATCTCGACAAAACTTAGCTACCAAAAGACTGGCGATATATCGCAAAGTGTCCGCCAAATTATAATACCACTTGAGTATACATCGAAATTAACAATAATTCCCCCTTCCCAAAAGGGCAAAAAACACCTTTAGAAACACCCGAATGCAACCAAAAGAATAGGTGAACAATTAGACCCCACTAGGAGTCTACGTTCCAAATTTCAACTTTCGAGGACATACCGTTCTTGAGTTATGCGACATACATCCGCACATATGCATAAACATACGTACATACGGACGTCACGAGAAAAGTCGTTGTAATTAACTCGAGGAATATCAAAATTTATATTTCTGGTGTGTATACGTTCTTAGGCACTTATCCGCGTGTGGTCGGGTTGAAAAAAAAACTCAACATTCATTAGGGGGTGAGTAAAATGGAAATTAAGGCCGAATTTTGAGCAAAATTTTTCGCGCATACAATACTTCTTTTTTTGTGAAAGGAAGTAAAAACAGTACTTTGAGACATTCATATATTAGGATTGAATTATTCTTCTATGTTTTTTAGAGAAGCTCATTCATTCATAATATGAAAAGCCATGATTAAATATCTAGAGACTTCAGTTAAGTCCGTCAAAAAAAAAAATGAATTCCTTTATACAGTGAAATCTATGTATAACAATGCTGTCTGCATCAACAAACCTCTCAATAATGATATTACCTTGGTTCCGATCAAGTTTTCATCTGTCCAATGTTTTTTCAACCTCTTTTTAGTGATAATCATATTTCTGATGTCCCCGTCTATAACTATAATGCATGCCTTTTTTCAAAGGCATAAACAAGTGTATTTAATCATCACAGATTTTTTTGTGTTAGAAACTATGTCCCGGGCAGGAAATAACGAAATATAGAAGCAAAACTCTAAGCAAATTCGGGACAGTTGGGGAACACATAAACTTACTTGAATCTAATTGGTAAAGAATTAAAGCAAATTGATGGGAAAAAAATTTAGAATTTCTTTGTTAAACATAGTCATTTTTTTTCTTTATTTTTAAAGGTATAACAATAAAAGTTACCGAAATTTTGATTGTTTAAAAATGTTTCCAATACTGATAGTAATGAAAATGTCCTTGTCCAGTATGTATATAAAATTTCAATTTTTATTAAATACAAAAGCTAAAAATTGTTAAATGGTAAATGAAGCTCATGTTGAATTTATTATTATAAGTTTTTACATTGGTCAAATTTTAAATTACTTAGATCTAGTTCGGTTTTCTAAAAGAAACTTTAAATGCACTTGATGTGCATGGTTGGAGGGGGTAGGGGGGAATAATGACATGAATGTTTAAACTCTTTGTAACGTTAAGGGGGTCCAAGACACAAAAATCGTCACATTTACCCTTTTTTTATTATTTAAAAAACTTGTCCGTCTTTTTATGCTTGAAAGGACGTTTCAATCTTGTTTATGTCTTAGTTGGAACGAAAGACATAATTAGTTTTGTTGAATGCATTTAATTTTTAAACTTAAAACCCGTTTTTCTCCATGAAGATTTTCCCGATTTTTGCATTCAGACTCTTATAAGTCAAAAACTGATAAAGTAATGAAATTTGGAGCATATCTTTTTCAAACAGTTTGCTTTAATTTTTATTCGGTGAATTTGAAAAAAAAAAAAAAAAGAAAACATTACTGCAAAAAATATGATTTTTTTTTTGTAATAAAATATTTTCGAATTTTTCTTCAACTATTTTTTTATTTTTTATCAAATTAATATTTTTTAAATCACCGAATAAAAATTAAAGCTTATATATTCGTGCATAACTTCTTGAAAATTTTTTTTTAAATTGACCTTGAATATTTTGAGTTTTAGCGATTTTAAGCAACCCCATTTTTTAAAATGTGAATCAGTGCAAAAAATTTCAACAACAATTGATTAATAAACTTTGGTTTCAAAATTTGTCCCAGACCACTTTAACTTGTCTATAACAATAAATGTTTTAGTTTCCAACAGTACCGTTATAGACAGATTCTACTGTATTATGCTTTTCTCGGCACAAAAAAAAACTTTTCAAAAAAAAACAGCCTTAGCTACATATTTAACCACAGACCGAGCTATTGTAATACTCTGACAGCATAACACCCGACAGTTAAATTTATCCAATCGCTAAAGTTAATAGCTTCTCTGAAGAGATCTCTTAAGAGGAAACGCTGTGAAAGACTTTGTGGCAAAAGCTTCTAGAAGGGCCAGTGAGTGTCAGAGTCATGTAAGTGTACTTAAAAGCCGCCTCCTCATTCCTCACCTGTGGCTAAAGGGTGGGCGGAACCTTAATTAAATGTCACCGACAGCTGTGTCCGTTGACACTCTTTGCATGAATCTTAAACGGTCAGAGTTTAACCCCCTTTTGACATGTCTCCAAGTTTATGTGGTTACGCGGTTGTTGAAATAAGTTCGTGATTGAAAATGCTCTTTCAAGAAGAAAAAGTTAATATTTGTTGATTTTAACCCCTCGCTATATCGCACTGGTTCGGAGACAAAAAATAAGTGCTACGCACCCGAAAACGAGATGTAACGAGTATCGTTAAAAATAACATTTTAACCAGCATTTGTTTTGCTGATTTGTGCATACAGAAAAAAATTAGTTTATTCTTATATATGGACAAATTTCTTAATAAAACAACAAAATAAATTGTTTTACGAATTCCTGTGGGGGAAAAAAGAGTTCAAAATGTTTTAATTGTTTTTTTTTTCGGAAAATATGAATTTGAAAATTCAAAACTCTGAGTGTTGTGAAATCAGAAAGATTAAATACAGGCCTATTTTATCTATTGACTGAAAATGGGAGAAAAAAGGTTTCCTGAGTAATTCAACGACTACTATTTGAGTGAGTGGTCTCAACCAGGGGTTGAAACCCCTCACTCAGAAATAACACCACTCAGAGATAAAATAGAAAGAGTGAAGATCTTCATTCGTGAAACAAGGATCCCAAGTCACGTGATGGGGTTTAAAGCAAAGCATTGGAAGTAATCAGGTTTCTTTCATTAGTTTCTCACAAAACATGTCTACCAATGTTGTTGAGTCACGTAACTTGACATCTTTGCCTCCGCTATTGCTAAGCCAATAATTGAACGTACTCCCTCCATTTACTATATATTGGTCTAAAGTCTCAACTTTTCAGCATAGTTTTATTACCTTTATTTTTTACCAGTGAAAGATATAAGGTGCGAGCGATATTACAGAATGAGCTATGTAAAAAGGTCCGATATAACAGGGATAACTGTAATTCCTCATCAGATTCTTGTAAAGCTGTACCATGTTGCAAATCCCCAATTGAGCTTATCATTTTTGTATCTAAATCAGTTTAATGAGGATAATTTTCAGTAATAAAATACCTTCAGTGAATAAGTTAGGACTTCAAACTCAAACTGGACGTTTTCAGTTCAAACATATTTGATGAGCTGTTTACCTACTAACGTTAGGCTAAAATCTTTAAGAGAACAGAAAAAAATATACAAACATGTATCTGAATTACAAACATTTAATTCGAGGCTTCAAGTAACAATTCAGAGAGAGAAAGAGCGCTTATATACATAAGGGCTTGGCATTCAACTAAGGAAATAAGATCGAGCAATCAACATTTAAAGAAGTAAAACAAAGGATTTTCTCACACTGCTTATTGCTTGCTCAGGGCAAGAGTTGGACGGAAAACAAGATAAGTTAAAGCAGAAGCAAACAGCTATACAATAAGTGAAAACATTGAATGCAGGAAGCATTTCAAAAATTCTTAGAAATATGAAAACAAATCAATACAAATACTGAAAACAAACAAGAGATTCACTGGTAAAGACAAACAGCTATAAACAAGAACGACAAAGAGAAGAAAACTGCCAAATTTATAGCGAAGAAATGAATCAATCATGCAAACTCAAAGTAAAATTGGGTGACAGTTGGATTAACAATAAAGTAATAAAAACTAAAACACCACTGAATAAATAAATGAATAAAAAAACATCATACAAATAAAGTAAGACAAAACAACGTTAGAAGAAGCACAAATTTGTGCTTCTTCTAACGTTGTTTTGTCTTACTTTACTGTTCTGCGCAAAGGTATTTATTTATCTTATCATACAAATGTATTAACAATTAAGGAGAAAAAAATTAAAGTAAACGAGGTGAACAGGAATAAAATACAAAAATAGACTCAAAACTTTTGATGAGTACGGAGTTATTTTGAGACAATTAATGAAGTAAGAAATAACAACGTCAAAAAGCACAAATTGCAGACTTCTGCAGACACGTGTTTCTGCGTTACATGGAACCCCTTTTTTAATGCAAAAAAAAGAGCTTATGGATGAAAGACATTCGACAAAAGTCAGTCTTTTGTAACCAATGAAATACTTTACACAACCTCGGATAGTAAAATCATTAGTTACCATCATGCACGATGTTGTAGCATTCAACGAGAAAGTGAAAGGAGTAAGAGCATGATTTGTGTACTTTGCGGTACTATATCCCATTAAGTTGCGTTTATTATAGAATTTCTAACCAACAGTACTTTTGGACCTACACTGTTGTAACCGACAGCAAAAATTAAAAAAGAGAAAATGAATTACGGTCTTTGTGTGGAACTACAATATGTAAAATTCAGTTAATTTGTCACAATGATAGTTAAAATTATGATAGTTTTTATCCGTTAACCGACGATGATGAATCAAAGAATATGTAATTGAATTAGAATGAATGTGAGCTGAGTTCTTAGTTTGTTTTCTTTCTCACTCTATTCCCTTTTAATATGCTGCTTTATATTAAAATTAAGGAGTCTGACAACAATTTAATAATAAGAACTCTTTGCAAAAGCACGCAAAAATGAGATCAAGTTTTAATTAGCACTTTTCTCCTTTATTCTCTTTCACAATATCTTCAAGCAAATCTTAAGTCCTCCATTTTGGTTCATTGAAAAAAAAAAGGTTTAGCATTGTTTTGCCTCTCAATTTTTTTAACATTTCCTCATTTTTATGATATTTCATGTCTTTAGTATCGGATATTGCTCTGACAAGTTAATTAAATACCTTGAAAGAAGAGTGCTTCAAATTTTTAGACACCTTTCTTTTTAATAACTCTCAGTGTAAAAAGGTTAACTGTTTAGTATAACAATCGTGTTAAGGACACATTGACTGTTATTTCGTCACTCTATTCTTTCCTAAATAAATGAGAACGTTGTTTGCAGAAAAAAAATAAATTTTTTTAATTATAAAAAATAAATTATTAAATATCATTTTCATACTTGATGTTTGGTCATTTCTTTCAATATATATCATCAGAACATGAATTTTGTTATTTTTGCTTGTTCGAACCAGATTAAAAAAAGAAAGTATTAAATAAAGGACAATTTAAAAAATAAAACAATGGTACACTTTTTCTACTCCAAAACTTACGGAAAAGGAAATGTATTAATGAATGTCCTCTAATTCAAATATGAAGAAAAAAGGAGCATTGAATTTTGTAGAAACATTTTTACGTTCGTGATAATAAAAGAAATTTGTTAAAATAAGGATTGGCCACGTCAGTTTTTCGTGTAATTTTTGTTATCATTTTATTGACGGTTACGTTGAATGTGTCGTTTGTATTTCAAACGAAAATCATCTTACAACAAACAAAAGTTTTTGTTGCATCAAACCAGAATTAAAAAAAAAAAATATTAGACTAAAGAACATAAAAAAAAAAAAAAAAACAGTGTTACACACTTTTTTCTACTCTAAAAGTTATGGTAAAAGAAATGTATTAATGAATGTCCTCTAACTCAAAATATTGAGAAAAAAAATGGAGTATTACATTTCATAAAAACATTTTAAAAAAAGTTCTTGATTATAAATGAAAGTTGTGAAGTTAAGGATTGCAACGTCAGTTTTTAGTGTAATTTTTGTTATCATTTCAATTATCGTCACGATAAATATTTCGTTTCCTTTTTGAACAAAACTCATTTTAAAACAAACGAAAATAACATTCACAAATCAAATACCTTCAAATCATGAAAAGGTGCGCAGATTATGTACTTTATTGACCAAATTTAATAGGGTTTGATTTTTCTCTTTTTTTTCCAACACAGAGGTTAAAAGAAAAGAACGAACAAAATAATTACACATTTATAGAATGAATTGCCAAAATAACGGGTATACATACTATCGTGTTGCACCCCTGTCACCGTTCAGATTGCCTTAACACAACGTAGTCATGGGCTTAGTAATGTCTGCAGTTAGACTGCAGCTAATTTACTACAAAAATCTTTCAAAGCAATTTAAAAAGTCTATAGTAGAAAAATTATCTCTATAATAGAAAAATTTAAGGGAGAGTGTATCTCCTTTCCAGAGGAGGTAATGCCTCTTGATGAACTAGTAGGAAAAAATCGCAAAAATGTTCAATAACCTATAAGTCTGGAAATTTAGGTGACCAGACGAAATGTTTAAAAAAAAAGAACATTATTCCTGCAGCCTGTATGTTTCTGACGTTCAAGGTGACGCATTATTCTTCTGGAAATATCCATTAGGGTGGAGTGAAAAAAACAAATTTTTGAATTTCAATACGCCTGGGGTGTCAAAAGTTGCCTTTCAAGATCAATATGGTTCCCTAAAGATATTAGCCTTCTAGGATAATATCTTTAGGTTCCAAAATCGCCCCCAAAAAGTCCAAAAATGCAAAAAATCGATCTTTTTTGAACTTTTTTTACGAAATTTAAAATATATAATTTTGAAAATGCTTAGAAGTTCAAATTGTAACTCTATGTAAGGTTAAAATCACCTAAAAGTTTTAGGTCGATAGAGTAATTTCTTCTTATCTTCTAAAAACCACAAATTAAACCAAAAATCGACTTTTTTCTTCCATATACACGACCTTGTGAAACAAAATAAGTCGAATGCACACAATATAAGTATTTTTAACAAAGAATCTAACCTTGCTTATGAGTTTAAAAAAAATATTTTATTGTTCAGGTAATTTATTACATTACATTTAACAGCTTTTGCTACACATCATTTTTGTAGTTTTTGTGTACCATAATGGTACAATCACATTAACAAGCACCCAACAGGAACAAATAATTTTCTTTACCAGTTAGTTTTTTGATTATAAAAACCTTTGTTATTGAATTTCCCATTATGCGAGTCCGAATTAACTCGACTCAATTTGCGAACAGAGCCGCCTTATTTTTATGATGCACTGAAAAAAAAAAAGAATTTCCGAATTTCGAAACGTAGAAGTGATTCTCTTCGCAAACGAAAAAGAACAAAAAACATTGTGTTACAACTCCTATCAAATTTCATTAATACAAGAACCCGGTTCAAGTAACACAGGATATATAAAAGTTCGGCTGAGAGAAAATGAAATTATACAGTATAAAAGCCATTTGACAACTTACAGCTTGGTTGTTATTGGTTAATTGGTTGCGACGGTACCAACACCAATACTGGTGTGACAGGAGGAGTCATTTGCCGCGTATTGTTAAAACTAAACAAACAAATACAGAGATCGATTTCGTCTGCGGTATGCAAATGAACGTTCATTGATTGAGACATTTAACGCAAAATTAGAACGGAACAACGAAGAAGCTCCCCAAATATTTTTAATAACTAACAGAAAAGATATGAAAACCTGCAAAAATCTGCCGCTGGTGAAGTTAAAAAATATATTCTTGTGAGAATGCCCCTTCTACTTAGACTGGAACAAACCTTAGCTCCCATCAACTATACTTCGTATGAAATTTTCCAAGATGTTGCATCTGGAGATTGCTCAAGCAATCGTGATACTAATAAACTTCGTCCTGTAGTACATTCCAGGTAGATAATGATTGCCGCCGTCTATTAAAGTTTTACATTTCAGAGAATCAGAGTGAAAATGTGGTCGTGCTGTGTATACAGTGTATATTGCTCTTTGAGCAATCTCTAGATGAAACATCTGGGGAAATTTCATACTAATATATTTCTTATACGGGCTAAGATCTGTTCCAGTCAAAGTTGAAGGGACGTTCTCTAAGAATATATTTTTTAACTTCACTAGTGGTAAATTTTCGCTGGTATTGATATCTTTTCTGATGATTACTAAATGTTAAATTAGTAATCATCAGAACTAAAGGTTAAATGAGTTGTGGGTCCTTTCGGTATTTACGATCGTCTACGATCGTCCTTACGTATATCGTTTCCGTTCAGATGTTACATCAAATGTCTCAAAGTAAGTTCACTTGCATACAGCAAGCACAATCAACCACTGAATGGGTTAGTTCTATTTTAACTTAAAACGTCGAATCACACCTCCTGTCACACCGGTAATAGAGTTGGTACCGTCACAACGATAATAACGATAAGTTGGCAAGCGGCTGCTAAATGCTCATTATTTGTTTAGAAATTAATAAAGTTATACTCTATAACTTCAGCTTCTCTGCACGGAATTGTTATTTGTCCTGTGTTTTTTAAGCCGAGTTCTTGTATCAGAGTATAATAATATTTAACATTAGTTGTAAAATGCTTTTTGCTCTTTTTCATTTGCAAAGAAAATCACATGTACGTTTCGAAATTCGGAAATTAATTTTTTTTCAGTCTACCCAAAAAATAAGACGGCTCACTTCGCAAGTTGAGTTGAGTTAATTCGGATTCGCATAATGGAAAATTCAGTAACAAAGGTTTTTATAATCAAAAAACTAACTGGGAAACAAAATTATTTGTTCTTTTTGGGTGCTTGTTAATGGAATTGTACCACTAAGGTATAGAAAAACTGCAAAAATGATGCGTAGCAAAAGCTTTTAAATGTAATGTAATAAATTATCTGAATAATATAAATAAATCTTTTAACTCTTAAACAAGTTTAGATTCTGTGTTAAAAATGCTTATATTGTGTGCACTTGACTTATTTTTGTTTTACAAGATCGTGCGAAAATGGAAGAAAACAGTCAATTTTTGGTTTATTTTGTGATTTTTAGAAAATAAGAAGAAACTACTCTATCATTCTAAAACTTTCAGGAGATATTAACCTTACATAGAATTAAAATTTGCACCTCTAAGCATTTTCAAAACTATATATTTTAAATTTCGTAAAAAAAGTTCAAAAAAGGTCGATTTTGGAATTTAAAGATATTTTCTTAGGAGGCTAATATTTTAAGGGTACCCTATAGATGCTAAAAGGTAATTTTTGAGACCCCAGGCGTTTTGAAATTCAAAAATTTATTTCTTTCACTCCACCTTTTATCTATGCTCATCGAATGCAAAATAGACATGAATAGGTGTAAGTGGTCGGATGAGGATGTCTATGTATTTATTACATTATCCTATATTAAATTAGTATCTAGGCGGTCAGAGTCAAATAACACTTGCCTCACTGGTTCTCGGTATCGTTGAAATGGTTTGGTCAATTTGGTTGGAAATCTTAAAAAATTCCCGATTGAGGAGAAAAGTTTTCGAATTCGAATTGGGCACTTTTAATTCTGACAAGTTTTATTTTTTGATGGGACTAATCCCTTCCATTGACGACGATAGATGATTCGATATGTGGGAACTATCGTATATTTAACACCTGTCCTCTACTGTCTATACAGACAAATCATTTGTTACACAGAAAAAAATTATCTTAGGCACGTATATATATAATTAATTTAGAAGATTTTAAACTCTGAAGAGAAATTCTAAACACCTTGTACACATCCTTCCGCTAAAAATTCTTCTCTATTAATATTTTACACCAAATGACTCAATCCCGTGAATGCAAACCATGCAGGAGACAACCACCTTCCCGGCTATTAGAAATCCTTCCCTCTCTGATTCCAAGATTCCGGGACAGCGAAGTAGAACAAACCATAGAGCATCGCCATTCCCTCGCGTAATAAACACGCTCCCCCGAAACTTTGAGTGGCAGTCGGGGGGCTAAGACAATTGTTGTCGGACTAATTTCTGAAAGGGGACGAACAGAGGAAGTCATGAATATTCATGTCCCGCTAAGTGAATAAAGGAAGAGGCTCCCTCGTGTCTCGGCAGATGTCTTAATCGACGATGGGGTCACGAAGCATCGAATGTCACCAACATCCCTCGTATGACAGTCATGAAGATAAGTCCAGGCACTTCCTCGACTTTCTTCCGCTGAATAATTGACTTTGATTTATTTTTAAAATTTTCACTCACACAACGGGGTGTAAGAGAGTGGAGGTAAGACGCAAACATTTTATTTGGAAGATATTTTATTTGGAAGCCACTAAGCAATAGCTATTGATTTAACAACGAATGGAAAAATGATAGTTGACAATTATTGATGTTCAATGTTTCTAGTGCCTCATAGAAATTATTCTGTTCAAAAAGCATTTCAATTAGTTCATTAACAGCCTGATATTTAGAACACTGAACTTGAGATTAGAGGATTCAATGCCAAAAAGCATAAAGACTCATCGATTTCAAGCGGAACATATTCTTGGTAACTTTGTGGATTTAAGGTCCTGTAGAGGGTCGCCAATGATTTGAAGATAGATACAACGTGATGGGAAGTTTGTCTTCCCTTTTTAGCCTTTTAAGAGGTGGAGATGACTTTCCAATTATTGCTGTTCTTGTTAGTTTCCCCTCTACAACCACTGTCAGTATTATTGCACTGGCACTGAAAGAATGATTGACGAAAAGGTAAAGTGCATTCAAATTTGTGAATAAGTAAATAAGCATTTCGATTTCAATCAATAGAATCAACGTTCTACATGTTCAAGAGAGTATTTTGTGTAAAAAGATTTTAGATTCAAATGACTAAACTTTTTATGTTGTGCAATCCGTGTTGTGTTGGTTGCCAAATGTGAGCTATTATGACTGGCAAAGACTCAGTTATCCACGATCTGGATTTTAACAATAGTCTGTTTTAATGTACGTAATTTTGCCATAAAAACAATAAAAACTGTCTCCAAAATAGATCAAACTTTGTGGTTTATTCTGGTGGAAGCAAAATCTTGTTTGAAAATCTGTCCGACTTGAGATCTAAAGACTTTCGTTTTTTCAATTGCAGTAATTGGCGTCTGTGGCATTTAATAATGTACTTCGATCAAAGTCAAACTCCAATACCAGTTACTTGTAAAATAGAAATAAAATTAAGCCCTCCAAGATTCATGGCATAATATCAACAACATGTTTTATCGTAAAAAAATTGTTTGCGTAGCGTATAAATTACAATCGAAGTGAACTGAGTCACTGCGTCTTCTATACATGCTCATTTAAATTGCATATAATTTTTTATTAGGGTAAGTGGTGTTGGAGAAGTATTTTTTGTTTTTACCGTTTAAATGCACTGGATATCCTAAATGATATTTTTTGGATAGTTATAAATGAGCCCACGATCAGTTAGAAATGCTTAAAGATTAAAGGTGCTTAATTAAAAATTGAAACTAAAATGCGAATCAACATCAATATTATTCTTGACCATATTGATATCTACATGAAATACACCGCCAGCTCAGTCAATTCCAGCCGATGACTGCAGTTTTGTGCTTATTATCACTCATCAGCCCGGCATAGGAGTGACTGAGCTGGAGGTGGGAAACCTCTTAAGGAAGCATAGAGTGCCAAACAAACGAGTAACAGACGAGTAACCGAAACAATGGTTCGGTTCAATTCGAATATTGAAGGCAAGGCAGGTATATTCAGTAAATTACCGCCCTATAGCCAGGGTTTAAGAAGAAATACACGAAATACATTGCCAGCTCAGTTAATTCCAGCCGAGGACTGCAATTTCGTGTTTATTAGCATGCGGGCTGACGACTGCTAAGAAGCACGAAACTGCAGTCCTCGGCTGGAATTTACTGAGCTGGCGGTGTATTTCAAGTATTTCTGCCTTAACCCTGGCTATAGGGTGGTAACTTATTGAACATATTAATATCTACCATCAAAATAACTAGTCGTCTCTAGCAATTTGCATTTAAAAACAATGCTTTTGTCATTTTTGGCAATAATGTGCTCAAAATTTCTAATTTCTTATGTTAGGAAAGAATAAAATGCAAAAACTTTGACATTTTTATTTTTGTGGAAGAAAAGAAATTTATTCAGTTTTAGATTTGATATTTGATTGCATTACCATCAGCAATGTTAGTTCTAATCAACGAATTTTGTTTGAAAACTAATTTTTAGATATGCGTCTTCACTACATCTTGCATTTATCTGTTTCCCCATTTTGCGATCAAGAATGGAATAAAGTCTGGTACACAAATTGTAAAACTCATGCCTTTGGTTTCTAATGCTCTTTATTGGGTGTATTCTCTTTTTGAAAAAGTAGAACTCTTTAAAAAATTGAACGCACTTTTAATCTGAAGTAGGAAATGTTACTCAAGTTTGAGTCTTATATTATCAATTAAGACACGTAATTTTCAGAAATAATGTCACAAAACGCTGAAGTAAAAATAAAGAAATAAAAATGTAGTTATCTTAATAATGAATGCAGAAATATAAAGCATAAAAAATATAATAATACAATAAAAATCTTATTTAGAGATCAAACGTGGCAGCTAACACGAGGCTCTTTAGTAAATGATCCAAGTTTTTAGTTTTGATATTCTATTTCGATACTCTACAACAGGAAGAGCTGCTGCAACGAAACTAATAATTTGAACTTGTTTTTAACTTGACGTTTTTTATCTTAATAAAACCTTTTTCTGATAGTTGTACCTTAATGTTTTTTTTTCAACTGCTTTTGTGCTATAATGAAATTTAAGTAAATGGAAAAATTTTTAGTAAATAGACTTCATCCGATTTAATAGTTAATGACCAGGAAAGGGAAAAAAATCACTTTTCGGAATACTTTCGCTTCCATCATGTAAGCTACGATTTACTTTCGACTCTGCGTCGCCATTTTTAATGATGGTTTTGCCGATGATGGCGCTGCGTTCAATTTCTTTGCTTCCTTTCCGCAATCTATATGATTTCTTTTTTCCACTTTAGATCTTTCTCTCTTGTAAATCTTCTGTTCTGACTCTAAAAGCTTCCTGTTTATTGAAGCTTGAAAGGAACAGAAAAATATGCTAGAAAAAATCAAAGCTATTGAAAAGCCTGTATGCGAAATAGCGTACAAAACTTTGGACTTTTGTTTGCTTTTAATCTAATTGATTGAACTAGGTATAAAAGTCTGTTTTTTTTTCCAATGTTTCGCAGAATAACTCCGAGAAAAAATACAACAATATTGAAATTAATAAAACTTTTTATTTGCTTCGGATGAAATAAACTTTTTCAAAGTTAAACTTTTCTAAACATACAGGAAAATTCATACATGAATGAGAACGAACTGCATTTTGAGCACTCTGTGAAGTCATAACGCATATAGTCAAAGTAAAAGAAATTGTTTCTTTGGAGAAGCCAAAAAAAGATTAATAAACATTATTGAAAAAGTTTTTGAAACAAAATTGCTTTTTATGCATGTAAAGAAATCTCTCGATATTCTTTGTAAGCATCAGGGATATTTCTCTTGAAAACTAAAACTAAACTTTAAGAAAATACAGTGAAATCCCGTTATAACGAATTTCGTACAGGAATTCGTGCAATATATTGGAAATTAAATCAGGGCTGAAAATATGTTTCGTTGAAAAGGAAATTACGTTGTATGGGTATTCGTAGAAATGAAATTTCACTGTATATCCTTTTTTCTTGATTTCAAAAACCACGATAAAGTCAAAAAGTCAAAAATGTAGCTTTTTTTGTGCCTGAAAGTGCAAGCCAGCCCTGTGTACTAGGCCGGATCATGTTTTTAGGGGGTCTCAAAACTTCATGGTGATAAAACGTTGTCCCTGGTGCCCCACATGTACTACAAAAATATTTATCCAAACTAAAAAAAATATATATAGGTGTTCAGTTGGAGTTTCAAAAAATTCCTTTTTTTCGATTTATTTAATAAAAAAAAAAAAAAAAAAACTACATAGCTGAGGGTGGCCCAAAGCGGATAGGTCGGCCAAAGCGAGTGCACTGTCGTATGCCCCCCCCCCATGGTGTGTAAGCGGCAATGCATACGTATGTCGTGTTTACATGAACACTCCTAAGTTTTAATCAGTCCCAGCGAAGCAGCAGTGAAGCGGCATGGTGCAACCAGGCTTAAAATACAAAAATAATACATGTCTGAAAAAAAAAAAAAAAAAATTGGTAACTTGTGATTAGTTCGAAGACCAGCTTATTTTTTTGATTGTCAATAATATTACAATATTCCGACACCATCAACCTACACACTACAATAGTCATTTCGTTTGTTTATTTTTTAAATTTAAGGTTATAATTATTGAAATATAAAACGTGCCTTCGGGCAAAGCGGGTACAGGATTTAATCATATATTTATTTATAACTAGCGGTATCTGCACGGCTTTGCCCGTAGCATAAAATTAAAAAGTCATTTGGTTTGCCTGTATATTTACAAATAATGGATGATGAATTTCTCGCCAATTTCCTATATTCATCGCTCTTGTTATGGTAATTTGCTCGCAAACGTTATGATAATTTACTCGATCACGTTAGGATAATTTGTTCGATAAAATTTCTTAAAATTAGAATATAAAAAAAAAATTAAATTTTCGAAAAATTGAAGTTCAAGAATTTTGAATTTCATGAACCCTGCTGGGAAATAAAACCGACATTGTTGCGATAAAACTAAAAAAATTAACTACATTTTTCGAGCGTTCTCCGAAAACCTAACCGCTTTGGGCCGGCCTCCCCTAATCATTTAAATAAAATAGAAAGTTCAAAATTTAGTAGCGAACACATTTTCAAATTAACATTTGCAAATGAATAATAAGAAAAAAATGTATTTAAAATGAAAAAAAAAAGTAAAAAATGGAAAATCCATATTTTGAGCACCATGTGGGAGACTTTAATAGAGCAAGAGTGCAAAAATTAATATTTAACGCTAATTATTGACTGTAATGTTTATGTTTTTCAGCTTTATAACTTTTTAAAATTTACCTAACATTCTCAAAAACATATGTAGAAAAAAAAAAGAAAGAAAAAAGAAAGAAAGAAAGGAAAAAAAAAAGAAAAACATGCAAATGATCATGTTCTGCCAATGTGCTCATGTGAAACACATTGCAATGTTAAGAGAACACAACATTTTCTTAGTTGTCTGAAAATACGAAACTTATTTTATCCTTTTATGATTTGATACATACATTAATATATAATTTAATAATAGAGCATAATTTAATTTATAAATTTGCATATATTTCTTGCAAACTGCTCTTTCTTGAAAACAAAAGAGGCTTCTCTTTTTTAAATTGAAACATGCTAATTTTTCGAGATTGGAAATAAAATGCCATTATCGTGTAAAAAAACATGAATACTACATCCCTACTTCTGATTTTATAATGGGTAACATTTTCTTTATTCGCAATATAGCGAAGCATAAGATTACAGATTCCGATGGTTATAACTGGTACAAATCATCGAAGCATTAAGAAAACAATTTAAATAAATTTAAAATGAAAAGCTTTCTTGATACAGAAAACAAAATAAAAATAAAATATAATTTTAAACAGATTTTTCCCCCGTATAATCACAGATAATGTTAAAGAGAAAGGTAAAGACACTGATCACTGTTTCGAAAATTTTTACAAAATTTCCAAAACGATATTTTTACTATGTTAAAAATAATATATTGTTAACTCTAAACTCTTGGTTTTATCAAGATTTAATACAAATTTACAATACTCAGAGGATTTAAATGTATTTAAGAAATCTAGTTAGAAACCGGAAATACAAAAATGAAAGCTAATAACCAAAAACGAACTTTATTAAATACAATTTAGTTTACCACTATAATGTAAAAATGTATTGAATATAAGTTAAAAAAAAGCTACTAACACCTTCTAAAAGAGACTTCTGCATCATTTAAAAAAAATTTAAGCATTAAATTCTTGAGTTTCTCAAAATTTAATGTATCATTTTATGCGTATCTCTAACAAATATTTGACACAATGCAATCTTATTAAAAAAACTTTGCCGAAATAAAATTTCCCAGTATTTTTTCTGCAATGAGTTACGGTTTGTCAGCTCCACACATACCGTAAAAAAGGAACTGATTGAAAACAAATAAAAATAAGCGTTGATACAAAAAAAAAAAATCTTTTTATTGTAACACTGCATCATTAGAGAAGGGGACCCTGCCGTATATAAAACTCGGAGCATTTAAGTTTCTATAAGAACTGAAGCTCAAAATCGCAAAAACTAAGCTAAAAGCGCAAATCACTAGGGTTCAGAGACGCTCATAAAAGGCGGAGAAAAGGGAGGTGGATTCGTTCTTTCCTTTTATTTTTGCTCCTTCCATTTGCTATTTCCTTTTATTCCGTCATAATCCTAGCGGGCGACCACTTCATGCCTCATAAACCACACAAAAACAGACAGAATGCTACGTATCTGGACGCTACAGATAAACTTTGTGGACTCTTGTGCGTAGAGGGAAGGCCGACCAAGAAAAAGTTTTAATCTGGAAAGATCGTCCAAATTACTCAGGGGCTGGATGCACAAGTCAAGGTTTATGACAGTTTTTCACAAACTTCCGAGAAAGTAAAGATTTAATGGATGGCTTTTTGGCATAAAGGCCTTCATCGCGTTTTAAATAAATAACAAAAACCGCTAACACGATTTTATTTCAAGGTATAAAACTTCTTAATACTGGAGTAGAGCGTCATTTTTCAAGATGTTATTTTGTAATCTGATAAAACACGTAATAACACACTCTTAAAATGAGCTTGACATCACAAAATATAAAGCTGAAAAATTTCAATCCAGAGATCCAATAATGTGTTAGTCTAAATTATACAGTTATAGTTATCAGTTATGGTATATAGTTTATATTTACAGCTACTGTACTTAATATACATAGTTTATAATTATAGTTATTAGTTACAGTAGTATAACGGTACAGAGATAAACTTTATGGACTCTTGAGAATAGTGGGAAGGCCGACCTAGAAAAGGTTTTAATCTAGAAAGATCGTCGAAATTACTCAGAGGCTGGATGCACAAGTCAATGTTTATGACAATTTTTAAACTTCCGAAAAAGTAAGGATTTAATTGATGACTTTTTGGCACAAAGGCATTCATCGCGTTTTAAATAAATAACAAAAACCGCTAACACGATTTTATTTCAAGGTATAAAATTTCTTAATACTGGAGTAGAGCGTCATTTTTCAAGATGTTAATTTGCAATTTGATAAAACACGTACCGTTTCCTTAAAATGAGCCTTCTGTTTGACTTTAAAAAATATGCAACTGATAAATTCAGAGACTAAAATATGTTTTAGTTTAAAGTATACAATTATAGTTTTCAGTTGTGACACACAGTTTTTTGTTAGTAAGATCGTCCGAATTACACAGGGGCTGGATGCACAAATCAAAGTGTATGACAGTTTTTCACAAACCTCCGAGAAAGTAAAGATTTAATGGATGGCTTTTTGGCACAGAGGTCTTCATCGCGTTTTAAATAAATAACAAAAACCGCTAACACGATTTTATTTCAAGATATAAAACTTCTTAATACTGGAGTATAGCGGCATTTTCCAAGATATTATTTTGTAATCTAATAATAACCGCGCTATTTTCTTAAAATGAGCGTTCTGTTTGACTTAGAAAATGTATAGCTGACAAATTCAGAGATTAAAATAAGCTTCAGTTTAAAGTATACAGTTATAGTTATTAGTTATGGCGTATAGTTTGTTGATAGTTTCGACCTTTTGAATATATTTTAAAATTATAGTTATTTAATATCGTAGTACGACATTTATAGTTATATTTTTTAGCTTGTACAATAGATGACAAAAAGGCAAAAAAAAAAAAAAAAAAAAAAAAAAAAAAAAAAAGGAAAAATTGTAGATTTTGCGTTGTACTTTCCCACGGCAATGTGTGCTCTAATATCAATAAGATAATCCTCATATACATAATAGCCAAAGATCAAGTAACACTCCTGACGTCATCAACAATGTCAACAATGAAACTCCCGCAACGGCATGATAATTTGATAAAATATGTTGATAATGTTTGTAATGCAAAAAAATGCTTTATTATGACTAGGCTAAACTGGATCTGGTATCTAAACTGGTAAGACTACCATTTTAGGAGAATGAAGAAACGTAAACGTGATCAACAAGGAATGCTATCTACTGGAGTTTAGGGTTGATCCACTGGAGTTACGGTTAAATTTCAACTATCAAAGTATCACCAAACAGGCAATTGCTTCATGGAAATGTTAAAGCAATTTTTAATTGCGATTTTTTATTTTTAAGATTTTCCAGTAGATTGACAGACGATTTTTTAGTTTTAAATAAAACGCATTTTAAGATAAATAGCAATCATCTACAATTGTCCCACATATGCATATTTTTGTAGTTAAAGATTTTATCGGTAGTATAAATATATTTTTTTACGTTTACTGTTGAAACGTAAAAAGTTTATCATCTTACTAACTTCTTCGAAAACATTATTGCTTTAAAAAGCACAAAGGAGCTTAAAAAAACGAAAAAAAAAAAAAAAAAAAACCTTAGTGATGATTCATTCATGCTACGAAACTTTCTGATCAAATGAATGGGATTGAAAGAGAACATTGTAAACTTTACCAGAAGATGCGCGTCTTTCTTCAAGAATGACTAAGTCCTTTAGAAAAAGCAAGATTACAAAAGAAGTCGGAACCTTTGGTGAAGAAGCGAAAAAGACAACTGTTGCTTTCGAATGCATACTGTATGATATCAGATTAAACTTGGGAATTTTAGAAGAGACAAACTTACTTTTATAAATGTATTTACTAGATACTTTTAAATTTTTATATTTAATGTTATTAAATGTATATAATACCGTTTTTTTAAGCAAAAAAAAGTAGCGATGTGTGTATGTGGCTGTTTATGTATTGAAAATAGTTGAAACACGGTCCCAAACTTTATGTTTACAAACCGAGTGTATTTTTACGGTTAGTGTTGCTAGAAAATCTCGAAACTATGTATTACATAACAAGAAGGGTTGCAAGAAACATATTGTTACAAATTTTGTAAATAGTAATTATTTTTATGATTAATTTGTTGTCATCTGGCTAAATATGGCGTTAATTCCATTATTTTTCATCTAAAATTATCTTACTCACGTAAACTGTAAATAGTTTCTTGTAATGTACATACAACCCCCTAACATTCGATGGAAGTATTCGGTACCCCCATTTCTGAATGATAAGATTTGTGAATGAAATAAAAAGAAAATGTGAGAAATTGGTCGAACGTAGTAGGATTTTCTGTATATTTCTTTTCTGGTATAAAACGCCGGGCGTCTTGTGAATGAGAGAGAGTTAGTTTTGCTTTCTAACTGTGGAGTCTCGTTTTCAGCCGTTCCGCTAAAACTGTGTATTAGCTTTTGCGCTGTGTTTTTTCGTATTTTTGATGTACATACGTGTGTAACCGTTTAGTTTACGGGGTTGATTGATATTTGCTTAATTGTTATGGTTAATTTAGCAATTGTTAACGATATTTCTTGTACATAGTTGTAAATACATAAATCTCCTGTGTTTTTCTTAAGAACTGTGTCGTCATTTAATGAATTAAGCAGATTATTTTATTTCCTTATAGATAACGTTTATAACTTATCATATTTACAGACAATTTTAGAAAGCAATCAAACCTATCTCTTCGCATGAGCCTGCGCATTAAAAGTGCTCCTTTTAAAGAAATTAATAATTTAAAACCCACTAAAAAACGTATTTCGCATCCAAAAAAAAAAAAAAACGCATGAACAATATACTTAGAATTTATTAGAAATTCAGAAAAATTAAAATGTGTAAAATCAATACAGCTCAGTAAGATAAATAAATACCTTTGTGCTGATAAGTAGACCAAGAAATAAACAACCTCAGAAAAGCACAAATTCACAGATTATTCCAGTAATCTGCGAATTTGTGCTTTTCTGACGTTGTTTATTTCTTTCTCTACAGCTTAATAATTCATCGTTTGACAATCGTGCACTATTTTTGAGCGAACTAAAATTTTGTAAACGATATTTTCAACATAATTTATTGACTGCTGGGGAACCAAACAAAGTCTTTCAGTCAGAAAAAAATATATCTGCTTCCCATCATAAGTCGTATTAGATTGTTGTATGGTTCATCGATACACGTCGGATAGACTTAACGCGCGAACAGACAGGAGCACAGACCACAAGGAAGATAAGATGACGGAGCCGGGGCTGGATGTTCTCAGCAATTACTCAGCACCTCCTAATCCTCTAAGATTAAGCAAGAAGGGGTAGATATTCAATTGCACACTACACGCTCGATAAACCAATTATTATTTTCCTCCCCGAATGCCGAGGCCCGCGGGGGATATCGTGAGATGTTTGTTGATCAAACACTTGCCTCCATGTTCGAAATCTGGTACGATCGTAACGATTTTCAGCTTAATCGTGAAAAGTTTTCTGCTTAGATAAATCATTTCAGTAAACGTTTAGTTTGTTTTTAGTTTCTGCGAAAACTACGCCACGGTGTCACGAATGTTTGCTGTTCAGCCCACCTGCTTCCTAGCATAAACTTCTAGTTAATCAGAAAGATTTTTTAGAATGGTTTTTATTTCTTTCTGCATCGCTAGTTTTCATCTGATTTAAACAAACAAGATGAATGGGAAGATAGACATTTCTCAAACAATCTACACATGTTTTTTTTTTTTGGATGAAATATCATCTTTTGGATATGTTGTTGCTGGTGTGATGTGCTAGCTAGGCTGGCAATTTGGGGGTGCGATGTTTCAGTTTTCCAACTATACCGAAATTTGGTGAGAAGTCCGACTTCTACAGTACGCTCATGCCATAAGGACTCATTTATAGGGTAGACAACCATTCACAGCAGAACAACTTATTCACACAAAGAAAGAAAAGAGACAGGAGAGAAAATGGACGTCCATGCCCGAGCCGGGAGTCTAACCCGGACCTTCCTGTCGCAGTCAGATATCTCTGACCACTAGACAAGGCAGGTGGCATCCTTTGGACATCTAATAAATAATAGCCCTGTTATTCACTTAAATTCACTGTGTTTCTACTCACAAGCTTTTAAATCAGGAGTTTCCATGTGTTTTTTTTTTTTCATTATTACTATTATTTTTAAGGATGGTTTTTTATGGATAGGAGATCCTTTGGATCTGTAAGAAGGAATTGTCCTGTTTTCCACTTTAATTCATTTTCCCCATCATCAAGATTTCTGATCAGGGATTCCCACGGTGCCCTGAGGTGCTTTAAGTATAGGCGATGTATGCCGCGAAGCTTTTAAAATGTGAAATATATGTAGTTAATTAAACAAAAAAGTGTAACGGTTACTTATTAAAATATCTCACACACAAACGCCCAAAATGCCGTTCCTCTATGTTACGGAGCTTACGAAGGTTTTTTATTAAACACATAAGTGATAACCCTGTTTATTTATAATTTCCGTTTTTTTTTTGGCAAAATCAAGCAACTATGCAAACATGGCGTTTATCCATCTATCTCTATATACGTATAAGTAGTTCTATTTCGATAAAGTAAAATCAATATGTTCATATATATATATATATATATATATATATATATATATATATATATGGACACATAAATATACATATATAGTTGAGATAAATAATTGGGGTGCCTTGAGAAAATTAATTATTTCAACGGTTGCAAAAGTTTTGGAACCCCTGTTTTAAATGATTTTTGGAAAAAAATATACTTCTTTAGTCGCTTCAAGACCTTATAATTATTAAAGTCTGTTTAGCTTTATATTGCGTTTTACGCAAAAATCAGTAGCTCAATTGAAAAAGATAAGTTGATATTCATTCGGATTGAAACCCTTTTTTGAAAATATTTTTACCTTGCAATTCCTCAAAAATAATCCCAATTGCTTACGGCTGTTTTTTTAATCTAAAATCGACTATCATTCTGATTTTTTTTCCATTCACGTTTTTTTTTCAAACTTATTTACCAAATCTTTTATTTATTTATATCAAATAAAAATACCATGATAAGCACACAAATTTGTTTTTAACTTGAATTTTTTTCTGTTAATAAAACCATGTTGCTCGTAATACAGTTTAAAAGGTTCAGGAGTAAAAATAACAACGTAACTCAGCATTAAATTTAAAATATGATCTTTATTTCTTTACTTCATTTTTTTTAAATTTATTTTTTGACTTGTTTTTTTATTTGCTTTTCCCAATTAATGCTTTGAAAAAAAATAATAAAAAAGTACTGATATAAAGGGTTGTTCTAACAGGTTTTTTTTTCCAAAAAAAAAAAAAAAAATCTAGCCGATTATTGTAGGCTTTTTTAGTTTTTGTTCTCCAACTGAAGCAGCTCTAATTAAATAGCTTTAAGAATATTTTTTTACTGAAATGTGAAATGCTTTCCTTTTGAAAGACATAATAAATTAACATGCTCGTTCACGCAGACGTTCACGCAATTCCTTCCAAAATATTCAACCTTCAGCCAGTGTCCTAAATGTAGCTATAATTCTCTTTCTCTCTCTCTCTTTTCTTTTTAGATTTTCTTAATTTATTTTTTTTTTTTTTTTTAGATCCTTTAACATAAACACATTTAAGTCCCGTCAAATGTAATTTCGTAAATCATTTTAATATTTTGTAAGATTTCACTTTGCTACAAAACAAAGTTTAATTGATAGCTGCTTTAAGATAATACAAAAACATACATTTTTGAAACTTATAGCTCATACACTATTAACCACGCTACGGTATTTTTATTTCCAAGATAATGTAGCCTAATAACATAGTCATAGTTTTAAAAATCTAAATTTTTGCGCAGTCCCCTAAGTAACTTTTAATAACAAAGCAATTCATTGTCAAAAATAGAACATTAGTTAATTGGACGGGCACCATCTTTATCTTACTGTAAAGTTGGCTTCACAATGAATCCTTAAACGGAGCATCTTGGAGGAACAAGCAGCGTGAAAGATGAAGAAAATTCAGCGCAGTCCTTTCATGGTTCAAAGAACTGCACCATCTGGGTTGCAGCAGTAAAATAAGTAATCCAGTGCGGCATATTAAATTATAAATCATTATTAACCGTCAGCTGCTTGGTTCTTTATGGAAAATTTTACGATTAAAAAACATATTGAGACATTTCTTCTTTTTAAGTGAAGGCTGTTTCGACGTACGCATTTTGGGTTTTAAACTTGGAAAATAGATAATTAAGTTATTTAAGTGTCAGTATGAAATCGCATAAGTAATATTTTCATTTATTTTGCGTTAAGTTTCTATAGTTAATTTGAAGGTGAAAAAAGTTAACGTTTCTGAAAATAAAATGTTGCCTATTTTCATTTTCTTTTGGATTTTTAAACTACTTCCAGTAACAGTCGCTGGAAAAAAAACATCATCTTTACGTAAATTGAGTCTGAATTGAAAAAGGAGCTTTCCGAGTTGAACATTTAACTGAGAAACATATATTTGCTCAAAATATACAACACATCTACTAGTTTAGTCATACTCTATTATCTCAATATATATCTAGTAAGAAGTAAAATTAAAAAAAAAAAAAACAATTTCTATAAACCAATTGTACATATTTGAATAACTCATGTTTCCTTTTTTAAAATTGAAATTTACTTTTTAATATTTTAAAGAAAATTCAGTACGTACAATCAAGTTGTGCCTATTGTTTTGAGAGCATGTCAAAATTAAATATATTTCTACTAAAGACAGACAACCCAACTAAAGTATCTAAGTTATTATTAATCAATGGGAAGCTCTGTTTTGGTATTTATATATGCTGAATGTTAAAATTAGTAATAAAATAAAAAAGTAAAGTATTAAAAATATTTTAAAGTTTTTAAATATATATATATATATATATATATATATATATATATATATATATATATATATATATATATATATATATATATATATATATATATATATATATATATATATATATATATATATATAGGGAAAAGAAGTATTCTTGGCAGCAAAAGTACGTACCTATTATTTTATTGTTTCGCCTTCAAAATCTGCTGTCAAACCTCGTACTAAAACAAATAAAAATTACTCGGTTTACGTAAAAAAACATGTTCTTTTATAAAAGTCAAAATATTTTACTTGAATTTGTACAATTCGTACGTTAATGTTTATTGTACGTTATTTAAACAAGGTATTCGTTAAAAATTATAAAAGGAAATAACAAGTTGTTGAAATAGCTTAAAAAACTTTAGTGTGTTCTTTTATAAACCTAAATGATTTGGGTTTGATTTTTTCACTAAAGTGATTGCTGCAAAAAATCTTTTGCTTTGAACTGAGTTCTTTATTTACCTTCATAGAGATAGTATCAAGAAAGATATTTCCAATTACAAATACTTTTAGATTTCATTTAAAGTCTCAGTAAAACATTTAAATATTATAAATTCGTACCTTTACGCTAATTCACCTGATTCAATCCTACAGCTATACTATTGTTGTACAACCATGTCTGACGATTTATGAATGCGGCTGTTTTTATTTTAGATTTGATGCAAGCTATCAAAAATATTCACTAGTGTTAACTTGTGAAAAACTGAACAACACCCACAAGCACTAATTACTAACTTATCACTTATCTTTCCAAGAAGAATAATAGGTTACTGTATACTTAATTATTTCAAGAACGTAATCAGTGTTCAAACCTCTCTCTGTTACCAAAGAATCTCCAACGCCTCAATAATCTTATTTTAGAATGACGGAAGCTATGACTTTCATATCGACAACCATAACTGAATCTAAATACTAGAAACGAACTAATTGCTCTCCAGAAATTTTTAGAAAAATGAATTCTTCGTAAAAATGAATCCCTCTCATGCTTATTAAGTTTCCTCCCAAGATTCAGACTTATGATCTTTTATCGATAAGTAAATTATTCTGTTTGAACAGTAATTGCCTAGCATATGGGAGCTTAATTAGATTTTTCTTGATGTATAAGCAATTTGCAAAAGCAGCAAAGGGGGAAGAAGAGGAATTCATTAGAAATTCAAAATAAATTAGACGGAAAAATGAAGAAAAATATTATTTTTCCTTCTCTTAGTCCGTATAAACTTGTTTAAAATTAAATTCATAAATCGTAGAAAGAGCATCTACCGAGAATATTTTTACGCTTGCAAGCTACGATGCACTAAGTTTCAGTTGCTTATTTCTATGCCTCATTAAACTTGAAAATGAAAATATTTAGAAGGAGCATATTTCGATCAAAAAGAAACAAGAAAAGTTTCTTGAATTTTGCCTCAATTTTTCTTTGAAGAGAATTAGGTGCAGCGTGAGAGTAATTTTGTTAAGTAAATATTCCTCAGAAAGGTAATGCAAAGTAGTGTACTAAAAAGAAAAAGAAGATCAAAGTTGCTTAGAAATAATGAACATGTTCCTTGCATTAAGTTTAGAGAATAACAAATAAAATTATGAATACATTTTATTTACTAGTATTGCTTCAGACTATATATTACGAAGAAAAAAGTTTGGCTCTTGAAAATTGTTGTAAACAGGTTGAAGCAAACAATCTGGTTTGAGTCTTGTGATACATACCAAAAAATATCATTGTCAGTAAAAAAAGCTCAGAAGTTTGTCCAAAACTGAACGAACTTGTTTTCACAGATGAGAGTTTCAGTTGCTCATTTCTATGCCTCATTAAACTTGAAAATAAGAATATTTAGAAAGAGAATATTTAGATTTAAAAAAAAAAAAAAAACAAGAAAAGTTTCTTGAATTTTGCCTTAATTTTTCTTTGCAGAGAAATAGGTGCAGCGTCATAGTAATTTTGTTAAGTAGATATTCCTCAGAAAGATAAAGCAAAGTAGAGTACTGAAATGAAAAAAAAGGATCAAAGTTGCTTGGAAATAATGAACATGTTCCTTGCATTAAGTTTGGAGAATAACATATAAAATTATGAATAAACTTTATTTATTCGTATTGTTTCATACTATGTATTTTGAAGAAAATAGTTTAGATAGATCATGTGATATTTATGAAAGAGCATTATAGTCAGTAAAAAAGAAAATAATGGAAAAGTTCGGAAGTGTATCCAAATCTAAACGAGCCTACTTTCTCCGATGTGAACACAGATTTTTTAACAGCAGTCATGTCTCGCTCTCGATTGAACAAGTCTCCCATATACTTTCCCTCCAGAGTATCTTTTCAAAAGTAAAACACTTTTTAAAAAAGAGTAGAAGAAAATATAGAACTACAAGCAAGTTTAATGTAGTAGTATGTTTAAAAGAATTATGACGCTAAGGTTTTGAAATCAAAATGAAAAAAACATTTACGTGAAAATCAACCATAACTTAATATAGTAGTACCAGTATTTTATGCTCAAAGTAAGTCAGGAAAACTGTACCAATGTATGCAGATCATACTAACGTAGAGATCAAAGATTGGTTTTATAAACTGAGAGAGGGAACTAATAAATAAAAACAGCAATAAAATTTTTGATTTGTGTAAATATGACCCAGTTTAGTGCCATTAGCAAGTTTTCCAGTTCTGATAAGGTCTTAATGGAGTAGGCAATTTTCCAAGAAAAATTATTCTAATAAACGGGATATTCCATCATTCGGTATAAAAATAACACTTATCAACGGTGTCGTACACTGAAATTTTATTATATTAAGCGGGATATTCTTTTATCCGACACACCAATAAGCGGGCTCGACTGTATTATAATAATTACATTACATTTGAAATTTTTCATTGAGCTACAAAGTATATTATCAATTTTTTGATCTTCAATAATATATTAACTTTGATCTCCTTCTCTACGACTACTTAAAATGTAGTTTTAAAGGATACTTTTATTTTGTCGTTTTAAGCTATTCATGATAACGTTAAAAATATTCCTTCTATTTTTATATTAAAAACCAACAACAAAAATAAAAGGTTTTCATCGATTCCGCTTCAAACCTCAGATTTCCTTTAATATGTATAAGGTAATAAAAACCGTCATGATTGAATCGGGATATCAATCAATAACTTCCCAGGCATGACTTCAATAGAGTGCGTCATACTTTCTCCTTCCCATACCTGGGATAAGATTCCAATATGGAGATAAGAACTTTATTGAGTTATGCTCATCAATTTCCATTGGGTTAGGGTTCCAGGAGAGGATGAAGGATTGTTTTGTCTACCAGAGCCTTCCTCTTCAAACTAGGCCCTAGTTCTTTATAATTAAAGTGCCTTCGGGATTTCATATTCATGAAAAGTTTGAATATGAGCCGATATTCAGGCTAAAGTTTGAGTTTTAGCGATCCTTTGAAGTAGTCAAGTTTTAATTGCTTATTTGTAAATAAATTCGAGTTTTGGTAATAACTAGAAGAGTTAAAGTTTCAAAGTTAAATAAACACCTTTGTGCTTGAAAAGTAAAATGACACATAACAACGTTTAATGGGGCAAAATTACAGATTTCTGCATGCACATGTTTCCGGATTACAAAAAAAAAAAAAAAAACTCTTTTTCAATGCAGAATAAAGGAGCATATGGGTGAAAAGACAAAGTGGATCCTTGTAACCCCGAAGCACTTGCATGCAGTTATCTGCGATTTTGTTTCATTTCACGCTGTTATTTCTTATTTTAATTTGAATGTTACTTTAACTTATGCATGCCTCAAAATTTAGTTACCATTTGGAAAAACTAATGTTTTACTTTAATCGGTGAGCAATTATTGGCAATAAGGCTCGATTTTTGCTAATCAGTTGGAAAACTAATAATATTTTTAATGCTTACTTGTGCCTGACAAGTTGAGAATTTTTGTTAATTATTTAGTTAATTAAAAGTTCTATTTTAATTTGTGCTTATGTAAGAATTTAATAAATACTTTTGCGCTTGAAAATGAACTGAAAATAAAACAAGGTAATACATGTATTTATAAAATAGCCACAAATTTGCAGAAAACTACATAGGGTTTGATGAATACATGTATGCTTGAAAATTAGAAAAATTGAAACAACGTAAAAGATGCACACATTGGTAGGAAACCATAAGTTTCCTGTAATTGTGTACCTTTTTTTCAGTTTTTATTTTACCAGTACACGCCTGCTAAAAATAAAATTAGTGTTATCACTGATGCAGTGATTATATTATTTTAATTTAACCCAAAAATATACTTTAACTAAACTTAAAAAAAAATTACACTTTTTTTTTTAATTTTACTAATGCGCGCCTTTTTACAATAAAATTAGAGTTGTCACTGATTCAGTGATCATAAAAAAAACAACCTTTTACAGTTTTTTTAATTTTACTAATGCGCACCAGCTCACATAAAATTAGAGTTATCACTGATTTAGTAGTCATAACATATTAATTTTACACAGAAAAAATTAAACTAAAAGTAAAAAATAATAGCATTATCAAACACTCAGATTCAATCATACTTTTTATTTCAAAAAAAAAATTTTTTTCTTCAATTCCACAATATTTTAGAAACGTTATGTTTTAAATGTATAAGATTTACCTTTTACAAACACTTGTTGATATTAAAAAGAAAAAAAAAAAGCTTTTTTCAAATATTCCACTTTTTGGAAATTTCTGAAAGAAAGCTGAAATATATTTCAAAATATCCTCAATAATTTGTATCTAAGATTCACACTGACTAAGTTTAAAAGGTATTTCATTTAAAAAAAATCTTGTTTGAAAAAAACTTGAAAAAGAAAAAAAAACTAATTAGGTGTTGCAAGCAAGTCTTGTGAAACTAAGAATAAATTAAATTTCGAAGTTCATTCTTTTTTTAAATTAACGCTTGTGAGGTTGTGAGGTTTTAATTAAGTAGAATTGACGAAAGAAACGCTGCAAAAGTAAGTTGAAAGATTTTTTACTAGGACTTATTTCTCATTTTAATTACAATTGCCTCACATCAATAAATGTGGTTATTTTTCTCACAATTATTTACTTTTTTGAAAATCATGATTTTCAAATAAGAATTTGAAAAATAATGTATTATTTTTATGGTTTAAATGTATACTTAATTTGTAAATAAATAATGCATGAAGCATAACTAATAAAATAAGACTAACAATTAGTTAAAAGCAGCGATTGAAGAGCAGTCTATAAACATGAACTTTAAAATTAGATGCTTTCGATGAATTTATAGCATATGTATGACTTAGATTAATTTCCTATTACGGTAAAAATCAAGTTTCGGGACACAACAACTAAAAACGTTTTCCTTTTTTTTAAAAGTACTTCATGTTAGGCTATTTTTTTTCTGTCTTTTTTTATCGTTATTCTCTTTATTTTCTAATACGTTTTGACTGTATTTTTATACTTACGGAATAATCTTGTCGTACGTTCAAGAGTTTTTGTTGAGCTAACTGATTGTTTATCATAGAATATATACTCACATGATTATATTATAAGTAAAAGTTTAGCTCCATGAAATTTGAATTCGTACTTGCAGTTAAAATTTCTTAACTAATTTCATATACAATTACAAAAGTTTCGTCGTTTGAAACTGAGTTTTTGTTAATTACTAGTTTCTTATGTAAGGCTTTTGCTGTGCTTGTTTTGAAAAGAAATATTCTTAATTTAAATGTTCTCAAATATTCTGTTTTTATCATGAATCACACTGAACTGATGCAGGCAAGTGTTGAAAATTTGCGAACCACCCCTGACAATTTGTTGCTTGTCCAAGAATTATTGAAATTTGGTTAATCAGATCGCCAATATATCTTCAAAAATTTAAGATATTGAAATGTAATTTGATTATGAGTTGAAAGACTTACTTGGGTTATAAATTCTAATAGTTACAAATTGCTATATTTTGCGCATGCGCAGTGAACATTTGATTGAGTTAAACGTTTATATCTTAACAAATTTTCAATTTTTAAATTTAGGTTTTAGTATTGTATTTCTTATATATGCTTTGAAATATTTTGAAATTTTGGTAAGGAGTGAAGGAACACTCCTGCGTGTTATAAGCCTAAATTTGAAATTTGAAAGGAACGCTTGTAACATCGTGAAAATAAGTGACATTTTCACGAAAATATAAAAATTAATTATGCATAGTAATTAAATTTACTTCTGAAATTCATAGCTTATTCCCAGCTATTAATGAAGAATGATCAAAAACAGTTTTTTTTTCTCTCGATTTGTTGCTGGTCCCCTAAATGTATGGGTGATTTACTTTTTATTGAAAAATGACAGCCGAAGCATACTTTTTATGTGATAAAGTTACTCTCTCTTTCTTTAACTGGGAATGCATAATGTGAATTTTTGAAAATGTCTCAATACTTTTGGTGACATAGTGTATATAACGACGAAAATTTCGACGCCTTATCTTAAGCCCTATACGTGTTGACACCCTGTATTTCAAGAGCAGTGATTACATGTTGCTATTTATGCACAAGAAAAAGCAGGCAATGCCATATTTACAGAAAAAAATAAGACTTGTGATAAGTTTTTGCTTCGAGAGATGAAATAAAACTAAACAACTTTTCTGTAAAAAATCTATACCAATTGCACCAGGAATTTCATTCGCGAATGATATTTAATCTTCAATGATCTTAAACATGCCGCAAATTCACGCCTCATGGAAGTTGAACATTTTATTGGTCATTTTTTATTGTAATGAAACAGCGCTGTGAATTGATTCATCTTAGATTGTATGTGCAGCAGTAACGGGTGAAGTGCCTTATGTAATACAATACATTTTTTAATAATATATGCGTTAATAATATACGTTTAATAGTTTGGTATTTCATAGTTCTTCTCATTTTGATTTGTTTTCCTTTAAGAAGTTTTTCAATTTTTTACATTGCGAAATTATTTTTATCTTAATTAACCTAAAGTATTGGTTATTTTCACGCAACTGTTATGTAAAAAAAAGTTTTTTTTTATTTGCCAGCCCTGAGGCATATTTTATCCAATGTTTCAAAAATTTTAATTACATACTGTAATCCTCTCTGGTACCGGAACACTCTTATTTAGAGTAGGAAAATATACCAATTACTGTAACTACAATCTGCCATCAGGGAAATATAAAATTGACTGTGTAATTATATAAACGCTTCTTAAGCTTTTTAATAATTCACTAAAGCTTTTTTTAAATATCAACACACGTCAATATTTGAATAAGTGATTGAACTCGTAAAAAACAAATTTTATTTAAATTAAAAAACTTTAATAATTGATGATAAAACTATTGCAAAACGTTTATTGGATTTACATCATAAATTCAATAAATTATTATTAGTAGTTATGATATCGAATTTTTATCTTCCGAGTAAATTACCTGTTACTAGTGACAACATTTATTTTCGTGACCTATGATTACTTTTCGTTTAAAATCATTACCATAACTACAAATCATTTTTCCTTCTTCTAATTTTGTTACTAAATCAAGCATTTCAGTTTACATATCGCTCTAAATTACACTGCAATTCACTAAATCAGACAATGAGAGGAAAAGTTATTTTGTTGTATCTGTTTTTAAAACATTAAAAATTAATTTTAACCTCATTCTACTTCGTGAGAAAGTGAGGAAAGTCTAGAATTAACCATTCACAGATAAATATTAATCAAAAATTAAAGAGCAGTATTGTTTTCTGAAATATCGTTGACTAAACGTTTCAAATACTTAAAATCGTGTTCTTTAGACTCGCACCAATCTGTTCTCAACGGTTCATATATCTCTTCATTTCTAGTCACGATTCATTACATCTGCGACAAAATTATAATAATTTAGCGAAAATAAAGCGAAATTAAACTTCGTCCGAGTTTAAGTATGCATAAAACGGGAAGAAACTAAAACGGCGTAAAATACATTCAATACTTGTATACATCATCAATCAAAACTTAATAAACCTTTGATGAGAAATTTCATAACACGCACAATCAATCAAAAAATTTTAGTTAGATTACCAGAACATAATTTAAACATTTCTGAGGGAAAAGTGCAGCATAATTCATTCAACTACGTCATTTCCCTTAAGGTTATGTTTCATTATATTAATTACTGCAATGCTTTACGGTAAATATTTGATATTAAGTATTCAAAAGTTATGGGGATTTTAATTAACTTTATAATGCCCGACGTCGCTAGTGATGAATAATTTGTGCATAGAATTTCATATCAAACGTCGCCTGTTTATTCAAGTAAAGATACTAAAATTAATAAGGTTTCGTTTCAGTTATGTTTGATTAAGTTTAATTTGTCTTTGTTTTAATAGCCATTGAATTATTGTCATTGATACCGATCGAGGAAGAGGGAGGACTTATGAAGTTAAAGTTTAAAAAGACAACCAGACTTTGGTGTCTATTATTCTCTAGATTGAAGTTTAATTATTTTGTTTAAATAAGTGATCTTCGCGTGTAGTGAGACATCGTTCAGCAAAACGTGCTGGAAATGCAAAAAACAGCACTAAAATGCTCATATTTGCAAACATCTTTTAGATGACATAATTTTAACCTTGTTTAATTCTGTACCTCAGAGGCAGAAGGACTTAAGTCACATTATGGAAATTTTACAGGAGATAGGAAATACTATTTTCTGGAGCATGAAAAAGAATGGGACGCGTGCTCTTTTAACCCTGGTAAAAAATTGAATAGAATTTTAAAAAAAAAGAACTACATTCACATGGCTCGATGTAGAAAAGGCTTCTACTAACAATGCACTAATAATGGAAAATTGCAATTTTCTGACTTAAGTCCTTCTGGTTCTGAGGTACTTTTTTTTTTTTTTTTTGCATTTCAGCAGAAATGGCTTTGGTTATTTCTTGAAACGTTATTATATTATTGTTATTTTTGTCATTTTATCCTGAGTTTAAAGTGTCTTTTCAAAAACTAGTAATTGAGTGAACATCTAAAGTAATTTGTTTACAGATTCTGGAGTTTTTCTTTCTTTGTTCCGAATTTTAAAACTTCGAACAAGAGGTCATCTTTTAGAAACTTAAGACATTTTCTTGACAATTTCTTTACAGATTTTAACTTAAATCGGTGATTTACAGACTTCATCTTCATAAAGAAGGTACAAATGTACATTTAGATGTTTTAGGTGTTACACATAAATATTTTACAAGTGCCGAGCATCAAATAAGAGTTTAAGCTTAGCACTTGGAGAATGTTGTCCCAAATTATTGCATCAAACACAGAAAACGAGAGAAGAAAAAAAAAAAAAACGATTCAAAAATCAGAACGAGAGTTTGACGGCATGCCGCTTAAAAAACGTGAGTCACAGAAACATCAACAAATGGCTTAATTCTATGCCAAGAGGCGGTTAGCATATCCATACATTGATAAATTATTTGAACAATATGTTTTAAATTTAACAATATGCTACGGACGGATAAGAGAAAATGTCTTGGACTACACTGAGCACCTACTACTTTTAGCAGTTTGGTAATTTCATTTTATTACTGACATTTTTTTTTCTTTCCTGTGTTTGTCAGTTAAAACTGAATATCACTTTCCTGCCACTGAAAATTGAATAGGATCCTAAATTTTGGTGTAAATACACTTTGTTTTTTTCTCTTTGACAAAACCACTTTTTTAACATCTTGTATATCAAAATATTATATGTACAAGGAATTAATTTACATGAAAGAGTTGGAAGATAGGCTCATGCACTTCCTTATTTTTTAAAAATACTTTTCTTTTCAATTCCTCAGAATTTAGGCTGACTTTTCTTTACTAATAATACAGCTGAAAGTCTAGAGCTCAATCCGGATATCTGTCTGGATGTCTGTGACGCGCCTAGACCGTTCGGCCGATTTTCATAAAATTTGGCACAAATTAAGTTTGTAGCATGGGAGTGTGCACCTCGAAGCGATTTTTCGAAAATTCAATTTTGTTCTTCTATTCCAATTTTAAGAACATTTTACCGAGCAAATTATCATAACCTGGACGAGCACATTACCATAACTTGAAACATAGGCAAGCAGATGAACTTAACAAAATGGTGAGAAATTCATCATCCATTATTTGTAAACATACAGGCTAACAAAATGACCTTTCAATTTTCTACTACGGGCAAAGCCGTGAGGGTACCGATAGTGTGGAATAAAGCTTTGAAACATAAACATAGGACCCTTAAGCATGTATTGCAAGAACTTAAGTCCAGATTGTACGTTATATATTTTCAGTAACTCAATAAGAGGTTTAAAATTAATTTACCTAACGACGTGCACTAAGTGTATGTGTACTTTAAATGCCCATTTTATAACTATATATTGAAGATGATGCTAGTTTAAGATTGAGGATGGGCAAAATTCTGATGACATGCCTCAAGTGACATCCTTCTTCGCGAGTAGTAATCCATGGAAACGATTGAAGCAGACTTCTGGGTGAGGAGAACAAGGATTGGGATATCAAGAGGGGAAGGTCAGGGAGACGAACAAATGTAGAGGAGACACTGAAAGAGGAGTGGAAATCGCGAGGCGTGGAGAAGGACGATACTTGAGGGAGTTGCAGGGTGGGGAGTGGGGTGAACTTTTTTGTGATTCTCTGAGCAGATATTTCGAGTGCCTTAGCGTTGAAAAACATTTCCATTTATTGATGCACTTTGAAATGTCACTTCGTTGTGATAAGTTATAATCAGAAAATCGTAAAGTATTATGTTCTATATTTTTAAATCTTTATTTTGTTATATAAATAAATAAATAAATAAATAAATAAATATATATATATATATATATATATATATATATATATATATATATATATATATATATATATATATATATATATATATATATATATACACACACATATAAAACAAGAGATACAATTTAAGACAATTTTAAAATAGAAATACAAAGAAATTTAAAAAATCAACGACATTAAAAAACTGAAAGAATAAATACAAAAGTGTACCGTAATGCCAGCGCAAAGCTGCTAGAAACAAAACAGTAAAACAGTACAAACATATTCACACAAACAGTCAAAATACAAATGAAAAAGCAAATGAAAAAAGCGAGAACATCAAAATGGAAAATGAAAAAGGTGAACCCAGGACCAACACTTTCTCAAAGGGGGATTGGTCCTAAAGCTCACAAGACCCTTTCTGTCTAGCAAGAGGGAAGGCTCCAAAAGCTTGCTACCCTCCCCGAAAGCCTTAGAAGAGAAAGGAATCAGAGAACATACCTTAAGATAAAAGAGCAGAAGAAAGTTCCGGAGTGCATCCAAACGGAATGAGCACATTGAAATTAAAATTGACCTGCACGTGCCAGGCAAAGATGCAGTTAGGACACGGCAGCAGCGGGACATGGAATTGAAAACCGTGGAGTTGAAAAAACCTGGAGTATAGTAAAGCCGAGGCGAGAAAAAACAAAAATTGGATCGGAAATTACATCAGAAATATTCAGGATAGCTCCTGGCAGACCTTCATAGCTTAGGTGGCCTTATTGCAATAATACAATTGCGCTATACTTCACTCTGCTAGGCAATTCCTTACTTTTCTAATGTAGCTTAAATAAAAAGATTGAGGGACTTTATTATGGTCTAAAGTGCTTTTCATTAAATTAAGATTTTTAGAAACAAAATCATTTCTGTTGCAGATAGTTTTAATTCTGTTAATTTCATTAATCAAGGTATTACGAAAAACTTTAATAGAAATATTTGATTCCCATGAAATCAAACGATTAACATGGAATTGAAAGGACATTGTTTATCAAAAAGATCAATATGCACAGAATTATCCGAAAGAGAAATGTTAAGATCCAGGAAATCAGATTGATTGATATTATTATTGGTGTGGATAAGTTCTAATTCGGGAGGATAAATACTTTTGGAATCATTAAAAAAGTTGTGATAATTGAAAATAATGAAGTCATCGACGTATACTTTCTTCTGCTCTTTTATCTTAAGGTATGTTCTCTGATTCCTTTCTCTTCTAAGGCTCTCGGGGAGGGTAGCAAGCTATTGGGACCTTCCCTCTTGCTAGACAGAAAGGGCCTTGTGAACTTTAGGACCAATCCCCCCCTTGAGAAAGTGTTGGTCCTGGGTTCACCTTTTTCATTTTCCATTTTGATGTTCTCGCTTTTTTCATTTGCTTTTTCATTTGTATTTTGACTGTTTGTGTGAATATATATATATATATATATATAGGGATGGACTGGCTGACTTTGGCCCAGTCGGAAAAGAATATTTTGGTCTACTTCTGTAAATTAGTCGAGCAAAGACATTAAACTATCACTATTTCACATTTTTCTTTAAGTTCCTAAATCAAGATTTAAAGTTCTGAAACAGAAAATTGTGAAACGTAAAATACTAGAACTAACACTGACACATTTTTTATGTTCCTTGAAATAATACTTATGGTTATAAGCCTGAAAATGCCCATCTTTAGATTTCTATACTGACAACATAGGAAGGACACGAGGAAAGAGATGAGAAACCAGGTAAATCCCCCCCCCCGGAAATTTTTTGAAATTGGTTGATCTATATAGGCCTAAGAAAATAATCGGGACATAGGGTTCTAGTTCTCTTCCAAGCGATATTTTCAAAGTTGATGTCAAAAAACGCAATTTTACAATTTTCGGTAGCGTTAAAGGGGACAGAAAACAAAGGGTTCCCCCACAATTTTGTTTTCTTAACTTTTTTTTTTTTCAAAATTGAAATCCATTTTATTCTATCTTTGTTTACAATAGAATGTTGGGGGCTCTTCCCAGAAATTCTCCGAAATGAGAAGTTTTAGAAATGCAATTTTAGGCTACCCTTAGTAAAATTAATGGAACAGCATAGGGAGCTCTCTACAAAAACGTTTAGAACTACGAATTAAAAAACGCAAAACTAACTTTGGTCTCATTTGAGAGAATAGGAGGGTCAGTGATCTCATTTGGAAGCATTTAAAAACTGAAGTATACTTAACCTAATTTTAGTTACCTATAGGGAATCTGGCGACTCTCCTTCGAAATTTCCTGACATTGAAATGTTAAAAATATAATCTTATACTATGTTTGGAAACATTGCAAGGAAAAGAGAAAGGTTTCCCCCCAAGATGTTTTAGAAGGGCGCCGTGCCCTTCCGCTTTTAAGCTAACCTTCGACCCCTGTCCTTGAAACGTCATTCTTTCATTTCAATCATTTATCCACAAGAAAATGATTAGAATATATATATGAATGTTTTTTGCATTACCTTTAAAACTAAACATCAAAAAGCTTTAATATTTTAAAAATAATTACTATCGAAAACACTTGAACTTTGTATGTACCTAGTATACCAAAAAATAAAAGAAGCACCTTTTTTATAAAACAAAACTTCTCTACCCTTTTATCCCTTTTATCTGAAAGTGCACTGCCCTTTTTTTGGTCTGGAGGAAACACTAGTTCTCTCTGGGCATTTTTTTCTGAAACTAAAATCAATTTTTGGCTATAGTGCAAATAAAAGGCTTACGAAGCTCTCCTATGAAAATTTCTATAAGTGAAATTCTAAGCTATCTTTAGAGACTTTAAGGGAATGCCTAAGGATCGAAGACTTTGACAATTTTTCGATATTTAAGGGGTCCGGGAAACAAAATGTGTCAAATTTTGCATTTTTTAAAAAAATCATTTAAAAAACTTCTCCGTCTTTTTCTGCTTAAAAGGACGTTTGAATCTTGTTTCAATCTTAATTAAAACGAATCATATAATTATTTTTGTTGCATTCTTTTAACTAATATTATATTTAACTTTAAAACTTTAAACGCGTTTCTCTCCATGATGCAATTTTTCCCGATTTTTCGCATTCAAACTCTTATAAGTCAAGAACTGATAAAGATAAAGTAATGAAATTTGTAGCATATCTTTTTTCAAACAATTTACTTTAATTTTAATACGTTGAATTTGAAAAAAATCATTACTTCAAAAAATATGATGTTTTTAAAAAAAAGTATCTTTGAATTTTTCGAAATTTTTCTTCAAATATTTTCTATTTTTATTGAATAACATTTTTTAAATCATCGAATAAAAATTAAAACTTAGATATTTTTGCATAGTTTTTTGAAAAAAATTTGAAAATTGTCCAAGAATATTTTGTGTTTTAGCAATTTAAAGCAATCCCATTTTTTAGAAAACAATAACTAAATTTATTTATTTTTTCATATTTATGTTATGATTTCGCGAATCAAACTGATGGTGAATCTGCAAAAAATTTCAAAAGTCTAAATTGTTTAATACCATTTTTTTTTCAAAATGTGTCCCGGACCACCTAAAATCTGTAATACACAATTTCCTTCTTGGGCCTTGATGCAAAAACCAAGAACCAGGGAAGTCCAGACTCACTCATTTTTGGTAAGAACAATAAATAACATTAGTGTCCAATCGAAAGGCTAACATCTTTCTCACATTATTTACTACAAAGCAGAAGTCTAATCTTACATTTATGACCCGTTGTTGTGCTAATCGAAACAACCAATTCTCCACACGCAAAAATGAATTTTTAAAAAAGGAAAAGTTTGGACTAAACTCCTTCCTGCATCAAAGTTCTTAATTGTAGACTTAATATTATCGTGACTTTAGGACTACAAAAGGACCTCATACCTGAAATACCATAGGGACCCAGAGTTGCCAAATGCTCCGCATTTTGCGGAGTTGCTGCACAAAAATGGCGAAACTCCATAGCTCCGCAAAGAAGTTCTTTTTCTCCGCATTTCCCTGGCGAAGTATTCCAGCTTAAATTTTGCTATTTCATCATAATAAACATGTAAATATGGGAAATTAAAGATGCTTATACTCAAAGATTGAAATTGTGTATAAAGCTGTTTTATTAATTTAGAAATAATTATTTTCATACTAGTACTTGAAATAATTATTAAAGCTCTAAAAAAATCAGATGAGTGGTCTTAGTTAATTTTATTTATTTTTATACAAAATTCCTAACCGCTCCGTAAAATTTTAAATTGCTCCTCAAAATCAGCACAGATGCTCCTCAAATTGTTTCTCCAAGGTTGGCAACCCTAAAACTCCGTTAAGTCTAAGTCTGGCCCTGATTACAACTAATGTTGCTCAAAAAAAGAAAGAAAAGAAAGAAAGAAAAAAAAGAAAGAAAGAAAAAACAAATCTTGCCCCGACCCCCCCCCCCCGCCTCCCCTGGAACTCAGGCCTAAAATCGCCTATGTTAAGGAACGCGCCCTTCTAATTTGAAATTTTGTCCTGTTTCAGATTCAGTTTATAGTAGTCCAGACTGGCTTTCCCGATGCGATTCTAAGATGGAAATACTCGCATAGCGAGAAATTACATTTAATTAATGAAATCGATTCCCAACTGACAGCATTAAGTTGAAGCTGCCGCAACCAGTGAATATCAGGCCAGGGGCGTGTAGAGAAATTTTTGAGGCCCTTCACAAATGACTTTTACGGGCGCCCCTCTATTTTGTTTACCACTACGTCACTACTGTATATTTCACCCCACATTTAAAACATCTCGGACCCCCTTCAGGCTCGAAACAGGGCCAACAGATGTTTCTTCTCTCTCCTCCCCCAACCTTGTGCATGCCGCTGCTCATGTATCACACCCCAAAGCAAGGCCCACACATTTATAGTAGGTCCGGGGCCGCTTTGTCTAATGGTGCAGGCCATAGACGTACTAATGTAAGTGTTTAAAAGCTCTTTTTCGTTCCGGGCCCTTTTTCAGGCCGCGTTGGACCCTAATTTCTCTGGCCCCCTCCCGTTTCCTCAATGTGAGAGCCATGGACTCCAGAGCTCTAAAAACTAGAGAGAAAGTGGATAAAGAGAAGAAAGCATTCGCACCTTTGAACTTCGGCTACTTACTTTGGTCCCTGGGCTAAGGATGGAAGAAAAATAAACCTGCTTCCAAATACTTTTTTTTTCCATAGAGTGAACAAATTTCATTTTTTCTTCCATTATTATGTTTTAAGAAATGTTAGATGTGAATTAAATGCATTAAGTTGAGTAAAAAATTGCTTAAAATGGCCCACTCGGCGGTTGGCTCAGTCGGGGATCCCCGGCTAGCCGACCTGGCCAGTCCGCCCCTATATACATACATACATATACTTTGGAAGCATTTACTTAGCATTTGTTTTTCCCTCTTAACGAGTTAAAATTTATAAACCTTTTCAAGAAGAATACCTCAATACATATGCTTAAATATTATATCATCCATTAAGAAGAAAATGTAAAGCACCTCGAAATAGTTTTTACGGGTCTTTGATCAGAAATGGCAACAAATAAAAGTGCTGCAATAAAAATGTAAAATATCACTTAATTAGAAAATCGTTAAGAATTCAGAAACTGCCGTTCCACCCATGTTTAAGGCTCGTCAGTTTGAAATAGCTGAAAGAAAGAACACATGAAGCTCCTTCACTTGCATTTATATTAATTATGAATAGTCCAAACTCAGAAGTCCAAAAGCAATTCGAAACCGAAGTCCCTGGATGCTGTGAATACGTTGATGCATATTTGCATGTACCTCTGCACTAGTTTCGGTTATGGGATTGTTAAGAATTGGAATACAGGTACATCGTTTTTATTTCAATAACTTATAACCTATTACGCCAACCATACACCCAAATCTATTCTAACTCCGAGTCACTTCTTACAACAGCAACCAATGTCAAGCCAAATTAAGTTTATATATGACTGATACTTACTATAAAATAGATAATATTCATATTAAAGTAAGTACCAGTCGTATAATGTTGTGTTATTAGTCATAAATGAAATGTTATTATAACAAATAATACAACACAACAGACAGTAAAAATATCGTTTTGCTGAGGTTGTTGGTGGAAGAGTTCTGTGTGTAGGTATAACCCCTATAACTGTAGAGGCCGACGCATCTGCCATTTTGGAGTAAGTGTACGACAGGGAAAGCTACCTTTATTGGCAATCATTCGCCAAACAGGGAACGAGAGAGTCGGGGAGCGAAGGTGGACATTGGCGAAATTTTGGAAACAGTTGACGTCGTTTCCAGGCTGCCAGTCACCTCGCGGGTTATTATTTATCCATTTCTTTTTTCTTTCTGCATCTGCTGGAAATCTGAAGCGCAGAAATCTTTTTTTGGAGCTGTTTACACAATTAACAGCCGAACAACCACCCTGTTGACTCAATTTAACACATGCTAAAGAATTGTAAACATCAGCAGCAATGATATTGCTTCGAAGCACTGGATCAAGTTTGCTCCAAAATGGTGGATGCGCCGGCTCCTCCACTATAGGGGCCTTATGTGTGCCCAAAAAAGAGATTGTTACAAGTAAAAGCTAAGAAAAGTTTCATTTAAAAATAGGGATGCAAAATTTTTTTCTCACGTTTTATTAATATTATTTACTTAATTCTTATGTTTATTACATCATCTAACGCATATCTCACATACGTATAAAGAATAAAACTACATTTTATCTAAAATGAATAAAAAAAATCGCATGCATAATTTTTGCGCCTCTCGCTAAAAGCTACGTCATTAGTTGAATTTCGTTCACAATAAGTTTCCTTCTCTGCGAAATCAAACAACAACATTTTTACCAAGCAACAAAGTAATTACATTTTAAATGTTATCTCTCAAAACAACCTGTTTGTTTTTTAATGCATCAGTAGCAAACAAAAGCACGCTATATTCCACTTATAAATGCATTCGTCCTCTTGCAAAAATATGAATTTTTAAACAACGGTTTTGAGAATAAGGTTGTTCATTTGTTTACATTTTTGCTTTTGCTCCTGAAACTGCTGAAAAGTAAAAGTGTCATCTAGTGAGATACAATAGCAGAGCAAAATACTTTAAGACTGCATTTAATATTTATGAAAAGCAAAGTCGTTGTTGATTTTTTCATTAAGATTTTGTAAATAAATCATATTGTATTATCTTGTTTCTTTGTCTTTTTTACTCATTTCGTTGGTTTAATTTGAAAATTGTAGCTACTTTTTATTTATTTATTTATTTATTTTTTGGTGTGTATCGGCTTTGAATAAAATAAGTGAGCTTTAATGTTAGCTTTCAACAGCAACATAAAATTGTCTCATATTAAAATATTTTTTACAGTAAATAATTATCTTATTAAGAGCAGTAAAAATCTTGAAGAGTAAAAAATATATAAAAATTTTGTCGTGAAATCTTGTTCATCTTGTTGTGTAGAAAAATAAATTTTTGTTGTTAAAAAAATTAATGTTTATACGTTGCAGCAAAGATAGAAAGAATAGAGGAAAACTTGATGAAAATTTGGTTTTACATCTTTTTGTCACCTGTCATACTTCGTTTGTGGTCTTAAAGTTTTCAAACAATATTTTGCTCGGTTGATAAGGTTCGATTTGCAACACAACGTAATAATGATAAATTTCATTTTTGTTTTAATAGAGAAAAGGAATGAAAAGCATTTTTTTTTGTTTTAATTATTACTGACCATAGTAACACCGGGTAGTTTTGCTACTAACTTGATAAAACAAAAATGGAAGTAATTAATAGGATGCGAAAATATGTATTGTTATTTCATAAAAATTAAAATAAAGATATAAAGACTTAATGTAGCTTTAATGAGTTTTTTGTTTTGGACAAGGCGCAATGGATGACGTTAATCGCTTGTATCTTAATCTTTTAAGATTGTTTTCAAAACGTGTTTTTAATCCTTTAACAAGTTTTTGATTAAAATATGTAATATAGAAAGTTAACCAGTTACAAAAAAGAAATTGCATATGTATCTTATTATTTCTGATGCGTTTCATTTTCTTGCAAAGTATAGTTTTTAAAATTCTGCAAAGCATCTTATTAATTTTTGACATGACTCGTGCCAGCAAATTACTTTCTGGTTTATGTAACTAAAAAGATTCGATCTTGTTGACTTATCGATTTATAAAGATAAAGGATAAGAGGCTGTGAAAAAAAGTATTTAAAATTTAATAATTGCCTGTCACTGAAACATGTTATCACGACTTAAAAGATAAAAAAAATTCCTTTTATGCTTGACAAACACGATAGAAATAAAATACGGAAATTAGGTAATCTAAGTTATATATTTAATTTAAAAATATATTTTTTCAACCAAGATTACTTGTACTCAATAAATATTTTTCCCCCAGAAAAATCAATATTTTTTTATGAGTAAAACAACATCAATTTTTTGTTTAGACATTTGACTGATAGACAGTACTCAAATCAATTTCATAGTCAAATACCAAACACGCTTGCAAAAAAATGTTTGACAAGCTAAAATTATGTGTCAATAGTAATCTGCAAGTGTCAAATCCAAGGAAGAAAATGAAATATTATTAACATTTAAACACATGAATATTATTAACATTTTATTTCGAGATAATTTTTATTTCTAACAAAAGTTACATATTTGGTTTTAATAACACACTTATGCAACCAACTGTACACCCAACAGTACTTGTACTAAAAAAATCAAAATCAATATTTTTTCCCAAATAAAACACCACTTATTTATTTAATAAATATTTTACAGATAGACAGTACTTAAAGCAATTTCATAATCAAATACTAAAACACTTCTGTTTAAAAATATTTCTGTCAAGCTTAATTTATATGTCAATAGTAATCTGCAAGTGTAAAATCCAAGGAAGGAAATGAAAAAATAATAACAGTTGATTTTGAAAATTTTTCTTATTTTCCAACAAAAATTTCTATTTGTAAAACAACGAAGATGAAAAGTGAATGTTTTTAAATTATCCTTAAAGAATATTTAGTACTACTTTTTAGGTTACTAAAATTCTCAAGTAGCATTTTTATGATAATGCTTTCTTTGAATTAAATAACTTTTTATTTAATATGTAGCATTTAAAAAGTGACCTATGCTTATTCTGAAGTGACTCTATTTATGATGCTTTTTTTAAAGACATCTTTGCTCAACTAATAAGTTACTTCTGGGAAAAAAATCTTGGGTTAGCACCAGAAGCCAATTGTTGTGTTTTAGTTTTTTTCAGGATTAAAACATTAAAAAGTTAAAACGTTTAATATTTCTTCGTTTTTTTTTGAGCAATCACAATTGCTAATTGCTCTACCGTCCTTTGCGTCCCAGTTCCTTTTTCAACCCCACGTCCTCTGCAGGAACGGCTCCTCTGGTCCTGAGCAATGTCCCCCGGAATTCGCTTCTCCTGGTCGGTGGCGTCCTTGTCCTACACACACGCACGCTCACACACACATACACAGTCACGCACACACACACACGCCTTTACACTTATACACGCCAACTTACATTGACACAGGTCTACTTACACACGCAAGCCTACACATGCACATTCACAACTATACACACGTAACCACCCAAAAGGAGGGACTGTCATGGGGGGACAGGAGCCCTTACTAAAAACGATAACTCCAATGAGTAGTGTCCCGTCGCAGCTCGCGATTGCGAAAAGCATAATTTGAATTCAAAATTTCAGAATTCAAATTAATTATTGCGTAAATATATATATTCAAATTATTTTGAAGTTTATTGTTTCCGAACACATCATTTTGGATTCGGAAGTAAATTGAAACATTTCTATAACTCCAAAAATGGAACGGAAAAAAAGGACACACAGAGTGTCTCGCTGAGATTTGAATCAATAGTATAATGTCCTCTTTTGTATGTTTTCACTAATATTTAAATTCAATTTTTGATGCCACTCAAGTGATAAAGCAACTCCAAGCACGAATTTAAGAATATAGTCGCAGTTGGACCACTGCACTATTTTTAATTAATTTTACAGTAGGTTATAGACCAGTTATTCCTTAGTTAAAGTTCATAAAATAAAAGAATGCTCACAATTTTCAGAATATAAAACATAATGCGTCTATTCTACATTTTAAAATAAAGGGAATAAGTCCAAGTTTTGCTGTTTTGTTTGGGCTTCTTAAAATATTTTATGGATATTATTTATTGAACACACCATTTTATCTAAATTAATTTAAATCAAGTACAATTACATTTTGAAAGAAAAGGTATGATACTTCGTTTGAGCAATCTTAACGGATATTATTTGCCATAGATATCACTTTTTTCCAATGTTTCCTTAATAAATTGTTATACTCGTATTTAGTATGGCAGTTGTTTTATTTAAAAGAAAAATGGAAGAATAAATAAAGACACATCAGTAAGCACAATACAGTATTTGGATCAGCATATCCAAAAACATATTATTTGTGTGTGTGACACCAAACCTACAATTTTTCACACCCTTTTCTTAAAACACTTACAAATATAATGTCGGAATCAGTGAAAAATCATGAAATTAAACATATTTTAAAAATAGGTCTGCATCCTTCTCTGAAAGAAAAGTTTGTTTCTCCCGTTTCTATGTGCGATATATTGCTATGTGTACTTATTCTGCGGTTTTTTCGGTTGAAGCAAATCATATACAATAAAACACAACACCATTAAAAATGCTTTCCATTTAATCACTTAAAATAATTTGAAAAAGCCATTAAGTAAATGCATCGAAGTACAACAACAATAATAGGAAACACACATTCAATAATGAATTACAATGAAGAACTGCGATCGAGTGTGTAAAAAAATAAATAAATGTGTGTTATCTACAGAACAGTTTCAAGCGGTGGAAATTCCCCTTTGAAAAGAAATATCTTAAAACCGAAAAGAAAAAGAGACATCAGCGAAGTATAAATCATTCACACTTGCTCGGATTTCAGAATTGTCTTTCGTTTATGTGTATTTAAAAGCTAAGTTTTTACTTTTCTCTATTGGGGGGATCGTATATAAAATAACTGGCTTTGTTTATAGGAATTGTTTCACTTTTTAAAGACCTGGTATCTTGTTTTAAGGCAATTCCACGAAAAAATGGACATGAGGGTTGAAATTAAAAAATTGTTTTATTGCTACAAGTAATACATCAAATTATAGCTAATAACATGAGGTTTATGAAATTATAAAGAAAATTTTCATAAAAGTAACTTTTTTATTATTTTTTGTGCCCCAAATTTAACGTAATATAACAAACTTGTATTTAGGAAAAACATAGTATTTTCATTTGCCCGGGGTTACTATTTAAAGCAGGAGAATTTTTTTATGTGTGTGTATATATTACTAGTTGGGACACTTGTCTATCCTTTGAAACACTTACTTTTTCATAACAAAATATTTAACAGGATTTTTAGTATTAACAAAGTTATAAGGTCTCGCTGTCACACGTCACAAAAAAGATGCTTAAGTTACCATAGTAATTGCATTTATCCATGGAAAAGCACGAAACTTTCCTATGTTCTAATGTTCGCAGGTCTGAATAGGAGTACAATGTTTGAATTTGATCAAATATTTATTTTCTGGGAATATTTGGTGTGACGGGTGTGACGTTTATGACAGGTTTGACAAAATCATTGGGACAGGTGTGACAGCATTTAAAATAGTTTTTAAAAACTTTCTAAATGAAATAAAAGATTAAACTATTCTATTTCTTAAAAAATTAGCATTCTAGTTTAAAAAAAAATCTGAAAATCTTATAACATGACAGATTTGAATTAGGTTGTATTTCAATAATTTTTTGGTTATTAAGTGAGTTACTTTTAATTTTTCAAACATTTCAAATGAATAAAATAGCTTAAAAGGAAGTAAATAATCAGTTGTATATTTCCATAACTAGTAAAAGTAGTGTCTGAATGTCACACCCGTCACAATGGAATTGCCCTTTATGCAAGTAAAAATGTTAGTTTTGAAACAAATCTTTTTGATGCATGTAAACGAAGTTGCTACATGCTATGACAATATCATCTTAAGCCATGCTGCTCAGTCTCAAAATGAACGAAAAATCTTTATATTTAATCAGCTAGTGATTAAGTAGAAGAAGATGGGGCAAGTTGCTCCGTTTTATATTGTTCATTCTTTATTCATCAAAAAATAAATAAGCAGTTTGATTTTCGGCTATGCGTTTCCTTAAATGCTCATAATCGCAGATTTTCTTGAAAATATACAATTCATTAGGTTTGTTTTAATATTATTGTTTTGACTCAACGCTGAAGTGGACAAACGAGCCTCGAGAACGGGCACGTTGCGTTCTCTTTATTGGCGTCACATTTTGGCACCAACCCCCTAGCAAAAAATATTTTTCCTTTGCATACGTAAAACAAAGGTAAGGAAATATCTACTTGAAAAAGGGGTAAAGAAAATATAATTTTTTTTTTCATATTAAAAATTTGACGACCGCGCCAATTTCCCAATGATTGAAATATCCGTTTTCGTGTACATTGTTTGCGAATATTATACAAGATAAAATCATAGAATAATATATTGTTGCTTTGTGTTAAAAGTACATATTGTCTCCTCAGAGCAACAGTAAGATATCTAATCACCGAAAGAGCACTAAGATATCTTACTGTTGCTCTGAGGCAAAATGAAAATGTTGGAAACATGATTTCCTCTAATTGTTACGATTGTTATCGAATTTCGACCGTTGGACGAACAATAGTATTTAAATAAACAGGTAATTTTTGTGTTAAAGGTAACAACTAATTCTACACTACATTGTTTCAACCGGTGGGGGAAGGGGCTGAACCCGGCTGTTTTTTGATCCAGAACAGAAGCCCAGCAACCCCTGATCCGCGTATCTACTAACGAATAAAGTTGCACTAAAACATCCTGATAACAGAGAGCGTATTATTGAGGGAGAAAACCACGAAGAGTTCCTCTTTTGCGCAGTAAAATACCGACAATAAGCCAAGGAAGGCAAGGCAGATCTGCATACCAACATACCGGTTATGAGATCCAGAAGCTACAGTTTCGTCCTTGTTATGGACGAATAGGCAGATGTCCTCTCATTGAACTGCACCATTGTTTTCGGACACTGGCTATTGAAATTTGGCTACTTTTCTTAAACTTTCAGTGAACATTAAACTCTACCAAATACTTTATATCGATAACGGGAACGAGGGCAAATAATTTATGCACCAAAATATCATTAAAATAATTCTATCTTTGATATACATGTTTTATGTGATTTGCATTTCATAAAAAAATCATATAGTTGTGTTTTCCTGCTTTTTTTTTTTTTTTTGAATTTAAAAGTTGAAAACCACTCGAGTACCGCTAAGAATGCCACGAGACTTACAGAAGTAAGTAGATAAAACAAAACCAGAAATGATTAATTCTTTTTGCTGACTTGGTAAATCTATTTTATCAACCAGTTTGAAGGTAATCTCAACTTCATCGAGCAGCTTGGGTATTGACCCTTACAAACTAATGATTCCATAACATGGGTGAAACTGCAGTCTCTTGATGTCATCACCAGGATGTGTTTATATTGCTTGTAGTATTCCTACCTATTCGCCATCAAAAAATAATGATTATTATTATCAGTTAAATGAATTACAGAGCCGTCTTGAAAAAATAACTATTTCTGTACTGAATTAAGAAAAACCATTCCTTCTGCTTAATGTCACACTTTATTTCCTATCAATCTTTAGTGCTCCCATCTTCCCCAGTGCTTTTTCGATTTCACTCCTTCCCCCCTCTTCTATTCTTCATTTTGATCGCCACCGTTCACGGCACCCATATCATGCCCTTCCGTTGGCAACAACTCTATTCGATCCGCTCATTCTTCATCGATATCGGTTGTTTGGGCACTTTGGGGTGTTTTCCCACTTCTTTCTTTACTTAATGCTACATTTATTTTCCTATATTTCTTATATGATTTTGGCAATAGGAGGTGGTGATTTTTGGAGTTTCAGGCGGATTAAAATATATATCTTCATTACCAAATGTGTGTTCAGTGGCTAAAGATTTAAGGTTTCTTGCTCTCACGGTGAATAAAATATATAATTATTTTTTTCCAGTTACAGCGCCATTTATATGATGAAATGCGGTGTAAGGGTATAATTTTTTTCACAACAAAATATACAACTGGCTGAAATTAACGAAGAATGTCAAAACGTGACAGATAATGGACAAACATTTACTTTTTAATTTTGATAAATTGCTTCTCTAAGCTTTAACAGATACTGTTTGGATTGTTCTTCAATATAACGTTTTTTAAATGCTTTTATGCAATTGTTTCATGTGGTCCAAAGTTTGGTTTGCTCCAATTTTATTTTTCATTTCATTTTATTTATTTATTTAGTTAGTTGATAAACGGGAAATAACTTGAGGAATTAGTGATATAAGTTTCACTGAAAAAACTGATTTACGATAGATCATGCATCTTGTGTATTTTTTAATACTTTAACGCTCATTTCATAATCAACTTATTTTTTTCAATATTCATATTTTTTTAGTGATCTGATTTCTCTATTAGTTCTTAGTTTTCTTATGTACTCGTATATATCTAATGGCATGAAAATATTTGTTGGATATTGAATTTCTACACATTTGACGCTTAGTAATTATCATCAAAAATGTAGTCATATTACTTAATTTAAAATGTTCAATGCAGTTTTATACTATTCAGTAATGAGTAGCAACATGAAAAACGAAGTCAATAATTGAGCCCTAAAACAACTATTCTAGTCATTTTACGATATGATTAGGGACAATATGTTTTAAAGTTTAAACCAAGTAATGTGAAATGCTGCTTATTTGAAAAATTTTAGTTTACGAAAAGAGTAATAAAATTTAGTTTTAAGCGAAACTTTTTCCCACATTAAATTTCACCCAACATTGATTGCATGCATTTGGTTTGGTTTCTCTGGCAAAACAAATGAGGGGGGGGGGGGTTTAAAATGTGTATCATAAAAATATGCATCTCTCCTTTTAACTAGGTTATTGCATATCCATTTGCGCACCACACGATCATGACAATATTTATGGTAGTAGAATAAATGCTATTCAAAGGATGTTTTTCAAAAAATTGTTTTACTGGAGATGGCAATTTTTTAATGCGCTTACCGCTAAAGACATCGCAGACAAAAATAAGAGAATTACCTCTCAGCGTAACTCACTCAGAAGAATAGCAGAAGCAGAAGAGAGAATTAGTTTAAATGTCTAGCAAAATCACAAATTTAAATTTAAAAAGAAGTTCGTTCAGTTAATCAGCTATTTTTTTAACAACAGCAATTTCCCACTTGATTGATCTAGAAGAATTTCAAATCACCAAGTATCCACCAAAATGTGTGGTAGTACTCACCAAAATTTATCAAATTATGAACTAAAACAATTTTTGAAAATTCATGGATTGAGTTAATTTTGACACTAGCAGCCTGATATATAAATGTAAGAAGTGCAAGGGACAACGAAACTTCTACAAGAACATTTTGTGTCAGCACACTCCTTGTAATTTACAAATTTCTTATTTCATTCGAATATTTTTAAACATATACTTGATCCTAAACTCACACTTTGAAATGTGATTTCCAACACTTATATTTTATTCACGTAAGAATATAAAGGAACCTGTTAGGATTCAATTTACTTGGATTGGCCTCTCGCAAACACCTTATAACACAATGATTGCCTCGGACCAAACTGCTTTGAAACAAGTCTCAACCCCCTCGTGATCCTCCTTTCGGCCACACAACTGTGTCTTCAGAACCAAGCAGCAACAAAATAACCATGGAGAGGGGAAAAAATTCGCTGGATAAAGAGGAGGGAGAGAAAATAAAGGAAGAAAAAGAGAAAAAAATGGAAAAGAAGAATCCTAACCGTGTGAGGTTCCTTTATTGTGGCGTATCCCCTGTGCATTGAGCTAGAGCCCCAGGTTGGGTGTGTGAGTCTTCTCAATTACTGCTGCCTGTTTAGCGAGGCCAACAATCGATATTGGTCTGAAATGCTGCCTCACTTCAGTTGTTCTACCGCAATGGTTGCATTATTGGATTCGCAGTACCCCGGAATATATATGGATTCGGTAGGTGTGTACTTACAGCACGTGACAATACATGTCACCTCTGTGTAAGTCATACCCAAGTAGGAATATAGGAAGAGATTGACTACATAACTACTGAATCTCCATATAATATGAAGTTATGGGGCTGGCATCTATCATATGAAGTTGTTATATCGGTTTATATAGCCAATAATTTGAATAATGATATTAGTGAATAATAATTTTATTATTTACCAATGATTTCTTTTCTCGATTTGTTCTTCACTTTTTTGATTTTCAGTACCCCTGAATATGTATGGATTCGGTAGGTGTGTACTTATACCACATGACAATACATGTCACGTTTATGTAAGTCATACCCAACTAGAAATGGAAGTGTAGACATTGTTGGTAATTTTTGGATCTATATGTAATATGAAATTATGGGGCAGGCATCTATCTTAGGAAGTTGTTTTCTTGGTATATTTTGTGAGACTAACCACAATATCTTAACTGTGTATATTATTATTAACCAATGAATTTTTTCGATTGGTTCTTAACTTTTTTTGGATATTCAGTATACCCTTGAACATATATGATGTACAATATATGTCACCTTTATGCAAGTGGGAAGTGAAGTAAAGACATGGTTGGTATCTAGTAAATCTCTACATTATATGAATTACTCGGAAGGCATCTATCTTAGGAAGTTATATCGGTATCCTATAGCGTGAATAATAACACTTGCCCGTAATTATCTAAACTATGTACATTATTATATACCAATGATTTTATTCGATTTGTTCTTTACTGTTATGAATTATCAGAACCCCTGAACATATATGGATTTGGTATGTGTGTACTTATAACCCGTGACAATACAACTCCCATCTGCGTAAGTCAAACCCAATTAGAATTGGAGGTCTATACATGTTTGGTAGCTACTACAAAATTATGGGGAAGGCACAAAGTTCAATTTTTTTGTGTTTGTAATATTTTTCAATGGAGACTATTTCACTGAATATAAGTTAAGAGACAGGGCACGGTATAAAAAGTTAAATTTGTATTATTTGAGTCATTTATTTCCTTGTTTCAAACTTCCAACATCTCAACTCTGCATCTTATTTTGAACATTTTTGTGATTGGAAGTGATTATCTAAGCCTAACGGTTGCAGAAATGGAGGTTTTTCAGGTTAAATGGGAGCAACCTGTATAGCGTAAAAAATAATGCAAGACCATACTATTTGAACTGAGTATGGTATTATTTATTATTTCATTTTTTTAAATTTGTTTGGACTTTGTAATAATTCCTTTTTTCAGATTCTCGGTGCCTCAAGAAATGTGGACAGAGTTAAGCAAAAATGGGTAAACTCATTAATGCTGATTATGATTAGTAATTCATTATTTTGCAAATGCATTTTGCCAACATTTTTTATTCGCATAACTAAATTTTTCAGTACTCTCAACAAATACGGATTTGATGTATGTGTACTTTTAAGTCGTGAAAATACATGCGAAACTACGGGAAAAGCTGAGAAAGTCTTTATGCTGTCAAAAGATTATATCTTGGATTTTAGTAATAAAGTTCTGTACATATACTGAACATTTTGCTTCAATTTTAACCGACGCACTTTGAAATTTGAAACACGCAAATAAATTGTTAACTCTAACAAGATGCATTAAGAGACTAGTTTTTAGAAGAAAAGGTAGAAAAATATGACAAAACTGTTTCAGAAAAGAAAGAAATATTTTTTTTTTTTATCATTAAGTTCCAAAAATGAATAAAACCTGAAGAAACAAAATTTGAATAGTTCTTAATTTCAATATATTTCACTGCTTAGGATTTAGTCAAGAGAGGAAATAAAAAAGCCTCAATTTTTTAGCAAACGTAATTTGCTATTTTGCACAACAAGCATAAATTTAAAGAGCCCTGGTAAATAATTCATTTAATATAATTAAGCATTCGAACAACCGTCTCAGACTGTGTAAATATACTGTATTTTTGTAATAAATAACAAAATTATAAGGCTTTGAAGACCAATCAAGCAAAAAATTGTTTTTAAATTTTCTATCAATATAGTTTTCAATACAGAAAAATAAATTCAAGCCCCTCCAACACCACAAAAGTTATTAGAGGAAGAGGTATATTAGCAAGGTATATCGGATTTATAACACAACAAAGCACACATAAACATGTACATAAACACATCACAATTATTTAGTACCATCTCTTGCTCCACTTGAATCGACAAAATTGGTTTTATGGATAATATTTTCAATTTCTTGTAAATGGAGACTGGAGAGATAATACTAGTTTCTCTGTTTGAAAATTTTCTCAAATGAAATGTCAAGAAATTTTCTGGAAAGCAATATCAAGACTCAATTTTCTGAAAAACGTTGTTCCTTATTTTCTATCAATTTCTAATTTGTTTGTAAAGCGATATAAAAAACCACATGGCATGTAAATATGCAGAATTTTTAAATTACTTGCTTTAAAAACTAAATTTAATGGAGACTAAAAATCTGAGGAACTAAAAAAAAAACAAACTGTTCGAATTACAAAAATGCTAGATCTTTAATAAACTTTTTATAGCTCCTTATGACTATCAATGTGATACGATGTTTTACTAAATACTAAAGCGCCGAGTGAGTGCCGTGTAATTGAATCAGCCGCTTTAATAAATCAAATTCTCAAAAACAAAAATAATTCTAGCATTAACATTAAAAAACTGTCGGATATTTCAATAAAAATCGCCGCTTTATTGAATTAAATGTTAGCAGTTAAAAATTTTCCTCAAAAACGTGGTGCATCATTGAAGTATTTTTGTTTTCTTTGCCTACTTTCCAAAACTAAAAATTAAATTTGAGTTAATTTGAGTTGAGCTAAAATTTGAGTTTTGTAATGGCTTTGTCACACTGTTTTACGATATTTTTTTTCTTAAACGAACGAATACTTTTAAAAATTGTGTGTCTTGCTTGTCTGCAATGAAAATTGATTTCCCTAAAAGTATATGTTGGATTCTACATTTAAAAAGTATTTGCTAGTTTTTGCTTTGTCGAATCAAAACTGTTTAGAACAAACTTGAGTGATATAAGCGGCTGCTACTATGTAAAAACTTGTAAGACAAATTGTCTACGCAGTAGCATAAAAATTCATGACGTTCTTTAAAGAAAGGGCTTGAATTCAAAAACATATTTATTTTAGTCTATTTACAATAGTTACATATCTCTTATTTAACTTCTACTAAAAAAAAAAAAAATGCCGAATTCTTATCATATCATCTTCATCTTAATAAAACAAATCTTATTTATTTTTTCGCTGTTGCCACAAGTCAAAAGTAAATTTTTGTTACCTCGAGGCGGAAAGGATGATTATTACTTGGTTTCTAGGCTTATCTCTATCAGTATTACTTAAAAAAAAAAATTGTTCCTTTTATCTTTTGGAATACTCTGCATTTCCAGAATAGTTCATGATAAAACTTAAAAAATATTATTTTACTTAAAAAATTCAATTTAACAAAATAGTTTGCTTTCATTTAATCCTGAATAATAATATGAATTAAAAAACATATTTGAATAAAAGTACAAATTAAATTTAATTAAATTTACTTCGAAAAAAAGTAGGCCGAACTATGCCTTCAAACTACGAACAACATTTGGCATGTTTTAAAGTCCAAAGCTAATTTTCTAACTTTCTCGAAATAGGAAAGGGAAACACTGTAAACGGCGTAACGAACTAAAACTTCTGTAGATGACTTTAAAACAAGGTTGAATGAAATCGTTACGCCGCATTTAGTGCGGATATCCGAAGTAATTATTATCAGGAAAAGTTACCGTTGTAGATAATGTCCAACAGAGTGTTTGAATGCTCCGAAATTGTGATGGAGAGAAATTATTATGGAAATGTAATGTTAAAGAGTTGAAATCCGAAATTTGTTTCGTATGTGAGCAGAATTAAACATTTGGAAGAGAAATTTTGCTAGATGCACAGCAGGGCAGAGTAAGAGAGTATGGTTTGTCGACAATTGTGCAAAAATTAAAAACTTATACATATTATCCTTAACCCTTTCAGTCGGAATTATGAAATAGGTAACCAAAACTTTATATTTGATACACAGCGTACTATGGTAAAGGGTATCTTATAGAAGAAATTTCAAGTTTGTAGGTAAAAAACTAAAAGAGTTATGATGTATGTAATGTTCTAGATTTAAATTTTTGAAATTAATATATCAGATATAGAAACGATGAAATATTAAACAAATGTCATTGTAAAATGCTCCGAGCAATGTTAAAACATAATATCAGCAGTTGAAATGATTAATAAAATGTTTATATATATATATATATATATATATATATATATATATATATATATCTGTATTAAAAAAAAACCTTGCTTTTGCGCCGATAATAATCCATAGTTGGAGAAAATGGTCATTCTCTATCTCCCAATCCCAATACGTCAGTTTTACCCAAAATGAAACATTATTTCATAGATAATAATAAGCGGAATGTAAAGAGTCAACTGCAAACGAAATCATGTAATTTAACCAAGTATTAAATGATTAGTAGCTGTTTAAAGTTCATGTCCGGCATAACGAACGCCAGGTCTGAAGGGACAGAATCTTTTAAAACCAAAATATTATTGTATCGTAACACATAAATCCTTTATATTTTACAATACCTAATTGTTTTGTAAAATTTATTGTTCAATTCATTTTCCAAATATTTATCTAAATTAGTCAAAGCAACACAGCTTCTATTTATCCTTTAAACGTTACCAAAATCAATCTTGTGGAAATTTAAAATGTATTGCTTGGGTTTAAATTAGGTTTTCTTTTGATTAAGACTAGTTATTACATTGAAACGAAGATAAAATCTCTCAACCAGCAGAATTAAGCCATTAAAGATAAAGTAACTTTGGATGCGTTAAAAGGCCTATGTAACTGTTGGATCTGTGTTATCGTTTCTGTATTTTGATTCCTTCTCTCTGCTCCATTTTCATTTTAAATTCCTTAGTTAAGACTGCTTTTGAATAACTTAGATATTTTTTAGCCTTGCAATTTCAGCAAGACAGTCACAAACCATATGAGTGGTGACTAACTACAGTCTGACCACCGATTAGATGGAAAGATAAACTTCCGATTAACTGGCGGAAATGGATGTATCTTTTAGTTTTTAGGGAGGACAGCTTTTGCAGATATCTGCTAGCCGCTAAATGAAGCAGAATCACATTCAAACCAGCGGAGCACTCGTGTCAAATTGTTTACTTCCCCCCTCATTAAAATATATTAGTCTTAACTAGACGTTTGCCAGTTCCATACAATCCGTGAGCAATCTGTACACAGAAATTTTATGGAAATGCTATAGAGTCAGTTTTGATAAACAAAAACGTAATTTCAATGGTTCAGTTAAAATACTTTTCTTTCTTTTTGGATGAATCCAGACTTAAAGCGCAGTGCATTAAATTCAAGACTCTCTGAGGTTAACTGGATATTCGATCTCTGAAATTATGACCCCAGAGTGTTTTTTACTTATCCCAAAGACATAGGGGTAAATTGAAACTCATTTATTTTTCTGTGAGGTTGGTGCAGGCAGATTACTGTATTATTTACACGTTTATTTATTTATTTATTATTTATATTTTTATTTTTTTAGGCTAAGAAGTTCTACTCCAACAACACTTAACGTGTGGTCCATAGATCGCACGCAATCCGATCACCCTCAAAATGGAATATGAAGTTACTTAAAATGTTAAATTATTCAAACCAAAACTTCAAAAGTGTTATTCACACAAAAAGTAATGTCCAAAAAATCTAAGGAATGATAAAATAAGTTGCTTCCATATATCCCTAGTATAGTATAAATGAGTTAAATGGAAATATCTAAATTGCACAGCGATAATAGCTGGAAATGCAACAACATTCATAATGATTATTTTTGTAACTTTTCATACAAGAAATTAAACTAGTTCAAACCACTAACTTCACATGTATAGATCTGCTGAAGAGGAAAAGAAATCCCAGCGTCATTCTTAAACAATGATGTCGCCTTCACAATTGTATAAGAACGAGAAATTATTTCGAGAGTATTTTTCACGCTACATATAGACTTCCCTTACCAATTTTTTAGTTTCAAAAAAAGAAAACAGAGATGAGACGACAGTCTTTTCTCATTTACCCTATGAAAATACCTATATTGTACATCAAAAATGTCAGGGATCGTAAAATTCATAATGAATGTTTTTAGCAACGCTGTACAAGAATGTTTAGTAAATTAATCAAACGAAAAAATAAGTGTACAAATGTGATAGGTTGGACGATAAACTCACAAAATCATACAGGTTTTGAAATATATCTTTCGGAACGGGACTTATTTATTGTACAACTAGGTAAACTAGTTATACCAATTACATTACCTATGAATAAATTTTTGAAATAGATCTTAAGGAATGAGATTTATTTATAGTGCAACTAGGTGAGCTAGAGGCAAACCTTTCAATAAAATGTAATTGTCTACTTTTCTACGTTAACTTTCTCATTCATTAAAACATAGTTTAAAATAAAAACCTTTGATTTGAAAAATAGTTAATTAAGCAATAAAAGAACTTAAATTTCCTAAACGTTTCCAACACTTACGAGGTATAATTTTGTTTTGTTATACCTTTCTTTAGCTGACTACCCAATCTCAATGTATCCTGCTTAATATGCAAAAACAAACTTCGCAAGAGCATAGCGTCTAGCTTAAATAAAACAACTAATAAATATGTATATGCCTTTTGAATGTAAATAAATATATTTTATTTCTATCGGAACAGAAAAAAGGTAATAAGCTATAAAAAGTAGTAAGCTATAATTTGCATTTTTAGTAAATCTGATGTTCTTAATAAATAACACACATTTAACTAATGTCTGTACTCAATCGCAAAAATGTGAAAATATTTTTCATAAATTATTGAAAGATTACTTTCCCTTTTTTTTTTTGAGAAAAATGAAAAAAAAAAAAGAAAAAAAAAATAACTTTGTGCCACTTTTTATGTCGACTAAATCAGTACATATAATAATAAAATTTTACATGATTGTCAGTGCACTAACTAAATTGACGCAGACTTTGTCCAGTAACAGTACAATATTAATGTGTTTCTAATGCAGTAATGTACAGAGTAGGTCGGTTTTAAGTGCGATTAATGTTATAATTTTGAGAAATCACCAATGTAAACATATTTATTAAAGGAAAAGAATGTCTTTTTTTTTTTTTTTTTTCATTTAGGCACGTGGCTGCAGGTAACGTTATATGTGTATTACATTTTAACGTTTTTATTGCTTTTTCAACTTTTCAAACAAACATATTTCGCAATATTTTTCAACAAGATTGTCTAGTTTATAAATAGGGCATTAGAACTAAATTTTAAGCCACAAGAAGGAAAAATCATTCTTATGGTTTAGTTTTTCAAGAAACATAAAATCGACAAGATTTCATAATAATAATAATAATAAACTTGTTTTACTGCGTGACGGATAAAACTGATGCAGAAGTAGTTCAGATTACATTTACAAGTAAATTTGGAAAAAATGAAAAGAAAAACTAAAAAAAAAGCGTATCATTTTGTTCTTTTCTAACGACCAAAGACAGGGTAAAAATTCATTTCGGAGAAAAATTGTTCTGTCAATAAAATATGACCTTGAGATTGATTTCCAATAAGTGGGTGACAATGTGCTTTACTCGTTCCTGTAAAGAGTGTTTTGGGGAATAAATATAAATGCCATTAATAGCGTCATGGAAGATTGTTATCTAAATTTCAGTAAAAAAATATGCTTTGTAACTTAAATGTTTATAGAGTGCCAATATCGTATGTTGTCAAAAGTTTTTAATAAGTAGCTTATTTTTTTCATCAAGCAATTTACAGTAAGCTTTTATTAAAAAAATTCGCTGTTTTTCAAAGCAGAACAATAGTTTATGCCTCTCTGTAAAAAGCATTTGAAGCACAAATTTTCTACAGTAGGTGTTAAATTTAATTTTTAACTAAGCATTTTTTACTTGTTATAAGTTGAAAACCTGTTGAAAAAGCAGAAAACTAATATGGTCCATTAATGGCTGGTGCAGAGTTAATTTTAGATCTCCGCTTTCAATCGAGGTAAACTAACTAAAGGTTGCTCCTCCAATGCTGCCAACCTAACTAAAATAAAATTGGGTACTCACACTTTATTTAACACAATCAGTATCTGCACGATGATTCCCGTCCTAATAATTTAAAGGAAGTTTGTTGAATAAAAAAAGTCCAGGTCCCTAAGGGGGGGGGGACTTCTGAAGCGAAATTATCATATTTTTTTTCAAATAAAATGCGTACACACCATTTCAAGAAGTTTATTAAAGTCTCTTTAGAATTTAAAACTATTCCCCAAAATACATAAAAATATTAGCAGTAGCTTTAAAACTCAAAATAATCCTTCAACTCTATAATTCATTTCTTAACGCGCCAAGCAACCACGCTACCGTAACACTGCCCTTTAGCGATTGAAGAGGTTTTTTTTTCTGCAATGTAAAATGTTTCGATAAATAAACAATGTTATAGTAAAAACGTTATAAAAACAATCACGATTAAATAATACGACAATTTAAGTTGTTTACTTAGATGAGTAACTATCCTCAACTATAAGAACGAAAACAAACGTTGAGGAAATAAGGAAAACAAAACCCAATAGAAAAATCCTACAAAATCAAATTATGTACTTGAATATCGAAAAAGAAACCGCATTCTAAAATCAGTTCGCTGACCACAACAGCGTAGCTGACCACGCGTCTGAGCCGCGCAGAATGTTTCCTTGCAGCTACTGACACTGCAGCAGGGAATTCCATGAATTGACTACCCCGACATTTATTAGGAATTTGTATGACTTAACTTAACCCTCCATCTATTAGAAATTTATAGAACTAAACTTACTCCACCATCTATTAGGAAATCATAGAACTAAACAATACATTGAACATTTAATTTGCAATTACAAAGATTTTGGTCAATCTGATTTAAAAAAATAGCATATAGCCTTCCTTAATAAATGGACTATTCAACACAAAAATAATTCTTCAGCTCGAACCAGTAGTTCCTGAGATTAGCGCGTTCAAACAATTGAACAAACAAATTCTTCAGTTTTATACTACTTGTATAGATATAGATAAAGAGTCCGTTTGCTTTTTTTTATGAAGCTTTCTAAGTTTCAGTAAAACATTTACGTGATAACTTGAATATTTATGGGCTACAAATATCTTAAGTCGTCACCATTTTCCTGTAAAGAGCAGTAATTATCCCTTACTAAGCAATTCATATATTTTTGAATTTAATTTTTTTTTTAGATATTTTTTAAATGTAAAGAGTGTCCTCCAAATTTTTTTATATCACTTACTTTTCTCAACCGATTCTTACAATTTAGGTCTACCTTGATATGTAGTTTATCTATTTTTAAAAGCCTCCACCATCATTTATTTTTGTTATTTGATTTACTGGCGTACAGCTACAAACAAACTCTTAAGGTATTTTATACTTATCCAGATTTCCCCCCCCCCCCAAAAAAAAATAAAACTAAATATCAACCTAGCTCACAGTGATATTTCCCTAAAGTTTTTTCTTCACCTATTTTTAACACTTGACATCCTCAGAGACCCATGCACATATCAATTGCTTCGTTTTTTGGATAAATCTGAACAAGTGGGTGCCTGAGGAATTCTTTAGCTACATGAGAAATGTCATCCAAAATATTTTTTTCAAAAAGCGCACTTTTAAACTTAAAAATTACATTTCATAGCGTTTGAAATATCACCTATTTTCATTTAATATCATCATAAGAGTACTACTAGTTAATATATTGCAATGAATGTTACAATATAAGGTGAGAAATTTTAACAACATTAGCTTTAAAACAGAAACTTTAGAACTATTGAATTAACAATTATCTGGTCAAAGTGTTGCCTACTTATTCTTTTAAATAAAAAGTACAAAGCTGATATTGTATTCATGTTTTAATAGGGCAGCATTAAGTATTCTAGTTTCTTTTGAAGACAAGTTTGCCCGCAGTTTCAAGCGATTAAAGGGAATTCATGTCATGCAAGTGTGCAAAACAACTGCTCTCAACTAACTTGTGGGTGCTTCAAAAATGGACTTAATCTACACATCGATGTGTAAATACTGCAATGAAAATTTCTATGTATCCGGATATATTACCTGTAAATTCAAATCATTTAAATTACCTCCTATATAATTATTGTTCGTATCACTTACTCAGATATTTTTTTTTAATATGCTAAGAAAAAAAGAAGTGCCCCATAGTTTTTTTTATGAGAAATATTACTAAAAATAATGAAGTACTCCAGTTTTTTTTTGAAATCAAATGTACTAAAAATTAAAGCAGCAAAAAGTATACCAACAAAAAGAACAAGTTTACCTCCAGATGTTTGTAATTTTCAATAAACAGTTGTTAAACATAAAAAAAAAATCACGAGCAAAAAAACTTGTAACAGATTAAAATAGTAAAAATTTACTATTCTGGCAAATTCCAGATAAAATGAGTTTTTAATTTCTAAATTCCGTTTTAATCCAGACTAACTAAAGTTCGATCGTTTAAAGTTCACAAACTAAAGTTAGCACGCTTCAAATATTGAGCATTAAAAGTCATTTTGCTTTTTCTAATGCAACTTCCACCAAGTTTTAGAAGATTTAAAATTATTTTCTTAACTTTGTGCAATCATGCAGAAACTAAATGCCCTCTTTAAACTCCAACCAGCCTCAAATTCATTTGAAGTTTTGCTTTTCCATCAAGACTAAAATTAAATTTCGGGTAAATCTTAAAATCGAACGCAAAATAACTTCTTAATTAAACTCAATGCATTTTCATGACTTTGATCGAAATTCGAGTGGTTTAGAGCTTAAAGAAAATACTTAATGCTTTAGCTCATTAAATACGAATTTAACAGAATGTTGAACCCAAATTTAACGCTTTAAATGCAAGATTAAAGAGACAATCGATTTTAAACAATTGGGAAAATGCGTCAGGTGCGTTTTGTTAAGTCCCTTACTGTAATGTGTTTCGTTGTGCAAATTAAAAATGTAAAAGTAGTTTTCCTGTAGTGTTTTTATATTATAGTTCGTCAAACACTACTTTTCTACAAAAACCTGTGTATGAAAACAGTTCAAATTTAACAGATCAAAATTTTAAAGCACAAACTATCAAATTAAAAAAAAAAATCCCTAGACTACATTTTAAGGCTTCTGAGAGAGTAGCATTTTAAACCCGCTTAACATTACGTTTGTTAATAGTATGTAAGTACACTTTTCAACAGTTTAATTATGCCTGGAATAACTAAACTTTTGTCGGAACTCAAAAAAATCGTTTTGTTTTTATCTTAGGTAAACTGATTCAAAAAGGTGTGACACACTTTTTGAATGATATAAAATTATCCTAAAAATCATTAAAGTATATTTTTTTAAAGAATTTCAGACACTTAATTTGAGACATTTTAATGAGGCGTATATAATTTCCTCACAAGAAGGATCACATATTAACTTATTTGCAAAAGAAAACTTAATAATAACAATAACGCATATATTTGTATTTAAACTTAAATAATGTGACCAATTTAAACTTTAAAAAATATTTCTAACGGAAAATACGATTTACTAAGAATTTAAGCCTGATATCAAATATGTTTACATCCATTTCGTGCATTTCTTATCAAGTATTGAGATTTAGATTCCGTGATTTTGAAACTTACTCATGGCAGTTTTCAATTTCTGCTATAAAGATAGGTAATGTTGAGAACATTTTATTTACATTTGATGCAAAATATATCTGGTTAAAATATGTTTTAAAAATTCAAAAAAAAATAAAAAAAAATAAAATAAAATGAACACATGTTTTTCCTATCTGATTTTGGTGGAGACTTTGCGTTGAAGTACCCAGGTGTAATTCTAAGGAGTAATAACGTATCAAATGCGTAAGAATGTAATAAAGCTTTCAGTACCAAAACTAGCTCAGTGTATGAATTTTCAAGAGTTTGTTTTTTATTCTTTATTTCGCTACTTCTTCGTCTGCAGTATGATGCTACAAAGCGAATTGAAACGAATGCCTCTCAAACAGAGCTGAAGCCGCAGTCAAAAATCCACATTTCAAAGCAAATTGAACCAATAAATAATTATAGCCACTGTAAAAGCACATGGTTTACATCAGGTTCATTTTTTTCTTTAATAAATAAATTGCTGAATGATATCATATTTTTGATTGTGCAGGATAGTACACGGTATAAAAGTTAGAAACCCATATGAATGAACTGAGGTCGATCAACTTAAAAACCAGCTCAATCTCAGTTATTTTTATCAGTTAACAATTACTCTATATTTCTAATTTCAAAAAAAAAAAAAAAAAAAACTAACAAGTTGAACACCAAATGATTTTTAGATGGAAAACAAGGAAAGAAAAATCTTTTTGGAAAAAGTAAATGGGCAGAGCGATAAAAATAAGCTTTGTCTCTCCTGTAATTTCGTTTTTAAATGTAATGTATGGCTTTGGTAGCGTATGGGTTAATGTTTGGCTTCACATTTTATTTTGCGTTCTTTCTTCTTGGACAAATAATTAACAACTAATAATTGTTAATAACAAAGAGAAAATCGCATCCTTTTCATGCTTTAAAAATTAAATAAGTATAGTATTTTTCTTCAATGCATCTTTTAGGGTAGAACCAGTAGGAATGAGGCAACTGTATTTATGTGCCAAAGTAGTGCATGAAAAATTATTTGTAGCTCTTCCAGTCAGGAGCGTGCGCAGAAATTTTGGGACGCGTCAAAAATGACTTCAGGGGGCCCCCATCCATATTGTTTACCAGTATGTCTCTGCATATGTTTCATCCCTCATTTTAGAAATCATGGGCTCCCTTCAGGCTAGGGCCTAGGCCAACAGGTGCCCCACCCTCCCCAATGCACGCGCCTGCTTCCAGAAGATGTAACTGCTATAGACCTTTGCTGATACATATGATGAACGAGCTGGAAATTACATTTTGCTTTTTATTTCGGCCTATAAATGGATCTGTCCTATTCAACTAGGTTACCATCTAGTCTTTAAAAAAATGCAGCATAAACTGCTGCGCTCAATTTAGGTCATTTTATGCTACTGTTCGCTTTCCTCGATTTTTTAAACAACGTTACGGCTTCTTCTGCTTTAAAAAAATGTTTAAAAATCGAATTTTAACAGATAATATGACATATTTGGTTACTCAAATGAAAAACCAAATATGAATTCTTTAAATTTTCATGAGAGAAATATCATATAACTTTCCACATGCCTCTCACCACTCGCACACTATAAAATTCATTTCACACTACCACTTCTTTTCTCCATTTCTTAAATAACAGCAATCACATCAGCAAAGAACTCTTGGAAATGTCCGTCAGGAAGTGCCATAATAACCTCCTCCCCCTGTCACGAGTAGCCAGTTCTTCACTTTTATCAAACATTGAGCTGAAATCGTTTCATCTAATAGCTGAGTCACACCTCACAGGTTTATGATATCTACCAACGCAATGGCTTTGTCCCCATCCTTTCAGTTACCAAATGGAAACCGCTGAGGGCCTTATTTCACCACAAGATGGTTCTGGTCATGACACTCTTTCATAATTTCACAGATATGAGCGTCATCATGAGCGACTGTTCTGAAGTGGGAAGGTATTAAAGACATTTCCTTGGATATTCAAGTCATGTTGGGACTTTTCAATGGAGCCCTGTTCTGAGGGAACAAATGTACTTTGGTGACGACACTTGTTACTTTCTTTTGTTTCAAAATTACAAGGTAAAATCAGTAAGTTAGTCTATTTTCAGGTTATTTAATTTTAAAAACAACCATTCATTTTAAATTAAGTAAAAGATTCGTATCTTATAGCTTACAATCATTGAGTGATGTCTTCATGCTTGTTCAGCTTTAACTTTATTCCATTCAGATTCTGATACATTTCGTTCATTTTAAAGATGGTAAGATATTACGTTCAAATAGAGCCATGTTAGATGACAAAATAATAAAAAGGCTTATCAATAATCCAAGTATTTTTCTTAGTCAGCCTTCTACATCATCACATCGGACTATCCCAAATGAGACCATTTGAAAAAGTAGGACCAAAGCTTAGGAACCAGGAAAGGAAAAAAAAAAGAGGATGCTCATAATCCTAACTGATACTCTGATTAAAAAAATCCTCAGACAAGAGCAGTTAGAACCTACAAAGAAAAGAAACAAAATGGACAGAACAAAACAAAAAGGAGAAATTACTTTAAAAATTTACAAGTTTCTGTTGAAGCAGAAATAGAAGATATCAAAGAAAAGAGTATGAAACCGAAACCTGCGACAGTGAAAAGTTAGTACACTCTGTAAAATAGAAATATTAAAAAGAAAAACTACCTTTTTTTTTAAAATACAGATAAAGCTAGACCAATATTTGGTGACCGGTGAGCGAGCGCAGCGAGCTCGTATCGCGAAGCGATCCGAAGGAACTGCGTAAGCAGTTCCGGGGGTTGGCGAGCGTTAGCGAGCAGGGGGCGATAGCCCCCTAGTTTCGTTTAAAACAGCATATGGGGCGAATAACATTCTAAGATAAGCGTACTAACCGAGAAACTAGAGTTAAGTTTAAAAGTACATAAGTTTATCGGTACCGCGTACAACATTAGTCTCACGTACTTACCTAATTGAATAAGTAAATAAATTAAAATTTAATTTTAGAAGTTTACACAAAATGCCAAACTAAATATAGTTAGAATAAAATAAGGAGCTAAGAAACTTAAACACGTACTTGTAAATGAGAAGTAATAATGGTAAGGTAAAAACTAGATAAATAAATAAATTTGTATATGTAAAAACTAAAAAAAATAGTTCAAACAGCAGCCATTTTTGAAAAATAAAAAATAAAAATAACAGCGTTGAATACGCTTTTGTCCTTCTGTTACTAATAAAGTGGTATAAATACTACACTATTAATTCATTTATACACTCGAGGGTGTTCTGATTTAAAATTTATCAGCATTTTACGAAATAAATTAAAAATTTCTTCGCAAACTTATATCTTGAAGTTTCTTACATGTTTGAGTTTCCTTCTGGTAAGGAAAAATATAGTGTGCACCACACCTTAAAAATAAAAGAACACTTTCAAATCATCTTTAAACTTGCGTATAATCGTACCCTTAAGTGATAAACATTACGGATGCTATTCAAAAAATTATTTCACCTTCTGCTTGATAATGATTCATTAGTAACAGTCTCACGCACTCACCTAATTGAATGATTCTTTATTTTTTCGTTGAAAGACTAATATACATGGATAGCTACAACGTAACAGGCGTATGCTTTCTATTCCGAATGTTGCACCTTAACACAAGTGCGGGAAAATTTAATTACATGGCACCTTAACGAGAGTGGGCGGTAAGGAATTAATATAACGCCCTCTCCCCGTTAATTATGGGTGATAATGAGACAGAGAAAGGTACATTTTTCTTCATTTCCAGTTTTTTAACGGACATCAGTTAGGCGATCAGCATTCGTAAGCGTGTTATAATTAATAGCTGATAGGACCTGTAAGCGAACTCTGAACTTGGCTCGGTTGTAAGTAATTCGTTTAGATTGGGAAGAGTTATGGAGGCAGTTTATTGTAGCAAGAGCTAATGGTATATGTTATACATTGATTATTCAAAAGTTGGAAGAAAAATGTACATTTAAGAAAAATGGACCAGAGTAACGGGAGAAATCTTGTATATAGAGTTCCGCTACCAAGCTTGTAACATGGCAGACCTTATACACTTTTTTTCCTATTTGTAAAAACCTAGCTTAGGGCAGGTAGATGACGGTGATATTAAAAACGTAAAACGGTGTCTATGAGAAAAAAAAAGCATGGAAGAGTCGCGAGTGGGGATAAGAGTGTCAACGTCACAGAAAATTTGAGTTTAACTCATACTGTAGATTCTAATGTATGACTATTTATACCTATATAACCACATATGACCATGCTCTCTCCACTAGAACGTACACCTGCATTAGTAAATGGTACGCAGTTAAAAATCGTCTAAATCTCGAAACTACGAAATGTGCACACGTAGAAGTGCATTGATGTTGTGAAAAAAAAATCGACGTAATTATTTTAAATAAAGAATTATAATTACATCTAAAGTTCCAGGCACGCAGTTAAAAATCGTCTAAATATCAGAGACACAAAATGTGCACACATAGTGCATTAATGTTGTGAAAAAAAAAACTTTTTGAGATAAGGATTTAGAAAAAGGAATTATAATTAAATCTAAAGTAGCTTTCTTAAAAGTATTATTTTTTTTATCCGAGCAAGGTTTTATAAACACCTTGTATAAAATAGTAATTGTTTGTTATGACCTTTTATGCACCCTTTGATATTATTACGAAGCCAACTAAACAGATTTTAATTTATGCATGCTAGGGCTTATATATACAGTGACTCCCAAAAGTGTTCGTACACTTTGAAATTTTTTAGTAAAACCAAAATAACGCAAAACTGAATTCGAATATGAAGTGCAATATTTTTGCTTATCATTCTTATGTCATTCTAAATGCAATCCAGTAGTTTTTTTTTTGTTCAAAACATTGACGGATCTCCTTTTTGAAATGGGTAAAAAAAAACGAAGAGACAGAGAAATTACACGCTACAAAAGTCATCGTACACTCAAATATTTTCGAATAAATTCATGATTAAAATTATCATATGCCGTTTTTTTAATATCTTTGCATTGTGTTGATCTTTAAAAGTAATTTGGCTTTAATTTTTCGCTTATTTATTCCTTAATATTGTGCTTATTAGTTTAAAATGGCTGGTATTCGTAAAAAACAACAAACACCATTTGAAATTTCAAATTTTTCCTCACAGTAGCGTAAAGTTGGTTTGAAATGTCTCTAAATTAGTTAATTTATTCCATTCTATAGTAAAGTGGTTGATAAAATGCTTTTAAGAAAAGAATCGGACCGAAAACAAGGTAAGAAGAGGTTAATCGGTAAAGTTGACAAAGCGTGATCGGAGATTTCAAGTTAAAAAAATTATGAAAAATTCACATTTGAGTGCTGTAAAAATTTCTGCAGAGTTAAATGAAAAATTTTACATTTAATTTTTACCTAAAATTGTTCGCCAAGTTCTCTGATTAGCAGAATTAAATGGGATCTCTTCCCGCAGAAATTTTCTTGGTCGTGCGAAAAACAGAAAGCTTACACTTTTCGTCGCAAAATCAATGATAAATAAGCTCAAAACATTTTAGAATTACGTCTTACTTAAAGAAAAAAATGAATTCAACATTTTTGGTTAAAATTTTGTATAATTATAAGTAGAAGAAAAAAATTATTAATTTAATCTTAAGAACTTAATTGGATCAGTTAATAAGGACGGTGGAGGTGTTCTAGTGTGAGGGTGCATATCAGCATCAGGACTTGATAGTTTGTAGTTTTTTGATGAAATAATGAATCATGCTGTTCATTTAAATATTTTAAAAACCAATTTTAAACTCTTAACCAGAAATTTGGTTATTGGAAGCAACTTTGTTTTTTTTATCAAAATAACGATAAGAATCACACGGTTTTCAACATTTGCGTCTAGTGCCTCGAAAATTGTCCTAAAGTTTAGAAAATACCCCCTCAATCTCCAGATTTGAACTTCATGTAACATATTTCGAGATATCTGGAGGCTAGATTACGAAAATACGGCTTTAAAACGAAAATAGAGTTAGAAACAGTAAGGCTCGAAGTGATGTTGAACACTTACTCAGAAATTATGCAAAAAAAAAAAAAAAAAATGAAATTTGTTCTCAGACGCTTAAAGTGTGTTGTTGATACTGCATGATATTCTACTAAATAATAACTTAATAAAAAGTTAGATTATTCAATAATATATGGACATTTTTTTAAAGTGTACGAAGACTTTTGTAAGATAAAATTTCTGGCACTTTTTGGTTTTTGATTTTTTAAAAATTAACTTTTGATATTTTTTAAAAACTTTTCATGTAGTTTTGTTAAAAAATGATCATAGATCTTATAATTAATTATCTATTTCGAAATATTAATTCTAACCAATGGATAGGGGCCTATTTTGTTGAAAGTCGTAGGTGTACGAACACTTTTGGGAGCCACTGTATATGCAAATGTATGAGGTTTATTAACAAACACAATTTAATCACTAAGTATTAATGTCAAATTTAGATGTTAACCGTAAAATACGTAAGATAATCATTGGTCAGCAACTTCATCAAAAAAGCAGTTTTACTAATAATTTTTATAAAGTACTGTAAAAAATGCATTCAAAGTTATTTCAGTACAAGGTTGCAAAATACTCAAAAACAACGACATCTTAAAGTAATATTTGGCTCCTATAAAATGAATTTTCTCATTTGTATAAGTTTAACTAAATTTTTTTACCAACTCAAAAAAAAAAAAAAAAACAAGAAAATTTTTTTAATCTAAGTTTCTACATTATCATTTTTTCTCATAATTTCCTCTAACTTTAGAGCTAAAACGTATGCATTACCAAACTAAAACTAAATGTCCAATCCAGGAAAGAAGAGAGAATTCTATCTCGTTTTCATCCATTTCAAAATGCAAGCCTTGGAAGTATTTCATATGTCTCCGAAGAGTAGAAGGGAGAGTGTATGGTAATGATTTTGTAAGAAATCCAGTGCTTGCGAACAGATGTTTGATCTGAGGACATGGGCCTTTATTGCATTTTGCCTTGGCATAGAACACCACGAGAACCGACTTGCATGAAGTTTCTTGGTTATTTCTTTCCCGATTCTGTTTTGCTGTTTTTATTTCGAGGGATGAGGTATAAATTGAATCTTGGATTTGAAAAAGTTGTTTTTTTGATCATATTTTTATATTTACTCATTTGTATTTTGATCACTGTGATTGATTTTCGGCTAAGACATTTTCAAAAAGTGCGTCTTAAATAATGTATCTATTTTGTATTAACCTAATTAAACTGATTAAAACTATAGGAAAAATATTTTTTGGTTGATGCATTTAAAATGTGCAAAACATTTAATCCCAAATGAATTCAGTTAAAATTTGAAAGAAATTTAAAAAAAAAAAGAAATAATGAAAAGTGAGTACGATTTATTCCAGAGTCAACGCAATAAAAAAGTAATATAAGTAACTAGACAATAGTGCTAATTAAAAAAGGAAAGTAAACATAATGTATTGCATCAAAGGTTTTTGAAAAAGAAAAATTAAATTCCTTTGGAAACATTGAGGCGGCAGAGCTTGGGAAGTTTTTTTTCTCCTGTTATTTAAAAAAAAAAAAAAAACGAATTTCTCTGTTTTGATACTTAACTTCTTAAAATGGAAGATCTGTGTTGAAGCAAATGTGCACAAAAATGTGAACTCAAAGTATTTGTGGTAAAGAAAGAACAGTAGATATAGTAAATGTAAAATATAATATTTTAAATCATTTTAATATTCAACAAAGTCTAAAAAAAGTCACAGACCAATTAAGATATTCTCCTATTCCTTAGTAGTTCACAATAAATTTCTTCCACATTAGCAACACATTAGCAATCAAACATGTAGATAAATAAATCATATCACTTTTTAAATTTTCCTCCTTTCCCCTCTGGTTTGACTCTATCTTTTGATGTTGATAACAAAGTAACTAGCGCATGGGTTAATTTTTTTTAGCAGGAATATTTTACTTAAATTTAATTTTTGCATTTATTTATTTATCTGTATTTATTTATCTGTACTTATTTATTTATCTATTTGCATGTATTTATTTATTTAATTTATTCATTCATTCATCTACTTTTATTGACTTATTTATTTTTTGTTCATTTAGCTTGCTTTCAGTAATTTTAGAACTTGTAACGATTATCACTCGGTATTGTAAGAGCTGAATAAAGAGATTCTCGGTGAAGTAAAACTGGCGGTAAAAGAAAAAAAATCGAGTTTGATATATCAAATTTGCTGATACCTAAATTTAATAACGCATCTGATACGAAATGTTAGTGACTCTTGAAGAATGCTACTACTGTTTTTCAGAGTAAAATTGCGAATGACTCGTTTAAACAAGAACTATTTTGAATGGTTTTTTTTTCTTTTGCAAAGAAAAAAAAAACAAAAAAAACAAAAAACCCCATAAACATGCTAAAATTATAGCAGCTTTGAATACGCTTTTGTTTTTCTGTTACTAATTAAGTGGTATAAATACTACACTATTTATTCATTTATATACTCAAGAGTTTCTTGATTAAAATTCATCTACATTTTCGAAATTAATTCAAAATTTATTCACGAACTTGATTTTGGTAAGCTCGACTATACTGTTATCCTAGGCAAGAAAAGAATATCATAAAAACTTAATTTTTAGATAATACGTTTAGTTTTGCAATGCTTTCTAGCGCACCCTTTTCGTAGTTCTTTGTTGATTCTAACAATTGACACATTTATTTATTTAATTATTTATTTATTTTTAGTTTCCTAAATATAATAAGTCTTAAGCTATAATATATCTCGTAAATTTAGAGAAAAAATACCAGATAAGCAATCAGATACGTCCTTCAAAATTCTCCTAGGAAGGAAAGGAATATCCTAAAAACTTAATTTTTAGATAATAGTTTTGCAATGTTTTCTGTCGCACCCTCTTTGTAGTTATTTTGTCGATTCTAGCAATTAGCACATTAATTAATTTACTTTTTATGATCCTAAACATAATACTTCTACAACAGTGTTGGGCATCAACTAAAAAAATCAACTAAATTTGTAATTGATTGATTAGTTGACTAAAGTAATCTGACTCCCATTTAGTTCAGACTAATATTTTAAAAATTTAATTCAATTGCAGACGAAGATTAACGTTAGTTTAAACTAACTCGTTAGTTGCTCAAAAAAACTAATTTAGTTCAGATTGATTTAGTTCAGATTAAATTAATCAGATTGAATTTAGTCAGACTAAAAGTAATCAGATTAAAAGTAATCAAATTGATTTGATTACTTTTTTAATTCAGATTAAATTCGTAAAATATAAATATCACATGAACAGAGGCACATTTGTGTTTCTACGTGTATATATATATTTAAGCAAGCATACACGAGTTAATGCGTGTACATACGACTACGTGCGGGTATATACGTATATAAACGTGTTATCCCGCGTATGTTCGTGTACGGAGGTATATTTGAAATTTTAAGTAAATATACATATTTATGTGTGCATACACCAGTAAATACGTGTATATACGAGTATGTACGTGTATATACGAGTATGTACGTGTATATAAGAGTATGTACGTGTACACATGAGAATATGCGTCTAGATACGTGTTACCCCGAGTATACTCGTGTAAAAAGGTACATTTGTATTTCTACGTCATATTCCAGCGTGCGTATACGAGAAAGTACGTGTATATACAAGTATGTTCGTGCACACACGAGAATATGCTTATAGATATGTGTTACCCCGAATATACTCGTGTAAAGAGGTACATTTCTATTTAAACGTGTATATACATATTTATGCAGGCATATACGAGAAAATACGTGTATATACGAGTAAGTACGTGCACACACGACAATAGGCTTATAGATACGTGTTTAACCCGAGTATACTCGTGTAAGATGGCACATTTGTATTTCTACGTGTATGTGCATATTTATGCGTTTATAAACGAGTAAATACGTGTATATGCGAGTATGTACGTGTACACACGATTATGCGTATAGATACGTGTCACCCCGAGTATACTCGTGTACAGAGGTAAATTTGCTTTTAATTGTGTATACACATATTTATGCGTGCACACAAGCGAAGATACGTGTATATACGTGTACACATGAGAATATGCGTATAGATATGTGTTACCCCGAGTATACTCGTGTAAAGAGGTACATTTGTATTTCTACGTTTATATACATATTTAAGCGTGCATATACGAGAAAGTACGTGTATATACAAGTATGTTCGAGTACACACGAGAATATGCATATAGATACGTGTTAACCCGAGTATACTCGTGCACAGAGGTGAATTCGTATTTAATCTAGTACATGCACTTTTATGCGTGCATATACGAGAAAAGACAAGTATATACGAGTATGTTCATGTACGCACGAGAATATACGTATAGATACGTGTTTAACCCGAGTATACTCGTGTACAGAGGTACATTTGTACTTGTACGTTAAAATACACATTTATGTGTGCATACAAGAGTTATACGTGTATATACGAGTAAGTACGTGTATATACGAGTATTTTTGTGCATATACGTGTATATACGTGTTGACTCGACGATATTCGTGTATACAGGAATTTTGTATTTCTACGTGTATATACCTACAAGTACGTGTGAACACAAGTAAATATGTGTATATACGATACATATTTGTAAACACGAGTTTATACGTATAAATACGTGCTATCCCGAGTATATTCGTGCACGGAGATTTGTTTAATTTCTAAGTGTATGTACAAATTTATTTGTGCATACACGAGTAAATACATGTATACACGAGTATATACGTGTACACAAAGGAATATACGTATGGATACGTGTTAATCCGAGTATACTCGTGAACAGAGGTAAATTTGTATTTAAACGTATATATACATATTTATGCATGAATATACGAGAAAATACGTGTATATTCGAGTAAGTTCGTGTACAAGCGAGAATAGATTTCTAGGTTCTTTTTTTAGCCCGAGTATACTCGTGTACAATGGTACATTTGTATTTTTATGTGAATATGCATATTTGTGCGTTTATACATAAATAAATGCGTGTATAATCGAGTATGTACGTGAACACACGAGAGAATATGTGTATAGATACTTGTTACCCCGAATATACTCGTGTACAGAGAAATTTGCTTTGTATATACATGTTTATGCGTGCATATAAGATAATACGAGTACGTACGTATTCACACGAGTATATGCGTATAGATAAATGTTACACCGAGTATACTCGTGTGTAGAGGTACATTTGTATTTAAGATTGCATATACATTTTTATGCGTGCATACATGAGAAAATACAAGTATATACGAGTATGTACGTGCACACACAAGAATATGCGTATAGATACGTGTTTAACCCGAGTATACTCGAGTACAGAGGTACATTTGTATTTTGGTTAAAATACATATTTATGCGTGCATACACGAGTTAGTACGTGTATATACGAGTAAGTACGTGTATATACGAGTAAGTACGTGTATATACGAGTCTGTACGTGTATATACGGAGCTGTACGTGTTAACCTGAGTATATTCGTGTCTACAGGAATGTTGTATCTCTACGTGCAAACAGAAGTAAATACGTGTATATACGAGTTCGTAAGTGTAAACACGAAATGTTACGTATAAATACGTATTTCCCGAGTCTATTAGTGCACGGATTTATATTCAAACTTCTAAGTGTACACAATGTTTATCAGTACAGCGTTTACAGACTTTCAGGGCAGATAGAGTACAGATAGACGGGGGGAAACACATATAGCAATGCATGGTCGGAAACACTTTCCTGGCGCGGTAGTGACAACACCAATCACCAAAAAGACAAAACACAAATAAGAAAAGAGAACATGTTCAGAATCTTTAGTACAGCAAAAAACTAAGGAAAAAGAAAATTAAGGGGCCAACGATCATCATCAAAGAAGGTGTTCGAAATTACGACCCCGCCTGTAATATCGAAATTTAGCAAAAATACCGGGCGTGTCCCGGACTTCCTGGTGGAACAAAAACTACGTGTGCGCATGCACCGTCATCTGATGCTTCGGTTTACGTAGCAACATATGTTGTATGCAGCAGACAAATCTTACCAGTATTTTTGCTGCATTAAAAATAATAAACATGTTTTCTCCTCTTAATCGTGCCCTGTCTTACGCTTTTTGTCGTCACTATCGCGTCTAGGTGCACTGTATCTGCCCTGAAAGTATGTAAACGTTGTACTGATACATCCTGTATACTTATTTATGTGTGCAAACACGAGTAAATATTTGTATATACGAGTATGTTCGTGTACATACTAGAATTTGTGTATGGATACGTGTTAACCCGACTAAACTCGCGTACAAAGGTAAATTTGTATTTAAACGTTTATATACATATTTATGCATGCATATACGAGAAAATACGTGTACAAACGAGTAAGTGCGATTCCACGCGAGAAAAGACGTAAAGATACCTGTTTAATCTGAGTATACTCGTGTACAATGGTACATTTGTATTTCTACGCGTATATGCATATTTATGCATTTTTACACGAGTAAATACGTGTATATACGAGTGTGTACTTGTACACACGAGAATATGCGTATAGATACGTGTTACCCCAAGTGTACTCGTGTACAGAGGTAAATTAGCTTTTAAACGTGTATATATATTCATGCGTGCATATAAGAAAAAATACTTGTATTTTCGAGTATGTACGTGTACAGACGAGAATATGCGTATAGATACTTGTTTAAATCGAATATACTCGTGTACAGACGTACATTTGTATTTGTAAGTTAAAATACATATTTATGATGCATACACGAGTTAATGCGTGCATATACGAGTAAGTACGTGTATATACGAGTATGTGCGTGTATACACGTATGTAAACGTGTTAATCCGAGTATATACGTTTACACACTAAATTTGTATTTGTCACGTGTATGTACATCAAAGTACGTGCAAACACAAGTAAATACGTGTCTATACGAGTATAGAAGTGTAACTTGTTATCCCGAGTATATTGGTGTACATATGTATATTTTTATGCCCAAGTGTATGTCAATTGCAGATACAAAAAGGGGTCATGAAGGTCAGGACCCGCTCCCCCCCCCCCCCCCCACACACACCGCGGGGAAAAGTTTGAACGTTTGCTTGAAAAATACAAAAAAATATTGAAACCATGAGAAAATGTAATGATCTTTTTGATTTTTTTGGGGGGGGGGGGTGGTATTACAGTAGAACCTCGATAATTTGAATTAATTGGAATCCGACCCAATCCGGAATATCGAAAATCCGGAGAATGAAAAAAACAATACAAAATAAAACATACTCACTGAAAATCACCTTAAAAGGAAACACATAGAGTTACAAATAAACAGTAAACATGTTTACTTTGTTATTACAAAGTCTGTAATCTTCTCCTGTGACAGTTCATTTTTTTCCCTATCGAGTAAAACAAATTGATTCAAAAGTTGCATTGCGAAGAAAAGGGAACTCAATCAACGACATAACACGGTCTTGCCCGTGAGAGGGTTAAATAAATAATTATTATGGAATTTTGACGATCGCTCTTTAAATGTAAAGGGAAATCGGTCAAATCGATCGAGCCGGATTATCCGGTGATCCAGACCAACGGGGTCCGTGGCGCCGACTTCAAATTTGTAAGGTTTGTTTTTGAAAAAATTTCGTGTTTTAATAGGTTTTTTGAAGGTGAGGGAGCCCCCCAGAATATGAGGGACTTTCTTATTTAAGGAGGGGTATCCCCTTACGTAAGTTACTCAGAAACAGACCATGCATCAGCCATCTGGATTAAAAAAAATCAAACATTTTATTCCAATAAAACCAGAAGCAGTGTGGTCTACGGGGGGGGGGGGGAGCGTGGTCAGTGGATAGGTTGGTTCAACGCTTGTTTTTGAAAAAAAATTGTACTTATGTTTTTTTGGGGGGAGCCCCCTTCCCCCGTAATTTGAGGGGGGTTCAATCTAAGGGGGGGTATCCCCTTAAGTAAGTTACTTTGAAACAGAACAAGCATCGGCCATCTGGATAAAAAAATTCAAGCATTTTATTCGAATAAGATCAGAAGTGGTGTGGCCTACAGGGGGAGGGGGATTAGTGGGGCGGGTGGCACAGAATTCAAAATTTTAAGGTTTGTTTTTGGAAAATTTTCGCGTTTTTAACCACCCCTCATAATTTGAGTGGAGTGAATTTCTTTTTGAGAGGGGGGCATCCCCTCATATAAGTAACTGCAATAGGGAATAGGCATCGGCTATCTGGATATGAAAAAAATCAAGCCTTTATTCCAGTACTAGTGGTACCCGCACGGCTTTGCCCGTAATAGAAAATTAAAAGGTCTTTTGTTCCGCCTGTATATTTACAAATAATGTATGGTGAATTTTATCGCCAATTGGCTTATGCCCATGTTATGGTTCCACGTTATGGTAATCTCGTCCATCTTATGAAAATTTTGTTCCTAAAATCGGAATAGAAAAATAACCACATCGAATTTTCGAAAAATCGCTTCGAGGTGCACACCCCCAATGTACAAACTAACTTTGCCAAATTTCATGAAAATCGGCCGAACAGTCTAAGCGCTATGCGCGTCACAGAGATCCAGACATCCTCCAGACAGAGAGACTTTCAGCTTTATTATTAGTAAAGATTATGTGAAAAAGGGCTTAAAATTTTAATAAAAAATCAATAAAATCGAATTTTCGAAAAATCGCTTCGAGGTGCACACCCCCATGCTTCAAACTAATTGTGTGTCAAATTTCATGAAAATCTGCTGAACGGTCTAGGCGCTATGCGCGTCACAGAGATCCAAACATCCATACAGAGAGACTTTCAGGTTTGTTATTTAAAAAGAAAAGAAAAGGAGAAAGATAAAGAAGTAAAGAAAAGAAAGATAATTTTCAGAACAAAGTCTTTCCCATTTTATTAAATTTCTGTGAAAAATGGGCTTAAAATTGGAATAGAAAAAGAACAAAATCGAATTTTCGAAAAATCGCTTCGAGTTGCACACCACTATGCAACAAACTAACTTTGTGCCAAATTTCATGAAAATCGGCCGAACGGTCTAGGCGCTATGCGCGTTACAGAGATCCAGACATCCAGACATCCTCCGGACAGAGAGAATTTCAGCTTTATTATTAGTAAAGATTATGTGAAAAAGGCCTTAAAATTTTAATAGAAAATTCATAAAATTGAATTTTCAAAAAATCGCTTCGAGGTGCACACCCCCATGCTACAAACTAACTTTGCGCCAAATTTCATGAAAATCGGCTGAACGGTCTAGGCGCTATGCGCGTCACAGAGATCCAGACATCCTACAGACATCCTCCCGACAGAGAGACTTTCAGCTTTATTATTAGTAAAGATAAAGAAGATAAAGTTAAGGAAGACCAAAAGCAATATTGTGTACCAAATGGGGGGGGGGGGTAGTGTGGGTCATGTCGCAAACTGCGTCACTCCAAAGGGGGTGTTTGTAAATATTATTGATTTTTTAAGGTCTTAAATCGGTAAGGGGGGCAGCCCCCAACGCCCAATGTCCCCCCCGTAACACATTAGGAGCTACTTAATATTCATTGGGGGGGGGGAGAAGAGAAAGGAACCCCTTAAAGAATTCAAACGCAATCTGTAGTTTTAACAGTCTAGATATTTTTCAATCTGATTAGATTTAGTATAAATTTTAATCTGACGAAATTTAATCTGATTAAATTCAATCTGATTAATTTAATCTGAACTAAATCAATCTGAACTAACGTTAATATTAACTGCAATTGAATTAAATTTTTAAAATATTAGTCTGAACTAAATGGAAGTCAGATTACTTTAGTCGATAGAGGATTTAGTTGATTAATGCCCAACACTGTTCTACAAGTATAATGAACTCGTAAACGTAGAGAAAAAATACCAGATAAGCAATCAGACAAGCCCTTCATAGTGAAAAGAGACGTATACTTGAATAATATTCAAAAATCCTTTGAGTTCTCAATACCTACGGTGAAACTGTAAGTAGACTTTTTTTCTTTTAGAACTTGAACTTTGAGTCCGTGAAAAACGCATATTGATCTGATCTCAGTTTTCAATCAAAACCTGCCTACGATTTGGGAGAAGCCCAACCCCTTTGAAAAAAGTGATCTGAAGCCCAGCACGCTAGATTATAATCTGAATAACACTGAATATCTCAAACTTCGGAAAAATCTATATAAAAAAAAATAATCTCCCATCTTCAACGGAAAGTTATATTGAACTTGAATAGGACTACGCGGCACAGAAATGCCACGGCTTCCTTCTTTAAGCAGAAGGCATAGACGATTTTTTTCCTCTCAGTAAGGGAAATTCTAGACATTTGGGGTTCAAAATATTATGAAAATGGAGAGAGGAACTGAGATCAACGGATGGGGAGCAAGGGTTACATCCGTGTCTTAAAAATATTTCCGCAACAACATATTTTTTATGTGCTGTTTTTTTTCTATTAAAACTGTTTTCCGATTTTGGGGTAGGGAGAGGAATAAATTTAGAGCAAAAGAAGAAGGTAAAATTTTTCACTAAAACTCTCTTGTTGTCGCAATTAATTTTATTGCAAATGCGGTAAATTTCATGAAATTTACCTCATGTAAAAGCCAAGAAAAAGAAAATATTTGTAAGAAATTAGTATTGTAAGTTGCAGGTAATTTAAAATCAATTATGCAAATTACAGGTCCATTTCTGCATAAGCCAGAAAGCACTACACTAGCTCTAAATCCATATAATTGATATTTAATTTCTTCAAATGTAATATTAGCCTTCAGCATGTCATATCTATACATTGTATCCTACATTGGCACAAAAAGCTAAGCGGTATATTTCATGTTTATATAAAATATAGTTTTTTTCCTTGGGAGTTAGGAAGAGGTGAAATGTTCTACGATAATGTCAACCTCTTTCTCTGTATATTGAAAGTTTTGGTTGTGCTATTAGTTTGAAAAAAAAAAAAAAATATGTAGCATTTTCCGACACTAAATATGCCTAATTCTAGCTTAAATTTTATTTTCTCCTTGTTGGCGACCACTTTGTGCACAGTCCTTAGAACCCTTAAAATAGAAGCATACAAGACGAAACAGAAGAGAATCATAATATAGAGCATATGAAAATAGTAACTAGTTCAGCCAGAGAGCGATATACGGTGTGCCGTACTGATAAGCAAAATAATGGATCAAGGGGGACTTTTATTAAATCTTAACTCCACTGATAAAAGACACGGATCCAAGATTTCCCCTCAACTTACCATCTTCCGTCCCTCGTAAAGTAGCGCTTCTATGTCCCAGACAGGAAATACTTCCCTGATTTATTTAGCGCTTTAGGTCCCGGATTACTGTATCATGGAGTTGTTGAGTAAAGTCCTAGCTATTTGAAGGAGCAGGAAAAAATAGTTAATAATTAACTACACGTTTTTTAGCCTACTTTTTCACCCTATGAGAAGAAAAGCATGAAGGAAGGTCTTGATGTATTGTAAAATCATCGCTGAAATGAGAAAGGAAAATTAATAGGAGAAATCGAGGGAAAAAAATGACTGTAGGGTTTCAAAAAGAAAGTACTTTCTATCTAATCTTTTAATAACTTTTGTTGTTATTGTCCCACTTGATGTATATAAGCGTATTTGAACGATAAATCTTGGTCAGGACCTCACATTCCTTCATTGAACTTGTTTACACTTTTTTTTCTTCAAATTTTGGGCAGTTCAAAAACACTTAACAATAGTGCAATTGAAAAACAAAACGGCACATACAAATCCTAACGAAAGAGGTGAATTTATTTTGAGCAAACTAAAACTAATTCATTAAAAAATACTCTAATTTTTTTCTTTTTGCTCTTTTTTTTATTTAGCTATTTCAAGCGTAGTTCTGTGATTAGTACCTCCGTAGCCTTCACAATGCTGCCAGGATAGGTTTTCCCCAAACATAATTGAAGCATTTTAATGTAAAAACACACACACACACACAATGAATTAAAAAAACAATAATATACCGAAAATTTGAGTCAGCTATATCAATTCTGAGCTTGTTCTTACTCTTCCTTCTCAAATGGGGGGGGGGAGGGGATATTATAACTCAAAATGCAGTTTCTCGTAGACTGCATTCTGCGGTTTGTTTAATTTAAAAGTTTTTTTTTTGTTTAAAAACATATGCGATGTTTTGACATATGTGCTTAATTTATTTTCCAGTCTTTTTTTTAAGTTTAAAATATTTAAAAAAGTTAGAAAGCTCCTTGAAAAGGAGCGCTTCTAATTTTTCGTTTAACAAATTTTAGAGGCATTTGAAAAAATCATGATTTTCAATAATTTTTTACGTAAAGACAGACATGAAAATTCAAATTTTTTTTCGCAGCAAACTTTTAATTTAAACTTTAAATCAAAAAAAGTCCAAGACTATGCAATTGCACCCCTAGTTGAATTGACATGGATTCTTCCCCAATGAATTGCTTGATAACACAGCACTTCTTATTTTAAAATGTCGCTATTATGTAGTAAATCAATAGTGTTTCGTAAATGATGCATTGTGTAAGAAGTGAATAGAAAGAACTTGGAAACATTGGACAAATATAGAATAATAAATGCATAATAAAGAAATTGATGAGAAACACATCTCTCTAAATCCAGTGTTATTGCAGCCGTCGTTACTAAAGCAACAGTAAAGAGAAACAAACACTTCCATTGAATTGAACAAAACTGGTCAATTGCACACAACAAAACTGTTTTGATGTCATAAACCTTTTCATAGAAAATATCAAGATCAGGTATGGATCTCATGCGATACATTATGCATGGTAAAAATTACCGAGACATATGGTAGGGTTTCTGTTATAAATTAAGCGGAATATTTAATTTTAGCCTCAGTATAAGAAGAATCAAACTCAACTGTTTGATAGCTTTGGAAAGTATACATTCTTTTGAAAGTTTTGATGAAATTCTTGTAGTCTTTATTCTGGCAGTGACGTGACAATAGCATTTAAATAAAAAGAAAGAAAATAAGGAAAAAATAACTTGAATTCTTTATCGATTAACTCAAAAAGAATGATTCTTTACTTACTTTAAATACTCACATTTAAAAAAAAATAAACCATTTAAATTGCGAACTCATAAAAAATGTCCGTAAATAATGTTTTTCCAGGAAATCATTTTTTCTCTGCAAAAAAAATTGTCTGGAAAAAAATAGAAAAAAATGAATAAAATAAAATAAAATAAACAAATAAAGTAAAAAAAATAAATAAATGAATAACCGATATGAAAATAAAACGAATATAAAGGATGAGTAGGATGACAGTTGATTTATGTATGGTATGCAAAAAATAAATAAACATTTAAATCAGTGGATCACGTGACTCACTACTCACCAATCCGAAAAACAAAACAATGAAAAACACTCAAGACATAGCAAAATGTCACTGAGCAACCTTGGTTTGCTCAACACTGCAATTTAAAATTATCTTATAAGTTAATGGGCGAATAAAGCCCCTTCATTATTAGTTCTTTTCTTAGTTTTTGTTCAACTTTTATGATAATCAAAACAGAAGTAAAATAGCATGTTACTTTCTCAAAAACGCAATCATGTAAAATTCTTGAGCATTTATTTTTGTTTTTCTAATTAAACTAAAAATCATAAAAACTACTTCTGTAGCAAAAAAGATACACAACTTATACATGGATTCTGTTTCTGGTTTTGGAGGAAGGGCATTTATTATATATTTGATCGCTTAAGGGGAGAGGGGTCATGCCCCCATGTTCTTCCTCTGGATCCGCGCCTGGCACTTCTTTAAAATATACAAATAATGTGTTAACTATGTTTCAATCACCATTTATCTCTACATAGTATAAAATGAAGTCCCCAAAAAGCGTCTGTGTGTTTGAACTCGCAAAACTCGAGAACTAACCTGCCGATTTCGATGAAATTTTCAGTTTGTTTCTTTAAGTCTTGAAAAGGTTTGCAGACCAGTCCCAAAAAAATTCGATGAATAGTTCTTTTTTTATTCCAATTTAGGTCCAATTTTCTCATAAATTCTTGATTATGGGGAAGAAAAATCACCTGCACATATTAATATTATGTATCGTTGGAAAGAGTATAACTTTCCGCTTTCTACGCAATTTGTTTCAATGATCTAACTTAATTACGACAGGAGTTATTTGCATTTTTTAGTTCGAATTTGTTTAGGCTTAGCTGAAATTTAGGTACTACTTTCTTCGTTAAATCTATCAGTAAAAAGTGAATGGATTGTCCTACAGTTTTCTTTTTCACAAAACTGAAAAAAGCGGCTTTTTTTACTCCAGATATAATTCGACCTATGGTCGAAAGTTTAACCCTCTAGCTCCATTAGAAAAAAAAGTTACAAGCGAATTAAATGAAGTTCAAAAACCTGTTTAAAGTTTTTAACCATTTTATTTTCCGTTTCCACGGTAACGCTTTTTGAATCCATTGTCTATTTCCATCTTTCTCATTTTCAATTCTTAAACTTATTTTATTTTGTGTTTCCATGGTTACGTTTTTTAAATCCATCTTTCTCATTTTATTTTAATTTCATAAAAGTATTTTAATATCTACCGTCATTGTTTGGAGGGGAAATTTTGCATGATGTTTTTTTTTCTTTCATTTAAGCCTGGTTACTGAATATACTTCACTTGACATAATGGTTATTTTCAACGTAGCCCGGGCAAAGCCGGGCAACGCAGCTAGTAGTATCTACACCAGTATTGTTATTTATTATGATAAACTGATCCTAATAGATATTTTTATATCCCTATATCACCCCTCCCTTTGATGAGAGTTTTCTGTTTTACCGCTATATAAATCGATCAATCATGCACTAATACTCATAGTCTTCAAAAATAGCAATAGAACCTGCCTCATATTACAAAATAGGACATTAAAAGAGTACGGACAATTAAGCTAGATGTATATAGAGCACCTACGGAGCCATATCTCATAGGTTAGCATCGCACAAAAGAATAAGTTCCATCTGTTCCAGAAAGGGTTCCCTCTCGCCTCGCTCATCAGCTAAGTGCAAACACCGCATAACAGTTAGAACATGCTTCATTAAGAAATCCACTATGGAGCCACCTTCCCAGTTGTGATTTCGTTCATTCATCACATGGGGATGCCCTGATTGGTCCAATATCCCACGTTTTTGTTTCCCTGAAGCCCAGATACCATTTAGCGGGTCCTCGTCTCTCTTTCCCAGAGTGTGGTGGGGGGGGGGGGGGGCGGAATCATCTTTGAGATTTCTCTGGGGTTCGATAATTTGATAACAAGTCTGGGATCTCTATTTCACGCTGCCTAGTACATGGGAGTAGATTTCGTGTTGGTTTTGAGAGAGGGGGAAAGGGGTCTGGGAGGATCTTCAATATGTTTTTTTAACATTTTTTCCCATTTTTTTTTTCTTCTTCTGTGAGGTATCAATGGTTTTAAACACTACAAGAAGTGTTAAACCAAGAGACTTGATCACGTTAAAATATTCGAAAGTTTGGTTACGAACATTCATTAATATATGTTGAACTGTTGCAAACTCTATTGTAATTTTCATAGAATAGCAGTATACAACAGAAAATTCCACCACATATAGCATACGAGCGTTTCGGATTTATATAGAATATTTTATCATTGTAAAAAGAATGTAAATTTCGGATAAACAGTCTGACCACCTACGAGATGGAAATGCTAACGTCCGGTTTACAGACGGAAATGCATGCATTTATTATCTATTAGTTTTTAAGGATGCCAGTTTTTATAGACGTAGGTAAGTCTCTGAATCAAACACAGTCACATTAAATGAACGGAACACGATCATAAATTTGTTACTCTCCCTCCTTATTGAGACAGTCTCGTCTTAACTGGACTTTTGCCAACTCTACAGCAACCGTGACCAGACAGTAAGTACGTAATTTTATCAGTAGCGTAAAAAAGTTATTTCATAACACATACATACATACGTGTATACATATACGCAATAGCAGATAAAAAACTTCAGAATTCGTTAAAATAAGTAAGTGCTTACATACTATGCTTACATAGTGTAAGTGCTTACATACTAAGCTTACATACTATAATAAGTAAGTGTTTACTTCACCTTGTGTGTTCACCACGTTTCACGTTTATGTAGGGATCCCATCGCACTTTAAAATAGCTATTTGTAACATTTTTGAGCACAATCGCGATTTATTTGTGGTGATTTTCATGTTGCACTCATACAGTCTCTTTGACTGTACAAATGTATATGTGTCTTCCTTTATCTCTGTATTGTACACGTCTGTTGTGTGCTACTAATCTTAGAGAGAATATATTGCTATTTAAAGAAAGAAATATTTCAGGTACCTTTACACATTGCATATTTAGATTGCACGTTTTGAGGACTATCCGCTTTGTTACTGTTAGGAAACTACAGTATGCTGAGTACACTTTATGCCTGTGAGGTCTATAAGTCTATTTTGCTGTTAATTTTTTAGGACTTTAGACAAATGAAAAGAATTATTCTCGCATCTTGGGTTTCATATCGATTTTTTTAAAAATTATCATTAAAAAAAAACTTTGATAAATTCTGTAGCTCAGAATAATGTAAGTTGCACAATCATTACAGGAGAGAAGAAAAACGTTTGTCGGGCGCATGCAAATGACGGGAAGCGATCTCTTTTAACACAGGTAAATAATTACAATGTTCTTTTTTAAATTATGTTCCCATGCATCTATGCGGAGTACGATTCTACATACAATGCACAAATAGTAGGAAAATCGCAATTTCTGGGTCACTCTTTCTTTGAGGTACAGAATTCCTTCGAAAATATATTTATATTGGAAACAAAAGTAATTAGATTTAATGGATTTTATTTATTGAGTTTCGAATAAACCAATAGCTTTCAACACAGTTCATTTCTACTTTTCATTTCCGAAGGCTACCCATCTTGTTTTTAAAGTAGGTACAAATGATTCAACTTTTTAGAATGATGTGACCATTAAGGAATAAAAAAGAATTCATATCTTGTTCTATTTCCATTGACAAATAACATGCAGCACCATTACTCCATTTACTAATAATTACTTTGTTCGATAAAGGGGTTTCCTGTGACACCGAAACAATTGTAGTGAAGTATATGCTGCAATTTTTGGAGCAACATTACCATTCAATCAACTACAGAGCAAAAACCAACGCGCAATATTTTACGCATGTTTTTCGCTAAAATATCTTATTTTCAGTTGATATTTATGTTACAATTTTCAAATGGCAAGAAAAGAAACGCAAATAAATGTAAACAGGAACAGTGAAAGTACTTAACAAAATACAAAAAAAAAAAAAAAAAAGAAAAGAAAAGAAAAGAAAAAGAAAAGAGGGGGGATATTTTGGTCCATTTTCTTAAGATAGGCAATCCACTTACGCTTAAACTAGAAAACGGAAGACAGACTAAAAGAAAGGTGCAAAACTTCGCTTTGAACTTGAAAAATGGCATTTACTGATGGTCTAAACTATAGTATAATTATTCATTATTAATTAATTTTACGGTAATATGGTATTTCCGACACATTTTGATTTATATTTCTCAACTTTGCTCTGATTGTGCTTTTATTCTTATTTTAAATTTGATTCTTACAAGCACTCTCGTGCAAACTATCGGGGAAGTATTGTATGTGGAAAAAATAAACGAAAAATGTGCTCTATGGTTGGAATAAATGTGATCTTTACTTTATATTGTTAAATAAACAACCTATCACTTTGCAAAATTGAAAAAGAAAAGTGAATTGAGTAGCTCAATGTCATTCATTAATTACTTATCGCCAACAAACAAATCCGATATTTCTTAGCTTTATATATGACCCCTCTAACGGTCAATTTTCACCAACCCAAGAAACTAAATTATGTCTTTTAGACCTTTAATACCTTCACCAACACCAGGTTCATTCTGTTATCCACAGCATTAGGACTTTCCCTGAAAGGGATTTTCGTTTACCCAGACCTGCATTAGGACCCCAGTAGTCCAGTAAGTTTCCAACGCAACCATAAAGCAAGAAATAATAAGGTTAAGTAGGGGGGAAATTCACGGTTTTAGAGGATCAGAGGTTAAACAACTTTTTTGCAGTGCCCTCGTGACGTATAATTCAGTCATGTTGGGGAATCAATGCGTCCCTAGTGGTCTACTTTCGCTTGGTGCGTGAAACAACATTTGCGTGTCTTGACATTAAGAAAAATAAATTACGAAGTCCCCCAACGAACTGAGGTTTATTCAAAGTTTTAGTTACTGTGACCACTCAAATTTTTCCAGACAGGATTTCGGTAACGTTTAGTTTTTTTATGAGTTGAATTCATAAGCAAAATAAACGTTAGCATTTAATTATACTCTCCAAGTTTCTCCAACAACAAGGGTAAAGTACTATTAATGTGATTGTTTCGTTTTATTTTAATCTAGTTATAACCATCTATTTTATTTAATTAAATTGAAATTAACACGGAAAGAAAATTTTGTGATGCCGCATTTCTTTTTCAACCAAAAATACACTCCCCCCCCCTTTTAGTGCGTACTTATTTTAATTGATTTAATTTATTTACCATTTATTTTGTTTTCCTGCGGGGGAAAAAAAACAAGTTAACGTTGAAACCCTTAGAGTGACAATTTTTCCCGTGAAAAAATCCATTTTCACTAAACAATTTATGCCTTAAAAAAACAGCTACTTTGTCTTTTCATTTTTTTTTTTTTTGATTCTTGCTAAATTTAAAAAGTCTAAAAAAAAACTGTTTTAGATTAACGTAATGTTGGTCCTTTGAAATATACACATATAAACATATACATATACATACAATATATATGTATATTTATTTATTTACTCGTGTGTGTGTGTGTGTGTGTGTGTGTGTGTGTGTGTGTGTGTGTGTGTGTGTGTGTGTGCGTTTTACTCTGAATCTCCGAAAACGGGTAGATGTCCACCGTTTCCGGTAAATTATTTTAATTTAGAAAACATACAACTGGTATTAAAAAAGCCTAAACCTATCTGTGCAGAAAAATCAAAGCTGATGAAAACAAAATGCTTTTTAAGTATTCAAATTCGCTACCATATATCTATGCTTGTTTTAGTTTTAGAAATACTAAAAAGCATATTTTTTTCTTATAATTGAGTGGATCAAAATGCGTTAAACTTCATATAAAAACTACAGTTCTCAGGGTTTTTTTTTGTCAATTAAAAAATATTTCTAATTTAATTAAGCAATATTAAAATAAAAAGACATCATCAAAAATTTGACATTTTGGGAAAAAAAAAATTTTACTCATTTTATGTTTCGAGCAACACCGTGTGTAGTAAAAATTAAATGCCACTTAAATATTTCGAATATATCATATAATGTTCATGTTCGCGTGAACGGTTTTAAACCCATAACACGTATTTCTAAACCCTTTTCAAAATTTGTAAGTTACTTAATGATTCCTTTTAAATGATATATTTTAAATGCGGATTAATTTCACCAAAACAACCACAGCCCCTTCATTTTCTTAAACCAGCTTTCCCGCTGTGTATCGAACTATTATCAATTAAGTTAATCTTTGTCGTTAAGTCGTATAAAAAGTAAAGAACAAGATGCTTAAGGCAGAATAAATTGAGCAGAACACAACAAAAATAAATGAAACTGGTAAAAGAGCATCATAAAAACAAGCTTTGTTTTCAGCTTTATTTTTTTAAAGGAGAACACAGATTATAGCGGGCGAAGTAAATGACATTTAAGGAACTGAAGCGAGTAAAATGTCATTTGTGTTAGACTCAGATGAAAAAGCAGGTAAAAAATACGAAGAAAAATCGTTTGCCGTGTGTGCAGCGCCACCTGGGAGTGAGAGCTAGAAGAAATGATGATAGTCCCATAAATTTCCGTCACTTTGTACATTGGCGGCATTCTAATAAGTTTTAGATTAGCAGCTCTCAAAATGTGTTACGCGTGTCACTAGTAACACAAAACTTTTTTACGCGTTACAAAAATGCCTCAACAATGTAAAAATTGTTATTTACATACAAAACTACTACGCATGTAATAAAAGGTAAATAGTATTATGTACTTAATGTTTTACTGATAGTATTTTAAAAACATGATCATTAGGGCTCTCGAATACCCGGCATTGTTGGAAAAAATGCTTTGTCCAGAATAAATAAATATCCTAACGCGATTTTGTATGAAAATGATGTAAAACACAAAGTTGCCCAATTGGACATTAGGGGAGAGTGTAGTACCTCGGGACACTTTTCATAATTTAATTTTTACCGTCAATTATTTGAATCAAATTAAAAATCTAAAAATCATATTAAAATATCTCAACATACTTCTATGCAATGTATTTTTTGAAAATTCAGACAGTTTGAAAATAAAATATTGCCAGCCATTTAAAGTAAAAGTTCCAATCTGTCCCAAGGTACAACATCCTACTGTACCTTGGGACACATCCTGTTGTACTATGGGAAAGTCTTCATGATTAAGGAAACAGCCATATACTTGAACCAATTTTGCACCAGAAAACTTTTTTTTTCCATGCTAGTGAATTAAATCATGAATAATGAATTATGAAATATTTTCTAACATTAGATGTATTTAAAAGAGTTCATAAGATTAGAACATTGTTCCGTGTTACTAAACATATCTTAATTATTCAGAACCATGCATACCTTGAAACGTGTCCTAAGGTACAAAATGTTTCACTGTCCCAAGGTGCAATCACCAAGTTGTTTAAGAAAAGCCAAAATGATAGTCAAACAGGATACACTATCATTATTTTCACATCAACAAATTATTTAAAGTACTACTCTTTTATAGCAAAATAAAATTCAGTTGATTAAATTTGCAAATACAAAGACAGAAAATGAATCAAAAATGAAGAAAATATCTACTTTGGAGTCATAAAGTTTTCTTTCTCTCACAAAATCCTCAATTTTACTTATTTGATGCTGATTTTTACTATGGCACCATTTAGCGGTGAAGGTTACTATTGGAGATTACAAAAACATGGTTGCTAAAAATTGATTCTTAGAAATTAGCAGTGTCCTAGGTACAACACTCTCCCCTAATTAGTACAAAAAGGGGGATTAAACAAAAGAATTAATGGAAAATTGAGATATTTAAAATTTTTGTAAAGATTTACTAATACACAATTGAAATTTATTTTACCGTATTATTTCGAGGCAAATGTAATTATATACATGTTTCTTTCTGATATTGTTTGCTGGACGACGAAATCTCTACTTTGTTTAATTTCTGAATATTATTTTTCTGCAGGTGTACTGTTTCTCTAAATGATTGATCACAATTTTGGGTTCTCCCGGATAATATGATCCTGGTTAACCAGTAGCCTAAAATGCGGAAATTGTTGTGAAAAGCATCTAATGATTCAGTCGCAGTTATAGCTCAACATATAAATAAATAGATAAATGATAGGGTAAATGACTAGTTACGTGCATGCCTTGCTTAAGGGTTTTTTTATATTTTGATATAAATGTTGTAGTCTTAGTTCTTGAGAAAAAATCGATTAAGTGTTTTAAAAGTGAAATTCGTCCACAGTAATAGGTAGGGGAGGCTGGGGCACAGTTAGACAAAGCTATTTTGTGTGTTGTGATTGTAATCGGGAAATGATGCTAGGCACCCATGAATCTGCACCAATTGACCGGATGGATTCTGGAATATGAAAGTTATTGCTTGTGTTTGTAATCAAATGATCGCTATTTTTCTGATTTAAGGCAAGCAATGTTTTTTTTATTATTATTAACTCTCTTACGTGCAACGATTTATAACACGTTTTTTTTATGAATAGAATGGATTTATACAATTTAAATTAGTTAAAAGTTTCATTCACTAACTTAATTTTATTTAGAATATCTTAAAGATAGAGGTAACGCATAATAGTTCTGGAACGCAAATGAGAGCTTATCAATAAATTATGTAGGGGAAAAATGGGGGGGGGGGAGAGGGATATATGAAGAAATTTTATCATTTCCCTATTTTCAAAAAACATTACCTATTTCTCAGAGCTAAGATGCCCCATGATTAAAAAGTCTTTTCTTTATGCTATTATATTTTTTTTCAGATTTCTTTTAAAAATATTTATTGAGGTATTTTTTTTTTATTGTCTTCAATTGTTCAAATTTGCTAAATGCATTTAGGAAGCTTGGAACATATAACACGATGGAAAATCGCAGGACAAGCATCATATTTCGAAGAAAAACACTCTTATATGTAGCATATACATTTCTACATACCAATTACATTGAAGGGTTTGTAACCTACATTGTGCCATACTATTTTTCAGAAAGTGTGTCAATACGACATTAGATTTTTTCCGAACTATATAACACTGTTTACTGTCAAATTCGAAGCATGTTCTAATCACTGTATAAACAAGAAAAAAAATTATAAGACTACATAATGCGAAGGGGAAAAAATGTATGAACATTATTACTATATATTGCGCTGAAGCTTCATACAGAAAATGATGATGAATTAAAAATTATTTTCAATTTTAATTTTTAAATAAAAACACAAAACAACTTCATTTAGTTAAAGTAAGTATTATATACATAACAGTAAACTCTTGACCAACCATTAAGTTACAAATAAATATTCAAAAAAATAAATAAATAAATAATAATAATAATAATAATGATAAAAACAAAGTAAACAAAAATATTTAATAATAAATATAATACAAAAATATTTAATATTTTGTAAAATGTTTAATTGACAGCTAAAACTGATGTCAAAATATTTAAATTTTCTAACAAATTGTGTGTATACTTTGTCTTTCATTTATCGTTTACGTAATAGATGTAGAAAAATATGAATCCATGCATTTCTTTTGCAAAATCCTTTTAATAGAAGTTTAGCTTTAGATTCAAAAACCAAGCATAATAAGTAAAAATCAATTCAAAAAACCAAACACGAGATAAAATCTTGGTATTAGTGATATTCCTTAAAAGAATCCTTTGAAATAGAAAATAGCGTAGTTGTACAACTTTAAAGAAAATAAAATAAATGTAACTCAAAATTGTGGAGATATATGGACAATTCGAGAAAAAAGGAATTGAAAAGTGCGAAGTTCAAATACGATCATGGTGAAAAATGAAAAATAAGGAAGGAGAATTTGGTATCGACTTTTTTCTTCTTCTTAAGTGTGCTTATTTTCCGCAAGATTTCAATCTTCTTGCATTTTGTAGAGAAAAAAGGGAGCATTTGATTGCATTGGAAGTTGCATAGATATCACTTCGTGAACATTTTCTTCGAATCGTCGACCGTTCGAACATGAAGTACAATGAGGTAAACTTGTATGTATGACTCTAAAGCAATGAGATTTTTTTAATTAAATTAGTTATGAAAGCAATCCATTTTGAAAGATTTATAGTAAGGCGTTTTTTCCACCATCTGACTTTCCCATTGCGCTGTATTTTTTACACCGATTCTTAGACTTGTGTCAGTATTATTTTTTTTTTGTCTTAATAAAATTCGGTAACCAAACTATATCCCAATTAAAAGAAAACATGGTTTATAAATGCGTATAGTCTTTCAAAATTTTCATTGAGCCTATCCGTTTAATTTTTAGTAGAGTTGGAAACCCTGAAACCTTTTTAGAAAATATTTTCCAGTTTTTATATGAATTATTCTCACAAGAACGGTCAATTTCATGTCCCTGTAATAATTCACGAACATTTTATGACTCATACATATTTTAGACATTTAAAAAAATCGGGATAAAGTTTAACAAAATCATTAAAAGTTAAATTTCTATATTTTATTTTGAATGTCCTTATAATGTAAGTCTAAAGTACCCAAATGTCATTCCCTCACTTGTGCCCACTGACGTAAACAATGAGCAAAACTTATTTTTATACAAACAAACAATGAGTTCACATTTTTTGTTTTTATTTCAAAATATTGAAGAGTTTAAGTAAAAAAAAAGACATTTAAAATCAAATTTTCATTAAAAATTCGTTTACGTAAATATTTTGAAGTTTGTCCCCAGCGGTTCACGTCATTCCCTCACAACATTCAATTTCCTTTCCAGAATCGCATCGAAATAAATTTTTGCCAGCCAAAAGTGTAGTTATCTATTGCTGAAAACCCTGAAAACTATTGCACCATATTTGCGTCTTTAATTTGTTGGGAATAATTACTTGGAATCTATTTGAAAGCAAAGAGATGTGTTTTTGTATCCGTCATTCCCTCACATCTGTTTCTACTGAAAAATAAAATAAAATTATAGATGAAAATTGTATAATCATAAGTTGCTTCCTGATTTGAGAATATTTGTATGCGAATAAACTCAAATATCAGCTTGGTAAAACTACTAGAATCTAATTTTAATGAATTCGTCATTCTAAAGTGAGGGTATTATGCTATTTTTTTTCAGGATCATTTTTTTTTTCATTATGCTCTCACATATATCTATCTCTATAAAAGATTTCATCTGATTACATACTCTTTCATTTTTCTAAACGTAATAAGCTCAAAATGACTGATTTTTTGAGGATGACCCAGATATTGAAAGGTATTCAAATTAAAAGCTTTCAAACGATAACAAATTCGTACTTCTATGTAAAAAGGAACTCAGTTCAAATATTAATGTGGCAAAAATGAATTAAAGTGTACGTATAATTTTACTTTCAAACGCGAATTTCATAAAACGTCAATTTTAGAATCTAGAAAACAACTTAGCATATTGCTTTCAAATTTTAACTTCGTTTTATTTTTATGTCCATAATTATACTGAAGCTAATTTTTGCTTTAGGGCACGTACGTTTCCGAAAGAGATGTTTTAATGTCTAAAAACGGTCTTAATTTTTACATTTAAAAATTTACTATCGGTTTATATTTAATAAATTATGAAAGAAAAACTGAAATGCCTTAAAATTTCACTTTAGTTATACTCTTGGGTATCTCTAAAAAGCACTGTGAAAATGGTAAGTTTTTATCATTAACACTTTTTGAGAAAAAGGTGCATAAAGTTTAGCAATTGAAACATTCTGCGTACACAGTGTACCGAAATACCTTGAATTACTTATAACACTTTAGTATACGAGTATTCAACTAAAAAAAACTAGAAGACATAGTACAGTTTTCTTCCGGCTAAGTTGGGAAAAATGTTCACTGCTCTGTATTTTTCAAAAAAGTTAAAATCACTGTATACATCTTTTTGCGTCAATCAACAATACTGAAATTACTTTTTAAAATTATTTTTTAAGTTGTTTTAACTGCTCATATAACATTGTATTATTTTATATGAGTAATAGGGTGGGCCGAAAAAACTTTTTTTGGAAATCTGTTTTTGGATAGTGCGGAAAAGTTGCTATATGGGCCCGTTATTACCCATAAAAAATTTCGCTGAATTTGTTTAATATTTAGCCGGCGCTATTTGACCTTGAAAAACTGAAAAAAAAGGGCAAAAATGCACTTTTTTCAACAAAAAAAGGGGGGGGGGGAGGTCGAAAATAAAAGTTTGAAGCTAGTTTCAGCAAACATTAGAAGTATCTGTCAGTGAATTAGTTGAAATCCTCAAAGACTTTTATACATTTCGTAGAATATTTAGCTACGCTCCTTTAAGACTGAAACATTGGAAAAATGAAAAAAAAAAAAAAAAAAAAGTAGTTTCGAAATAAGTAAGTACTGAAATATTACGCAATACGTTACTTAGAAAAAACAGTGAAAATTCAATCAATTTTATGCGACATTTGTACGCCAATTTTAAAAAATGCACACACTCAAATAAAAAAATAGTTACATAAGATGCTAATTTTTTAATCTTCGGTTCCAATTGTTTCTCCTGGATAATAAACGGCGCTCAACTACTTCTATTATTCCTAAGATTATTTTATAACTATTTTATATATATATATATTTGACAAATAGAGCCCTTGAGTATTAAAAAAATGTGAATCCTCTTAAGTCCTTTAAACTGGTTAATGAATTGAACGCAAATATTCTTCTTTTTCTTAAGCCATTTCTTCCTCTCGACTTTATGACCCACTTAAGATATAAAAACCACCGACAAGAAATGCTATAATTCTACACCTCCACAGCTGGGAATTAAGCAATTAAAGGGGTCCTCTCTTGTGTCCAATGTCCACAATGAGTTGCCACTGAGGCATCTTATACTGGAATTGGACGGTTGCACAAAGTGGCCATATTCATATTCTGGAGCTATCGAACAACTTCTTAGAGATTGTGAAAAAAATCCGGTGATCAAATTTGATAAAATTGACTGCAATCTTCTGGTTTTGGACATGGAAGATATAAAAAAATTAAGTACTGAACAACAATATTTGTATAGTATCTGTCTTGCCGTAAAAGATGGTAGTTGTCCTTCAAACGTGGCTGACAGTAGCCCAGACAAATTCAGTCAGTCATGCGCGATGGCTGACAACTACAAACCGTTTGTTACGCTTGTATATAGACACTCCAACTCCATCAGAAAACCTTACAATGCTTGTGAAGTATGTAATTTTAGTTTATGCTCCAATGTGGTTTGAAATAAAAATGAAACCGAACTGCCAGTACCGCGCCCAACATTTTTGGAAAATGATTTCTCTTGCAAGGCAGTTTCCAGACAACGTTAAGGAGATAATTTTCAAAGTTCTCTCAAGTAATTCATATTTCGCTCATCCTGAACAGCTACTGTTGACAATGTTGTTTGACTCAAGAAAATACATGCGGGAATTAGCTGTTAGGCGCATTCTGAACTCTAGAAATAAGAAGACGAAGAGCTCGGATGGTGTACGATTTTTTGAGCGTCCTAAACTCAATTTTGAAGCCGTTGATTATGTTGATTTAGTTGATTGGGCAAACTGTGTTGTAACAGAGTCACCTCTTACAATGCATCTAAAAGACCAACAATTGAAAGAAATGTGCAAAGAACATTCTACAGAGTTTACTTTCGAGAAATTTCCCTGTCACACGCAAGCTGTGAAACTAATAACCGAAGCTGCAATAAACGTTTGTGGTGAAACTGCACGAGATGGATACATTCGTGCCAAACTTCAAGCTAGGAAAGAACTTCCATCATTTGATAACAAGGGACAATATTATTCCAAAAAATAATATTCATTATGCATGAGGTGTTATAAATCAAATTTGAAGATTTCTTTTTTAAAATTTTATTATCTATATATGTAGTTCTCGAAAATGTATGATACTATTGCGTGATAATAATTACTATGATTAATGGCGCTATTTAATTAATTAGTCTATGATTTAATTTTGAAAAATAACTTTCACATTGGTTTTTAAAGAAATTCAATATTTTTTCATTTTTCTCCAATTTTTGATGTCGGAAAGGAGCGGTTAAATGCTCATTAAAATCAATGAAACATTTTATGGGCTCTAACTGGCTCATTATATAACATTTTCCGTGCATTCCAGCAAAATATTTGGAATTTAGTTTTTTTTAAAAAATTTCGACAAAAATTCATTTTTCTCTTTTTTTTCGGTTTTTCAGTGTCAAATAGCGCCGGCTAGATATTTTTTAATATCCAAGAAATTTTTTGTGAGTGATAACTAGCTCATTACGCAACTTTTGCGCGCTATCCAAAAATTGATTTCGAAAAAAAAATTTTTTCGGCTTATTTCGGCCCACCCTAATGAGTAATATTGTAAATGTTAAAAATCTTGTGATGGAATGAAGTATGAAAGGCGGAATTTTCAAACATTTGAAATATTTTATACTGTTGCATTAAAGTTGCACTAAGTTTATGAAAATATTTCATTTTGTATCTTCCCTTTGTAACGTAATTAAAAGTTATCTAACATGACAGAAAAGCTTGATCTAGGTTTGAAATTCCTTTGAAATAGCAAAATTAATTACTGTTTCCTAATTTTGGTTAACAATTGTACAATATTCGAAGTGTTCTTCTGTTTTATGTTAACAAATTTGAAGAAACTAGTAAAATATAAGTGGGCCAGCTTAAAAAAACGCATATTGTTTCAAAGTTACCATAAGTAACTAAAAATTTTAGCATAAATAACTGTGACACATTCATTCTTCATTTGAAAAATAAATACATGTATTTTTCTGACATCTCAACGGTTTTCCAAGAATTTGTCTTTGCACATCAGTTGCTTTCTAGTGAACAAAGAGCGTTCTGATTAATTACCTTGATTACCAATTAATGTTTTTTAAAAATATTTAAAAAATAAACATTTTTATGTCGAATAAAAAAAGAATGTTCACCAGTCATATTTCAACACATGGTTTTTAACACTTTAATATTGCAGTACGTCGAATTATGTAAGTATTAAGTACATTGAAAATTTCATAATTTTTCACTTGTGTAACGGACACTAAAAACATTTAGTGTCCGTTACACAAGTGAAAAATTATGAAATTAGAAATGTTCCTTGAAAATGATGGGTATCTATTGTGCATAAGTCTGCCCAATAACATGTTTGGCAAAAAAGGAAAGTTTCCTGATTTACCAGGAAAACATCTGAAGAAAATACAGCCAAAGATAAAGCAGGTAACTTGCAGTCAAAGTAAATGCAAAACAGCTTTTTTTCCTGTAATTATATCAAAGCTACAATACTCAGAGACTGCAATTTGCCCTGTTTTAGCGCTTAATCAATTTGGGGAAATGTCGTAGGTAAGCTAAAAGCGAAAATAATGATAAAGGTAATGAGTATATTTTCACACTTGTACCTAAAATTATTTGCCAAAACGGTGTTCAATGTGCATTTATGAAACTTGCAACGATTCAGGTTTTTTTTTTTTTTTTTTTTTTTTTTTGCAAAAATGCTTGTTTTTCATAAGAAACGTGTTACGATTCAGGACACTATTTTTTGCAAAAAATACTTGTTTTCCACAGAAAACTTGTGGCGAGTCAGGACTCTAATTTTTAAAAATGCTCGTTTTTCTCAGGAAACCAGCAGCGATTCAGGAAACTTTGGCAAAAATACTTATTTTTCACTGGCATTTGGTGTGAACCCGTGAAGTCGTGAAACGTTTGCCGGAAATAAGCTTTAACATTTCGTAAATTTCGTGCAATGTAGATAGGATTCAAGCATTCAATGCTCTTAAAGAAAGATAATACACAGTTGAACGTATCAAAACTTGTAACAAAGATTAAAGCAAGACCTTTTCAACCGAATGCGGGGAAGATGAATTCATATTTTGCATCAAAACTTCAATTCCCTCAATCTTTTTCCTCTTCCCAACATTTTTCTTCATCCCTTTTTACTCTAGCAGAGACCATTTACCTTTGAGAATAGATTAAAGTTGAATCTCGTCAAACATAAATCACGTAGCTATACGGCAAGAAAATAAATCTCACTAGCGGGGAATATTGTGGTCCTTTGAATACTAGAATGTTGAGGCAAATCCGAGAAAAAAAGAGGAAAGGGAAATTTCTTTTCCTAAATCTTCTCTTCAGTATGACTTCTTTGTAGTACTATTAGAATGGTTCAATAGAATTTCTATTCAAGTATGAATCTAAAGGATAGAAAATTGGGTAAGCTAGTGGTATTGTTAGTACAGGGTAATCAAGTTGTTTGCGAAAAATGAAGACTGAGTTTGCTGCATGAGCATTTGAATAATAATACAGTGTGCGCGAAAAGTCCTTAACAAGTTTATAAAAGTTATAGAAAAGAAACAAATTGTCCTATGAAATTGCGACTTTCGCCAACATACTTCGCAGGTTCACGATTTTTTTTTTGTGTTCATTTGTGTCAAATTGTTTAGTATTAAAAATCTGAAAATGCTTACTACCCAAGTAGGCTGTGTCCACAGTTCATACTGACTAGAACAGGAGTTGAACTTAAGTACCGTTTAGATGTGGTTCCATCAACAAACGGTGCAGACATTAAACATTAGCAATGAAAGCTTTCTAATTAATAAAATGATTAAACACCTAACAGTACATTTGTTTTTAGCCTACTTTCCAAGTAAAAGTCAGAGAAAGAAGAAAAAAGCATGAAAGAAGGCTTAATGCATCTTGAAAATATCGCGAAAAACAAAAAAAGTCAAAAATAAAAAAAATAAAAAATAAATATCGAAAAATTAAAAATGGGAAAGTAGGGTATTGAGATGAGGAAAAATGTCTGCCGGTCTGTCTGTCTGCCCCTCCCCCCCCCCCCCCGCTAATAACGTTTGAGTGAAGAGTTCAAATCAAACTTTTTTTTTGTTCGAAAGAGCTCGGCGAGGACACTTCATTCCTATATTCACTTTTGCATTTGAACTATTTTCTTTCAATTTTGAACAGTTCAAAATAACTTAACATTTGCACCTGCAGAAAAATTCAAGGCAATTCCGAACTTAGAGGCGAATTTGTTTCAAACAAAATTTGTACGAAAAAGCTTTTGATGAAAAAAAAATGGATGTAAATTATCTTTTTCATTTGAACAATTTTCCGTTCAATTTTAAACAGTTCAAATCCTTTAACATTAGCGCCGAAGGGAAACTGAAAGTCAATGTAGATTCCGCACTTGAAGGCAGATTTACTTCAAGAAAATTTTGTTGGAAATAGCTTTTGACGATAAACTTTCGACTCCGACTCCCTGAATTTTGGGGCACCTGGTTCCGACTCCGACCCCTGTGCCCAATAATTAGTTGAACTCCGACTCCTCGACTTCGACTCTGACTTTGTAACTTCGGCAAAAATTTATACACGGACGAAAAATGACTGACTCCGACTCTTGGATATTTGACTCCGATTCCGACATCTTCATCCCGAAATAAGTCCAACTCCGACTCCGCAAACATTGGCAGAGTTGCGGAAATAACTGAGGAAAATGATTCTAAATCAGTGTCTTTGAATTAAATACCTTCGGCTGACGAATCCGACTCTTTTATCCCAAAATGAGATTGAATCCGACTCCGACGTCCTGGTATTTACAGTGAAATAATTGTTCATGTTATTTGTTTTTATTTTCACACTTTAAAATTGTAATTTTTGTATTCGCAACTCCAACAAACTATAGGGGGCGCTGCAGTCACTGTCTAATGGCCGATGAAAAAACTAAAACAAACGCACGCTGTAACGTATAAATTGCTTCTAAAGTTAGGAAATGAGAGAAATTTTTGTTCGCATGCATGATTTTTTTGTTCTTTATTCATTTGAAAAGATTTTTCAAAGTCTTTTGGTTATTCTGACCCATGTAGAAAGAGATTAGAAATCAAAAGGTATTACGAAAGTAAAAAATTAATGCAGAACACAGAGTAAGTTGTTCTGAAGCAGCCATTTCCACGATGTTGAATTCGAAATTTAACAATTCTTGATGAAAATACATTTTTATTGTAGCCATATGAACACTATAAATATTTCATGTAAATAAACCTTTGTTTATCAGTGTTATCAAAAGAGGAAGATGAAAGTTCTTTGTTTTGTTTGGCTAGCGCTAATTGTTTTACATTCGGTTTCGTATGTTTCTAATTTCTGAATTATGATTTAATTCTGTCATGCATCATCAATAAAATTCACACGGATACATAGCGGTAGTTTTCTTTTTAATTGATCTTCCATTATTTCTTTAAACTTATCGAATTCTGTTATCTTTCTACCATTTTAATCAACACAGGATAAAAAATAAAAATGCTTTACAACTGACATGCAAAATCTCGCCAATTGTTCTCCGCACGCTCAATACTAAAACTATAACCCTAAACTAAAATACCACTATTTTGGCGATGAAAATTCTCAGCGTTAAACATTTTTCATTCCGTTCTACGATAATATATTCGGAACTCCAGCGCTCGAATACGCTACCTTGCGGTGATTTACAAAACTGCCGATGGAACTAAAACATTGCCACGTTGCGTTCCACGTGTGTCTGTTGACGTAAACACAGGCAGTTTGTTCTGAGTATTTATTAACGCAATCGACGTGTCTTAGTTTGCTTTCAGCTACAGAAATTAATTCGTCCCTTAGTAGTATTCTCGAGCTTCTCAAAATAATGTTAGTTTTCCTTATTTCTTTCAAAAAAGTATTAAATGGTGGAAGCGTAAACAAGAAAACTCTGGATTAACAAAATTGGATAACGTTATACCAGGTAAAATTTTTTATTCTTTTGTATGAATTTGTAAGAATATGAGTTTTTTTTAATCTTAAATTAATTTAACTAATCATATTTTACAGCAGCATTTAGTTGGAATGGACAGTATGCAAAATATTTTCTTGAATTTATTATCGTAGAACAAAATGAAAAATGTTTAACCGAGAAAGAATTTACTTTATTCCTTTTATTCTCAGCTGAAAGGTTTCGCCAAATTTGTTTAGGGTTATACATAGACTAATAATAAGAGTAGACCGAGCTTTCTCATTCTTGCTGATGAAGAAAATTGGTTCATAGATGTATCATGTGACTAGTGGAAGGGCTTGGCGAAGACTTTGGCAGCATGGTTGCTAGATGGCAGCATTATCTATAGTTTGGCACTCGACATGTATTTTAAGACAAAGTGTTTTCATTTAAAAAAAACTTCCAGGTGCAGAGATTGAACTGTTTTTCTTTTAGTTATGCATTATTTTGACATTAGTAACAGTTTTTGATCAGTTTTCGGTAACTTTTATTTCATTTGGAGCTGTCAGCGTTGGCGTGAACGAAATGGCGTAAACGTTTTGCGTTAACGCAAAAATGTACTAATCGGTATCTTAAATTGAAACTGTAGGTAAAAATCTTACTGTTTGCTGATTCTTCTTGGTCGCTTGCATCTTTTATTGCTTAGAGAGTTATTGAAATTGACTAAAGAAAATGCACATACTATCTAAACGAAAAACTCACTATATTAACAAAATATTTACAACTTAGAATAACAAATTTACAAATCGGACTCCATAAAAGATCATTCTTCCGTGTTCCATCAATTCTATTTGTTTTATTTCGCGCTGGCGTTGATCGTCTGCTAAGATTAACGCCCGCTGTTGCTAGGATATCCACCAGTCACATGGTTTGGTTTATGAGAAGCAAAAGGGTTGCCATAGCTCGGTCTACTCTTATTATTAGTCTATGGGGTTATAGTTTTAGTATTCTGCGAGCAAAGTAACCTTGGCGAGATTTCGCGTTTTTAGTTAAACCATTTTTAATTTTTATCATGAGTGGAATAAAATGATAGTAAGATTACAGAATTCGATAAGTAAAAAGAAATAATGGTCAATCAACTGAAAAGAAAACTACCACCATATATAAACTGTGAGTACACATTTTATTTATTTTGTTCTGAGTGAATTTGAATAAATATCAGTTTTTCAATTCGATGAAAAAAAAAACGAACTTAACAACATTGACTGGACACTTTTCCTTAACCTAATTCCACATAAATGATTTAAATAACCTTTGTTACTACAGTATCCTACTGAAATAGACAGTATGCAAATAAATTTTCTTGAAAATATTTATCGCAGAACAGATTGAAAAATCCAGAAAGAACGTTAAGAATTTGAACAATAAAAAATAAAAGTTCGCCAAAAATCTGTTTATAGGGTTATGGTTTTAAAATTGTGTGAAAGAATAATGTATCTTGACAAGATTTCGCATATCAGGTAAATCATTTCCATGACGAATGAATTAAATGCATGATTTCTTTGGATATCCAATCATATAGTCATAGAAATAAATTATCTAGTGTTAAATGTTACTCTTGACAGTCTGCCACGTATGTGCACTATGTGACAAAAATGTCAAAAAATGCCGGAAATGTCACGAAACTGAGCTTAATTATGTACTAATGTGTAGAAAAAACGGTACAAAATGAAAATGCCGTTCGAAGCGAACCAAAAATTTATGAATTCCGAATTCAACATCGTGAAAATGGCTGCTTCAGAACAACTTACTGTGTGTTCTGCATTAATTGTTTACTTTCGTAATACTTTTTGGTTTCTAATCTCTTTCTATATGGGTCAGAATAACCAAAAGACTTTGAAAAATCTTTTCAACTGAATAAAGCGAAAAAATCATACATAACAACAAAAATCACAACACTTTTAGCATTTTCTTCGTTACCACATGCGTTTGTTTTAGTTTTTAAGTCGGCCATTAGACAGTGACTGCAGTGCCCCCTATAGTTCGTTGGAGTTGCGAATTCAAGAAAATATTTTGCATACTATTCTTCTTTTGAGCTTAAGATTTAAAAAAAAAAAAACCATATTCTTTCAAATTCACACAAAACAATAAAAAAAATTACCTGACATAAAGTTACCCTCTTCGAAAAAAAAAATGCTTCGAATAGACTTGCAAATGCGAAGTTTGTTTATCCAGAATTTTGTGTTTAGGACAATATGACATTCCATTTACGACAGTCAACTCACTTTTTAGAGGGAAATAATGAAAACTAACCTTATTTTGAGAAGCTCGAAAATACCATTAAGGAACAAAACACTTTCTGTTGCTGAAAGCAATCCAAGACACATCGAATGCGTTAATAAATACTCATAACAAACTGCCTATGTTTACGTCAACAGACATATGTGGAACGCCATATTTTAGTTTTTTCGGCAGTTATGTAAATCACCGCAAGGTAGCGTATTCGAGCGCTGGAGTTCCGAATTCAGTTTTTGGTGTGAAAACCACAGACTAATAATAAGAGTAGACCGAGCTTTCTCAGACTTGCTGATGAAAAAAATTGGTTCATGGATACATCATGTGACTAGTGGAAAGGCTTGGCGAAAACTTTGGCAGCATGGTTGCTAGATGGCAACATTATCTATAGTTTGGCACTCGACATGTACTTTAAGACGTAATGTGTTTTCATTATAATTTTTTTTTCCAGGTGCAGAGATTGAACTGTTTTTCTTTTAGTTATGCATTATTTTGACATTCGTAATTAGTTTTTGATCACAGTTTTCAGTAACTTTTATTTCATTTGGAAATCCTACGTCAGCGTTGGCGTGAACGGAATGGCGTAAACGTTTTGCGTTAACGCAAAAATGTACTAATTGGTATCTTAAATTGAAATTGTATGTAAAAATCTTACCGTTTGCCGATTCTTTTTGGGCGTTTGCATCTTTAATTGCTTAGAGAGTTATTGAAATTGACTAAAGAAAATGCACAGTACTATCTAAACGAAAAACTCACTATATTAACAAAATATTTACAACTTAGAATAACAAATTTATAAATAGGATTTCATAAAAGCTAATTCTTCCGTATTCCATCAATTATATTTATTTTTTTTCTCGCTCGCGTTGATCGTCTGCTTCGATCAACGCCCGCTGTTGCTAGGATATCCACCAGTCACATGGTTTGGTTTATGAGCAGCAAAAGGGTTGCCATAACTCGGTCTACCCTTATTATTAGTCTATGGTGAAAACTTCAGTCCTTTATGCTTCTACTTAAAGAAATGCGCAGTACAGACGATTTTTTTTTCGAGAATGAAAATCATTTCTTCAGTTGACATTTTAGTTTTTATTTATTTTTGAAATTACATTAATTTATTTTTAAAATTATTTTTTGGCAACAAGGGAAAAACTAACTTTTTTTTGTTGATATGATGTAAGTTATTTTAATGAGCTTATTAATTTTAATTCTTTTTTTTTTCTTTTGGAAAGCGGCTAAAGATTTTTTTATGGAACAAAATGTATTTGCCGCTTTGTGTAAAAGGTGCTGCCACTTTATTTGTACGTTTATTTAGCATTTACGCATCGAATTCCTTAGATGGGAAAGGCATATTTTATTAGAAATTGGCTTAAAATATTTAAAAAAAATATGGAAAAAATAATTTGCGATTGTAGTGAATTTTGAGAATTTTGATCAAATACTAGGAAGTTGATATTGGTATACGGGAAAGTAGGCTCGTTTAGTTCCGTACGAACTTCTTGTTCTTACTATGACGGTAAATCGCCACTTTTGAGCAAACGAATATTTTTTTTCTTTTATTTTTCTTTACGATGCCATAAAAAATTCGTGAACCTGTGAAGCAATGTATATGCGGTTGCCTTGGGCAAACCGCATATGCATACGACACTATTTTGCTTTTCTATGATTTTTTTTAAAAATGCGTCAAGGACTTTCCAGACGTCCTGTAATTCAAAGATGCTTGTAGATCCGTAAAATGTGATCCTTTAAATTTGAGAGATGTTTTCACGATGTCTTTTTTTTTTGGGGGGGGGGGGCACCAGAAAAAACTAAAGGCATTAAAGTTAAACTTCAGAGGCATATTCAGCTCTACAACACTCGATCGTGTTTTGTTTGATCGAATTCTATCTATTAGTAGCGCATCACTTTCTCATCCAGAATGTGTTTACACGCAGCGCTACTAAAACATGCTAGGTACTCACGATTGTGTTAGAGATAAATACGTTCCTAAAATTTTACTTTCTTCATGCTCAATAAACGATTCCATTAAGGGGGTCCGGGACACAAAAATCCTCAAATTTTGCAATTTTTTTTTATAATTTGAAAAATTGCTCCGTTTTTTTCTGCTTAAGAGGACGTTTGAATCTTGTTTCTACCTTAAATAGAACGAAAGTTATAGTTATTTTTTTTGCATGCATCTAACGAATGTGTACATAACTTTAAAACTTTAAACGCGTTTTTCTCCACGATGCAATTTTTCCCGATTTCTTGCATTCAAACTCTTATAAGTCAGGAACCGATAGAGATAAAGTAATGAAACTTGGAGCATATCTTTTTCAAGCAATTTACTTTAATTTTTATTCGGCGAATTTGAAAAAAACGTTTACTGCAAAAATTATGATTTTTTTAAAAAAAAGTATCTTCGAATTTTTCGAAATTTTTCTTCAAATATTTTTTATTTTTTATTGAATCAATATTTTTAAAATCGCCGAATAAAAATTAAAGCTTAGATATTTGTGCATACTTTTTTGAAAAAAAATTGAAAATTGACCAACAATATTTTGAGTTATAGCAATTTAAAGCAACCCCATTTTTTTGAAAAAAATTAATTAAATTTAAATAAAAAAATATTTTTTTTTCATATTTATGTTATGATTTTGCTTATTAAATAAATGATGAATCAGTTCAAAAAATTTCAAAACTCTAAAGTACATAATAAAAAAATTTTCAAAATGTGTCCCGGACCCCCTTAAGACAGAACAAAATCCACGATAGCACTTTATTTCTAAGTATTTAGATTACTCTTGAACTTAATGCTTAGTCTAATATTTTCTCAATCTCTCTAACTTAATTGAGGACGTCTACTTGTAAAACTTTACCGAGACTAAAATAATGTTTATGACTTTTTAAAGGGAAAATATAGCAATATAAAACTTCTTTTTCTGTTAAGTATTTCATTTATTTGTTTTGTACAAGTATATACTTGATTTCAATTGATCTGGAGTAAAATGTCCTTCAAGCACGGATAATTTAATGCTAATTTTGTGAAGTACAAAATGACTTAAAACATGAGATCTAATTAAAAACCATAAAAGTAACTTTAAACAACATTCTTCTGATTTTTGCATTAGTTATTTGTTAATAACCAAAAAAAAAAAAAAAAAAAATCATACATTTGTAAAGCCAGTAAAATCTTGCTTCATACAAACGATAAGAGCATTGAAATTTTATTTGATTACGCGGGATATTCTTTAAACCAATATTCCAATAAGGAGACTCGACTGTCTTACCCGGACTCCTGATACAGCGACAAACTTCAGCTTGTTTTCAAAAAAGCATTCTAATGATTTCAACCGTAAATGTATCAAGTATCATTTTCTTGATACCTGACCGCCCCAAAAAAAGTAGCTCTTCTCTAGATTGAAAAAGCCTACTCTAAAATTAAGATGGGGAGAATGGATGGAACAGAAGGTCAGAGAATCGGGTTCACCATTGTCCGGGATGTTTAGCTACCATTAGGATTAGAGTTGGGTCTAATCTGAAACGTAATGGATACCGGGGATCAGGAGTCAGTGAATCAGACGTGTGCTTTAGAAGAAAGCACACACCGGTTGTTCCCTCAGGGATCTTCTGGGGTAAAAAAGGGATCGCATAAAGGAAAATTTTGGGAGGTGTTCCTTCCGGATCCTTAGTCATTTTCTGTTTATTGATCATCAGAACTGGTTGCTACAACGGTTGATTAGTAGGAAAAGTATTCTACTCAATTATGAGGGCTATTTTAAATTTAATGAGAAAGTTTCAAAGCGTAGTTTCTATGAGTTGAGCCAGGTTGAAAATTTTTTTTAACAAAATGTTGAATAAAAAGCCCTTAAGCTGCCTTTGAAACAAATGTGCAAAAATTGCGTAATTGTCTTCAGTTATATGCTTTTAAGAAATTATTAACTAATGAATATATTCTTATGAATTATATATATAATGAATAATATGTTTGGTTGCAAGGAATCATTTAATAAGAAATACGTCAAAGAATTATTTGAAACACTGCCTGATTCCAAATTTTGCAACTAAGTTAACATTTTTTTTTTCACTCAGGAATTAAACATGAACAGCAAATCAAAATATTGTATTAATAAGGTTTTTTTCTTTTTTTTCGCGAAGAAAGTAGAGCATAAACGGAGGAATGAAGCAGTAAACGAGTAAGTCTTTTAGCCCTTTAATTATTTAGTTTTTGGTTTCAATTCCTTTAAATTTCTTTTTCTTTTTTTAATGAAAGGCGTATTTTATCCGATCCTTAAAAATCGAGACTACAGCTCTTCTTTGCTATTAGTAATTTCTACCATTTTTAAATGTCTTGCTACACCATTCACAGTGATTATTATGGGCAGTGCAAAAAATATCTTTTTTTTTTTTTTTCATATTGAAATGCAAAATAAGAGTACTTTTTCAGCCACGTACTACGTGGTGGAAACTAGGGAAATTTGACTACAGGGAAGGTTACCCACCATCTCTTTTTCATATTAAAACATATATTTAACTGATGAGCATTAAGTGACAGCATCAAGTATATCCAAAAGTTGGTTCTATTTTTGGGCACTTTTCAAGCAAAATCAAGGAGCAATCATAAAGCATGTCTCACAAAATCAAAAAATATTATTATTATTATTATTATTGTTATTATTATTTCAGACTTTTTTGGAAGTTCTCTTTTCTTGTCCTACTTGTCATTAACATTCCCAGGAGGAAATTTTTTTGCATACTCAGTAAAATATGCTAAAAGCGTGCATACTTATACCTTACTTTTACTTTCTATTTTAATGTGTGCGTGTGTGAGTTTTTCGGGGGGGGGGGGGAAATGGTTATCAAAAGAAAATTGTCCCACATCGATATTGAAGGGGACTGACTATATCAACTTCTTCTAAATCAATTACCGGTTTAATTGTACTATTAACCTTGCTTCAGACATGTCTCTCTTTATGGTATTTATTTTCGCGTCTGCATCAATTTGAAATCTTTCGTTACTTGATTTCGAAAATAAAAAAACCTGCAACTAGTTCAGTTTACGAGTAAATTGAGTACAATCGCAAAGGATAAACAGATATTTAAGATGAAAAACTGAAAAAGTCGCATCTTAATCATTTACTATGACTTACTATGCGCCCCCCTTTAGGCGCACATTTGAACAATTGACGACATTTTTTAAAATTGTCCATAAAGTAAGAATCACTTTTTTTTAAAAAAAAATCTGGAAAAAATTCAGAGCACAAAAAAATCATGGGGTCACTTTTGCTATGAGAAATTAATGGATTTTTTTTTTTTTTTTTTTTGAGAAATTAAAAAAAAGAAAAAAAAAATACACATGTGCCCCCTGTTCCCTATCTCTAAATCAATTAACTAACCCCCAGCATTAACACTAATATTTCAGGTATGGAAGTCTGATTCATCTTCGAGCCTAGACGTTCAATGTCTGAACTCTAATTTTCTCAAGAAAAAACTTCATCTTTCGTTTCGTTACCACTAAGAGCTTTTGAACCCAGTATGACAAGAATTCATTTTTTTTTCACTCCATCTGTCCATCCTTACCTTCAACCCTTTAAATTTGCTGTTGAGCTTCGTGCTATGAAACTTAAAAATTCAGCAAACTTTTATGGTAAATATTACAGTAAAATGGAGTGTTAAGGATGGACCGTAGCACGTTTACGAGCATTTTTAAATGAATTTTCTAAGTTTTATTTTTTTAACCTAGGAAATTTTAGACATTGCGTTTTTATGAAACAGTTAATGGAGTCAAAATTGGTATATTCAGTGGTTTCTCAGTTTGTGTTTTTAACCGTTAAAAAAAGTATTTTTGAGTCCAAGGTGATTACGTAAATTTGCCCCAGACACGGGGCATGTTTACGCATATTTATTTTGACACCTTACATGGTTCTGTTAGCGTTTTGAACACAGTGTCTTACCATCATTAAAATAAAGAAAATTTATTACAGACTGAATAGAGTATAAAGTGAAAGCTAAACGGGCATGAAGACAGCACTATATGATTGTAAGCTATAAGACACGAATTTGTAACTCAATTAACAATTAAAGGGTGATTTTCAAAACTAAATATCCTGAAAATACTAAAACGTTTTGAGGTAGTTCGGAGCGAAAAAAGGGTCAGGGCCAGTTTAGAAGTAAGACACAGAAATAACGTGCGTAAAGGTGCTCCAGAAGTCAACGTGTAAACTTGCCCCGTCGCCAAGTTTGGATTTATTTTTAGCGTGCAAAAATTTTTAACAATATTTCACTTCATACAAATACAATTCTCAAAAAAATATTCTGCTAATTTTTAGAAATTTGTTCTTTTTTAACTAAGTATTATTTACTTACAATGAGTTTCAAAACGTTTGATCTCAAAATTTACTCGAAGCATAAAAAACAGATTATTCTTTGTGCATGCTATACCGAAGTTCGACTAATCCTCAAAAACTTGTCAGAGTTGATATTTGTTAGGTATCAGCATCAATATGTTATGACTGTTGATTCTTCAGTTATAATTCGTTTTGAAAAAAGGGCACTGCGCAAACGTGTTCCGGTCTACCCTACAGTACAGAAAAAAATTACATGAAATTGTACCGAAAAAATAAACGACTGCCGTTCCAATTAATACACACACATGACTTGTAGTGCAAAGCACATAACACCGTACTTCCCCTGACTCAATGTGTTCGAACTCGCACGCTGGATAGCAAGGTCGTCTGTCAATACGAAGGCCCCGAATTCGGACCTGCTGCTTGTATTTTGCGTTTCTTAACTCTCGTTTATTCTACCGTAAATTTTTACAATAAAAAAAAAGATTTTGCGGTAAAATTACTGTCAACATGGATGACAGTAACTTTTACCGTACAATTTCAGGATTTTTTAAAAACAGTGTACAAACAGTAAGCGTAGATGTAAGCTAAACGAAGCTTTTTCCCGACAGTAAGAGTAGAACATTGCTCGTAGGTCTGCTACCCGCTACAGCAAGTGCGAATTCGATCATGCCCTAACGCCTAGATATCGCGCAAAACAATTAAATTCGAAGTCGGCAATCTGGAGTGCATCGAATTACACGAGGACCAATTATGTTTCGAGGATGAGGTGACATCGCCTTTCCACTTGGTGATGCATCGAAATTTAACGACTCCCATCGACTTGGGCGATCCCCTCTGGGTCATGGAGTTTAATCTCTCTCCAGTGGATTTAATGACTTCGGCAAAGGACAGGACTCACCACTGGACACTGGTGTTTGTTCGTCACAGCTTTCAAACTCCCTTGGGACAGACACCGGAGGATATTTTTCGACTCGGGGCTGCTGGATAAAGGTCCGGACTTAATGGTGGATTTGATGGAAATTGAAGGTTTCTTTCTTGGGAAGGAACATTTCTAAAATTAATAGGGCATTTTTATTCTTCTTGTATTTTCTTCTAATGAAATACTGAACAAATTAGTTCAATTAACCTTTGAACTACTTAGTATCTGGAGAATTAGATCGTTAGGCAAAATCATTTCTTGTATTACATATTTATATTTAAGGAATCTCTTGACATACACACTTTTGTTTGTTTGTGTCGCAGATTTTAAACCCTCTTCGGACAGGCGATGCAGAATACATTTGGATGCGTTATGCTTGATGATGAGGGTATGGTCTTAATTTCGGTTTTACAAGTTACATTCTTAGAGAAAAACTTCCCAAAAGTAATGGATTTTTAGTCCTCCTTGACAACTTTCTTGTTAAACTTTTAAACTTTTTAAAATTTTTAAAAAACAGATACAAATTGAAAATCATACGTATTTTCCGTAACCTCAATCACTATATAGACTCAGACAGAAATATATACCTGTTTGAACTAAAATAGTATTTCAGCACTAGAAATGCAATCATTTTTGAAGTTTCATTTCAACTTAGCATAGTGGCACATTTTTTCTCCCAAATAAAAATTCGTATTCAAAGAGGACTTATTACGCACCTAGACTCTAAAAGAGTTTCCTAAGTAGAAATTCGAGGAAAAAAAGAAGAATTTATCAGATTCATAAACATATCGTTTTTTTCCTCTATCAAATGATTTTTTCTACTACTCTAAGCAACTGGTTGCTTACTGATTAAACATCAATGAGCTGTCCTAAAAGAAGGAACTGTACATTGGCTTCTGAAACAATCTCTGAAGATAAACTCCGAGGTGGTTTTAGAACGTGAGGGGAAGAGGCATTACGAGGTGATGAGGAGAACTGAAGCCTGGAATTGATTTTTGCTTTTAGTTTTCTTTTTCTTCTTTTTTTCTTTTCTTTTGAGTTACTAGCCTGTGAACACTCTCAAGATTTTTTTACAGAAAAGAAAAAAAGAAAAAAAAACTGAGATTTTGTTTGATGACTCTTTTGTGATGAATGACCATCGGCTTGGGGGCTCCACGTTATGTCTTTGTTTCTTAAACTTATATTTTGATTTGAAAACAGAAAAGATCTGTAGATGTGAGCAGTTTAAGACATTTTTTGACTAATGTTTCGTTATGAAAATGTTATTTCACTTTATAAAACACGATATGTTTTATTGAAATGTATTTCCAATTACGCTTATAATAAAATTAAATAATTTGTTTAAAGAATACCTTAGAATAAATCTAAGATAAAAAATGCTAGATAACCAAGAAAAAAAATGCCGTTAAGAAAATCAACGGTTTTGTTGCTTTCTCCTTACTGGACATTGACTTTTTTTTTCTTTTACTTTCAAAGCGAAATTAATCGTGACGTTCGACAAAATAATGACATTTCATTTGAAAAATATTTTTTTTAACTGCCCAAAACTTGTATTTTGCAGGTTGTAAAACAATTAGAAAGCTTCTATGAAATGAAATGAAAAAGTCAACTTATATTTTGTTAATTCATTTAAAATGTTAAAATTTGTTTTGTCTCTCTTAATTTGTAACTTAATTTTTTTGCCATAGAAATTAGACTTTAGGGGAAACCCGGGCAACGTGACTACCTTAAGCTTTTCTTGATTATTGTCGTTTAGTTATAAATTTGGAAATTGAAACAATTGTTTATATAATGTCTTCATTTAATGAACTTACGTAATACCTTAATATTAATGCCTTAATATTAATTACGCCATTAGATATAAAACCAGTTTTCAACAATGGCATGAATATCGACATTGCCCTACACCCCGGGTAAAGTGGATTCGGTATTAGGGCAAAGCGAACAACATCACTATTTGTCATGAAACCAAACATTACAAATAAAATCACCATCGAAGATTAAAGGAACATATTCAAAAAACAATTTTTTTTTGCTATAATGCTTATTATTTTAGTTATTACAAACAAAGAAATTGAACTTAAAAATAAAATAAACGTCGAAAATTAAAGGAACATATTAAAAAATATTTTTCTACGATACTTATTATTGCAGTAGTACTTTTTATAACTAAGAAAGAAATTAAACTAAAAGAAGTGCACATCCAAAATTTAGGATCATATATATATATATATATATATATATATATATATAAATATATATATATATATATATATATATATATATATATATATATATATATATATATATATATATAAGAAAAAAAAATCTGTACAATACTAATAATTGCAGTTATCACAAACAAAATCATGACCATTTTCGAATGCTGAACACTCTTTATGACCCCACTGAGTACAAATACGACTGTATCCAGTTTTTCGTTGACTGATCATCTTCTTCAATGAACATTTCATCACGGAAAATGCACTTTAGATCATCAAATTTCTTTAAATCCTTCTTCTTATCATCTTCTCATGCAGTCCTATGTTTTGTAGCAGAGATTTTTGATTTATTCTTGGTCTTTTTAAGTCTTCTGAGTAGCTTTAGTCGAAACATCATCTAGTTATTTCATTACAGTAATTTTTGATTTTTCAAGTTTTGGTTTGCGATTGTCCTTTACTGGAGTACTTGTCAGAAGTGTAGATCTCTTTAGCTTTCGTTTAAGTGTTGTTATTGGTTTAACAGGCTGAGGAATAAGTCGGAAAACTGAAGGACTATAGTAGTTCTCAGAACATCTTGCCTCAGTTTTACAATCAACTGTATCTAGTAACTTATTTGTTTAGCTTAATTTTTACTATCTTCTATTACAAAAATGCTACATTTTGCTGCATCTGTATATACGCTTCATCAACTAGCAAGCTAGTGTATTACCTGGATAGTATTGACAATAAAAACTTTACTTACTAATCACAAGTTGTAATGCGACGAGTCCAGTCTTATTTCAGCTTTACCTTTACAATGAACTTTATCTACTGATTTATTTTTTTAGCTCTATCTTTTCCGTTACAAAAACCTTTTTTTGTTCTGTATATGTACTATACAGTGCTGGCCAAATTATTAGACTCAAGAGATTTTATTTGTTTTTGTACACTATTTGTACTAAAATACTATTTATTTTACTGTTCAAGTACAGTACATACTGTACACCGATTATTACGTTATTTTAGCATAATTTAATGTTTGCAGGTGGCTGTACTGTCTGCTTTGTTTATGTTCTTTGTTTATCTACGTACCAGGAACATAACCTCAATCAGCATAGACATTTCACTAGTTCTTTTTATTAGTGTGTTCTGTTATATTTAATGTTAGCTTTAGGTAATTAGTGAGTATGTGTATGTGACTATATATAATAGTGAGTATAAACAACTTTTTACCTCCTTTTCTAAAAAGTTAAGAAATGGTGTAAACCTTGTGAAAAGTATGCCAAAAAGACTTAAAATGCTCATCAAGAACGAGGGAATGCATACTAAATATTAGATAATCATTTCACTGTTCGTTAATGTGTCTATACCTTTGTAATCAATAAAGAAGTTGCTTTTAAAAGTCTTAGTCTAATAATTTGTCCAGCACTGTATGTTTCAACAACTAGCTTTATGTTATAACATATCTATAGCATCTATAGTATGTGCTTACATACTTACATAAATATATTTTGTAAAAACTTTTCTTTGACTCACCTCTTTAATTGCATTTTACAGAATGCTACAAAGTAACGCTATTGGAAAATAACATTAAACCTAAATTGGCTACCAAGCTGTCTGGATCAATCAAGCAACGATTGACTACCGAATCTACCCTCACAACAAGCCCAAAAATTTGTGTTGTTTACTTTTTCGCATTTACTGCGGAATTCTCTCAAGTTGCTAGCTAGATGAGCCAAAAGAAAAACCCAGAAGTTCAGTTTACTAGAGTCTACTCCGGGTGATAAATGATCATCGGTTTCTGGGAGATGTTCCCACTTTACGTTAAAGTTTTAGATGTAAGAAATAAGCACGAAGGAGAAAGAAAAAAAAAAGTAAATATTTGTCTGTAAGAGAAATGGGCAGCAGTAGTATTTACCTGTAAATGGGATTTTTTAGGGTTTTTAACTTTTGCGATGACGTTCGACTGTGTTTTTTTTTTTTTTTTAATCTGCAAAAATATGTTTGTGTCATTTAACACACGACCATAAGATTATAAGCTGTCATTTCCCCCTTAACTAAATATTAAATGTTGCACAATTATTATATGTTGGATGTTGTTTTCTTTAAATACACTTGATGTAGCATATTAAATGTATTAAATTTTGTAAATTAAAATATTTATTTTTTTCTCTATTGCGAAAAAAGTAAGGTACATCTTAAAAGCTTAAAACCTAAAATAAATATTATTCATTGTAAATCTTCTGTGCTTGTACAGTAAAACTTCGCTCTCCTACAAAGTTATTAATATTTATATGGTTAATAATATTATTCGTGCAATACAAACTTTTCAAGAAATAAACAGTCCCTTTAACCCATATAATTACTAAAAAATAAGTAAAGGTGAGAAAAGTTAAAACATTTTTTTAATTTGGTTTTCTCACAGAATATGACACAACAAGAGACAGCAATTGCATAAGTAGTTTTGCAAATTAGATAATAACTTAGAACCTTAATTACGAGTATATAAATAACAGTCTAAGAGCTTGAACTTCACTATTATCATTTTTTAAGAAGTAAAGTTTTTCAGTGCTTTCAATTTTCCCCTTAAACGAAGCATTTTTTGATTGCAGTTTCTTTTTCTCTCTTCTAAGTCTTTATCTTCCTCCTTGCTTTGAATTCTAAAATTCTAGGAATAAACTCCACCATGTAGAAGCAGATGAATCGTTATCTATTTTCTAATTAGCAACTTTTTTTACGCATTTTGTATCAATTACGTATGTGCAAATTTGAAATACCTGATGGATTTTTTCAGTGTTTTAAAGAAATAGCAAAAATACTTATCTAATATCTTGTACTTATAACTCAATAACTTAGCGTTGCAACTCAGGCAGATGAGCATGCATTTGAAACCTTATTTATTTCCCCCCACTTCTTCCCCTAATGTCCAGCAGTACATTTCAAACATTTTGAAGTAAGTAAATATGCAGTTTGAAAAACGAAAATGCATAGTCTTGTCGGCTGAAAAATACAATATTAAGTTTTTATTGCATCAATGCATTTTCTTGCACCTTACTAGTCTAGACGTATCTTACTTACACTTCTGGGTTAGGTCTGCCCCAACTATGAAGATTACGGAATCAATCCTTATGTAAGCACATTCTTGGCAACCATGTAAAAATTTTCAAAGTTGATTCAAATGTTCAATTTTTTAGAATTTATTGAAAAAGGCAAACTTATAACTTTGAAAATGTGTGAATCCTGTATAATAGTTTCAAAATTATTTGATTTTTCACCACATTGTATTATAAAGAGTAATATTTTTTGTAGTAACTGTTGTTTGCAAATATTTTTCTTAGTAACAACTAACGCCGTAAGAAAATTTAGTGATCTTCACAGGAGAGTCAGGAAGAAAAGAATTAACTTTGATTATCTTGACGGTAAATTTAAATTTACTCGGGATTACCTGTGGAATATGTTATTTGAATTCTATTCGTAACATTTAATTTCGAATTTTAAACATGAGGCAAATCCGAATCAGCTGCACAATCATACTTGCAGTGATTTTTAAAGCACAACTATAAAATTATTTAATTTTATCTTTTCATTTTGATAAGGGGCTGTCCATAAATGATATTACTCATTGAGAAAGCTTGTGAAATTGAGAGTTTGTGACAAAAGGGAGAGAGAGAGAGGTATAAAAAGAGTGACATTATGCATTTTTGTTAGAATATGTTGACGAAAAATACCGTGACATGGGACAAATGTTGGAAGGGTGATGAAGTTGAAATGTGACCCTTTGCGACTAAAGGGAAGGGGATAAAATTGCTTTTCAAAGTGTGATGTCATTTATGGAAAGCTCTTAAAAGTGAATTATTTTTCCCATTTTACTTCATTCTACATTCCTCTTTTTTTTCAGACCAATACCCGGAAGCTCAAAAAGTTCTTTATTAAACAGGCATGCTGAGCTACAATTTGTGCACACACCCTTGGTATCAAATCCTGATTCCGAGCAGCGAGGAATCGTAGAAAAATTCGACCAACTGTCTCAACTATCTTCGAAACTGTTTCATAGTAGCTAGCTGCTACTTCTGGTACATTTCAAAGAGCCTGATGTTTCTCTTCAATGTCCATGGCAGAAAAGACTTCATCTTCCGGCACTTTCCAGAATCTTTTTCTCATTTTTTTCCCTTCTTTGGCTTCACTCGATTCCTTTTACGTATGTGAGCCACTCCTGAAATCTCCATTACTTAAAGAAGTAATGGATATTTCAGGAGTGGAGACTCGGTAAGATGGAAGAACTAAATCACGGACTGAACTCATTGGACACTAATTGTTGAAGTTGGATTCGCTGCGAGTTGGTGATTTATCAAGTCGGAGTAACGTTCTTTTTATTAGGTTTTGTTTCCTGCTTGTAAGGATCGTTTGAAATGCATGAACACGATGTGAAGTAAATGTTTTAAATTTGAGCTAAAATAGGTGAGAATTTTTTTTTTAATATTGTGTCTCGACAACTGTAATTTCCTTGTGGGATGTTTGGTAATATTATTTTGTTTATTCTTCTTTCTTTCTCTTTTTTCTAATTTTACTTTTCTTATTATTTATTTGACTTTTGCAAAATTTTCAGAAAAAAACTTTTATTGTGTACCAAACAAATCCCAATCATAGAAAATGAATGTTTTTTTTTAATACAATACAATTTTTTTTCATTAAAATTCCAAATAAATGCATAAATTCTTAATTTATAAACGCAATATATTATGTACTATTAATGTCGTTTTCATTCTTGCATTTTCTTTTCTTCCTAGTTTTCATTGCGCGTGTTTGAATTTTTTAAAGACATAAAAAATGTCTAAAGACTATAACAATCGTAAGCTATTACAAAATTGAATGAAAATGACGAAAAGATTTCTTAATAGCAAAAGTTTTTAATGCTTTATTAAAACACTTTTATCTACATTACACTCTTTTTATTTACGTTTTCATATAACTTTCGTTATTAAAATTATAACCATAAAGTTCATTTTCCTGAAGAGTGCCTGGTTTTTTAAAGTAAATATCCTTCACTGCAGCACTTTATTTGCACGTTAGAAAAAAAAATCAGTCAAGTTAGTTTGAAATTCAATTACATGTATTTTAATGAAATATGTATGCATTTAATTTTGTTTTTGATTTTTAATACACATCTCCAAATGCAAGTTTATTAGAAATCAGTCAGTTTTACAACTTGTATCCGGGAATAAAATTTTAAAGTTTTATGTAACTTTGTTTTATTTTTATATAATCAACAAAGAATACAAATATACATAAAACATGACAATAAAACACATTTTTAAAAATTCTGCATTAATTTTGCTTTTCTTTTAAATATTTTAATACATATGTCCAAAATTTTCAAGAAGTAACTCTCTCCGAAATTGGTTAATCAGATAATGTGCCCCAGGAAATGGTAATTTAAAGTTATACAAAACTGAACTGCCGTGCTAAGCAAAAAAGTCGTATCTGTACTTTTTATCAAAATTGAGTTACGGTCACTAAGTGATTCTTTGTCATATATTTCTTCTAATTACAACGTATATGGTAATCTGTCAGTGGAAAATATTTAAAAGAAGTATCTGAGAGAAAAAGTTGCATCTTAATCAAATACATGGAGCCATAAAACTTGAAACTAAAATTTTTCAATTTGAACTCGTCAGCAGATAAGACTTTTGCGCTTCGAACGGCAGTATAACGAAGAAATTCTTGTTTTATTTTTTATACAATCCCCAAAAGGGAAAAAATGATGAATAAAAACATTACAGCATAAACCTGATGGGCGGAGAAATCTGATTAAAAAATAAATAAAATACTAGAGCGTCTGGCTAATTTCCTTAAACATAAGGGAGGAAAAGAAACGAAAAATTAATGGCTATATGTAGATACTAAAAGAAGAAAAGATGGGAAAATGTTCTTAAGCTTTAAACCAATCCAACACGAAGCTTAAGCATACCGAAACCGGACACGCAATAGGTAGATTACGCCAAAACATATGTATTTTATGTTGAATAATGAAATTTCTCTTAAGAAATCTTTTACACTTAAATGTAGAAAAACGATTTAAAAATAGTTTATTTCATTCGCTTTCATTTACTTGAAGCTTGTAAGAAAGAAGATATAAAGAGAGAAAATAGGAAAAAAAAAAGTTAAATTTAATGTTTCGATAAAAATATTTCTAAAGATTAACGTTTTTGATTTTTATCAAATATAATTTCGTGCTTTAATTAAAATTTCTGTTAAGTATTTTTTTCTTGCTTTTTAGAGATGAATTTAATGATTTTTTAATGTTAATAAACTGCAGATAAAGTTTTAATTAAGAATTAGTATTTTCTTTAACACGAATTAAGGAATGAATAATATAAAATGTATTGTTTATTTTTACGTGTGAAAAACAAAGTTATTAACTTTTGTTTGTAGTTTAAAATAGAAATATTTAAAGTTTGTTGCACATTACCTAAGTAATTAGTGTTTTTTTATTTGATGTTTCAAAAACTAATATCGCATTTATCGAATTTCGGTGACTAACTTTTTTAGAAGAAAAATTGATAAAAAAAAAAACATTTTACGTTCCTTCGCTTTTGTGCAAAGAATACTAATTATTGTACATTTTTTAATTTATAGAAATATTTTTCTTTTGACGTTTCATAAATTTTATTTTAATCACATAATTTTTTAGTGCCGAGAAAAGATTTATTCCGATGAAAAATTATTTTATTTTACGAATACATCATGTTTATCAATTCGATAGAGTCTGTAATTTCAGGTAAAAAAGTGATTTTATGAGAACCAGAGACAAACATCCATTAAGCTAGTCATATTATTAGATCTGAAAATAATTACTCGCTACTCATCATCTGGAGACTAAATGTCTTACTTTGGTGACAAAATAAAATATTCAACCAGCCATTTAAAAAAAAAAACCACTCATCATCCTCTTATATATAATAGCCGAAAATCGAGTAACCCGCGTGTTTTAACAATAAAACTCGCGTCACGGCATGATGATTTGATATTATGATTTGGTAGAGTTTAATATGCAGGGAAAGGCTTTATTGTAACAAGGCTGAATTATATCTGGTAATTTAACTGTTTTACTGGTAAGATTCATTTTAGGAGAGTGAAGAAACGGAAAAGCGATTAACAATGAACACTTTTTACATGGGGTTTAGGGTAAATCCACTGGAGTTAGGGTTAAATTTTAAACTATCAAAATATCACCAAACAAGCAATTCCTTCGTTCAAATGTTGAAGCAATTTTCACCCGTCATAACTTGATGCGCGATTATCTAGTAACAAATAATTGTTGCTTTATTTATTTATTTTTTCAAAGCAAATCATGCCTATTTTGTCGTAGACTGTAATTCAAAGATATGCGAAAGATTTGAACTTAACTTGGGCGTTGGGAGGGGCGAATGCTCCCCCCTCCCAACTGCAATAAATGTAATTGCATTGCTCATGGCAATATTTCTTTCACCACTGACACTTTAGTGTGGCACCATTTTGTTTTTGTAAAAAATAAATAAGCCTGGATTGAGAACATTCAAATGATTAAAAAAGTATGTACCAAACTAAAAGAACTAAAAGTGTCTACCAGCTATTGTTAACAAATATTCTAGTTTCACTGAATGTGAATATGTAATGAGAACTTTAAGGGATTTTTGACCGTCTTATATTTAACGTACGCCAGTCTCCATAGGATGAGATGGAGGATCCATGGAGGATCTTTAAAGAAACATATAACTCTTCGGTCAAAGAGCTCACTCCCTTGATCCCTTTAGTAATGTATCATTAGCAGATTTCAACAAAAACTAAATAATATGGAACGAGGAAAAAACGTAGATATTCGACAAACATTTTTTTCTTTGAGTTTATTGGAAATTTAATGCAACATCGCTTCTGAAAGATTCTTGATATTAAAAAACTAGTCACTGCAGGATTATTGTTAGTCACCCAGGTCACCTGGCCCCTGGGATTTGTTCCACCTTCCTCAATAATACAGGTTTTAAGTTCTGTTTTTGTAAGAACATGGAATAGAGAACTGAAAGGAATTTGTACAGTGCAATCATTTTTTTCCCTTGTATGTAACTCTGCTAATTATCTTTAGTGTTAAAGTCGTTAAAAATCAAAAACGAAAAAACTTGAGTAAATACTCAAATTTAAAAATGTAATAATTCATCTTTCACTTCGTTTCATTACAATTATATCAGACATAAACTCGTGTAAACTTCATCTTGACAACTGTCGCATTCAATTAAGTTCATTTATCTTCTAGAGCATTGATAACCTAACCATAATTGTTCAATACATCTACATAAAACCACTTAACATTTTAAATTCATATCTTTAACATATCAAGAGTTTCAAAAATACTTTTCATATTTATACAGTTTAGTTTTCGAAACTGAAATGCGGTGATTCAACGTAAACGCATCTTTAAACATTGTACCATTAAATTGAAAAATGCATATTTGCATTAATTTTCCAAACTCGAAATTAATTTCACATTTCCTTAACATTAAAAGAGGTAATTTGACCCGCTTCAAGAGTAAAGAAAAGAACATTAAAAATTAGTTCACATAAATCTATTCGAACCCTTCTGTTTCCTAATATTTCCTATTCCGTAGTCTCCCCTGCAAAGGGCTCTGGATTAAGCCTTCGGATCGACTGGTATTTAAACTAATTATGGAAAACTTTGCACCATTAAATTTTACCCCAACCATTTTCCCACAGAAAGTGGGGAGCAGAAACCATTAAGATGCACCATTACTGGTCGAACTAATTGCAGAGTGCTGTTTGGAAAATTAAGATTACTCAAGGGTGACTGGGTTCAATATAAACAAGTCTGGTTTTCTGTTTTATAAGAACAATATTGCTGCGTAAAAGATGTGACAAAAAAGATTATTTACGGTTTTTAAGAATTCGAGATAGGATATAATGTAACAAAATTCTTTTTAAACGGTTGAATTATTTATTGATATACATCTATTAATAACCTTAAAAGTTAAACTGGGATTTGTTAAAATACGTGTAACTATGCACGTTCATCATATGCTATGCGTCATATGATGACATGCGGTCCAGATCGGGACTTCCACTTTACTTTGTATGATCGTTAACCTGAAAGTGCAGGTTATCATTCATTCTAAAAAATATGTTTTAAATATAAGTTCTAAATGAAATGCATATGTAGATAAAACTTGTGTGTTAAAAAAACATTCAAACACAGTTTTTCCAAGATAAAATGCTATTAAATTTAATTTCGATATCAAATCGTGGATGATTTTTTGCAGATATATTTAGTCATCTTTAATACCAACTGAAGTCCTGATTTTAGATTGACGTTTTCAGTTTTTTCTTTTTACATAACTATCTGCAAGTTGTGTTTTCCGTACATGTTTCGATCCATAGTTTTAGTTTACTTCAAAAAATAAAGAAAGAAAGAAAGAAAGAAAGAAAATTTCCAACATTTATTGAAGGTTTAAATCTAATTTGATAGTCCAAAAAGGTAGCTAATTAAAATCTACTACCAGACCACATAAGCTAAAGGATTACTTTGGATGAATCTCAAAAAATATCAACTGATAAATGTTACTCTAGTTCCAATGTAATGAACAGAAAGTATCAAAAAGCTTTATTCCTTACACTGAGGAACTTTTAATTTTTTATTTTGTAAGATGTGCATGTTTATGCATTAGACATGCTCACATTAAAACAAAATGATAAAGTTTTGCACGTAATACACCGGATACACTGCCCCCCCTCAAAAAACTATCTAATATAACATAAACTATCTAATAAAAAACTATGTAAGATATATTTTGCAAAAAGAAATGCATCGCAAATGAGGATATGACTTATTTATTTACAAAACTAACTTCTTGTTTCTTCCACTCTGTGGCCGATTATTTTGTTAAGACATTCCTGAAAGCAATCAATTCTCCCTTAAACAATTTTCGGAATTTTTCTAATTGGTATACAGTTTGAAAAATATACAATGACACCAACACACATATTAAACCACGTCCAAAAGAAAAAAAAATCACTTTCACACTGTCGATTAATGTCCAGTGATAATAACTTTCCTCACTTGAGTTGGTATTACCACCGTTGACCATCAGGAAAATAATTTATTTCCATTTCCAAGGTGCGTCCATTAAATATGTATATCGCTAAAATTAGATTTCTGATAAATAGCCTTCACTGAACTCTCCACGATTGTCAGACAGCCTGCGGAACACTTTTAGATTTGATAATCGATAAAGAACCGTTGAGGCCGTACCTTGATATTAAAAGCGGGACTTTCGATCAAAATATCCTAAGCTGTTAGAGCTCTGGAATACGTTCTGTATTTTTCTTTCAACAAAGTTTATAACATGTATAGACACCGAATGAAAATAAATTTATTTGTTTCTATTAGTTAATAATAAATATCATTTGTCGCTTTTATCAGTTACTTAATAGTCATTAACATTTGGTTGTAAATTAAAAACATACCTTTGCGTTTTCACAGAAATTTCTGTGAAATCTTCCTGTAAGGGCAAACATTTTTGGGATGAAGAAGGTTTTTTTTAAATTTACCTTATCGTTCAAAAGGACATGCTATTAAAATAATATATAAGCAATCTTTTTTTTTTAATTTCAATTCACATATTCACTTTGAATAATTTTTTTAACTAAAAAAACCTAAACCATCTGGCACGACAGCCTGTGAGGGCCAAGGACTACTGGGATCAAGTCAGTTTTGCTAACCATGGGCTCTGGGGTGCAAGGCGGATGTTCCGGTTAGCTGGTCAGTCTAACGCGGAACCCCCAGTGTTTGATTCCCAAGTACGCTTGGTACTCATTTTATCGACCCACTAAAGGGATGAATAGCTGAGGGAACCACGCCCAACCCGGGAATGGAACCTGGGCCTGTGGCGTGGGAATGCAAACCGCTACCATCGAGTCACTGGGCTAATTTTTTAAACTACTTTAGTTCAATAGCTGTCAATAAAAAACTTGCGTAAGGGTCAAATTTTTAAAATATATTGGTAAATGACCATTCTTAAGAACTTTTGACAACAATATAATGTTAGTGAATCCCAGCACATTCAGTTAAAGTTTCAATATCAGACATTTTAAGCTGAATAACTTAAGAAATTTGAATTATTTACCTTTAGAACGTATTTTAATCCCCCAAATTTATTTTGTATTCATATGATAAAAACAAAAAAGTAGTTCTGAGGAATTTAATTTTATTATTATTATTATTATTATTATAATTATTATTAGACTTACTGATACTATTACTATCACATATGAGGGTTCATCTCTAACCGTAATTAAAGAATTAATTTTGAGAACATTGATCAATTGTTTTTAAAACGTACTTTAGCTGGTTAAAGAGTATTTTATTTAATTTCTAATTTATTACATTTTTTTACATTATACGTGATTATATTAAAGGAAAATGATTGTTGTTGAATTGTTTTACAACTTCAATTCAATACTGATATATGAATAAAGAACTATCTTATAGAATCGACAAAAAACATGCATTTTGTTTAACCATACAGAAGAAGAAGGGAATTAACTACTTACAAATTTCCGCAAGGACTTGCATAGTCAGTCATAAGCCTACTTTATACCTTAAAAAAAAGGACATTTTTTAAGACATATCTTGCATACATGTAACGAATGTAGTTTCTGATTTCATCCAAAATAACATTGTTTAAAGTGGTAAAATACGTGCTTTTTCTGCGTTAAAATTAACGTTTATATTTCTTCGTAGTTAATTTGAAAGCTTGATTTTCATTGTTAAAATACTCAATACTTGGTTCTGGTCATAAGGTTGGCAAACACTATAATTTTCGAAAAAGGTCGGTTTTGGGATTTTGAGAAATTTAGATTTCGCCAAAGCTTTTCTTTCTAAACCCACACTTTTTTTTTTTTACATCTAGGAACAATTGAGAAAACTAGAATACATTTTAAAACTCTAATAAACTGATTTTAATTTTATTTTTTTCTCCTCTATTTTTCAACCATGTTTTGAACGTTTTTATCTACGCCAACAGCTCTAGCAAAAGATATCATTTCTATATATTTGAAAGTTTGCAAGCAATATGTGGTTTTCAAACAATGATCAATTAAAGTTAGATGGCGAAAGCCATTTTCAAACGTTTGCTATAAAACATATTTTTAGTTAATTGGTTTCAATTTTGAGATTCATATCATTCTCTGATATCTAACAAAGAATTAGGCACGAAAAGTTTAAAAACCACGAAAAAATTAGTACACTTGGAGTGTTAAGAAAACGGTATTTTTTTTCAGGAAAAATGAATTTTTAATAAAAGAATTTTACTTTTTTAAAATTTTTTTTCTACATATGGGTAGTCAAAATGGAATATTTATATCATATTGAATAATCATTTAAATTTTTGAATGGTGTTATGAATATTGAAGAAAAAAATATTTAAGGTGTTCGCCCACCTTAAAAAAATAATGAAAACACAATTAAGTGTAATATATAACGACTTTAACCAAAGATTTTAAATCAAATTTTCTTTTTACAACTCGAAAATGGCTCTTTCTACTCGAAATAGTTACCCGATTTTCCTGATTTTAGTCTCATTCGAAAGCCCACGAAAAAAACCCTTAAGTAGATTTTCTTCCTTCGAATTTAAAAAAAGGTAAGGCAGTAAAATCACCAGAAAATAAGTTATAAGTATTTTTTAGTAAAGGAACATCAATATCAAATCGGAATTTTATGGTCTGCCGCGAGCTCATTTTTAATTAGCGTGAGTAAAATCATTGAGAAGAAGAATCTGTTGCCATTGTTTTCTCGACTGTGAACAAATACAATTATTGACTATGTTTTGAGACTTTTCCAGTAATCGGAAGATTTCAATTTTTCTTTTTTGGTTATTTTTCCACAATTTGTCTGGAAATTTTAAGATTTTTTTTTTCTTCAAGCTAAAATGGTAGTTGAACATGCGTCACCTGACATAACTTTTAGCTTCGAGGTAGACGGCACAAAGCCGGGCGATGCTAGTAAAATATAAATCGCTCTACTGATATTTAAGAAAACACTAGAATTACGGAAGGGGTCATTTCGACCAAAAGCAAACTTTTTTTGCTCCCCTGTATTTTCATAAAAAGCATAATCCTTCCTTGACTTTTCCTAAATAATAGTGCTGTTTAATTCTATAAAGCTTTCAAGAATATTGATTTTTTTAAACCCAAATGTATGGGCAGGTATCATTTTGACCCTTTTGAGAAAAATCGGACTGCAAATAAATTTACTGATGCTGACACATACCATAACCTAAAAAATTCCTCTTAGAATGTATCATGTTTTTTACGTAATAGAGATGTTTCTGAAATGCAAATAAAACAGTGCTGGTTATTTTAAGGGTTATTGAACTTTTTTTAACTGAGTCAACATACCTCCTTAAAATCTCTGCATTCTTTAAAAAAACTGCATTTGTTCCAAACGTGCTTATTTTTAACGAATGTTTACGAATATACAAAATTATGTAGGGAAATATGGAGATTTATTCTTAGGTGTGTCAAAATGGCCCCCGCCGTATTTCTAGGAATACGAAGATCGTCGTAATTCTAGTGTTAAGAAAAGCAAGAAATACAGACGCCAAAAGAAAAAAAAAAAGCAACGTATAGCAGAATTGCACAAAATGCTGTGTAAAGTTTTTTTTTTTTTTGCCATGCTGAAATATCCAGACGAAATTCAAACACACATTCCTACTTCCGGTAATTAACGATGTTGAAATAAGGACAACTACATTTTGTGTGTTTTCAGCTTTGAGACAAAAAATATCAGAAGCGATTTTAAAGAAAACCGTTTGCTAACATTATAATTACTTTTTAATTGAAGCATTTTTAATTCGCATTATAATATACATATTTAATTATTTTTTTTAAGTTTGTAATTCAAAAAAATCCGTTTTGAGCTAAGCAACTTTTTTTACGACAGAAACTTCATTAAAATTCTTTACATTATTCATTTCATTCGTGTTATGAAAAACACACCTGCATGCAATATATACTACGGATGCAATCAAACACACAAATATATATAACTATATATTATATTCGTGCTACTTAAACATTATAACCAATATTATATTTCTCAGTGCGTATTAGTTTAAAAGCACAAACCTAATCAAACGGAATTTAAAACATATGTTAAGCTCAAGTAGACATTAGTTTACTGAGAAAAGTTTTTACTGAGTTTAATAATAGACTAAATAGTTTTACCGAGAAAATACGATGCTTATTAGTAAGAAACCAACGATGGGTAATATATTAACGTTTGACACAATTTATCGATCTAGTAGCTGTACGCACTGACAACCAACTTAACCAATGAAAATAATGATCATACACTTCCTTAATGAAGAATGTGTACAACAAAGCACCGAATACCGCTAGCAATATCTGACAGAATCAACAGCCAGATAAAGAATGTACTACTACAATTCGCAATATCTACTGTGGCCAAACCTTCCAGCTTCTATTCACAGTTAATTCTGTTATTTATTGTGTTCCATTAATCTGTCTCTCATTGGACAAAGCATAAGGTAAAGAATTTTCTCTCGTAGCACCATGTTCTGGCAAATAATAACCGCGATATCTTCATCATCTTTTGTTCTGTAAAGCTTTGACCCTTGAAGGAGAATCCATTATTTCGCAAAGCATGCAATATTCAGCACTCCACTAGTCGTAGAGGGCCTGTTCTTTCTCATGAGCCCGGGAACCATCCGTTGTGGGCAATCTGTCTTGCCCAATGGACATTTTCAGCAATTCGTGTTTCTATGGAAACTGGTTGTTTTTGTTGCACATAACACTATCTCTGCTTCCGACACATGTTCGAAACATGTCAGCTCGTTTTATATGGCAGATATTCAGGTATGGAAAAATGCATGCATGTTTTAATATGAGAAGACAATATTGGAGCGCAGTATTGAGTCATTCAGATTTTATGTACACTTGGTTATCAGAGCTAATTTACTAAAATTTGAATATTTTAAGACTTTTGTCAACTTAAATAGTATAGTAAAAAATTAGAATTACATTTGGTAATGAAATATTTTAACTGTTCTACTGTAGGAAGGTAAAGCGCAGTATCTGCAGAAATAAGTTTTTGAAATTTTTGAATAACGTTTTTGGGTTCCATGCTAGTAATAGAAAAATGTTGGAACACGACGTTTTTTAGTGCTTAATTTTAAGCGGGGAACCAAATAAACTAGCTTGCGCAATAAAGCCAAAGTACAGTAGAAGACAAAAATGCAAAATGATTAAAAGTTTACAGTTACTGCGCTTTACCTTAAAACGGCAGTGTTTAAACCAAAAAAGCTAACTTTTGTACAGAAAAATTGTGCACTTATCATTTGGTCTAAAATATATTCACTACGCTCCAAATAATTAAGCCGTTAACATTATTGTTTAATTACTATTATTTTTCTATTCACTTTTTATTTTTTCTCTGCTTTTTTCCCCCTTTTCATTGCCTAAGATTTCATTCATTGATTCAATTTCAACTCACTTAAATTATAGATAACTCGAGATGAGTAATAATCTTCAATTTTTAATGTGCACAATTTTTATGAGAATTATATGTAATGTGGTGGAGTATCATTAGAAGTTTGAGAAATATAGTATCTTTCTTCGCTTTCCCTGGATTACAGCTTCACAGATTAGTTTTTATTAATAGCTTTTTCTTTTTAATGATACCAATTCAAATGTTTTTTTTTTTTTTTTTTGCTGCTGAAGACTTACATTATACTATCATCAATTTATCATTGCCAAATTTCAAGAAATAAAGTTATTGATTCTTCGATAAAAACATTTTGATCACAAACTGCATGCAATTATGTTAAAACATTATTCAAGAGTATACCAAGAGATATAATACTAAAACGAGTATGACCAATAAATACTCTTTTGCAACTTTTTTATAATCTTAATCCTGCACAGAATGTTTGCTTTCAACAAAGAAATATATGCAGTTCGTGAAGAAAAGTGTACTTAAACGTCACATTTTCTAAAATGCTAATTAGCATCAAAGTGACTAAAATTTACAATATTAAAATTAACAAGAAGTTCTGTCTAGAACTAAACGAACCTACTTTCCCATATACCCATACTACTTTCTAGTACCTGATCAATATTCTCAAAAATAGCTAAAATCGCAAATTGTTTTAAAATATTTTTTAAAAATATTTTAAGCTGATTTCTAAGAATAAAATATTCCTCACTCATCTTTAAAAAAAACAGTACCTTTTAAACAAAGCAGCTAATACACTTTTTTCCATGAAAAAAATTCTTTAACAGCTTTCAAAGCGAAAAAATAATAATTAAAATAATAAACTTATTAAAATAAATACATCATATGAAAAAAAAAATCTTTTCTTTTTCCCCTGTTGCCAAAAATAATTTTTAAATAAATTAATGCAATTACCAAAATAAATGAAAACAATAAAATGTCAACTCAAAAAAATAATTTTCATTGTAAAAAAAAAAAAAAAAAAAAAATCGTCTGCGTATGTCTTTATGTAGAAACATGAATGACTTCGAGTTTATTCGCCGAAAACTGAATGCCTAAATTAAAACTTTAGCGTGAAAATAAAAACAAGTCATATCAAAAATAATTATTTCACAGTTAAAACAATAGCTGCGGAGTCGGAGTCGAATATCCAAAAATAGGATTCAGTCATCTGTCCTCCGTGTATAAATTTTTGCCAAAGCCACGAAGTCAGAGTCGAAGTCGGGGAGTCGGAGTCCGATTATTATCGGGCACAGGAGTCGAGTTGGAGTTAGGTGCCCCTAAGTTCTCGGAGTCGGAGTCTGGAGTTTGGCGTCAAGAGCTGTTTCCAACAAAATTTGTTTGAAGTAAATCCGCATTCAAGTACGGAATCTACATTGCCTTTCAGTTCCCCGTAGGCGCTAATGTTAAGGGATATGAACTGTTCAAAATTGAACGGAAAATTGTTCAAATCAAAAAAATGTATTACATACAAGTTTTTTATCAAAAGTTTTTTCCTACAAAGTTTGTTTGAAGCAAATTCGCCTCACAGTTCGGAATTGCCTTGAATTTCCTCGTAGACGCTAATGTTAAGTTTTTTTGAACTGTTCAAAATTGAACAAAAAATAGTTCAAATCAAAATGTGAAATATGGGAATGAGGTGTACTCGCCGAGATCTTTCGAACAAAAAAAAAGTTTGTTCGAATCGGACAATTCATTCAAAAGTTATTAGGGGGAGGGGGGACAGACAGACCGACCGACAGACAGACCGACAGACATTTTCCCCCATCTCAAAACCCTACTTTCCCATTTTTAATTTTTCAATATTTATTTAATTATTTTACTTATTTTTGATTTTTTTTTTTTTTTTTTTTTGTTTTTCGCGATATTTTTAAGATGCATTAAGCCTTCTTTCATGCCTTTTTCTTCTTTTTCTGACTTTTACTGGGAAAGTAGGCTAAAAAGTAGTATTTCCCGATATTTTTTCAGCCAATGGTATATGATTTGAAAAGCATTTTATTTGTATTTTTATTTCGAAGCGTTGGAAATGTATGACGGTTGATTTTCTATATATCTATACATTTTTCTTTCTTATGAAAAATCATAAGGATAGCAGAAACAATTAAAGTTAGAAAAAAAAATTCCCCAAAAGATGAACTTTTCCCCCCATTTCAAAAACATCAATAATTTGAGACAACATTGTTTTTTTATTTACCAATAAAAGTTTTAATTTAACACAATTAACATATCTTTTGACGATGTTTTATTTATTCAAACGAGGAATCAAAACAATGTGTGCAGAATATGTTTATGCAAATAATAAACAGGATCACCACATTAAGTAATTAAAAAACACTTCCCTTCTAACACACTATTTATTTAGAGCAATATGCTTCCTCTCCTGCTATTGCATTAGAAAGAGAAAAATTTCTTTATTTGGTCTTAAATAAAAGAAGCGAAAAAATTGAATCGTTTTAGTGAAAAATGTTTTCCATCAAGAACCCCAAGTATGAGAACACCAAAGTTGGAACGAATCCAAAACACTGAAAGCTATATCTAAATGTAAGAAAAGCAAACCACGGTTCGTAAGCTTCTTTTATCCGGCAAAGTGAATTTCCATTTTTCAAATATGTACAATCTTTTTTAAATCTCCATTTTGAGGGTTTCTACAAATTGAACTAGGGTACTTTACTAAGGAAAATCAACTTTGTTACTGAATTTTGTTTCCAGATGATTCTTTGAATGAAGTAGTTTTTTTTTTTTGAGAGAGAGAGAGAGAAAAGGGTAAGATTTATTTTTAACATAAGAATATTTATTAAAAGTGACTTAAGTTTTTTGTAATTTTCCACACAAATGAGAATGTACATTAAAGAAGCACTTAATAAGCAAATTTATTATTCATATATTAACAACCAACTTTGTACTAAATAATGAATTTGAAGTCGTGCCGGATCTATCATTTTTTCCGAACCGAGGTGAGTTCAAACTGCCGCCTTTACCCATCTTTTTTCATACATGAAATACACCGCCAGCTCATTCATTTCCAGCCGAGGACTGCAGTTTTGTGCTTATTAGCAATCATCTGCCCGGCATAGGAAAGTGACTGAGCTGGAGATGGAAAACCTCATTTTCCATCTGCCAATTTCTGCCCTAGCCCTGGCTGTCGGGCGGTAACTTGCTGAATATACTTGCCTAGCCTTCAATATTCGAGTTGAACCGAACCATTGCTTCGGTCACTCGTCTGGTCTGTGCTAATTTTATATTAGCTACCAGTTTGTTTGGCACTCTTGGCTTCCTTAGAGGTTTTCCATCTCCAGCTCAGTCACTTACTTTCCTATGCCGGGCTGATGAGTGCTAATAAGCACGAAACTGCAGTCCTCGGCTGGAAATGACTGAGCTGGCGGTGTATTTCATGTATTTCTGCCTTAGCCCTGGCTGTAGGGCGGTAACTTGCTGAACATCTTCTTTCATGTTCTTATGACAAGTTTCAACGAAAAAAGCACATAAATTGAGTGCATTTGTCACCCACAGAAGTTGCAGCCCGGGGCAAGATCCCAAATCTGAACCACATCTAGCACTGATTTGAAAAGAGAGAGATAAAAATCAAAAGTAATCAAAAAGTTGAGGATATTCAGTATTTTGATAAACCCACATACAATCATATACTGCCGAGTATGTGTGTGTTGGCAAAACGCAATAAAAATAAAAACTAAAAAATGTAATAATAAAATTTAAAAAACCTAATTAGTATGAATGAGCAAAACCACCAGTTCCAGAATCTGCTTCCTTTTGATCTGTGGAGAGTTGCTAATGTCGCACTTTTTTGTGATTACCTGTTATAGCCATACTGTCAAAATCCAGCTACTCCGGGCTTAAGCTAATTCCTGAATTAAGTTGAAAAATATATGCATAAACTGCATTTTTGTACCTTTGTGCTGATCTTCGTACCTTCTCTCTCTCTAGTTTCGGTTTATATTATTCCTTTCATCAGGTACGTAATTTTTCACGTTCACAAACTTATACTCGGAATACATTGCTATGTTCTCTCTCTGTCTCTCGCTTTTAAATATTTTACACAAGTAACAATGATTTGGAAGAAAATCAAACGCAAGATACAATATAACGAGTGATAAATGCCCGATTAATATGCAAGTTAATTTCTTAACGAAAAAAAACCCTACTAAATTAACTAAAGGAATACATAATGTTTTATCATTGCCTTTTTCTTAAATTTATTTTTTTAATCGTCTAATTTAATATTTTTTATCGTCTAATTAATTTTAAAGCAAAGCAGAAAGCGAGTATTTTTTTTTTTTTTTTCATGAAATTGCATTACACCCGAAAATGGTTTTGTACGTTGGATAGGGACCGCATAAAAAAATTGTTCGGAACTTCACAAGTGCTTTAAAAAGTTATTTTCGCAACGCAGTTAAACAATATTTTTCTATGCGGTGGACAGGAACTGCATAAAAAAAATCTCATATAGAAAATGACCCAAAAAAAAAACGAAATCATAATAAATCAAGTGTTAATTTTTGCCGAGTAGTCAGATAAAATTTCCCGAATAAGGCAATTTTCGTTAGGAACTCCGATTGGAAGTAACTGTGACCAATGTCGTCCAGTTGGAATATACTACCTAGCACTTGTTTTAAAAATGATTTCGTCAATTGAATCCCAGTCTGATATAAATTTTAATGTACCGCACAAAAAAAGAAAAAAAAATCGCACAAAAAAAAGGCATAAAAAAGGACCCATAAAAACAGATTTGGGTGTACATGCAATTCCGTTTTATATTACGAGTAATTAAAGAAGACTCGTTAATAAAAAATTAAGAAAAACTATAATTCACAATCCAACTGAGTATAATAACGCCAAAGTATAATGACTCCATCTTTTAAGCACTGTTATAAAAAATGCAGCAGTATTTTATAGTAGGTTGTACCATTATGCATGAAACCCATGTTTACACGAAATGTTTCAAATTTTAATCTACATAGTGTCTTATAATGATAAAATAAACTGAAACAGCAAAACAGAACTGAATGCATAAAAAGCAGCTTTTTAGTGTACATGAACTGATTTGCTATTTTTACCCGGGAAGTCATGGAGCTGCTCTAGCTAAATTTTTTATTCTGTTTTTTCCTATTTTTCTTTTCTAAAAACCGTTTAAAAACTTCGGACAAGATAACAAACTCGTAAATAAAGCTACCTTATTCCCCACCTCACATACAAAATGAGAATCTCGCGACTCCACCCATCTTCCCAGATGATAAATGATCTAACGATATCATTTTCTGATATACGCTATATCGCATCCTCCAATGTAACTTTTATCACGCAAAAAAATAAAAGTAATAATCTTCAAAAATATGACAACATTAGCACTTCCCACTCACTACAAGTAGCCACCAGCCAATGAGCCAAGAGTCTCACTGATTGCGCTGCACAGAGGATATCTCAGCAGGACATGACTAATTTCCTCAGGAGTAGGTGAGGACAGGTTATGACTTAGATATATTTGACCCAGGGGAATCAGAACAGGGGACTTGTCTCACATGTCAACATACTCCACTTGGATATTTCCGTTCTTCAGGGGGATAATTTGAGAAAAAAATGTAGGATAAAAAAAAGTGGAAGAGGTTTCTTGCCAGAGAAGTATTACTTCAAGAAGCTTCGTTAGCGGGAAGATTCAGTTGAATTTATAAGATCATAAATTAAGCTGTAACTTTGACAAATATCTTGGATTTGTTACAGCAAATGACTTCTCGGTGTAGCAACAAGCGTGAAAGTGACTTTCAAAGAATTTTTCTCTTACACACAATGTGGACAGGGTTGACTATCTAATCAGAAACAGCTGACAGCTATGTTTTTGAAAAATTAAGCACATCCACTACATTTTGTGCTGTGCCACAGTAATGTCTAGTAATAAACGAAAACATTCCAGAAATAATTAAATGGCATGATGGTATTGATTGTTTTTTCCCCCTTTAGCCTAAGTTGGAGCAAAGCAAGAATAATACCAAAAAAGAAACTTTTGTAACTTGTGCAGCGGCAAATGCATTCAATACAGAGTAAAAACCCTCTAATGCGGACACTAACGGGAAGATTGTTTTTTGTCCGCAATAGAGGGGTGTTCGCAGGACAGGGGTTTAATAGTATTATTTGCCTTGGAATCGGGGAATTAAAAATTGTCCGCATAAGATGGGTGTCCGTCAGGAGGGGTTTTACTGTATTTTAACAAAACAAAGAAATGATTCTACACGCATATAAGATTTAAACTCCCCTCCCCCTTCTACATTTTTTTAAAAAACTAGTCTGCTTTAGAAAACAAAATCATGAAGCATCATTACCTACCCCAGATTCATAAAACGTTTTAAACACGAAGTCATTTTGAAATGGAAAAATAACATTTCGAAACCTAAGCAGAAAAACCCTGCTTTTTTATTGCATTTAATCACTTTTAAATATAAAATAAAAATATTTTTAACACAAAAGCCAGTTTCCCCCCTTAGTGCATCCCAAATGTATCAAAAAAGCAATAACAATTTATAATTAACATATAAATTAACTGTTTAGATTTAAACTAAGTAACAGTTAAGACACGTGCTAAGGGGGTAGCATTGAGGTAATATATGTATATACTATTTAAGTTCTCCCCAAATTTGTTGGAGTTAAATGCATTTTTTAATATACGTCACATATCGTAATAACACATATCGTAAATTACGAAAACCAGATCCGGCAACATTTCTACATTGCAGCTTGATCATTCTAGTTGCATATTTTCAGCAACACTAGTTTTTTAGGAATTTTATCTTGGAGCACTTTATATTGTCTTGAACTTTTCCATGTTATTGCACATCATTAACAAGCTGTATGAAACAAAATATTACATGGTTGTAAAAATTAAGCCTCTAAAATTATTTTTTCTGGTTAGCCAGATAAAACCAAATCTCATTAATTATTTACTCCAAAGTATAAACAAGTTCAACCCCTCTTAAGTTACTTAATATTGATCTGATCGTCATTTATTTTCCACAACCGATAGGAAAAAACGTGATTCTGAAACGAACAAAAAAAGTAAATAAATAAAGAATGTAACTGGTAAGGAATATAAAAATATCCAGAAGAACTTTGTTGTACTCTTTTGACAGTTGGGCAAAAACTATTTTATTTCAGGATTTCTTTTATCAGCTGAGGCTTGTTTCAGATATTCAGGGTATTTTTAGAATCTTCTAACGATGTGTCCCAATAGTCTAGGTCTTGCTTTGATATCAAGAGAAGGTATTTTTTTAAGACATCAGATATTGCAAAAAGATTCACTAGAGAAATGAGAAAACGCGTGAAAGAAAGAAAACAGTGAGCTATCGGGTAACAAAAGGTTATATTTTTCAAAAACTAAGCCATAAATAAAATGCATAATAGTAACTTTTTCTTTAAGGAGACTTCGGAAAAATTTTTGGTTTCATATTGTTGGGGAAAATGCGGAAATTTATCGAATTATGGTGCTATTTGACATTAGTTTTTCAGAGAAGAAAAGTAAAGGTTGAAATTTATGGCCATAAAACAGTATGGTGAGTTTTCTTTGTTATACAAACAATGTTGTTTAATAGATAGAATTCACAATAACTTATGATTAGTATTAAATCATAATAATATTTTTTGGTTTGGCAAACTTATCAGCGGATTTTTTGACAGATGGAAGTACTTAGTGTTTCATGCAAGTTCGTAGCCAAAAAATGACTTTTAAAAAGGCATCATATCAATAATATAGCTGAATTTTTCCTTAAACTGGTCTAAAAAATACAGCGGACTTATTCTAACGCATTTAAACTAAGAACATGTGTGCACAAAATATGAAATAAACTATAATTGGTACTAATAACACGGTGTTACTTGTTTGTAAAAACAAATGCAAGTTAAAAAATATATAATTTGAATTTAAATCAGCATTTAGTCTTTATGAAATCGTGAAACACGATTTGTGCTAGATAACAGGATAAAACAAAGACGTTTTATTAAAAATTACTGTTTTTTTTAACACCCGATGTAAGAAAAAAGAAGGTTTTAAGTAGGGCTGGTATTCGGTATGTACCCGAGTGTCTATCCGTGGCATTGTAGCTCTTTCACGTCTGAACTGAGTTTGATTGATCGTTTTTTTTTCAAAGGTAACTTGATCTATAGATATCTTTGCGAGGCATCACATCCATGGGACTGGGGACTTAAATTACAGGATATATTAATTAAAAATCATGTAAATTATCACATTTCGCAATTTCAGTAGTTAAAACTTCCTCGCGCACTACAATATCAATACAGATCAAAAGAACTAATTTTTCTGCGTTTGAAAGAATTTATCTGTAACTTTACTAAAATTAAAACATTATGAAGTAATATTTTTAACATAATTCTAAGTCTTTATTCACTAGGTTGATAACAATTTTATAGCTGGCAGACAAGGAGAGAAAGCTCACTGATTTAAAAATGTTATCTGGTGCCAGTAACTATTAGTTAACAATTAAAACTCTTGCAATTGGTTTTAGCAAACAAGGCGCTTAAAAAGACTTTAATTTTCCCTCAAAATATAGTATTTAAATTTTATTATGCGTTCTGAGGTTCTGATCCAAGAAGTTCATCTCATTTTATAAGGACTACCGTCAGGGTCAGACTGTTTTCAATCGTAGTTTTAATATGATTTCTGGTTATCGCTTGATTTTTTTTTTTTTCAAAATAAATCGAACATAATAGAAATGGCGTGATAAATATATCATAAACTGTTTTTCTTAGGTTTTTCTGGTTTTGTTGGATGACGCAAAAGTTGCAATTTACAAATAAAATTTGTATAAATGCGATTTTATTTAGCATCAATTATTGTTGCCCTGATTTTATATTAAAATATTAGTAAAGGGAGAATTTTCGTCACAGAAAATAAATCACTTTTAAATTGAAAGCAATATTTTCTCTAAAATTTTGTCCAATTAAAGGCTTCGGGCAAATCATTGATAATGATCTCATATTTGACGATATCTCTGAGTAATTCATTCTGCTAAATCCTTTGCTGATACTAAAGAATGTTGAACCAGGTTATATATTGAACAGCTACCTCAATTTGTATAAAAAATCTGAACGTTTAATTATTTCTGGCAGTTCAGGGACAAATTAACCTGCGAGGGTAAGCACTAACGATGTTTTAGCCAATTTAACCAACGCATATTAACCCCATCCCTACACACACCCTTTGCTGGATCCATTCTCAATTGCCCCAGTGAATTAACATCAAAACTTCCGCCGTTGGCGTAACTGGCCCCAGCAAACAAATGGACTTAGCATAATTCATACTGACAGCCAGTCGCAAAATTAATTTACCCGATGGGTAATGTGACAGAACACACAAAATATTGCCGGATAATTGAGCTACAGCAGGCAACGCATAATTAATGCACTGCTAGCCTGATACGTAGACGCTTGGAAACGAACGGACTGTGATCCTGGTTTAGATGAAGCGTTGCAAAAGTGAGAGGGTGGAGCAAGGGGTTGCAGGCATGGAGTGGTCGTAACTGCTGCGATTAGGGTTGGGCAGTTTGATTGATATTAAAGTGAGAAGAGTCCGGACTGAGAACATTAAGAGTCACAGACTGTTGCAAGAGCAAAGTGTCAGGACAGTCTGTCAGGCGTGGAATATGTCAATTAATCAAGGACGATAACCGTGTTTTAAACGGGACTGCATAGTAGGTGGACTGCAATATACATTACCCATTTAAATAAACACAGACTCTGAAATGAGATGTAGCACCTCTAAAGCATCCGTTCTGTTGGTACACAAATAATCTGAGGGCAATGTTGGGAAAAGTTCGTTACCGACTGGTTTACAATTAAATTTTATGTTCTTTCACAATCTTCGAAACGTCGTTCGGGTCATTCCATATCAAGTGTGATCCACAGTTTTTTCCTTCGCATTTTTGTATTTCTTTGAATAAAAATTTTCTGTTGCAAAGTCAATTTGGCAAGTTCTTTTCAAAACATTTCTATACTATGTTTATACATTAAACATTGCCTGACTCTGAAAGGTATCATTTTTTTCTAAGTCAAATTGTATTCAAAAATTCCGAAAAATATAATCCCATAGAGATCCAAACCTGAAATTTTGCACGAAAAAACATTTTGTTTTTGAAAACAGATCATTATACGTTTTCAGAGAAATTTAATTTTTAAATTTGAATTTCGTTTACAAAAACAACATTTGTATAACATTAGTCAAGTTGCAGCCAACGTAAAATCACCTTCCTAAATATCCTTTTCAAAATTCAAGAACTTTCTCCGACCTCAACACTAAACATACGACAGTGTAAAGAATGGATAGCTTAAAAGCTCATTAAAACTGTTTTCTGGACAACTATCAGGAAATCTCAGAATTTGTTTAAACATGGTTCAATGAAATTCCGAAAATTGTTAAAATTAAAATTTATTTCAATTTCAAAAAATAAATAAATAAATAAATAAATAAATAAAAACGACTAGGGTTGAGCAGATGGAATTACTTATACATTTGTAGTTTTGGTAACTAGTAACTTTAATTGTGTTTCATGGAGATTCTCGAAAAAATGTTCCGTGCGTAACGTTAAGTTTTTTATTTGATTGAAGTAACTATTAATTAAATATGGGAATACTAGTTATGCTTTGATATTATATTAAAACGAGTATTATTCCCCAACATTACTTTTTGAAAACTTTGGTTAGCCGGAAAAGTAAAAACTTAGCGTTACACAAGGGACATTTTTTCGAGAATCGCCCTTCAGCATAAATGTTCAGTTTATTTTTTGCCCGTGAACCATTCGTTGAATTGCTGCTTATAACATACTTGGTATACATGAATTTTAATTCAACTTGTGTTGCTGAGTTGTGACTTACGCAGTATTTGATTTAATGATAATTCATTATTTATTTGTAATATACATCGACATTTTCAAGATCAGGACTAACATCCTATTTTGCATTACATGTCCCCAATCCATGTTACTTTTCCACATTTGATGATTTTTTCTTATTCATTGTGTCAACTTTAGGTTTGACATTTTTATTCTTACATGTTTGTTAACAGTTTGAACTCACTTTTCCCTGCACTAGTACCTTATTTTTACTTATACAGTGTCAGCCAATGGCTTTCTAGCAGGAATTTATTTATTGGTGGCTTGTGGAATAACATTTTATTCGAACTTCCCATATGAACGGATTGAAATTCCTTTTAGGGGGGAGGGGGGAATCCATGTTACTTGTTTTTATGTGTTTTAAACAAAAAAAAAAAAAATATTTTTTAAAATCCAAGTTCTAATATTGCACCCATTTTTGTTTTAATTTATTCCAATTTTGTTATTATTTTTAACCACGCAATTTGTTATTTATACCTTACTTAAAAATTATTTTTTCTTTGTAAATAATGATAATACTGAACTGGTCACACACAATTACACATCTTTATCTTCTTTACTAAGAATAAAGCTGAAATTCTCTCTGTCTGGATCTTTCTATCTCTGTCTGTCAGGAGCTCTCTCTATCCGGATCTCTGTCTGTCAGGATCTCTGACGCGCATAGCGCCTAGACCGTTCGGCTGATTTTCATGAAATTTGGCACAGAATTAGTTTATAGCACGGGAGAGTGCACCTCGAAGCGATTTTTCGAAAATTCGATTTTTTTTCTTTTTCTATTCCAATTTTAAGTACTTTTCACTGAACAATTTATCACAATGTGGGCGAGTAAATTACCAAATGATTATAACGTGGAACCGTAACATGGGCAAGCATAACAAATTGGCGAGAAATTCATCATCCGATTTTTGTAAATATACAGGCGAACCAAATGACTTTTTCATTTCCTACTACGGGCAAAGCCGTGCGGGTATCACTAGTTACTAATGATAAAGCTGAAAGTCACTCTGTCCGGATCTCTGTCTGTCAGGATCTCTGTGACGCGCATAGCGTCTAGACCGTTCTGCAGATTTTTAACGAAATTTGGCACAGAATTAGTTTTTAGCTTGGGTGTGTGCACCTTGAAGCCATTTTTTTGAAAATTCGATGGGGTTCTTTTTCTATTCCAATTTTAAGAACATTTTCCCTAGCAAAATTATCATAAGATGGTCGAGTAAATTACGAAATTATCATAACGTGGAACCGTAACATTGGCAAGCCCATTGGCGAAAATGTCACCCTTCAGTATTTGTAAATATAGAGGCGAACCAAAAGACATTTTAATTTTCTACTACGAGCAAAGCCGTGCGGGTGCCACTAGTTATATATATATATATATATATATATATATATATATATATATATATATATGAACCGAAAAGGAAATATCCATTTCCACACTATTTGGTGTTTGCAAAGAAAGTTTTTTTTTTTTTTTTTTATAATCATAATCTCTTTTTCCGGTGATATCTAGTTGCTAATCCCAGACTGTCGGAAGCAACAGTTGCTCTCGCCTATCAACCTCAAAATATAAATCACGAGTACCTCCTCCACTTGCAGTTTACTCCCAGCTTCGATCTGAACCAGCTCTGCTCAAAGTCATTACCTGAGCATACATTTGGAATGGGGAAGGGGGGGGGGGGAGGAAAAGTAAGCCTAGCTTCCGGCCACAATATTTCTCACCAGCGTCTCAGAGGGAGAGATAATTTCGAGATAAGAATGAAGGAGTGAGATCAAATCACTAGGGGTGGAGATACCGTAAGAATTATCGAGCGTCTAAACCAGCAGTAAGAAATATATATAACATCGTGGACCTGTTGACGGAAGATGAGTTTTGGGAGAGATTTCGCTCTCATCAAGTTAGTAAGATCTTTCTGGATTTGCAGTTTTAACTGCACATAGCAAGTGAATCCCAAGGTGATTTGTACATATAAAAAATACCCATGCATGAATCGTTTTGCGTATTTGTTTACAAAAATAGAATTTAAAGCTAAATTAGTCTTATGTTTTAAGAATTATATTATTAAGGAAGAGTTTTCAACGAATGTTGATATCAAGTAGGGGAGTACGGGGCACAATTACACGAAATATTTAAAATTTAAAACAAAAATGGAAACTTTGACTCTATATGACTATTTTTAATGTGGTTTATAATGCAGCCTAAACTTACAAACTGTTGAGACACATAAAATTTGAATATTATTTATTGTTTTTGAGATGATGTAAAGAAGGGAAACTTAAAATTTAATACGTTCCTGGAAATAACGAGCATCTAGTATGCCTAATATCCGCCAGTAACATATCCGACAAAAAAAAAAAGGAAAGTTTGTTACTAAAAATCAGTAACCTTTCTGAAATTAACCATGAAACTTTCTGAAGAATTCAGAAATCTTCTTAGTAAAAACTAGTCGTGCTTCTGTACAAAATCAAGAACTTTCAGTGAAAACTGAGTTATGCTCTTAGTAATAGACTCTAGTACCTTTCTGAAAGGAATAGCACCTTTCTGATTTAACAGAAAAGCTTCTTAATCAAATATGGCCGAAGCTGAGGCAGAATTGCTATCAAATACCGATCAGTTTATTTGCCTGATATTCTAAAAAAAACTACAATATTTAGAGACTGCATTTTGCCCTTGTTTGGATCTCAGTTAATCTAGACAGGCTGTAACTGAGATGAAGCCGAAACACCTAATAAAGAAGCTGAATATATTTTCACACTGGAAGTTAAAAATGCTTTTCACACTAGCGAGACACCTGCACCCACAAAGCTTATTGCGACTTTTTTTACTAATATACTTATTTTTCATTGGAAACTAGTGAAAACCCGTAAAGGTTCGAAACGTTGACCAGAAACAGTCAATGACGCTTCTGAATTTACTTACAGTATACTTGGAGTAACAATATCACTTGATATGAATTAGTTAATAACTACTGATATGTAGTACCTAGTAAATTACAAAAAAAAAAAAAAAAGGAAGCAAAACATAGAGCATCAAATTTTCGCTAAAAAGACGAATGGGCGTATCACAGAAAAAATCGAAAAATGAGTTATGACCACCTCAGAAATGCCCATAGTCAATTTTATAGTATGACCAATGGGCGCATCTCTACAATAAATAGTAAAAAAGTTACAGTCACTCACACTGGTGGCGGTTGCCATGCGATACAGTAAACCGAAAATCTTTATATCTGCAAAATGCTTAAAAGTGAGATACGCCCATTTGTCGTTTTCGCAACGAAATATATAATCGTCGTTTTTATAAACTATTGAACTTAAAATGCCTTGTGAATATTCGTTACATCAGCTTAAAATAAAAGTAGTCGGAATTTTTTAACTTTTGCCAATATGAGGCCAAATTATATTTTTTTGCAAAACTCTCCGAGTTCCATCATTATATTTTTTTTACTTAAGATCCGAAAGATTTCCAGAAATGTACTCATCGATGTCACATTTTTCGCTCGTAAAATAAAATGCATTTTTTATTAGATTGGTGTTCTTTTACGAGTAAATACTTCAGCAACCAATTATATTTTATCTACACCTTATACAATCCCAAGGGTATCCCAAACTTAAACTTTGGGTGCGGGGGGGGGGGGGGTGGAAATTCTCAATTTATCGAATGGAACTCTAAATTTTGCAGAATTATACCCCAAATTTCAACGATTGGTTTTGATTTTGCGGAAGAGAACTAACTCCAAATTTTGTCGAATGGAGCTCTAAATTTATCCGATTGATGATAATTTTGCCGAATAGAATTCAAACTTTTTCCGAATGATGATATTTTCGCCGAATTGTCAGAGAAAATTTGCCTAATAGGGATGTAGGTCCAAGCTACCTCCCGTGACTTCCCATTGGATCGTCCTTGCTAATACAAGCACTGTGAATGTCATTCAGAAAACTTATATGCAACAGTAACCAATATGTAACAATTATTCCCTTCCTACATTAATTATATTAAAGCCAAAAACCGGATACTTACATAATATCGATAATCTTTAATAGTACTTTTAATAATTAATTTTCCCGGTGCTTACGAAGACTATTTTGAGGGTACTCCGGCATTTTCTTTTGATGTTTCATGTTTTCTTATACTTCAAACGCAAGGTATAAGACTCTTTTCGTATACCTAGAATTACGGCATGGGTTATTTTGACCCTCTAAGAAGAAATTTGCATAGTTCTCAGCATACTGTTAGATATTTGTGAAAGTTAATTTAAAAAAACATACTAAAATAAATAAAGTTTTTTTTAAGATTATAGATACTTTAATTATGTTTAATGAAGGATTTTAAAAGAGTTTAAATTGGCTTTAATATAACCAGGACGGTTTCAGTTGCATTTCAGAAAGTAGCGGCTAGTGCTTCCTCTTACGTACAAACACATTATGAATACTTCAAATGCTTGCAATGATATGTTTCAAGAGGCATTTTTGAGTTTTTGATCTGGTTCAGTATCAGTAAATGTGTTTGGTTTTCTTTTTTTTCTCTAAAGGGTCGAAATGACACCTTCCTACGCTTCTAGGTATAACCCTACAGTTCGGGTTTAAAACGAGCTGATGTGTGCATCACATGACTTCCTTTTACCCCAATTTAATGTCATTTGCCCATTACTGGCAATTTTAATGTAATTCAATAGTTTACTCTCTAAATATCACCATCAGTGGCCAAATTGAAGTCAGATTATAAAAATAAAATAAAGTAAATAAATAAAAATAAAAAATAAGTAAAAAAAAAAGAAATCCGCGAAATTTTTCGCCAAGTTGGCGCCAAAACTTGGTGACCAAAAGACTGGCGATGTATCGCCAAGTGTCCCCCAAATTATAACACCACTTGAGTTTACATCGAAATTATCGATGATTACCCCCCAAAAAGGGGCAAAAGACCCCTTTAGAAACACCTAAATGTACCCAAAAGGCGACGTGCACAGCTAGACCCCACTAGGAGTCTACGTACCAAATTTCAACTTTCTAGGGCATACCGTTCTTGAGTTATGCGACATACATACGTACATAGAGACGTCAGGAGAAAACTCGCTGTAATTAACTCGGGAATCGTCAAAATGGATATGTCGCGTGTCTGTACGTTCTTAGGCACTTATCCATGCGTGGTCGTGCCGAAAAAAAAATCATTAATTCGGGGTGAGTAATATGTAAATTAAGGTCGATTTTTGAGTGAAAATGTTTTCGTGAATACAATGCTTTCTTTTTTGTAAAATTAAGTAAAAATAAAATAATTTTCTTGAAAACTTTATATTACTAAACAACACGATGAATTAAGAGAAGTCAAGGAAGAATTAAGCATTTTATGAAATTGCCGAGGAGTAATTAACAAAACAAGTGTGCTTGGGGTCAAAATGACCCCTCTTGTAATTCTAGTGATAAACAACAACTGGGTTATATGTATAAAAAACAGCTTTTGGTTCTTCTAATTTCTCACAGTGGTTTTAAGACGTTATATGTCTCCGTTGACATAAACTTTATTTTAAAATCTATTGTATACACAAGCAAACCCAGGCCCATGTCTTTCAAGAATTTCGAGAAAGAACAAAACGATTGAGATTGTGCGCATGCGTCGTGCATGTGAATTCCGTGGGTTAGATAAAAAAGAAAATTTGTAAAACATGTACGGCAGAAGTAATCAGAGAATCATTACAAGGAACTTGGCTCAACAAGGAAAAGAAATAGAGACAATAAAGGGTACGGAAAATTGGTTCCACGCAGAAATCCATAATTCGCAAAATTGATTTAACCCAAAAACGGAAGTAAAATATAACCGTTAGTTGGGGGGTGGGTAGGAGGGGGGATCGAAAAGTCTTCATCGTTTAGTGTGGCTGTTATATCGCAAAAAGTGATGCAAGGGTTCGGACAAAATATGCTAAGCGAGTGGACCTTAACAGAAAAATCAGATGATTCAATTTCGAAGCAATCTCTCCAATAGGGGTTCATTTTTGTCACAGGTTGCACGAGTAATAATTAAGGTAATTTAATAAATTGTGAAAGTCGCATTAAATTTTAATATTTTCGCTTACGATAATCTTCCAAAATTCATCCAACAATGTTAGGTGTTGAACAATTATTGAAAATAAAAATCGGAATTAACCGAAGATTTTATTGAACACGTTGTTATGTTTCTAGGACTATTTTTTCTAGATATATTAGTTGAAAACAGAATTAGCAATATCTCGCCAAATGCACGAAAAATTAGAATAAAAACATTAATTTTAGAGGGCTGATTTTTAAAGAGCTCATTGGTTAAGTAACGTGGAGTTCCTTCGACAAACAAACTTTTGTATTCAACACCTTCAGTTTTTCATACATAATAACTATTCAACAATTTAAACGAACAAACATTTTAATATTTCTGGCATCTTTCAAACTTTAAAAAACTATTATCGGAAACATTTTTGTTGCTATTTTTTCTCTCGTAAATAATTAGTTATTTTCCCTGTTAAACTTACAAGCGTATAAGAAATAAATGTAACGCAGAGATCTCAACTTCACAAAAGAAACTACTTCTGAAAATCAAGTCAATGCTCCACTAACTTTACCACCAATAACATTGATTAAGAAGTTTATCGATTACTTTTTCCCCACAACATCAGCTTGCTAATTAATTACATCAATATATCCCAGAAAACACTTTTAAACTTTCTCTAACTAAAAACCTCTTGAAAAGTGAATGAAAAATAACATATAGATATAAAACTTTGCCCTCCTGACCCTTTTCAATCTATTGAACGAGTATCTCCGGATATGTATATAGTTGAAAGTATATATATATATATATATATATATATATATATATATCCCAAGTAGAGAAGAAAGATCAAACTTTGATCAGGGCCCGAAAGATTGACTGAGTTAGCTCCCTTTGCCATTAAGGACCTGAAAGATCGCTGGTTCAAACTCGACAACTGATTTGAAGCGTTAAGTGTACTATGTGGTAAAGGAAGGGGGGGAGGAGATCGACAGTTGCAAGCCCCGTCACGCCCCGGTGACTGCGGCTCTGTTACAACCCGGACAACATCGCATTTCCATTACCTGAGAAAGATGATTAGATTTTGGGGGGTGGGGAGGAAATTGAATACTTCCACCCTCAAGTCTTGAGGAACTCGCGACACCTCTTTTTCGAGAGGGGGTCTCTATGTGAGTGTTTTTCGTGTAGTGTGGGAAGACGTATCCGTTGAGCGGAATTGTTTTGTTCTTGGAACTCAGAGATATTATTAATGTTTGACGTACGGAAAATTCCTTAAAAATTGATTAAATAAATGCATTTCAAAAAAAAATAAATAATAATAATGTAAATGTATGACACAAACACTCATTTTAGAGCAATTGAGGACAATATGCTCACCTAAATTAAGCACTTTTTTTTAAAACTTTATACTTACGAAAAATGAAAGATAATACCTCCTATCACTCTTAATGTAAGTCCAGATGCTGTGTAAAATCTATTATGACCATAAGCTGTGAATTATTTTTTTTATTCCATAAAAAAATTTAAAAAAATGAATTAAAAAAAACATTGCAGCTTTGAAGCATATTATCGTGACACTTAGGCAAATCGTCCCACTATATGAAGTGAAATGCCACACTTGAGTTAACATCACCATTCACCAAACTTGTTATAATGAGCAAAACGTAATTATCTAAATGAAGCAAATCAATACAAATCATAATAATGAGCAGCAAAATGAAAAATCAAAATCAATCTTATTCTAGCAAAATAAAAATTTGAAAATGTAAAAGATTTTGAACTGCGTTAAAAGGGATCACTATCACGTTTCACTTAGCTATAAAGCTATAATTTCCTCTTAAATCAATGAAAATGACTGTTGTAAATGCGTAAAACTCCTTTGAACACCATATGCTCTTGAAAATGTCGACATAGACACACTCTGTAGCTGAAATAGCGAAATACTTTTATTGGGGTGATTCACATGGCGGGGATTAGAAGCAATAACTAAACACATAGTGTTCAGTTATTGCTTAATCAAATAGTTAATAATCATGTGCGATTGTTTATGGTTCCTTACACTCACTGATCCAAATGAATTGTTTAAACTATTACCACATTTGGATTACCTCATTTAGATGAAAATATTCCCCAATGCTTAAGTTGTTAATGTATTGTTATTTTCTCTCTCTTCGGGCAACGTATTTGGCTTGTAAGAGGCTTAACTTCATTAAGCAATAATCTCGTCGGCTCATTTGAGAAATATTTCCTAAGTACTAACGAAGAGTTTAGAACTTATTTTAAGTCCATGACGGCTGATTTTAACTTTCTTTTAAACCGAGTACATTGAAAAATATTGGATACTTAAAAATTTTCGAACATTAACAGATTTTCACGTTTGGAGGTGTACTGAATTAATTTTGACCATGCTTTAAACATGTACTTTTCTCTATATTTTTTTGTGTGTCAGTGTGTATGTGTGTAGGTTTTTATGTGTGTATGTGTGTGTTTGTCTGTGTGTGGGACGGATTTTATCGCCTACCATACCTCAAAAACTACTGCATAAAATTGAACAAAATTGTGTACTTATATACACCCCCATTAGTGCTGAGCAGTTTCCGTACCAATTCGTCCAACGTGGGAGGTTTTCTTCAAACGGTTTCTTCGTTTTGCGTCACTGCTATATCTCAAGAAGAACCGAACTGAAGCAGACAAAAATTGGTTCATAGGTAGCTAACAGAGAGCGCCGATTGCGATTCTATTTTAGTTTCAATAGATCCAAGGGAGTGGAGCAATCAAATGCGCTATTTGTGACTGCTATACATTAGGAAATAAGGCAAAGAATGAGACAAAGTTGCAAATGCAGATGGGTCAGGAGGGCGAATTGCCGATCCATTTATTGAACCAATGTTTGAGGAGGGGGGTGGGGGGGCAGCCAGAATGTTTTTATTGTTTATTAGGGCTGCTATATCCCAAAACGAGGATTCGGATAAAATATGGTAAGTAAGTGGACTTAAGCAAAAAATTAGCTGATTCAATTTTGGCGGCGATCTTTTCCTTTTACGTTTACCAAAACTTAGTAACTGCGATTATCTTTTAAGATCTGATAGTTCGTGAAAACGATATAGAATAAAACCGCCCCCATTTGTGGTGCCTCTAAATGTGATGAGTATGGCTATCAGAGGCATTTTGATTAACATGGCCCTCACGGCGTAGCAGGTGTTGCGCAAAATACACTAGGTATATTTTTTTATCTTCTTTGATAGTAAAATGCATTATATGCGGCAGTAAGGTTCGTTATATCCCCTACTATCAATCTCTAAGGAAAATCTCTTGTTGTTTAACTCCTTTAGTCGGAATTATAGAATAGTTAAACAAAAACTTTTTATTTGGAAGACATTGAACTATGGCAAACAAAATTTCAAGATTGCAGATGAAGAATTAAAAGAGTTATGATATGTTCAATATGCCGAGCATATATTTTAAAATAAATGTTTCCAAAAAAAAGCATAACATAATAATATGAAAAGAAAAATAAAAGATTATATATTTTTTAAAACATTGAAAACATCGCCTTTCAACAGGAATCCATGATTGGAAAATCGTTCCAATGATAATCTTTTAATCCCCGCTTGGGGGTGTGGCCGATTCCAAAACAAGAATTTCTTGCATAGATAATAAGTCGAAGTCAACCACAAGACAATCAAATATTTTAATCAATTCTAAAATGATTAGTAGCTCTTAAAATTTTATGTCCGGTATAGAGCACACCAGGTCTGACGGTGTTAAAATTCTACTAATTGCACAACGAATAAGGACATGTAAAAAAAAACATATAGTATTATACTTATTATTTATTCACGACTGTCTAGGGTAACATACTTCATTTTACTCACTCTCATCTCGTATTTAGCTGTTTCACAGTTCCTGCTCCAGACAAACAAGCCTCAAACGCCCATAAAGGGTTAAATAACCATTAATTGCCACAACCATAGGTCATCACATTGGTCATGAATCCTAAGTCCACCCCAATACACAAACAAGTAATATCTGTTCAAATCCTCATAACAACCTGTAATGGTTCCACTACTATCATGACCACATGTGCTAAAAGTGGGGTGGGATAATTTAGTAATAACGCGCCCGACGTGATTTAAGGTCTGGTAAACTGATGCGAGCCACGGATGACCTGTCGAATTCGAACCCAAGCCATATCCGGCCTAAATCATTTTTATAGCCTCTCGAACGGGATATCACTTTGGAAGAATAGGGGGTAGGTAGGCCTTTACACGATGAGGGATATAAGCTCAGTGGGGAGAGTTATGGTTATGGCCGCCCCTGACAAACTGTTTTCCAGTTAAAAACCTAGAGAGGACAGAAAGGGGGTTTTTCAGAAAAGGAACAGTTGTAATGGCGGCTTTTATTTTCGTTGCCGTTTTTAGATTCAGGGTTGTGCGGTGGCCGTGTTATGACACAGATATGTTTTATATGTGCCTGGAGAATACATAATAGGGCCGCACGTTTCTGTCATAAAAAAGACGTGTGACTAGTTGGAAAGATTGTCGTTGGATCGTGTTGGGAAATTTTATATATCCCCTAAGTATAGCCTTTTTTTTTCAAGGTTGCTTCGCACCTGTGACAAAATTGAGAGACAAAGTGTGGTGATTAAATTTTTCTCTTTTCTTGAGTGAATTTTTTATTTTATTTTATTAGAGATAATCGAAAGTATAAATGCATTTCTTAATTTTTTCTTAGTAAGAAATTTTATATAGCCCCTAAGTATCGTTTTTTTTTTCAAGGTAGCTTCTCACCACCTGTGAAAAAATTGAGGGACAAAGAATGGTGATTAATTTTTTCTCTCTTCTTGCGTGAATTTGATTTTTTTTTTAAAAGATAATCGAAAGTACAAATGCATTTCTTAATAGCCGCAAATTTTTTGAGGGAAATGGAAGAGGGGCGAAGAGGTATACTTCCAACAGTTGTTATCAGTATACCTCTTCACCCCAAAGCTAAGCAACAAAAGTCAATTTAATGCTAAGCACATAAGTCGAATCGGAATTTTTGTAAATAAAATAGAGTTATTGCCTCCAGGTGGTCGTTTGTAACATATTTTCCTAAATATTATGCTATATCGTCTCCTCAAAGAATCAGTAAGATATCTAGTGTTATTTCTGGGATTAGATATCTTACTGTTGCTCTGAGGCGACGATATGGCCATTTATAAACTGGAAATAGTTTTATAAGACTTCCGAAAAAGTAGTATCGGAGTCAAGTACACGGAGGCGCAAAAAAAGTTGTTTCTCAATTTCAGCACAGGGCAGATACGACTTTTGTGCTTAGCACGGCAGTATAGGTCAAACTATTGCAATGCGCAAAATTATTAGATTCAAATTCCTTTATAACGACACATCGGATAAAACGTCAATAAATCATTGTTTTCAGCTGATACACAGTTAAAATAATCTTTGCATTCATAGCTTGAACATCATCGTTAAGAGGTGTTCTCGGCGTTTAACGTGGATGTTTACGATATTTTTATTTTGTGTTATTGCTTCTAAAAGAAATTCAAAGAACTTTCGTCTAGAGAAAGTCAGAAGTACATGCACTGGAACTGTCATGCTCATTTTACCGCTAAACTGTCTAAAAAAAAATCCTGAAATTTTATGGTAAAAGTTACTGGCATCCATGTTGCCAGTAGAATACGGTGTTTGCTTCGCACTGTAAGTCACGTGGTGTATCAATTGGTGCTGCAATTGCTTTTTTTTCGATACAATTTACTGTAAATATTTTCTGTACTATAAACACTCCATTTTGCAGTAATATTTACGAGACAAGATTCCGGAATATTTAAGTGTAGCTGTTCTACTTATAGTTGGAGCAAACCTTACCTGGCAGCATTGTGAAGACTGCGCAGATTCTAATCCCAACATTACGACGTTGCAGATTGTTTGCCTCAACAATAGAATCACTTAGCCATTTTTCTTTACGTTCCTCTGTTCGCTTCTAGAAGTCCAGTAATGTTCAATAAGATGTGGGTGCATTTTAAACTGCACGATATTTGGAGAAGTATCTAAGATAGCACGGAGAAGGAGAAGATTTCATTAAATTGTGTATCAAAATCACCGGATTAGACGAATGCCATTACAGCGTAAAAAAATCCTGAAATTTTACAGTAAACGTTACTGGCATCCCTGTTGCTAGTAACTTTTACCGTAAAATCATATTATACTGTATAACTTTACAGTAGAATAAACGAGAGTTAAAAAAACGCAACGTGCAAGTGACAGGTTCTATATACGGACCTTCGTACGAGAAGGTGGTTTTGCTGACCACCGTAAAGTTTTGACACATCGAATAAGGAAAAATTCGATGTTATCAACTTCGCACTGTAAGTCACATGGTGCATCAATTGGCGATGCAATTTTTTAGCCTACTTTTCCAGTAAAAGTCAGAAAAGTCAGAAAAAAAGCATGAAAGAAGGCTTAATGCATCTTAAAAATATCGCGAAAAACAAAAAAAAGTCAAAAATAAATAAAATAATTAAATAAATATCGAAAAATTAAAAATTAGAAAGTAGGGTATTGAGATGGGAAAAAATGTCTGTCGGTCTGTCTGTCTGCCCCCCCCCCCCCTAATAACTTTTGAATGAATACTCCGATTCGAAAAAACTTTTTTTTGTTCGAAAGATCTCGGCGCGGACATCTCATTCCCATATTTTACTTTTTGATTTGAACTATTTTTTTTTCAATTTTGAACAGTTCAAAAAAAATTAACATTAGCGCCTACGGGGAAATTCAAGGCAATTCCGAACTGTTATGCGAATTTGCTTCAAACAAACTTTGTAAGAAGATTTTGATGAAAAACTTGTATGTAAAATATCTTTTTGATTTGAACAATTTTCCGTTCAATTTTGAACAGTTCAAATCCCTTTACAATAGCGCCTACGGGGAAACTGAAAGTCAATGTAGATTCCGTACTTGAAGGCGGATTTACTTCAAACAAATTTTATTGGAAATAACTCTTGACGCCAAACTCCAGACTTCGACTCCGAGAATTTAGGGGCACTTGACTCCGACTCCGACTCCTGTGCCCGACAATTAATCGGACTCCGGCTCCCCTATTTCGACTCCGACTTCGTAGCTTTGGCAAAAATTTATACACGGAGGACAAATGACTGACTCCGATTCTTAAATATTCGACTCCGACTCCTTTATCTCAAAATGAGATTGAATTCGACTGCGACTCCGCTGCTATGTTTTTAACTGTGAAATAATTATTGTTGATATGACTTGTTTTTATTTTCACGCTCAAGTTTAAATTTAGGCATTCAATTTTCGGCGAATAAACTCGAAGTCATTTATGTTTCTACATAAAAATATGCGCAGACGATTTTTTTTTTTTTTTTTTTGACGATGAAAATTATTTCTTTAAGTTGAGATTTTATTGATTTTTTAATTTTTTTTTTTTTGTTTTGGTAAGTGCATTAATTCATTTAAAAAAATGTTTTTGGCAACAGGGGAAAAAGAAACGATTTTTTTTTTTTTTTGATATGATGTATTTATTTTAATGAGCTTATTAATTTTAATTATTATTTTTTCATTTTGAAAGCTGTTAAAGATATTTTGTAATGGAAAAAAGTGTATTAGCTGCTTTGTTTAAAAGTTGCTGCTATTTTATTTGTTGGTTTTTTTTTACGCATCTAATTTTTTTTAGATGAGTGAGGAATATTTTATTTCTAGAAACCAGCTTAAAGTATTTTAAAAATATGTTTGAAAAAATTTGCAATTTTAGCTATTTTTGAGAATATTGATCAGGTACTAGAAAGTAGTATGGGTATACGGGAAAGTAGGCTCGTCTAGTTCTAGACGGAACTTCTTGTTTTTTTTTCAGTACAATTTAATTTTAATTCTTCACCCTTCATTTTACAGTAATATTTACGCTAAAAGTTTCCTGAATTTTTCAATCAATATAGAAAAAATATTAACACGAAAGTAGTAGTAAAAACAAATAATAATAATAATAATAATACAACTGCTACTAATACTACTAATAACAATAATATATATATAATAATGATAACAAATTAGCGTTATTATTACTGTTCTCTTACTTTTTCTTATTAGTATTACTATTATTATTTTTTGCTGTTTTTAATATTATTATTGTTGTTATTATTATCATTATTATCAATGTTGCTGTTATTATTGCTATTTCTTCTCATTATAAGTGCTTGGATACAGAGTTAACTCAGGGTCATATCATATCTTTAACTGCTCTGCAAAAATAGGGATCATATTTTAGCAATAAACCTCTATGTGAATAATTATAAACGTAGTGTTAAGACTCACCTGGCCAATGTCTGATTTTGTCTCGTCATGAACACGGCATCGTCATTAATATTATTCATGACCATAAAAAAACGTATTTTTTCCACAGCATCTAGTTTGCACAATATTCACATCCCCCCTCCCAATTAACAATATAAAACTAAAGCAAACTGCTGAGATTAAAGCAGAACTAAACAGAAACTGGATAATTAGTATTTCCGATTGAAGAAAAAAAAAGTAAGGAAAACATCAAACAACCCAACGTTGGAAAAATCCAGAAAAAAATCCAGCCCAGCGCAGTTTCAATTTTGCACCATCTTTCAAACTCAACCAGCAATGACATTCTCCAAAGACTTTTCCCCTTTTGGACCCCATTCCACTTGAAGGGTACGTTCTAAGTCAACCATCTAGTTCTCCATTCCTTCATGTGCTGGGTTTGTTTTCCATTTCTGACAGTTCAATGAGTTGAAGAAAAATGTGTCTCTCCCTTTTTTTCGTGGAAAAAAACCTTTTCCTCATTTTATTATTATTTTTTTCTTTCTTATCCTTTTTGGCTAATCTTTTGTTCTTTGTTTCTATTCATTTCCAAACGCCGTCGTTTAATTCGCTATGACTATGTTCGCAAACTTGAGGAAGATTGGAAACGAAATGTTTCGATTTTAATTCAAGGATACTTGTTTAATATTTTGAGGATACCAGCATTTTTGAGACAAAAAGAATGTTCTGTCCGTGAAAGACTAAAACTATTTGAAAATTTCCTAACAATAAAAAGTATACAGGAAACTAATGATAAATACTTAAAATTTAACTACAAAGTATATGACGCTTAGTCGAAAATTTAGTTTACAAAAAAAGTCGAAAATTTACGGCTTTTGCGCAAACTTAAGCTGAAAAGTAGTGTAATTTTTTTTGTCACAGTATATGCAAACATTGCTAAACGGACGCAATTAGATGCTATTAGAACAAAATTTTAAAATATTTGCACTTCGTCAAAATTTTTGAATTGTAATTTTTTTTAATTTTTAAGATAATTCAATATCTCTAAATTATTTCTCCCACATTAAGAATGCCAAGAGATTTTTTTTCTCTGTTAGAAGTCATCCTCAATTTACTGACTAGTGCTAATTTAGTCCGTGCAGTTAAAAAAACATCCACTAATATTCGGTTAAGATGTGTTGCAGTATCATGTTTAGATTCGTTTTTCATTGAAATGTCCAAAGAGAACAGACCAATGGAAAGTCGTAAAGCATACGTTGTGTGTCTCCGTAAAACTTATTCCACTCCGATTTTCAGCCCTTCCCACCCCTTAAGAGACGAGTCCCTAGTTACTGACTAGACTAGAATGACTTCTCATCTGCCCTCACATTTTTTTCTTCAAATTTTAGTATTAAAAAAAAGGCGCTCAATGCAATCACTTACCGAAAATTCACTTCTATTTCTTTCAAAATACTCTAATAAACTTGACTCTGATTAATTTCAAAACAAGAAAATAACATTTGATGGAAGATCCTTCACGCTGATGTGTCGTGAGGGGAGAGTTATAACATGTAATCAGGAGATACAGTCAAATCTAGATAACTCGAAGCCCCAAGGGACCGGTTAAAACGTTCGAGTTATAGGAAGTTTCCACAAGAGTCTTAAGAGTAAGACTCGACGAAAACCTCGAGATAAAGGAATATTCGAGTTATAATCTTCGACTTATCGAGATTAGACTGTACATATATTTTTTTTGTCAAGGTCAATCTCTCCCAAAACAAAGTGGTGAAACTGCAAGCCACACTCAAACGACCACAATCAACAACAACAGCCATTCCTCTGATGTTCTCCCACTGTTTAAGCAGGTAAATCAACATAATGTTGGAACGATCATCATTTACATTAATGTTCTTAATAGCAATAAATTATATCATATGTGAAAAATGTCATACTTTCCTTTAGGTTTCGTTTCATCGTAATTATCATGAAAAATCGGCAGAAAATTGCTGTAAATTATTGCACTTATTGTTTCGGTGCATACCGGCTTTCTGTTTTGGGGAAATTAAGCAAAATTGTAACGAGGGCGTTTAGTCCGGCGGGGCGTTGCAAACCTGCATTAACCTTGTTCGAAGTGTTAGTCTATGCAATTCATTTACACTATTCTATATCTTCAAAATTTCAGTTTATCAGAATTTTAATTTATCAGAAGAATATTTTTCCGTCGATAAATATTAGATTCAGTAAAAAAAAAAAAAAAAAACGTATGGAGTATGGGTTAGTTTATTAAACTCGGACGTTGAATTTGCACAACCCACGTAACAGTCAAAATATAAATTTGTGTCCCCTACTTTTCAATTTCTGGACACTAAAGGCAATATAGTAGGCAATATAGTACATCAACAGCATCTCTTATAGCCCACTGAGAGCATAAATGGGTATCACTGCTAAAAGGTAGCTTGTAAAATAGTTTCTGGGAGGTATACACCGCAAGGGCGCTGTAAGCCTGAATTATCCTAGTAAGAAGTATTAGCCAGTGGGATTCACTTTCACTATTTTACGTCTTCAAAATTTCAATTTATCAAGAAGAAGGAATAATTTTCCGTCGATTTAGATTAGATTCAGAAGAAACAAAAAACGAATGGAGTAGATGTAACTTCGGAGGTTATATTTGCACAATCCACGGAAGTCGCCACATTTTGAGTTTTTGTGCCTTACTTTTCAATTTCTAGACATTAAACGCAAAATAGCGGAACCAACGACGACCCTGATTGTCCATTGAGAGTAGAATTACATATTATTGCTTAAAGGTAGTTTGAAAATCAACCATAAACTGTTCTATTAATAATCAATATCATTCATCAATGTGAAAAAAACCTACTACAAAAGATTATTTCGAATATAAATCAAAACAGTAAATTACTCCCCCTTTATCTCTAATAATATTTCCCCATTAATCACACGTTCATGCGCTAAATATAGTAACAGCAACCTTTTCATTCTACTTTGGTGAAACTAGCGGAATGTAATTATTTTTCGACTATTCTTGACACACTTTTGATGAATGCGTGAAGATGCATTTGCTGATGAACTTTGTTGTTGTTTCTATTACACTGCTCGATGTTTCTTGAGGTTTCTTGCTACTTTGAAAACTCGCAATTAAAACATCTTAATGCTTCTATCAAATAATACCGCACACTTTTGTTTTTAACTAAATTAAAAACTCAATAATACTTCGTCAAAATGTTTTAAGCTGGGAACTTTAGTTGCAATAAAATGTAGAAAACAAGTCGCAATTGAGACAAATTTTTAGTTCATTATGGGTAAAATGTGAAGTAATTCATTAAATGCAAGAAATATTTGGCTTAATAAGTGCGAGATTCTGCTGTTTTATAGTATAGATTACAGAATACTACCCATCTTGCAGAAAACTGTTTTCTTTAAATACACTACCCGGAAAACGGTTAGCAAGAAAATGCTTAGTAAAACTTACTTAATACTGTGGTCTGCACAAATAAATGCGTCTATTTCCAGGGTTTTTTTTTAAATATAAATTTGTATTTCGTATTTTATATTGAAACAAAAGCATTTTGTTTCTTGAAAAAGCAAACTATGCTTTGTGGAGTCACACTGCAAGACAAAGTTTTTTTCATTTATTTAATAAATAAATCAATTAATTTTTATTTTCCTTTATTATTTATTTCATTTTTTGCAAAATCAAACAAAACAACGTTTAAGAGTGCAGTTTACCGCTGGTTTTTGGTAGTTAAAGGCTTTGCCAGTTATTAATTAACTCAATTAATTTTCAGTTTATTGTTTCAGTATTATTTAATTTACTCATTAAATCATTTATTTACTGATTCGTTTGATCAAAAATATTTTCTATAATTAAATTGGAAATATTTAATTAGAAAAATATTTCCTTTTTCACTTTGGAGAAACCACCATGGAGGAAAATTTTTTTTTAAACTTTCCACATATTTTTGAATGCGCAAATTTACTGCCAAAAATATAAAATAAGGTTTCAATGTTAGTTTTATTATGAAACAGAATGTCTTTTCTTAATGTGCTGTAATTTTCAAAATAAATTTCTAATTTCTTCATTTTAAAAAATCTTACTTTGCCCACAGCCCACATTCTCCTACTTTTTGATTCGTTTGATTTAGTGTAAAAAGTATTTTTTTGTGTAATTAGAGCTTTCTTTGTATAATGGTTTTTCCAACTTTTGATCGAGTACAGTCTTTTGTGATCTTGCCGGAAGGGTTAATTTGAATGCATTTTAAAACGCTCAACAGCATTTTAAAAAAAAATAAACTATTGAAGCATCTTTAAGCGAAAAATATCACAAAGATACTTTTTAACCAAAATCAAAAAAAAAAAAAAAAAAAAAAAAAAATATCTTCACACTCTGTCGAAAACTTTTAAATTCATCCTCTTCACTGGATATTTCCAGCGGCTGTTAGATAGTGGTTTGCATGTAAACACACAAGCATGGATAAAACTCGACCCAAAGAAAGAACATTGAATGGAGCCGAGAAAAAAGCATAAGAGGGATATTGCAAAAAAAAAAAAAAAAAAAAAGATGGTAGGACGTGCTGACAGTCTTAACCTGATCAAGAAGTGCAACCTTCCTATTCCTCTCCTTTGCTTTTCGACATGGTCCAATGGTTTAGTAGCCCTAGGCATAAGACTAAATAAATATTTCAAAGCTGAGCGCGGTTTTAAAACGAGCGTGTATGTTTTTTCACAGCTTCAAAAGAGGGATGGATCTCCGAGAAAAAGAAGCAGCATCGAGTGTCTGAGTAACGTGATAAAGTCAGTGGTATTTTATATAAATATTTCAGGTTGCTTGCGGTAAACTAGGAATATTGTTAGAAATTCTGAATACCAGTAGGTGTTAGATTTTTCTAAGAACGAGAAGAATTTTTAGGTGAATATTTTTCAAATAAATTTAGAAACGAACGCTATTTTTCTTGTATTTGAAACTGTTTGTGTCGTGTTGCTTGGTTTTGGCTGTGGGTTTTGGCTGCATGGAAGAAAAGAAACATTTTCTTATTTTTGGATTAAATTCGAGAGAGGAAACATTGACTTCCTCTAAGATAACTGTTCGATAAGTTTCTTCAGTTTTGCTGTCGCAATAAAATGATAAGAAATTTGTCTACTTAAATCCAGTCAAAATGTTATTACATTCAGGGCTGTAGAGTTTTAGTCGGAGTCAAAGAGTTGGAATCGGACTGATTTTGAGGAAAAAGAGAAGGAGTCGGAAGTTGAAAGGTTGCAATTTCAACAGTCGGATAAGGTCATTTTCCCTCAATGTCCTTAATTGATTTTGGTGGAGAAGAATTTTAGTCGGAGTCGAAGGCTTTAAAACACCCGGTAGATGGAGTTGGAGCCAGAGTGTCATTTTTCATCCGATTCTGCAGCCCTGATTACAATGTGCTTACTTTCTTGTAGAATAAGCTAACGGCAAATATTATCTAATTATTTGTATCAAAGTGTGGCTCTTATCACAAGATTCCCCTTCGGTTTGACCATAAGTGATTTTATTTCCTCTTGAGATGAAAAATGAGAAATAATAGCACCGACAAATGGCCACACAACCTTTGAAGCATGCAAACCACATTTTTTTCTCCCCTATCTACCATAAAAGCTCATGTTACAAAACGATAAGAAAATGAACCATGAAAAGAATTATTTGAATGAAGAAAAACAAATTTTGTGGTTAAAACTATTCTCGAACAAAATTTCTAAATTTTAGGGCTTTCTCTCAATGAACAAAATGCTGCCGAATTACACAGAGAATAATAATAATAAATAATAGTAAAAATAATCATAATAATTATAATAATAATGAGAAAAAGCTCTCTACTGAACCTGAACTTGAAGTAACAAAAAAGCTGAGAAAGAATAATCTGAACATATACGTACCTATTTTTGTTTAAATAAATGCAAAACTAAACTATTTTTTTACAACCCAGATTACTTATGGGGATAAAAAAAAAGGAATATTTAGAGCTGATGATCATCTACTTGATTTGAAAAATAGTAAATTCCATATGTATACCAGTGGATCTCTTTCTTTTTTTACCTGTGTAATATTTAATTTCATTGTTATTGCTTGTTTAATTCTTGCCACATTTGATGGCATTTGTCAAGACAAGATACTTAAAGAATGCAGTGTGAAACTAACGTTCTCTATTGTAAAGCACGTTTACTACCTGAACATATTACCATCATAGTTCAGTTTCTTCTTTGGTTTGAGGCGGGGGTTAAGTTTACTCTGCTTACAATTTCTTTCTATGTATGTAAATACCACAAATGTATTTTGTGCAGTGCTATATGATGGATCAATAGTTTAAAAGAATGGTTTTAAATGTTTATAATAACCTTTAAAAACACTCAGCAATGTCGGTGATTTAGGAAGAGATTTGTATAAAGAGGGTTTTTGCACTAATACATTACTGACGTGTGTCGCTATACACTTGACTATTTTTTCCTTTATTCCCAAATTACATAAGGATTGCATTGGGTGGAAAAAATTTTGATGTTTCATGTAAAACTAATTTTACATACAATTACGCATTACTATAACATCGTCTGTGTTTCTTGCCTTTAAAGTAAGAAATACTATTTTTTCACATATTTGTACGAAGCAGAAGAAACGTAAAATCAGGCAAAAATTAGTAAGACGATATCTCCAGGTTTGAGACATTTTCAATTTACACTGTAAAATCGTTTTGAAATGAAGCCAAAATTATTTTACAAACCTCTAACTGTTATCGCAAGTTAATTTACGTAACTTTTATATTGTTTACATCATGAAATAAATAAATGTGAAGGCTTATTTATTGCAGTGATTTATGTTTTATTTATTTATTTATTTTTTTTGCGTACAAAACGATTTTCCAGAACGCCGACGATGTTTACTAGAGAAACGTTCTCAATGGAAATTCAACCTTAATATCCTATCTAGCCATCACTGAATGAATTTGTTTTATCATCATATGCATACGTACGTGTACAGGGTGGTCCAAAATACACTTTCCCTGTGCACGAAACCCTATATGCCACACGGCTAAACCAATCATATCAAAATTTTACGTATGAATATTTAAATTTATACGCGAAAAATTGTGATGGTTTTACACAATGTTAGGCACATGGTTACGGTTAGAGTGAACGTATTTCAAAATTTTCGAGTAACAACATCCATTTTTTTTTCTCACGAAAATTGATCAGTGTCTTGAAAAACCATAAATGGCGTTGGAATGAGTAGTGTGTGACGAAAAGAACGCATTGTCAAATTCAAACATCAGACTGAAGAAACATGCGATCCGAGTAGCTTATAATAAGTATTTTGTCTAAACGTTTTGTAGTTAGTACTACTACTGCTATCTAATCCTGAGAATTATGCTTTTCTCGTGCTTTATTTTGTCCTTGATGATGTTCTTCTTTGCAGGTACATAATGTCGGATTCTTTTGTCATACACTATGCGTTCTAACGTCATTTGTAGTTTTTCAAGGTTGCTAATCAATTTTTGCAAAGAAAAAAAAATGGGTGTTTCCTTTCAAGACTTTCAAACTTTGTTTACTGTAACCGTAACTTATAACTGTTTTGTTTACAATTTTTGAAAACTCTAGAGCACACTTTCAATTAATCATTTCTAAATTTTTGGTTGAACTTGTTCAGCGGATAGACCGCTATGGCTTTGCACGCAGGGGGTATGTACTACATTTGGACCAACCTTTTATATGCTTAGGAGCCTGAATAGGGGACTAAAATATGTATTTGAACCCTTCCTGAATCCATAATAGAGAGTTTTGTTCTTGAATTTATGTGCGTGTATGGCAACGAGAAAGTTAGAAAAATATTAAGTACTTTTTATTACTTATAGCAAAAATATAGCCCTTAATAATGCCATTTTACTTTATTACTGGAAAACTTAGATTTTTTAATAAAGCAATAACACCAATGAACTTTGCTGAAATTTTCTACTTCCTATGAGGACAAAATCCATAAAAAATATAAACAAAAATCTTTTCTGCAGAAAGAAATTGAAGAAATGTAATCCTCATGTTGCTCTTGCTCTTCTGCATCCCTGACAACAGGTTGCCTGGGAAACTGTTCCGCTCTTCGCATTACAAAAGGATGAAGATGGCGCAAAGGTAGGGGAGGTAGTTAAAATTCAAGCTGCAGGGATGAAATTTAAGCAAGAATGTTATTTTTGGATTCTTTGAAATAAATAAAACATTCACGTGTGGAAGGGAACCGTTAGGAGTCGTGTAATAATGCGGAAATCAGTTTTTTAGTCTATTTGTTGTGTAGAAAAAAACACCAGAATTTAGGCTAAGAAATAAATAAGCTGAATTTTCTGTTTACTAAATCCTCTTCTCTAACGTGGGCTGATTTAGTACCTTAAATAGAATAGGTTGAAAGTTGTTTTAAATACTCTTTATCCACTATACGAGAATTTTTTTGAAAACAAATATTTCACCGTCTGGTAAAAAAAAGAAAAAAATCGCTTCACTGTTGTATTAATTCATAAGTGTGCAAATATTTCTTCTAAAAGTTTGACCTATTTACATAAGTGTTCAAAAAAATGCATCTACTTTACTAAATAAAACATGAATTAATTCAAGCATTGTAAATCAATTAGATGTTCACTTTTACCTGATTCTGGTTTTTAAACGAAGAGTAATGAATTTCTAAAGAAAATTACGCTAATCAGATATTTGAAACGAAAGCGTTCTTGTACAAGTCTGTTTAATGAGAACTGATTAAAAAAATCCGAGGAGCTACGCAAAACTAAAAAATCCAAAATTGATTGTTTTGAAGCATCTCGAATACAACCTGTAAAGAAGAATTGCGCCACTAAGCATACTTAAGAAATGCCTTAAACTGTCAGGTGTTACTTTTTTGAGCACCAAAATAGTCGGTTCTTGGTTTATCAGAAATAGACTTATTTGGCACCAATTTTTCGAGAACTTCGATCACCAAAATTGATATTCCAAATCTAGTGCTAGTTGAACTTTAGGTTATATTAAATATTGAAAGCCTCTGTAAAACCCTTTCCTGTCTGCATTCTAGATTCCAACGAAACCTAATTTTAGAAATAATTAATCCTTCCAAAATATTTTTAACACCTAGTGTCATATAGTTAAATATTTTGTTTACTTATAAACTGCTCAATTTCAAACACTTTTTACAATAGTTAAGAGCACAAATGTATAAGAAGCGTATTATCAAGTACAACTTAAAAATAATCACGTTTTCATAGCCAAAACCGACTCAAAAACCTAAGAGATATGTTTATGTCGGTTTATGTCACAGATCTTTTATCGTGAAAATGACGATCGATTGGGAATGACAAGGGTAGGATGGAAACTAGCAAGAAGGACAACTAATTTGTTGACTAATTAGCAGTAGTTTACCTCAAATTTTCTATCCATTTGTCTACAAACAATGATAGATTTGGTGAGCATTTGAATATAAGATCGCCATCTTAGTAGTACAGTAAAATTAGACCAAAAAATGGCCAAGCCCAAACATCAAAAAAAAAAAAAAAAAAAAGGTGAAACCTGTTGCAAATTACTTCTTACCCTTCCAGCAAGAAGGGGTAAAAAGTCCCAGCACTTTGCGCGTCGGGTTTTGGGGGGAAGGGGGGGGGGACGAAATAATCCTCTATTTAAATAAAAATAATTTCTATTACATTAAAAAAAAATCTCAAACCTCGCAAAAACCACTCTATAATAGCAAAACAATAAAATAAACTCTCACAGAAAAAAAATCTAATTAACAGGGGTGCACAGGCGGGGGGGGGGGATGGGGAGTGGTCCATAAAGCAGCTTTGCGTCATTGGAATTTTTAAGGCAGTTTTTTCAAGGGGTATTTCTTTCTTTTTTGAGGACTTTTATTCTGGATGGGTACTCCGTCACACTTAAGGGGTGCGCCATCGCTTTGAGGGGTGGGGGGGGTAACCCTGAATTTACATTCTAAAACCAACTATTGCACTGAAGTTTACGAAAAAATTTCCCTGACTTAAACTTTTCCGAAGTACAAAATGCCTCACAATGATATGGTAATGTCAGAATGATAATTCTAAAAGATCTAAGCGAGCTCAGTAACCAAATTATTTGTGACTGGAGTTATTAAACTGTTTAGAACGCTGGAACACAAAATTCCTGTGCAGCATAAAAAAGTCCAAATTGACCAAAGTTTCCCTACTTCTTGATTAACTTACTTCAACTTTTCTACAATCTTTTGCCATCACCGTACGGGTGGGACAAACCGGAATTGCCAATAGTGAGACGGGCAATGTTGCAATTCTGCGCCCTCTAAGTCGGTGGGGGTTCTCATTTGCAAACACCGAGCTACCTCTCTTTTACGCAGCTGGTTATGTGAATTATGCTAAATATGCGGACATATACTTGCAGCACTATATGAAACTTTTGAGTACATTATGCGATAAAAAAAATTTGATCACATCAAACATCAGCTAAAACATCAGCTATCAATTTGTAGCAGTGACAAATTCAGGTGGTCTAGAACCCGTAGTGATTCAACGATAGAACAAGTCTTGATGAGAGCAATGAGCAATACAACAATAGAATGCTAAATATTTACACCTTTTTAGCTCCCAGTTTGGAAATCACAATCCGTTTCTAAAGCCCCCAGAAGTTTCTTCCCTCTCAAGTTGGTAGTGGTATTGCTCGCTGATGATAAGGTGAGTTGCGATGAGACCTTTAACGTTCGGGCAGTAACATCAAAGGAAATTGAAGGCAAACAATTTTGTAGCATTTCTTTGTAAAGGAGGTAAGCAGTTATGTCTTTAGCTTCTGTTACGAGAGTAGTTACTATCTGTAAAGATGTGTAAGTCCAAACTATTTTGTACACCGAATGGTATGAACAGTAAAGATGGAATAACAAATTGCTAAAAACTTCTGGTACGAGTTATGCGCTGATCCTCCATCAGTATTCGATGAATCTGGTTTCAGAAGGAAAGAAATCCTGTATCATTAAAGTGCTATTATCTGAAGCAAAAGGTTCATCCAACATCACAGAACGAACAACTGGTGTCATATATGAGGCAGTAAGGCAAAGGGATGTAAGTGGACATTTTCAAGTTTTGAATAAAACGCGTTTAAATATAAGATTCTAGGTAGGCTTTCATTGATTTTCTTTTCTAAATCATGTTGTATAGAAGCAACTACCAGGTCTACTAGTACCATTTCTTGCTCCAAGATAGAGGAGAGGTTCACCAACCATTTGCACTGGTTATCTCCAAATATTTAATTTTGCCACTTACATCCCTTTGCTTCTCACTGCCTCATACGTAATAGAGGGAAGATACCTGCTTAATCATATTTTTGGTAATGATATGTAAGCTTCAAGGAAATGTGCCAGCAATGCAGTGTATAGGTCACTTGTAAGTATGGGAAAGCTAGTGTCATTTTTGATGGGTGCAAAGAAAGCACCACTGAAATATAATCTGCGTCCTATTACAACAGCCAAGCCTCCTGCTCTAGAAGACTTTCTGCGTCTCAAATCTTGTGCTTGCTCTGAGGGGTTCATTGGATATAGTGAATGTTGGAAAAGTCTGAAAGTGGACTGAAGTGCTCAATTATATGCACAAACTGTGTTAGACAAAGCTGCAACAATAACGATTTTTCTGAGGATCTAGGTTCCAAAAACCATCTTGATAACGAAGACTTTTTGTTACAAGCTTAGGAGAAATCATTTGAAAGCAAAAAACAGCTCAGCGTAATTTTTCTGGCCATTTAATCAAATGTGCACCATCAGAGGAGGTGGGGGGGGGATGGATAATATTTTAGTATATAATTTCATTTTGGGAGGTGAGCTACTGTTCTTATGGTGTAACAGAACTGATTTAATGCATTTTAGATTTGCATGAAATAATACTTCTACTTGAACTAAAAGGGGGGGGGGATGAGTATTTATTTTATTCGGCGGAGGGAGTGTGCTGTATCTTTGAGAGGAGGTGCACCATCGCTCTTGGAGGATGGACACACTTGATTTTTAACTTTAACTTAGCATAAAATAATGTTTACGTATGAAATGTATGGAGGGGGGTTCGGGGGTGCTGCTTCGTTTTACGGGGATAGGGGGACTCTGTAGCATTGGTGGGTTATGTCATCCCTTTTGGGGGGTCAAACACCTTTAATTTCATGCATTTAAATTTAATATAACATAATATTCTCCCTTTAAATTTACTCTAAAAATTCTGGAAAAATACCCAAAACAGCAATTTTAAATGCCCCCCATTCCAAAACCAGACGCACAATGGGGTGGGACTTTTTACCTGTTCTTATTTGGATGGTAATAAACAATTTGCACCAGTTTTAGCTTTTTTTTGGATGTTTGGGTCCGACCCCTATTTTTACTGTACTATAGCGCCAGGAACGCGATCCCTATTAGCTTGGCGATGTCGACAAATTTTTCATGGAAATATTTCCTATCAATACATTCAACGTCAAAAGTCATTAAAGCCCACGTTTTAGATCCAGAACATTTCAGCATCTAATTTTCCCGCTGGATTTAATGTACATTTTTTGTACTAAAAATCAACCCCAAATTTTTTTTTTTTTAATTGTTTGCTCATTTTACATTTAAAGATTTTTCTGATGAACTTTTTCAACGCAAATTCACCTTTTTTTATTTATTTACTTTTTTTCCTATTCAAAACTAAGCAAATCATTATTGATAAAAAAATTTAAAATATAGGAGTGATGAGACTTCTGCAAGATCTTTCGAGAAGAGAAAACAAACAAACATGATAAAGTTTGTTCGATTCCAATTGTCTTAGAAATTGTTATAAGAAACAAATAAAAATACGCACTGACAGACACATTTTTTTCATGACAAAACACTTCTCTCCATTTTTGCTCTCCTTTAATACAATTTTATTTTCACTTTCTTTTATAGTTTTATTTTTTAACTATATTTTTCAATTTATTTAATTAACTTTCATTTCCTTTTCACCCTTTTAAAACCTCTGCTGTAAAGCAGACTAAAATATTTCTGTGAAATAGATACTGCATTTAAAAAAAAAAATACTGCTCATTTTAAATTTAGGAAGTAATTTCATCATAAATATAAAACGAAACGAAGCTTCAAATCCTTTAGCTGAACGTCCCATAAGTTTCAATGTCATTTCTTTCACCTCGTTAAAACCTTGAGTACCTATTCCGAGTACATTACACACACACAATGATAAGGTTCAATTGTCTAACCTATTGGAAGACATTCAACTTAACCATTTGATCATTTGGCGATTTGTGAAGCGTGTCTTCATTTCACGTACTGATTCTACCATGATAGGAATCTAAAGTAAACTGGGAAAGAGAGAAAAAATGGATGACACTGTCCAAATAAGAGTAGGAAGCAGAAATTAGGACATAAAATAATTAAGAGTTCTTGCGTGAGTGCAAGCCAAGTTTCACGAACAGAAGTCACGCTATAACATACATTTTCAAAATTTTACTCAACTTTTGTCACATTACTTATTCTGGCCATAAAAACTGGAATGTATTTTTATTACATATAACGAACTTATCTCTTTCAATTAAGTATAAAGCATTGATTATTTATTCTCAAATGAAACAACATAACTCGGTATAAATTATAAAATTTTCGTGACACTAATCAATCAAAAAAAAAAAAACAAGTGAAGAATAATGGAAAAATTACAATACAGTTGGGCATGAAAACAAATGCAGCATAATTAATTCAGTTATCTGTCTCGGTGTTTTTTTCATCTACTCTATCATAGTAACAGTTGATGTGAAAAACAACCCCTAAACTAATGCTAGCGAAACAATACGATATCAAGCAGAAAAAATGGCTTGCTGACATAAATTAGCATTTGTAATAGTAAGATATTAAAATACGATGTGCCTCCAAAATTATTTTGAACAACGGAAAACATTTGCGAAAACAATGTTTGATACCAACATTTATTGAAATTTAATTAGTTTCAATTAGTATAGGTGAATTCCAGGAAAAAGGGGACATGACACTTGAATTTTAAAAATTAATATGCTGTCACTTGCCATGTACCATTCTCTTCAGAAATAAATGAGTTGCTTGAACCTTAATCTTTTTTTCCCAATAGTTTGATGACTTTCAGAAAATCAAGTGCAAAATCAAATTTTTTCTTAGTGTTTTTACGGAGCAAAAAATCTCTTTTTTGTAACATACTGTAATTTCAATATACTTGTTTTTAGCATATAATATTTAGGTTAACTTTTATCTTTTGAATGTCTAGTTAAACTTTTCGGTAAGTAATTTAAAATTTCTTTTTTTTTCAACCGCGAAATAGGTCTATTACTAAGGTGACAGTTTGATATCCTTCCGTTACCAAAATACTACATCTCAATTAGTTCACCAAGAACCTATTGGGTATAGAAACTAATGTTTTTTTTATGCAGAGCAGAATTATGTTAACTGTCAAGGAGGCTCAGTTAGAATTTTAATATTGATTTAATTTACATAGTTTTTAATGGTAAAGGAAGGACAAAAAAATACGGTAACGGAAGGACATTTACCTATAAGCTGATACAGGGTAAAATTTTAGAATGCTAGTGGAAAACAAACTATTAATTAAAGTTAGTAGTCACATTGAAACCATATATAAGTAATATTTGTACATAAATTATGTGTGCTTTTATTTAAAAAATAAACTTTTATTCATTTTTTTAATGCATTGGGATTTTATTTATTCTATTGTATGTGATAAAAATCATAAAAACTACACTTAAAAGTTCCTAAGCATGAGAAAATCATTTTGGTATGACATGTTTGTGATATGAAAAGCCAATTTAAGTCGAAACAATTGCTTACAAACTTGATATTTATATTGGAACAATACAATATTTAAACTGCTTTCAGATTTGTTAACACAAGTCAGAGGAAAGGACTGTTGAGAGCATTTGTTCAATATTTAACATACTGCGAAGAGATCAGTAAATTCAAAGATCAATTTTAAAAAAGGTGGAGTAATATCTATTCTCATCTTGACACACAAAATATGCACTATTTGAACCCTGTAACAAGTTATGTTATTGAATAAAGTCAGTATTTTAACAAATCTAAAGAGATTTCATTGCAGACTGACAGTCAACAGACTAACAGTTATAAATAATGTTAAAAAGAAGATACAGCTGAATCAAACGCACCAAATAATGAGAATATGCGAAATTATTCATAACATTTGGACAAGTTTTGTAAGTTGAATGAAAATGAAAAAATTATCAAAGGCAATGTTGGACAGGTATTTGATATAGAAGATGAAGGAGTAAAAATATCTTGTTTGAGAATGCATAGTAATGTGGGAATGATCTTTGTATTCAATGACAAAGAAGATAAATATTCTATGGATTCTGATAATATTTTTGAATATTTCAAGAATTCAGAATTATAATAGATGACTCAGTTATTAGATGTTATTGTTTCAGACTGCTGTATTAATTGAATAAATGTTTGTTATTTGAAATTTACCAAGTAAAATTGTTTTCGAATTCTCGTCCTGCCGTTACGTCCTTCCGTTACCCTTAACAAATAATTTATAAGCTTAAAATAATTATTTTTAAAAACTAGAGGTAAAACTGTAATGCTTGAACACTCCCGTATGTGCTCTAATTTTTATAAAATTTTCCCTTTTATAATTTGGCTAAACTTTTGGGGAGAACATGATTGCGTGAAAATCATGTCGCAAAAATGTCCTTCCGTTACCGCTTTTTAAATTTCATTTTTAAAAAAAATACTAGTAAAAAATTCTTGGCTTTGGCTTTTTTAGCAACTTACTACGATGTGTATAAAAGTCTACGCATCAATTTTTGAAAATAAATATTTTGATATGCTCACAGACAGAAATACATCGATTTTTTTGCTCAAACTGTCCTTTTGTTACACCTGGAATTCACCTATACTGATGCAAAAAGGGTATATCATTAAAGAATACTAATAGATAAGACTTTGATACAAAAAAATCTTATTCCCATTGGTTAGTAATACAGGTCAATTGGAAAATCTCTGAATTTATATTTGTTTATGGTGCTAATACGTGAGAATTGTAACCTTTGGAATCCAAGCTTTAAAAGTACGGCCCAATTGAATAGTGATATGTATAACAAGATGTGCACAGTAAATTTATAGTACTGAAAAAAGTTATGTTCTGATATAAAATACAAATATTTTTGTGTTTTATAACAGAACATAACTTTTTTAAGTAAAAAGTTAAGTTAAAAGTGTGTTTAAAAAGTAAAGTAAAATAAAATGAAAAATTAAATATTAAAAGGTAAAATCGCTAAGTATTTTTCAAATGTTCAACTAGTTTACAACCATATTTATGGGAGCATTAGTTAATTATTGTATTTAACGAAAATATATCTTACAGCAAAGCATAAAGATGCCTCAAACTTTCAGAAAAACGATAAACTTACAGTAAAGAAGAATATCGCTATACTTTTGAAGTGACTAATAAATATCCTACTAACAAAAAATGCAAAAATTAACTATACACATGCTTAACATCAAAATTTCAACACATCTAAGAAGGTCTTTCTGAACCAAATTCTCTAATATTCAACAAAATAACTAATACAAATATAAAAAGCAAGTAATTGCAATATATCAGAATAAAGGACCGAATGGCTTCACATCTGCTTCTATAAATTTTTAAAAAGTTGCAGCTTTCATGTTAGTTACTGACATAAAAATATTTTTGTGTATCTATTTCCCTATTCAATTCATTTTATCATAGCTGACATAATCCTCCATCGTTACTTGAAAAATTTCCAAAACCGTAAATAAACTATTATTTATTTTAATTCCATAGTGCCTTTCATTGAGAGAGACATTAAAGAAGAACAAGTTTACCATCCTTTCAACGCCTGGAAAAAGCAACATCTGTGTCTTAACACAAAGAAACTTTAATAAGCCTCTTTACAACACCGATCTCCTCTCAATACTTTATTGAATACCCCTAGTCATTATATTTTCAATAACAAACAGCCCCAGTAGCCTATAATAAAACTTCCCATGTTTCACCAAGACGTCTTAGATCTGCTTTACAATCCTTCTTTCTTACAAGCGTAGTGAAATAATGACCTAAAGCAGAAAAGATCAGCGTTCTTCTACAAGCTCTAAATGATGGACGAGATTATGTTTGGCAAGTAGAGTTGGGTATTTTTCATATCGTCCATCTACAGCATGTGTTCGATTTCCCTGGGGTTGATCCACAGGTGCAAGAGGGTGGGGTTATTTACGAATAACAGAGTCTGTACGGAGCTCCGAACTATCAAAAGATGGATATAGAGTGAAGCTTTAATGCATCTATTTATTTACCGGAAGTGTTCTGTATTCAGACGTCTTTTCATACTTGACCATCATGAGGTTGTGAATCCGGGATTGAGAAGAAAATACATTAATCTTATTTGTCAGTTAGTTCTTTATGTTTGGTGCATGATGCTATTGAAAAGTTTATATGATGATGCATCCAAAATAAAAAGAGAAAAAAAAATATTTATTTAATCACCACTTATTTCCACACTTTTAAAATAGGGGAAAAAAATCTTTAAGTTGCAGTTAAAAGTAATATGATTAAATCATATACACATATCTGTTATAATGGAAGTACTAGTTCTGTTTTATTAAAAAAATTTATTCCTATATTTTGTTTTTTGGGTTAGAAATATGTATGAATGATAATGCATTTTAAATATAAAATTACGATATTGAATCTGTTTGACTTACTTAATCAATACTCTAATATCAAAACTACGAGGGTAGAAGTCACAAGTCATAAGGATGCAATTTATGTGCATACAAAATGGAAATGGTAACGATATTGCTTATTATGAAACGATGTATCGAAATATTGAAAAGAACAAATGTTATGGCATTAAATGAATTGATCATACTAAATATCTGTTACAGTTGAAGTTTCAGATATGTTTCTGACTTGTCACTTTGGTCTCTCCATTTGGTGTATTAAATAAGCTTAGAAATAGGAACTTTGCTGGTTGATTACTTAACAACATTATTTCTATCAAAAATCTATAAAAACTAATGGAACGAAGTATGTAATATTTTTAGGACTACAATGTAAAATCGTAATGAAAACTAGTTGTTCTGCAATAGAAGTTAAAAAGTTTCTGTTCTTTAAAATATTTTAACTTGGAAAAAAATATAGTTTTCCCTTTTCTGAGCAAATGTAAATTTAAAAAAAAAGCAAAAAAAAAAAAAAAAAAATACAGATGAATATAAAACCCTTTTTTCAGAATGGCTAATCAACCAGTTCAAGTCAGCTGAAATATTTCAAATATTTAAGTGCTTTTGAGAGTAAAGATTTGCTCCGATTTTGCTTATGTTATATTCCCCCCCCCCTTTTTCTCTCTTTTTTTTCTAAATAATTTCTTACTTTTATTTCTGTTCTCTAGAGCAAAGTAAAAGTTTTGGAGTGAATTTCCCTAACAGTTTAATTGAACACGGGGACAACATATTTTAAAATCAGTCTTCTAAATTTGCTTTCTAACAGAAAGGATATTATCAGAGGCGAAGATACAGGCATGTACGCATGCATACTGTCGTAAGCAGGTGAAGAGCAGTAACTGAAAATCAGAAAAAAAAGCGTGAAAAGAGTATCGAACTACAACATTTCCCTATTGTTAGTATTGAAAACAAAAGTTTCGTCAAATTTCTCGAAAATGCATTTCTGCAGATACTGCCGTTCACCGGCCCACGGCAATATAGATGGATGGATGGATAAATGCATGTATTGATAGATACCGACAGGCCATAGAGGAAACACGGAAAGGAATTCTGAGCGAAAGTGCAACCCATGTTCCAGTTTACAGCACACGAGTAACGGTCCTGTCTGGAACCGCTCCTCCTACTAAAGGATGAAATCCAACCACCCTTTCAAGCGACAATAATAATTATCTCCGCGCGGGGAACTGTAGAAGGTCTTCGTGCTAATTGCGAAAGTGCTCCGGCTGCCCGAAAATGGCGCGAACCGATTCCGCTCTAAACAAGGAAAAGTGCTCTCAGTAGTCAGGGCAGCATCGATTTATCGGTCCACTCCAATAAAAGGGGATGAACTAATGACGTCTCATGTCCGAAATGAGACGGTTGGTTCCAGCATTGGGGCGAAATTGCAATCATAAAGCAGGAAGGTAAGACGGGCCCAAGAGATACACCTACAGTAATCGCGTGTCCAATGAAGGGTTAAAGAGTTTCCAGGATTTGGAGGATTTTGTGCTAAGATTCATAGCGAGAGTATGCTGTCGTCCTACATTAAAATAAAGATTTTACCAGTTATCTTATGTTGGTTATTTTGTAGTGACTCTGCCTTGCCATTTATGCCCAAATTCTAATCAGTTCATTTTCAATGCAATAACGGGGTGCCCACAACGAGCGATTATGGCGCAGGTTGTGGCACCAAAATGAAGGGGGGATTTTTTAAAAATTTTAAATGTATTTATTTAAAGTTACTTATTGATTTCCTTTTTATTTAAATTATTTATGTATTTTATTTTATTCTGTTTATATTTTATTTATTTGTTTTTTGTGCGTGTATGTGCACGTAGTCTGTATTGGTGTAGCACTGAACTTTTCTAATAAAATAATATTAACAACTAAAAATAAATCAATCAAGAAATAAACAATACTAAAAAGAAGATAAATTTAAAAAAGAGAGTAAAACATAAAAAAGGGAAAGAAGGTTGTGAGCAATCGGGGAGGGGGGATTTGCGCCATTGAACTTGGGGGGGGGGGGCTCCCTGTGCAGGTAATGTGAGAGTTCTGTACAAGAGCGTCAATTTAGCTTTGGCAGCATTTCAAAGCTGAAAATTTATAATAAAACCAAATGTTCAAAATGAAATAAAGGAAGGGAGAACTTTCTTATATATGTAAAATCTTTACTAATAATTAAGCTGTAAGTCTCTCTGTCCGGATTTCTCTCTGTCTGTCAGGATCTCTGTGACGCATAGCGCCTAGACCGTTTGGCCGATTTTCATGAAATTTGGCGCAAAGTTAGTTTGTAGCATGGGGGTGTGCACCTCGAAGTGACTTTTCGAAAAAACGATGTAGTTCTTTTCTATTCCAATTTTAAGAACAAAATTGTCATAAGATAGACGAGTAAATTACGAAATTATCATAACGTGGAAATGTAACATGGGCACAAGCCAATTGGCGAAATACGAAATTATCATAAGTGGAACTGTAGCATGGGTACAAGTCAATTGGCGAGAAAATTCACCACACATTATTTGTAAATATACCGGCGAACCAAAAGATCTTTTAATTTTTCTCTGACGGGCAAAGCCGTGCAGGTACCACTGGTAAAGAATATATCATTTGTTTTATTACATTTAGTTAGGAGTCGATTCGCCATGTCATTTAAGCAAACAAGTAAGCTTATTTCAAGTGGGATTCTGCAAAACTTCTATATAGCAGCTTCATTAAGCTTTGAGAGTATTTCAAAGTTGCGAAGTAATGTAAAAAATAACTCACTATATTGAGAACTTATATGTAACTACTGCTGAATTTTAAACAAAAATATTTAATTCAAAACTTATGTTTCTTTTGTAGAGCTTTTACTTGTCCTTATGGCCTAGGTTTTAGTCAGCTCACTTTTCCTGCAACTTTATTAGATTTTTGTATAGGAGCAAGATTAGCATAGGTAATTGGGAGAGCTTTAACTGAAAAAAATCAATGTTCAAATGTCTTTAAAAAAATGACTGAAAAAATTTCATTTAACTGTAATACTAAATAATGAAGAGGTTTTTTTTTTCTTTTAATGTTATTTATTTCATCATTATCATTTTTATGTGTTGAATTTAACACATATCAATTGAATTTTTTTGTTTGTAAAGCTAAGTTAATGTACTAAAATTAATAAATAAAAATATTCCGAAAATCGAGCTTCTGGGCCACTTTTGGAACATATTTTTCTAAAAGTAATCATCAGTTCTACTCATTTATGAGCGGAAAAAAATAAAACTATATTTACTTCTTTAAGTGTAGTAATACAATGTTTGCAGCAAAGGAAAAACATAACAAGAAGGGAAAAAAATTCCTAACAATTTCTTTTTCGATCTTCTGCTGCTATGGCTTCACTTGTTCTAGAAAAACATCTAACAAATGATAGCATCACGTTTTGTAATGTTGAAAAATAATGTAATACAGTTGATCAACAAGAATTACTTTATTATAGTGCTCAATATAATTTCTCATAAGGTTGTCACCTCAGGGACCTAAGAACTGTCGCCATTTGCATAACGGAAACTTTATAATCCCTTAAACTTACTAGTGTGAAAATGAATTGAAGTGAATGTAAAGACGAATAAATAATCTTTCAAAAAATGTATACCTGAAACTTTTAGTATAACAAAACGTATACTAAAAGTCCCGCTATGAAATATAATCAAAAAATGCTCATTCTAAGAGAATTCTAAGCTCTAATGCTCATTCGATTATAACGAACTAACTCTATCATGATATTTTCATTCTTCACTTAATAAAGTTCTTTCTGTAAATTTTCCGTCTAAATAACGAAAATCATTAAAAATTATTAATTCTAAAGGTAGCCGTTTTAAAATGCACCTTCTATATCAATATAATTCCATTCTTTTTTTTTTTTTTTACAAAGCTTTTTCGATTACTTTTCTTTCTGTTCTGTAGAAACTCACTGAAAAGCACACTCTTTTAAGTTTAGCCATTAGTTTTGTAACATAACATCTACAGATGGGGGACAAAATAATATGAACACCTGTGAAATAAGGAAAAATCTTTATTAATAGGGGGTTGGACCACCCTTTGATTGAAGAATAGATTGAATGCGACGGGGGATAGATGCATAAAGGTCATGGACAACATTTAAGGAATATTAAGCCATTCCACCTGCAGAATGGTCTCTAATTCCGAAAGTCCGAATGGAGGTGGAAATCGGGAACGAAGTTTGGACTCTAAATATCCCCATAAATGTTCAATAATATTTAAGTCCGGAGACTGAGGGAACCAGGCGAGATGTTCAACTTCACTGTCATGCTCTTCGAACCATTCTTGGACACATCTGACAGTGTGTATGGGGGCGTTGTCGTCTTTAAAGAGCGGTCGCTCTCCAGGGAACACAGTCTGGACAAACGGATGGAAATGATCCTCTAGAATGCTCAGATAGTGATTAGATTTGACACGCCCACGCAGAATAATAAGTGACCCAAGACCACGCCAAGATATCGCATCCCATACCATAATTGAGCCACCCCAAAGCTTCAAGAGGCATTCAGTATTAAAGGCTTCTGAGGGTGTTCGCCAGACATAAACGTGCCCGGTAGTCTGAAACAAGGTAAATGTTGATTCATCTGACCATATTACCTGTTGCCACATTTGTGGGGACCAAACTTTGTGGTCTCTGCACCATTGGCGTCGCTTGAAAGCATTAGTTGCTGTCACCAAGGGTTTTCGAATTGCCACTCTGCCATAAATGTTCGCAGCATGAAGTTCCCTTTTGACAGTTTTTGTTGAAACGGGGTCCTGGAGATGGCTGCTCATTTCAGATGTTATTTCGGATAAGGATTGCTTGCGCTTTCGGGCTACTTTGCGCTTCAAATCTCTTCTATCCCTATCAGCAAGCTTTGACTTTCGGCCACTGTAGTGCTTTGATGACGTTGTCTTCTTTCGTGTATGCTGTCATAACCTCTGACACCATACCTCTTGCACACCCCAAAAGCTTTGCTGTTTCCGTAACCGATGCTCCACTTAAACGCGCCCCAACAATAATTCCTCTTTGGAACTCTGTAAGGTCTGACAGCTCAACTTATTACAGAAATTTAGAACCAAGCACGCAACATTTGTGACTACTGTTGAGACACTGATAGGTTCCTCTTCACGCTCACCAGGTGGCAGACTTCTGTTGCAGGTGGCGTGACTGTACTATAGGTGTGAAATACGGCATACATTTTCACAGGTGTTCATATTATTTTGTCCCCCATCTGTATATCATGATATTTTCATTCTCACTGTACACTGTTTTTGTAAGTTTTTGTCGATAATTACAGAATGATATTAAAAATCACTCATTCTAAGTGCAATCGTTCCGTTTTAACGTTCAACCTATCTCATGACATTTTCATTCTTTATTTTACAAAGCACATTCTGTATTTATCCTCATAAATATAATATCCGATGATCGAGTAACGCGCGTGATTTAACAATGAAACTTGCGCCACGGCATGATAATTTGATAGTATGTTTTGGTAATGTTTAACATGCAAGGAAAGACTTTATTGTGACAAGGCTGAAATCGATCCGGTTAATCCGGTAACTTAACTGTTTTAATGGAAAAACCTTCATTTTAGAAAAACGAAGAAACCAAAACAATTAACGCTATCGACTGGAGTTTAGGGTTAATCTACTGGTGTTAGGGTTACAATTTCAACTATCAAAATATCACCAAACAGGCAATTCCTTAGTTCAAATGTAGAAGGGTAGAAGCAATTTTCACCCATCATACCTTGACGGGCGACATTTTAGTTTATTAATAAGTTTCACAAGTGCTCCTATTCCTTGTAACTTTTTATACAATTACATTATATATATATATATATATATATATATATATATATATATATATATATATATATATATATATATATATGTGTGTGTGTGTGTGTGTGTGTGTTTGTGTGTGTGTGTACAAAACGAAGACAAATAATAAAAGAAGATTATACCTTAATCTTTAGCCACGTATCTTGAAAAGAATCCAAAAAAAAAAGAAAAAAAAATGGAATAATACGACGCAATGCTTTTCATAATTTAATTGTTATTCACAAATATGTTCAAAAGGTGTAGTCAGCGAGCCAATTCTTTTCAGTAAATTCACCCTTTTTACCCTCTTTTGTACCCTCACATATCAGTGGGGGAACACAACGCCACCGCTTTAGGACTATTCAAAGGAAATATTCATTTTTTATGAATGGCTAACGGACCTTTTTCTTTACACTTAAAAACTAGCTTCAACCTCATTGTTAGATACTGTCCTCGTCAATAGCGTTTGTGGAAAGGTACACAATGGCTCTTGTCTGCAGTTTTTTTTTTCACTCTTTGCAATAATGCGCAATTTTAGTTCATAAGTAAAAAATTTGTTTCTAAACACTTATTTCTTAATTATGCTTAGAGTTTTTGTCAATCAATTATTTAGGAATCAAAAGATTACTGTAAAAAAGTTATTTCAGAAAAAAAATAGTTGAAATATCTGCCTTAAAATAAATTTGATAATTTTTTGTCGGTTTAGATGTTAAACATTAATGTACATTAAAAGATTTGTTTTCATCATTCACGTTACTACTTTTCATATGTCTTATTACATAGAAAATACGCGAATGATTTCATTGTTTAAAAGACGGTTATGATTTTATATTATATATTCGTTCCATTTTTCAGACAAGTTTTTTTTAACTGTTCATTGTTTTCACGATTTTTTTTTTTTGATTGATAGAAAGGCTTTACTTAAGACATGTACTTTTATTTGAACATACTTGCGTTTTAGAAAGAAAAACGTTGGATTTTATTGCATTTTATATGAATCAGAAATGCATCAAAAATAGTAAAATCCTACTCTTGATATTTCTACAGAATATATAGGTGAGGGTGTTGAACCTTGGGGCACTTTTCGTATTTTAATTTTTAACGTCAATCATTTGAATCAAATTTAAATTCTAAAAGTCACATTAAACTACCTAAACATACCTCAATCCAATACATATATTTTTTAATTCAGACAGTTTAAAAATAAAATATTACCAACCATTTAAGGTAAAAGTTCCAAGCTGTCCCAAGGTACGACATCCTATTGTACCTTGGGACTCATCGTGCTCTACTATGGGAAAGTCTTCATGATTCAGGAAACAGCCATATACTTGAACCAATTTTGCAACAGAAAACAAAAAGGATATTTTTTCATGGTAGTGAATTAGATATTGAATAATTAATGATGAATTATAAAATATTATTCAACATTAAATGTGTTTTAAAGACTACATAAGATTAGAACATTGTTCAATGCTTCTAAACATATCTTAATTATTAAGAACCATGCATATGTTGTACCTTGGAGCGTGTCCTAAGGTACAAAATGTTTGACTCTACCAAGATACAATCACCACGTTGAAAAGAAAAACCAAAATAATAGTCAATCAGGATGCACTATCATTATTTTCTCATAAGTAAATTATTTAAAGTACTACTTTTTCATAACAAAATAAAATTCAGATGTTTAAATTTACAAATACAACGACAGAAAATGAACTAAAAATGAAATGCATATGTTGTACCTTGGAACGTGTCTTAAGGTACAAAATGCTTGGTTCCTAAAGTACAATCACCACATGTTTTAAGAAAAACCAAAATTATGGTTAATCTCGATGCACTATCATTATTTTCTAATAAGCAAAATATTTCAAGTATTTCTCTTTTATAACAAAATAAAACATTAAAAATATTACAACTAATTAATTTGAAAAATATTACAACAAATAATCAGTTGATTAAATTAAAAAATTCAAAAACAGAAAATGAAATAAAAATGAAGAAAGTAATGACTTCGGAGTCATGAAATTTTCTTTCTCACACAAAATCGTTAATTTTACTCATTTGATGCTGATTTTTACTATGGCACCATTTAGTGGTGAAGATTACCACTAGAGATTACAAAAACATGGCTGCTAGAAATAGATTCTTAGAAATTAGCAATGTCCCAAGGTACAAACGTCCCAAAGTACAACTCTCCCCTACATCAAAAAATATTAAGCTCAATGTTCAAAAAGAAATACTGTTTGTACCGAAGTTCGGCAAATGGAGCAGACATCTGTAAGGTTCCAGTTAATCATTCCCTGTTATTCAGCAATTGTGATACACATTACTCTATTTCAAGAACTACTGATATTGTGACTGAGTCCAGTACTGTTTTATTTAATATACAGATAAGAAGTTCAACTATAATTTAACCATGTAAATACATTCTACTCATTTACAAAGCTATTTTACGAATTCTTTAATGTCCAAAACTATGATTCGCATGCTTTTTGAGCAAAAATTTTGCTTATAATTTCATCTCCAAATTTTCTTCAACGTAACTCGCAAGACAAAAAAAGGCAGTTATTTAAAATTCATAGCTGGTATGGTCACTGGGTGTGGTTAACCTCTGTCGTAAAACGCGTATTTAAATCTCTATTTAACGCCCAAAAATTACACGGTCAAACACCGTTACGAGTTTATTGGCATCAAAAGTGGTTTCCAAAGACGATCAATCAGTTTAACAGAGACATTCACCTGTTGCTACAGAGACGCCATCTTGTGCTCGCTTTTAAATCAGCCAATTAAAATGGCGAGAAAGGGGGAAGACAGAATTTTTCGTAGCATGATAAAGTAATGGCGTTGAATCATTTTCATGGCAGGGAGTCTCAGCTGGGTGTATCCAGGAAAGTTTCATCTCTGATTTTCTGCGCTGATAGATTTGAAAAACATAGAAAATGATTAAATGTGTGAATGAATACAAAAATAAGCATGCGTATTTATTATTATTATTATTATTATTTTTTTTTTTTTGAAAGCTTTCCGATTTATTAAAAGTCGAAAATTTTACAGTTGAACTCGGTTAATAGGAAGTGTCAAAAATCCGCGAATTTGTTCATATTAGCCGTTATTCGCAATAACCATGAATGAGTGATACTGTGAAAAAACGAAGGACTGATTATGTCTACTTAAAAAATATTACAACTAATACACATTTTGTAATCTATTAGTATATTCAGAAAAAAAAAATCTTATTTCTCATAAATGGCTGTTCTTGGAAGATCTTGAAAAAGGAATATGATAATCGGCAATAACGAAAAAGGTTGTAATCCACAATGGAAGGTGGACAGTTTTATCTCCAATTTAAATTAAAATGTCCTCGGGTAAACAATTGTAAGGTTTTTATTTTCTTTGTAAAACATCTAATATCTTCTTATCGATGCACAGTAGGACTTCTACTACCTAAAATAATTATGAATCATTTCTAAAAAAGAAAATAACAATATTCAACCACGAACATTTTAAGTAAATAGGTCAAAAGTTTTTGTTTGTTTTAGCCGATACTTTCAGTTTAATGTACTTATTATACATGACATTTTTAATGTAATTAGATAGCAAACAAACTTAACGAACAAAATGTTCGTTTTAGCCGCGAATTCGTAATAAACGAGATTGTATCAAGATACGTAGTTCTATCTTTGTAAGCGTGTACAAAATGTAAATGCGCAAAGCAGAGGCGCCTCGAACTTAAATTTTTAGGAGGGTGGAAATTCTTAATATTCCGAATCAAACACCAAGTTTTGCCGAATGAAGTTGATTTTGCCGAATGGAACTTCATTTTTACGTATTGAACTCTAAATTTTGCCGACTAATGATAATATTGCCGAATGGAACTCCAAACTTGGCCAAATGATGATAATATTGCCGAATGGAACCCCAAATTTTGCCAAATGATGATAATTTTGCCGAATCGTCAGACAAAATTTGCCAAAGGAAGGTATTTTTAGGAGGTCACAGTGACCTCCCATGACCTCATATGTGCACCCCTCGTACAAAGGTTACATCCTGTGAAGATGTACAATGTATTAACAAGTGCCTTGTAAAACCGTTTTAGAAATACTTTAAATTCATCACGTCCTTCAAATAAAAAAAAACATAAGTGCAAATTTAGAGTACAGTCAAACTCGCTAAAACGAGCGCAGCAGGAACCGCGATATTTGCTCGTTATAACCGAGTGCTCATAAAAAACGAGTTCTTGAAAAAAAAATCCTAAAAATTCATCATAGTTGCTTTTTTTTTCTTCTTTATTTTAATCACTGTACAGTATCAAAGCAGTTGGTTCATTTGTTTTAAACTGTATAAAGATATCTTTCTTCTATCATTGTTTTTGATTAATGCACATATGTACAAATATATAATTTTGAAATGTTTGTTTACTCCACAAAATTTATAAAAGGTGCAGTCATCGCATGTTCTAAAGATTTATGGTTTATCACCAACTTTATCTTGACTTCAAAATGTTATCAAAAATTAACCAAAAAAGGATAAGCCGAACTGGAAGCCAATAGAAATGTAATGAATCCCAAAAATATTGCTTGCTATAAGCGGGGTTTGCTTGTTAAAAGCGAGTTTTGCTCCCACAGATTTAACATTATACCAACCAAGTACTTCTGCTCTCTACGTTAAAACCGGGTTCCGTTAAATCAGGGCTCGCTATAAACGAGTTCAACTGCATTTTTAAACTCAAAACATGGGCGCCCATATGCAAAACTATAAAGGGGGGGGGGTCAGATACCTTCTCCATGGAAACCGATTTTAGGACAGATTAAAGTCATTAAAAATTGTCATTTTTAATAAATTATTTATTAATGACTGGAGAAGAAATGTTTTTACATTTTTGCAAAAAAAAAAAAATCCCAAAAGCAATGAAGCTCTAATTTGTAAGGGGGCGGGGCTCGAGCCCCCATATACCCCCCTATATGGGCACCCTCAACTCAAAACTCATTATAATATCAGCAGGACTTCAAATAACGCTGAAAACATCAGTTGATATTTCCGAGAAATTCATCTAACCTTGAAAATCCGTTTTGAAAATACCCTAAATTCATCATTTTACGGTGCATTTCACCCTTTTAGAAAAAATCTTTCACCTCTCACGCTAAGAACTAGGTAATCCCCCGGACCTGTTAAATACTTCCAGTCAGATCAGGATCTAGGCGATAAAAAGAGCTTTACCGAGCCCATTTCCTATTCAAGGTTATAAAGGGAGGGATAATAGTTACAGTAAAAGGATTTTTCGGTAACTACCCGCCACTTCGCCGAAGTATTCGTCACCGTATCTAGGGAAGAAAAAGATTAGTTTATGTAGGCCAAGGTTGCTGTGAAAAATGTAGGACAGAAAGATACTATGTTTTCATGAGTAATTGTATAGCATTTTGGGTTCAAAAACGCATAAAAATTAAAGACAGTCCAGTCTCATGAAATTTTCTAAAACAAAGTCGCTAAAAGATTTGCCTCCATTTATAACGAAATTGAAGATTCCGATATAAATTTCGCTATAGCCTTAATTTCACTTGGAAATAAATTAATTATGCACAGCAAAAACTAAGAAACATCAAATGTGTTTTGTTTATTTTTAACTTAGACAAACAATTTTAAATACCAACCCTTTTTTAAACCAAAAAGGTTTCGCTTTTTCTGTGTTGCACAAAACATTATTCGACTGAACAAATTTTTTACGCCTTTGTTTGCTGCCTTTCATTATAAGTTCAAGCATTTGGTTCTGGCTAAAACAAGAGCAGATAATAAGAATTGCAAGAAAAGTTTATCGCCATCCAAAATTTTTTCCCACTTAAATTTTCTCCAAATGCGGTGACACTTTTTTGCATCAGTAATAGAAAATTTAACTTCACTATAAACTTTTTTTTTCTTTAGAAAACAGGTGAAAGTGAGACCATTACGTTGCAGTCGTTATTTCGCTCTATACTATAGCTGGAGCAAACCTAACCTGGCAGCACTGTGAAGGATTCACAGATAGTAATTACAGCATTATGACACTGCCAGGTTACGTTTGCCTCAACTATAATTTGGTATAATTGGGTATAATTGTGTATAATGGTATGAAAACCTTCTAAATCATGTATAATGCAGCGGCCCATAAACTTGTTGCCACGACCCCCTCGGATGTCGCAAGAAAAAGCGAGGGAAGCCTCAAAGTGCGCATATTATCAATATACAGGGTGTATTTTACTGTGCATATGCAAATTTATATATTTATACTTTTCCTGTGGCAACGCCTCTGGGATTGCAGTTTTATACTGCGGTCTCTGGGACGAACAGCAGAAACAGTAAGACTGCGGCGGCATGATGTACACAATATAATTGTTCTTTAATAAAACCAAGCAAAACTACAATTGTGTCAGCCTCAGCTATTTCTCAAAATAAGTTTTACAGTCCACTACCAGCGATCAACACAGGGTGTTCCGTTTTAACCTGCCAGACTTTTATTTCCGCAACCGTTTGTCCTAGATGTATGCTTCCAATTGCAAAAATATTAAAAAATCAGACGCAGAGTTAAGATATTGAAAGTTTGAAGAAAAAATAAAAAGTCAAAAAATACAAAATTTAACTCTACATACGGGCCACAGCTCCCCTAACTTATGTTTAGGGAAATATTCTCCATTGAAAAATAATTGCAACACAAAAAGTTGGAAATTAGTACTACCAATATTCACCGAGATATGAAACGCAGCGTTTTGTGACTTTTTACTAGCCGTCAATAACACCTTAAGTTGGTTCAAAAATACATGTAAAAAAAAAGTTTCTCCTAGATACCAGAACACCCTTCAATATTTTTAGACTTGTGTATAGCAATATACTGAAATAATTTTAGCTTCCTGTTTCAACTGAAAGAGGATGCTCAACCTCCTCCCCCAAACTTCATCAGTATGGGGGGGTTAAAAATACATTGAAATGGAAAAACAATGCTATAAATTATAATATACACGAGTATTATACATATACATTGAAATAAAATAATTATTTACAAAAAACAGCCGAGGAAATTAAATGTTTCTAAATTTGTGACATTTTCAACGCTACGGCTAATGTTAACTTGAGGGGTGGTCATTGAGCACCGTCTTAAAATTTGAGTAAGAAGCTAAAACTTCTACAGCATAATACTATTAGTAAGTCAGATAGATATAAATTAAAGTGTGTCCTGGACTTCAGCTGAAAAAAAGTTTTTTTGAATCACCCTATAACTCTTTTTGCGGGAAAATATAGCCGCTAACAAAAGTTTAAAATTATGTGTGTATAGAGTGTGGTTTTTCAAATTATTCGATGTTTTTTAGTGTGTTTTTGCGTATCACGGTATAACATTTGAATTTATTTTTGAACCGCAATGAATAATATAAATACTTCTTTTTTTTTTTTTACTTTGACGACTTGTCATTCTTCTGAAAAGGCGATAAGTTCTAATCTCATCTTCTGTATGGTCCCTTAAAACTTTGAACTAGAATATCTCCTTGAGTTTTTGTCGCACAAATGCGAAGTTTTTGTGTCAGTAGTAGTCTTCAATGAAATTATTTCTCTAAATGTTAAATAGGGGCCTAGGGCAAGTATAAACAGTTAAATGTATTTTTTGACTCATTTATATTTTTGCTTCAAACTTTCAATATCTTAATTCTGCATCTGTTTTTGAACATTTTTGCAAACGGATATAATGAGATAGACAAGATTTTCAGGGCCGAAATCGAATGCTTCAAAGGGTGCCGCGATCCCGAAAACTTAGTGAATCCTTTTTCAAGTGCGTAGATGAAATGTTGACATTTATATAGTCCTTTAAAAAACTATTTGAATGCATTATCTTATACATCAATCCAAGTATTTCTAAGCATCCATTTTGTATTCGTAGCGAAGTAGCATTTAAAAAACGAACAACGTTCGAGTGATTTTTTAATTGTGTGGGTGATAATTGCGTTTATCGAACTGATAATTTTCACCCTGACTTAATTCAATCGACAAATTCAAAGTTCCTCACTGGATGTTTGCAATAAGAAATTGTAATTTTTGTGGCAAGTTTTCATTTTTAAAAAAATATTTATGTTTTGAAAAAAAAAAAAAAAAAAACAATATCGATACATTGGTAGTTTTTTGGCAAAATTTCAAAAAAATTAATTATTAAAAAAACACTCATTTACAGTGTTAAGTATATTTTAAAAAATTCAACAGGTTGGATGTTAACTCACTTCTCATTATTTTATCAAATTATCTAAACGTTCATAAACGAATAAGCTATAACATTTCATTGTAAAAAACGGAAGGCATTTAACATATTTTCCATAAAAATTGCCTTTATTAATTTTTTCTGTCCAATATTTCTTACAAAGAAAATCGTCTTCTTTTTTTCATCAGTTTCACAAAACGTTTGGTACTTAAAACATTATTAGCTCGTACATCAGTCACTTGTTTGACCAAACCCAACCCAATTTTTCAGAAGAAAAATAATCATACCTTTTTATATCTTATTTTCTTAAGCACTTCAAAAACCGTTAATTTTTTTTTTTACTGAAATGCTTAAAGAAGGAATTCATTTACTACCTCTAAATTAGAATTTTGTTTGAAACATTTGTATAAAAATAAAAACATACATTTATATTTTTTAATTACAAAGATTTGTAAATTTTGGAAATAATACATAACATCTATCTAACATATATAATCATCAATGCAGAAGTTGTAACATTTTACTTTAACTAATATTTTTTTCAGCGAGCAAAATATAATATCCTTAGTAATCCAGCAGTCGTCGCTTATCCTCCGCCATACGAAACAATTTTTGAAATTGGCCATTTAAACAATGGGTAAGGTGTGCCAACGGCCGTCAAAAGTATGGGATGGTTCATCTAACTTCTCTAAAAGCCGATTAGCGTGGGAGGAACTTAACACCTATCATTACTTGTTCACGGCCAAGGTATTTTTAACGACGTGATAACGAAAGGGCACTGGTTTTCAAAGTCATTTATTATTATTTTTTCTTAGCTAAACAGTTGTACCTACATAAAAAATATTGAGGTGAACTTTTATTTAGTAAAATGTTCCCGAATTGAGAACATCGTAATACTTAATAATTGAAAATTATTAGGTAGTCTGACATATCCTATTATGTTTTTGACAACAAAAGAAGCCATCTTGAATTTCGTGAACGCCTTTACCTCAACTTTCATTGTATTCAATTTATTGTTCTATAACATTCTTTTATGCCTTCAGTTTCCCTCTTTTTATTTATAGATAAGTTTCATCTAGAACTAAATGAACCTATTTTTCCGTTATACTAACTCGTTTCTAAAAATTAAGAAAAAAAAATCAGAAAAAAATAATAATCCATTAAACTCATTTTATTCTTTAGGGAAAAAACAAAGAACACTCGATTTATTTTTAGTTTCTTCTGCCAAAAAAAAAAAAAATGATAATAATAATAATATTAACAATTTTTGACAATGAAAAAAAAATAATTTACTTTATTTTGGTTCCATAAATATATTTCTGAACCCGGTCAGTAATACATCTACGAGAAACGATATTTCGGTTTTTATGATTAATCTTTTTTCCTGTTTCTTGAAATCAAGAATTGGGATCAACACAATTATATAATTTTTTCTTTTTTGGTTCGCAGAAGTTATTTTTTAGAATGTTAGTTTCTTAGGTAAAAATGTGCGATTCCCCGGTAGGTGCTAATGTTAAATCCCTTTGATCTGATCAAAACTGAGCAAAAAATTGTTCAAATCAAAAACTAAATAAGGGAGTGGATTGTTTTCGCCGAGGTCTTTAAAAAATAAAGTTTATTCAAATCAAACTATTCACGCATAGATATTAGGAAGCCGGGAAGACAAACAGACACACATTTTTCGTTTCTGAAAAGTACACTTTATACGTTTTTAGTTTTTTAATAAAGATTTAATTACTTTATCTATTTTTTAGCGATATTTTGAAGGTTGATTTTGTGCTCTAACTAACAATTTCTTTCAAAGAGAGGAAAAAAACTGTGATGTAAAAAATATCGCAAAAATGGGCCCTGATATCATTAAATGGAAATATTATTTCCGACCACAAATTTTATCAAAAGAAAAATCATTCGTGTTATAGAAATACTTCATTTTTTACAATTTCATAAAATCAAAGATAATACAAAAGGTTGTCAAATAATAATTCTAAAAAAAAGAAATTTACTTTTGTGTAAGGTTTTAAAAATTGTCATTGAATGCACTTTAAAATGTCTTAAAGAAAAACAAAATCCATTACTAATTTATTTCCTTTTTGAAGCAATGCAACGAATGTAATGTTGATGAATAAGTGGTGAAGACTTTGATTATTTCCTATTCAGAGAATTTTTCAAACAAATATATGATAAATAACAGAAATAAGATAAATTTATTCGTAAAAAGATTTAACTCAAATGAAGCATAGCCGAAAGAAATAAGCTTCATTTTTATTGCCAGAAATAAAGCATCAAATATGCTCCTCATCAAGAGGGAAAAAATAATATTATTCACTGCATTTTCTTTTCAGAATTCTAAATATTTCTTCATGTAAAATAAAATATTTTAGCCTGCTTTAAATGTAATGCATTTTTAAATCATTTATTTTTTATGTAAAACATTTGAAATTAATTAATTTAAAAATAAAGTTCGCAGAAAAGCGCTTTTTATTTTCTTGTATTTCATAAGATTTTGCAGTGCAAAGAGGGATGATTTTTTCTCTCTCTTCATAAGAATCAATATTTCAAACTACGTTTAATGGCAGAGAGCGTCAAAGCATAAAATTAATAGCAAAGTTTCGAAACTAGTGCGATAAGCATACAGAACTTTTGTACATTTTTTTTTTTGTGTGTGTATTCACTATTTTCTTAAAGGTATTTTAGAAAGTTTCTGTAGAAATGTACAAATAGATAGCATAATTTCATGTAATTTAAATAATCAAGCATTTTACGTGTTTTATCCTTTATAAATCATATGTTAACCGATGTTTTGTTTTGTTTTTCCCTGACAGATAAAAAGACAAAAAAAAAAAATAAATAAATAAATAAAAAGTAAAAAAAAAAAAACAAAACAATTATTAAATTAATAAAATTAACTGCATCTTGTCTTAATACCTCTTTTAGTTGTAGATCAGACTAATCATATTGAATAATCGCAGAAAACAGAGTTAAAGATAGCTAGCTATTTCACCGACAATTCAATAAGTAACATTTAATGTTTTTTATCAACTCATTAACAGTAAAATTAACTTTAATTAAGTGTGCTGTTATCTTGTAAATGTAACAAATATGAATAAACAATTATCATTACGTATCGAAGTAAAGTTCATTAAGTCTTAATCATCGGGTGCCTATGGACACAAAAGTTCACATTTCTGCATTAAAAAAAAAAAAAAGGATTTCTTGAAAACCCAAAACACGTGTCTGAAACTTTTTGTAATATTTGTGCATTAATTGCAGTGTTTCTTCCGTTAAAAAGTCGTGTTTGATCACAATTAGACTCCAAGCAAAGACAAATATTTTTTTTAATAGAAAATATAAGAATGCTTTCTCTCATACACAAGTAATGAATTTCCAAACATTGACGCAGAATGAAAAGGCTGCTAGAACGAATATTTTCAGACTTGAAAATCTTACAGTTTAGATATTTCGATACACACACTCGTGACTTAACTCTGCTAATTTCCGCTTTCGGTTTGAATTGTTAATTTACATGTGACTATAATAATATTTATTTGCGCAATCTCACATAAGCGCTTTAATAATTGGTAATTTTTTTTATCTTTAAAATCAAAATGTTTAAACATACTTGTGAACTAAGTTATTTAAACACAAAAGTTGTGAAATATTTCGAACGAAGACATGCGCGCCATATGCAAGGTGAGTTTTCAATTCATACATACTGTAGTTGTAATAGTATTTGGACTTGCAAGTAAATAAAAAAGATAAACACTTTGCAGAAGGAACATATTAAGAAACTTGAACTTCAATAAACAATAATTAAAGAAGAGAAAACAATATTATATTATAAAAATAGAGAATGTATAAAACACTCTTCAATAAAAGTATTATCAAGCCTTTATAAATAGTGTTTTAAAATAAAGATTAAAAACAAGAAATTGTGTTAGATGAAATGATTTACAAGTTCAAATGAACCTTTTTCAAATAAAGAGTGACTGTGATTGATCTGAATAGTGGAGTCATTTTGTGACGTAAATAAAAAATCGTTTATTTTCTAAAATAGTTAATTATATACTTCATTAAGTTTTTCTACTCGAGTCCAAGTTACAAAGGTATAAAAATAGCTTATTGATTTGTCGCTGTGGTTGTTTTATAAAATAAGATAATTAGCTTGCATATTTACTGCTAATAACTTGAGTTTTACAACTAACGTTATGTCATAGCATTGGTATTTTTCCGTTAGAAGGTGCTCCGTTAACACTAACTTCGAAGATCTTTCCAGGTGCCTGGAGGGACGATCTCAATCTTTTTATTTCTTTTTTTTAATGCTATTACAAGAACGAGTGGGCTCAATTAGTGAATTCATCAAAAAAAAAAAAAAAAAAAAAAAAAAAAAAAAAAAAAACGTTAATAACATTAACATTTCAAACGTTATTAACGTTAAATAAAGCACGATTGAAGCTATTGGTTTTTGTGCTGAAGAGAAGGATTTCATTTTATTTATTCTTGTATTATTTTCATTATTTATTTTTTAAATAAATAGCAACGATTTGAAAGAAAAAAAATCTTACCTTATTGTTTCAACTTAAATATTTTCCGGTGTTTCAATTTCTTGGAATGGTTTAGAGAAAAATGAAATGTTTTTAAATTTTCTGCAACGTGGAAATATATAAGTCAAAATGTGATTGCTGTGATTCCCACTCTTGCTCATAAGTGTCAAAAATGTTTTCTTTTTTACAGGTAGATAATTTGTATTAGAAAGCTGCCACTTTTTATGTTTTTCCTAATTCATGAACAATAAATTAATCATAAACCCATAAATCACAATCACTTCTTCCAAGTTTTATAAGAAACTAATTCATAGGATATCATTGCGGTATTTTTTTTTTATCCAGTTCATTATCTAAAAATCTACACCTTTTAAAATCGACTTTTATCCCATTGTTATGTAGAAAAAGAGAGAAACTTCCATTCATAAAAAAAACTACGGAACAGCGATCGCAACCATGCCGTCTACATACTCTTCAAAAGCGCCATTCATTCACCACTCCTCTCGTTGGATGATGCAGTACATGCCTCCCGAGCAAACATTTTCGCCATGTCGGGGATACCTGGACAGGGTTACCACTAGAAGCAGATTCTGTGAAGAATCATTTATCGCTCTTTTGGCCCACAAAAGTGAATTTTTTTTGGGGGGGGGCGGGGGGGGGGGGAATCAATTTGTACTTCGTTGTTTTAGTTTTGATCATAGCAAGGAAATGGAGCTGTTTTTATAAGGAAAAAAAGAAAATGTCATGGATTTGAACCTAAGTAAGGAGGACTTGTACTAGAAGAAAAAGCAGCAGCAGTAGTAGAATAGTAATAATAGTAATAGTAATAATTATAACAGTAATGAAAATGGTAGTTGTAGTGGTAGTAATATTAGTAGTAGTAATATTATTGTTATTTTTAGTAGTAGTAGTAATAATAGCAGTAGTAATAGTAATAGAAGTAGTAGTAGTATTAGTAGTAGTAGTAATAGTAGTAGTAATAGTAGTAATAGTAATAGTAGTAGTAGTAATAGTTGTAGTAGTATTAGAAGTAGTAGTAATAATATTAGTACTAGTAGTAGCAGTAGTAGTACTAGTAGTAATAATATTAGTACTAATAATATTAGTAGTAGTAGTAATAGTAGTAGTATTAGTAGTAGTAATATTAGTACTAGCAGCAGTAGCAGCAGCAGCAACAGTAGCAGTAGTAGTAGTATTAGTGGTAGTAATATTAGTACTAGCAGCAATAGCAGTAGTAGCAGCAGCAGCAGCGTTGAAGGTAAGTACTAATACAAGACAGCAAAGCAACAAAAAGATAGTACAAGACAGTAAAAGCAACAGACAGATAGTAAGAGATAGTAAAAGCAACAAATAGATAGTACAAGATAGTACAAAGCAACAGAAATATATCTTCTTGTTATTCCCGGGACTAGATATCTTACTGTTGCTCTGAGGCGACGATGGTGTGTTCTGGCGTGGTTTTCTGTCAATAAGAAGGGAAAAAAAAGAGTATCATATATGATAAGTAAATATGCCGAACTGTATTTTGTTTTGTAATAAATCTAAACGGTTAGAGGTACAGGTAGTTATCAAAATAATGGAAACACTCTGAGACAAGTGTGTTGGGAATCGCTACTCTGCCATAAGTGCTCTGTTGATAAAGGTGCCTTCTTACTCTCATCACTCACATTGGTGAATCCAGATGGTAATTGAGTTCTCTGGTCATTTTTGCTGATATTGTTCGCTTTTTATAGACATTACAATCCTCCTCAATACCGTCAGTTTCTTTTACTAAGCTTCTCTTTACGTCCACTATTTTGCTTTGCCGAGCTTGTCTTACCGCGCTGCGTGTATGCTGTTATGATTTTAGATACTGTACCTCTCAAAACACCAAAAAAGTTGAGATGATTCAGTACACTTGCTTCAGCTAGACGCGATCCAACAACTTGGCATCTTTTAAAATTTGAGAGGTCCGATATTTCATGCGCTTGAAAAAAATCCATGACGTCCAGAATTTCAGTTAATCTACCATATACTACAAGAATATATACATTGCTACTTATAAAAAAAAAAACAGATATCTAGTTTCATTCTTTATTACATACGAAGCACATTCAAAAAGTACCACTTTTATTCACAGGTGCTTCCATTATTTTGATAACTACTTGTACTTCGTTCTGTATCACTCCTCTTGAATGCAATATGAAGCAAGGTTTAAACACGTTTTCTAAAAGCATATTGTTCACCAACTGATTTAAATCACGAAAAACCGTTTACGATTTTATCAATAAACCATCAATGGTCGCTGGCAGATGTATTTGGTTTCGATCTCTTAGTATCATCACCTTTCCCCCCATCTAAATAAGGTTACAACCAGGTTCTTTTTTTCCCTCTTCTGAATCACGTACTTTTTGTGTTACTAAACTATGATTTTTTTCATTTCATTGCGAGATAAATGTATGAATGTTTTATATTGAGCCTGCAATGATACTATAGGATAAGAAATTGGCATTAACAAAAAGCATTAACGGAGAGCATTTATTTATTTCAATTATTTGAAGAAAACCTGCTGTACAATCACAACGATTACTTCCGAGATTTCTTACTTGACAAATTTTATTTATAGAAGGAATAAAAATTTAGTGTTTATAATAAAATTAAATCATATTTTATTGACTTTTTGTATGAAAATGAAGAAAAAATGAAAAGGTATGCTGCTGTGTCGGTAAAACACTTTAGGAAAGTAAAAAAAATTTATGGAGTCACACTACCTTCTAAACTTTTTTTTTTATTTCAGTGAATTATATTATTCTTCAAAACCTGAACATGCACACTTAGTTAGAATCAATAATTTATTTTCAAAAATTTATGTTACCCATTTTTCTTAAAAATTCAATAAAAAAAAGTAGAATATCATTTTTTTAAAAAAAAGTCTAAGGTTTTTTTTTTTTTTGTTGAACGTATTTAAAAAATGATTTTTACGAAACAATCACAATAATCTTCTTTGAAAATCTGTGCATTAATTTGTTTATATATAAATTTGAAAATTTTCTTCGATTCATTATGCAAAAAATCGCAAAATGTTCTTTAAAAAATTTGTTTTTTAAGGTATAACATGCTTTAAACATTTTAGTAATTCATAAAATGCATATCCAATGCACAGTTTTGTTAAATATATTATACTGACAGAAAAAAAGAATTATTTTAAAGCTGTATCTTTAATCGAAAAAAAAAAAAAAAAACTTAGAGATTCCTATAACATTAAAACACAAAAAAACTGTCATCGAGAAAAAGCAATTTAAAATCTTTGAAACATTTTTCCAGTGCTTGGAATACATTTTAATTTTTAAACAAGCAATAAAACTTTTTTGATCATTTAGTCATTTTTGAGGTACTGTAACCCTTTAAATAACAAAAAAAAAAAAAAAAAATCAAACTCTTTATATCGAGGTTTATAAATCCTTGTTACTCGAATATACAGACAAGGTTTTTTGAAAATCAAATTTTCCTCCTTTATTTCATTTTTCTAACTTTAAGTATTAACAAAGAATTACTGTACGTACTGAAAACTTTGAATGTTAAGCTGGACACAGGGTAACTCAGCTAGCTTATTTCATTATTTTTTCTTTTCAGAATTCTGAAAAATTGTATACAAACAACACATGAAAATCTATCCGGAAAAATATAGGCACTTTTTTGGTGGACATTAAGCCCTGATTCTCATTACATACTTTTGCACAACATATATTGCAAATAAATATTTATCTATAGTAGAACTTTATTATGTGACATTTTTTGGAAAATTTAAGGAAATAAAAATTTTCGTATCATTAAAATTGCATCAACCATCAGATTACGCACTACTAAATGTTTTTTTTTATGTTTGTATTACAGCATAATGCGTGTATAATCAAGTACAAATTAGTAAACTTGTAGTTTATACATAGTTACCTGAGTTTAAATTCTAAAATGCCTTTGACTTTAAACTTATTTCACAAAATGTGTGTGCAACGGATTGTTTATGATGATCACACACATACTACAGAAAAAAAATGGTAATGCCCAGTTCAAGTCACAATTAAATACCTGAAACAACTTGGATGTCTACTTTGGACTATTACTTTAAAGCAAAAACTTCTGGAGGATGCATAAAAAATAAAATATCAAAGTAAAGGTTTTTCAATAGGAAGTCTGACACGCTAAACACATGTTCCCCCACCGGGAGAACTCTCTTCCAACCATTTATGCACATGGGAAATGTAACAGTTGCTGTGATTTTGCATTTCGAGTGCTCCGCAAACAGTTAGTACCGCTAGGTTCAATAGCGAATTTAATATACTCATAAATGTTAAGCCAATTTCGATATATTTGCTCGGATTGAATCCTCTGAACGAGGCACCTACGCTAATAATCATGTTTGAAGGATTCATTTCAGTGCATATTAGGTATTCATTTCCATAAATATCTCCAGTAGTCTAAAAATAGCGTTGCCAAACTTAATGTAAGTGCTTGAAAATAATGATGTAATGGATGTACATATATTTATGTACTCAACAGAGGAATAGTATTATGGATGTACATATATTTATGTACTCAACAGAGGAATAGTATTTGAATCTGTCGTAAAAAAATAACTAGTTAGATAATTTATGTCGCATTGCGTACTTATTTGTGACGGTAGGTAGATCATAAGAAATAAACCAGATAGTCTACGATTGATTATACTACTAAAGGTATTATTAAAGGAGTTAAGATTATTATTGATATTGCGGATAAATCTCGATTAAAGATATTTTGGAACGTGTTCCATTAGAATATTTATGTTGCTGAAAATAATTATATGGTTACATAATCATTTGATTAACTGAAACTCATTTTTCCATTTTAAAGCATTTTGCTGTGATGAAAAACAGATAAAAAATAATTTGTCTACAAAAATTTTGCCTGATGTTTCTTACCACAATGAGAGGTGCTATCATATGCAGCTCTAAGCACTCAATTTTTAACAACTTCCGAAATGTTCTTCGGAAAAAACATGCACCGTTTATGTACAACTTATTTGCCAGTTGTAACTCACAATAATTACAGTATACACAGTTCTTGTTCTGTTTTATTTTAAGGCTTCAGAAGTTGCAGAAGTTTACTCTAGAAGCAGAAAGTTTATCGTAGAAAAGTTTCACGCTGGAACTCAAACGAAGTTGCATTTTTCAGTTTTTAATAAATACAATTAAAAATTATTAATCATGATCTAATAATATGAGACACCCATGTTATAATAAGCTAATACAATTATTTTGGAACAAAGTAGTAAATCTATACGTTTTTATTAATAAAATCCCATATCTTTAAAATGTGGGAAACAAGCGCTAAGGCTATTAAAAAAATCCAAGGACTGAAATTCATTCGTTTAAAAAAATAAATAAATAAACATTTTCTTTTCCTCTTTTTTTTTTTTTTTTGGCAAGCAAGCAAAAATCTTATTACCAAAGTCCAAGTCAATTCAGGCAGAGAAAAAAAAAAGTTTTGGGGTTCAGGATGTGCAAAAATTCAGAAAAAATATTTATTTTTCCTATTCGACACATTTTTGTTTTGCCCAAAGCATATTTCTGACCCGATATGTAGTCCACCAAAAAAAAAAAAAAAAGCAACCTGGGTTTCAGTTCTCACTTCTAATATCCAAAACGGACTACAAAACTTCATCCCTTTTTTTTAAGATATAGATTTTTTTTTTTTTTTTTTTTTTTTAGGAGATGTGCACCAATAACTAAAATTTCTTGTTACAACCTCTTGGAAAAATATTTAAATCATTTTTGAATGTTCAAAATGTTCAATTAAAAAAAAAAACTGATTTTCTTATTACTCACTAGTATTACTGATTACTAGTGTCTAAAAAGGAAAGCTTCCTCTTTTGAGTTTTTCCGGGACTATGTATGTAAAGGTATACTTGAAAATTTAAACTTTTATTTTGTAGCTGATTTCCAGAAGTCAATTTGAATTCTGTTATCATATCCTTATTTTTGAATTTTAGTGTCTGCTTCATCTAGGAATTTTATTTTTTATTACCTTATTTAAAAAAAAACTTTAATGTCGGTTATTTTCTCTGCACGCTACCTCTTGGCGTTGTGCCAAAGGTTGCTTTTCTCGTTTTCACAAAAAATAAAAATCCTGAATAAAATGACAACTAAAAATGAAAAAAAGGCTACTTAATTAAAAATATTTTCTGACTACTTAATACTAAAAAAAAATGTTGAATTTCAAGAGGCAATTTTTCAAATACCTCTTAAACCAATTAAACTCAAAAGTAGAAGTTCTCTTTTTCAGGGAATGTTATTCCCAATGCTACTGATCAAAGGCATAAAATCAAAATTTTTGAAATTAGTTATTTCGAAAACAAAACCAAATTATTATTACGTTGTCTTCTATAGTTTTTAGCATCAATAATTAAACACACATCGCGAAACAGTGCTTTTTTTTTTTTGAAATTAAAAAAAAAATATTTTCTTTCTAATAAAAATAACTGCGACCAAATATCGTGCATCGTTCTGAAGATAAAACAGGCTAAAATATTTGTCATAAACCATAAATGAGAAATATCTACCAGGCTGTCATCTGTGGCAAAATATATCTCGAGCCAGGATTTTTTGGGGAGAAACAAAAATGTGTCTACAGCTTACTTTTTTTCTAAATTTTAACGTATGATAAATTCAAAATATTTTGCGTCTACGATGGTGAACCTGCCTCTTGGATTGGCATGGACTTTTCATTGGCTTGGCAGATTTCGAATATGTTTAACCGGGACACCTGAATGCCTCCTCCCCCCGCCCCCGGTGTTGCGGGTATTTAAAAGGATATACACCCTTGACTAATTTTTAGAGTGTTTTAAAAGGCTGTTCATTATCAAAAATTTGAATAAATTACTTCTAATTTTGAATCTAAACCTGGGGTAGTAATAAATAACGCGATCAGATAAATTTAAACATTTTATTTCTTACAGGTTAATATTTATAAGTTACACAAGTAAGAACAAACACTTTGAATGAGGAATAAATATTTGAAATATGTTCAAATAATTTTCATTTGCTAGAAAAAAAGTCTTGGTTTTAACATTTTTGGTTTTATTTCTGTTGCAAAAGTTTTCACGAGCTCACACGACAATAATTTCTTATGCCAATGTTACGAATGACAAAGTAATTATCCTAAATGATCCGGTGCAGTTAATTATTTTTAGACCTTTTTGGTCCTCAAATTAAAATTTAACTTTTATCAGGACATAAAGTAAACCATCGGGACACCGGGATTTTGCCTGAAAACCGGGACTGCTCCTGTTAAATCAGGACACCTGGTAAGCGTAACTTTACCTATTATATTCGACTCAGCAATGTTCTTTAATTGACTCTAAAATGGAACAACTAGGTGAATTTCTTCGATTTGAGAAAAGCCCCTTTCTTCTTTTTCACGTTTGTAACCCTAATGAGGAGGAGCTCAACAAGTGATGCTGCCGTTACTGGAATTAATGAGCCAATGCGGGACTGTCTGAAGACATCGTCAGCCAAGTGAAAGCGAAGATGACAAAATTTTAATTATTTCTTCATTAACTGAATCGATATTTTTTTGTTTCTTTTCCCTATCTCTCATTTTCCGCCCTCTTTCATTGCAATTGCAAATAAGAAAGGCTGTCTTTTACCTGGAATGTAAGTCTTGTTCTTTCGTAAACAATTACTGATTATACAGTATTTTCGAAACTGGTTGAATTTTTTTCTTATAAGTCATGCGTGTCAATATCTAGTGAAACTATGCTACAGTGATCATTAAACTGTCTTGCTGATACATTATTGCATATTAAATTGAAAACGGCTTTAAAAAAAGAATAGAATTCCTTAGAACGCAAAATGAAAATCCATTAAATGTATGGATTTATTTAAAGGTACAATTTATAATAAGGCTAAACCTTGAATAAAATCTTAACAGGAAGATGAAGGGTTGCTTTAATTAATTAGTTAATTTTTGTATGTCTTTTAGTTTAACTATTTACCATACATACCTTTTTTGAGTAAATATTTGCAAAGTCTTTTACATATTATTTAAAGCTGCAATTATGTTCATGCTATACCTTAAATAATTTCATAACAGAAAGCTGCAGAGTTTTTTTTTTTTTTTTTTTTTTTTTTAATTTCATTTTTTTTTTTTTTTATGTATTAATTTTTATGTTTTTCATAATATACATTTTTTGAGTAAAAATTTCCAAAGTTCTTTACTAATTAGGTAAATTAATACATTATACTTTTGCTACACCTTAACTAAATTCTTAACACCAAGAGGAAGCAGCATAGTGATTTTTGTTTAATTTATTTTTTTTTATATTTTATTTTTTAATTTGTAACATGCATACTCTTTTTAAGTAACTGCATTTATAAAAGGAAAAAAATGTTCTTCAAATGAGAAAGTAAAATGGCTAAAATTATTTGGAATCAAAAATATAAAATGTATTACCCATTTCGAATTAGAGAGCTTATACGAGCATCTGTCGTCCTCAATATTTTACTAGTTAATAAGCATAATTTATTTATATGTTTGACTACCATAGGAAATATAGAATTGGTTTTCTAATTCTATTTTAAAGAAGGCATCTGCTAACAAAACTTTAACTTTTAACATATAATTTGTTATGAAACAAAAATGCAACTTATATTTTGGTGATTGAAAACTTTTGCGCACATTTTCATTCCCTTTTTTGGATTTTTTATTTGTCTTTAATACTATTTTAAAAGGAAGTTTCATGTATAATTTTGAATTTTTTTTCAGTCATATATACATATTTTTTAAGAAAGTATAATGTCATTACTATTTTGAAGATATAATTTTGATTAAAAAAAATTCACCTTATTGTTTAGAGATAGAAATCTTTCACACAAATTTTCTTTTATTTTTTGGATTTCTTTGTTAATCATTAATGCTATTTAAAAAAAAAGTTTTGGTCGTAATTTAGAAAATATTTACAGTAGAATTTTTACAGAAATACTAACAGTATTCTTATGTTTTAAAGAAAGTATAATGTGAGTACAATTTTTCAACTTATACATGTTGTTCACGAAAGACAAGTCTACCCTATATTAACATAGGCTACGTATATTGTAGTTACTAATTTCTTACTTTTTATTTCTTTTTTGAAGGACAAGTCTAAGATTTAAATTACTATTTCATGGGAGTATTTTCGCACAGAATATTATAATGGTTTCTTGTATTTACGATTTATTCAACTTTCTGTAAAATGCATGATCAAAGTCTTTCTAATTAAAGCATTGCAAACGATATAAAAATATTTATTTCAGAATTAAAACGATAAAATTTATCCCCAACACACATTTCCCAATCCAAAACAAAAAGAATTGCGTCTAATGGAACATTCAAAACTTCGCTTCTAATCATATCACATCAGTTGTCCCCTTTGGGTAAAACATATTATTTATTCTCACATATTTTCCCCAAATTACGGAACTTCCCTTCCATTAACGGTTGAAAGTCGTAAATAAAACTTTCGGCGAGATTGCGATACAAAATGGAAGAAAAATTTCCATTTCAAACCCTTTTCGCTTCTTAATGCGTCCGATGCATACGAATCCCGTTAGGATCGAATATTTTTAAAGAAATAAATTAACGGGTTATCCTCGTTACATTAGAAACCCACTTTTGGAAGGAAGCAGCATCTATCCAACTCCAGAAACAGCATTAATGTAAACTTAAAAGCATTCTTGTCAATTTCTTCATCTGAGAATTTTTCCCCGTGATAGAAGAGAAAATATTTCTGCTCTCTATTAAAGGAAATGCTGTGAGAGTTTGGCATTTGATATCGATTTCTGCGTTGCTACTTCGCTGCCGAGCTCCTTGCTGCTAATTGAAAAATCTGGACAGAAATGAAAGGAGGGAGGCGGGAATGGAATACTTGATTAAGACAGCTAGTAGAAGACAAAAACATGTGAATAACACATAAAGCTCGAATCTGGAATCTTTTAGGGGTGGTGTACATATCTACCTGACAAAAAGATTCAGTTCCAATTATAAACTATTATATGCTACACGTTCTGTTGTGGCCGAAAAGACATCGAAAACTTCTGGGATAAGGTAAGAAAAAAAAAAAAAAGCAAAGGTTGATTGACAACTTGTCGAACCTTGCTTATTTTTATGTAAAAGAGATGCACAAAATTACATAGCAGCCACATACTATGACTTTACCATTTAGCAGAAAAAAATAAATGCCGTACATCTTGATAGTGTAACTTTTATCGTGAACAATTAACAGCCAGAAATTTAACACTCTTCCTAATAAAGTTATAAGGTTGAAACATTTTATGTTTCTACAAATGTTAGTAGCTTTAAAATTAAAGGAAATATATATATATAAATGCTTACTTTCTTTTAAAAAATAAAAAATTTTAAAAAAGAACAAAAAAAAAAAAAAAAAAAAAAAAAAAAAAGAAGATACATTTATTATAAAGCTGGTGATACGCTACAAACTCTAATTTAATATATTGTCCAGGTTAGTTGTTATTTTAAAATCACGTGTTTGCGGTAAGGAAAAAGCAGCATATTTTTTAATAACAAAAATCTGTACTAATTTTTACGAAGGACTTATATTTTCAATCAGTCAATATTACACACACCTTAAATCCTTTTGCATAAATTGATATTTCTGGTACATAACTTCATTTTTGACATCCGAAACGATGTGAAAATAATAAATATACATGTGTTTCGTTCTCGCATAACCTTCCAACATTTCAGAAAAGAAAGGGAGGGAGGAACCATTCAAATGATTGCTTTTAGCTCTCTGTATATCTTGATTACAAATTCATATTCTTTTGCAGTTTTTAGATCTCGCATAAGTATTTTATTATTAACCAACATTTGACTTTCTTGCGCATGGCAGTGTTTTTTTTTTTATATATACTTCAGCTTTTGCCTTTTCCTAATGTGAGTGCCATGTGCAGCTCTTAACGCACAGTGTAATTATATTTTATTACAGTAACAACCCAGAATCCACCACGGACCATGGGAAAGTATCTTCACTCTATGCGTTCCACCCTGTCTTCCCATCCACTCAGCTACTACGGGTAGTTATTTACAGCATCAACATATTTGCTACAGAAATTGCGCATACTATTATTCAAACAAGGTTGTACTTTTAGATCAAAGTTTAAAGTAGGAAATATGACTTAGTTTGAGGAATAATGATCGAGGTGTCATTTGCAGTTCTTCTAAATCCATGTACTGTTTTTCTCCCAACTGCCTTTTCACCAGATACGGTTCACTGACTACAAGATTCACAATGCTTTTAATAGCCTGAGTGTGATATGGAAATTTTAAGGATGTAACCTTTTGCAATTGTTTAGTTTTAAGAAATGACAGCTATACTTGTTTGACATTGCGCGTCAGTGAAAGAGAAGAGAGTGAACACGTTGAACATCGTACATTTCTTCACAGTTCGAATCTTCAAAACATGCGAATAAATTATCTTACAGCTATTAAGGTGTCTCCTGATGGTCTTGAAGTCTCCTGACGGAAATGAAATAGATTTTTGGAGAATTGTTCGAACTAAAATATTTAGAAAAATATAGTTTTTTGAAAGAAAAAAAATCATAATTTTATAATCAATAGTTTTTGAAACGACTTCAACCCTACACATGTTATTCTTACCCGAGTAATAATGTGTCATAAATTAGCTTCCAGTGCTATTCTGTGACCGCCATTTTATTATCCTAGGCGACGGAATAAAAGTTAGGTTATAGTGGTAAAAAGTGTGTACAATTTATTACTTTGAGAAATTTCAGTGTGAAACTATTTTCTTTAAATAAGTAACTACTATTCAAAAATATGTTAACCCTTAAAAGTACAGCATACTTAAAATATTCAATTACGGAAAACGTATCTATTGCAATTGCAGCTTTTTCACTCCAAAGTCTCATCTCTTACACATTCTAAGACATGCTGAAAAGTTCAATGTCAAAATATTATACTTCATTATGTAACAAACGCTCTAGACTATAAATTCGCAAAAAAGATAAATGATTCACATTGTCACATGCCTTTCCCTAAATGGTAAAGGAGTTTTTAAACGAGCCAGTAAATGAGAATCTTATTAAAAATTTCGCCATTTCTATAAGGAACGGCCATACTTCATCAAAATGAAGTGCCGAAATAGACTTCAATTTGTTTGCGAAAAGGGGTAGGTTCCGACTTAATGTGCCACAAACACGACAACCTCATATTTTATGAGTTTTCTTCAACCTTCGTTGAAGCACAGTAGTCGGGCTGTTTGATGGTAATGGAAGTGCACGTGAATGCATTACGCTTGTTTCACCTCCGTAGGTTCCATTAATTTGAGGGGAAAGGGGAAGGTTTGCGTAATCAAGGAAGAAAGTAATTTCTTCCTGGGATAAATGGGTAAAAAATCGACTTACTATGGGGATTGAGTTTAACTCATTATCGTACGAAATTACTGCGCCATTCAGGATGTGGTTTTTCTGTCTCAAGTCGAAATTCAAGTTTAAAGAAAAATTAGTTTCGTTTTTTTTTTCTGATCATTTCAAACTCGTTAAAATCTTATATCTACTTGAAAACTAAACCAGTTTTGCATTATTTACCAGTTAAAACTACGGAAACAATTTCATAATCATGACACATATATGTTACATCAGGTATTTTGAAGATGGATACAACCTACTAAAAAATTAGATTAGTTTTGACCATATTTACCAATCTCTGTCAATGTTTAAAAAATTCCTCATTCACATTAGGACTTCATTTATCTGAATGAGAAAATATACACATAAAATGGTTAAAAATTGCAGTCTCTCCATCTAATCACTTCCCAATGGGAACACATAAATACTCTGAACAAATTTTGATGAATACATGTGCATTACCCAGCCTCACTCTATAATGAACATCCCTTAATCTGAACACTTTTTTTCGGTTCTAGGAGTTTTCAGAATATAGGGAATATACGTTTTTTAATATGAGAATACTTTATTTCCTATCGATATACGAAGTGTCAGATACAGAAAACTCGTAGTTTAGTTTTAATTAGATATATTTTTATAAGAGCATTATACTCCAAGGCAACCAATACGCTGATTGTTTAGGATACGAAGAAAGACGCAATATTTATGAATTATTTAGTAAAAGCTTTTTTGAAGGTTTTTGAGAGATGAAGACCAGTATAATGACATCAACTTTATTAGTTAGTGATAAACAAAAACAAGATGTAGGGGAATTGAAAATGCGGGGCAAAATGAAATAGTGAAACACGTAATCCGCTTTTAGCGCCACTTAACTATTAATATTTAAACTATGTCATATTTACATACATATTACGTACTTATGTAATATATTTAGTCTATTCCAGTAAAGAAAAATTACCTCTGAAAATAACAGTATATGCCAATACAAGCAATTTTCAAAAATAGTTACTCAAATTTTAATATTTTGTTCAAAGTCAAAAATTATTTTAATATTATCAAATGATAAAGTTCGTGTTATTAACGTTTTAACTATTGAAACCTTCTAATATTCGGTGCAGTATTTATTTAGTTAATATTTAGCACATTTGTATTTTAAATGCTTTGTACAGTTAGTAAAGTGCATGTGAGGCGATGTGGAAGGGGCAAAGTGACGTAGTTCATTTCGTTTACTCGTTCAATCATTTACTAAATCATTTACATATTCATTTATTAACTAATTAAATTTCGTCATTTAATAATTCAATTATTAATTCATTCATTTACTTATTTTCTTATTCATCCACAGTTTTATTCACTATTTTTTCCCCTCATGTACCATTTTATTTATAACTTTTTTATTACTTTATTGTTTAATTATTTTTTCATTTATTCAATTATCCTCTTACTTGCTCATTAATTTGTTCAAAAATATTTTTCACAATGGTGTAAAAATATTTCATTCCAAAAATATTTCAGTTTTTACTTTGCCCCATGAAAAAAAAGAGATTTTTTTTTCACTTTTGTTTTGAAGGCACAATTTTTCTGCCAAAATTGAAAAATAATGATTCAATGCTAGTTTTATCATAAAATACAATGTTCTTTATTATTTTTGCATTCTAACATTTAAAAATCATTTTCATTTTGTTCATTTTGAAAAAGTTCACTCATCTTAACCATTTCACTTTTCCCTACATTACCCTAATAACTTTTAAACGTTTTTCATCTTAAACTTTTCATTAATATTTCGCGTAACATTAAGTACCTTTTTTTTCCCCATTTGAGAAAGGAGTTGAGTAAGTTACATCATAATTTACCCATAAGGACATTTGGCAGATTATTCTATTCACTTTGAAACAAATTTCAGTATGTAAATTTAAGATGTGGAGGTGGAGATCGTAGAACTAAATACATAAGTTCCATGCTGCTCAATCAGGTGGTATAAACACTAAGTAACAAAATGTTCATTACAAAATATTTACAGCTCAAGAATTCATTAAAATTAGTGAAATAAAATATATCATTTCACTAAGTATCAGGTTTTCTTTTAGTTGTGGCTTTTTTACTGTTTTTCCACACTTTTTACAAAATACGTTTGCATTTACTAGTAAATCGGTTTTGTTTGGGATAAGGGGAAAAAACTTATCTTCAAAAAATGGTGGGAGGTAGGGAGGATTCCCGTTACATTCTGAAGGTCACTGGGGACTACGCACTGATGCAGAAATGGGGGAGGATAGGGAAGTGGTGCGGGAAAGAAGGAATTGAAATCCTCACAGTACCCAAGGGCCAATTATACATCATTTTCAATTCGAATGTTTCGTGGAAGTTGGTGATCATAGCAGAAAAATCCACGGGATCAAGCAAGATACCCTCGTTTTTATTCAAAGGTCTTAAAAAGATTTAAGGGATTTTAAACTCCTGCTGGAATTAAAATTCATCTCTGATATGTTCTAAGATTTTTTTCCTTCATTTTTAATGCCACGAATTCATATTCGAGATTTTGAAATAAAATACGTTTTTCTTCAAATTTTATTTATTAAAAAAATTGCAAATTTGAATTAACACATATAATGAAATTAAATGGTTGGTTATGTGTGTATGGAACGCTTTCCGTGAAAGCAATAAGATCTAGAGACATGAAATTTGGTATACAGGTGTAGTGTTAGCCAAAGTTGTGAACTTTGGAGCAACATTTTTCGATAAAACAATTAGAAAAAAAAGTTTTTAATTGTTTCAGGAGATTTTTTAGCAGTTGACCTTGAGTTTGCTGTTGTGTAACGAAACTAATTTAACTGCTCTGTCACTGTTAAAAGTCTGTAACAGTAAAAATTTCTTCGAGAATTCAATTAAACTTAGAAATATATACAAATTGTTGTAAGTTATGCAATGCACATAGCGTTTCAAGGATATATATATATGTATATATATATAATTATAAACCGATAGAGATAAATAGATAAATTTCGAGATGTGTAAAAAGATAACAAGTTTGATATAGTTTGATAAACATAGAGAGACCCACTCTTCGAAATAGTGATAGAGATATATAAATTTTAATAATTAAATATATCAGCACGAAAACAGATATCAAGAGAAATAATGTGTAAATAACAGCCAAATTAATTTACGGAGCCTGTTAGGAATCAAGTTCGTAGTCTAAACTTCTGTAGATGCGAACATGTAGTACAAAAATGGCCAATTTTCTACTTAAAAAAAAGTAATACGAGTAGATACCTAAACCAAGTGATAAATCAATTTATTATGTTTCGGGTTTATTTTAAAATAGTGGCTCTGTGGTTATTTAATGCACATAATTTATGAATCATTACACTTCGTTTTAAATGCTTAAAACTTATTTTAAAAAGTTTTAATCACCTTACTTTCAAAAACTATGCTGTACGCCATCTTTCTTTCTACAACCTTCTCCTCCCATGCATAATTTATTGTCATTTACTAAAAATTCTAATTTTTCTTCTGTGACTTCTAGAAATAATCATTAACGACATATTTCTAAATATATATAGTGTATATGTGTCTAATTAAATAAATTTGCATTAAACAACCTATCTACAGATTACACTTTCTTGCCATCGATATAATCCTGTAAATAATTTTAAAAAAACTTTTGTTTAATCAATAAGTTTTATGTTACAAAAAGATTTGAATTCACATCATAATTCAAATGTATTAAAACATCATTTATCGTTCCTTAGTTTTAAAATTCTAGACTATTATTTCAACCCACGCCAGTTCAACAAGTCTGCTTTCAACGCAGACGATCCGATTTCTCGTATTGTCAAAACATTTCAGGTTCTGATCTCGACCTTCCCCCCTTCCTCATTTTAAACCACCCCTCATCAACTCCACTTTTCGAACATCGAACAGACAAGGCTTAGAGAAGATGTCGAATGTTCTACGCCTCAGTAGGCCTGAGAAGTCCATCTAATAGCAACTCTTTTACAACCCTTTGCAGAAGGGGAAAGCCTGAAAAGAGGGGTTGAAAAGGAAGGTGAGTTAGTCCACCCCCCTTTTTATTCCTTTGTTTGGTGTTCCATTTTACAAACCCTCTTCTCCCGTTCCCTCATTACAGTTATTGTTCGGGGGTTTTGTTCGTAAACAGGGAAGATTGGAGGGAATTTTATTTGGAGTGGAAATTAGAAACAATGAAACTGTCGGAAGCACACGTGCCTACGTGCCAAAGTAGTTGGAACGTTATCAAGTTTCATCAAGGTCAATTCAGTGAATTTTAAATGTCTCTGTACTAAGAGCCTACTAATTTTCAAAGAATACAACATAAACTACAGAAAAATTAATTGGTAGATTTCTTTTGAACACACACACACACACAAAAAGAATTTTAGTTATTTTAAAAAATAATAAACAATGATTGCGTTATTGAGTAAGATCTGCTCAATCTTTTGGAGCATTTTGTCTCTACTCACTGTTTTTCCATCACTTTTATTAAAATTGAAATTAAAAAATTTCAAAAAAAAAAAAAAAAAAACGAAAAAAGTTTTAAACAGTCCTGTTACAACGAATATCAATAAAACTATATATCCGTTTCAAAGAGAAAATAAAAGACATTCATGATTTAATTTCCATTACAATGTTTAAATTCCATTAGAACCAAATTCCCCTTACGAACTAAACTCGCGGTCCAATAAAATTCGTTCTAATGTCACTCTAGTTTATTTGTAGAATTTATACAACATAAATGAATTTAAATCATTACAACATAGTTTCAATTGTATGTGAAAAGGAAACGAAAGTTAATGAAGGTGAAAAATGTAATTTGCTAGCGGCAGAGTCTCAAAGTCATGCTAAAAAACCTAAAACTTCAGTTTTGTTTAGCTTACAAGTTACTCAAAAACCTATTACGCAGAAAAATCTGCTATTTCGGTTGGTATCCAAGTTTTAAATCTGCGAGTATATTTTCCATTACAAATTTCTTAAAAGAATACAATGGCGTTGTTTCTTTTAGTCAATATTAGTACTTTTAGTAATTGAAATTGATAGAATGAGCAAAGAAAATAACATGGACCCAGAAAATTATTTCATTTTCCCAACAGTTTTTTTTAATTATTTTTTTTAAATGTCTGATTTTGCAAACAAGGCGTGGTCTTGATGACGTCACAAATGATGCTCTTTGGCGCATTTTGCACCGCGTTTTCACGTTATGATAATCAAGAAGCGAATTAAAATTGCGCTCTACGCTTGTTATCATCCATATCGTTTCCAATACACGTGAGCAAAGATACGAATTAAATATTTTGCTCTGTGAATGGCAACACAGAATGGCATTTCATTATTTGTGATGTCATCGGCAAGAAATGTAAGCAATGAAAACGCACCGATTTAAGTAATTTTTTTAAGTATAAAAATTACACAAATTATTAAAAAAAAAATGGTTAGATCCTATGTTTTTAAGCATGTTCTTTCAGAAAAAAATACTTTTAAAATTTTGGAAACCACCCCATTGTGTTTTTATTAGTAACTCCGTTATTTATTATCCTAAAGTGATGATATCGATTGAAATGGAATTCTTGCAAAATATTGTTTTCACAGCCTGGTCAGACTATATGCTCTCGGTCACCCTCTCAAAGAAATTAAATGAACATATACATAGAAATTTGCTTATTTGGAGAAAGGTTTTGGAAAATGAAAGCAGCGCCCCTCTCGGAAAAGACTACAATAAGCAGTGCATGGTTGAGAAAAACACTTATAAATATACAAGTGACAGTGAAATCAGTTTCACAATCTACTAAATATTATTTCAGTAAATTACTATTGAAAAACGTTTATGTTCAACATTTTAAATTCAAGATATTTTTTTTTATCATTTAAGCGTAAATGAGGTGTGGGAGAAGCAAATTGGGGGGACAGAATTGTAATTAAGGCATTATTCTCAATACAAAATATCAAATGAGAATACGTAAAAATGAATACTAAAATACGAAGCAAATTCAATAAGAAGAGTTTTAATGCAAAACGAATGCGGATATTTTTAAAGCTCTTCAATAGTACATTCTTTTAAGATTGTTTCCAATCGCTGCATCCACGATTCCCCCCCCCCCTAATGTTTACTTTCTATACCATCACCTTATTTGTCCATTTTTTTTCGGGTAAAAGTAATTTGTAGTCTTTGTTTCTTGGATAGTGATGTTTGAATTTCTTTTAAAGTCTGCACTTCCTTCTTTTTTTCTGAATTCCTCAAAAATACCTTTTAAGTAGCCAAATCATAGAACTCTTCAAAAAATTCTGCGTCTAAAGATCTTTCAAGTAAAGTTGGCTTGTTTGATTTATTTTTTTTTTTTTTTTAATCTTTGTTCTTTTTTTTTTGAATTTGTTTACGTTAGCTTAAGCTTTCCTAAGCTTCTTGCGTCTTGTAAATAATTTTGTGGGAAATTAGGTGATGGTGAGTATTCAATAAGCATATAAATATAGTGTTTGGCAAACTTAATTGATTCGGTAAACTCAAAAAGCTGCACTTTCTCCTAAAATAAAGAACTGCAGATGATTTTACGTTTTCTTTAAATGAAATATTTAGGTTTACTTTTTTTTTTGTTTTTAGATTTTATGCTTTTGAGTTTGTCGAACATTGGAAAACCTATCGTAATGTTTTGTAATTCTATATTTTTTTCTACTACATCATTTGCATAACTTTAAAACACATAAACACTAAAAAAAAACAAAAAAAAAACACGAACTTTCCCGCAATGCATCTCTCAGATGACTCAAGCGTTTCAATGAATCAACGTCAAAAACTAATAAAACTGTTGGAAATACATGTATATCATTTTTGCTCCAAATATAAAGATATATATTACGCCCAAACAAATTTTACCGTGACAAATACTTTCAAAAACCTAGCATTGCTAATTTTAAGTGAGAGCTAACTCCACATAAGTTTCGAACCCTACTACCATTTTTCAGTTTCATTAAAATTGTACAATTCATCAACCATTCACCTCCGCAACAGCAAGCTCTCCATTAAAATTCAAACAAGAGCACCTTTCTCACCATGGTGCATAATCCCATGCCTTTCACTTCAGTTGTCAACTGACATAAGCCCCAGATTTCGACGACACAAGCCACCGAGAGCTCTGAATAAATCCAACCGACCGACTAAACAAGAATTATTCTAAAATTTAGAATTTACAAACAGTTCTCTTTGGTAGGAAATTGAGCTAATCCATCATTACAGAAAAGCAAAGATCGGGGAAAAGGAACGACAGTGTGTGTGTGTTCCAAGGTCTTCCACTCTCCCTTTTCCTATTCTGGAGCATACCCTTTCATCTGCTCACAAGAGCATTTTGCTCCCCCAACTTTGCAACAATGATTAAGCCTTATGAAGGATGAGGCTTAATGCTGCATGGGTTGTGAACGCTTGCCGGGGCCTTAGCTGATTTAGCAGCAGCATGACGGAAATTGCGAAAATGAAAACGAAATAATTTTGCGGGAAAAAACTCTTGAGAAATACCTAAAGTAAATACTTCATCCAAGTTACGTGGGGGACTTAGTGTATTCGTAATTTTACACGTGAGTCATAGTCTTCCACATAAATGCAACAAGCACAAGAATGTTGATGTTCAATGAATTAGTCAAAATCCGTCGACATAATTAATTTTTTGATTTGTTTTAAAAGTTCGAACAATGGTGTATTTAAGTGTAGAGCAAAATTCTTCAGGGTCATTGCACGAAAAAGTCGCGATTGTGTTTCGCACGTGTGAAAGCCCATTCATTTCAACTAATTTTAAAAGTTATGAACTCAATTTATTGCTTATGATATCATGCTACGTTTTTCATTTCTTAAATAACAAACTTTTGCTCATTACCCCCTTAAATTACTATTTTAACTATACAAGCTATTGCGTGTGGAACAACACATCCGATATTCTGCACAGCGGCTCTTTAGGTTTTAATTTGCTGCATAATATTTAAAAATACCTAAAATTTTTTAATTGAGTAGCCTGTTGCAATAAAATAAACTGAAACTTAAAAGCCTGTACCTCGGACAGACTGACGTAAGCCCAAAAATAGTGATTTTCCGTTTATTGGTGCATTATATCTAGAATTCTATTCCGCATCGAGCCATGTGAACGCAATTCTTTAAAAAAAAAAAATCCTTCTCAATTTTTTTACCAATCTTAAAAGAGCGAGCGTCCAAACTTTTGCATTCGCTAGAAAAAAGTTTTTCCTTTCTCATGTAAAATGAACCATAATGTGACTTACGTCCTTCTGTCTCTGAGGTACAGAAATGAACTTGAAAATTGTTACTGGTGATGTCACTAAAACACCCTGAACTACTTTCTTCGGCTGAAGGAGATTCTGCCTCCATCTTCTAATCGCTAGGCCCTCATTTGTTGCATTTCATAACCTTTGGTTAGTTGGAATTCTTATGCCATTTTGCAATTGACAATGGACCCTTAGAGATTTATAAATATAGAAAAGCTTTCCTTTTCTCAACATTAGTAAAACAAGTTTCTACATTTTTTTCCTTCACTCAGGAATTGAATAGCAGAATGAAATTAATTATATAGTAACAATACGGTAAAATTCAATGCCTTGGATTTTGAAACCGAAGAAAAAAAAATGCAGCAGTATTAAAATTAAGAAAATTATTTAAATTTGCTTAAAATTTCTATTCCCCACGTTTAAAAATTAAATAGTATCAAATAAAAATTTCCAACTTAATTTAAAAAAAAATATATTTACTGTAATTCTATAATGCATGCCTTTAGGGCGGGGGAACAGTACGCGAATTTTAAAATTCAGAGTGGAGAAATCGATTCTCCCCCTGACCGTCTATACTTTTAAGAACTTTCCACTGAGTTTCGAGAAGTTTCATTCTTGATCAACTCGCATACATTTTATTTAGTTTTTCCTCTCAGAAATAAAAAAAAATATAGTTTATTCAAATCTGTATGTTTGCGAGGCAACTGTCTTTGTGTGTCACCTGACCATGATCGTGTAAGAAGTACACATGTTTTCATATTAAAAAATAATATGCTTTCTATTCAGCTTACTATGCCTTTCTTTAATCTAACAATTTATGGTCTAAGCACTGATCTAAGTTCTTTGTAGCTCTTAAATAACTACATGAAAAGTCTTCATGTATTATAGTTTTCATTCTAAACATCCGTACGTATAAGGAATGTCTTACAAATAAAAATATTACGTGATAGTAAATAAATTTATAGAATATTAACTGAAATTACTGTAAAAGTAAAAGAATAAAATAGAAATGAACAGTGAAACTAAAATCACGGACGCTAAATTATTTATGATTTGTTTGCCTGTCTGCCTACCCGCCTGCTTGCCCGCCCGTCCATCTATCTTTCCATCCATCAATTCATTTATTTATTACTGAAAAAACGCCCGTCAAGGTATGACGGACGAAAATTTGCTTCTACATTTGAACGCAGCAATGGCGTCTTTGGTGATATTTTAATAGTTAACATTTTAACCCGAACTCCAGTGGATTAACTATAAACTGCAGCAGATAGCGTTCATTGTTGACCATTTTTCCTTTCTTCACTCTCCTAAAATGACAGTCTTACCAGTAAAACAGTTAAATTACCGAATTCAGTTCAGCCCTGTCAAAATAAAGCATTCCCCTGCATGTCAAATATTGCCAAAAAATATTATCAAACTCATCACGCCGTGGCGCGAGTTTCATTGTTAATGACGTCAGCGTTACTCTATCGTTCGCTATTATATATATGAAGATTACTATTATCGCGTGCTCGAATTTCCAAAATGTCTAACTTAATTACTCACAAACGGTCATTTTAATATCCTTCTTGTGCGTATTTTACATTAAAATCACTTTTAATAACCTTAATGCACTATCGAGATCCTTTCGAAATTAAAATTTAAAATATGAAACTGATTAATTTTAAGTACCGAAATTAAAATTAAAGAAAAGAAAAATATTGCAAGACATGCCATACTTTATATTCATCTTTAAAACCACACCTTAATTACCTTGGTTAAATAAGAGAGGAGCGGCATCATTATTGTTTTCATTTACTTGTTCTTCGTGTTATCTCAGCTGATTTAATACTTTTGAATTCGTTTACCATCATGCTCTTGATTGATCGCTTGATTAAATGCATTGTATTTATAACGGTGGATTATATGCCTGCATCACATCAAGTGATGATCTGCAGTTCAGATAACTCTAAAAAATCAATTATCACTGTCTTAGTTGAGTAGACATTGCTAAAATTTCCAAGTCTGAAATTGATTTTAAGGAAGTTTTTTTATGACTAACATCAGTATCGTAATTTGTTTATTCATCACACATATACATTTTTTAAACACTCACCTTTAAATCTTAAAAGAGTTATTCTACGCTAAGCTTTAAATTAACGTTGCCTTTTAAATATTAATTGAGATTAATACTCAGCGCAGTATTTATTTGCTCAATATTAAGCCTATTTGTATTTTAAATGCTTTATACAGTTAGTCAAGTGCATGGGGGGGGGAGTGAAATAATTCATTTCATTTATTTATTCAGTTTTTGCCAAATCACTTGCGTATTTCTTTAGTATTTATTTCATTTACATTCCTTTATCTAAAAAGTTCCTTATTTATTCATTTGTTCCTTTATTTCTTTTTATTCATTCCTTTTTTTTTAATTAACTGGTTTATTGTTTTTTCATTTATTTATCTGTTTATTACTTTATGTTTCTTATTTATTCATTCATTCTTTTATTTACTCATTCATTTGATCAAAAAACTTTAGTAACCGAATAAAAATTGTTTCATTAGAAAAATATTTTATTTTTCACTTTGCCCTATGAAAAATAACCATTTGAGCTCAATTTTATAACTGAGGAAAAAAAAAAGCCTAAACATAAATTCAAATGCAACAGTTTAGAAAAGAAAACTGAACGAAATTAAAACAAACGTTTCACTCTGTACACCGTCTGCATGTAGCAAAACATCCATCTGAAAAGCGTGGGAAAGTTGTCTTCCATTTTTCACCGAAACTCGCTAATTTTGGCGACTTTTTTTTTTTTTAATTTCAGCAAATTTTAAGACCTCATATTTCTATTACGGGACACAAGGGCAAATAAATAATGCTTACAAATGCAGATTTTTTCCTGCTCTTTTGATTGCTCCTTATTTAGGTTTTGTTCATTATTACACTGTATCTTATGGTTGGGAGGACTTGGATAACTCTCAAACAAGTTTCATAATTCAATTTTAATGCTTTTTAATTAATACACAATTATTTAGTATATTTTCTAATGTTTTATGCTAAAGGATGTAATAACGATACTAAAATATTAGTAGCACAGCTAAAAATACAGGACTTACGTATCAAACTTATCCTGAATAAAGTGAAAATGTTCCACCTTTTTTTGGAGGTAAGAATTTAGTGCTAAAATAAAAAAAATAGTATTTCAATGCAAGTTTAGTTATAAAATATACTGTCATTTCTTTATATACCATAATTTTCTGAACATATTTCGAACTTGTTAGTTTTGAAAGCTGTCAGTCACATTAACCATTTCATTTGTCCCCACATTACTCTATTTATATTAAAGATGAAGCATGAAAAAGAAAAACATGTTTAAATGAATTCAATATCTTTGGCATAAGATTTTGTTAATTTAGATATTGTTTAAAAAATAATCATTTATAATTACCGTGTCATCCATATGTTTGGAATGGAAAAAAAAAACATAAATAAAATGTACTGTGCTCTAGAAATTAAGAAAGAAATAAATTTAGCAAATTAAAAAGAAGAACCGATTAACCCAAAATATATGTATGCAGAATAAAGCAGACGGCAATACTTATTTATAGAATTTTCATGAATTTCATTGATGTTCAATCAATTATGTTACCCGCCATCGAGAGAAGCGACTAGATCTAACATTAAGTTCTAGACAAAGTGACAACAATCGGCAATGTTGATTGCTTAAAAGGAAAAACAAAAAAACAAACTATTACAATTTTGCTTGAACCCCTCTATAGTGAACCCGGGATTACAAATGGCGCCGGTTTGTAAAGAACATTTTATATTGTCCCAACTGAAATCATATGTCATTAATGTCATATTTCCACACGCTTTTCACCATCGCTAAACGATTGAGAATCTGCTATAACGATTTAAAAATTTCTAAAATTTTTAGCTTTTCATATCATTTTTACCAAATATGTTCCTTATCAAATACTTCCATAGCCAAATTTCATCTTCTGCAATAGTTATCTCTTTTTCAACAGCATACTTAGGTCCGAGCCACATTCCTCATCTATTGTTCCTCTGAAACTTTACACTAACCTTGGCTAGTTTGGGCATGCCAAAAATATTCTGTAGGAAATAAGTTCAAATTATTTTGAAATTGCAAAAAAGAGAAAGCCGATTTGGCAAGAAATTTTTCTTTTCTAAATTTACTGTTGCCACTGTCTGGCAGAATAGTTACTCTAAGGTAGCCGTCAGTGTTTCGAGAAACAAATTTACAACAGGAACTAGATAAACAAGTTGTAGATTTACTTACAATAGTTGAGAGAAAAATCATTGAAATAAACATGAAATCAGAAAGCTTGCAACCAAAAATAACATTTTTGTTCCCTTACTATGAACAGGTAAAAATACACATTTCTATAGTTTTTTTAATTACTGAGTACAATAGTTGATACTAACATTTTGTTCACTTTTATCCTAATCGCTAATAGAAATATCGTGTAAAAAATCGTATAAAAAATCTTAGCAAGTGTGTACATTTTTTCGGAAAATCAGATGCAGCGAACCCTCGATTACAATGATATCGTAAGCCAGTCCGCTGAGGGTTCGTTATAGCGAAATTTGACTGTACTACCTAAATCGTTACTATCAATACTAAAGCGCCTATGAAAATAAATACATTCCGAAATTTAATGTAAAAATAACATATTTCATTCACCTACTGTGTACATTTACTTTTTTAAAAAGTAGTTTAAAATAATAACTCAGTTTAAACTTTTCAATAAATAAGTTGCTTTTAAACAAAACGAAGCCCGAACAAATAAATCACAGAGCACTCAGCTTTTGGATTAATGACTTCCCATATTCTAAACAATACCAAAAGCTCAACATTTTATTTTCCATTCCAGTCGAGCTTTCACGCAGTAAAATAGGAATAATTCAACAATACTGCGCCTGAGAAGGAGCGATAAGGTTTCGGAAATGGAAATCAATTGCTCTTTCCGGTATTTAGTTACATGGTTCAAAAAATATGAAAGTACGCACTAAATGCTTTTGTCAGCTGTTAAATGGCTTAGAGTTTTACGCCATTGTTGTCTGTCCATATCAGGCTTAATGTTTCCGATTCAGAAAGGTGCAAAATAACTGATTCGCACTCAGGATTGCTGGGCTATTTGTATATTTTTCTGCTCCATTGAGCCGTTTTATATGAGCAATACTTTTAAAATGTTATGTATTTCGTTTTGTATTTATTACTTTATTTATTGGTACAGAAATTGGGGCTGTACACTATCTTCGAAAAGCTGGATCATGAAATTTTTCTCATATTTCAGAGGGTCAGAATGAATTTTGTATTTTTGACTGCACCCTTAATTATTTTACTAGTGATATTAAATCCATATACACATAACACAAAAAAAACCTCTTTAATATTTTTATAATTATCTACAATAAATAAATATTAATTAAAAAAATTAAAAATGTTACGTATTTCTTTTTTTTAAACTTTATTTATTGGTACAAAAATTGGGATTGGACGTTATCTTCGATAAAGCGTTCATTCAGGATAAGTTTGATACGTAAGTCCTGTATTTTTAGCTGTGCTACTAATATTTTAGTATCGTTATTACATCCTTTAGCATAAAACATTAGAAAATATACTAAATAATTGTGTATTAATTATCAATTAATAAAGACTTATATTATTAATCTTTAAAAAAAACGTTAAAATTGAATTATGAAACTTGTTTGAGAGTTATCCAGGTCCTCCTAACCATAAGATACAGTGTAATAATGAACAAAACCTAAATAAGGAGCAATCAAAAGAGCAGGAAAAAATATGCATTTGTAAGCATTATTTATTTGCCCTTTTGTCCCGTAATAGAAATATGAGGTCTTAAAATTTGCTGAAATTAAAAAAAAGTCGCCAAAATTAGCGAGTTTCGGTGAAAAATGGAAGACAACTTTCCCACGCTTTTCAGATGGATGTTTTGCTACATGCAGACGGTGTACAGAGTGAAACGTTTGTTTTAATTTCGTTCAGTTTTCTTTTCTAAACTGTTGCATTTGAATTTATGTTTAGGCTTTTTTTCCTCAGTTAGAAAATTGAGCTCAAATGGTTATTTTTCACCAACATTTTAACTACTTTACATTATTAACGCTTCAAACGTTACTGGATCAATAGTTTACCGGAACTAAATTGTATTTCAACACAATTACGTAAATTAGATGTAAAATACAATCAAGACATTTGATGCAGCGAGAAGCAAATAGATGTAAGTAGATGTTTTTATGTTTTGAGATTCTAGGATATCATTGATTTTTTTCTAAATCACGCTGGATAGCAGCATTTACCAAGGCTACTAGTTTTATATCTTGCCAGAGAGCAGAGGAGAGTATAATTTCTACTGGTTATCTCCAATTTTTTTATTTGGCATTTACATCCTTTTGCTCCTCACTGCTTCATTGTATAAATAGAAAATTAATATCATTTGTTAGATTTTCCTTCGTATTTTATAATTATGCCACGGCAGTACTATCAACATGCAATATTTATACATTTAACTACAATACATTCTTTTATTTATATCACTAGGGGTCTCTGCCCCCTGCTCGCTAAGGCTCACCAATCCCCGAAGATTGCTTTGCAATCTTATTTGATTCGCAAAGATTTGAATGGTCAGTTAAAAAGAAATAGATTAAAAACGCATTATGAGCTCCCTTTGGGTCAAAAAGCACCCCTTCCCCGGGTTTCAAAATAACTTGTACCAACTTGCAGAACGGTAAGGGCTAAGGGGCTCCTGCGCATTGCAAAACCGCAGTTTTTATATTCATGGTCTCAGTAATATATTATGCTCTTTAGCTCGGGGCTTGAATTGAGTTGAGCCTAAGATTTTACGTTAAAATTGAAACCCTTAAAGTTTGTGAATAAAGAAAAGAAGAAACATGCGAATCCAAAAGACGTAACGATGGCAACGCCAAATAAAACATCACTAATTTTAATGGAGATGAGGATTATTCGAATTTGATTTTTAACGGCTTGTAATTTTTTTTCCTTTGGAGATAGAAGATCAGTTTTCGACCATATGTCAAGTTACATCTGGAATTAAAAAAGCCGTTCTTTCAGTGGTGTCAAAAATAAAACTGTAGGACAATTCCTTCGCTTTATACTGATAGATTTAATGAAGAAAGTAGTGCCTAAATTTTAGCTAAGCCTAAAAAAGTTCGAGCTGAAAACGCTAATAACTCCCGCCATATTTAAGTTAGGGCATAAAGTGGAAAAGTCTACCTTTCTAACGATATATAACATTAATATGCGCAAGTAATTTTTCACCCCTTTAATAGGCCCCCAATAATAGGCAAGTCACGCGAAATTTGAGCTTAAAAAAGTAATTACAAAAAAAAAAAAAAAAAGCTATTTCGAATTAAAATAAAAAAAAACCTCAGGTGCACACCCCCGGGACTCGAAGTAACTTTGGGCAAAATTTCAAGGCTGTAGGTGCTATGGGATCTCCTGGACGCACGTCCGCCACAGACTTAATTCCAGAATTTCTTTGAAACCTTACTTTTATTTACTACTAGTGATACCCGCACAACTTTGCCCGTAATAGAAAAATCAAAAGGTCTTTTGGTTCGCCTGTATATTTACAAATAATGTATGGTGAATTTTCTCGCCAGTTGGCTTGTACCCATCTTACGGTTCCACGTTATGATAATTTCGTATCTCGCCAATTGGCTTGTGCCCATGTTACGGTTCCACGTTATGATAATTTCGTAATTTACTCGTCCATCTTATGATATTTTTTTTCTGAAAATTGGAATAGAAAAAGAACCGCATCGAATTTTCGAAAAATCGCTTCGAGGTGCACACCCCCATGCTACATACTAACTTTGTGCCAAATTTCATGAAAATCGGCCGAACGGTTTAGGCGCTATGCGCGTCAGACATCCTACAGACATCCAGACATCCTTCGAACAGTGATACTTTCAGCTTTATTATTAGTAAAGATAAAGAGATAACAGCCTTTTTCCAAGAAAAAAGCCTGAATTTTTAATTCTCACCTTGCATTAGACGAAGTTCAAATTTTGAAAAAATAAATAAATAAATAAATTGGATAAAAAAAAAAAAAGGAGGAAATAAAGAATAGTTCGACATTGCTCAAATTAGCGCTGAAGAAAAAAAAACTCTAACCGCATCAAGATTACTCCCGTCTTTCAGTGCCATCTTCCCGCCACTAATTAGAGCACACCGGTGCTAAATCATTAATAATTCCCACGTTTTAACATCAGCTTACTTTTAAGCAACCCATCGCCGTCAAATGCAGTCAATCATTTTAGGCCTCCCTCTTGCATTATATATATATCTTCTATTCCCGCATAAAGCATCCCTGACAGCCCCCCGGTGTTTCTTTATTAGCTGGTCGCTGTCGCCTGAAAACCCTTCTCTACCCAATTAAAATCCGAGATGAAAAAAGAAAAAGATGAAAATAAAAAGGATTTTCCGAAACACAGAATAAGTCTTGTGCTTTCCCGTAAAATAAGTAGACAGAAGCGTTAGGTAAATATTGTAGCAATTCATTATCCATGGCTGTTATCATGATAATGCTTCAAAAATTAATTCTTACTTCTTAATAAGCTAAAAATTTTTTGTTAGTATAAATTAAAGCTTGATTCTGAAATCTAATAAAGGTATAAAAACATTACTGCATGTTTTTAAAATTTTAAAATAATCTATTGAAAAAGTGTAACTAATCATTCAAATTTTTGCTAATCAGTTTATTTTATTTTATTTCACGTATTTCTTTATTATTACTGAAAACTATTAAACAAAAGCAAAAGTTTGACTTCACCTTATTCACGTACGTAAACTATATTTTACTTTTTTGTAACTTTAATTTGTTGCACAGATGAGTTTTTTTTTTTATGTAACATATCAAACTACAGAGAAATGTTTCTAAATATTATTTGACGTAAAGAGATTTGAGATAAGAATTTTTCAGAGTGATATTGAGTAAAAAATTTCAATTGATATTAACCTCACATAATTTTAAATTTCAAAAAGCAATCAGCCGATTTAACCAAATAGACGATGCTCAATCAAGCGATGCACTGCAAAATACATTAGGCAACATAAAAAGCTAAATGTACAAATTTAGTCAATGCTAAAAAAATGATTGTACATATTTTTTGCCATAAAATATTAAATTTCGTTTATGCATTGCAAAAGTTACTCCTGTTTCTTCCTTTTTCTAGAAGTATTTATTTACTTGGCTTTCATATCGATGACTTTTATTTCTGAAAATCCTGAAAGCTTTACGTTTGTCGAAGACATTGTCAACTTTGCTTTCAAAAATTTCATTCAGTCTAGAGGTGATTCAACAGAGCTTTAAAACTACCATTCATTTGAGATTTTTCCTACAATAAATGATTGTTTTGCTTTCCCTTTTTCCCCACTTTCTAACATTACTGCTGTCTTTTTGTTACATAGAGTGTATGTCTTATAAAATTTACTTTTAATGAAACAATGATGAAAGTTTAATCCGCAAATTATTGTGACCAAAACACATTTGTGGCTTACCAATGCCAAAATGTTTGGACCGTATTTTCAAAATATATAATCGAAATTGTACATTTCACTGCATTAAAAAATAGATAGAGCGGCGCAAAAGCACGTTTATAATCCTCATATATATAATAGCCAATGATCGAGTAACGCTCCTGACGTCATCAACAATGAAACTTGCACTACGGCATGATAATTTGATAATGTTTTCTTAAATGTTTGACATGCAGGGAAATGCTTTATTTCGACAAGGCTGAATTGGATACGGTATCTTAACTGTTTTACTGGTAAGACTCATTTTAGGAAAATGAAGAAACGAAAAAGTGGTCAGCAATGAATGTTATCTACTGGAGTTAGAAGTTAATTCACTGGAGTTAGGGTAAACATTTCAACCGTCAGAATATCACCAAACAGGCTATTGCTTCGTTCAAAGGTAGAAGCAATTTTCACCCGTCATACCTTGACGGGCGATTGTCTAGTAATAATTAAAACAACAACTGCAGTTACCCAAACCCATCATATAGCTCAATATATTTTTAACGCAGTCTTTTGAAGGCAAGATTCCTACTATGCATTTTTTACACCGAATCGGAGTTTCTTTACGATTTTTTACCCAGTTTTTCCAACAAAAAGCAACACAACGTGTCTGGGAGACATTTTCAACGTAGAAATAGGAAGTACGTGGCTTGTGAAACGATGAGCTGGCAATTTCAAAGCTATAAAAAGGCATTAATTACATCAAAACCATTAAATAGCTGAAAACGATAAAAAATATGCATCATGAACCAGAAAATTGTTTAATGAACAATTTTTGCATATTAACACTGCCAATGGAAAACAAGGAATCAGAAGTTCTGTAAAATGGTGCAGCAATAAGATCTAGGAGCGGAAATCTAGCTGAGCTGCTAATGTATGCCAAATCAGTTATTTGGATGACTCAAATCATAATTTGAATCATACAAATTCTGGCTTAAAAAGTAAGAAACGCCTTTAATAAGAAACGCCCATCCGTAAAAGTATTACAGTTCCCTGCTGCGTTTTGCAAAATTTTTGGTATTTTTGTTACCATTTTTATGTTGTCATTTTTAAAAGAATTAAACGCACTCAAAACTACCGCACCGCCATATTCATTCATAAATATTATTATTCAAAGGTGTTTTCCATGAGAACGCAGTAACTCTCTTAAGACATTTTCAAACTTCATGAGTAACGCATCATTTTAAAGATTATTCCAGAGCTTTTGGTGAAAATAAAGAGGAAGTCACCATTTTGGCTGTTTTGTCGAAAAAAATCCCCAACTTATTTTGTTTTTTATTGCACGTTATTTCAATGCACAGCATCTGGCACTAATTTTCATGAATATATAATCTAAACTGACTCTGAACTACTGCATGGTTTTTGTTAAAACTAGAAAAACTGGTTTAATTTTAACATGGTAATTCGCAGTTTAACTAAAAATATATATTTTTTACAACTTAGTTTTATGTTTCAGTTTATTTTGTCGTTTTAAAACACATTGCTTTGGCTATAGTGCCTAGGCTGTATAGTGTATCAAGAACTATACTTTAGCTTAAAACATGCATTATTTCTCACAGGTGTTTTACTAGCACTCCCTATCGTCTTCAACACCATCAAAGTTCAAAAGTAAGACATCATTTCTGTACCTCAGAGCAAGACTAACTTAAATTACATAATTGCAACTTTAGAGGAAAGCAGTAAAACGGTCGCTTGGTGCGCACAAATTATTGAAATCGAATTTTTAACCCTAGTAAATTTGAGAAAGCTTTTAAATTTAGTGCCTTAATTTCCTCTCAAAAAGATTCGATTCGGCATCTTATAGCTTCTAATATTGACTTTAACTCGAAAATTTCTAAACCTGTTTTTGCTAATACTGTTAGCCGTTCTGTTAAAGACTTAGTTTCGAATTCTGATCTGGTTGTTACCAAAGCTGACAAGGGTAGCCAAATTGTTGTTCTTGACAAATCATCTTATGTTGATAAAACTAATGATTTGATTTCTTCTGGTCCATATGCTGAAATTTCTAAAGATCCTAGTGATAAAGAGTTAAAAACTATTTCATCTGCTGTCAAGTCTGTTAAGTCTATTCCTTCAAATGTTAAACGCTCTGTTGTTCGATCTATTGCTAATTGTGCTAGATTTTATGCTTTACCTAAGGTGCATAAAGCTGGTATTCCTTTCAGGCCGATTGTTTCCAATATTGGTACGGCTTCGTACAAACTTGCAAAATATTTAGTCTATGTGTTTTCTCCCCTTAGGAGTCACAATTTATTTACTATTAAAAATTCTGTTGAGTTTGTTAAAAAAATTCACAGTTTCGTTCCAAATAATTCTTTTATGGCTTCTTTTGATGTTAACTCTTTATTTACGAACGTTCCCGTCGAGGGTTCATTGTTATGCCTTCGTAGAAGACTTTCTGAATTTCATTTCACCAATACGGAAATTGAGGATTTAATTTTCCTTACCCGTACTTGTCTTAAGTAATGTTCTTTTGTTTTTAATGGGAAATTTTATATTATGTTAGATGGTCTGGCTATGGGAAACCCACTTAGCCCCATTCTTAGTGATATTTACATGCATTATTTTGAGGTTAAGCTGTTCCAAAAACTGCAGTTTCAATTTTATGTTCGGTATGCTGATGATTGTTTTGTTCTAATGAACCAGAATCAGTTTGAGAGTGATGAGGTTTTATCTATTTTAAACTCCATTGATCCTCATATTCAGTTTTCTTGTGAGAAAGAACGGAATAATTGCATTTCATTTCTTGATGTACTTGTTTCTCGTACTGAAATTGGTTTTGAAACTACTGTTTATCGCAAACCTTTTGCTGTTTCTTTACCTCCTCATAGACTATCGTCTCATCCTCCAAATCAAAAATATTCTGCTTTCAATTCTTTTGTTTATCGCGCAATTAATATTTGTTCTTCGTCGGAACTTCTCAAAGTGGAACTTAATTATCTTAAAGCTGTGGCAATTGATAGAGACTATCCGCCAACTTTGATTGATTGCATTTATAAAAAACTTTCAAATAAATCCCAAACTAATGTTCTTAACCGAACCTTCATCAGAAAGAATTTGGTTGTTTTGCCATTCTTCCCATCTGTAAGCTATCAGGTTGCTAAGATTCTAAAACGTTTCCAATTCCAGGTGGTGTTCTCTCCTATTAATAAACTTTCATTCTCTTCTCTTAAAGATCCTATTCACCCTCTTAATTGTTGCGGAATTTATAGAATTAATTGTAGTTGTAAACTTGCCTATATTGGACAGACTCGGCGTGCTTTAAAAATTCGCTTGAAAGAGCATCAAAATTATGTGAAAAAAACAACAATTAAATAAGTCTAGTATTGCTCAACACTGTTGGGATTCGAATCACTCTTTTGATTTTAACTCTTATCAGATTATCCAAAAATGCCCCAATTCATCAGATCTTGACTTTTGGAAATCCTTTCATATTTTGAGGAACTGTTCTAACTTAGTTAACGATCTTAGTGCAGTTCCATTTTTTTCTAACATTTGGCTCCCATATCTTTAATACTGTCCTTTCCCCATTCCCCCCCCCCTTTTTTTTCATACGTTTTTATCGATCTTCCTTTGTTTATTTTTACCTTTTTGTCTTGATTGACACTCCCCCCCCCCAATTTTCTTCTATTTATCTTTATTTTTCATTTTTTCGAATATATTTTGTTTCTGTTTATTTTATTTCATGGTTTTCCATTCAGCTTTTCCTTTCTTGCGGTTCACGGTTACTGACAATTTCTTTTCTTTTTGTTTGAGCTTCGGCTTAATCTTTGTCCAATTGAAATCTTTCTTTCTGGGCTCGCACCTAAGAGAAAGCTCTTAGCCTTTGCTTGCATTCCTATTGGTTCCTGATCGGTTTATAACTTTGTCATTGGTGTTTGGCTAATCCGCTGTTTTTATCTTTTAAGCTGCATGCTTATCTGCTCTTGGCTTTTGTCGGATGTCTTTTCCTCCATAAGCTCATTATTTCTTGCATTGAAAAAGGCGTTCCATGTAACGTCGAAACACGTGTCTGCTGTAATTTACAAATTTGTGCTTCTTCTAACGTTGTTTTGTCTTACTTTCCTAGTAAATTATTCCATTTTTTTTTTCAGATTACGCAAATATTGCTGGATGCGGAATTGAACTCTGCATAAAATGCACTAAAAATCCGAAAATCGCAACGGGGTTGTTTCCAAAATTTTAAAAGTATTTTTTTTCTGAAAGAGCATGCTTAAAATCATAGGATTTAACAGCTTTTTAAATAATTTGTCAAAGCTAAATATTTTTTTATAATTATTTTAATTGGTGCGCAGATTGAAATTCATTTTTTACGCTCCTGCACTTGACACTACAAGTGATAAAATGCCATTCCCTGATGCCATTAACACACAGCGCAACTTATTACCTGGCATTTCAGTTGATAGCAAAGCGTAAACATTTAGCGCGGCAGTGGAGTTGCATGCCAAAATACATGACTCTTGACAGCATAAAGACCACGCCTTATTTCCAAAATCGGACATTTAAAAAAATTAAATAAAAAAGGAACTGTTGGGAAAATATAAGTTTTTTCTGGGTTTATGATTTTTTTTTTTTTTTTTTTTTTTTTGATTATTCTGTCAGGACTGCCAAGTCGGAAGGAAAATCCAATTCCTGGATTTGAAACTTCCGACTCCGAATCCAACTCCGGCTTTTTTATTTATTTATTTAATTATATCTTTTCAATTTCCCTCTTCTCATGACTTGGCTTGATTCTCTTAACGCCTAGTGGCGTGAAGGCCGCTAGCGTGGCATTCCATCCCGACCGATTTACTGCCGCCTCTCTGGCACTACCCCAGCTTGGCCAACCAAAGGCATTTCTGTCTTGCATGGCCATCTGACGCCAGGTTAGTTTTGGACGCCCGCGCTTCCTCTCGCAATCAGGGGTCCAGTTGAGAGCAGTTCTTGTAGGGTCTATTGCCTGCATTCTGAGGACATGATCTATCTAAGACCATCTGCTTTTTTTATCAGTGTGGTTATCCGCTTGCAATTAGCACGTTTGTATAAGTCTGTATTCGATATTTTATTTGGCCAGTATATGTTTAATATTTTTCTCAGGCTTTTAGTTTGAAAGGCATCAAGCTCTTTTTCTTGCTGTCTAGTTAGCTTCCATGTATTGCTGCCATATAGTAGGACTGCTCTAACTGTTGAATTGAAAATGTGTATTTTGAGTTTTTTGTGTATGTTGTTAAATCTCCATATTTTATACAGAGATTTGAAGATACATTGAGCTTTTTTAATTCTTATTAATATATCATTATTTGTTCCTACCTCAGATGAAACATATGTCCCTAGGTAAATAAAATTTTCAACTTCATCTATTTCCTTTCCATTTATGCAAATATTTTCACTTTTGTCACTTTTGATTTTCATCACCTTTATCTATGCTTCATTTATTTTCAATCCGACTTTTCTTGTATTTTCTTCCAGCTTACTTATTTTTGACTTTATAGTTTCAAGGTTTGATGACAATAGTACGATGTCATCTGCATAGTCTAAATCTTCAAGATGATCATGCAAAGTCTACCTTATTCCAGCTTTATATTGTCCCAGGGTGTGTCTCATTGTCCAATCAATTACTATGTTGATTGGATAATCTCTTCTCATAGGAAGGGGTAAACCTCGAAGCAGAGATTGAAATATTTATTCTATTTTATGAAATTTTCGCGTTGTATTTTATTAAAAAACCTAAGATGCCATAGCGCATTAGAAATTCAATTTTGAAAACACATTTGCCAATCGATACGGTTTTAAAAGTGAGATTTCTTAAAAATCACATTTATTTTGAATTGAAAAGGATTAATTTGATCCCCTTTAATGTTTATCAAATAGATGTTGATCAAATCGTGTGCTTTCAGTTTTTGAAAGCTGTAACTTGAGAAAAAAAACTGTTTTGTTAAATCAAAAACTTTCTTAACAGGGGGCGGCTCAACCTGGGAGACACCTATCTGGTTGGTGACACCCCAAGTTAATTTCAGAGTTTATAAAAAATACAAGTATTTTGATTCTGAAAAATTTCCACAATAAATCTTAAATTATATTTCATCTATAAAATTACAAAGAAAAGTTATCTATATTACGGGGAAAGGCCAAGTACATGTACGTCTGGAGCAAAATTTATACAAAATGTGGCGGTATAATGCTTTGTACGAACAGCTTTAACTATACCTATTCGTCGTCGGTAAATTTTTAATTTTAATTTTATTGGCTGCTTAGAACTTAACTTAATATAAAGATTTTAAGATTAACCGCAATTATTGAGTGTTGTAACCAAGAAACCATATGCTTATTTTATTTCATACTTTTTACTGAGAACTAAGCTTAAAAATAATAAGTTTTAGATTTAAAAAACATATATATTTCATCGGATCTTTTGGATCCGCGCTTTCGTGCCTTCCCTTATCTGAATTTTCCGAACATCCTCAGAAGTTTCTTTCGCGCTACGAGCCCCGATTTGCTCAAGGCATACAACCCATTTACTATTTTAAAACTGATATCGAAGCAAAAAATAGATTATTTTATTTGAGAGTGATTACTAAGAAAATTTTAGGCAACAAAACTCTTTGCTGACAGTTTTATTAGTTAAGGAAAATTTAAAAAAACAAGTAAATTAGGGGACGGCATTTGGTACTTATAACAGAAAGTTCGATTAACAATCAAGCCAGCTGGTTGCCAATAACTGTTATTTTCTTACGATTCTTTTATTTGGCCTTTTTCATGTAATCGAACCAATTGGTGAAATCAGTTTTCAAAAAAAAAAAAAAAAAAAAAATGCAAGGAGAGCCCTTTGAAAATTAAAGAAAAAAAGAATCCCGGAGTCCGATTGTTTTCTAACGACTATGATTCCGACTCCTTTACCCCAAAATCAGCCCGACTTCGACTCCGACTCTACAGCCCTGTATTCTATCAATATCAGTGACTAAAGCTAGTACTTTTGACTGAAGGAAACAATCCCATTTGCATTAGTCTAGCTCTTAGGTACAGATTTTCCAGATTGTTTCAGCGCTCTGTGAACGAAAAATAAGCAAACAAGTCACATTTCTGCTGTTATTCAAAAAAATACTAAAGGTAGGCGAACACCCTAAATATTTTTTTTTCCAATATTCAATGCACCTTTCTAAAACTTTATAAGATTATAAAATATGCCATAACTAACGCATTTTGACTCCATATTTGTTGAGAAAAAAATAGTTCGATAGGTTTTTTTTTAAATAAAAAAGCCATATTTTTAGCAAAAATTTCCATTTCCTTAACACTTCCAGTGCATTCACTTTTTCATCATTTTTAAAACTTTTTGTGTCTATTTCTTCGTGAGGTACCAGAGAGTGATATGACCCTCCAATTTGGAAATAATTAACTAAAGACAGATTTTATGGGTAAATGTTTGAAAATTTCCCCCGAAAAACGTGTTTTTTGGCGTCTAAGTTTAATTGATCATTATTTCAAAACCATATAATGCATGCACATTAACTTTTTGAGGTTTATATCACAGTAATGTGTTCATTACCATGTTTGCAAAGTTTCAAATCTTTAGAATTATTACTTTTTTCGATAGAGTGTTCGCGTAATAAAATACTTGAAAACGGGGTTATACGAAAATTAAGAAAGAAAAAGTAAACTTCAGTTATAAGCAGTGTAATTGAGTTTAGCAAATTTTTTCTAGTTTTCTCAATAATTCACCGATTTAAAAAAACAATCGCAGATTTAGAAAGAAGAACATTCGGGCTCTTTGAATTTCTCAAAATCTAAAAATTGATTTTTTTCGAAAATTAGGATGTTTGCCTGCCTTAAAAACCTTGTTTTTAAATTCCTTCTGTCGATTGCAAATGCTTCCTATAGGTCAGCTAGTCACAGTCACAGTAAATTTTTACTCCTGGTCTTTGACACGAAATCTAATCTCTAATTTCGTTGATGAAATCAATCCCACACGAAAGCAATATCCATGATGAATTAGTCTGCATCAATATTTGCGAGAGGAAATCTGCGAGGCAAGTACATGGAAAGTATGACTCAGTGGTAAAACAGCACGTGCCTTTGGCTTACCCCTTTTGCACTTCAAAGAGAAACATATGCAAAGTATTTGAGACGTGGAGGAGATGCTTAAAGAGAGGAGTGAGATTTTGGGGGCAGGGGGAAGGAATCTCCCCATTTAGGTTCCTGGGGACCCTTCTCTCGTGCTTCAACCCTTTGGGAAGAACGGAAAGTTGCTTCACTGTAATTCAAGATTCTGCTTAAACCCTAAATTATGTACCAGACTATCATTTGAAAGTAGATGCGTTATGTGTTATGAATTTCTTGTCTATTAGTCATTATTAGTGTCAGTTATTTAGTAACCTACGAAATCAGTAACAGTACATGCGTTTAACAAATAATTATTCCATCTGTTAGCATGATGTTTCTTCCAGAAAAAAGTAACGTCGTTACATATGTGAGCAAAGCATAAAAATAAGATAGTAAGCGCATAAAACTGAAATCTTTCTAATGTATTGCAGATGGAATATGTAAACATTTTAATTACAATGGGATTTTTCAAAAAGCTCCAATCTTATAGAAGATAAATAAAATAGGAATTACATAATATAGCTGCTTATCAAAAGGGATAAATACGTCCAAATATTTTTTTTTCAGAAGCCAATGAGAAAAAAAAAGAGAAAACACATTTGACAGCGCTTTCTGTAACAATTAATTTTAAAGATGGTCACATATTTTATTGAACAAATTACTGAGAAGATGCATCAAAGCCATTTTTTAAAATATGTTTGGTTTTAAAAGACAATTTTGCAAGTAAATAATACAGTAGCATGTAATATCTAACGTTTTTAAACGCCAGACACATATTAGAAGCACTTGCAAATTATGTTTTACATTATGGACACAATGTTAAAGGGTGCATTAATATTTAGGTACTTTAATTGCAAATTCTGTAAACAGATGACGTTGAAACAGATTTTTTTTAAAAATATAGTGCAAAACGTGCACAAAAACAACGGAAGTAATAACGACAGTTCTCCAGCGGTGAAATATTTTAAGTTTTTGACAACATTTACGACAAAAAGACAACACACAGAAGTTAAAAAATCAATTTTTCTATTACCATCGTAGATAATGATTCTTTACTGCTTTGATTTAATTAAAAAATAGTCTTTTTCAAATTCTTTAAAGGATTGCGTATGTTGTATGAAACACAATTGTCAAGGCATTTGGCAAAATGTGAAGAAAATCACACCAATAGAGATAAGTCTAAACTAAACAGCGTGTCCCAAAACGACCACATAAATTCTGCACAGCTACATTCGTTGGGAGTGCATAAAAACTGCCCAAAGACCCGCAACAGTATTTACATATCTTGGCAGACGATAATGTTTAAAACGTCATTACACGCATTTGTTGTTATACGTAATGGACGTATACTGCTGTTGATATGTTCAATAAAGTGTTTTTTCTTAAACCGGCAGTGACGTCATACTTTATTTTTCGTATTTTTCTCGTAATTTATGGATTGTACAGGAACGCTCTTAGGGCAGTTTTTATGTATGCTCCAAACGAAGAATCTAGCTGTGCGGGTTTATGCGGGCGTTTTGGGATCAGGGTTGGCAAGTTTCTGCCGAGGCGGTTAAAACCACTGGTAGAAGCCGGTTAAAACCGGCATGGAAAAAACCACTTTCTACCACATTTGCGGCAGAAACTGGCAAAAACTCCCAAAATGATAAAAAGTTAATTACTGACATACAATAGAAAATGCATGGAAAAACATAATCAGTTGCTAACCCCCAAAGCACACTTTAATTACAATATCTTCACAGTTAAAACATAAATGTGACAATGTTTTAACCCTGCAGTTGCCTCTTAGAAAAGGCACTTTCTAAACTCTAAACAGTTTCTCAATTTAATGTGCACAATCAAGAACTTTTAGATTATTCTTGCTACAGAAGAGCAAGTAGGCAATGCATTAAGGAACAAGCAATGTTTGTAAAACTTTCATCTATTAAATGTTTTTCTAAGCTGGTCCACCATGTAGTAACTGGGGTAAGGTAAAAATTTGACTGGAAAAATAAGTTTTGAGAAACAGGGCCAATTTATTTTATAAAGCTGTGACATAGTGACAAAATCTATGTTAATATTGGCAAGTAAAATTCTGGCACTTTCTTGAAGCACACAATAATTTTAATCACAAGCAATTTAGATGAAGCATATAAGCAAGCAAATTACAATCAGTGATGCCTGTTTAATTTTGTATGTCACTCCTATTTCTTGAGCACCCGTATTATTTCTCGTCCTTTATTATATTAATCCAAATTTTTCGAGCATCTGCAATTGAAAAGTTCCTTTTCTGAACTAAATCAAGGGCACTAGCACATGATTTAATTTTTTAAAATGATGAAATGAAGTTTCATTTTTTTAGTTAACTTAAACAAATATCATTTAATAATTATTTTAGTTATTAATGACGCTTTTAAGTTTTTGCCAGTTTCTGCCGGTTTTTACCGGTTATAACTAGTTTCTGCCACTGGCACGGCAAAAACTAGTTTCTGCCGGCAGAAAGCCAGCCCTGTTTGGGGCACCCTGTATTACGCATCATGTATTTCAATCAGTGCTTAGAATTAATTTCTGTATCCCAAGAGCTTTATATTCCGAACTTCTTGTTGTTATTTTTTCACAGCAGTGTCTAGGTGCCACAAATAGACATTAACTTCCCTTTTTGTTAATTGCAAAAAATGTACTCTAGAAGCTATAGCGAGAAATAGCAAAAAATAATATTGTGTTCAGTTTTTCTTCAACTAAACTCCCTAACTAAAATTAATCTCACGCAGAAGATGGAGGAGTTCAAATCTTTCGGAAATAAATTTATTCTTGATATAAGCGTTTGAAACCATTTGTGTAGCATTTTTGACAACCTGAGGCTTGAAATCTTTTGATAATTTTTTGAAAGGGTTATTTTTTACGCCCTTTCCAATGGTTCAAAAACCGAAAAAAATGGTACCGGTTCTAGGGATAGACGCATGTTTAGGTGCATTTGAAAATTAGTTTTTAATTAATATCTCCATTAATTAGCGTTTTTCTGATTGAGGCTATAATTTTTCGGGATCCTGGTATACCAGGATTTTAATTTTTTTAACACATTGTTCGATCCTGAATTTGAGCCCGTTCTCTAAAATTTTGTACATTACATTGCATTAAAATCAAATTACATTAAAATTAATTTTGTACGTTACATAAAAATCAAAATTTCCGAAAATCCATTCTTAGCAAACCTGTATTATAAATTTCAGTATTATTGTGGTGTTATGGTTGAAAAGACTAATTCAGGGTGTTTTAGTGGATTGATAGGCTACAAATCGTATATACGACCCCCTAAGGGCTCGAAAATAAATTTCTCCCTGATTGACCCTCTGAGTAGGTGGATTAAGGTTTGAAGAAAAAGTTCGGTGTCACCGAGAATCGGCAGCAGCCAACCATCCCACCCTATATCAAACTCTCGGTAGGGGCATAAAAGGGTTAGTTCCGTTACCAAAGGATTAGTCGAAACTGCAAGAAGCATGCCGCCTGACGTGTTTTATTAAAACCGGCTCATTAATACTGCCAGAACTCCACTTCGAGAGGATTCAATAAAAACAGGAAAATTAATTAATTTTTTCTCGAAACTTTTTCAGAGGAAGGCCGAAAGGATTGAAGGGGTAAAGCAGCTTGCAGTGAAATATGACTCAATTTTGCTTTTATGTAATTGCTTATTAATTTGTAACTTATGAGAAATGAACATTGCGTTATGTAAGATGTCGAATATGCAGACGCAAAGAAACATTTTTCATTGCATTGCATTAAGCACGTCCAAAAAATCGGAAAACATTTTGAGCTTAAACGAGATTCTCTATCTATTACAGTATACACACACACACACACACTATATATATATATATATATATATATATATATATATATATATATATATATATATATATATATATATATATATATATATATATATATATATATAATTGTTTAATATGTTAATAACGTAACACTTCGTAACGTAAATCTTGAAATATTGATATATTTTTTTCAATTTTCAAATTCAGATAAAAAAAGTTTCTTTTCATCATTTTTACTCTTCATTTGTATTTGTATAGTGAAAAAATATCAATGTTTCGATTTTAGCTTTACGTGCGGGACATGTCATAGCCAAATACTGTAGAATAACCCTTATATTCTTAAGGTGCAAAATAATTTGAAGATTTTACGCTTAAGAGCTGCAGTTTCAAGGATTACAAGATTTTTAACGATGTCTTATTACTGAACAAAATATTTCATTGTAGACAATCTTATCTTTTTGAACAAACATTAGTTACTAAAAAATTACATTATTGTATTCACAAAATAAGAATTTAGATCATTCCAAAACACATTCTTCAGGTCGTAGAGACATCTTTCAGTAAGAATAAATACCAAGATCACAAACATCTGCTTTGCTGATGTATCTCTTTGTTGCAGAACCCAGATATTCAATTTGTACGGGCCATTAAGATTAAAACTTTGTCAAATGTGCATAAGATTTACTTACCGAATCTCAGACGGTATGCAGCAGACATTTTGATGAAAAATGCTCCTTATGCATTTAAATGAAGCTAGCAGGGAAAAGTTTTTCCTTATTTGACGTTTAATTATCGAAAATGGTTACGAACAAACAAAATGCGAGACTTTTTCATGTGTTTGTATGCATTAAACAGTTTGAACTCCTCCCTCCCCCCCCCCCCCCCCAAAAAAAAAACGAGAAGTCAAAATTGTGCTGCTATTTAGTCTTTCAAATTTTAATGTTCCTTCCAAGTCTCGTCACATTGTAGCGTTTAGCGTACGTCTACCCCCAAAGTACGATTTTTTCATTTCAGTTCATATTTATATAACTGCTGTGACCGTATCCTCACCCCCTAGAAGGAAAACTCTTGCTGCACTAGCGCCTTTTGTGGTGTTGAAAGTCGTCTAATTTTTCTCAGAACTGTAAAAGGTTCAAACGTGGAAATGTACTATCAGTGTGAGATAATTTTTGAGATAAAAGGATTTTAATAAAAAGTTTTACCTTGAAGTAGTTTTTACTTCCTTTAACATAGAAAAGAAAGTATTGTATTCTTTGAAAAGATTTCACTCAAAAATCGGTTTTAATTTCCATTTTGCACACCCCGGAATGAATGTTAAGTTTTTTTTTCCTAACCCGACCACACCTGCGTATATAACTAAGAACGTATGGACGCCCGAAACATTCATTTTGACGATCCCCGAGTAAATTAAAACGAGTTTTCTCGTGACGTTCGTATGTATCTCGCATAACTTAAAAACGGTATGCCGTAGAAGGTTGAAATTTATTAAGTAGACTCCTAGAGGGGTCTAGTTGTGCACCTCTTCTTTTGGTTGCATTTGGATGTTTCAAAAGGAGTCTTTTACCATTTTTGGGGGGAAATCATTGCCAATTTTAATGCAAACTCAAGTGGTGTTATAATTTCGCGGACTCTTGGCGATATATCGCCACGCTTTTGGCTACCAAGTTTTTTCGCAAACTTGGAGACAAAAGGTTTTTTTTAATCTGGTTTTAATTGACCACTATTGGCGATTTTTAGAAAATTAACCATAGAATCACATTAAAATTGCCAATATTGGGAAACTTAACCTGTGTAAAACTTTTTGCTTCGGTTCGCAAAAACTAATAGCGAAAAACTTTGAAGTGTTTCTTTGCTTACTCCAAGGCACTATTGTCATTAATTAAATTGGCATAAAAGGAAGTCATGTGATGCACACATCGGCTCGTTTTCTTAGCAGTCACGGATTGCTTATTGCTTTCACTTTACCGTTGAATGATGTCCACCTCTTGATTTTATTTTTCTATTCTTATAACATAGGCGTTCATGTGCCTCGGAATCGAATTATTCATATAAACGATCTTCTCTCCACCTTACACAATCTTTTTCCCGCGAAAACAATATCCAGCTTCCAGCACATAACATCCAGCATCCAGCCCTTGGACTTCGTTTGAATTTTGACGTCTTGAATTAAAATTATGGTTCCGATAACAGCTATCAGTAGAAACAAAACACTCTACGAATACGACCCTATCGTAATTTGCAAAACATAATTTGAATTAAAAATCTCAAATTCAAACAACTTTTTAATATCTTTACTATTAATAAAGCTGGAAGTTTCTCTGTCAGGATATCTCTCTGTCTGTCTGTCCGGATCTCTGTGACGCGCATAGCGCCTTGACTGTTCGGTCAATTTTCATCAAATTTGGCACAAATTCAGTTTGTAGCATGGGGGTGTGCACCTTGAAGCGATTTTTCAAAAATTCGATGTGGTTCTTTTTCTATTCCAATTTTAGGAACAAAATTATCATAAGATGGACGAGTAAATTACCAAATTATCATAACGTGGAACCGTAACATGAGCACAAGCCAATTGGCGAGATACGAAATTATCATAACGTGGAACTGTAACATAGGTACAAGCCAATTGGCGAGAAAATTCACTACACATTATTTGTAAATATACAGGCGAACCAAAAGACCTTTTAATTTTTCTATTACGGGCAAAGCCGTGCGGGTACTACTAGTGTTTTAATAAATTTATTTTTAAAGTGCAAGAACCCCTGCATTTCCTGCCACATATTTGCCCAAGCTACACTTACCACTTAGCAGAATAAATTATGTTTTTTGAACAGGTAAATTTCATTCATAATCATCCTAGTAGTGTGTTTCTGTGAAAACGCATAAATTACAATTTCCTTACACAATCCGAAAATTCAACTTATCTTAACTACACAATGTTACGCAAGCACGTTAAAAAATGATCCTCCATTATTTCCTTCTAACTTCGTCGTTACTGCCCTTTTAAGTGGGTGTGGTTCACTAAATCGGCTGTAATTTTTTCTCCCTTTAGTTTGACAGTTCTTCGCCCTGTATCCACTGAGTAATTGCAAATCGTGAGCTCTAAAACACCAAGAGTTAGTTTCTGCCGTTTTCATGCGTATTCGGAAACGTTTGTCATGATTAGTGTCAATAAAATCTTTGAGAGACGTAATCATAACACTTGGAATTCTATGTAACTAATTTTCTTTTTGCCTCCTTGAAAAAAAAATTGCCCCAACTTTCGCCCTGCTGGCGCCTTAGGGAAATTTTTCTTGAGGGGTCAGACAGAAGTGCATCGTAAAGGTCAGTTACCTTATTTTTACTGAACACAAATTCTGAAATTTAATACTGATTAAGTTTAAAATAATTAGATGCGTTAAAATGTTTAGTTGTGGAAAAGCGAAAAATTTGATGCTGAACATTGTGTAACTACGAGAGTCCGAGGAGTAAAATTAAAAAAAAAAAAAAGTCCCTCACAGGTATTGATTAGACAACATTGTTGTGAGTACTAAATAAAGAATGTTGCTTCAATGTTTAAATCTGAAAAACGAAAAAACAAAAAAAAGAAACACACAAAGTAAAAATGACATATGGATATAAAAGCCAAATTATTACATAAGTTAAAGAAAGAAACAAAACCAAAAAAGGGGGGGGGAAACAATTCTGTTAATTTTACTAAACGTTTATCCATATAAATTACATAGGGTGAATATTAAAAATCAGAAATAATCGTTGAAAAATGTAAAGAATACTGAAATATATATATATATATATATATATATATATATATATATATATATATATATATATATATATATATAATTATATATATATATATATATATATATATATATATATATATATATATATATATATATATATATATATATATATATATATATATATATATATATATATATATATATATATATATATATATATATATATTTGTATCGTCATCTCTTTTACGCGATAAAATTTCATACAAAATGCCTACCCACTTTTTAATCCACTATAATATTAAAATTTGTTCGCGTCCGTCTGTCTGAAGATCGATCTTCTCGAGAACCGCCGCGAATCGAGAGTCAAACGAGATACCGATAAATTTGAAATTTTCCAAAGGAAACAATAGGACGAATATCGTAATTGTGCGAATTTAATTATTGGAGATATTAATTAAAACGTTAATTAACATAACGTTATTCAGGAATATTTATTTCTTTCCTGTTGCCATTTTGCACATGGGTGAGCAAGTAAAATTCTAATAATTGTTTTAAAAGATTTTTTGGCTGCTGTCTAAATCTTAAAACAACGTTTCCATCTAGAATTTCATTTTAAATTAGTTTAAAATTGGTTGTTCTATTCGGACATAGCCTTTATTTTATCGTCTGTCCTTTTTTTTTTTTACTTTCAACGTTCTTAACTCTTTTCAGCATATGAAAGTTGTTTCTTTAGCTATGTTTATTGATTGTAAAGTAAATTTATCATTCACCGGCCTCATATTTTGGTACATTTAGGATGTGCGTCTAATTAAGTTTATTTTGTTAGACTTTTTCGCGTCACATGGGTGAGTTTTCGAATTGTAATAACTGTCTTTTTCCTTCCTGTTTCTATTTTTGAAATACAGTTTGTATCGTTAAAAGAACATGTTAAATTAAGATTGTTTAGATTTCTTTAAGTGAAACAGAGTTGAACAAAACATATTGTTTATAAGGATTTTGACTAAAGCTAAATTGGAATCTGATGACTTGGTGCTTTAGTTTTACGTAATCAACCCAAAAGTGTGTGTCATTTGATGTAAAAAGCTGATTGTAATTGTACATAAATATTTCAGATATAGTCTATCAGATGCAGTTCATTTTAACGTGATCACAGATTATAGTTGATAATGCATATATATTTTCATCTTTTGTACTAATTGAAAATACTCATAACTTGTATCATTGATAACTGATTAACGCTAAAGAGATTTTTGCCAAAAATATGCTCTTCTGGTGTTTTTCAAACCTTGCATTACGCGTATTTATTTACTCCTTAGTGCTTTAGAAACTGATGTCAGAGTAATACAAAAACATCAGTTGGACATCTCTTTCATTTTTTAAGTAGCCCGTGCAACGCCTAGCACGCAGCTAGTGAATCATTAAAAGTGGGTACCTGTATCTTGAATAAAATGAGATAAATATTTTCAGACTCTGAGAAGAAAGCAAATTGAATATTGTTAGGAAAAGCAAATGTAGTAACTAAGGCACAATTTATTTCTAATCTTTTAAGTTTCACTAGTTTTGAATGACCAATATTTGTATTGTCATTTGCAAATTTTTAACATATGAGATGGAGCTTTAAAAATTGACCTAAAAGTTAAAAAGCTCAATTTTGTCGCTCTCAAAACTGTTATCAGTTTTAAATTCCCTTGTGGAAATATATCTTTCCTACATCTCAAATTCTTATTATTCGTATGCCAAAATCATGTTATTTGTATCACGATTTTGCCTTTGCGGTTCACATAATCAATTGGCTTAGGTGCGAAAAACACTTCAACCTAAATGGCTGAGATGACACTTAAAGGAAGAAATATATATGTCTGTACTTTGCAGGTAGGTGATTATCGCCGAAAGCGTAGATCGTAATTTTGGACAAGTTTCCAGAAGTACAGCAACATTTCGTGACTTCGGGATGTTCTTTAATTATTACGTGCCTATCTTTCATTTCTACCTGACGTATTCGAGTGTTTAACAATTCTAACAAGTTCCTGTTCTGGACATAATAGTACTTACGTTTTCTGTTTGATTCAATGTCTTTTGTTAACGTAAAGTATGAAAGAGCTTGCTAGTTTCGATGTTCGTTTGGACATTTGAAGAGTTTTGGTGTGACTAAGTTCTTTCTTTAAATCCAATAATGAAATATTTTGAAATACAGGTTTATATAAAGTTAGTAGAAACTAAAAAGAAAAGGCGAAATCTTTTTTATGAATAAAAATTATAAACTCGGTGTACCGGTACTCGCATTTAATTTATAAAAACATAATGTGAAATGGTAAGAAAAAATTAATCGAGTTTTTAAAATTAACTCTAACTTTAAAAATAAAGTTTTCGAGCATTGCTAAAATTATAATAACAATAAAAATGGTGGTTCAAGTACAGATATTCAGAGCGAATTTTAGCCACAATTTTTCCGTCTTAATTTGCGTTTTCTTTTTCTTTTTCAATAGCTAGTATTGAATCAGTTCATTTTAAAAGAAAGAAACACTACGTAACTGTTGTATAGTTAACCAAAATTAAGACGTCGTATCTTTTAAATGCTTTTAAAAATAGTTATTAAACTGCTTGAAAGCTATATTGCCATTCGAAGACACTTTGTGCCTAGTTGGAAATGGGATGAGAAATAAATTATTATTATAAAATTAGGGCAACTGTATTGCAGTAAAACAACATTTCTAAATTAATAGATAAATATACCGTAGAAAGAGAGCATTTTCAACAACTTCCAAAAGGACTTCCAAAAAGTAACTTCAAAATTATTGAATAATAAAATTAGCTGTGTAAAATGTTGTTAACCTACTTTTATTTCAAAAATAAAGGTTAGAAAACGTATTTGAAAACTTATTTTTTTTTTGGGTTTATATTATTTGAAATCACGTTCAGAATAGTATACCTTATGGCGTCTAACTTCCTTTTTAAGACGATTTATTTCTTTCAAAAAATAAGACACTTTTTTCTGTCAGATTTTTTAACTAACGATAATTGCTACCAGTACACAAAACGTTTAACATAAGTAAACTTTTGGGCATTAAAAATGTAACCTGTCTTAAGGAAACGGCATTTAAAGACAAAGAAGTTACTGCATGGTGTATATACTCGTTCCCAAACACTGGAGCTTATAAATAACATTTCATTATTTGCCATTTGATGAACTATTCCATGCATCTCAAGAATGTTCAGACAATGAAACTTTTCAAGTTCAAAACAAAATAGCTCAATTTAAACTATTCATAAGCATCCTGCAGAGCAAATCTTCTGCATGCAACCGTAACAGCAATTAAGAGCAACTATAACCTTTGAAACGTTGTGGAAGATACGTGAAACAAATTGCGCAATATGCAAGCCTCACATTTTCTTGAAATCGACCGGTGCAAGCTCGAGTCATAAGGTCAAGTCAAGAATTTGAAACACGAATCATCCTTCGTGCGAAAAATATTATGAATCCTTTTTACGAGAAAAGGATATAAGGCAGCCGATATGTTACGAAATATTCCACATGATTCGTGTTTATAATATTCTCCAATTTATATAGGGTCAGTTGTGGCAAAAGGAAACATGGGGTAAATGAAAGCATAATATTTAGGTAGTTAACAAAATAATGGAAACACCTGTGAATAAAAGTGACATTTTCGACTGTACTTCGTAAGTGATAAAGAATAAAGCTAGATGACTTTTTTTTCAGTAGTAGCAATGTACATATTCTGGTAGTATATGGTGACTCAACTGAAGTTCTGGAAGTCTAGATTTTTTTTTTCAGGTGCGTGAAATGTCGGACCTTTAAAATCTTAGAAGATTCAAAATTGTTGGAGCACGTCTAACTGGAGCAAGTGCAACTGAAACATCACAACTTTTTGGTGTTTCTATAGATACGGTATCTAAAGTCATGATAGCATACACACAGCAGGGTAAGACAAGCTCGGCAAAGCAAAATAGTGGATGGAAAAAGAAGCTTAGTGAAAGCAAACCGACGGGTATTGAAGCGGATTGTAATGACTAAAAAACGAACAATAGCAGCAAAAGTGACCACAGAACTCAACCACCATCTGGATTCACCAGTGTGAGTGATTGCAGTTGGAAGGCACCTTTATTAACAAAACATTAGCGGCAGAATAGCGATTCCCAATACCTTACTTGTCTCAGTGTTTCCATTATTTTGATAACTACCTGTATAACCACACTTGTGGCAATTATTGAAACTAAACTCTGTACTGTAATCCATTTTCGAAACTTCATAGATTTTTTTCTACATCTGTATAAATTCATTAAAATCCTATTTATTTTACATTTATGCAAAACTCCATGTTGGATACAGTTGACTGAGTTCATAGTTGGTAAACTAACAGACATCATAGGTAGAAAAAGAAATTGGAAAACCTAAGTGTCTGGCAGCATCTATTTGAAAATGGCTGAAGGAGAGTCATCATTACTTCATTCTCAGAAACAATATTTGCATCAGGCCAGTAAGGAGTCGCTATTTTTATTCTTTCCTGCAAATTCAGCAGTAATCTCTTTTCATTAACATCATAAACTTTCAAAAGTAGAATTACATACTACTTTCTGGTTTTTTGTGATACAATACCTTTTCATATTGGTCAGCTTTCGCAGTTTTTATAGCTGAACTATGAACTACTTTCATTTTAAAATCTTTATTATTATGAGTTTATCCACTTATCCCATAATGGAGGGACCTACTTACCCCTAACCGGGAAAATCTGTTTGGTAAGTGGACTCCCTCCTCTTCGACACTTTTCAACAACATTTTTCACAAAACATACTATTGCAGTATGAACTTTAGTTTAAACCAGCGGATCCCAACCTTTTACTCCTTGTGAACCCCTTTCAAACTCCGGAAGAAGTTGGCAAACCCTTTGGGTATTAGGTAATAAGTAACAAGCAAAAAAAAAAAAAACCGCTTGCGCACTTCCACGCATAGACAACAAAGTTTGGGATTTTTTTTTAGTTTGATACTGCTCAGTAGTTTATAACAAGAACGAAAACACAATTGCAAAAAAATAGAATTACAAACATTGCTACGAACTAAAATGATCGTTAATCAATAAATACAAAACAAATTCAACAAAAAACTAAACAGTGATTATTCTGTGTTGAGCTTCAATCAATTTTGAAAAAAAATTTTTAAAAGAGATATTTGTGGCTCAAAGCCACGAGCCTAGCTGTTTGATAAAGATATACTGCGTACATTAATCGCTTGACTGCTGAAGAATTTTCTTGCACTTATGCTTTAATTATGCTAATTTTTATTATGCTATCGCGTGTCCACGTTATGATAATCAAGAAGCGAATTAACATTGCGCTCTACGCTTGCTATCAACCATATCGTTGCCAATACACGTGAGTAAAGATGGGAATTAAATATTTGTTCTGTGAATGGCAACATAGAATGGCATTTCAGCGTTTGTGATGTCATCGGACAGAAGTATAAACATTGAAAGTGCACCGATTTAAGTAATTTTTTTTTAATATTAAACTTAAACAAATTATTTAAAAAATGGTCAGATCCTATGTTTTTAAGCACGCTCTTTCAGAAAAAAATACTCTTAAAATTTTGGAAACGACCCCATTGTACGTACGATGAAGAAAGCACAAAAATATATAAGGGTCATTCCGATGAAAATGGTACATTTCATGTCCTGCACTTTTGGATTTTTTACAGAAAATTTGATAGATAATATGAATTAATCATATGTTTTTCTTTATTCTTAATGCAATTTTGTATCATGAGGTATTTTTTGTTTTTAATATTTTGTTTCAGGAATTTTTTTGAAAAAAATATGTTAGTCAAAAAGGCAAAATCTTGATGTCCCAATTTCAAAACAGTGACAGTTAAAAAGTGACTTAAGTAATTGCTTAGATGTAATAATAAAAAAAAATTCCAATTATATTGCAACACCTTTATTGTAACAATTTAAACAATAAATGTTTTTCAGAAAAATATTTTTTTAATGAAAATGCAGGGAATTTACAACTGTCCCTACAGTTGACAAATTTTGAAATGTCAGTCTGTTACAGTCATTAAGGAATAAAAAATATTTTTACAAATAAACTAACTATACTTTTGAGATGACCAGATGGTAAAAACTCCATGTTTTGCTAACCCTCGTGGATTCAACAGTCAGCAAGCAAGGTAAGACTCATTCTTTGTCTCTGATAGTAAATTTGAGTAACAAAATGTCCACCATGTTACATTAATTTTACTAATTAAAATTTTTAAAAAATCTAAATTGCATATAAAGTAGTAATTTTAGAGTTACTCTTTACTTTTGTAATACTATTTTAACTGTTACTTTATGTTTAGGTTTAGAAAAAATTTTTTAACTACTTATTTGTCCACTCTGTTACACTTCTTGTGTAACAAAGTGGAAAATATTTATGGAAATAGTAAACAAGTCCCATATGCTATTTATGTTTTTCAAAAAGCTTAGCTTGAAATTTATAGAAAAATTGAATTAAATACAAAATTAAAAAAAAATGAAACATTGTCTATCTATTTTCTCTGCTCAAATATAGAGATTACTTCTATCTTCAATAATAGTGTCCACTCTGTTACAGATATGTCCACTCTGTTACAGGAATATTTTAACTGATTTGATTGTAATTTTGTTTAAATATTTAATTTAAAGGTTAATTTGCATAGAACTACACAATTACTAACTAGAATAATCCCACTTCAATCTTTTTTCAAGTTTGTTTCAAATAATAATCTAACTTTCGCAAATGTTTTTTTTTTAATTTTGTATTTGAGTAAGATAATTAGCAATAAAACTTAAATGCGCCTTTTACGATGACATTTTAAGCATTTGTATGAAAAATATGTTCCATTTGTTTATATTAAACAAAAGAAAAATAAAAAAAAATTGAAACTTTTGAATTTGTTGTTGTTTTTAAATGTGTAACAGAGTGAACAAAATCTTTCATTTCTGATAAAAGAACTGAGAAAATTTGACATTAATACCAAGTTGAGCTAATTAATTTTGATAGTTCAGATAAATTAAACCCTTTTGCCATTATTTGATATTAATTTTTGTTCGAGTAGATGACTTTGAAAAAAAAAGGTTTTGAAAACTGACATGTACCATGTTCACCGGAATGACCCATAAATAAATGAAACAAAAGTAACTGAGTATAAATTTGCAAATTTGAGACGAAAAAAAAAACAGCCATTATTATTTGCTTTTTGCTGAGAAAATGCATGTTCCTGATTGTTGATGGACTCGCGGATAATCCGCCCCACGGATAATACGCTCATGGATTATAGGGAGTTTATTGTAATGAAAAATGTTTTCTAGACATTTGTAGACATAAGTTATCTGTCCTGGAAAAAAATTCGTAAAACACAAATATATTTTAAACCAAACACTGATGAAATTAAAAAAAAGGTGGAGGGAGGGGGGATATAAAGCCGCTTACAAATTTGTTTTTGTTTTTATTTGTTTCTTCTTTTTTTTGGGGGGGGGGGGAGATCACTTACCTCAGTGGTACACTTACCCTAACCATCCCTACTTGCTTTAGCCATTTGCTAAGATAATCATTGTACTTTGTAGAACAAGCAAAGTAAAAAGAAAATGTACGTCGTAAAGCAAGCAAAATAAAAAGAAAATGTACGTCGTAAAGATAGAATTCTTTTTAATCTTTTCTTCTTTTTTTTTACATTATGAACTGTTACTTTCCCACACATTTTCCCTCATACCCAAATATTTTTTTCTGCTCCTGAGTTAGGCACACTTGCAACGATATTGTATACGTATTTTAATGAAGAAAACTGAGTATAAACGGAGAGTAAACAGAACAATGTACTTGAAATCCACTTTTTAACTTTACGAAAAACAGTGAAAAAAATTAGCCATTCTAAGTTGATTTTGTCATTAAAAGTTGGCAAATTAATTTGAAGATTGAACTTAAGCAATGTGCATTGCGCTTTAAACTAATGACCTGACTTGATTCATTTTAACCTTCAAAGTAATTTGCTAAATTTATTAACAAAACTAACTTGATAATTACGATTATTTTTCATCGTTTCGGCAACAGTAAGAAATCGGTACTACTTTAACTTTTTAACTAATATTATTTTTCACTGTTTTATGCAATAACTTAGAAACAACTACGTCACTTGCGTCACACAAAAAACTTGTGGATCAGAAAGCTTACGGATCCTGGCCTAAAAAGTTTCACTTTAAAAAGTTTGAGTTGTATTGTCATAATTGTTCTGTAATTTAGAAAAAAGAACACTTTTTAAAATTTGTCTGTTTGATTGTCTTTAAAGTTATTAATACATTTTGTCACTGAGTATTTTGTTCAATATAAAATTTCATGTATTTTTTAAACATATTTACTATTTTTAGGCTTGAGAGATTGAGTTATAAATACAAAAATTTCCTTTGAAACTAAAGCATTTTTTAATAATTATTAAAATTTTGATTTTGAATTTATTGCTTAAAACATAGTAAAAAATACAAAGTAGTAAAAGAAGGCTCAAAAGGAGCTTGCTCTTTAGTAACATATGCTCTCAAAACAACGCAAAACTACAAATTCCAGCTCTTTTTTGCTGGTAAGGACATACCTTTACGTCATAACATCTCTCTTATTTGTAACAACATTCCACACAGCAAATAAATTACATAAACAAATCGTAAATCTCCACTATTTTTCAAAAACTCACACTAAAAATAATAATCCTATTCTCTATGATACTACCTTAAGAAACCTTTGCATATCAGTTCATATTTCCAACATCTTCCTCCGTAGGGAAAAATGAAGGAAGCAGTACCACCATAAATTCGAAGCAGCCCCTTCCAAGGGAAAGAGAATCTCACCTATATATAATGCCAAGCCCTTGACAGCCCTCTCACTGCTTCCATCTGCAGAATTTAGAACTCCATAAATGGTTATCCATTACTTCAGTGTGAAAATTGTCTTTTTTTTTTTTGGTTCTTATATCCTTTCTCCTTCTTCGAACTCTCGTGGAAGATTGAATTGAAGTGAAGAAGTGATTTAATTCAAACGACTTTTTTGGATATACGGTTCTTTGAAAAAAAAGCAGAACGTTATTTTGCATTTTAACCTTTCCGCCCAGCTCATAGCTGGGTGAACTCAAAGAGCATTTTTCTTCTTATCCAAATCGCTTTAGAGGGAGTTCGATTTGTGCAGCTCTGATCTTCAGACAGGTGGTTCGGACGATTTGAATAACTGAATTGATATCATTTATACATTAAATACGGATTGTTGATTTTTGTCACGTCACGTTTCTTAAAGTTATTTTTCTTTTCTGCTTTTGTTGTTGCCTTATTTGCTGTTTCGAAAGATTCCGTAGCTTGAAGTAATTTATATTGCACTTTACCTTTATGTGGAATGATTTTTTTTATAAAACTTCAGTTGGAAATTTTACAATTTTATGATGTTTATTAAGCGTTTGAAATTTTATCATACTTCTTTCAAATTGTTTAATGTGAACGTTCCGAGTTTAGATAAGGAGAAAACGGCAAAAACATTTTCTTCTCTTGTGCAGTTTTTGTTTTGAGTAGTTTTTGGAAGGTAATCTTCATTCAAGAGATTACCTTCCGAGAACTAAAGAAACACTTGCAAAATGCTTGGTTTAGATTATTATTTTCAAAGCATATTTATTTATAGTTCTTTCTTTTACAATTTCATAAAGTTAAAAATGCAATTAAGTATCATGTAAAAGTATGTATTTGAAACACGAATCATCCTTCGTGCGAAAAATATTATGAATCCTTTTTACGAGAAAAGGATATAAGGCAGCCGATATGTTACGAAATATTCCACATGATTCGTGTTTATAATATTCTCCAATTTATATAGGGTCAGTTGTGGCAAAAGGAAACATGGGGTAAATGAAAGCATAATATTTAGGTAGTTAACAAAATAATGGAAACACCTGTGAATAAAAGTGACATTTTCGACTGTACTTCGTAAGTGATAAAGAATAAAGCTAGATGACTTTTTTTTCAGTAGTAGCAATGTACATATTCTGGTAGTATATGGTGACTCAACTGAAGTTCTGGAAGTCTAGATTTTTTTTTTCAGGTGCGTGAAATGTCGGACCTTTAAAATCTTAGAAGATTCAAAATTGTTGGAGCACGTCTAACTGGAGCAAGTGCAACTGAAACATCACAACTTTTTGGTGTTTCTATAGATACGGTATCTAAAGTCATGATAGCATACACACAGCAGGGTAAGACAAGCTCGGCAAAGCAAAATAGTGGATGGAAAAAGAAGCTTAGTGAAAGCAAACCGACGGGTATTGAAGCGGATTGTAATGACTAAAAAACGAACAATAGCAGCAAAAGTGACCACAGAACTCAACCACCATCTGGATTCACCAGTGTGAGTGATTGCAGTTGGAAGGCACCTTTATTAACAAAACATTAGCGGCAGAATAGCGATTCCCAATACCTTACTTGTCTCAGTGTTTCCATTATTTTGATAACTACCTGTATAACCACACTTGTGGCAATTATTGAAACTAAACTCTGTACTGTAATCCATTTTCGAAACTTCATAGATTTTTTTCTACATCTGTATAAATTCATTAAAATCCTATTTATTTTACATTTATGCAAAACTCCATGTTGGATACAGTTGACTGAGTTCATAGTTGGTAAACTAACAGACATCATAGGTAGAAAAAGAAATTGGAAAACCTAAGTGTCTGGCAGCATCTATTTGAAAATGGCTGAAGGAGAGTCATCATTACTTCATTCTCAGAAACAATATTTGCATCAGGCCAGTAAGGAGTCGCTATTTTTATTCTTTCCTGCAAATTCAGCAGTAATCTCTTTTCATTAACATCATAAACTTTCAAAAGTAGAATTACATACTACTTTCTGGTTTTTTGTGATACAATACCTTTTCATATTGGTCAGCTTTCGCAGTTTTTATAGCTGAACTATGAACTACTTTCATTTTAAAATCTTTATTATTATGAGTTTATCCACTTATCCCATAATGGAGGGACCTACTTACCCCTAACCGGGAAAATCTGTTTGGTAAGTGGACTCCCTCCTCTTCGACACTTTTCAACAACATTTTTCACAAAACATACTATTGCAGTATGAACTTTAGTTTAAACCAGCGGATCCCAACCTTTTACTCCTTGTGAACCCCTTTCAAACTCCGGAAGAAGTTGGCAAACCCTTTGGGTATTAGGTAATAAGTAACAAGCAAAAAAAAAAAAACCGCTTGCGCACTTCCACGCATAGACAACAAAGTTTGGGATTTTTTTTTAGTTTGATACTGCTCAGTAGTTTATAACAAGAACGAAAACACAATTGCAAAAAAATAGAATTACAAACATTGCTACGAACTAAAATGATCGTTAATCAATAAATACAAAACAAATTCAACAAAAAACTAAACAGTGATTATTCTGTGTTGAGCTTCAATCAATTTTGAAAAAAAATTTTTAAAAGAGATATTTGTGGCTCAAAGCCACGAGCCTAGCTGTTTGATAAAGATATACTGCGTACATTAATCGCTTGACTGCTGAAGAATTTTCTTGCACTTATGCTTTAATTATGCTAATTTTTATTATGCTATCGCGTGTCCACGTTATGATAATCAAGAAGCGAATTAACATTGCGCTCTACGCTTGCTATCAACCATATCGTTGCCAATACACGTGAGTAAAGATGGGAATTAAATATTTGTTCTGTGAATGGCAACATAGAATGGCATTTCAGCGTTTGTGATGTCATCGGACAGAAGTATAAACATTGAAAGTGCACCGATTTAAGTAATTTTTTTTTAATATTAAACTTAAACAAATTATTTAAAAAATGGTCAGATCCTATGTTTTTAAGCACGCTCTTTCAGAAAAAAATACTCTTAAAATTTTGGAAACGACCCCATTGTACGTACGATGAAGAAAGCACAAAAATATATAAGGGTCATTCCGATGAAAATGGTACATTTCATGTCCTGCACTTTTGGATTTTTTACAGAAAATTTGATAGATAATATGAATTAATCATATGTTTTTCTTTATTCTTAATGCAATTTTGTATCATGAGGTATTTTTTGTTTTTAATATTTTGTTTCAGGAATTTTTTTGAAAAAAATATGTTAGTCAAAAAGGCAAAATCTTGATGTCCCAATTTCAAAACAGTGACAGTTAAAAAGTGACTTAAGTAATTGCTTAGATGTAATAATAAAAAAAAATTCCAATTATATTGCAACACCTTTATTGTAACAATTTAAACAATAAATGTTTTTCAGAAAAATATTTTTTTAATGAAAATGCAGGGAATTTACAACTGTCCCTACAGTTGACAAATTTTGAAATGTCAGTCTGTTACAGTCATTAAGGAATAAAAAATATTTTTACAAATAAACTAACTATACTTTTGAGATGACCAGATGGTAAAAACTCCATGTTTTGCTAACCCTCGTGGATTCAACAGTCAGCAAGCAAGGTAAGACTCATTCTTTGTCTCTGATAGTAAATTTGAGTAACAAAATGTCCACCATGTTACATTAATTTTACTAATTAAAATTTTTAAAAAATCTAAATTGCATATAAAGTAGTAATTTTAGAGTTACTCTTTACTTTTGTAATACTATTTTAACTGTTACTTTATGTTTAGGTTTAGAAAAAATTTTTTAACTACTTATTTGTCCACTCTGTTACACTTCTTGTGTAACAAAGTGGAAAATATTTATGGAAATAGTAAACAAGTCCCATATGCTATTTATGTTTTTCAAAAAGCTTAGCTTGAAATTTATAGAAAAATTGAATTAAATACAAAATTAAAAAAAAATGAAACATTGTCTATCTATTTTCTCTGCTCAAATATAGAGATTACTTCTATCTTCAATAATAGTGTCCACTCTGTTACAGATATGTCCACTCTGTTACAGGAATATTTTAACTGATTTGATTGTAATTTTGTTTAAATATTTAATTTAAAGGTTAATTTGCATAGAACTACACAATTACTAACTAGAATAATCCCACTTCAATCTTTTTTCAAGTTTGTTTCAAATAATAATCTAACTTTCGCAAATGTTTTTTTTTTAATTTTGTATTTGAGTAAGATAATTAGCAATAAAACTTAAATGCGCCTTTTACGATGACATTTTAAGCATTTGTATGAAAAATATGTTCCATTTGTTTATATTAAACAAAAGAAAAATAAAAAAAAATTGAAACTTTTGAATTTGTTGTTGTTTTTAAATGTGTAACAGAGTGAACAAAATCTTTCATTTCTGATAAAAGAACTGAGAAAATTTGACATTAATACCAAGTTGAGCTAATTAATTTTGATAGTTCAGATAAATTAAACCCTTTTGCCATTATTTGATATTAATTTTTGTTCGAGTAGATGACTTTGAAAAAAAAAGGTTTTGAAAACTGACATGTACCATGTTCACCGGAATGACCCATAAATAAATGAAACAAAAGTAACTGAGTATAAATTTGCAAATTTGAGACGAAAAAAAAAACAGCCATTATTATTTGCTTTTTGCTGAGAAAATGCATGTTCCTGATTGTTGATGGACTCGCGGATAATCCGCCCCACGGATAATACGCTCATGGATTATAGGGAGTTTATTGTAATGAAAAATGTTTTCTAGACATTTGTAGACATAAGTTATCTGTCCTGGAAAAAAATTCGTAAAACACAAATATATTTTAAACCAAACACTGATGAAATTAAAAAAAAGGTGGAGGGAGGGGGGATATAAAGCCGCTTACAAATTTGTTTTTGTTTTTATTTGTTTCTTCTTTTTTTTTGGGGGGGGGGGGAGATCACTTACCTCAGTGGTACACTTACCCTAACCATCCCTACTTGCTTTAGCCATTTGCTAAGATAATCATTGTACTTTGTAGAACAAGCAAAGTAAAAAGAAAATGTACGTCGTAAAGCAAGCAAAATAAAAAGAAAATGTACGTCGTAAAGATAGAATTCTTTTTAATCTTTTCTTCTTTTTTTTTACATTATGAACTGTTACTTTCCCACACATTTTCCCTCATACCCAAATATTTTTTTCTGCTCCTGAGTTAGGCACACTTGCAACGATATTGTATACGTATTTTAATGAAGAAAACTGAGTATAAACGGAGAGTAAACAGAACAATGTACTTGAAATCCACTTTTTAACTTTACGAAAAACAGTGAAAAAAATTAGCCATTCTAAGTTGATTTTGTCATTAAAAGTTGGCAAATTAATTTGAAGATTGAACTTAAGCAATGTGCATTGCGCTTTAAACTAATGACCTGACTTGATTCATTTTAACCTTCAAAGTAATTTGCTAAATTTATTAACAAAACTAACTTGATAATTACGATTATTTTTCATCGTTTCGGCAACAGTAAGAAATCGGTACTACTTTAACTTTTTAACTAATATTATTTTTCACTGTTTTATGCAATAACTTAGAAACAACTACGTCACTTGCGTCACACAAAAAACTTGTGGATCAGAAAGCTTACGGATCCTGGCCTAAAAAGTTTCACTTTAAAAAGTTTGAGTTGTATTGTCATAATTGTTCTGTAATTTAGAAAAAAGAACACTTTTTAAAATTTGTCTGTTTGATTGTCTTTAAAGTTATTAATACATTTTGTCACTGAGTATTTTGTTCAATATAAAATTTCATGTATTTTTTAAACATATTTACTATTTTTAGGCTTGAGAGATTGAGTTATAAATACAAAAATTTCCTTTGAAACTAAAGCATTTTTTAATAATTATTAAAATTTTGATTTTGAATTTATTGCTTAAAACATAGTAAAAAATACAAAGTAGTAAAAGAAGGCTCAAAAGGAGCTTGCTCTTTAGTAACATATGCTCTCAAAACAACGCAAAACTACAAATTCCAGCTCTTTTTTGCTGGTAAGGACATACCTTTACGTCATAACATCTCTCTTATTTGTAACAACATTCCACACAGCAAATAAATTACATAAACAAATCGTAAATCTCCACTATTTTTCAAAAACTCACACTAAAAATAATAATCCTATTCTCTATGATACTACCTTAAGAAACCTTTGCATATCAGTTCATATTTCCAACATCTTCCTCCGTAGGGAAAAATGAAGGAAGCAGTACCACCATAAATTCGAAGCAGCCCCTTCCAAGGGAAAGAGAATCTCACCTATATATAATGCCAAGCCCTTGACAGCCCTCTCACTGCTTCCATCTGCAGAATTTAGAACTCCATAAATGGTTATCCATTACTTCAGTGTGAAAATTGTCTTTTTTTTTTTTGGTTCTTATATCCTTTCTCCTTCTTCGAACTCTCGTGGAAGATTGAATTGAAGTGAAGAAGTGATTTAATTCAAACGACTTTTTTGGATATACGGTTCTTTGAAAAAAAAGCAGAACGTTATTTTGCATTTTAACCTTTCCGCCCAGCTCATAGCTGGGTGAACTCAAAGAGCATTTTTCTTCTTATCCAAATCGCTTTAGAGGGAGTTCGATTTGTGCAGCTCTGATCTTCAGACAGGTGGTTCGGACGATTTGAATAACTGAATTGATATCATTTATACATTAAATACGGATTGTTGATTTTTGTCACGTCACGTTTCTTAAAGTTATTTTTCTTTTCTGCTTTTGTTGTTGCCTTATTTGCTGTTTCGAAAGATTCCGTAGCTTGAAGTAATTTATATTGCACTTTACCTTTATGTGGAATGATTTTTTTTATAAAACTTCAGTTGGAAATTTTACAATTTTATGATGTTTATTAAGCGTTTGAAATTTTATCATACTTCTTTCAAATTGTTTAATGTGAACGTTCCGAGTTTAGATAAGGAGAAAACGGCAAAAACATTTTCTTCTCTTGTGCAGTTTTTGTTTTGAGTAGTTTTTGGAAGGTAATCTTCATTCAAGAGATTACCTTCCGAGAACTAAAGAAACACTTGCAAAATGCTTGGTTTAGATTATTATTTTCAAAGCATATTTATTTATAGTTCTTTCTTTTACAATTTCATAAAGTTAAAAATGCAATTAAGTATCATGTAAAAGGCAGAATTTTATGCTATCAGTAGTTCAAAAAGGTAAAGCAGAAAAATGTTAAAATTTATTTTTCTAATAGCATTTGGCACCTTAATAATTGTTAGTTTTGAAGCGTTCATCTACTTAATAAATTGTAAAGTTATGGTCTATATAATGGGATAAAAAATAATGTAAAAACTCATATATTACTCGAAACATCTTGCATTTACAACATTAATTTTTACTAACATCTCTCTTCGTCCATTTTTTTTAACTTAAAATTAAATGAAATTAAAGGAAAAAAAAACTTATTTCTCTCTTAATTAGGAATTTTCAACGTAACGATACTGATTTTTTTCCTTCTCTTCCTTCCTTTCTTTCTTCTTCTTTTCCTTTTCGCGCCAAAAATTTGAAAAATAGTATACTCAACTGATATGCAATATTCTATCAAAAAAAAAAAAAAAGACCGAAAATAGTATCCATAAAAATAAAACTAGCATTTCAAACTATATTATCTGTACTTACAGTTTAAGAAAACCATCATAATAATATGAAAGCTCCCAAGAGACGTCCTGTTTTGTTGCAAATAATTTATCTTTCCGTAACATGTGCAAGCTTTCGTAGTAATAAATACTCTGTAACAACATTACATTTTGTACTTAAAAAAATATCCCTTAAAGAATGTTTTGACGTATCATTGAAATAACAGCTGCTATCGAGAAAAAATTTAGGGCATAATTTCTAATAAAAGAAGTGCCCTATGTTGTTCAGGATTTTTTTTTTCGAAAGTAGCCTGAATTCTGTTTAACATAAAAGAAATCATGTAAAGATAAAAATAATTACGGGGGTGAGCCTTAACGAGGATTAATCCCTACTTATTTAAATATTTTTCAATTTTATCTTGTTTTATTAATTTTATAAGTTACAATATAATTAACGCAACAATTTACCAGTGTATTTTCTGCTGTAATGATGAAAATGCGAATTTTGCCCATCCATTCCTCATCTTTTACGGTGTATTAACCACGATAAAAAATGTTTCGAACTTTCCTATTACAGGTGACATAGAGATGACGCAACATAAAGCAATTTGACAAAAAAAAAAGACCATCAATCTTCCAAATTCTGTTTTCGCATAAACGCAAAAAGTTTTTAACAAAGTCCTTTTTTTCCCTGCAGCATTCTATGTGGCGTTTTGACACGAGGCATAAAACGAGTAAAAATTACCAGACACGTACAAGCACTATTAATTTTTTACTTATGCAAAGCTGCAGAAGCACCATCAGATATTTTTATGGAAAAACTAAACGCTTGTAAAGGCAATTTAAAGGTAATTTTTTATTTGAAAAATGATTGTAGGAAAAAAAATGAGAAAGTTTTTTTGTGTGAGGGTGCATATGATTAAGGAAGTTTGGTGACATTTTCAAGCTTTTAGCTTCTGTACGAAAGTCAAAAGTTTAATAGCCACATACTGTTTCATAGGAAAATAAAATGTGTTCAACATAAATATTTTTAATAAAAATAATAATGAAAGTTTTTTTAATAAATAAGAGTAAGTACTAAATTATGTAAATTTCTTTCCGTGTATTTTACTTATATAATAGGTGTACAAAAATAATAATTCTAACTTATTTCAGAAAAAAAAATGTCTTTCTGAACGGGAATAGTTATTAATTGATTCACCTGATAATTGTTTTATATTAGAAGTGGGTATTAGCTCGGAATGAACATAAACTATGAGTTAAATTGGAAAAAGTATCGCTTTCTATTATTTGCATTTCTCTACCATTTATTTAATTTAATTTATTTATTTATAAAAAGCATTGCACACTACAGAAATAATCCAATTACAGTGGCAACAATATAGAAAAATCAATTAAAACAAACTATACATTTGAAATATTAAAACATAAAGATTTAAAGTTGTAAAATGACAAGTTAAAAATATTTAAATCATGACAATGAATGTTAAAAAGTTTGTAAAATTTAAAAAGACAAAAATTATCAACATAGTTCCGTCCGGTAAAAATATTTTTAAAAGAAGAATGACTCCTAATGAGTCCTACTTGGGACAGCAAGTTGTATCGAATTGACGATATCTGAGCAGTAAATTAAATTATGTAGCACCTTGTAGAAAAAAAGAAAACACAAAAGCTCACGGCGTGATTTAAGAGTGGAAACATTATAAATATTACATAAATTGAGAGTAAGAATAAGTTACATTTTGATTATTAGTTCTGTAACATAAGTAATAAACAAATTTGGATTGAACCTACTCAAGAGTTTTAGACTTATTATTGTAATAGGGATTTCAAATAAGACTGCAGTACTCATATATAATGTTTTGATTGCAAAAAGTAAAATTTTGATAGTTAAAAATACGTTTCTCACTATGCAATAATTCTATTTTCTATGCCTTGAACACAATTTTATAGTAATTTTGTTCAAAATTTTATATCTTAAACTGCTGAGCTATATTCACATAAAACTGACTTAGAAGCATGGATAGTCTTCTAACATCATTGATTCTTCTTTAAACAGGCTATTTAAGCCCTTTCACTTGACCAATGTTTTTTTCCCCCCAAGTCTGCTCATACTATCGGTTTGCCTATTAATCCCATCCTCCCTAGAGAACCTAAATATTGTCTAGTAAAAGAAAAAAGAAAACCCTTTTTGGTCTATGTTACTGATACAAACATCATGGGACAGCGGTATTTGTATGTCCAAACAAAAAAAAATCAGCCAAAAAAGGATTCAAAAGTGAAAGTGCGAGTAGGTTTCACATCTGTCTCTACATACAATGATGTCGATGACTCGAGCACCCATCCACCCATCTGGGGCATTTTTTTTTTTAGAGGGTGGGGACTTTACGCAGCTGTATCGCTAAAGGGGACACGGCCAATAGCTATTCATACCCGCTAGAGCTTTACTAATCAGTTACGACTTTACACGGATCGCTTGGGAAAAAAGTAGGCTCTCGTCATCAAGAGTTAACAAAGTCGTCACAATGAGGAAAGATTACCACCTGATACTGTCAGCACTATGTAGTAAATGTGAGATTTTTTCCAACTCTTATTAGGGTCAATTAAAAGTACAACTTTTAAACGTATTTTTCTTTTTAAATGTATTTTTGTTTCACATTAACGTTTCCCACATTTATTTTCCCAAATTTGTTGTTGCTGAATCAATATCAGAGTCAGACAAAAGTGCATTATCATTACTAAATATTCTCATCCCCATCAGCAAAGTCAAAGCAGTGGGGAAATATTATAACTTATAGAGGGGGAAAAATGGCAATTTAAAAACATCTATATATCGCAGCAGGATCACCCCGATAAGAAAAAAAAAAAAGAATAAATACAATTAAAACCCGAAAGTGGGCAAAATCCATTAAGCGAATGATTAAACCTTTTCCACCAAAAGCCTTTTCAGTTTCTGTGAACTAACTTTATTTACAGTGATAAATGTTTTCAGGGACTTCAAAACTAAACTAAATCTTAACTAAACTAAACTCAAACTAAATAATTTTTAGTTATTCCTTTACTCGACAGGTGTCGTCCGGCACAAGGCTGTAATTGTTATTAAATTTTAAGTACTATAAAAATTAGAACTTATTTAGAACTGCATTGCTTTCTCTAACCCGTCATAGTGTGTTTGTTTATCTATCAGTATAAAAGACGAAGTGGCGGACACCTTCAATTTTCGCGAATTACTACTTGTTTGCGCCATCCGGAATGGTAAGGATTGTGCATTAATTTATTTGCTTGTAGGGATGCCAGTCCAAGGTCTCTAATGCCAATTTCGTTTATGTAAAAAGGACCCCCATAAATTTAGTCCAATAACTTCATTATTGTTACATATTATTTGGTTTTATTTTAACCCGTCAAAGGCAAAATAATTAAAATAATGCCAACTCCGTTAACCGTCAATCCCTTGTGTTTCAAAGCAAGAGCAAAAAAGAAGAAAAGTCATAGTGAACAGAAAGAAAATTATCATTATGGTTTATGAAATCGTTTTATTTTTTGTTAACTATTCATTTTCGAGCAAAAAAAAAAAAAAAAAAGAAAGAAAAACAGCTCTTCTTTTTAAAAGGGAAGTGCATTTATGTGTATAAAAACGTTCCAAAGTTTTTTTTGTTTTCTTTATTTTATTTCCATGCACTGGAAGCAGATGACCCTATGACCATTTTCTTTAAACTCGGGATTCAAACACAATCTTACTAAGCGTTTTATACTGTATTCATAAGTATAAGACAATAAGATTTTAAAAACGAACAGTTTTTGACTTTTCAGCCCTTCAATGAATTAGCTCGAACTCGAGTAGTACAAATCCATTGCAAAGGAAAAACTTTAAAACTCATCTCGTAGCTAACTTTGTTTTCTCAACTTGGTGCATTTTGCCTCGCAAGTAGGGCAGACAAGGGGCACGCTTACGCAATTTTTTTTTCAAAGAATTTTCTAAATTTTATGTTTTAACTTAGAAAATTTTAGACATTGCGGTTTTATGACGCAGTTAAGGGAGTTATAATTAGTATATTCAGTTGTTGCAAAGTTTGTGTTTCTAACCGTTAAAAAAAATATTTTTGAGTCCAAGTCAATTGCGTAAACGTGCCCCGGACACGGGGCATACACGCATATTTATTCTGACATCTAACATGGTTCTGTTAGTGTTTTGAAAATAATGTCTTACCATCGTTAAGATAAAACAAATTTATTACAGACTGAATAGTGCATAAAGTAAAAGCTGAACGGGTTTGAAGACAGCACTACATGATTGTGAGCTGTAAGATACGAATTTGTAACTCAATTAAAAATTAAATGGTGACAACTAGACTTCAAAACTAAATAGCTTGAAAATACTAAAACGTTTTGAGACAGTTCGGAGTAAAAAAGTGTCAGGCACGTTTAGAAGTAAGACACAGTAAGTACGTGCGTAAAGGTGCTCAAACGTCAACGCGTAAATTTGTCTCCGTAGCCAGGTTTGGATTTATTTTTTTTAAGTGCAAGAATATTTATTAATATTTTAGTTTATACAAATACAATTCTCAAAAAAGGATAAAATTCTGTTAATTTTACATATTTCTTATTTCTTAACTAAGTATTATGTATTCTCAATAAGCTTCATAACTTTCGACTCAAATTTACTCAACTTGGGAAAATAGATTATTCTTTCGCAATGCAAGACCGAAGCTCAGCGGATGCTCAAAAACCTGTGAGAATATTTGCTACAGAGCAGCATCAATATGTTGTGACTGTTGGCTCTCCAGTTATAATTCCATTTGAAAAAAGGGCACTGCGCAAACGTGCCCCATGTGTAAGCATGCTTCGGTCTACCCTACAGATTTTGAGAAAACACACACATTTTGTTTTAATTTCATCTCCTATCTAATATTACTTTTTTTTAAAATATCTTTTTTTACTGCATACTCAAAAACTTAATTACGCATCGCACTTAATGAGTCAGTCGTATAATCAAGATTCTTTCAGCTTATTATATTTCTCTTGCACTCAAGAAAAGAGAAACGAATAAGCGTACTGCAATTTTAAGATATGCAAATATATAGTTAATTAAAATTCTTAAAAAGGCGTAATTTTTGTTTCTTGTTTTTTCTTTGTTACTTTAACTGTCGTTTTTCGTTATTTAAACTTCTAATGTTTTGTTCCAAGATTGCACATTATGTCTTCCGATATTTTACACGTTTTTTTTCATCTCATTCTCGTTTCTTTTTTTCCTTTTATTTTTATTATAAAATTTAAATAAAACATTTAGTCGAAATGTTTTGATTCAAATGTTGTAAGTAATTTCTTTCAACTTTTGGCTTGGCAATTTTACCGTTTTAATATTTTAACAATTTGCATAAATAAGACAGTTACATTGAAATACATTGAAAACACTAAACGGTGCCAATCTGTAAAACATAATCAACATTATTTTAGAAAAATAACAATTCAATATTCGGCTAAATATCAACGACTTAAACCATTTAGAAGTATTTAAAAAATCACAAAGTCAAAAATAACATCAAATGTTAATGCAAATGAATCTTTTGCAAGATATGTGTTTGTGAGCTTTTAAGCAATAAGTTGACTAAGGCTGAAGGACAAAAAATGATTTATGAAATCCGAATTTAGTGTATGCTCACTTTTTTATTTATTATATATTGAATTGTCTTTAAAATTATAAATATAGTGAAATGTACTGTACAAACTAAATTAAAGGGTACCTCCATAAAAAAATTAAATCTTTAAGACAAACATTTCAGAATTTTTTGTATACGTTAATGAAAAGACTACAATATCGTTCAAAAAAATTCTTGAAGTGAGCAAACATTTTCTGATACATAATCATTTGCGCAGTATAAATATACTCAAAATTAGGAGATCATTAAGATTTGATGATGATTTTTGTAATAAAACTATAAGATAAGAGCGCAAAAATGTCAGTTTAATTATTAGTTAAATTTATAATCGTATTGTATGTATTTAAGTTCTAATTTTACATTAAAATTTTATTTTTAGTTATTCTCTACTTTTTTCGGTTGTTCTGGCAGTTATTTTAAGAATGACTGTTCCCGTATCAAAATTTTAATTTTCCTTCAAGCTGACTTATAGGTCAAAGCATTTGTACCATTCATCACAGCATTTCATATAGTCCTTCCAGTCCGTTGCTAGCTTTAACATGCCTTATTGCACTCCTTAACCACAGCTGCAGATTAAGACAGTCCATTCTGCCTGAATATATCATAGCCCTCAACAATATATAATACCGAGTTGTGCTGTAATCCAAGCGCAAACCAGATTACAGCCATCATATTACGAATTGCACCAGACCGCAGATCTCATATTCTATTCCAAATCTCAGCAGAAAGACGATTAATTTTAATTCATCCACTTTATCTTTGCTCCTCGCACTGTACTGAGCCTTACGACGTTCAAGAGAGAAGCATTAGGGTGGTCATTACACAGAGATTTATTTCACTTTTAAATAAAAATGAGTTTTATTAGTAAGGAAAATAAATGAGCAAGTTGAGATTTTTTTAAACTACGATATAAGCAATAAACTATGAACCTGTCGCGCTGCTTGTTAAATATTTGTAATTAACTCCAATAAGATTCGTATGCGACATTTTCCAAGTTTTGATTATTTAAGTTCGGTCTACCATTTGAAATCATATATTTTAAACTCTCAAAAATATTTTCTCGTTGTTAATTATTAGTGTCTTTTATAGTTGGAGTCAGCTTAAGTTTTCTTAAAAATTCCATTTGTTCTGTTCTTAAACCTTTATACCCGTGTACTGCATGCCTTAAAATGACTTTATAATGGTGTTGAAATATGTCCTTAAATCAGTGCTGCCGCAGGGTGAAGAAATAGGAAGTCATCTCCAAAATCATTGGTTTACTGTTACTTATTAATGCAAATTTACTGAAAATTGGTTTCAACCCACTTTTAAAAAAAAGCTGCTATTTGAAAGAAACTTGGCTTGAGGAAACTGAATGGACATCTTTTGATCTAGCAAAATGTCGCAGGCATGAATATCTGGCTTATCAAAAGAAAGATGCGTTCTTCCAGCTAGTTTTTTTCCTTTTGGCAACAATTCCGTGATAGAAATAGCTTAATTTCCACAGTAAAATTTTGAAGGACAGTTATTCTTTTAATCATTGAAATTTTTAATACAAATTTTTAATTTTTTTGCGTAAAAAATAGGTTAAATTCAAGATTAAATTTGATATAAAAAAAGTGATTATTTTTGGATATGATACTCAAAAGAAAAACTGGTCTGACCTATCACAAGCGCCACCAAGCTGAGGCCGTAGAAAGATCAATAAGCAATTTTCTTTATTGCTCGAAAAAAAAAAACATTTTAAGTTAAAATTATTGAAACTAAGTGCACACAAACATATCACCTGCTCTGTATTTATCATAATTTTCGTTAATAGATTATTGTTTTTTTTACATCCTGATATAACTGAAGAGACTTTTCTATTCATAGTAAATTAATTGAAAATTAATGACGTTTGATCATACGAGTAATTGATCCCATATCAGGCCTCTAGCTTTGTGCTCACGAGCACGGTGTTTTTGTAACGATTTATGATGAATTAGTGGGTGTAGATTTTTAGTTGAAGAAGATTCAAAGACCACCTGCATGGGTGCTCAGGAGGTCGTGACATCATTTAACAAGGAACGTTTAATTTTCAGATATGTGTCAGGTTTCATCATCCTGTGGCTTATCACGAGCCTAATAGGCCTCTTTGTTGTGTCAATACTACTTATGAGACTCATTTGTAGTGTAACAGTAATGTTCGAGATAATAGATTTATTTTGGATGATAATAATTTATATGGGTCGGTTCGTGCCCAACTTTCCTACATGGTGAACGATTCTGTGATTTGGAGGAATTGATTCCGATTTACAAGGCTCTGTACGGTGCAATCAATGTCAAAGCGCGTTATAAGGAATGTGTATATGGATAATATATAGACTATACTAGACACTATAGACGGGTAATTATATATTATTTCCTTATTAGTATGTGTGTATGTTTATTTAATTAAATAGGATTATAAAAACTAAAACAGAATTATTGCTTTTTATATAACTTGTCTATTGATGGATTCGACTTGTATGAAGGATGATTCAGTGGTTTGTTGGGCACGTTTCAGACTAACAAATCTCTGTACCCTACAGTCAATGTCCAAACGTACTAAATCAAAAATCTATAATGCTAATGTACTTTACTTCTTAGTTTGTGAATGACACTGGGGAAAATTCCGAGTCTGTTAAAAAACTAATTGTAAGAAAATCTCTGATTTTAACATTACCCTCCTTCAAGCAAGGATATAAGCAAAGAAAGCAATTATTTTACACCTACAAATTCTTGTTAAATGGTTAAAAGTAATACTTTCCGTCAAATATAAGTAAAGTTAAATCGGACAAAGAACTAGTAAATAATTATAAGCTAAATATTATCGTCTTTGCTAAGTGTTAAAACGAATACGTTGCTTTATAGTCTGACGAGACCGAGTCATTTTCAAAACCTGTTGAAATGTTGCTTTTATTTTCTGAGTATGAAGGTATTAGCAACAAAGGCATGTAAGCGCAAAAATTTAAATTTTGAGAACCAGTTCTAGTGGCAATAGAACCTCTTATCTGTTTTTAGGGAGCTAATACTAGTAGCCATAATAGGTGCTGTTATACAGCATGATTTAGAACAATTTTTAACGAAAGTTTATCTTGGATCTAAGATTTAAATGAGTTTTAATTAAAACTTTAAAATGTGCCCTTACACCATTTTACTTACTACTGCCTCATATTTAGCTTCGTCTTATCAAATTATTAAAATGTTACTTTTAGTGTGAGACTTGAACACATTTATTAGTAGAGCATCAACCTCGCTACGTTGAAAATATACAAAACGAAGTTGAAATAAGTAAAAGAAAGAAACAAAGTAAACAGGCACTAAATTGGCAGAAAAACTGCATAAACGGGGTTTCAAATATTCAGTGCAAAACCCCAAAACACGGGTCCTCCAGTTTTCCTGCAAGTGGTGTGCCAGTTTACGTTGTTGAGCATTCAGGAATTGCTTATTGTTTTCACTTGACCATGGAATGAAGTTCACGCCCTTTAATTTTATTTTTCTATGCTTATAATGCAGTCGTCCGTTTGAATAAAACTATTTCTAAACGACCTGTTTTGTCATGCTTACAGTGCAATCGTCCATGTGCCTCGGAATCAAATTATTACTTCATTTGTACGCGAAAGCAGTATCCACCAATGAAACATCCAGCATCCAGCGCATAGCATCTAAAATCCAGCCCTTATCAATAATTTCAATTTTGACATCATAAGTTCAAATTACGATTGCAAAAAAAAACCATTAGCAGAAACGAGAAACCCAACGAGTAGGGTCATATTGCATTTCTTGATTGAGGAAAACATTACTTTAATGCAAGATCTTAAAATTCAATCTAATGTTTTTATATTTTTTTTACTTATTGAGCCCAAAGGTATTTATTGTATTCAAAGAGAAACAACTTTCTAAATTCTTCAATATTTTCAAAATCATTGAACTTTGAACTAAGCAAGCTGTATTGTGCTGATTTCAGGACAATAAAGCATATTCCCAATTCTTTTCCCCAGCCTTCCCTTTCCATCTAAGTAATGGAACTTTTACGAGTGGCCCGGGAGTACGCAGAGCAGAACCACTTCTTCCCTGTGGAACCGCCACCGTTACACAGGTACACGTGCATGTTTAAAGCAGGGGCCCCCTCTAGCCCCATGTTTTATTTACCCTCGCAGGGTCCGTAATTGAGTTAGACTGCCCTCATATACTGCATTTGGGAGCCCGTAATGCCCGCCTATAGAATCGGCGTTATGGCCGTGGCGAAACGTTGGCACGCTATTTCGACCGCCCGGGTGCGCTTGATGACCCCATGGGTAATATACGGAGAAGAGGGTTCTTGGTGATTGCAAACAGAAATAAGTAATGAGATTCATCGAAATGTGAAAATGTTGGCAGGACAACTTGGTTATTGAGCCACAAATTAAGATCTTGCTGCTTGAAGAATTTCTCTCCAAACCCAAACTAAGAAATTATTAGACATTGTGTTATAAACATTAATTTCATCAGTCCTACCATGAAAAATTTAATTTTTTTTTTATCAAACGCTCTTCAAAAATTTCTCAATGGACGTTTTTTTATTATTATAATAAGAGCAACTTTTTTAAATGAAGAAACGTATCAGTGAGAAGCAGACGGATGTAAGTGGACGATTTAGAGTTTTTAGCTAAACGAGTTTAAGTTCAGATCCTAGATAGTCAAACACATTGATTTGATAAGAGCAAATCTCAAGTGCATCAGTGCTTTGGAGGCAACATTTCTTGAAAATGACGCATGTTATTGCAAAAAGCTAAAAATTTATATTAAGAAAAAGCAATGCAAAAAGTTTAAAATAGATGCAGTAACTTATGGCTGTGGAACATTTTTGTGTGCGAGACATAACTATCACTTCGGCGAGCACACACTTGGCAGACCCAACATACGTGAATCAGAGCAATAACAATAGTTTTTGTAAATCATCAGACAGAGTGAAAGTTGAAGTTCGTACATAGAGTTGAAGTTAGTTTTTTTTTTCGAAAAAAAAGTTCATAATTTTATGAATCCAACAAAGATTTTTTTTCCAAAATCATACTGTATAGCAGTACCTATCAGGGCTATTTCTTTCCACATAGGAGCACAATACTGCTAGGTTAGGTTTGTCCCAACTTTAGGTTGCATTGCTTTAGTACTGATTTCTTCATCTGTACTTTAGAGCCAAAAAGACGTAAATTTAAAAAAAAATGTGTTTTTCTATTTATTAGTGCATTGTACTGTAGACGCTTATCCTGCATCAAGCCATGTGAATGTAATTCTTAGAAAAAAAATATTTTCAATTTTTTACCAGGGTTAAAAGAGCGTGCGTCCCATCCTTTGCATGGGCCAGAAAAAAGTTTTTCCTCTCTACTGTAAAATTATTATGACATGACTTACGTTTTATTGCTATGAGGTACGTTATTTATTTTTTATTTATTTATTATTTATTTATTTATTGTGAAATTGAACAAAAAGGTTTAACATATTTTTATCTAGACTTAAAAACTACAGGCAAATTTTTAAAAAGAAATAAAAACAAAGACAGCTAACATATTAAAAAGTACTGGAATTAAGGGAGGAAATTCTGATGGAGGAAACAGAGTTGGATCTTTATGTACAAGTTTAGAATTAGAAACAAGTCAATATACATGTTAAATTTGCAAAACGTTCTAAAATATGTAGTTTAATTAATTATGTTGAGCCTATATAATACTAATAGCCCGTGAAATTCTACAAAGAAGTGCAAAGAAATTGCCATTCATGCACTTATATATGAGTGTAACATTTTTTTTTTCTATTTCACAGAGTAATTTCAAAACGAATGCCTAAAAAAATGAACAATAATTACGAGCAGGCAATTTTCTCACAAAGTCATTGTTGTTACACGTTCGATAGATATAGTGTCGATTTTCTTTTCTTTCTCAAAGACACGATGCTCACGATTTGAAGGCTAGAACAGCTTGTTCCACTTGCGGATGAAATCTTTTAAGGTCACTGGTGAACTAAGGGATAGTCTAAAAACTATCAGATGATTCATATCATCTAGATTATTTCAACAGTCACTCTACAGAACAAAATCACCATTGATAAGAACTATAGTGGCTAAAATTAAAGAAAATAGAAAAGAAATAAATTTATAAGGAAGGTTTTTTTTTGGTAAAAAACGTTGCAGTAAAAATTTTAAAACTTATTTTTAAAAGTTGAAGGATACAGTAAAATATTGAAATTAAAGCAACATTTAACATGATTATCATAATATTATTAATGCTAAATGTAATCAGTGTAATCAAATGTGTCATCAGTTCATCAAAAACATTTGTATTAGCTTTTATAATCTAGTTATTGTAATAACATAATAAGTAATGTGATTACAGTTCCATCAGGATGTCTGTCTGGAGAATTTAGTGTATAATGTTCATGAAATATTATAGTCGTTCTTCAAATGTTGACATAATTTTGTTACTGGTAATGCTATCAGTAGTCAAGGGATAAATTTACTATCTCTAAAGCATATTATTAAGAAAGCCTTCATGGACACATATTAAATTCCTTCTTTTTTACTAAAGTATTATTTCTTTGTTTTCTCCAGATTCATAGTTAAAAAATGTTCAGAAAAGGAACTGAGAAACGAAAAACCTATCAAATATGAAAAGTCAAAACATTAACAAACCTAGAATATAAAATATCCAAAAATAAGATAATGGTAATTTAATATAGTATAAACATAATACAAACTAGAAAATAAAAACTAAATACTTCAAAAAAAGTCTTAAAATTAAATAGCTTTATGAAAACGCTAACTTTTTAATTTAGATTAGCTCGTATTTAACAACTTAAATATACATTACTTGTTAGAAATTTTTCGATTTCCTTCTTGTTAGGACTATTAATGACTATGATGTCGTGGGAAAGTAAACGGCAAATGTATTTTCCCCATTTATTTGCCGATAAGAAATAAATATCACTCGACTTAGTACTGAACCTGATCTGAGAATTCAACCTTCATTCATAAAACCTGATTTTGATACTAAAGATTTATCTTTCGTAGTACAAATAGACACCCTTCATATCCTTAAAATTAAAACTTTAAAGTAGAGTAGTAGATGCTTAGAAAAAAAATTGGGTCAATTTTGAAATAACTTTTTTTAAGTCAAAAAAAAAGCACTTTTGTTGAAAATTGTGTCAATTATAAAATAACTTTTTTAAAGTCAAAACAAAAAAAAAGCACTTTTGTTGAAAATTGTGTCAATTTTATAATAACTTTTTTACGTCAAAAAAAGAAAAAAAAATGTTGAAAATATAACATTCCTGGAGGGAAACAAAAAAAAAAAAAAAAACCCGCTGACTACAAAATTTATGGTGCTGAAAATGTTAAGTTGCACTAAAAGATGAAACCAAGACAACAAGGTCTAAAAGTGAAACATGCATGGTTAAACGATACTCCCCGAATCGATTTTTTTTTTCAGTCCATTTTGTAGAAGTCGTCTGTGTTTCAACCCTTTACTTATTTCTCGTAATCTCTTGCATTGTGCAGTCCTTCTGGTTATGGTAATGACTGAAATGCAAGATGCACATGCACGAAGTGGTTCCCAAGAAAAAAGGAAAAAAAAAAATCAACAAAATATTCTGCGTAATTTAAGCACGCGTGAGACCGTGACCTGGTAGAGTTCAGGGCTGCTTGAGCATCATACCTTTTGTTTTGCAAATTGTTGTGACAAGAGCCGTGAAAAATGGAGCATAAATTCTAGCAATGAATATAAAACGATCTGTTCTAATTGAAGAAAAAATAATATCTAAAGTGAATGCTACTTAAAAATAAAATATAGCGTGTTGGAAGTTTTTAATGTTCATAATGTTTAATAACAGTATATTTTTCTTTCAATTGACGTGCTAAACGAAAATTGTATATGTCCTGAGGTCAATGTAGAGAGTAGAAACATTTTTTTTTTAATTTCAAATTTGATTTATCATTAAAAAGTATCTTTAAACATTTTCTAGGGGCATCAATATATCCACCAGGTAGTTTTATGAGGATACAAGTGACCAGTGCTTTACCCTTACTGGACGTCTAATGTAGAAAATGTTAAATTTATTTGAAATTGTTAATTTTACGCATTTTGTAAAATCTGTAATTGTAACTTAAATATTTAAGTAAAATAGCAATACTTTTCCATTTAAGGGGGGGGGGGATGGTACCATAAAACCACTTTTTGAAAAAAAATTACAGATTTTATGTATTCAAAATATTTATATCAAGTGCTTTCAAGCGGCACTAAATTCATTCTTTTATGCAGATAAAAAATAACTCACTTTAAATATTAGCGAAGCAGAAATGTATTAAAATGTACGGACAATTTTACCTTCAACTTCCTCCTGAAATTAATTTTAAAAATTCATCTACCTTTTCTAGAACACTACCTTACTTATAACTCTGAAGTTCTCACCACATTTTATTTAAATGTACAATATAATACTACAGTGAAATGTTTACTTTAGCACTTATACTATTTCCCCAACTACTGTTTTTATGGTCAAAAACGGTATTTTTGTTCATATTAAAAGAGACTGTCGAATAAAATTTAATAACTTATGAAATGAACAGAAGTGCCTTAAAATTGCACTTTAATAGACTCTTACATATTTCTTGAAGACACTAAAAACAGTATTTTTCTACCATTAAAACCTTTTTGGGAAAAATATACATAGAATTTAGCAATTTAACCTTACGTGTATACAGAGTACAAACTCTCTTGAATATAAAACATGGACAAAAAATAATATCTAAAAGTTTATTAGGTAAAATGTTTGATATGTATCCTTAAATAAAAAGTCCTTAACCTACCCTTTCGCAAATCTAGCACACACCATTTAAATGAAAAAACAAAAACGATTAAATTAGCTCCGCTAAAATTTCCAACTGCAAATTTATTTCAATATTTTCAACTTTCTAAACTACATCGCTGTAAAGAAACGCCTAAATTATAAAATAACTGTACTTTCACATCAGCTCCAACAATATTTCTCAAAATTAGTTCAAGGAATTTATTTAATTCCGGAATGGCAATTCATAGAAATACTTGTCAAGAACATTCTCATGTTCATTGTGGTAAGTTGTACAAAGAAGACAGATAAACTTTTCAACGACTATAAATGACATTATGAGAGCCTTAACCTGGCACCCAAAAGATTTAATGGCCTATGATACCATCTAATTTTTAGAGCCCACAAACCTCTCTAGAACGCATTTCCTGATCCTTATCTATAATGGTAAAGAATTTGACAGCTCATGTGAAGAAAAAGAACGATTGGAAGAAAGGGGAAATTTTTTTCTGAACTTGTGACCTTGTTTATGTGTATCGTTATTATGCAATTTTATGAATGAGAATTGCCTTTAGAATCTTAAGACTCCTATTAGGGGTTTCTGCAAAAGGTTTTGAATTTGAATAAGATGAATTAAAGAGGTTTGTTTGTCAGAAATTGTGCTCATAGCTGTAAATAAATCTCCTCGAGAAATTCCGGACATCATTCTAAGAGGGCACTTGGAACTCTTTACCAAACAATTTCTTTCTGTAAACTGTATTTTCTGCGCATTTTGATTAATAGGAAAACACTAAGATTAAAATATTTCGAGGTTATCTCACGAGCGATTGGATAAACACAAAACAAATGCTGAAAATGTTGGTTTCATTGTTTGATGGAAACTTGAATGTTATAAAATATTTGTACTTCCTCGTCAGACACACACATGTTCACACATTTTGAACATAAAAGAGATAATATATATCAAATTCATTATTTGATGAAATATACAGTAATTGCCAAACTTGTTGTCAATTTCAAGTAGGATCTCCCAAAACTTTATTTTTTTCTAAATTATTTTGTTTTTAATTTACAAATGGTGAAAAACAAAAATTTTAATTAGCTCTTCTTTTAGGAGAATCATGAAAAATTCTGAATATATGTTTACTGATATAAAATTATTCATCTACCCCGTGATCGATACATTTTCCTATACCGTAAGATTAGCAAAATACCAATACATAAAATACACCACCAGCTCAGTTATTCATCCGAGGACTGCAGTTTTGTGCTTTTTAGCACTCATCAGCCCGGAATAGGAATCACATGAGCCGGAGGCATAAAACCTCTTAAGGGAGCCAAGAGAGCCAAACAAACTAGTAGCCAATGTAGAATTAGCACACCAGATGAGTGACCGCAGCAATGATGCGGTTCAACTCAAAGATTGATGGCAAAGCATGGTATTTAACTTAACATGGTATTGTAACTTACTACAAAGATACCAACGTTTCAACTTTTGTTATCGTTATTAAGTTAATCCGCAACCCCTCCCCCTTTTTTCAGAACATAAAGAGATATTTTCCTCTAATTTACCTTAAAGATTTAAATATGGTTAAAGTGCCAAAAAGGGTCCCTCAAATAATCTTTAACTGTTATTTCAAAAAATAAGGCCGAAAATTCCAAATAATTGTTAGGATGTAAATCAAATTTGTACGGTTATTTTTGCAGAAGCTATTTGGAAGCATGAGAAAGTGACTGGTGAAGAACAAGGCAAATGAAGAAACTTCAACTGGTTAACCCTTTTCTTTCTTCCTTTAATAGTGTTAAACAAATCCATTTTAGGTGTTTAAATTGTTACTGAAACTAATTTCTTTGAATTTTCAGTGTTAAAAAAGAAGGTAGAAATGTCATACAACACATAAAAGTATAATAAGTGACACAATCTGCATTTCCCACCGCAGGATAACAGAATTAGTTGAAAAAAAAAAAGCATAAAAGCTTTCAAAAAAAAAGAAAAAAACGGAAAAATGAACAAATTTATTTCAACTGCAATGTTTTAAAAATGCGTCAATCAGACATTGCAAACAAGTCATCGATAACTTTGTAACTACATACGAAAGTACATACGAAGTACATATACGTAGTACATACGAAAAAAAAAAAAACTTAAAAATTGCAAATAGCAAATAGAAGACCAGACAAAAACTTTTATATGAGGCAGTGAGAAGCAAAGCGATGTGAGTGGCAAAAGTAAAAATTTGGAGATAACCAGCACAAATGGTATGTGAACCTCTACTCTGTCTTGGGACATCCTGGTAGGTGCTGCTATACAGCATGAACCTTTTCAATAAAAGCCTACCTATGTCCCCTTACATCCCTTTGCTTCTCACTGCCTCATATATTTTTTAATCCATACACTTAATATTTAGTTATATAAGAATGTTCTTTCTAACGCAATGATTATATGAATTTGTTATTTGTGAAGCTTGACACTTTTTTTTTGATCCACAAAGGCATTCATTCCATGCATATTAGTTTTGTCAGCAAAAAAAGGAAAGGTTAACTTATAATTTTACTGTCAATCAAAAACCAGAACTGAAATCTTTTCCTGAAACAAACTACTTTTTTATACTTATCTTCAAAGCCATAGCAAAAAACTAATTACTCTTGAAACACAATTCCAATCAAGAAACTTCAAGCAGTTTTGTTCAGCCTTTTAATCCATTATATACAATTTGAATATCTACGTGTGTGGCTTGGGAATGAAAAATTAACTGCAATGTTAACTGATTTAAATGAGCTGAAACTGCCTACTTTAAATGCAAGTGATGCTTAGAATCATAGCTCACGAATGCAAGTGAATGGCGTTTCATGTTTATATAATCTCATCACGATAACTAGTTGCTCCGTAAAGAAACAGAAGTTGCTAATGATTTTCAGCGGGAGCATTTAAATAGGAAAAAGGAGGTTGTTTACAGTTCGTGCTGCCACTTGCAACCATGTTACTGACTTGCAAGGACGCCTACCTGGAGATTACCGGAGGTTACCGAGATCATCCAAAAAAATCCGTATTCGGAAATTTTTGTCTTTTGATTTGGTAAAATTATCATCATTTGGCAAAATTTGGAGTGATGTTTGGCAAAACTATCATCATTTGGCGAAATTTGGAGCTTCATACGGCAACATTATGAGTTCCATTCGGTAATTGCGAACTTTTGCCACCCTGCCCCCGAAATTTGAGCTTGGGGCACTTCCGCTGAACTGTAAGTATAAAAACAATTTCATCCGTGGAGTAATCTCGACCTTCACTGTGAGGATTCATCCTGAATTTATAAAATGGTAAAGTTTTACACGATTTCAAAACTAAGAAAACAAATATTTTTTTCTTAAAATACCTCATTCACTTTGGTTGTGTTCGATGAGTGACCGGTAGCTCACCGGTTAAAATAATGACGTCACCTCCAATGCTATAGCATTAGCTGATGTCACTAGCTGTCACGTGATCAATCAACCGGCCGCTAACGGTTGAGCTCGTCGAACGTTAGCTTTGACTAACAGTGAATGAAACCAACATTTTTGCAAACAATTGCAAAAATTTCTGTGCAAAGACACGGAAACATTGCCGCCTGCCTTATCCAGTGGTCAGAGAAGTCTGACTGCGACAAGAAAGTCTAGGTTAAAATCCCGGCACGGGCATGGACGTACCCTCTCTCTCCTGTCCTTGTCCTTTCTTTGTGTGAATGTGGTGCTGTGAATGGTTGCCTACCTTATAAACGGATTCTTATGGCATATGTGTAGTGTAGAAGTCAAGCTTTGCACCAAATTACGGTACAATTGGAAAAGTGAAGCCAGCGCCCCCCAAACTGCCAGCCTTGCTGGCACACGACAACAACAACAACACACGGAAACATTTGTTAAAAACTGCAAAAAATGTGCTAGAGTTATAATTGAAACATTTATCTCGATTCACTAGTATATGCGACGTTTATTAGTGTTAAATTAATGATTTTAATTTTTACGGCCTTAAGGAGCTGCATAGCAACGATTAATTTTAACTATTAGACCAATCAGACTAATCGCATGAAACTCACAATCCAATGAAGCTACCCACAATAAGTAACTGAACTATCCAGACAGTAAGGAAATCGTTTTCCCGAAGCTTGCTCTTATGTGCCATGCAAACCGCGCTAGATTGAACAAATGTTTGCCTTGTCACAATGTTTTGTTTCAAATTCAGCATGTCTACACATTGTTGAAAATTCCGAAAAAAATAAGTTAACAATGACTGCAAAACAGAGTGCAGAATTTTTACAGTGAATTAAACTAGAAAAAATAAGCGATTGCAGATTAAATTGGAACACCACGTGATTTATGCGGCTAAAGACATAATTCCTTATTTCCGTCGATGCATATTCGGTTGAAGCAAACCAGCATTTGAATAATCAGATCTCAGTCTCGACTCTAAGTGACTTTTACCACATTTTAGCAAAAATGTGAAAGAAGAAAAAAAAATATTAATTTGAATTTTTGGCATCTTGAATTCAAATTATGTTTTTCGCAATCACAAGCGTGTGTGTGTATGAATGCACGTGTGTGTGTTTGTGTAGGCGCATGTGTGTGGGTGCGTGTGTGTTTGTGTAGGCGCATGTGTGTGGGTGCGTGTGTGTGTGTATGTATGCATGTGTGTGCGTGTTGTGTATGCAGTGCTGTGTGTGTAGGCGTTCGTGTGTGTATGTGTAGGAGTGTGTGTTTGTGTCTGTGCGCAGACATGAGTGTGTAGGCGTGTGTGTGTATGCGTGTGTGTGTAGGATATGGACGCAACCTGGAGACGGTTTTCGCAAGAGGAGCAGCATCGTGAGGCCGGTCGACGCGGCGGTGGTGCTGGCAGAGGATGCTGGCGGGAAAATAAAATCAGCGTAACGTCAAAAACAGTCAAGTGAGAACAATAAACAATCGTGATTGCTCAAAAAAAAAAAAAAAAATCAAATAAAAAAACTTACATTTGATATTAATTAAAGTACAAAGATAAAAAGTTCCTATTAAAATAAATTATTTATTGTTTTCAAGAAATAAAAATATTCATTTTAGGTACCAAAAAATTACATAAACTTTTGATTAATACTGGTTAGTTAAAAATTTCCAAACAATAAATTGTTGGTTACGGAGCAGTAAACATTTTTAAATGTTTTTTTCCCCCCTTGAAACATAAAGCAAAAAGCAGTTAGGAAACTTTTTATGAATCTAGAAAAAAATTTATCGGCATGAAAAGAGTCAGTTTTTTATAATTTCATGTTCATTTGAAAAAATATGATTTTCTTTCTTAATAAATATCTGGGCTCAAAAAGTATAAGTGCCCTTTTCCTCTCATCGAGTTTCACACCTTATAGCAGCTAATTTCTTTCCAATCGTAATTGATTTAGAAAAATTAAACGCCAAGCTTCAACAGCCACAGTTACATTCCTAGTTAAAAGAAAAAGACTCTTGAATAATAGTTGTTAGAATCGTGGCTCAGTGGACAGGCTTCACCAAAGAAAGCGGTTCGTTCCCCTCTGGCTTCTGACCTTCGACCCTGAGAGGCCGCACGTCTGTCGGCCCCTTGATTCAACGAGTATCCCACCTCGTATAATTAGGTAAGTAGAGAGCGGTCTGCACGCCTTCCGTATAAACAGACGTGTGAGGGACTGTATAACAAACAAATTAGATCCATTTTTTGGCACGAGTTTTGCCATTATTTGGAAGAAAGAGATAAGACGCATAATTTAAATTCCCACAAATTTCTGTGTATTTATATTTATTCAGAATTTTGGATTGTTTGACTAGTAAATGAGCGCTAAAACATAATTTCAGCTTCATAATTATATTATAAGCTTTTGGTACAGATCAGTTAAAAGATTTTTATAGACATTTGAAGTGGTTAATTTATTAATGAAAAAAAAATCTATTTCGCTTTAACCCTAAAGCAATACAAAACTGTGTGTTTTTAATTTTTAAGGAAAAATAATAGTTATAATTACAGGATAAAAGCGTGTATATAACTGTATTATTTTAAGAAAAAAAATAGCCTTAATATTCTTGCACTCAAACAATACATGCAACTGGCCTCTGTTTTTTTATTTTGTGCCTTTTAATATATTTTTAAATGAAAAATTCATGCAAATGATCCTTTAAATACAGTTTGTGGCAATAAAAATCATCCGAAATCAGTTTCATTAGTTTCCACACACGAGATCAACTTTTAAAAGCAAGAACGGTAGCGAATAAGTTTAAAGTAAGGGTGTGTAAGATTTTTCTTTAGTTTTCTTTTGTTCTTTAGGTGCGAAATTTTTTTAAAACCGTAAGTTTTACAATCCATTATAAAAGCTTTTATAAAAGAGCGGCGGAGACTGGAAGTTAACTTCTCTTTTGTCGAATGGCAACAATTTGTTCATTTCAAAACCAAAACTGCTAATTTTTTTAAATTTGCTAAGTCTGTCGTTGACTCGTTTTTTAAATTTGAATTTAAACAAAAAAAAACAGAATTGGAGCACAGCAGCTGTAGAGTAAGTACAGCATATTGTTAAAACTATTGACTTTTCCCCTTCAAATGTTATCAGTTAGAATTGAAACAAATAGTTTTAAAACAATATCAAAATATACCCCAGACCAGCTCTAAAAACGTATAAAGCAACTACGAGAAATTCGTCTTGTTTCGAATATTGAAATTGACTTCGTAGAATATTATTTTTGAAATGCTACCGACATTGGCAACTTTCGTAATATCAATAATGAATGCATGTGAAAATTTCATACATATCGTTACAATATCTGTGTTTTTTTTTCATTCCGAATAGACATAAGACCACAAATGGTCCGCTTGGGTTCGGCAGGTTATCTCTGTTTTCAAACAGTCTATGTTCTCTTGTCTACGACTAACAAAAGGTTGAAAATTCGTTTTTCAGTAAATATTAAGTTCATAATTAAAAATTTGCTTTACGGAACCGTGAAAGATCATCTTACTATTCCCCTTCAGCGACAGAAGCGTATTTTATGAACGCATTAATTTGCGTTTAAGAATCTCGCCAGCTAGAGTCCATATTCCAATCGTGAAACGTTCCACATTATGCACTTGAAATATGTGACAAAGAAGAAAATTGTGTTACGACATGGAAACGTTTTGTCATTTTTAGAGATAACTCTAATATCAAGAGCACATCTCCATTCCTTATGAGTGTCATAATTGTGTTTCTTGTAAAGTTAAAATTAAAATAACATACATAACTTATACTGCTTACAATTCCAAAATGTCCATTACTTGGAATCTTTTGTCTCTTGAATACAGATTTCGAGAATCTTCAAGGCTGTTGAAGAACGCGAGCGTGCTAAATTCGTGGGATTGAGCAAGGGTGATTTGGAACATAACAAGCAAGAAAGAAAATGGCGGACGAATCATGTTGTTCTTTTTCTGACAGGTAGTAATTTTCCTGGTAATGTATGGCAGTTATATTAAATATGAAAGCAGTGGGGGTGTATGATGAATAATTCAACTTATTTTTTGATTTTTAAGGAAGTATCCTGCGGTTTCAAAGTTTATTGCCTTTCTTTACATTTAGTTGCAGCAGAAAACCTCCAGTTGTTGCTGCAAATGACTCTGCTATTTTTTAGCCAATTTAGCAGCGTGTTGAAGCTTTCTTTCTTTCTTCCTTTTTTTTTTTTTTTTTTTAGTTCATCTGAATATTATAATTGAAGGAAATACTTTCCTCTGTTTTAGGCCGTATCAACTTAACAAGAGGCAGTTTATGATTTCAAATGTGATTATAATATTCTAGTATTGAGCCAAACTATACTTTTACCTGCATGAAAGTATTATTGGTTTATTAAACGGATGTAGAATTTATTTAAAATAAACCCCATCTATCAATGCCTTACGCTTACGCTTGCTATTGACACAAATATTAAACTAATATTTACCAAAAAATAACCTCCATCCATCAAGCGTTTGCGTTTCCATTTAACATAAATCTAGATCCATAATGTTATCGGTAAACAAAGTGTAGTTCGTTATATTTATAACTCATCACTTGAAATTTTATTGAAGAGGAAGATGACTTGATGGAAGGAGATTTTCTTTACTAATAGTAAAACTGGATGTTTGGATCTCAGTGACACTCATAGCGCCTAGACCGTTCTGTCAATTTTCATGAAATTCGGCACAAAATTAGTTGGCAGCATGAGGGTGGAAGCAGTTTTTTTTTAAGTACGATCTTGTTATTTTTCGATTTCAATTATAAGTCACCATTAGTGGATTTAATTTTGCTGCAGCAATACCAAGCAAACTACCATAACATGGACTAGTAAATTACCATAAAATGGACAAGTAAATTACCATAACATGGACAAGAGAATTAACATAGCATATTGGGGAGAAATTCATCATCCATTATTTGTAAATGTACAGACGAACCAAATGACTTTTTAATTTTCATCTGCGGGCTAAGCCGTGTTTATACCGCTAGTATAAAATAAAACCAATTTTCATTTTAAAAAAAATAGCGTCAAATGATTAAAAAAAATGATCTATAACTTTTTTTTAATCAATCACAGGTTTATGTTGTCACGGGCGTAACAGCGCAGTTTGTTTACGACGGAAATTGTATTACCTAGTCCTGTATCCCTGATCCATCTGGGTTGTACAGTTTTCTTTTCGTGGCACTACTTAACGGCTAACCCAATTTCTTACTTATGTCTCAAAAACTACCAAAACAGTTCAAACGACTTGAATTGTTAAAGATGTATTTTTTTCTATTCAAAGTATTTTTAATGAAATAGGACAGATAACTCAACTGTCTCAAGAGTGAAAATCTGATAATATAGTTCATGGGCAATAATAGTTTATGCACTTAAGAGAATATATATATATTCAGTTAATACTATAAATATATTTGTCTCTACATTGGAGAACGGATTCAATTTTGTTCAGATAGAGCATGAAAATAGTACATTAATACTTTCCAAAAGTTTTGTTTCAGTTTAAACTAAAATGTTTATCATTGTAGGGTAATATAAATATTATCTGCTACGATTTACAAAAACTGCTGAGCCTGTAAAACTATTTATCCCTAAGCAAAAAAATAATAGATAGCAAAATAAACTAAAGTTTTAAAAATGAAATCAAATCACCTTTAAATGTTGAAATGGGTTCAGCACTAAAAAGGATATAGCAAAAGTTCTAGCTGGCAGTAATCATAACTATAACTGAGGCAATGAGAAGCAAGGGGATGCAAGTGCCAAAATAAAACATTTGGAGATAATCAGCACAAATGTTGGAGGGGGGGGGGGAATATCTCCTCTTTTTTGGGGCAAGATATAGTACTAGTAGCCCCGGTAGTTTCTGCTGTCGCAGCACCAAAGGACCCAATAGAACCAATACTTTCTGCTGTACAGCATGATTTAGAGAAAAATTCAATAAAATCTCAACTAAGATTTAAACTTGAAAAGATTCCGGTTACCCAAGAAATCGCAAAATATTTTGGATTTTTTTTTATGATTCAAAAAAAAAAATCTTATTATTCTGCTTAGATGCTTAGAATGACGTTTGAATCTTGTTTCTATCTTAGTTCGAACAGAATATATAAATATTTTTGGTGCATGCATTTAATTAATATTTTTATTTTTAAACATCTGAACGCTTTTTTTCTGTGATTCATTTTTTCCCGTCCTTTTTTTTTTTTTTTGTATTCAATGTCTCATAAGTCAAGAACTGACAAGATAAAGTAATGAAATTCGAGCCTATCTCTTTCAAACAGTTTACTTTAATTTTTATTTAGCAAACGTGGAAAAAAAACCGTTTACTTCAAAAATAAATAAATAAATAAATAAAAGTATATTATGTTTCTTTGAAATTTTCCTTCAAATATTTTTATTTTTTATTAAATTAATATTTTATAAACCGCCGAATAAAAATTAAAGCTTAAATATTTTTACAAAATTGTTTGAAAAAAATGTTGAAAATTGACCAAGAATATTTTGAGTTTTAGCGATTTAAAGCAACCACATTATTTTTTAAATGAATTAAATTTAAATAATTTTTAAAAAATATTTATGTTACGATTTTTTTTATTATATAGATGGGGAATCAGTGAAAAAAATTTCGGAACTCTAAACTTTTTTTACTTTTTTTTTTCAAAATGTGCCCCGGATTCCCTTAAACGCGTTTCACACGAAAGTTTAAAAATTCTATTTACATCCCTTTTCCTCACACGACCTTAAGTTTAAAACTGAAACCTGCATTTCATTTCTTTTCATTTATGAAAATATTTCCAATGGAAGCGAATTAACTCAGTTTTCAAAAGTAATAAAAAAACATCAAAAAGTAGAACACACAACTTCCAACCTAATGTTTTCGGATGAAATAATTGTTTGCCAAAGGAAGAAAAAATATTACTGAGAGACTTGTTGTAAAACGATAAATAGGAGAACCACAAATTTAAAAACATGCCCAAAGGCAAATCGTTAAAAAATAGTAAACCAAATTGCAGCGGAAATATTTGTTATTTTCATTAATGCTAATTCTGTCACTGAAATTTGAAGAATAAAAAATTATACGACATGAAATTGCTCTTATTACTAAACATTTATGATATTTTTCCTGATAAGTTTTTTAAACTAAAAACTACTACTTAGCCTTATCTCCTCATTATTCATTTACATAAGGTATGAATTTCAATTAATCATTTTCACGTCGAACTATTTTTAAGCATAAAAATAACAAAAAACTAACTCATGATTGGATGAAGAAAAAAAACCTTGTGAAAAAGGTCACCATCAAAACCCATCTGGCTGTCAAACCACAAACAATTACCGTCTAACTACCATCAAACTCGCTTGGGTTCTGTGAAAATAATAGGAAAATGGTACCACAGAAGTGAAATCATGTCATCCGGGAATCGTACAGAAGACCGCCTCTCATATCACTTATTACAAGGTGGTGCTGAAATGTATAATCACTGCAATTAATACTAAGGGTGTGTGCGATCTCGAGATGTCACAGCCAAGATTATAGCGTTGTCAAATCTTGTTCGGTAGCTACTTTCTTATCTGGTCGCAACGTGCGTCGCATCAATATAGAAGGAGAGGATTTTATGGGGTAAGAGTAGCTGTTTCAGCCAAGACGGCTAGACATTGAGGAGTGTAAATGGACACATTAGCTTTAATTAAAGTTTTTCGTAGGTTTTTGTTTAATGCGTGTAAAAAGCAAGATGTTTTTTAGCTAACCGTTTAGCTAACCATTAAAATAAATTTCATTCTGAAAAAAGCATATTAAAAAAAAAAAAAAATCCGAAAGTATTTTCCTGAGTTGTGCAGTTGCCTAATAATTAGGATATGGATCACAAGATCCATTGCTAAAAAGTATTTAACCAGGCCTGTCATTTAAATTTTTCCAGGGGTGAGGGGCAAAGTATATTTAATGCAAACTTTAATGATAAACGACACAAATTAACGCCACTGATGCATGAAAACAGTTTCAAAGCCAGGGGGGCCATTTGACCAACAAGACCCCCTAAAGTTATATGCCTGTAAATAGCCTCCGTTTGTTACGGAAAATATATGCATATTACTTTAACAAGGACTTCCTACATCAAAATCTCTTTTCAAAAGCAAATTTATTCCAGAAAATAGTTTTCTAAAAAGAAACACTTCAATAATGTAGCAAATGTTGTCCATGTAAGAAAGTGATTGCTAATAATTAATTTAGATTTGTACTTTTAAGTGTTAAATGAAGGTAAAATATACTTAAGTTATATTGTGTTGCCTTGCTCTACATACTAATTCTGACAGTAAGCCGAAATGCGTTTCCGTATACTATGCCTTCTTTCTTAGACTCTAGCTAAGCTCCGGTATAGCGTAATGCTCGAGCTCAGACTTCATTTAACGAGTTGAACCGCACCATGACTGCGGGCTTTAGTTGACGAGCTAAATTTACTTTAGCTGCAAGTTTGTTGGTACTCTCAGCTTAAATGAGATGACATCGACCTCCAACTCGGTTATTCACTATTCTAAACTGAGGTTTCCATAACTAAGACGAAACTGCAGTCTCTGGAAGTCATAAACGAAATGTCGTATATTGCATGTACCTTAGCCCTGACCAGGGTGGTAACTTACTGCTTAAAATTGACCGTCTTCTTTGATAACGCAGTTTTTTAAGTTTACATTGACGAAAGAGTGGAGGACATACTTAGAGAGAAAGTTAATAATGCATGTATAGAAGAGGAAGATGAATGAGCGACCTTGAACAACAGTGAATGAAGTTGATTAAATAGGACTCAACATTTTTACTAAAAATAGTCACTCCATCTGAAGAACATTTCGAACAGGATGGTTCTAAGCGGAACTTCAGCCGATGATAATCTAAGAGGATATTCCGAAAGTAAGATTACAGGTTGAGGTAAATACTGTTACCCTAAGCAAGTTAATAAAATAGGCAGGGAAAGACATTGATTGTTACAAACTTGCACAAATCTGAAGAGGAGATTCGGTTAGTTTCACTTGTGGTAAGTGCTAGAAATCAAACGCAATCTATTCAAAAAGGAAAATCAAAAGTATCCTTTAAAGTTTACTTGCTACGGATGCATCGCCAAAATTAACAAAACGCGCAATATGAGTTAAATAGTACAGTACAGTTTGCAACGATATTACTGCTACAAACTTCAATGTATTATCGCTTTGAACATCATTTTATTTGCCAATTTGTATAACTTTATCAACACCTATGTGTCCCGAAACCATTCTTTTTCAATATCTTCTTTCCAGTGAATTAGAATTAAAATAGGGTCGGCTGTAATAAGAAAAAAACAGTGCGAAATGTGAAGGTGATTACCTGGCTTTGTTAAAGACAAGTGTGAAACTATGCAAGCATCACGTTTTGTAGATTTGTTTTAAATTCTCTCCTTGTACAATCATTAAATAATTATTTTCAGCAAAAGTGAAAAACAAAATAACTAATAGTAAATCTTATTTTATTATACGTATGACTAGTACCTACAAGCTACTATTGTAAAATCCAAGATCAATCGAACCTCTTCGTATGCATTACATTTTTCTTTTTTTCAAATTCTGACTTACTAAGCTCGTGATGCTATAAATACGCGTAGTACAGGAAGCAATCAATAACTTTTTAAGTTAGATCGTTTGAGAAACTGCACCTTCAAACCACAAACGCTTCCTCCTTAAAGTTTCATAATTTCAGGGCTTATACCAAAACCGATTGACATGTGTCCAATTAAAGCCAAAATCACCGTTCGTTTTTCTGGAAGCTTTTCGCTAATCCAACATTTCTCCAACACTTAACTTCACAGAAATACCGCCCAGCAGGTTGGACTCATTACACCACGAAGATTAAGATCTGAAGTCAAGCCCACTTTGAAAGTTATGACAATTCAAAGAAAGGATGGACGTCAAAGACTGATCACTGCCCTCGGGCACCTGTATTTAAAGAAGCATTATGACAGAGGGTATTCACGGCGTGATCAAACGGACGTCTTGTTCTGATAATGAATTGGCACCACATTGCAATGTGGTGAGAGGTAATGATGATGAAATTGCCTCTAGGAATTTTCAAGATAAATTGAAGAGTCATAGATTTAGAAGCGTCTTTTGCAAGAACACTGTAATATGCTTTGATAAATTATTTTCCAAGTGATGATATGAAGAATAAAAATAAATCAGCACTAAGCCGTGAAAATGTCAGTAATTATATGCATTTTTAATGAGTTGTTTGTTACTTAAATTGTCTACTTTTGTCTAATGGCGTCTGGAAAAAACGTAATGCCAGAATTAACTCATGAAACTTCTTGAAGAAAACATTGTAAAGAGCAAAATTTTACCGGATTCTTATATTTTATAAGGAAAGGGATGAAACTCTGCTACATTTATACGAGGGTTATTCATAAATTAAGGAACGTTTTGGAATTAAAAAAAAAAACTATGCTCAATATATTTATTTTTTAAACATACATCTGAAAGAGACTAAAATTCCACTTCTCAGCTTAGTCACTATACAAATTGAGGAACTTATGACAGAAGTGAACAAGCTTTGAAATTTTTTTTGCCGCCAGCGATCTCAGCCACTCAGTGATGCGCACCCGAAGCTTCTTGTCGATGTCGTCAGAACGTTGTGCTGCTAGTCGGTTTTTTACTCTTAAAAACAACAGAAAATCACTAGTTACAAGATCGCGACTGTAAGGAGGAGAGAGGAAAATCTCTCATCAAGAACCTCCTTCATCGTATACGTTAGATTGGCCACTTTTAAACTGAGTACACAATTTCAGGGCGAAACTTGCATTCGTTGCGTTATTTCCGTACATTCCATACACTTCCCAATGAATTTCTACAAGTTTTAGGTTTTTTACCAGCAAAATCTGAATTACATACTGTACCTCACAAGTGTCGGGGCTTTCATTTGCAGCACACATTTTAAATATTTAATTTTTTTTAAAAATAGCAGCACTGATGTGTTTCCATTGTTGGCGAGCAAGTAGAAACTAAAATATCCATGATCGACAAGCTCCAGGCGGCGTAAGCCGGAAACGTTCGTTGCTTTCTGAATAGCCCTCGTATTACAAAAGTATTGAACCAAAACAAAGTATTTCACAGAAATAAAATTAATTCAGTCTCATAGTCCTTGTGTCCAATGACGAAACACTAAGGGCAGGCCAATTATTTTTTTTCTGTTCAGATGGATACTACTAATAAAATAAGGTAATTCCAAAAAAGTTTATACATATTTGTTAGTATTTAGTAAAACAAAGCTAATTGCTGACTACCTGGTTTTATATTACCTTAATGTTGATCTACCATTAATAAAAATATTAAATGAAATCCCATCCATTCATAATATATCGACTATTTGTTTCTTATTGTCCCAACTATTTGTAGCTTCTGGTCACAGAGTTCACTTAAATATATATGTAGAAGTTTATTCCGACTTAATTACATAACTCAATGTAAACTAAATGCGCAGTGTAGCTGAATTTAGTTTTACGTAATTTAAAACAATGTTACTTTGTTTATCACCTAAGGAAATCAATAACTTTCCAGAAAAAAAAAGGCACAGACGTAGTCGATGCTTATTGTATTTAGATTATTTGTATATATGTCATAAGTGATTGACTCTCAATTTTGCATCTAACAGATGCAGACTTATAAGATTATTTTTTACAAATGCCACTTATTTCCAGAACCTCTAAACTACGAGCACTCGCGAACTTACGAACAAATTAACAAGTCCCAAACACACATTCAAACGAGCACTGTTGGTTAAAATTATTTTTAAAAGCGGAAAACGGAAAAATCTCTTTTTCAAAAACTTGACAGTAGTAGTTTGTTATTAGCGAAAGTAATTCACATCATTTTTTGAAAATAAAACTTCAGAATAACGTAAATAACATTGAACATAAAGTTCAGATTTTGAAAAAAAAAAAAAAAAAAAAAAAAAAACGATATTATTTTTGCCCTCCCCCTCCAAAAAAAAAGTAAATGAATGAATTAAGCAAAAGATAAATCAAGATGTATTAAAATAAAAAATCGAAACATAACTAAGAAAAAAACAGATAAACTTATTACAAAGTGGTTGTCTGAAAATTAAAGGAAATTCAAACTTAAGCAGAAAATCGGCATTCCTAACAATGTTATCGACTTTTCAATCTGGTTTAAAAAAGAAAGTATTTTACCCAAAAGAATACAAACAGGAACTTTTCGCACCATTACGATTCTTCAAATAAGAGAAAAAGATTTACTTTGAAATTTTTTACTGAAAAAACTGTAACGCTACAATCTTAAAGCGGGAATTAAAATGGAGGGTCAAGTCCAATCATTTGCTTAGCAAATCTGACCCAAAGAACCTAAGTCACGTGATTCAACACCGGCGAATGGTTGCACGTTTTACGTGAAACAAGCGAAAAACCTGATTTCTGCTAATGCTTGGCGTTAAAATCTATCACGTGACTTCGGGGTCTTGGTTTCATGAATGAAATTCTTCACTCCCACCATTTTATCTCTTCTCAATGGATGCAATATATTTAAATTTGCTTAATATCAACTTAAAGTTTGTATTAGCAAAATATATTTTTGGAGTATTTGCTGAAAAAATTCTACACTAAAATAATTTATACGTATGTTAGAGCAGCCATTTATTTAAAAACATAAATTAAAAATTCAAAAAGATCTATCAAAAACATGCTTTTCAGTTTAGTAGTAAAAAGTCAAAATTGGGAAATAAAAAACAATTCCCAGATTTTTAAAGCAACATCATTAAATCTTTTCAAGAATTCTTACAACAAGCCATTATCAAAAACAAACGAAAGGTAAATTGCATTTGCAAACACCCCGTTTAACAAATGATGACGATAACAGAAAGAACATTCGGCATTCAAAAACGCATATTACTCTAAGGAACTCTTAAACGGTCTACCAACAGTCGTTACGAGATAGAAACACTGTTAAAGATAAAATTATGATAAAGACATTTACTTAAAATATTCTACAATAAAAATATTTATATGTTAGATCAGCCATTTATTTAAAAATATAAATTCAAAATTCAAAAAGATCTATCAAAACATGCTTCTCAGTTTAGTAATAAAAAGTCAAAATTGGGAAATAAAAAACATTTCCCTGATTTTTGAACCAAAGTCATTAACTCTTTTCATGAATTCCTACAACAAGCCATTATCAAAAAACAAACGAAAGGTAAATTGCATTAGCAAACACCCCATTTTACAAATGATGAAGATAACAGAAAGAATATTCGGCATTCAAAAACGCATATTTCTCTAAGGAACTCTTAAACGGTCTACCAACAGTCGTTACGAAATAGAAACACGGTTAAAGATAAAACTCTAATGAGGACATTTACTTAAAATATTCTACAGTAAAATTATTTATATGTTAGATCAGACATTAATATTTAAAAATATAAATTCAAAATTCAAAGCGATCTATCAAAAACATGCTTCTCAGTTTAGTAGTAAAAAGTCAAAATTGGGAAATAAAAAAACATTTCCCAGATTTTTAAAGCAACGTCATTAAATCTTTTCGAGAATTCCTACAACAAGCCATTATCAAGAACAAATGAAAGGTAAATTGCATTTGCAAACACCCCATTTAACAAATGATGACGATAACAGAAAGAACATTCGGCATTCAAAAACGCATATTTCTCTAAGGAACTCTTAAACGGTCTACCAACAGTCGTTACTAGATGGAAACACGGTTCAAGATAAAACTCTGATGAGGACATTGATAAAAATCGGCTATTCGATATTTTATCAGTCGTTTGCGCCATCCATCAACTGGAGAAAAAGAATCAAAAATATTTCAAATCAAACCTTTTGCTTTTTTTTTTCTCTTTTATAGTGGTTTAAAGTTACTGTCATTTTGCGTAGCTTTCGGAAAGATTGGTGCAGGTTTTTCGATTTTGATAATGAACTGTGAAAGAGGTATAGGAACTGAAATGACAAGACGAGGGCAAGACGCCATATTTGTCTCACTGGTGTGGTTTAAGGAACATGCATATAGAATACTCCAAAATGAATTTCACAAAAGAGTGAAGTTGTATTTTCCGCTTGAAAAAGAACTCTATCAATGTTTCACTTCACATGTAGCTTTTAATTGATGCAAGAATTTTCTGAGTCATTCCATTTCAATCTAGACCAGGCGTGCTATATTAACGTTACAGATGTGTTTTGTAAAAATTACAGTAGCTACATATTCTGCACTAATAAAGTGTCCTTAAAAAAGTTTGTCAGATTTTTTTTCTCTCCAATTACGGTTTATCAAAATTCTGCAAAAAAAGTCATTTTCAAAAAAGTCAACGAAACACTCGATTTGAAATGAACACTATTTCAAAAGTATTTTACCTGCAGTTGAACCAGCTTAATGGAATAGCCATTTTGCAGCGAAAAAAATATTCTAATAAACGGGATATTCCATTAAACGGAATCAAAATAACACATTACATTGCTTTGGTACATTAAAAATGTTATACAGCAGGATATTCTTTTAACCGATATTCTAATAAGCGGATAATCCTTTTTTCTGCAAATAAATAAAGACCTAGAATAATTGAGGCTCACACGCCCTGCTGGCTTAAGCTCCACAGTTATTGTTTTTCTTAAAGACACTCACACAGAGAGCAGGTGGGCCTTTTTTCAGCTGCAGTAGTGTAAAATGAAGTAACTGGAATGGCGAGCACTAATTTTTAACAGAGGATTTCGATTTTAAGGGATGGCTGAAGTAATGCGTCGTATTTTTTAGCATATAATCTAAGTTAATAATTTTAAGAACTTTATGAACAATGATGGTTGCACTATTCTGTTGATTTATCTGATTAAACATTAAGAGCACATCATAAGAAAATCTGTTAACGTTGATTTCGGTTTTATTGGCTTGATGTTTGAACACCAGGGGGTGGGGCTTTTAGCCTTGTATACTCCGCTTAACTGTAGGCTATTTGGTCCCTATTTGGTTGGTGACCGACATAAAAGACTATTTTCTTCTGTTGAAATAAATCAAGGATTCAAGTTTATTTACAGTAGAAAACTATAAAGTTGTGATTGTAAAGGTACGTGAATGTATACGAAGGAATTTTTTACCTAAACACAGAAAAAATGAAATAAAAAAAGTATCGTTCAAACAGCGAGTGCTCTGCAATCTTCCCCCGAAAAGATAGTCTTTCCTACAAGTGTAATAGAAGAAAAGAAAATTAAATTTGGAAACGGCAGCAGTCAAGATTTCGATAAGGTAAGAGGTGTTATTTTTTAGTTTTTCATTGATATGACACTTTTTAAAAAGTTTCTTCTTCGAAAAGGCATGGTACCCGGAATTAAATTATGTATCATCTCAACATTGTTTATTTATAAAATTTAGTTGGGTTTATTAATTAAAAAAATATATATTTAGTGGTAAAAAAACTGCATTTTTACCAATTGTGTGATTTGTGTTTACTATTATGACAGTCTACAGCCCTTATGATAGCTTCATGGCATATTTTTTTGTAATCTTTAAATGCATGCATCCTTGGAAACCAAATTTGAAATTTTGAACATTTTGAAAAGATAATGATGTTTAAAGTGAGATTACTTCTCAAAAAGTCCATTAAAAAAAAAAAAAAAAAACAACTCAATTGAACCCTTTTTAATTCCTAACAAGTGGATAACCACCAATTCCTTTGTTTTTGCTCAAAATATGTTTCATGTTTTTATTTTTAATTTATTTTTTTAAATGATCTTATCGCTCATGACGTTCATGTAAAATTTTTTAAAAAAAATCGCTTCTCCTAAATGCATCAATTGAAATTCTGATACATTAAAGACAAGCTACAAAAATTTAGAAACACATATCACACAAATTAGTTCTTATTTTTTGTTACATATATAATCAAACAGAATAGCAGTTGGTTGGAAAAAATAGAAACTTCCTTCCGGTAACTTAGCAAAAATTTGTTTCTACCTAGTATTCAAACAACAACTCTTTTTCCATCACTAGGTACAAAAATGGACGTTACTTGCTTTTTTAAGATGTTCAAACGAGGTGATTATACATGGTCAACTTCTTCTTTCCCAATTATTTTTTGTGCCACTTAGGTCGTTTACAAGGTCGTTTAAAGGAACTATGATCAATGGGAGAACTGAAGCGAAGAGGCATTTGATTGACGAAGCAAGGTAGAGACGACGAAATATGAGACAGTTATGATTTTTTGTGATTGAATTTAATCACCGCTACTTCTGTTTTGCCCTGTGCAGGTACTACGCTAGCTAATCAATCTACCCAACAAGTCATTAACTTGATGGTAAAAATTAACAACAGTGCTTAAAATTAATGAGGATTTAAAGAAACTAAATTAGTATCGTATTTCTTAGCCTTTATTACTACAGTGATTGCGTATTGATGGTAAAAGCTAGAAATTATTGGTTGTAAGACAAATTAGTGAAAATTTAATTTTTACATAAAATTAAATTAAAAAAAAGAAGTTTTATATTAGGTTTTTATTTTCTGTTGAAGTACATTGTAATTTAACTTCTTTTCTGTTACATAATTCTTGTACAGACATATTATTAACTATTCTTTCAATTATCCAAGCTAAGATAAGCCAGCCGTTTTTACTGCTAAACCAAAGAAAAATTCTCAGACTGTAAGTATAACAGTATTTTTTTTTGTTATATCTAGCCTTATTTTGTAAAACAGTCATCATCGATGACATTGTCTTGATACAAAGCATTTAAGCAATATCACCAATATAGCAAAATCTTACACTTAAAAGCTTTGTAAAGTCCGTGTACAATGTAAATACATAAATAGTGATTTTATTTACTCCAAGATGAAAAAAAAATTATGAAGCTGCAAATTGTGTGTTCGCTTTCATTAACCAAATCACATTAGTATATGATACTGGTACCGTAAACCGTAGTTGAGCCACCAGGACTACTTGAACTCATGGGAAAAAGTGTTTAAAGTCCGTCCTGGTCCTACAACACTCAATGTATAGACTAAAAAAACCTTCTCAATGACAGGTAGCAGTACTAGACAGAAGCTGATGCATGATACAAAGTTTCTGCTATTCCCGACTGTTTGAGGTTATGATTGCAAGTTGTCTAAACAGATGTTTTTTCTGTCTGCAAACTTTTACATGTAAGTTCATGGAAACATCTGATATCATCAAGGTAAAGATAGTTTTATGTTTTCATTCTATTTCTTAGTATAATAGCAACGTTTTAAGGTTATAGCTATATAATTAACATAGTAACTAATATAAGCATTATTTGCTTTAAAATGGGGCTACTTAGACTCAGCGTTCAAGCAGCCCCAGACCACTTTCATCACTAAATTATGTTAAGTAAGGTTTGTAATCTTTAAAAAAAGAGGTTGCTTACTATTTATACCCCTTTAATTGCAGATTTGGTGATAAAATTGGTCCGAAAGTAAGAGAAAGCCCCTTGAAGTAGGAAATAATGCGAATTATTAAGAGGAAAAATTACAATTGTGTAAAGATTCAATTAACTCGGAAGAAATGTCTTAGAGAATGGCATCAGCCCATTTTGACTTAAGTATATCAACTCTAAAAAGTAAATTAAAAGATCGTTTACAAAACTAGCCTGGGCATGCTGTACTACTTAGTAGCGAGGAAGGGCAGGCATTAAATAATATCAGAGAAAATAAATCCACACAAGCCATTAAAGAGTTAAAGAGAGGAGTTTTCATTCTTTCTAATGTTTAAATAATGAGCATTTCAATTGTTTTTAGCTGTAGTTAGATTATATTTCCATTTGAGAAATTATGTTTGCCTAAAAATATCGTTTTAGGTATACGTTAATTTTACATTAATTTAGATAGATAATTTGAATTTTATATAAATAGTTTGTTCACTAGAATATCCGTTTTGAGTTTTCTTTTAAAATCATCGGTTCTTCTTGATACTACTACTTGTTTTACAGCTTTTTCTAATGAATTACCTTAGTTGGATCAAGTAGTGCCAGTGCGGGGCTAATTGAAGCACATTTTTAAAATTGAAAATATATATAAATAGTTAACATTGTTGTTTAAAAAAGGCTTAAGCTGGCAGCAGAACATCTAATAAGTGGTAAAAACAAGGTTATCTGCACATTATGGGTTTAACAATAAAATCAGTGTAAAACTCGCAAAAAAAAAAAAAAAAAAAAAATCGGGTTAAAGTAGCCCCCGTTTACGGTACTCTAAAAACAAGATGGCTGATATTGAAAAATCATGGATTTTATTTTCAGTTACACGTTGGTGAGTGCAATAGTGGGGGTAAACGAGTGAATAGTGGTTAACCATTGACCTTATTTGACCTTATTTGAGGGTTTTGAATCCACGTTCAAAGTGGTCGGTCTGTGGATTTTCAAATAGTCACATGCTTATACGGAATGTAAAAGGTTACTTATGTGTTTATTTAGCTTAGGCACCCTCAAACAAATTAAATTAGTAGTGCAATATTATATTGTGAAGCCCATGTATCTACCATTTGATGAGAATCTGGACGTCGAAATTCTACATGCCATTGACAACTGCGCCTTGATGGTGGCACAGAAAAGGTTACAGTTAGGAAAAACCTGACCTGGCAGCGTCGTAACACAGTGAAGCTAAAACAGTGCTGCCAGGTTTCTTTGCTCCAACAACAGATGCCGTAACTTGGGATATCAGTAGTATACAAAAGACTCTCACGCAACTCCAACGGGAGGGGGTGTGGTGAAAAAAGCTTTTGGTTATACTATCTTGAGAATATTTTAATTTTATTATACAATATTTTTTGATTGATTCAATATTGTCAATTTACTGAATAAAAATTACGGTTTTTACCTGTTATGATGGAGAAAAGTTGCTTAGTTTGCTAATCGGACGATAGTTTTGCACAACGTTTTAAACGTTTATGTAATAAACTCCATTGTTTTTGATAAGACAAATAAGAATTTTATACATTTCTAATGCTGTTGAAATACTATAAGAACGGCGGCTTCAACTATCGGGGTCAACAATACAACTATATGTGAACTTGTAGGATATGAAGATGTGGTCAATCCGAGTTGTTTCTGAATGACACCTTGCTGACATGAATCCTGATCCATTCAGAACTTCATGCAGCTAATTATCATTTCAATGTATTCTCACCTGAGTAAAGTGTAAAGTCAGCGAATGACTTCCCATTTGCCTCCTTAACTCTAACCCTGGGAAGTGTGAATGTTACTGTAGAAAACATTTAAATTTGAAGATTTAAATTGTATGAGCACTAATATTACGAAATTTTTACATGCATTGTAAAATTATACTTAATTTACATTATCTAGCATCTGAGATACTTTGTACTTTCCTATTTTTAAATTGTAAATTGCAAATGCAGAATGATTAAGAGGAGAAAAAAGTAACGTCAAATCTCAGCCAAAATATGATTTCAAGAACTGCACCTACTCATATTTTTCCCAGCAGGAAGAATTTCAGAATTAAACGGCATGTCTTCATAAGGCACGAAAATTTACCGTGCCATCATTTTCAACAACCTCAGCAGGAGACTGCAATCTTGAAGTCAAGCCGACAAGCACCAGAAGAACTAGCTGCAAATTTGATTAAAAAGCGGGTTCCCTAGATTGAGATCCATTTTTTTTGGAACCACCCAGTTGTGCGAGATGGTATTAAACCTCCCAGACCGTCTTGTCAAGAGGAATTTGTGAGATCCTGATAATTCAGTTTCATTGTTTCCTCAAGTGAACTAGACTAGACCAGTTGGAGGTGGGGTAATATAATTAATATGGTAGGAGTTTCCTAAATCAAGTGAATGGAAACCTCTTCTAAACTTCACGGGTGGTCAGATAAACCTTTCACCCATTCTTTATTATTATTTTAATTTGTTAAAAATTAAAAGTATGTTCTTGCAAACATCATGAATACAAAAACAATAAATTATTGGCATCACTAGCATATTTCATTCATTAACATGGAGAAAATGATTGATATATGACCTTCTTTCTAATAAAATCATCGTTGCATATCAAATAAGTAGGCCTAAATTGTAAAACTCTCAAAATATTATAGTCAGCAGTGTGGAAAAATTCAAAAGTCAAAAACTCTACTTTTTGGATGTTGCTAAATAAAGATTTGGAGCTGTTACACTAACTGATGAAAATTACAATACCTACTTTAAATTTTGCAGTATGATTGCTGAGAAAAGTTGATTTGTGTACTAAGCGGATGCAGCATTTAAGTCAATGACTTGTATTTTGTATCTGTCGTGATGTAAAACAGCAGTATGTAATAGATATTAAAAGCATTTAATTTCTGGTATGTACTTTTTATTTACTAGGAAAAGTCCAATCAATAAAGAAAAGTGATGTTTAAAAATTCATTCACATATAAAAATCATACTTTGTTTAAAATAATTTTCAGAGCAGAATACAGGTAAGAAGAAAAATGTTTTCAAGTTTTATAATTTATATTAATGAAAATAAAAATTAGCTGCATTAGAGTTTATTGTGTTTACAATTTTACGTTAACAGTTTTAGGAGAAAAAAAAACATAAGAAATACTTATTTTCGTAGATAAATTTTAGATATAACTGAATTTTTGACCAACTGAAGCTTTTGATTTGCTCCAAAAATATTATCCCGCCTATTTTTCTGTTGTAAACAGGAATGATAATGCAAAATTAAATAAAATTTTTGCTGTTCTCTTATGAATAATATTTATACCAAATGTTTGAAGCGCACATTCTTCAGTTTCGAATTTTAAAAGAAAGAAACTTCATATTAAATTATAAAATGAAAATTGGTTATAATACGGTTTTCTCAGTTGCAGTCAAAGCTGTTTTAATAGAAAAATAGACTAAAAAAAGTCGAAGTCCATCGCATAAAGCTGCTTAAAAAGCACAATAGACTCACACACACTCTAAAATAATGTCTTTTCCATTAAGTGGGCTCGACTGTATAATATTATAACCAACAAACGCAAAAATCCCATTAAAAGCGAAATAACATTTTTTTTCAAATCAGCCAGCATTCTTAACTTAAAAAAAGCTTGGGTGTGGGTGTTTTAAATATTATTAACGTAGAATTGATAGACTAATAATTTGAACTTTGACATGAAGTAAGCTACCCAGTCAATTTTTGAAGTTCAAATTGTATGCAATTAACAAAATTTTCCAAGCTTTTTTTTTTTTTTGGCCACCCCAAATCTTTAAATATGGCTGGCTACCATCAGCTTAATTTTATGCAGTTAAAAAGTATACATTTCAAACTAATATTACTCTATTTTCGAATTGAATCAGATATTTTTGCTGTTTGATTTTTTTTTTTTGTTTTTTTTTTTAAGAAGAAGAAGTTTACCTTTTGTTTAATGCAATATTTTCGCGACTTGATTGCAAAATAAGTTATTTTAATACAGTTCAAACTAATCGTACATTGATGCTAAACACCTGAAGAAATAAAAGTAAGTTCCAAACTTGATACTTAAGTAAGAATTGAAACCTTAAATTATGCCGGCTGATAAGTGACCGTAATATGTATAAACTTATCTGAAAACATTTCAAAAGAACTTTAATTTGAAAATTATTTACGAGGTAATGCCGTTTCGTACCTGACGCCGCGTTAGTATCTCTGAGTAAAAATGCATAAGTGTAATTGCTGTTTTTATTTGTTTTCTTCTGTTTCATAGGTTGAGATTTTTTTTATAGAAATGAAAATGAAAGCCTATTTAACGAAAACTATTTTAGTTATTAAATAATAGTAAATTATTTCAAAAACTATTTTTGCAGAGTTTATTTCACTACATGAGATTTGGTTTAAGCATTTTTGCTTTTACATTTAATTTTGGTTTTGAAATGTAACTATACCATTAAAAAGTGTCAAGAAAAGAATGAAAAAATTAAAAATAAAATCAAGATTTTACAAAACAGAAGAGAGCAAAATGCTATCTCAAGTAAAGAAAAGAGATGACGGCAAATGATACATAAAATTCTAATAGACCTTAAAAAGTATGAGTGAGAAAGAAAAGGAATTAATATGGGAGTTTCAGAAAGAAAGAAAATATCTGGAGCAATGGACCTTAATCTGAGTGCATGGAAAAATTGTTTTGTACTTACGAAACAGTATAAAGAAAAAAAAATACCTGAAAATATTTTACTACTTTTCATAGAAGAGGAGTAGTTGATAACGTAAGGGTTAACACAAATATTTACATTTAAAAAATGTAGAAACTTTATACAATGAAGTGAGTCAAATTACGACAACGTGTAATTCTTATACAAGTAAAAAACAATTGAAAAATAATTAAAAGTAGCTAAAAAAAACTCTTTTACTTAACAAAAAATTTAAATGATCTTAAAACTCTTTGAAACATTCGTTTAGTTATTTTTAATTGTTTTTATTCAAACAAGTATAAACGTTGCTGCAATTTTACTCACAAAGTGGCTTTTTTGTTTAAAAATAATGAGTATAAATCAAAAGCACATAAATAAATCTGCCAAATATTTTGCTAATAGCCAACTCACAGCAGACCCATAAGTACTCAACGTTGAAAAACAGGAGACTGAAAAAAGATTGTGCATCAAAATACCGCTGGAAAACGCAAGAACCATAAAAAGAATATCCAGCTACCATTCAATTCAGCGCAAAATAAGGAACATAACATAATTATAATTTACTGCCTTTAGGAAGAAACTTTCTTACTTAAATCGAAAATTTGAACAAAATTAACTCCCAATGAAGTAATAAATGTGGAAAATGGGTTTTTGTTAGTAATGATAGCATGCTCTATCCAGAAGAAACAATTTAAAGGATGAGATGTGTAAATATCTATAGCAAAAATCTCAAATTATACCCCTCTTTAAAGAGGGGTATAAGAAGAAACAATTTAAAGGATGGAATGTGTAAATATCTATAGCAAAAATCTCAAATTATACCCCTCTTTACGTGACACTAATGACAATTATTTAAAAAAAAAGGCAAACAAGTAACAATTATTTCAAAAATTTATTAAAGTTCAATTAGCAGTGTTCCTTTTTTACAAACTAACACGGTAAAGTAAACATTTTATTTATTAATCCCCAAGTTTTCTTTTTAAAAATTTGTGGTTACATGAATGCATAAAATTTAGTGAATTTTCTGCTAGACTCCAAAACTGATGACGTGACAGAAATATGTCATTAAAAATACCAACAAAAAATATATAAAGAACATGTGTATTTTCTTAACAAATCACATAACTAAAGTATCTTGAGTAGATCAACAACTTAACTTTCTGCGCTAAAAAAAATTCTATACTTATATAAGTGCAAGAAAAAAAGTTAAACTCACCTAAACGTGAACACTAATCAAACACTGAATCAAACACTAAAGTTATGTTCTGACCCTCTTTTCAAACGCTATTAACAAAAAATATTCATTTTAAGCAAAGCAATAATGGTTTTATCTTACTATTCTAATTTAAAAACATATTTAGAAAAAAATATAGTAATTGCAAAATAACTTATATTGAAAGTTAAACAAAAGAATAGAAAATAAAATAAATAAAATATTTCATTCGTTTCCTGAATCCCAAGAAACGAATTATTGTTACTTCGACAAAACTTTTCTTCTGTTTTAAATTGCTATGACAGTAAGCGTTGTCAAGTTTAAAGCCAAATTATTTGAAAACAACTTTATTCTGCTGATGGGACAAGTAAAGGAAAGAAAGAAATGAAAAAGCAGTTTGTTTGAGCTATAATTCAATCGTCCAACTTTGTCGCTAACAGTCACCTATACCCCAAAGAACATAAATTTGGCTTAAAGACGACATCTCAATTAAATTTGGTACATCTTAAAGCACGCTGTTGAGATAGACACAAAGACTCGATCTGTAAAACTAAAACGATTTTCCTGTTTCTGGAGTTTAGTCACACTTCTCCTTCTGTCAGCAGAGCTCTTGTTATGCTTGGAAAAGAGATAATTCATTGTGTAGAGTTGATCTAATAAATACTACTTCTGTTGGAGAATTATTTGGAGATTTAAATGCACTGTATAGCAATAAAATAAGAAGTTTTTATTTAATTGCTTTTAAAGATTCCTATTACGTTTTCTATTAATTATAAGAAAAATATTGTGATTGCATGGATTGTTGTAATTAAGGGTGTTTTTAACACGCTTTTATTAGCTTCACTTGTATGTTTGCGAGTAACTCTCCTTTGGACTACGAGGTAGTGGCTTATTACTGTTAGTACATTCACCACTTTATGAGCGTTCGTGGCCGAGCGGTCTAAGGCGCGGGTCTTCGCTGACGTCCACCTCCAAAAATCATTAAGCGTGCGTTCTAATCCCGCCTACACCGAAATAAATTTATAATCTTGCAACTCAATTTTCGCCCACTTTTTGTGATCGGATTCTTTTCAAGTTTGGAATGCAACCTCAGATCCGATGACAATGCAATATTCTATAATCAAATTAATTTATTGATTTGGTTGGTTGGTTGATTTGATTATTTTGGCGCAAGAGCCCTTGAGAGCTATACTGCACCAAACGATATTTTATTATATGCTATTTATTTTGTCATTCAAGAATAAAGTCAAGTAAATAAAAGCATATTTTTAAGAAGAAAGCATAAAACTTAATGTATTAGCATTAAAAAAGTGCAGCCGATAAAAATTAATTTATTGACGATAAGTTATTAGTTTATGCTAACTAACACGCTTTTATTTGATTAATTTGTATGTTTGTGGATATGTTGGTGGGTATGTTTGTGGGTCCAACTTTCCTTTGGACAAACAGCCCGTGGCTTATTAGAATTACTTACAACGTACAAATCAGAGCTGCGGAATGTAACAATGTTTGCACATGAATTTACCAGAAAGCATTCAAAATGTCTAATAGAAATAATGCAATCGAATACTAAGATACATTCCATTATAAAAATAATAGTTCAAAAAACTAAAAAAAACACGCTTCTGTAGCAATTTGAGCTAAAAAGTGAAAAATAAAATAATAGTTTAAAAAACTAAAAAACACGCTTTAGTAGCAAAATGAACTAAAAAGTTAAAAATAATCTTTGGATGATAAGTATATAAAATAATTGACCAAACACATAATTTTACTGTAATAAAAAAAACGTGGGGGGCGGAGCTGCCTATTTACATTTTTGCATAGATAACAAGTGGAAGAAATTTGAGACAACTGATAAGAAGCCCCCCCCCCCCACGCTTTTACTTCCTTTTACAAAAAAGGAAGTATTGTATTCGAGAAAAACTTTTCACTCAAAAATAGACCTTAATTTCCATTTTACTCACCCCGGAATGAATTTTCAGTTTTTTTTTTCGACTCGACCACATGTAGATAAGTGCCTAAGAACGTTCAGACACGTGAAATATCCATTTTGACGATTCCCGAGTTAATTACAACGACTTTTCTCGTGACGTCTGTATGTACATATGTATGTATGTGCGTATATGCGTATTTGTGGATGTGCGTATGTATGTCGCATAATTTCAGAACAGTATATCCTAGAAAGTTGAAATTTGGTACGTAGATTCGAGTGGGGTCTAGTTGTGCACCTCCTCTGTTGGTTGCATTCGAGTGTTCCAACGGCATTTTGCCCCATTTTGGAGGGAAATGATTGTTAATAGGGGGTGTTATAATTTAGTGGTCACTTGGAGATACATCGTTAGTCTTTTGGTCGCCAAGTTTTTTAACAAATTTGGCTTTTTTTTTTTAAAATCTGTATTCAATTTGGTCTATGTTGGTGATATTTAGACGGTAAACTATTGAATCACATTAAATTTTTCAATGATGGGAAAATAGCATTAAATTGGAGTAAAAGGAAGTCATGTATTGCACACATCAGCTCGATTTTTACTACAGTAAAATTTAATGTTTGGTCAATTACTTTACATACTTGTCATTCAAAGATTATTTTTAACTTTTTAGTTCATTTTGCTACTAAAGCGTGCTTTTTTAGTTTTTTAAAATATTTTTTTTTTTTTTTGTGAGATGATGCAACTTTGCAAAATCAGCATTTATTGTGAGTCTCTTAACTCTACATTTTATTATAATGGGACTAAAATCTCTCTCTCTCTCTCTCATTTTTATGTCTTTGAAAAAAATGTCGCACAATGAATGCATGTAATTTTGGAAAATAAATTCCTCTGAAGTTCAAAATAAGTTTGGGGGCTGTATGAAAAGCATGCAAACTATAGATAAAAAAGGCAAACTACAATACGTTTTATACAAGGTATGTAAAAAACACTCATAAAAGAGCAAATAAATTTAAATAAAGGAAATAATATGTAATACGATTGCTAAACTACTGGTATGATATTTGTTTTGTAATAAAAGAACGTAAGTTACAAAGCATTTTAAAGCTAACTTGAAATAGATATACTACATCATTTTTGAGTACATTTTCGTATTGCACTTAATGAATATCACTTATATCTATCATCTTATCATACATCGTATTGAATATCACTTACATGAAGATTTATCTGCTTTATCAAACAAAAAATAAATAAATAAATAAAAATGAGTACAAGTAATATTTTAAGCGGAATATTTTTTATCAATGAAAATTCGATTTCTTACGTAAAAATATATTTATTTACTATTAATTTTACTTTTCATTTACAAAGTACACATACAATTTACGGAAATAGAATGTATGATAAAACTACTTTTAGCTCATCAGACATAGTTACTCTCAAAACCAATAAATATATCATTTTGATCCATCTTGCATTGCATAATTATGCAAGCTTCCAGCGTACCGAAAACACTAATTGCAGCAGCCCCTTCAACAAGCCCAGAAGTCCTTAAAATGACCACTTTTCCTATTAGAATTGAGATCTGTTTTAACTCCTGAACGGTTGTGTAAATGAAGCGTTTTATGGCATGAGTAGGAAATCATAATAGCCGTGCTTTCAATGTAATCGCTGATGTTGATGACAACTTCGCTTGCTAATAACTTTCCTTGGCTTTTATTGCAGAAACTTGATGCGCAACAAAATTAATTCCGTACAGCATTACGAGTAAATAATACTTGACTGCTCCTCTTGTTCGAAAATGCTTAGAAAGTCAAAATAGGTTTTTCTTAAAGTGATAAATATCATACCTTTTAAAAATATATATTTAAGTAAAAATGAATGTTGTTTATCAAAACGCAGCATTAGCTTTTTATTTAAGTTTCAATTTATGTAGATGGATTTGGAGTAAAATTACGCCGAATTTCGAAGTTTCTATTTAAGATTCTCCAATTTGTATTGGATGAAATGAGACAAAAGTTTGTGCATTGTATTCAAGGCTACAATTTTTGAGAGTGACTTGGCTTGAATAATTAGACTGTATGACAGTTTGTAGCAAATGAAATCATGTTTCTCTTTCACTAAAAATGTTTCCTTTAGCCTTAGAGTCTAGAGATTAATGGAAACACCTCATTTATTTCTTGTATGAGGTTGATAGATAATCGCACTGTCTACAATTATTTTAGAAGCTTTCCATCAACAATACTCAATCTAGTACCTGTAGATTGCAAGTGACCACCTGACATCTTCCAAATGCAATCAGAAGTATTTTTCTTAATCATATAAAAAAAACTTTATTATGCGATAAATTTATACAAAAAACGCAATATTATAACCGGAGTATAATACGCATATGGTAAATGTAAATAGGTCATCGAAAATAGCTGGGTATGTGCAATTCATAAATAAATGGTTTTAGCAATGTTGTTCTTCGTGACAACTGAATTTAATTGAAATCAATTATTTTTGGTTTGCAAACTTGCTAGATAGGAAAATTGAAGATCACCAATTTTTCAGAAAACAACATTGATCAGTCTCAGCTTCAAACAATGTGTGTGATTGAGCTAACTCAATTCTTTATAAACACGTGGAATCCCTCACTTTCAAAAATTACCATATGTATGGTAATAGTGTTTGTTTCCATTCATCACAGCTGATCTGCCTTTAGTTTCCAAAACATATAAAAGGCATCTTTATAAAAGTCAGACTATATCTTACTGTTCACTATGTGCTTTCTCTAGTGTTTAGTGCCATTTGTGGCTCAGTGTATGGAATATCGGACGTTGACTTAGAGGTTTCAGGGTTCGCAGCCTGATGACACCAGTAAGCTTGTTTGCACAGTTTTTTGGCAATGACGTTACGACACGCGGAAGAAAAAACGAGTTATTATACAAAACTCTTTCTAGCTACCTGGTGAATTAGAGGAGATCGCCAACTGTCTGTGAGTGGTAATTGGTTGGCGCGTTAGATTCAAGCGGGTGTGATATGCCGCGCTGCAGCTCTCGTAAAAATGAAAATATTTAACAATTTACAGAAATGATGACAAAAACAAGGTTACATCTGCATGAGTGTGACAAACTAATCAGACTTCCAAAGCTAAGTGCCGAATTTCACCCAAAATCATACACCGCTCTTTGAACAGTTTCCTTCAATTAGTCTCAGCTTATTTCTCCATTGACAAGAAAGTTTGCGTCCGAGTATAATTAATCACTGATAGTAAACAAAAAGGGAAAATCCTACTCATTGTACTGTCGTATAAAGATAAATTTTCTGTGCTTATACTGAAACCTAACACAGAAATATAAGTTGAAAAATTAAAGGATATGAATTAATATTAATTCTGTAACGGGCAATTCATCAGTTAAATCAATCTTGGAAAAAAAAAAAAAAAAACACTCCAAGCATCATTGCCGGAAAATATCTGCTTCTTGAAACACATAACATAACAAATTATAACGAGCATTACTCAAGAACAACAAAAAAATACTAGTGATAGCTTCTCAAGAATTTATCTCTAAATACTCGTCTGTTTAGAACGAAGAAACTGACCCAAAATCACTGCTTTTAGACAAAAGAAATAATTTCCTCCACCTAACGAGATCGCTAGCCTCCAAGAATGCTTTCTGCAAGTTCCGCGGAAACGGCCCCCTGCTAAGCATTATAGTCTTACAAGATCGTTGTAAGAAAATCATGGACTCTGTTGTGAGGATGTTGTTTGCAGAGTCATTTGTTTTTTTCGCTCCGTTGTTTTTCGGGGCAGTTGTGTAGCGTTATATTGCGCCCCATGCTGGCTTTTAAATGCATCCTTGATTGTTTGCTGTTAAAGCAGCGACGCTCCTTATGTTGTAAATAAATTTACGGCTCTTAGACTCTTGTTTTGTTTCGTGTAGAACAGTTCAGGCATTGTGTTTTTAATAGGATGCCACTTTTTTATGCACCATATATTTTTTTTTCAGTACATTCATCAAAGTTTCTTATAACATGTCGGATTATTTAGACATATGGAACAATTTGTCTCATTTATAAAATTATTTATTTTATTATGATGTGTGGTATAACTAATTATTAATGGCTAGTTTATTAACAGCACTATAACTTACGATTAAAGTCAAGTACTGTATAAATGCATAGGAATATAATTTGAAAAAGTTATTTGTTATAAAATTCTGCACAAAATTTTTCAAGGACTTTTTTTGTGTTCATACTGCATATAAACAGAAACACCTCTTTATTTGATTACGGTAGAATCATTTTCATATGTCCCATTAAAATATGCAATTTCGTAGTTTGAGGGCTTGTGCCAGTTTCAGAAATTAAAAGTTCGAAGTTTTATTACAAGTATTTAAGAACAAGCAATATAACAATAGCTCATTTAGGATATCCCTATCATTGTAATGGGCTCATCAACCTGAGTCAGTAAAAAGACAGAACTAATGCAACCAATTTTGAAGATAATCTCAGCTCCAACGAGATGGCACATGCCTCCAGCAAAGTTGTTGACTATTTTAAAATAATGAGCCCATGACAAGGACGTAACAGCAACGCATGGATGTCCCAACCACGTTGAGGGTATATTGCTTGTAGTAACTTAATAAATAATTAAATGAGTATTTAAAGTGTGGTCTAAGAAAAAATGCCAATATCGGCGCATTTTAATAACAAAAGCTCCAATTTTAAGACATAATAATAAAATGAAACTTTGAAGATTCCTTTTAATTAACAGTAATTTTTTTAAGTTGGTTTCATATTTTCGCTGTCTTTTGTTTCGAACAAGGGTTGCTAAGGTTTTTTTTCAGTTATAAAATTGAATATTTCTATGCTTATTATTATTATTTCAATAACGGTAAATCAATACTGATGTCAGCAATTATTCATCATTATAAGTATCATTAATGATATCATATAGATGATATCATATCATAAATATCATTACCGATATCAGCATTGATTCAATAATGATGAATCAATATTGATCAATCATTATTAATCATACAATCATCGGAACAAAAGAAAAAAACACGTAAAATAAAGAAAATGAAAACCTGTCCATTGTGAGAAAAACAAAGAGGAAAAAACACCAAAAACAACGATAATAAATATTTTCTTTTTTTTTTCATATTTTCTAACATTTACGCCAAAATGCTTACATATGCGGTTATTTCAGGTAGCTAGATTCTATTAAAAGGTAACTATAAAATAGAGAAATACTAAAATAGAAAAACGAATTGAATTTCAATACAAATGTTAACGATGCAAAAATCATTCTTATTATTTTATTTTTTTTTATTTCATTTCGTCAACTATCAATGTTTTCTAAAAATTATCAAGATTTTAATGTATCATATAGTGAAAAAGGATGTAAAATAATGCTAATACATGAGCCTATGAAGCAGACAAAAATGATATACTGCCGTGGGCAGGTAGAGGGCAGTGTCTACAAAAATGAGTCTGTAAGGTCTTTGTAGAAACGTGCTTCTGTTCCCCACAAACATTAGCAAAATGATAAATATGAGGATCCTTTCATTCTTTATTTTCAACGGACCCCAAGTAAGCAGCAAGTTTGTACAATAACGGCAAAGAAATAAATAAATAGAATAAGACAAAAATGTAATAAATTTGCAGATATTACGATTTACTTTGTCCAGAACATCATACTTCAGTACATTTCTCAAAATAGCATCCCCTGTATCTCCATTTGAATTTTGCAATCGAGAACTCTCCAATTTGAGATAAATTGCTCTGAATGTCACTCAGGAAATCGTGCTTTTTGCCGTTGTAAATAGATGACAAAAATACAAAAATAAATAAAAAAACGAAAAAAAAAGTTTGCAGATATTACGGTTTACTTGTCCAGAACAGCATTCTTCAATATATTTCTCAAAATAGCAGCCCCAGTATCTCCATTAAAATCTTGAAAATCGAGAGCTCACCAATTTGAGCTCAATTGCTCAGGAAAACGCCTTTCTTGCCGATTAAAACGATTACACTCAGTAGATGCATGTCAGCAATTCAAAAATAAAAATGAAATAATCATTGCTCCTTCTCTTCCACTGCTACAACTAAACTTAGGCTTACAAATCTGAGAGATTAAAGAAATAAATAGTTTTTTCAGCATAAAATCTTTTAGTATTCCTTTTAAAAGAAATTTAAAAAGGAATTCTGCTATTTCTGCTAAAACGTTTCCACGAAGCCAGGAAACCCTTCAAACGATTAAATTTCATATTTGTAGACGTATTTTAAGAATAAAACTCAAGCGATGTGAATGTATTTCAGAAATATTTTTCTTTTATGCTCCAAAGTCATCCCTTACGAATACATATTAGGAAAAAACTAAATCTCAAATTTAATTTTTAAGAAACGTTACTTCTAACACTAAGAAATGTTTCTTGCATAAATGATGGAATCTTCTAAATCATAGCAATTATGTCACTAACTCTATGCCTTGCAATTATATTCGAGCACCTCCGCCCTTCACTGTTAGCTTATATGAATAAGTGATGTTGACGAAAGATTTTTCTTGAAAATCGAGGATAGTAGTCTTCCGCTTTCATGAGCACTTGACGGAATCTGATAAAGGTCTCACTAGAGAGAAACTATTTGCTTAAATATTTTATTAAATTTCGACCTGGATTGCTCTTTGGCGAAAAATTTAAATGAACGTTTTTCTGTGGAGTTACTTTAACAAAAACCACATTGCTTTTACCAAAAACTGAACTCGATCCTTAGTAAAGCAATTTATTTTTATTTTGGTAAGTCTTAATTAGTTCTTTTGATAAAAATGTTTGTATTCAAATGCTACAACATTACCTTTAAAAGTTGCAGTTTACTTTAAAAGGTCGAAATGATTAAATGAATGTTTTACGATGTAACTGTTTTATGAAATATTTTCGGTAAACAACTTGCATATGATAAGGATTTCCTTTGCATCTACAGTATGTAGTACTTCTTTTCATGGTTTTTTTGTCTTCTTTTATCTTAAATAATCATAATGTAAAAGGGTAAATTCTACGAAAAAGTCAACCCTTTATTCCACACTTGATAGTTAATATATTTTATTAAAAAGTAATTATTTTAACGGGTAATAACGAAGTTTTTTTTCCCTTAAGAAATCACACATAAGTTTGTAATTTGTTAAAAAGAAAAAAAATGTTGATTAATAATTTAAAGTATTAATTTTAATGAAATATATGGGGCATAATGTGCGGGACAAAATGACCATTTTCTATGACACGGCCCAAAGTATTTACTAACATTTCAATTAAAAAAAATGTGAGAACAAACGTGTGTTTCTTTTTAACTTATTTAAAAGACATCTAAAAATGTTACTTCATTTTGTTGCATTAAATAAATATTTTTCTCTTGCTATTTACAGCTGTGGAACATTTACTTTTGCTATTGTGACTTACATTAAAAAAATATATTTTTGACATTGAAACAACAAAAGATTAAAGTTTAACTGTCCTTCTTAATAATTGTTGAAAATATCAAACACAAGACACATAAAAGAGCACTGATTTAAAATATATAATTAAAAAAAAAAACTTGTGTTAGTGAAAAAAAAACTGTTAATATCTGTTCACATAATATTTATTTGTAAACTCACTTTTTTTCCGCTTTTTTTTATTGTACAATGCTGTATAATAATAATTGGTTTAAAGTTTTACACTAGCACAACAAACCAGAAAGTCAAGAAATATTGAACGAAACAACTAAAATCTCGGATTTCTTCATCTGCACATGCCTTATCAGTTTTTATTTTCTATGAGAAAACTTGTAGTATCAAAAAATGAATCTGTGGTATTTTGTAAAATGTCAAGGAACAATAAATTTCAACAATGTAACTTATAGAATAGGACGAAAAAAAAAAACAATTTTCCAATATTAACTCAACAATGACTTAAATCACCCATGAGATTTCTCTAGTAAAAGCTTAAATTCAAGAAATAAAAGTTTTAGAGGACAGTAAGTCTTACTGAAGTATCACAGAAAAGAAAAATGTATGTACTCAAAATAAGGGAAGAAAATCCATTTAAAAAGAAAGTCTACGGCTGTCATGAACGTTTCTGGGCAATGAAATCCTACCTCTCCCCTCCCCCTATCGCCCCGAATTGACCTCAACTTGACTGATGTTAGTACCGAGACCCCCTGCATACGTCGAATAGGGCAGTATTGTGAGGACATCAAAGTTCCTGCGAGGATAATGCGGTAACAATAGTTTGAAATGTAAGATCCCATTTTTTTTTAACTTTCCGAATGATTTTTACTGCAGCAAAACAGGATTTATTACCAACTTAAAAAATAGTAAAAAGTTTCGTTTTTGAGATCGAGCTTTACCGGATATATTTGCTCGATAGAATTTCGATATTTGACATTTGATACTAGAAAGAAGTTTTTAAAAGACATATTTTAGAGGCTGTGATGTAAGAGAAATGGGAAACTTATTATTTTGTCCGATTTTTATAAGTAAAAGTTTAATGGCATCTATGAACAATTTGTTAAAAAACTAAACAATAAGTAAATAAAAATAAATAAGTCGAAACTCCAAAAACAACAGCTTCAGTGAAAGGCAATAGTTTATATTGAGGTATAAAAAGTGATAAATAGACCCGTGCTCAATCCTTTTGCACGGCTGAGATTTTTTAGGTATATATTTGAACTTTATTTCCGGAATTTTCAATTTTGCTTTTAATTACTACTAGGAGACAGAGACCCCAGCTCGCTTCGCTCGTCAATCTCCATTCGCCATCTGTGGCGAATGACAATTGATGATTTTAATACTTTACCACTGGATGTCCTAGGAGAGAAAATGTCCTCATGATATCAGGACTAGATATCGAGCTCCTTATCTCCAGACCCTTAAGGTTTAGAGCCAACCTCTTTTGACACGTGAGCCGTACCTCTTTTTAAAATAATTCTCGTATGATAGAAGGTATTAAAAATTTAAATATGTTTTATTTTCATCCTGCTCAACATGAAAAAGCTTTGCAAACAAAAGAAAATTGCAATATTACAAACCAAGAAATGTTGTCATCATTACTACATGTTCATTTTGTCAATACAAAGTTTCCGTTTGGCTTTTAAAATTCCATTTCCAACTATTTGGCTCCAAACTTGCAGCATTCATACTTAATACCGAAAGAAGATGATTGGTTGTTTTGGAAATTTCCTGAAAATAGTTTTCAATTCAATACATTGAACAGAACAACGGGACAAATGGATCAATTTCTCACGCCACTCGTGGCTCGTGGACAGTAGGTTGTAAACTACTGGTTTAGAGGAGTGAGACAGGGCGGAACGACTTTCCCCGGATGTTAAGTACCAAACAGTACTAGTATTCACTTGGTAGATATTGCCAGTTAGGAGAAGATAGGGTTACAGGCCCTCAGACATGCATACAAACATACGTGGACAGGTTTCAATAGTTTAGATGATATTTGGTAGACCATGGTTTGAAACCATTATGTACGATAATATAAAGTGTCAATTTTCTAAAAAATAATCTCCCCACACGATATGCAAATTTCATTACTTTTGAAGTACACATTTTGTTTTCTTGAAAAGTTGATGCTTTACATTATGATGCATAATGGTGCTTTATATCCCCATATATAAAGAAAGATCTGGAAAAGATAGAAACAAAACCCTGGAGTATTAAGCTTTTTTCGGTGAATATAAACTTACCGGTTCGTTATTTCAACACTAGAAATTTAAAATCCAATTATTTGTTTCCATTTAAATAACTTCTTATCGCTATAGTATTATACGTATTTTTTGTAAAACAATTCGAAATACATCAAAAATGAAATTGAGGTAAGTCAACTTATTTTTAAATTTGGTAGAGATTATGAAAGTAATTTTATCTTTCCAAGAGAAAACATTATATATGTGCTAAAATGTTTTAACTTCTTTTTAGTTTCTGCGATTTTTACTTTAAAATTATTTTGGTGCAATGCGACTGTGTAGTTTTTTCACATGCAAAGAAATTTGGTTTAGGTTATTTTTTTCCCCCAGTTAAGTGAATTATATTTAACGGACACAGAAATTTGTAGTCGAGGTTCAAGTTTGCGTTCTTCATGAACTGTACCATATTTCTAACCACTTTACACTACGAGAGCGTGTTTAACGCCTAATCCACTATAATATTAAAATCTGTTCGCGTCCGTCTGTCTGTTTGTCTGTCTGAAGATCGATCTTCTCGAGAACCGCCGCGAATCGAGAGTCAAACGAGATACCGATCGATTCGAAAATTTCCAAGGAAAACAGTAGGACCAATCTCATAATTGTACGACTTTAGTTAGCGGAGATATTAATTAAAACGTTAATTAACGTAACGTTATTCAGGAATTTATATCTCTTTCCTGTTGCCATTTTGCATATGGGTGAGCAAGTAAAATTCTAATAATTGTTTTAAAAGGGTTTTTTTGACTGCTGTCCAAATCTTAAAACAACGTTTCCATCTAGAATTTCATTCTAAATTAGTTTAAAAATTAGTTGCTCTATTCGGACATAGCCTTTATTTTATAGTCTGTCCTTTTTTTATTTTTTACATTCAAAGTTCTTAACTCTTTTCAGCATATGAAAGTTGTTTCTTTAGCTATGTTTATTGATTGTAGTGTAAGTTTATCATTCACCGGCCTCATATTTTGGTACATTTAGAATGTGCGACTAATTATGTTTATTTTGATGGATTTTTCCCGTCATATGGATGAGTTTTCGAATTGTAATTACTCTCTTTTTCCTTCTTGTTTCTATTTTTGAAATACATTTTGTATCGTTAAAAGAACATGTTAAATTAAGATTGTTTGGATTTCTTTAAGTGAAACTGAGTTGAACAAAAGAGTGTTTTTAAGGATTTTAACTAAAGCTAAATTTGAATCTGATGACTTGGTATTAAATTAATGCTTATTGGTATTTATTAATACTTGGTGCTTTAGTTTCACGTAATCAAATACACAGTATGTGTCATTTTATGTAAAAGCTGATTGTAATTGTACATAAATATTTCAGATAAAGTCTATCAGATGTAATTCATTTTAACGTAAGCACAGATTATAGTTGGTAATGGATATATTTTCATCTTTTGTGCTGATTGAAAATACTCATAACTTGTATCATTGATAACAATGATTAACGTTAAAGAGATTATTGCCAAAAATATGCTCTAGGTATTTTGCAACCCTTGCATTACGCGTATTTATTTGCTCCTTAGCGATTTAGAAACTGATGTCAGAGTAATAAAAAACATCAATTGGAAATCTCTTTCATTGTTTAAATAGCCCGTGCAACGCCGGGCACGCAGGTAGTAATATTTTTAAAATTCGTAGCAAAATAATATATATAGGGTCACGGCGCCTGTAACAGACAAGGGTCCAATAACAGTGAGTCATAAGTTTGGATTTAAATAATAAGAATTTTAGGCAGGTAAAACTGATGTCGAATACGGTACGGTCATCTAGTGTTATCAGAGGTAATTTTTATGAGCCAGTTGGTATTTATAAGGCAGCAGTGGAGATTTGTGAACAGCCACCACGAGCTCAGCTTGTGTTTCATGTTCATTTGAATTCAATAAGATTTTAAATCTAAAAAAGTGTACTTTTGCACATGTTGAAGAGAAAAAGGGAATTTGTCCATTACTTATCCTTTCCTTATCCTATCTGTTACTGGATATTGTCTGATTTTTCAGTGCCTGTTACTGGGGGTCGGATTTTTTTCCGAAATTAAGCAAGCAAAATTGATATAACTAATTCAGAAGCAGCCTAATGTTAGATGAGCTGTAGTTTCATGAGAGAAAAATAGTTTAAAAAGTTTAAAGAACATAAGAAGGCTCAGAAAATTGAGTTAACCTGAGAGAGATGTCTTAAGCATGTCTGTTACTGGTGCTGTTACCCTAGTAATATATTTACGAATAATAAGCAAATAAATCGGAGGATTGAATTTAAAAAAAAACTTTTAATCGTTATTTTCCTAACTGTTGTATATTTATCGTATTCTCTTCATCTTACTTTTTTTTTGGAAACGACACGGCGCCTTGGATTGTGTGTAAATGTTTCATGATGAAATTTCACTTCATTTTAACTAAAAAGTCATCCAAATGAAAACTTAATTTAAAAATATGAATTTAAGAAGCATATCTTATAATTCACTGATATGAGCACACACACATTTATATTTAATTATTGATTCGATTTATATACGTTTACTTCATAATGAGTGATACATGAATTATTCTTAGACCAAAGTATCACGCACAAAAACAAGTACCGAAATAAACTCTAATAATACGAAAAAACTGATTTGAATCATTGTTTTACTCCATAAATAATGTGTCATCCATGCATTTCAAACAATATATCCTTATTTTTTACACCAATGTATGCTCACTTTACAAATAATTTTATCGCTTGTAAAATTTGATGTAACTCTGCTACAATCTGCCGCACAGTTAGTCACCGATCACCGACAGTAACTGCAAGAAAAGTAAGAAAGAAAAATAAAACTGCAATTTCTCAAAAGATTACAATCTAGTACCCCACCTCAAAAAATAAGAGCAAAATTGTGACACTAATAAATGGAAAGGACATAAGATAACATCAAAAACAATTTCTCATCACGCGAAAGGGGCTAGGTCACAACACCCAATTTTCTCCTCGTATAAAGAATACTACTATATGGATAATGACTTAATAGCTAAGGCAGAAACGAAATCTCTTGTTGGCAGATGGATGTTTTTTCTAAACAACCGTCGATACTTTTATGTTTATGGTTGATAATATTGAAGCGCTATTTCTAGATAAAATGTTACGTTTCTACCTATCAGTTTATTATTTTTTATATAATACCTACCACTATTAGGAAAATAAAAAGCTATTGTTATTAGTGTTAACCATATTTTCACTTCACAATTCGAAATTGCCATAATTGCTCTATCTTCAAAAATATTTTTCCGAATTGTTGTTTGGGCTATTTTGTGTCTACAATTAGTTATTATTACTATTATCATAATCATCATCATTATTATTTTACATTTAGTTAAAAAAAAGGAAAAATAAGTAGTTTTTATTGAGTATATGTTTAAATGCAAAATTTTTAAAACTTTTTTCTAGGATAGCATTTTTTAACATCTTTTGACGCTTTCAACATCTTTGAAAAAGAAAAAAAAAGAAAAAAACTTTAAAAAAAAATGTCGACTAGTTAAGAGTTTTAGTAGGTGTTGATAAACTGTTATGAATTATAAGGTATTTATTATAATTTCCTCACAATTTCATTTGCAAAGATATATACTTACTATTATGCACACGTAAACATATCTTTGAAATTTTAAAATAATAAAATTATTGAAGAAACGAATGCAAAAATATCGAATAAAAATTTGCTACAGTCACGTGGAGAATAAGGATACTTTTTAAACTCTGACAAACAAAAAATTTTGCACAATGGGTTAAATTTTTCTAATTTTGGGAAAATTGAGATTGTTAATCATAGCTGGAACCTTCATGAATTCACTTCACATTGTCTGTTACCTAGGCCGAATCTAGTAGTTCTGCCGCCCAAGGTGATAATGACAAGTGCCGCCCCCGCCTCACTGAATACTAATATAAAACAGTAATCTATACATATAATAAAACAAGATGTTTGTGTGTGTGTGTGTGGCGCGCATCCCGGGAAAACGGTAAGGCCTAGAAAGATGAAATTTGGTATACAGGTGTAGTTTTTGCTGAAGTTGTGCACCTCGGGCTTCGATTTTTGATATTTTAATTAGAAAAAAAGTTATTTAATGTTTTATGTGTTTTTTTGCACTTTTTAGTACTTTTTACCTCACAGATCCCGAATCAATCGCACCACACAAATGTTTTTTGTACTATAGTGTAGGAAATTTAATTTTAAATATGATGAATGAAAAAATTTTGATGATAGAGCAATTTTTGTATTTTTTATAAATTTTTGAAAAAACCTTTATTTTGCATTCTTTCTGGGTTCAATTTTTTTCGAAACCCATCCTGCAAAAAGTATTGAACCCTAAATTCTAAAAGTTTAGTTGGTAATAGTAAAATATTCTGCCCCCTTCAGAAGAAAAAAGTTTTTAAAAATACACAATAGCTTTTTTTTTTTTTTACAATTTTTTTAATGGCAGAACACAACGCGAGCTGTTCGCTTGCCGGATGAATTCCGAACTTAGTTCATCACGTGATCCAACTGAAATCGTTTGCCTTCTCTTTACCTTTTTTTTTTTAGTTTTTTATCTTTTTGCAAGCGCTAATTTTTAAACACTACGTACGGGGAACATGAGCCTTTTTTTTTTTTTTTTTTTTTTTTTTTTTTTTGCGGGCTATTTTGATTAAATAAATAAAGCCCGCGATCTTTTGCATGATCTTTGTTTACGGATTGGCGGTTAGGTTAGGTAGATACTGAGATAGATAGAGATTGAGTGGACAAAAAATGTTTTTGTTTTCGAGTTAATACTTATTTAAAAAAAAAGACTGTACTGTCAGGAGGTAGATATGCCTAGATCGTATAGCTTGATGGACAAATATAAAGGTCGATATAGTAGATGGACAGCAAGAAAGAGGCATGCCCGTCATTTAAGGAATTTCAACGGGGTGTCAGTGCCCCCCCCCCCCCCACACACACACCATGACTTTGAAAGAACAATGTTTTCACATAAAAGTAAAAGTGCTTTTTGTTTATTTTTCTACAAAATTTACATGAAGAATACATCGTTTGTGTCTCCCCTCCTCCTACTTTAAAAATATTCCAAACGACGGAACTAAAGATAGATATAGAAAATATTTTATTCAAACTACGAATGATATAGATAGATATAGATTGATTGATACCGCCACGAAATTCGTTTAAGCAGCCGCCGAAGGCGGCAACCCTGGCGCAAAAAGGCGAATGGCGTAAAAAGGCGGACCAGCTGGTCGCCGCAGGCGGCTAGTACATTAATAAAATAAAAATGATAGTACAGTGCTTAAAATTAAGGCAAGTTTCTACTGAAATTTAAAACTGGGTTTTGCATATCCAAGCACTGGTACACACTTTAAATCATACTTTTTAACCTTAAAGCATTGAAACATATTTTAATATCCTTTAAAGACTTTTAAATCACGCAATTTGCCGCCTCTTAAATTAAATTGAACTTCTTCTTAAATTCCGAACTATGTTTCGCATATCCACCCACTGGTACACATTGAAACAGTGAATCTTTTATGGCACTCAAACTAATATTCATACTTTTAAAAAAAGTTTTCAATTTTGAAACTTCCCGGGTCCCTAAAATCTGACCCCCTAGGCGGCCGCCTACCCCAGCAGCAGGGCCTATCTGTTACACAAATATATACTGCACAGAATAATAGAAATTATCAAACAGGATTTAAATTAAAAGCACATAAAATCCATGATAGCATTAGATATTAACAGTGAATTGGGAATGCTTGCCTTACAACTGTGTCATGGGTAATACTATTTTCACTTTCATTCTTAAAGACAAGAAGTTCCGTCTAAAACTAAACGAGCCTTCTTTTCCCTATACCAATTTCGACTTTCTAGTATCTGATCAAAATTAGCTAAAAACGCAAATTATTTATAACATTATTTTTAAAACATTTTAAGCCGTTTTCTAGAAATAAAAAATGCATCGCTCGTCTAAAGAATTAGATGCGTAAAAAATAAATAAACGAACAAATAAAGTAGCAGCACCTTTTAAACAAAGCAGCAAATAAATTTTATTCCATTAACGAAAAATTCTTAGCCGCTTTCAAAAAGAAAAAAAAAATAATAAGCTCATTAAAATAAAAACATCATATCAACAAAAAAATCGCTTGCTTTTCCCCTGTTGCCAAAAAATAATTTAAAATATTGAATTAAGGTGCTTCAAAACTAAATAAAAACGATAAAATGTCAACTAAAGAAATAATGTTCATTGTCGAAAAAAAATCGTTTGTGCATATCTTTAAGTAGAAACATGAAGGACTCCGAATTTCTCCACCAAAACTGATATGAATAAATAAATTAAAACTTTAGAGCGAAAATAAAAAAATCATATTAACATTAATTATTTCACAGTAGAATCCATGGCTGCGGAGTCGGAATCAATCTCATTTTGGGATAAAAAAGTCAGATTCGGGAGCCGAAGGTATTAAGGTCGGAGTCGGATTTATTTTGGGATAAAGGAGTCGGAGTGAAGTAGATACGCCTTCAAGTGCGGAATCTACATTGACTTTCAGTTTCCGCGTAGGCGCTAATGTTAAGGAATTTGAACTGTTCAAAATTGAAGGGAAAATTGTTCAAATCAAAAAGATATTTTATATACATATTTTTCATACAGAGCTTTTTCCTACAATGTTTGTTTGAAGCAAATTCGCCTATAAGTTCGGATTTTACCTTGAATTTCCCTGTAGGCACTAATGTTAAGTTTTTTTGAACTGTTCAAAATTGAACGAAAAATAGTTCAAATAAAAAAAAAGGAGATATAGGAATGAGGTGTCCTCGCCAAAAATCTTTCGAACAAAAAAAAAATGTTCGAATTGGACTATTCACTTAAAAGTTATTAGGGAGGGGGGACAGACAGATCGACAGACATTTTTCTCCATCTCGATGCATTACTTTCGAATTTTTAATTTTTCGATATTTATTTTATTTTTTTAGTATTATATTTTTTTTCGTGATATTTTCAAGATGCATTATAAGCCTTCTTTCATACTTTTTTTCTTTTTTCTCTAACTTTTACAGGGAAAGTAGGCTAAAAAAAGTAATGGGAACATAATAAACAATATTTTAGGGTATGAAATGCTTTCACCTCGCTACCCCCAGCGTCCATTGCTACATAGGTTTGCTTCTTTTTTTTTTCTCTTTTCAACTGGTTAAAAACGTTTTTTCGAAATGTTTTTTTTTTCTCGTCCACGTTATATTTTTAAAAATACCAACACTACTTCGCAATACTGTATGGGTGTGAGCTTTGTGAGATACAAAAAATAGCATGAATAAGTTTACTCAGACGGAAACTCTTAAATCTTAAGTAGTCACCGAAGATCAACTCCAACCTAAATTCTCTTCCACCATTTTCCACGCTAAATCCCATAGCTTTGTTTACCGATAGCTTAGATCTGTTGCCTTACAAACCTAGCTTCTTCCTTTTAACAACCCCTGCGGATGTAGGACTTTTTTTTCAAGGATTTTTCCTCGGTTCAGTCATCTGAAAAAGGACTAATCCTTACCCCCAGAGGCAAAAGGTCCTTAGTTCTTGATTTTAGTAGCTGCTAAGAATAAGTGTTGTATTGTACATGCTTGGTGGATGGGGCAGGAGAAAAATAGTAAGATCCTTCTTTCAATTCTGATTATAAAAAAAAAATCTGTGAAAAGACTGGATATATATAGAGATATATATATATAAGAAGAACGAAAAATAGTAAAATAGAAGGGGGCTGGGTGAATATTGGCTAGGGCATCCCCGGGCGGTCACGGATCCAAAAGAAAACTGGACAATTTCACGCTGGATCGAACACTCATTTTTATTCTTTTTCTTCTCAAGTAATAACACGGCAGCCCCGTGGCTATTTTTGTCGCCAAATTGGCAACGAAATTTTGTCTTTTTTTGGACGCATATTCACTTATATGAATTGCTGTTTGATCTTTTGGGGCAGATTTCGATGAAAACCGAACTAATCAGTTCAATTATGAAGTTGAGAAATTTGTGCACAAAGTGCCTTGTTTTGGATAAGGGGATAAGTAAAAGTCCTTAAATTGCTTGTAAAACAATGAGGGAAAGGGGGCAAGTGTGAACACCTTTTTATTAATTCTTTATTTTAAAAGAAATATTATAAATTTTTAGAACAAAATTGAATAGTATATTCTTTAAGGCATTGTTTTTTTCTGAATTAAATATACACTAATATATTTTTTTTAACTTTATGATGTTTAAAAAGCGTCTTTATTTATTAACATGTGATCTTACATTACATCACAAAAATATTGCACATGTGAACAAACTTGGAACACATGTGTACAAGATTTAAAAAGAAAAAAAAGCTTCTTGAATTCAAATTATGTTTTTCGCAATCAGGTGTGTGTGTATTATCCAGGCATGAGTGTGTAGGTATATGTGTGTATAGGTATGTGTATGTATGCGTGTGTGTTTGTGTCTGTGTGCAGGTATGAGTGCGTGTGTAGGTGTGTGCGTGTGTCTGTGTGCAGGCATGAGTGCGTGTGTAGATGTGTGCGTGTGTGTTTGTGTCTGTGTGCAGGCATGAAAGTGTGTAGGTGTGTTGTGTGTGTGTGCTGGTGTGCATAAGTATGCGTGTGTATGTTGGATGTGGACGCAACCTGGAGACTTTGCTCGCTATAGGAGCAGCATCAGGAGGGGCCGGAGGGTGCTGCAGAAGAATGCGGGGGGGGGGGAATTCAAAACAGTCAAATGAGAACAATAAGCAATGTGATTGCTCAAAAAAAAAAAAAGAAAAGAAAAGAAAACAGGACTATCAACATATTTCAAAGAATAGTTCTGAAATACGAAACATAGACAAATATACTTTAGAGCTGGAATTAGTAAATGGAGGGGGCAAGTCCAATTATTGTCTTAGCGAAAGCTGAGACAAAAGTCTAAGTAACTCAACAACTACGAACGGGTGACACGTTTTGCGTGAAATTAGCGAAAGAAACCATATTTTTTCCAATGCTTTACTTTGAAATCAATCACGTGACTTGGGGGTCTTTGCTTCACCGAATGAAACTCTCCACTCCCTCCCTTTTATATCTTCTCAATGATAAATACCAATTGCATTGAATGGTTTTTTTTTCGTTTAATAGTTTAAATCGTACATTAATGTATCAATAAGAAAATGTTATTCCTCGAAAAATATAACTCACTATCAAATGCTAAAGTTTCAAAACATATTCTAATCACTGGATAAAAAAAAAAAAAGATCATAGAATACTACGTAGCACATTTTTTTTTTTATTATGCAAAGAATATTCTTATTAAAAATACTTTCAAGCTTTATACAGAGTACAATACTGTCGTAGGTATGTAAACGGCAGTACCTACAAAAATGAATTTTTTGAGGCATTTGAAGTTCATTTGTTCTGGACTAACGTAACTTTTCCAAAACAAGATAAAATACTGGGCGAATTTGGAGGATCCCACTCAAGTAGTTTTGTATTCAAGGAAATACTTTGGCAAAAAAAAGCGATTTTTTTTTCTTTTTTATTTCTTTATCGTGACTAAGTTTGCGGTTTAATGATTTAACTAGTTCTATATATGATGCAAATGAAATCTGTTGTACATGATTAATTAATATACATTACCACATTCAAGAATATTTTCATCAATTCTCCGTTTCTCCGTTGTTTCAAAATTCATGTCACGTAGGTAAACCAAAATAAATAATGTTATATTGAAAGAAATACTTTGACAAAAAAAAAGAAAAAAGCTGGTGATTTTTTTCTTAAAAGTGACTAATTTTTTGCGTTTTAATGATTTAACTTGTTCCATACATAATGACAACGAAGTCAGTTTTACTAGATTAATTAAAGCACATTACCACCTTCAAAGACATTTTCATCAACTCCAATTTCTCATCGTTGTTTCAAAATTCATGCCACGTACCTAAACCAAAATATATACTGAAAGGAAAAAAATCAGGAGAGTAAATTTAGCCAACAAGTATGATTCAAGAGCATTTCTGGTGACCCTACATCCTCAATCCCTGGAAAGAACCATAGGGTGTCTTCTTCTATGCCCGATTAGTAACGGTGGGAAAAACGATTTTTATGGAATTTTAAATATATGCAAGAATGTGTCTCCAAATAGTTTTTGACCCTCGAAGTCGCTTTGCATATGAAAGAAAAGCACGTGTTTCGAGTGTTATTAAAATCATTTATTAAAAGCTCTCAATTCTGAACGGAGAATAATATTTATTTTCCTTAGAGCGCAGCGTGGAATTCTTTTGTGTCTGTTATAACGGAATACGTGTTTTTGCAAATCCCGTTTTTCGAACGGTGGCAATATTTCAACTCAAAACAAATTTTTTAGGAATTGTTGAATCTTGTCAAAAAAACATGTCAAATGTGTTTTGTTCCACTATGGAAAGCTTTCGGGAAAAATTCTAGCGTTTCTTTTTTTCTGTATTTCATGGATATTAGGTACGAAAGTGAAATTGAAAATACAAATGTAACGTAAGCGAGTGAACTGTTTTTTATTTTTTTAAATTAAAATAAGAATAAAAATATTAATAAAAGATTCACATCTACTTATTTTTATTAGAAACTACTTGAATCAATAAAAATAAAGCAAAGTCAAGGAGTACACTGTAAATATGCAATAAGACTATCTTTAACTTTATTGCGTGCGGAAATTTGCTGTGGCCACTAACTAATTTACTTTACTATTAGGACATTCCTGGACTCTGATGCTATACGCTATCAAAACATTCTGTTCGTTAGGTTTTTTTTTTACTAGTTAACTTTTCAAAGACTTGTCATTCTTTTGCTCATTCCAAATGTCAACTGTCAAATTTATGTCCAGAATCGATACTTAAGGATGTCCATAGCTCTCCATTCAACAGATGTTTTCTTTTTCTTTTTTACTTTTCGCAGTATGGAAGTGTGTACAATCCTGCATGAAAACTCAGTTGCTGTCAGCATATCAATCTTGTAACTGAATATTATGTTCCTTCCGTACCATCTAGAATTGCTTAAGAGATTATGTTTTCGCACACAAATCTCATTTCTGTGCTTAAAATGAAATTTTAACAATGAGGAGCATGTCAAAATATATAAATCACAATATGTTCATCACAATGATCAGTCAATAATTTGAAATTAACTGCTGAAAACAATGTTTAGTAATTCTAGGTATATTCTGTAATTATTTCGAAGATGTGTTTTGGAATTCTGTGACAACATACTTTTGTTCCGAATGTGTCCCGTTCATAGGATTTTTGTTAAATGTAAGCTTGGGAACACATTTGAAAACATATTGGTGTCACATTTGGTACGTTTGAAAAGTTATCGTTTTTATACAAATATATGTCAAGCAGCTTTCTTTTACTCCCAGTCATTAGAATCGCTCAATATAGTATTACTAGTAATTTTGTTGTAATGAATTGCTGTTGGTCGGTCTCGCCAATACTGTCAAGAAAAGAAGGCTTTCCCTGATCAAAGACCACCCATACCCCAGTTGCGGTTGACCCCTGCCCGCTAGTTGCTGCAGAATTAACAGCAAAAGCTATTGGCAAAGGAGTCTTTTATTAGTATTGTAAAAAGTCTGCTACAAAATAGTGTAAAAGAAGGAACATGTGTAGGGGTTATAAAGTGTTTCTTAAATATGCCCCAAAACTGTGCAAAAAATTAACTGAACTAATCAAATGCACTGAAAAGTGTTTTGAGCATTGTTCCAAAAGGTATTTTAAAGTGTTCTAAAATAGGAAAAAGTGTCAGTGTGCAAAAAGTGTTCACAACATGTCCAAAAAATGTCTGACGAAAATAAACATTATTTAGCAATGGTTTGCCTCGATTGGAGCGTCACCACGACTAGCATAGCTGCTTCTTAATTCCTTATTACTATTTGGGGAGATGCAGTAGATTTCTTAGCTCTTTCAATTTGGGGTTTTACAAAAGTTGTCTTTGAAAGATAAGAAATTGCTTTTCTTTATTATAAAAATGTTCTTTCTCAAGACAGTTTTACACCACACTAAAAAAAAATTTTCATTAATTTATTAATGCATTTATTGGAACAGGAAAGTAAAAAAATACTTTAAAATAAATTTAAGATAGGCTAGAGCTTGAATTAACTCCCACTTAGCACATAAAATTTTAATTTATCTTACTATATAGTATGTTTTAGAAATTTAAAGTGTGAAGTTAATCGTATCGGATTGATCTTTAACGAAATTAATACTTTATACTTCAAATAAAAAATAAAAATTATTAAAGCGCTAATACGTATAAAGATCTATAGAAAAGTGAATATATGTCTTTACCGACAAATAGATGTATAAATAGTTAGGCTGATATGTTAACTACTTGATTTTGTCAACTTTAATCGGTTTTAAGAGGATGAAGTAAAAACAGATGGCTCAATTCGAAAAAGTTTGGTGTACAGCAAGCAAAGAAAACTATAATTAGTTTGAAGTTTCCAGTCGTTAATTCAGCTGAAATAATGTAAATAACGAACTTAAGACGAAAAATCATTTTAATGAATAAATCCCTTTCATATGGAAAGCCTCAAATATTTTGTTATTACATAACATTTTATTCATTTTTTACTAATTGTAATTGATATTCATGAGTTTCCCGCGAATGTATCATAACTTATGATGAAATTGGAAAATTTGTTCTTTTTTCACGTTGTTGTCGAGTGATTCTACAAATTCTCTTTTTGGCCTTTTTAGCATTCACCTGCTACCTGGGTGGTCGCTCCACTAGGTCAAGGGTCGACCCGTTATGAGATCATGGTCTCAGCAGGTTCCTTGGTCTGTAGAACCTGCTAATGGGGCCATTCTAGAACGAAAATATCTAGACGAAGTCCAACAAAAGTTCCTCCACCCACAAATAATAGCAAAATCTGGGTACTTCTTTCTTTTTTGTCTCCTGTAGGAGGCATAAATCTATTGTAGACTCTCACATCTATGTGGAGGCCTTCGTGTAAAAAAGCAAAGGTCATTAAAGGTGAAGCTTTTGAATGGCATTTTCAGATTTCCATGTGTTTCTAAGCTTAACAAGCTCTAAACTTTCAAAAGCCTAACTCAAAAGACCTGTATTCCATAAATTTTTACACGTTTTGGCAAGTAAACGCCTTTAGTCAGAATAATGAGTGTAAAACCATAATTTTCTCTAGAACGTACTTAAAGAACACTAAAATAAATATTTATCAATGTGTTTTCACGCTCCATAAATTGTGGAAATGGTCCAAGTACAATAATATACCACCTTGCTTATGCTCGGTTTTCTGGACTGCACGACCAACCAACCCGGAGTCAACAAGCAAAAATGTACGAAAACGAAGGCTGGAGCAGAGCCCAAAGGTTGAAGAATTGCTCTCTTGTCTATTTTGGTCAAGGACCAACTTGAATAATATCCAAAACGAAATATTTTCTTTTGGTGGGGAAGGGGAAATGTATTATAAATAGTAATTGAAAATGCATTTTTTTAGTTTAAGTTTTATTACTTTTAAACAATTCGTCTTTTAAATTTATTTAAATTAACTTCAGAGAAGATGCTTTACTGTAAAAAAGCGCAACTGCTTTTCCAAATACCAATGGATATTTTTTATGAATTCTGTACTGTAATAGGAGTTTTCTTATTAGTAAGCAAGAGTAGTGTAAATGTACACTTCTGACTTTATTATTAAAATGCTTATACAGTTGATGGTTTAAATTTAGGAAATGATTAAACCATCTGATTAAAAGATAAAGAAAGAGAGCGATGCCAGTTTAATACGGAACGCTAGTGGAATTAAAAGAAAATGCCAGAAATTTACTTAATTCACTGTGTGACGTAAGTCAATACGATTACTGGATCACTGCAAGCATTCTGATAGATCAAAATATAAGCGATTTCCAGTTGCAGTACTCTTGGAGCGATAGAAATCGTGTGATTAATAGGATTACTTGGTGCAAACTAAGTAACTGCGCATCCTTAATATGCGCAGTACAAGCAATCCCCCTCCTCTCCCCTGCTTTAGTGTCGTGCAGTTGTAGTGTCTTTTTTTTTCTTTCATGTTTAAAAATCGTTTTTAATTACAATAAAAACTGTAAGATATATTTTATAGCTTATTATGGCGTTGTTATAAGAGACGAAGATTAAAAAGCAATTTTATGAAGCCGTTTGTTTTAACTTTCTTCGTCAAAACGCGATCATTCTGCGACGAGAAAAATGTCGAAATTTCAACGAGCTAAAAATCCTTAATCTATGGTAAAGACTGCTGAGAAAAAAAAAAAAAAAACTTCTGAAAATTGCTTTGCCTGCTACTAAAAATTGTATATCCAGGTTTGCATTCGAGTAAACATATGTTATTGTTAAAGTACAAAATCCGTTATTTTATAGTATACCTAGTTATTTCATGGAATAACTGATCGTGTCCGTTAAAGTGTAAAACTCTCTTGTATTTCAAGGTTAACATATTGCTATTTCATTCATGGTTTATATAGTTATTTCATAGAATAACGATCTGCAGTCCGTTAAAGTGTGAAATAATCTATATCATATATCTTGCACGACAAATATTTACCTTCCATCCCTATTGCATTTATAAACTATTTCAGACCATAGGGAGAGAACTTGTTTAGCGTGTTGGCGCAATATTTTTATTTTAGAAATATTGTTCTTTGTAATTTCAAGTGTCATTTTAGTAATCACTGTTGTAACAAATGATTTTATGGTACGTTTCCATAAATACCATGTATACGCTGCATAAATTAGATAAATTGCTTCTTTTTCATTTTAATTGTCTATCATTAGCTTATTTATAAAATACCTAGTTATTTCATTTTAGATAAATTGTTTATTTTACACTTTAACTGTCTCTCATTAGTTAATTTATAGAATACCTAGTTATTTGATAGAATAACCAGTTTAAGTGTCAAATTAATAACATATTACACACTTTAACGGACACGATCAGTTATTTCATGGAATAACTAGGTATTTTATAAAATAACTGCATTATATACTTCAACGGTAACATCACGTATTAGGAATGTTTACTGTTCAACCCCATACAGTAAAGCATCTGCGTAGTTGGCTCGTAATACTGTTTGAGTTCATCAAGTAAGATTTAAGTAACATCTCTGTCATTAAAAACGACTCATTCATAATCTCAAGACGCATTGACTTTGACAAAAACATTAACTAGAGTTCATGTTAAGAATCGTTTCTTCATCATATAATGTATAGTAATAACAACATAAAATGAAATTGCATAGTTAGTATTTTGATGTTTAGACACGTACTAATAAATATTTGCTGTAGTAATCTTTATGTAAGTTGTTTCCTAAAATTGAAGTATCAATTATACCGCACGTGGTTATAACATGATTTTCTCACACCGTATTATTAATTTGTATATTACTACATGAAAACAATTTTCTTTTAAAAGTAAAATCATCACGTGCTTATGACATGTTTTTCTAATACCGTCTGGTTAACTATTAGAACTCAGTTTTGGAAATTAGTTTTTGATATTATTAATTATGTGTCGTTATATTTCACGATTAAAGCACGCATTCGACGAGTTATATAATCAAAAACTGTGCTGTAAATGCCCGCACCAAAATCCACTAATTTTTCATTCAAAACAATAGAGAAAGAGAATGAGAGAAAGGAAAAAAGTAGCTTATACATCACTCCGCTTTTGCAGAGCAAATACAAACCGAAATGTCTTTTTTCTTTTCCTTTTTGTTAAGGTAACCCTAGGATTGAAAATGCTTAGCTATTATAATACTTCAGGAAAACGAGTTTAAACTAATTACTATAATGAAAATTCGCAACTAAAATATGCATTGAGAGTTAAATATAGAGTAAAATTTGAGCAGCAAAAGCGCAAACAAATATCCACGTTTCTCTCCTTCAAAAGAGACATAGAGCGAGAGAAAGACATTTTTGCACCCCCCCCCTCCCCCCAAATCCAGTGTTTTTTCTCTTTTGCTGAGGTAACTTTTCAGTAACAAATACTTAATGATTATATTGTTTCTACATGAAAGATAATTCGTGAAGGTATTAATTATATTTCTTTATCGTATTTTACGATTAAAACATATGTGTGACGAATTATACAGCTAAAACTGAGCCACAAACGCTCACAGCAAAAGCTACATCCCTCCTCTTATTCATAAAAAAAAGAAAGAAAAAATAGCTTCAACATCTTGCGACTTCTGCAGTACAAATATAAACCACAATTTTTTTAAAAACCTTTTTCTCTTTTTCTGCGAGGTAATACTACGGCAGTAAACGGTAAATTAAGGCAATTCGCCTGAAATTACATTCTAATCTCAGGATGAGCAGGAGTTTGTCTGCAACTCGATTATTTTCCCTCACTTCTTGCATGCGTATCGTTGCAGTGCATATTTCCCATTTATTTGAGGAGTACCCTACCTCACGGAGAAAATGACACCTTATAATGAAAAAGAAAAGCAACGCGCATCCAATCCGTCAATGCCATAATAAAAAATTCAACCTGCCATCTCCCACGTGCTATTCTTTTTTACCAATATTTTATTTAATTTATAGATTTTTTTCCTTCTGCACCACCCACAATTTGAGCACTTCTACTTCAACTTTCCCGTGTCGAATCCGACGGGGGGAAAAAAACTTACCGTCATAAAAGAAATTACGTATGCCGCAGATGCTTCCCAGCATGCTTTACCGTGTTATTTTTTCAATCATGGCGTTTTGGTAGTTTGAACCGCGGGTATTTCCCCAACTTAAGTTCTTAATATATACATGTAACGTTTTTGTTTTTTCTCGAAACTTTTGACAGAGTGCTATGTTCAAAATATTCGCCAGGCAAATTTTGAATTGATATTGCTAGATTTTTACCTGCAAACTTAAAAATACTAACATTTTTAAAGACAAACAGTATGCATTTTGTAATATGCAACGCAATATATACGTTGTACAAAAGGCGTTTTCTTCTAGATCAACGTTAATTAACCTTTTTTGACCTGCGACAGGTGAGAGCTTTAAAAATGATTTTAAAAAAAAAATCGTGGACCACTGGTGTTTTTTTTTTTTTATTATTTCTTTTAATTTCCTTTCTTTTCTTCTTTTTATTTATTTATTTACTTATTTATTGCAAAAACTGAAATCTTTCGTTTACGAACAGTAAAAAGCATATTATAGTTAACGAACCGGTAAGGTCCCCGCATCCCCCTTGGGGGGGGGGGTGACTTCCATCTCGGAGACCGTTAAAAACTTGTGGAAAAACATTTGCGAACGGCAGAGGTTTTGTTGTCTTTTTTTTCAAAATATTCAAATAAAACTAAATTTGTTGTAGAGAAATAAGCATTGCTGAAGAATCATAGAAAACTACTAAAAAATAATCACAAAATCACGCAAAAGATGTAGTTTAGGATTATTATAATGCTGTTTTCTCCCCCCCCCCCTTTTTTTTTTGTTTTTAGGAAAATTGTTTTACATGGACGAACAAAAATCTCTGAGGAACAATCAAATTCATCTGCTGACCGGTACCGGTTCACCGGATCACCGGTTGAGAATAGCTGCCTTAGATAAAATTGTCAGGTTTAAGAAGAGAACAAATCCAAGAATCAAATGCTTGAGAAATCAAACTCATTTGTATAAGTGATAGAATTTTCATTTTCAGTGACCACTAAATTTTTGCTATATCTGCTTTTAGGGACTGGTTTTTGTTTATTTTGTTTACCACTCTCACTCGCTTAGAGATAATTTAAGAGTTAAAAAGGTAATTTCGCCATTTTTTGGTCTTCATTCATTTCTTAAACCCAACGATTCGATTACTGTGTTTTTAAGCTAATTTTAAAGGCATAATTACATTTTAAATATCTTATAAAAATAATTGTTAAAATCATGGAAACTGACTGACATGCAACTTTTTATAATGTGAGTCAATTACCATGCTTTTAACACATTTCTAAAAAATCATTCAAAATATATTTTGAAAATTGAATTATGCTATTAAATTCAGCTTAAAAAATACAATAATCTAGGTAAAAGAATCTTTTGTACAATTTATTTATTGCGTTGAATGGCAAAAATACATTCCTTTTTTTCGCTTTAAAAATTTCAGTCTAAATGGGCAATACCTGTGGTATTATCCATTTTATTTTATTTTTATGGTTTATGGATTATGTAGTTTATTTTGTTTGTAAGATAGCTATACAATATTTAAGAGTTCATTTTTTCCTCTTCAGCAGAAAAGCTGAAGTGAAAACCAAAAATGCAATTTTCTAATTTGTATTTATACCACTGTCAAAGAGATGTATTTAAACTACCAATTTCATCAATTAATTTTAAAAGTAGAGAAAATTCTAGCATCATCGGCAAATAACAAGGCAATCTAAAAACAGCTTCCTCCTGAAACTAGCAATTACGGCACGCAACATGGTAAGAAGGAAAATACATTCAAGAAATTGCTTCTTCTTTGCAGGAGATCCGTACAAGATAAACTATATGAAATAAATAATACTCGAATCTTCCATCTTTTTATATAAAGACGGAAATAAGCGTTATATCATTAACTGGGAATGATTGGGCAGTTCTGCAACCATTTTTCTTCTGTGGTATTGGGAACGACAGGTTCTAATAGTGTAATGACTTATGGGTGGTGAACAGGTGAATATCAACTTCAAAGAGAAAATTTGGTATTTGTTGGTTTTCGCTTATTATTGCAAACGGAAATTACGGTTATCTGATATTAGATTTAGAAGTATCTGAAGAGATATCGGTTCAGTTTAATGATGAGTGGATGTTATATTTAGATATAACTTGTTAACTTTTTTAAGGAGAGTGTGCTTATATAGAGAATAATTGCATCAGGTATTAATACTCTCCCTCTCGTATTCTATAAGCAGCCATGTCTTGTTAAGTTTCACAATTATTCATAAATACATCAGAGCTGTTTCACAGAAAGATTTGACTGCTATTTTAAACTGTTGTTTTTTAATTGCTCTATTTCATTTATTTCCTGCTGGTTTCAAATATTGCAGAGTTTTACATGATTTGAGTTTAGATCTATCACTCAGCTTTCGTTTGCTGTTATCAATGACACCGCGATCATATTAGAGATTCCAGTCAATAGAAGGTAATTGCTAAGAAATGATTTTTATTAAAATGTCAAGCTTTGACATTTTTCATCAACTGCATGAAATTATATCAAAAAAAAAAAAAAAAAGCTCAGTATTCTTTAAAAAACCGCAGCATTGCTGATTTACGTTCAAAAAGAAGTTATTGAAAAACATTGTTTTTTTTCTTAACTCAAGCATTCATTAAACTTTTATTGCTTTTTTCCCTCTCAAATTGATCTTGGTTTTTCTTTTTCGAGCTCTATTCAACGTTTAAAAAATTAAAGGTGCCCCCTTTTTTTTTTCATAGGTGCTCTATGCATTTTCTTCATTAACATTTTTTGAGCAATCACAAATCGCTAGCTGTTGTTAAACTTGGCGATATTGGTTGAAATTTCCGTTTCAGGTCACTTTTGAGCTTCACCAACCTCCAGGCGAGGATGCTCCTCCTAGGCGGAGGCATCCATGTTCCCTGTAATAGACTGCATTTGTACTTGTCCCTCTTGATTTTACGCAATGCTCTCTAGACAAAGGGAGCCTTCAAAACACATCATCCTACATCCAGCACACAACATCCAATATCTGGCACACAATATTCAACATCAAGCAAACAAAATTCAACATCCAGCGCACAACATTCAACATCAAGCAAACAAAATTCAACATTCAGCACACAACATGCAGCATCCAGCACATAGCATCTAGCTTCCTGCCCATGTAATTAATTTAAATTATGTTTTCTGAAATCATGATCGTAATAGAAGCCGTTTGTAGAAACAAGAAACCCAACGAGTAGTGTCCTATCGCAGTTCATGATTGCCAAAAATATAATTTGAATTCAAGACGTCAAAATTCAAATTAAAGCCTGGGCCTGGGTTCTAGAGGTTCTGTGTTGGATGCTGTTTTTTTTTCCTTTTACTTAATTTATCTTTAATAGCATCGAGCTTACTCTGTCATTTCTTCCTTTTATACTTTTTACAAAACCTTTCTATGATGTTGCTCCACTCTTGCAAATTAAAGATACGAATTCTCTAACGAAAGATAATCATGCCTACACGATTTTTGCTTCAACGTGCCCGCTACGTTATTTTATTATTCTCCACTTTTGTTTACCACTGTTCATTTAACAGTAAAGGATATACAACATCTTGATTTAATCATGAAATTAATCAAACAGAAACAAAAAAGGATACATTTCTGTATTGTACAGAAGTCAGTAAAATCATTTAGGGTAGACCGACCAGTGAATGAACAGTTAAGCACTATTTTATTTTTTAAACATTCTAGTAATTTTAAATTCTATACTATACAGATTGTGATAGCTAAAACATTTTAATTGATCTATGTAAATATCTCTAAAAAATCGCGGGAACTTAAATGGTTCCGCTTCCGACTTTTTTAGGCGTTTAAAGAAAAAATGGCACAAAGATCCAGTGAATGAATACTCGAACCAGTAAATGAACACAAATTGGTCCAGTGAATGAACATGATAAATTTTGAGTCAAAAAGAAACTAAGTTCCTTTGAGATCTATCTATCTATCTATCTATCTATATAACTATCTATATCTATCTATCTATCTATTTATATATCGTATCTATCTCTATGTCTATTTACCTATTTATCAATGTACTTATCTATTTTTCTATCTATATCTATCTACTTATCTGTATCTAGCTATCTATATATATATTTATCTATCTATCTACTTATCAATTTATATTTCTACTTATCTATCTATATACTTATCTATCTATATATCTACTTATCTGTATCTAGCTATCTATATATATTTATCTATCTTTCTACTTATCTATTTATCTATCTATTTATCTATCTATCTGTCTACTAATCTATATACTTATATTCTTATTTATCTATCTACTTATCGATCGATTTATCTACTTATCTCTCTACTTATCTACTTATCTGCTATATACTTATCTATACATCTACTTATATATCTGTCTATCGACATATCTATCTATCTCCTTGTCAGTATATCTACCTATCTATATCTATCCACCAATCTATATCTATCGGTCTATCTACCTGTCTATATATCTACCTACTATCTATCTCTACATCAGTCTCTCTACCTAGCTATCTATCTCTATATTAGTCTCTCTATCTACCTATCTATCTATTAACCACTACCTATCTATTTATCTATCAATAAATCTATCGATCTATCTATCTACCTACCTATTCTATCTCTATATTTATCTACCTATATATCTATTTACCTCTTATTTTTTTACATATCTATCTCTATATCTTCCTCTATCTATTTATCTATCTATATACAAACATACATACATATCTACCTATCTATTCTCTCTCTTTGTATATATATTTCTATTTCTCTATCTCTCTATCTATCTGTCTATCTATCAAGAGAGATAAAGATATAGAAAGATAGATGTAGGTAGGTAGGTTAATATACAGATAGAGATATAGATAGATAAAAGATAAAACTCAGTAAAAAGTACATTGTTTACAAAGACAAAAATAAAAAAATTATAAAATATATAATGAAATCTTTACTAATAATAAAGCTGAAAGTATCTCAGTCTGTCAGGATCTCAGTGACGCGCATAGCGCCTAGACCGTTCGGCCGATTTTCATGAAATTTGGCACAAATTTAGTTTGTAGCATGGGAGTGTGCACTTCAAAGCGATTTTTCGAAAATTCGATGTGGATCTTTTTCTATTCCAATTTTAAGAACAAAAATATCATAAGATGGACGAGTAAATTATGAAATTATCATAACGTGGAACCGTAACGTGAGTACAAGCCAATTGGCGAGAAAATTTACCATACATTATTTGTAAATATACAGGCGAACCAAAAGACCTTTTAATTTTTCTATTACGGGCAAAGCCGTGCGGGTACCACTAGTACATAAATAAATAAGCATATAAAACTATCTGCATTACAAAAAAGTACGAAAATAAAAATATCTCAAAGAAACTTCAAACTTCTTTTTAAATCAAAAGAAATTTTGCCATTGTTCATTCACTGGGTTTTCGCAATTTTTCGTACCCAGTGACTGAACACCCCTCTACCTGAAAATCTGAGCATTCTGCATTGACTGAAACAATTTAAATCCATAGCCTAAATATGTATACTTAATTTTTCTTTCGTGAAGCTAAAAAATAAAATTTATCAATAAAAATAACATTTATCAAAATAATTGCTAGCACGAAACCAGCCTTATTATTTTGAAAGAGAAAAAGAACGATTCACGGCAGTAAAACTTTCAAATTTTTTTCAGGAAAAAAATACTTATCCAAAGTAACCAATCGGGTGTCAGCTTAGAATATCAATAAAGAACACTTTTGTCGTGAATTTATGTGGAAAAAAATTTTTGGAAGCTTATTATTTATTTTTTTTTTAATGACGCGCTGTTCATTCACTGGGTGGTGTTCACTCACTGGTCGGTCTACCCTACAATAACAAATAGTCTATGCCTTCTTAACGTTGTAGCTTTTGTACATAGAATGTTCTTGGATAATATTAAAATTTAATACCACGTGTATCAATTAAAAAATTTAGAAAAAAAAAACTACTTTTCCTTCTTCTGCAGCCGAGACGCATTTCATTAGATGGTCCATTTTTTTTTTTTTTGGTCTAGAGAGATTTGTTTCCCTCTCTCTCCGGAGGAATTCAAGCCAAAAAAAAAAAAAAAAAAACTGAAAGTCAAATTATTTCAGAAAATAAGAAAAAATGTTTCTTGAATTATTATGAAGTTATGCCTAATCGACTTTTTTTCGAAATATAACTGGAAAAGTCCTTTTGCACAAATCATTTTCTACAATATTTCCGTTTTACAGAAGACCCGTAAACTCAAATTGAGATCGAAAAAACTAATTTCATGAAATTCAAGTGGTTTTAAGAAACGCAAGAAGAAAATAGGCACATTTTTCATATTCTTGTAGCCCATCTTTTAGTTAAATATTTTGGCATGGCGAATTATTGATTGACGAAGACAACAGTTAAGCTATAATTAATAATTTGTAATTATATGACGAATCTTTCTCGTAATGTTTATTTCTATTCCTTTACTTATAATTTAATTTATATTTAACTCCAGTGTTAATGAGTGAAAGTACATGAAGGCTTTACTCTTCACCTTGCTTAAAGTGAAGAGAAAAGCAAGGTTGCAATAAAAAATTTAAAATACAGTAGAGCCTGCGTATTGGAATATGGGCAAAAAAATAAATAAATCCCGCTTTATGTAATTAATCTATATTATTAATGTAAAGCTCAAGAATTTGTTTGTTGTTGCGCTAATCACAGGAACTACTTGTTCGAATTGAAAAATTATTTTTGTTATGAATAGTGAATTTATGGAGGAAGGCTATAGGCTATGTAACATCACGTTATGATTAATAGTAGTGGATCAGCAATACATTGAAGTTGAATCAATAATAATCATGATTCAATTTTTGTTGCATCAATAGCTCAATCTTTTGTTGCCGGAATAGCTCAGTCGATAAAGCTGTGAGCCAGTAACCCTAGGGCCTCGGGTTTGAACCCGGTTGCGGGCGGGGAAGTCTTCGACATTTATTACCCGTCTAATTTGAAAATTAATTCATGTAGCAATTGTTTTCAATTATTTTTTATTGAATTTTTCCCCGATTTTCTTATTTACCGCAAAACATCGATGTAGATGAGGTTGTGTAATTTTTTACTATATATATATATATATATATATATATATATATATATATATATATATATATATATATATATATATATATATATATATATATATATATATATATATATATTTATATATATATATATATATATATATATATATATATATATATATATATATATATATATATATATCATAACGTAATGTACTTAAAACAGTTTTTTTATGCATTTTTGTCTTATTAAAGCGGGTGAAACCGCGGGGAACAGCTAAAAATAAATAAAGGAAAGTAGAAATTGTTTCTCAATATTATTACTGATCCAGGCAACGCTGAGTATGTTTGCTAGTTTTCAATGTACACCACAGTTGTAATTTGTCATTTTAAACCCGGAGAGTGGAATATCCCACTTATTAGAATAAATTTCGCGGCAAATGGCTACAGCATTCAGCGGGCTCAGTCAGATTTTTTTTTTTTTTTTTTTTAAAACACAACTACTATACAGGGTCCCGTCATTACCACAATTACGTACAAAAATGCCAAAAATGCCTAATCTCAGTATGTTACTGAAATCCTGGAAGATCAATTGCTCTCCACCTCCCCCAAATGCAATGACGGACCTGCTTCCATGACTTGTAAGATATATGTCTATACTTTAAACTAATAATGCACTTCTCAAAATGTACTCCCATTCATTAGGCTTATACTGTCTTAAATAAAAAGGCTCCGACTTTAAGTTATGATATCAAAAGGCCACTTAATACCCCTTAATAAGAATGAAAATTTATTACACATAAAACTCTTTACGGAAATCAAATCTCTTGACAGTTGCGTGACAACGCAACAGTAGCAACATCTCCTTAAGAAAAATTAATCCCGATACATTCAAACTTTATGAATAATTATCTCCCTATCTACACAAATAACAAGAAACGAGCAATGAAAAAAAATACATCCATCCCTTTATGAGTGAAGGTAATTTCTAGGAAGTTCCTAGCCAATGCTATGGTAAGTATAGCAGGTGCAGTTGTCATGCTTAATATTGTTAGAATCTCTCGCACGGAAGTGAGCGTGTAGAAATAATCTGTGAGGCGTCATCTAGGGATATCGCGTGCAAGGAATGGCCCCTGTCCAAGGAAAACTGCCTGTTTCAGGATATTGTTCAAATAATGTATCACTTTCTTGTTAACTGGGGTGTGACCGCCTGCAGTTGGAACATCCCACCTACTCGCAGCCTTCCCCCGCCTTGTCTTAGAAAGATGTTTAAGAAAAAGTTTTTTCCCCCACTTCACGTCTAGTGATGATTAATTGGCTATTAAAATCTTTACGGGAGATGTGATTTTTGAGATAAAATTTTTAAGATCGGTTTTTTTACATGCGTTGGTAAAAATCAGAACTGATTTATGCTTCTTATAAAAGACTGAGATTTTCAAGAAAGTGAGGGAAAAAAAGGAGAATTCATTCACAAAAAAATTTTGGGAAGAAAAATAGTTCTTCCTAATAATGAAAATAATAGAATACAAGAAGAAGGAATTATCTAGAGAGCTAGCAAATGAGCATTAAGCGCGATTCTATGAATTTAAAATAATTAATGGATTACTCTTTCGATGTATATTACATTTAATCACAGTTCTTAGCGTTTCAAATAGTTTCAAATTTATTTAGGATGAGCAAGATCGAGTCATTATGCCGATTCTTAAAATTTTCAAAACGTATTGCTGCATTAAAGATAAAAATTTGACCTTTTAAGCATATATTTAGCAAATACTACTTCTTTAATCTATATAAATAAAGCGGATAGTATGTATATGTATGTATGTTTATATATTCCCTAAACAAATCAAAAGATAAAATTTAGCAGGGAGGTACTTGGGCACCCAAAAAGGAACGTAGGGGGTTTTCGAACAAAAAAAAAAAAAAAAAAAAACGTTCGAAGCTTAATTTTAAGAGGCTCAAAAATGGTATTAAATGGCACTTTCTACCCGAAATAATTAAGACTTTTTTATATTTCAGACTAATTCGAAAGCCAGCAAAAAATACCCCTGAACTGGATTTTAAATTTTTTTTTCCTTAAAATTTTACTTCTTTCAAATTTCTAAAAAACCAAAGTTGTAAAGTCACCAGGAGAAAAGTTGTAAGCATTTCCACGTCGCAATAGAACATCAATATAAAATCAGAAATTTATTGTCTGCCTCAAGCTCAGTTCTAATTTAGGCGAATAAAATCATACATAAGAAAGAATTGAATTAAAGAGCCATTTTTTTCCTCCACCGTGAGCACATAAATATCGTGTTTATGTTTTCAGTCTTTTCCTGTAATCGGGTGATTTAAAATTCTTTTTTTTTTGGGGGGGGGGAAGGTTTTTTTTCTCGCGATCTGTTGGGAAATTTTAGATTTCTTTTCCAAGCCTGATTACTAAACACGCGCTACTACTTGACATAATTTCTTTTTTCGAGGTAGACCGTGCAAAGCCGGTCGACGCAGCTATTAGAGATTCATTCTGATTTTAAAGCCAAAGTTCAGGAAATTATATAATTGCTAGGAAGAACTGCTGAAATTTTAAATCTTAAAACTACATGAATTAAAATGCAGATTCTGGGACAACGGAGTAATGTATCATTGCTTTATTCCTCAGAGTTTATCGATGGCGAATATTTTAAGGAGCATGAAGTATATTGTTACTATTTCATGTGTCACACAAGTCAGGAATCAAATTAAAAAAACTCTCAAACATGCTATAATTTGTTCAGTTTTGCTAGGTTGTTTTTTATAGTGAGGGAAAACTGCATCTAAAACTCAGTGAGAACGTACGAGTGAATTATGTACATGATACGCACTAAAATATGAAAATATTTTATTGTTATTTATGTAGAAAATCAAACTAACAACCGTATCTATTTTTTTAAATGAATTTTGTGATATTTTGGATGAAAAGCATGAGCAGTTTTTCATAGTGTAAAGTAATGGTATCCTGTTATTTCATCTGTCCAATGTTTTCATTTCGTGTGTTCTATGATAATGCAAATCCTAAAATGGAAGTGAAGCGACTCACCCATGAAAGAGGAGGGGGGGATTTTGGCGCAAGGTAGCGCCGTCAAACATTTTGGAATTTTTTTTTTAATCCTTTAACTTTGTTAATTATTTATTTATTTATTTAAATTTATTTATTGTTTTATTTTCAATTTAAATTATTTTGTATCCTGTCAATTTTTTATTTCATTTATTTATTAATTTGTGTTGTTAGCGCAGGCCAGAAGTTTTCAAAAAATAAAAAAGGGAAAGATGGTTGAACATTTTTTGGGAGAGTCGGAGAATTTGCGCCATTGAACTTGCAGGGGGGGGGGGATGGGCATTCCTGAAAACTTTTGTTCATCTTGCCTCCCCCCCCCCCAAAAAAAAAGACAAACATTTTCCACCACTGTACTAGAGGATCACTCCGAACTGAGGTTGAAACGTTGAATTCAATTTTATAATGAAAGATTATTAAAATCAGAGAAAATAAAACAGTATGCAGCTGTGTTTAGAACCGCTACAACAATTGAGAATGAAAGTATTAAAATTAAATAAAAAAAAAATCTTTTGGAAAAAAAATACTGTTTAAAAGCCAATCAAGTAACAGGTGTAAAATGAAAGCCGATGTATCTTAGAAACAAAAGATAATTTCCTAAAAGAATACAAAGATTCAAAGGAAAATGCAAAATAAAAAATTGAAATGTAAACGACAGGTGTTCTCAGCACGCTTGTGTGAAGAAGTGAAACAATAGGTTAAAGGTGCAGATGGTTCTTTATATTCATGATTACGACGGGCAAACTTAGAGGTTAAAACAATACAAACTTGTTGAAGACTGTTAAAAAGGGATAATAAGGAATTAACTGAAGGATGATTGAAAAATCTTATGGAGTGTAGCGCCATCTATTGTCGAAAGTATCAACTGATTTTTTTTTTTTTTGGAAATGTACGTTATAAGTTGAGAAATGTTGAGAAATCATGATAATAAATTATGCACATTCCGAAGAATTATGATTGGGTAAATAAAATAATTTTTAAATCGGTAATAAATTTTCACTTTCTTATCATTCAAAAAAAAGGGCCTCATTTATTTTTTACGGTTAAGCTAAACTTTAAAATATATTTTCTAATTACGAGCTTATTGTATAAAATTGTTGAGTTTGTCTTAAAGTTATGATATGCAGAAAGGTCCAAAACTGAGCGTATCCTCATTTTACTTTTAATATTACGTCAGTGACTATTAAATTTTTGTTACACACAGTTACCTAGCTGTCTTGCGAGTAATTAATGTAAAAAACCATCCACGTTATAACACAGGTTAGTTTTGTGCTATTTTCCTGCAGAAAATTCAATGTGTGCACCGTTAATGGACACAAAATTATGCACAAATATCTAAGCTTTAATTTTCATTCGGCAGTTTAAAAAATATAAATTCAATAAAAAAATAGAAAATGTTTGAAGAAAAATTTCGAAAAATTCGAAGATACTTTTTTGAAAAAAAAAAAAAATATTTTTTGCAGAAAACTTTTTTTTTATTTGCTGAAAAGAAATTAAAGTAAACTGTCTGAAAAAGACATACTCCAAATTTCATTACTTTATATGTATCAGTTCTTGACTTATAGGAGTTTGAATGAAAAAGTCGGGAAATATTGCATCATGGAGAAAACGTGTTTAAAGTTATAAAGTTAAGTATAATATTCGTTAAATGCATACAACAATAATAATTATATCTTCCTTCCTAATTAATGTAGAAACAAGACTCAAACGTCCTGTTAAGCAGGGAAAAAAACAAAAAAGTTTTTGAAATAATTTTTTTAAAAAAATTGCAAAATTTGACGATTTTTGTGTCTTATTAATATTATTACTTTGCGTCCCTTAAGTAATAGTATACTCTTTTTTATGCAGCAATAGCGAGTTGCTAGCCATCAAATTCTAATTTACCGAAAACCTGACCGTTCATTACTTATTCTATTGGTTTAACCTTGTTCGTCCCATAACCTAACTGTCTTGTGCAGTGTACAACATCCTGACAGTAGCAGTTATATTTTAAAACTATTAATGAGAAATACTTTTCTTCCTAACCAAAATAATTTCTTAATCATTTTTACACTGTCAAGCTTGATTAATCCCCCTCCCCAAAGCTTGCTTTTTTTCATCGCGCAAACCAAATGATTGCTCACACCTTTCACGGCATTAATCGAATTCTCCACACAATTTGCCATCATGCAATTGGGTAGTAATTCCAGGATCAGTAGACGAAAATAAACAGAAAACGTTAAGCATAAAGAGAACCACTTCCCCGTACCAGCACATATTCATTGAAATGGATTATTTTGCTCCATGTCTTCCTTACTTTTCGGCCAAGCCTTAGATTTATCGCCTATTTCGTTTATTAAGAATCAGTTTGCAACATTTGCTTTGAAAAAGATCTCGTCATCTCTTGCTATAAGGATTTGTCTAGTAATTTAATTAGATTATTATGTCATTAAATTAATAAAGCTTTTCTTTTTTACACGGGATTAATTAAAACTAAAGAAAAAGAATATTTTTCTCTTTTTTTTAGAGAAATAATGTATTTTTTATTTTTTCGAAATTTCAGCCCTACTATAGATTTTACAGAAATATTTTAGGTTTGGACTTGCCATTTCTTTGTAAAAAATTTTTGGCTTAACAGATACAATGTTATTTAATTCTTACATGAACAAAATAAAAAGATGTAACAGAGGGATTGCATTTTTTCTTTAATGAAGACAAACGCAACTGTTTTGAATACAAATATTTGTTACTACTGTAAAAAGTGCTTGTTTACGTTTAGTGAATCTAAGATTCTGCTCTGTGTTACTCACAGCAATGTTGATTTTTAGTTCGTGTTTGAATGGTGTAAGCAAGAATGGCTATTATTGAATAAAAACGTAAGGAAACAGATCATGATGAATTGTTTTGTTCGACAGTTACAATTTATTAATATAAACCAGAATTGTCTTTTGTATCATCTAACAGCGCACTCTGCATTAAAAAGCTTGTCATGATATTTAACAATGCATTTAAATTATTTATAGTAGATGAATGTGGAGAAAAGTGAAATAGCTAATAGGACTGAGCTTTTTCAAAATCAACTAAATTGATTTTTTTTTTTTTTTTTTGAAAATTACAGTACCTAAAGAAAGAATAATGAATTTTTTAATAAAACTTGCATTGAAAATTGTTTTTTATATTATTTTGAAAGTAAATTTGTTTTTTAAAAAGCAGAAAATTTTCAGTTTTTTTAATGGGGCAAAGTGAGAAAACAAAAATTTTCCATTAGAAATTTTTTTTAATTAAATTATAAAAAATGTTTATGCTCAAATAAATCAGTAAATAAATGGTTGAATGAAAAAGTAAGCAATAATAAAAAGATAAATGAATAATTAAATAATTAAATAAATTAATGTATGAAGAAAAAGTGAATGAATAATTAAATAAGGGAATAAATGTATAAATAAGTAAACTACTAAATGAAGAAATGTAAATTAATTCATTAAAAAACATACGTTAGTGATTTAGTAAATGATCGAGTGAGTAAACGAAAGAAGCAATTTCACTTGGTTCTATCTATTTTACCCCGCATGTACTTGACTAATTGTACAAAATAATTAAAATGCAAATAAGCTTAATTTCAATTAAATAAATACTTCGCCGAATATTGGAAGGTCTCAATTAACATTTAAAATGTAAATAAGAGGAACATTATCATTGCAGTATACCAAAAATAATTTATGACGTATGACAAATGTCACAAAAATGCTAGGTTATGGTATTTTTTGAAAATTGCTTGTATTATCTGATGCTTTAATCTTCGTTGGTATTTTTTTCCTGACAGGAATAGACTACATGTGATACTAGAGAGTCAAAAAATAAATTGGATAGGTAACAATAAATCTAAATTTCACTTTATTGCATGTTTTCCTACTATTTATTTTGTTCAGTTAAAAAAATATGATTTTTTAACAGTTCAGAAAATCAACATTCATCTTTTTCCAAATTATTTACTATGTTTAAGACGCTAGCTACTGAATTAAATTTTCAGAATGTTACTCATATAATATTTATTATCATTATATAATTAGGGTTTTAAATTTTTTATAAATTCTACGTATACCCTTTTCCATTTTGTTACTAACTATTATTGAGTCACGTGTTACTGGTTTCAATTTTGAGGATTTTACTTATAGATTATCATATTTATTATTTGTTCCAAGGATGTAATTGGAACTTTACCAAGGTATTCATTTTTGATTCATTATTATTTTCTTTCTACACGAAAGAACTTTATCTCATGTAGTATTAATTTCTCTCTTTGTCTACTGCCATATATCTCTTGTGGAAAATTATTTGATTTGGAATGGCAACAGCCATTCAACGCTTCCTAGCATGAACTCGAATCAAGCGTTCAGTCGCCACTGAATCACCTTCGATGAATGTAGAATTTCGATGTGACGAAAGTCACCCCTTTTGATGGGACTTATGTTCCCAATTTTCGATATAAATTACTTATGTGCACTGTATATGCGTTTCAACTAACAGTTCTTAATTAAAATGTTTTTTCTAACCTTCAATAAGTGTTTGTCGATTTTTGAATTTGATGTGGCAAGTTTACCCACTGAACCATTTTACAATACTCTGTTGCAAAAAGTTGTAGATTAACTTTTAACTGAAATCCAAGTCGACAGAGGAACAATTAGTAACTGTTGTACTAAAAAACACTAAGTGAAGCGTATAATCAGTATCCGTCGTATATACGTGTAATTCAATTACATTATTTATTTATGTTTGCTCGAGTCAAGGCTAAGGGGTTTTTTTAATTTCTCAAAAACTCCACAATATCCCCCCCCCCCCCTCTCGCTTCCTACTTGCTTTTGAAAACTTTTACTTCCTAAAACATTCCCTCAGTTGATTGTTAAAAAAACTGCATGCCTTGAAGGGAAAAATTCGGTGCCAATCCAAATACCTTCAGAAGAACTATAAATGATAAATTCTACTGGGGATGCGGCTAAATACACAAAGACCCATCTCACAGACGGACACTAACCGGATTTGAGTCCTGCACCCCCTGAGACTTGAACGAGTACCATCGAAAAAGGGTACGCTCCAGCTATATTTGCATAATCTTGTTGACTTCACGGCACCACTGATATGCCCCGTCAATATGAGTATTCCAGAGCTGGTGTTAGGTATGAAAGTACGATGGGAAATCCCTCGAGCTCTTTGCTGACTAAGAGGTCCTGGCAAAAATTAGGATTGAATATAAAAGTACTCTTTGCTGTTTCTAAAATAGATTAAAATCTCTGAGTATATCGATACGGAATAGATACAGATATCATCAAGTGCTGAAATGGGATTAGTAAATATAGCCAATAGTGGGCCCACATGTTGTTTACACAATAGCGTTTTATATGGTTTTGGACTAGTTGGTTTGTTCCAAAAAAAAGTATTTGCTTGTGGATGGTTAGACAGATTTAGCTTCTTTATGTTTGCGTAATAGCTGCTTTAATATTTTCCCGCTGAAACACTCTTAGACAGCCACTCGTAAATACGAAGAATTTTTATCAATTTTAGTAGAGTTTTGTTGCGAAAACTCTTTTTTGAATGAAACTTACTCCTTCGACAATACACTCTTTATGATCAACTGATGAAATGATGTTTCAAAAGATACTGAACTAATTTTGGGATTGAACTAATTTTGGGGTTTTCTCGGATGACTTTCATCCAGAAGCTCACACTTCTTTGCATTGAAAAAGGTGTTATTTGTAACACCGAAACACGTGTCTGCAGTAATTTGCAATTTTTGCGCTTCAAAACGTTGGTTAATTGATTCATTTAATTTTGTGTAGGTTGTTACAACAGCAATTAACGCCTCGGAGGATTAAATGAATTTACTTTGCTTGTGTACATTAGCTGTCGAAATATAACTTAAAGTGGTTACATTAAAGCCTCCATAAAACGGCCATATTCACGGTTCTAGTGATAATGTTTCCGTCTGAGTTAGGTTCAGCTAAAACAAAATTATATTTATAACACTTCTATGGGCCCCCGTGGCTTTGTGGTAGAATCGTCATCTTCTAAGCCGGAAGTCGTGGGTTCGATTCCCGCCGGTGCCCTGGGTGTTATTTCCTTCTTTTGTGATGTAAATCGTTCCTGTGTGTGTCTGGAGGCAAGGTGTCTGGCACGCAGTTCCTATGTATGTGAAGATGTTTTGCTTCAAAATAAATAACTAATTCAGTTCTTTATAATATTTATTGACTCTAGGTAATATGGGATAATGAGGTTTCATAACATTTGGTTTTAAAGTACTTGAAATTATTCAATGATATTTATGACAATTTTTAAATTAAAAGTCCAGCACGCACGCGTGCACTAGTTGCATTCATTTGCCTCTCAATAACTTGTTATTAGGTGTAGATAAAATGCTAAATATATATAATATATATACGATGTATTTCGTGATGCCATTATGTTTGTAAGTTATACAAGTACCAAACTAAGTGAAAAAAAAGAAAATTGTAGCGAAAAACTATCCTTACTTAATAGTTTACAAGGTATCAGCTGACAATCTTTCACATTTACATAATGTTACATTGATATTTAATTCCAAAATTTATTTAAAATCAAACTAATTATCTTTACCCGACTCATAGTTTTATTAACGTTAGAAAGTTTTGTAGGTATGTTTTTACGAAATATTTATGTTTTAAAATAAACCTTTATTGCTTCTACATCAATAATAATTAATAAAATACATAATCTTAAAAAAGCATTTACTTGAAAATTTACGTATTTAGAAACATTTGGCTGTTACGACATTTCGAATTACGAAGTTTCCAATTGTTTTTCATGTTTACACTTCTATTGCATACAACATTACTGTCCTTGAAAACACATCTTTGAAAACATCTCTAATCTTATGAAAAGGTTTTTATCAATCTAAAATTAGTCTTGAAGTGTTATTGCGTAGATCTGGAATATCAACAAGCAAACTATTTTTTTCTTCAGGAAATGTAAGGTAAACTGCTGACTTTTATTACTGTCCAGAATCTGTTATTTGTCATCACGTTTGTATTGGGTTATATTAAAATTATATACTGTTTTAAGTGTATAAAAAAAGTAATGATTAACTTGTGCTTTGGTATTCATTGTAAACAAAGGAAAATATTAACAAGTACTGTCTCCCTTAAGCAAGTACTTGGTTCCCTTTTCGCCTCCAGCTCATGTGATTCCTATTCCGGGCTGATGAGTGCTAAAAAGCACGAAACCGCAGTCCTCGGATGGAATAACTGAGCTGGCGATGTATTTTAAGTACTGTCTGTTTTCCTTAGCTGAGACCTCCCGCCAGTTTGCGCATGCGTCAGGTCTGCTCTAATTTTATCAAAATAGTGAGGGAAACCCGGAAGTAAAAGATGCAAAATGACGTGTTCAGCAGTTCTTTCAAAGTAGCGCAGAAAAAAAAAAGATAGCAAGCGCGAGAGGAAAATGCCCATCCTCAACCCAACGCCGCTTTTTAAAACTGAACCTATCCCGATTGCTAGTCTTCGTTTTCAAAAATGGACAGTAGGTCATAAACTAGAATTTGTTTCAATTGAGCGCTTGGATATTTAATGAAAAGTTATACTACATTCGAAGTCATCATCAACGTTAAAACATGTTCAAGAGAATATTAGAGTGAGAAATAAATTTCAAATTTATAGCAATAAATCAGAATTTCAAGTCTCAAAGTAACATTTCATAGGTCAAAACGTGTTGTGAGCTATGCAACACTCTTGGCAAAAATAATAACATTGCAATCTCTCATGTGCTTCCTTTAAAGATAGTTGTCAACTCCTGGGCCGAAATGCTTGATCCAAATCAGATTTGGGAAAATTGGATTTCGCTAAGTTAGGAAGCCTCGAGAGTATCCCAGGGTCCAGCTACCCAATGAGCAACGAGGAAAAAGAGAATCAGACGGCGGAATAAACGCCAGAAAGTATTTTTACGAGCCACATTTGGCGATGCATCGATCTTTTAGTAAGATCTCTAGGCTCTAGATTCATGGATTTCCACTGAATAATTCAAGTGTAAGCTATTTGTTTTTTCAAATGTTTTTCTTTCTCAGTTTCTGGATTTTTCTCTTTAAATAAATTGTAGGTTTCAAATTGCTGTCACGGAGTGCGTAAAACAAGTGCAAGTAAACATCTGAATAACATTTTTTTTTTTTTTTTTGCACAAACACACCGAATTAAATTTACATGTGCAATTTACTAGCTAAACACGGTAACTTCGAACACAAACTTCTTTAACTTAGCAACTAAATGACTGGTGAGCCAAAATGTTTGGTTATACACGAGTTCCTCATTTTTTATTAATTTGAAAAGTCAAATTACCCTTATCATAATCATTTTTAACTCAAAGTAAAATACACATATTTTAAAGCTACATTTGCAAATTTAATTATCAAACGATGATTTTTATAAGGTCAATAAAAGTGTTCACGTATTTTGAAGATTAAAAAACAAAGAAATACATAGGCACATATTTCAAGTCTTTAGAAACTTTACTTTTGCACATATTTCCATAGTGTTATTTGCTAAAAAACCACAATAATCACTAGGGTGGGCCGAAAAAACTTTTTTTGGAAATCTGTTTTTGGATAGTACGGAAAAGTTGCTATATGGGCCCGTTATTACCCATAAAAAATTTCGCTAAATTTGCTTAATATTCAGCCGGAGCTATTTGACCTTGAAAAACTGAAAAAAGTCAAAAATGCACTTTTTTTCAAAAAAAAAAGGGGGGGGGGTCAAAAATAAAAGTTTGAAGCTAGTTTCAGCAAACATTAGAAGTATCTGTCAGTGAATTAGTTGAAATCCTCAAAGACTTTTATACATTTCGTAGAATATTTAGATACGCTCCTTTAAGACTGAAACATGGGAAAAATGAAAAAAAAAAAAAAAAGAAAGTTTCGAAACAAGTAAATACAGAAATGTTACGCAATACGTTACTTAGAAAAAATAGTGAAACAGTTGGCAATAGTGAAACTGTGGCATCTTATTCTGGAATTGGACGGTTGCACAAAGGGGCCACATTCATATTCTGGAGCTATCGGACAACTTCTTAGAGATTGTAAAAAAAATCCGGAGGTCAAATTTGATAAAATTGACTGCAATCTTCTGGTTTTGGACATGAAAGATATAAAAAAATTAAGTACTGAACAACAATATTTGTATAGAATCTGTCTTGCCGTAAAAGATGGTAGTTGCCCTTCTAGCGTGGCTGACATTAGCCCAGGCAAACTCAGTCATGCGCGATGGCTGACAACTGCAAACCGTTTGTTACGCTTGTATATAGACACTCCAACTCCATCAAAAAATCTTATAATGTTCGTAAAGTAGGTAATGTTACTATATGCTCCAATGTGGTTTGAAATAAAAATGAAACCGAACTGCCAGTATGGTGCCCAACATTTTTGGAAAATGATTTCTTTTGCAAGGCAGTTTCCAGACAACGTTAAAAAGATAATTTTCAAAGTTCTCTCAAATAATGCATATTTTGTTTAGCCTGAACAGCTACTGTTGATAATGTTTGACTCAAGAAAATACATTCGGGATAAGCTGTTAGGCGCATTCTGAACTCTAGAAATAAGAAGATGAAGAGCTCGGATGGTGTACGATTTTTTAAGCGTCCTAAACTTCATTTTAAAGCCGTTGATTATGTTGATTTAGTTTAGTTGGGCAAACTGTGTTGTAACAGAGCAACCTCTTACAATGCATCTAAAAGACCAATAATTTAAAGAAATTTGCAAAGAACAGCCTACAGAGTTCACTTTCGAGAAATTTCCCTGTCACACGCAAGCTGTGAAATGTTGTGTGAAACTAATAACCGAAGCTGCAATAAAAGTTCGTGGTGAAACTGCACGAGATGGATACATTCGTGCCAAACTTCAAGCTGAAAAAGAACTTCCATCATTTGATAGCAAGGGACAATATTGTTCCAAAAAATAATATTCATTATGCATGAGGTATTATAAATCAAATTTGAAGATTTCTTTTTCAAAATTTTATCATCTCTATATGTAATTCTAGAAAATGTATGATACTATTGCGTGATAATAATTACTATGATTAATAGTGCTATTTAATTAATTAGTCTATGATTTAATTTTGAAAAATAATTTTCACATTGGTTTTTAAAGAAGTTCAATATTTTTTCATTGTTCTCCAATTTTTGATGTCGGAAAGGAACGGTTAAATGCTCATTAAAATCAATGAAACATTTTATGGGCTCGAACTGGCTCATTCTATAACATTTTCGGTGCATTCCAGCAAAATGTTTGGAATTTAGTTTTTAAAAAAAAATTTCGACAAAAATTCATTTTTCTCTTTTTTTCGATTTTTTAGTGTCAAATAGCGCCGACTAGATATTTTTTAATATCCAAGAATTTCTTTGTGAGTGCTAACTAGCTTATTACGCAACTTTTGCGCGCTATCCAAAAATTGATTTCGAAAAAAAAAATTGATTTCGGCTTATTTCGGCCCACCCTAATAATCACCTCAATAAATATATGCATTTTTTAGACAATTTGCTACGGCCAATGCGTTTAAAAGTAAAATGTATTTCGTCTTTTATTTCTTTAGAAGTAAAGCAAGGTCTGAAAATGTTAGTAATTTATAGCAAACTTATACAATGCAGTTTTGTACACTAAAGTACTACTAGTAATAATAAAAATTATTATTTTTTAAATTATGTCACTAAAAAATGGCTTTCAAAACTTAACCACAACTAAGTAATCGAATCTGAATTGGACATGGTCATTGCAGGAAAATAACGTTTTAGACGGGATTTTTTCGAGTGTCCATTAGGTAATTTTTTAAATACAATGTCTTCTGGTTGAAAACTATTAAAAGCCACTTCCAAATTTCTTCTCTTTTTGATTATTATATGGTTTGATGTTTTAATCATAATTTATTTGGTGTCATTTTTGTAAAACCTAAATATTAATACTTAACATTACTTCATCCCCAAATTCGATATTTGGCGATACTTATTAATTTTCTGGCAACCTAAGCTCACGCACGCCTCATTCTCAATTAACATCCCCTCTGTTTGTCTTAAGATGGCGATTTTCACAGTTTTCTGTTGATTCATTATTTAAGTGATCTCGTGGGCTATGGGAGGAATTAGATGAAGATAAATTATGGTGCTTGATTGCTAGAGAAATAGATCAGATTGCATAGCTAATTGAGCATTAACTCTTCGCTTGAAAATCAAATAACTGACATGCGTTCAGTTGCGTATAGTTTGTTTAGTTCTAAAGTGATGTTCTCTTATTTAAGTTTCTGTATTTTCATTTATATAGGTTAATGCAGGAAAAGGAACCGGAAAAATGGTCTTCATTGCTTTAGAAATGTCTGTTGAAAGAGGTGTATGAGAAAACAACTGACAAGTTGCAGAAAAAGTGGTTGTCAACTAAAATTAAAGAGGAAAGTAATACGTTTATGTAAATATAACAAAGAATAAATGTATGTGACTGTTATTACAAAATCGTTTTTAGTCATTCAAAATATTATTTATTTTATAAAATGATATTAAAGTTTATTTACACTCCAATTAAAAAGTAGCCGTATAACAATAATGTTTATAACTACAATTCAAAGCATTACAGAATAATATTCTCTAAAACGCATGAATTGGGTTCAGGTAGAAGAGCAAAAATATTATTTCAAGTGGAAAAATTCTTCTGTAGATTTAGATTCTTCAAGCAGAAAACTATTTTACTTCCGTCCTGATGACCATTATTATGATGATGACTTTCATCATCAAAAATAGAAATCGGCCGTCATATTTCTTCATATCTTTCCTGGAAGTAACATTTATTATGTTTCAGGCCCTTTTTCATTTCAACGTATACAGCATGATATAAGAAATGACTTTATATTCCTTTATAGCATTCCCAATGTTAATGCATCTATAATAGAATAAAACCAAAGATGACAACGTGGTTTCGCGAGAAAAAATGTAACTAAAGGGATAGAATTAGTGTTTCAAAATTGCATTTTGATGAACTAGTGAAACTTATTGTAAATTTAATCCACAGTTTTTATGTTTTTTACGAATCACTCATATTTAATTTATGTTGTTGCATATACTGGTATAAAATTTAATTATTGTATAGTTGTCATATTAGTTAATATCTAAAGTATATAAACGAAAACCAGTGGCACAAGGCCTACTGTACCCACCTCAGTCTTCCTGACCAGGGGTTCTGGGGTGCTAGGCAGATGTTCCGGTTAGGTGGTCAGCCTAACGCGGAACCCCCAGTGTTTAGTTCTCAAGCACATTTGGTACTCATTTTATCGACCCAACGAAGGAGTGAACGGCTGAGTCGACCATGCTCGACCCAAGGATATAATCCGGACCAGTGGCGTGGAAACGCGAAGCGCTAGGCAAAGTGGCAAACACAAGGCTTCAAAGTAGTGTATAGTTATATAAAATTGAGAAATTATAAATTTTTTAAATGAATTGTTAAACTGATTCAATATTACCCTGCCACTTTGCATAACTTTAAACAAAAGGGAAAATGTAACGTAAAATAATTTCTTTTCAACATTATCTTCAATATTAGTTTCTCGTGCAAAACGGCTCTTAAAATCGAAGATAATCACAGCTTGGAAGGAATCTTCGTTGAATAAGCAATAGAAAATTGACCGAAAGCTGTAATACAGAAATGCAGTATTATACTTAAAACCCTAAAGTAAAATCGTTCTTAAATAGTTAAAAGTTTTTCTCCTCGTTTATCCGGATTAACTGGGACGAAAAGCAGTCCGGATAAACAAAAATACGGATAATTGAGTAGTATGCATAATAAGCAAGACAAATAATTAAATACATATACTATCTACTCATTGCGACGAAAAAGGGCACTTTGTAATAAAATTGGATAGAATTGTCTGCGAGACATTTAAAAGTGCGAAAAAAAAATCACAGCGTTTCTTAAAACAGAGTTAATTTACAGTGTACTGCTTCAAACACGTGAGGTGGTTGAATAATAAGCATGGTTACGCAAATCTTTAGTAGATGAAAATAAAAAGCGAATTTATAGTGCACTAATAGTTACAATTTTGCTGTCAACTTTTAAAAATACCTATGTCAAAACTTTTTGTTTAACCTATAAACTTGGTGTGGATAATCCAGAGATCTGGATAAACAAAGGGATTAACGAGGTTCGGATCAATGAGGGCCGGTTCTTTGTATACTTAATAATACAGTTGGTTTTCTCGAGTGATGGCGCGGGAATTATTACACACAAACTTTTTGTCACTGCGGGGATAAAATAACGGGCAGTATTTTTTAAACGACCTAAAAACTATAGAAAACGGCAAAGTTAAATATTCTTTGTTTCATCAATTTTTTTTCATGTGGGTGACCAATTATGTCTTTCGTAAGCTAATTCGCAACAAATGAACCAACTCTGTACAAGTTGTTCTTCCGCTAGCGTGGTGCCTAAGATGAGAAAACAACTTATAGGTGAAATAGGAAAAATGAAATTAGATGTTAAAAGTATGTATTATATTTCGAATTTTCGAAACAATGCACAGAACACAACAGTAGTGCAGTAAAGCTACAAAATGTTTCGGATATACATTTAAGTACATTCTATCATATTAAGAGGCCCATGTATTATAAATGCATTAACATTACTGGGATGCAGCTTAAGAATTTCATTTATCATTTTGAATTTTTTCGCAGAAATCACGAATAAAAATTAATTTATGTTTAAATCTGCGGGTTTTTATTTTTTGTAGAACAAATTGCTGTTAAATAAAATCAGTTCTTAAAAAACAACAAGATCCAAAGTGTATATGTTAGCTTTACAAAATGTTTTTGCCATTTTTAAATGTTCATTTGTGCCAGAAACCTAGTTGCATAAAAAAAGAAAATAAAAGAAAAAATATAAAATAAATAAAAAAAATGCAGCGAACTCCCGTTACAACACATACCAATATAACAAAGTATCCGTTTTAGCAAAATAATTTTCAGTCCCGATTTAATTTCCATTATATAGCTTGAATTCCATTACAACGAAACATCCGTTGCAACGAAAGAAATTTAAAATTGGTTGAAGTTTGTTGAAACGGAATTTCTTTGCATAATCATTTCTTAGATTTTTCTTGAGAAATAATCTTTTTTCTTCAAAAATAATGATGAATTACAGAATGCTCCGGGGAATTCTTTTCGTAACGTCATTAAATACTGCTCAATGGCACTAAATCAACATTTTGTCCCAACAAATAGGGTCAACATTCTTTACTAATATCTATATTTTAAACAAAATTAAGCAACACAATATATGTTCAATATTTCAACAATATATTCATAAGTTCAATAATAACACAATAGAGTTGTTACCATTTTTGCTAAACTGCAATAATTCAGAGTTCAATGTTTCATTGCAAATGTCATGGGTAGGAACAAATAAATAATTAAAAGTTTGTATTTGCCATATTTTTTTTTTTTCAAAAGTAATAATTTTTTTTTAATAAAAACGTTTGCAGGCAGAATATTCACGTCGTGATTTAGCAAAAAATGTAATGTGTAGAACCCAAGAGATTTTTTCCCAAAAATAAATGTATTCAAAGTGAATTCATTTTCGTCCAAATGTATCAAACTAAAATGCAATTTTACCGCTGCTAATGTTCGGAATAAAAAATAAGTAACTAGATTTTTTATTATTATTTGAACTAACCACATTCAAAATGACATCAGCTGAATAAATAGTAATAAGATTATTGAGAAATTTCCATCTCGTGAATTTGAACAAAACGAGCTAATGTGTGCATCACATGACTTCCTTTTACTCCAATTTAATGTCCTTTTCTCATTATTAGCAGTTTTAATGTGATTCAATAGTTTACTCTCTAAATATCAACAACAGTAGACAAATTAAAACCAGATTTAAAAAAAAAAAATTAAAAATCGCCAAATTTGTCGCCAAGTTAGCGACAAAAATTGGCGACCAAAAGACTGGCGATATATTACCATGTGTCCACCAAATTATAACATCACATGAGTTTACATCGAAATTAACAATGATTTATCTCCAAAACGGGGCAAAAGACCCTTTTTGGAGCATCCGAATGCAACCAAAAAGGGATGTGAACAACTAGATTCCACTAGGAGTCTACGTACTAAATTTCAACTTTCTAGGACATTCCGTTCTTGAGTTATGAGACATACATACACACAAACGCACATACGTACATACAGACGTCACGAGAAAACTTGTTGTAATTAACTCGGGGATCGTCAAAATGGATATTTCGGGTGTCTGTACGTTCCTAGGCATATATACACGTGTGGTCGGGTTGAAAAAAAACTCAACATTCATTCGGGGGTGAGTAAAGTGGAAATTAAGGCCGATTTTTGAGTGAAATTTTTTTCGCGAATACAATATTTCCTTTTTTGTAAAAGGAAGTAAAAATCTAATCAGCAAAGCCAAAAATATATTCTCATTTAGCAAATGTGCTCCAGGTGTTATCATTTTTGCCATAATGTATCTATTCGAAGTATCAGTTTCCCGCTGCAAATACCATGATTGAAAAATAAATCCCATGCTCGATGCACCTAGTTATTGTAAGCAGGATTTTGTTCAGCTAGATTATGTCCCAAAACAGAAAATGGCTGAAACATTTTCCAGCACACATATTTCTAGTAAAATATTTATACCTCCATACGGAAGCTCACACTTCCGATACTATTTTTCGCTGATATATTCTCACTGTCCTGTATTACACAAGATATGCCAGAGCATACATTTTTCATTGCGATTCCAGTGACAATATCTAAAGAAATGGAATATTGATAAGTTTTACTTTATGAAGACAGTGTTTCTTTTCCGTATTGGAATTTCAGAGCCATGTGGTTTTTGTATTGTTTTCTCAAAAGACAAACTGAAAATAGTTTTTTCTAAGTGTGCTTTAGATTTCACTTTAAATAATCTATATTTTTATATTTTTAGGGACGCGTATCATATTTATTTTGATCTTAAAATTTCCAATTGAAAAATATTTTAATCATAAAATACGTCATTTATTCATTTCATGCATTTTGTTCCTGGAAAAATTTCCTTTAAACTCATCTATTAAATACAGGGTGCGGAGAAAGTTCCCACAATTTTGTATAAAACTTTTTTTAGCGTTAAAATCGTATGTTGGCGATTTATTTGGCACATATTGTTTATTGGCATTAAAAGTATTTGAGGTTTAATCATTTGTTCTTTGTTAGTTCATTGAGTTAGTGAGCTATGAATCGTGAAAATGTGCGTGTTACTGTCGTTGAATTACACAAGAAGGAAATGAAAAAAGGGAATGAAAACAGCCGATATTATTCGAACGACTGGATTCAAAAGTAAAACAGTCTATGACGCTTTGAAACGCTACAAGGAGACTGGAAGGACTGCCGACCGTCCACGGAGTGGTCGTCCAACCACTGTAAAATGCCTGGACTGAGATAACGGTGGATGCATACGCGAGCATCATCGGCAATTTCAGACTGCGGCTCCATAAATGTATTGAAGCCCAAGGAGCCAATTTTGAACATTTTTTTTGTTTAATGTTATTATTATTGTTTCAATAAAGAGTTTTTATTGCTTTAACTCGTTGATTTGTTGAATTATGTGTTAGTTACAGCCTATTGAAATATGTATTAAAATTGTGGGAACTTTCTCCGCACCCTGTACTTTAAAGTTCAACATGGTTTCCAAGCTGGTATTGTTTCGTGAACAATAAAGGGGCAATTTGAACGCTATGAATTGATGTTAGAGTTCTTTTATAAACCGTATTTATCTTACATAATCAATTCAAATAATTAAGTATAACGTCAAAATAAAAGAAAATAAAATTATGATTGAAATATGAAATTAAGATTTTCATGAGCCATTAGCAAAAAGTTAAATGGTTTAATGGAGATAAAGGCCTACAGTATATATGAACTTCTATCTGTGTACCAAAATATTAAGTAATATCAAGTTTTAGCACAATATATTTATTTATGAAATATGATAATATATGTATGAAATATGATGATATATGTATGAAATATGATGATATATATGCCGTAGACACAGAATATTTAATTTCATATTGCCTAACCCTAAAGTGTATTTCAAATTCTGAATAAAACATTTACATTAGAATAAAATTGTCAAGCGTTTGCAATGTTTATGCATGTAAAAATGTTTCTAGGAACAATTACCGTAGTGGTTTGCATGTAAGGGTAATAACGTATTTTAGCACAAAATATTAATTTATGCAATAAATACTGATACACAAATGTTTTTAGAATATGTTATCGACGTAGATACTGAATATCTTAACTGAATATTGTCTAACCCTAAAGTATGCTCGCAATATCCAAACAAAATATATAAAATAGAATAAAGTTGGCAATAGCTTCTAACGGCAATGCATGTAATAATACTTCTACAACAATTACCGTTATGGTCCTGAAAATAAGGTCGAAACTTATTTTAGCACAACACATTACTTTATGAAAAAAATATAACTGTTTAAAATGTGTTTAGAATACATCAGTGACGTAGATACTGAGTACCTTAACTGCATATTCCTAATCCTAAAGTATGCTTACAATATCTGAACAAAATGTTCAAATTAGAATATATTTGACAAGAGCTTGTAATGTTAATGCATGTACTAATGTTTCTAGGAGCAATCACCGTCACGGTCCACAAGTAAAACGAAACGTATGATTCACCAAGATGAAGATTGTTATAATTCCAGTTTATGCATCTTATAAGTGTTTTACAACTAACAATTATTGTCCAATCCTGAAATCTTGTCTACTCTCCATCACATTAATTAATAGGAAATTTAGTGTTTTATCCTATTCAATACGCAAATGCAATGATTTTGAAAGTCCTTTAGGCAGGGGTCCCCCAAGGCGCAACCCCTAAAAATCGCGAAGACCCCCCCCCCCCCCCATCATAGCAAGAGTCCCTCCCCTAAAAAAAGAAAAATACCCCTCAAAACAAGCATCCCTAAAAATTTCAATGACGCAGCGGCGCAGTCTGCGCCATGAACCCCCTCCCCCTATGTGGGCACCCCTTCTTCAGGGAGACAACAGCACTGAAAATATCACGAAACTTTCTATCGAGCAGCATAGTTGCTCAAATATCTTGAGCCAATAAGCACATTAACTAAGTCTTTTGCTACCACTGCGAAATGTTCACCAAAATATTTCCTGTAAATGGTGGGTGCTTACGAATTTTCAAAACAAACAATAGTAAAAGATGGTACTGCATTTTTTTACCCCCATCTATTTTTAAACGTAAAGCTTTTAAACATAATTAGGATTAAAAGCATGTTCTGCCGGGTTTCATATTAAATTGGTATCCCAAGAATGGGAAACTTGCGACGGTATTTTGAATTTTGGGGGTGCTTTTTCAATTTTTGCTTCGTACCTCAAAATCTATTTAAATGCGAGTAAAACTATTCTCCAATAAATTACAGTGCATAAAATTACCTTTAAAAAAGGGGTATATTTTTAGTTGTAGCTGAAGAAGGTGCGGAAATATTTAATTTCAAAGTTCGTGAATAATTGAAAAAAAAAGAATATCTGCACCCCATTTTCCCCTCTTCTATTTTTAGGCGCCGTAAACGGCTTAAAAATCACTTTTCGTTTTAGTTCGTACTTTGACTCAAAATTCACGAACCTTTAAAATAAAATTAGAAATTTAAAACTTATCGGAGTTCTCGGACAGGAGCACAAGCTGTGAGTATGTTAACCTCTCAAAGAGCCCCTGGTTTTAACCATATTGCCAATCTTACCTCGTTGATACATTTGTGGTGGCGTGAAAATTCAAAATCTGATCAATATCGACATGCGCTAGTCAATGCCGATATTCACGAAGGAAAGGCATCAGCGATTGACCAAATCTTTCCGTTATATCACCTCAGTAAATGCTTACATTCTCCAATTTCAGTCTTTCACATTAACTTATAAGCAATCACGTACCAATTAAGACTACGTAGACCAATAATGTCATGCACCCTTTTTTGCATATAGGATAGCAAAGATTAGCTACACCGACGTACTTTTTCAACTATTATCAAAATAGAATCATCCGCACTTTGAAAACTAAATCCGTCAACACTCAAAAATTTAGAATTTTCACAGATTTCATTTCGTTTTTGGGGTAAAGAAAACGACCAAAATGAACAATTCATGCTGTTATGTTTATTTCTGTCAAAGAAAAAAAAATGGAAATCTATGCTTTTACGCTCAACACCACGGAAAATAAAATCCTTAAACATTCTATGCTGAATCATACCTTATAACGCCTCCTGAGATAAGGCTCAATCAATTAATTCCCCAATCCGGTCCTAGTCTCAGCCAATTGCGAGCATACAAGAGCTGCAAAATCTGAATTTAAGCTCCCGGCATATCCATAGCAGAATATGCACTTGCTATCATTACTGAAAGTAGGTCAAAATGTAATAAGATGTTCTTCTGTATCTGGTCATATGCATCATCCCTATCAGATGAGCAATACACCAGGGAGCTTGAAATCCCCGGTGAGCGAAATGGGGAAAGGATAGAAAGAGAGCGATAGTTTAGATTCCATTTTAAAATGAAAGTTTCGCTCTTCTATACAAATTTTAAAGTTTTATAAGCGTAGAACCGTCAGCGAAAGCTAGATTTGCAGTGACGAATCCATTAAAAGGAATGAATTGTCCAATGCTTGGAGGTAATTGTAAGTGGTGATGGCAGGTGGTTTAGATACAGTGGATACCACTGTAACGATGATTGCGGGCATGTCAAAAAAATTTAGGTGATTCCGTTATATTTGATTATCGATACGACACCTAACCTTTATATTAGGAGCAATACGTGAGTAATGCTGATAAATCTCTGAAAAGTATATATATATTTCATGAATGTATATTTTTCTTTTTAAAAAAAAGGTGTAAAAATCGATGTTGGTATACGGGAGAGTAGGCTCATATAGTTTTACAAGGGACTTCTTGTTATTCAAGGCAATCGTTTTGTGGTGTATGCGTTTATTAAAATGAGCTACAATGAATAGGAAAATTAAATTATAGATAAGAGGGATGATAAATCGCTTTTGAATAGGATACAATAAATGTATATTGTTTAGTTCTTATACGCGTATAAGGATTAAAAAAAAATAATAATAAACCTTTTCTTTTCAACTAATGTTACAAGTTACAAATGAAAAGTTTCCAGTAACTTTAAACAATTAATATGTATAATACAATGAAATACATTTTTATTTTTACCTAAAATAATTAGTGCAGATATTATATTTAATTTAACCTTAATATAGAAAAAACTGCCATTTGGCTTATGAGAAGAAACATCTTTGAAGGATACAAATATTTTCAGTTTTATAAATTTACATACACTTATCATAAGATCGTGAGTCAGGGAGTTATTAAATACGCTTGATTGAGTGGATGCAAGAATAACTTAATTATCTTTAATTGTATAAAATCATTCGCAATAAACTGACATTTTCGAAAGAGAATATTCAGTTCATTTCGGACAACAATCAGTTCATTCATGAGTTAAAATTATGTAAGATACACGTAAAAGTATAATTTACATCAAAATTCAATTGTTCGAGAGAAAAAAAATAGCTGGAAAATTGAAATTCATAAATAAATGTTTTTAGTAGCGTTCCATATATAGACCTGCTGGAGATGAAAATTTATTAGTTACCAAGTCTTCACTCATTAAGAGTTCATTTGCAAAAATCAGTACTATATTAAGAGTGTAGTAGAGTTTGTTTTCATTTATCAGATGTACCAGACCCTACTAAACATTTTCTAAAATATTCTAGCAAGTATCATTGGATGCTTCACACTAATTCAAGGTATTTAAAATTCAAATCAAAGGAAATGAGTTCTTTAAAATCTGGAACCACTTTCCTAAGTTATTGAATAAGCAAATATTTCCCATGGGGTGAGCCTACAAGTGTATCGGTACATTTATTGAATTTACTTTACTATAGGTTACAAGTTTAATATATTAAATACACAGTACAAGCCAATTGCACGAGTTCTAATATTTTTGTAAAACTTCGTTAAATATATTGTTCAAATAATCATTTTTAATCTATTATTTATTTACTCTATTAATTTTACTGTTAGTTCACTTGCAACCTCATTTCGTTTAAATTTGAAGTTGTTTAAAGAAATCTTAGCATTTTGCTCTACGCGACACAGGTCAAGTTTCAACTATTAAAAATTGGAAACATATACTAAAACTTATAAAAACCAAGATTTTTGAAAATAAAAGATAATTTTTCTTTTAAAATTCTAAGCAAACAACAAACTTACATTGTTTGAAGTAACACGTTTAATTAGCCCCCCACTCAACATATTCTCCCATAAAAAAAAAAGATTTTCCCACCTGTATCATTTAATAACAAAACTCTAAATAATATGTATAAAGCAAAAACTATCCCTAAAAATAAAACTAATATATTTAATCAGTATCGAAATGCGTTCCTTTCAGGTTCAAACCAATGTTTTCAGTACTAAGACTCACCCTTTCTATTGTTAAAAACATATCCTTGCTTAAGGCAACATGATCTAGTGCTAAAACAATTTGTATCGATTTGACCTCACGCACTATTTGATTGACTCTCACGCAATCCTTATTTCCTTTTACTGCAGGAAAAGATTTTATTCGGGAATAAAACTATTCGGTCAATAAGAGTTTACTCCAGTCTTCGTAACCTAGTTATGTAAAGAAATTTAACTTTAAGATGGCAACACTCAAACATTTATTTATTTATTTTTTATCATTTATAGTCGCACTTTTATTCAAAATAATGTCTCCTTGAAAGAAATGCATTTGATTAGCTTCAAGGATAGAAATCTAAAAAAAAACTGATAGAAAGTGTAGGCATACCTTCTGGAAAGAAAATGGTTCAAATTTTTACAGAAAGTTGTTCTGAAGTATCTTGGGTATAAATTTATGACTATGTGAATGAAGTCAACAATTATTGTAACACATTGTTATATACCTTTAGGGAATTTAAACGCTTGTTTTGGGGCTATAAGGAGTCCCTTTTTCATGCAGATTTTTTTTTCGTCAATCCTTTTTTCACCTTTGAAGAAGGTAAAATGCGAATTATTAACTAATTATTGCATTACACTGTTTATTAGTTATTGTTAACTGAAGAGTTAATTATTAATTTTGACATTATTAACTGATGAGTGCGCCTAATACGGTCATGTATACCAAAAGTACCATATCTTGGTTTTTCAAAGTAGCATAGCAAAAATGCGTTATATCGTTACTTCATCGTCATTAAAAAAAGCCTAATTGATAATGAAGAATGAATGCCGGGGGCTGGATGCTAGATGTTGTGTAAAGGATACTGTTTTCGCGTAAAAAGGATTCAAGTAAAATCAAGAAGGTTTTACAAATAATTTGATTCCGAGGCACTTGAACGCCAGCATTTTAAGCATAGAAAAACACAATCAAAGAACAATTGACATTTAACGGTCAAATGAAAACAATAAGCTATTCTTAATTGCTCAACACCCAATATATTAGGCTATGAATCTTTGTATGTCCTTATTTTGCACACTTACCTTATATAATGGAGATTGACTAGTGTGCCGTGAGAAAATTTTAATTCTTTAAAGAGTGATGCGAATCAAAAAAGTTTCGGAACTCCTGTGATAGAAAAAAATGTAGCTGCCCATAAAAGAAAACTTCCTAGCATTTCATGGCATAAATAAACCAGATCTATACGGTTTTAATTTAGGATATGGTGTAAACTATCCGGGAACTCAAATCAAGGGAATTTTCCGAACATTCCTGGACTAATTAAATGATATAGTTTATGAAAATAATGAATAAATCTCAAACATAAATGTTGACATGCTTAGAGATGAGGAGAGGTTTTCCCTAGAACTTTCTTAATAAGACAAGTAAATAAAACCATAATATGTTTTCCCCACTGCTATTTAGGTATATGTAACCTTTTGAGAGGGGAGAACTTTCCAGAATTGTTGGACGTTGACTTTTTTACCCTTTTATATGTAGGGTAATGCCATCTTTATTCTAAGCTGACTTTGCCGACTTTGGTTTCAAAAATTAATTTGGGGAGGCAACTTTACACATTTATTTCGTTTTTCACCATGTTCCACATTTCTATGAATTGTAATGTTTATATGATTTATGAAAAAAGCAAAAAAAAAAAAAAAAAAACTGACGTGTAAATTTTTAAAAAAATGGAAATATTTTATCCGGTTGACGGTATTACTGATTTTGAAAATTTCAAGATTCAAGCAACTCCGATAAATGATTTGCAAAGTACGACACATAGCGCATAGACAAAACAAAGAGTATTACAACGCATCTGCGAAACAAATAAATCAATAAGAGCTTAAATATATTAAGTAAGTTACCGCCCTATAGCCAGGGCTAAGGCAGAAATACGTGAAACACAGCGCAAGCTCAGTCAATTCCAGCCGAGGACTGCAAAACTGTTCAATCTTTGAGTTGAACCGAACCATTGCTTCGGTCACTCGTCTGGTCTGCTAATTCTATATTAGCTACCAGTTTGTTTCGCACTCTTGGCTTCCTTAAGAGGTTTTCCATCTCCAGCTCAGTCACTTTCCTATGCCGGGCTGATGAGTGCTAATAAGCACGAAACTGCAGTCCTCGGCTGGAATTGGCTGAGCTGGCGGTGTATTTCACGTAAGAGCTTAACTGTATTGAATGAAAAGTGAAGAAAAAGGCAGCTTTTAAACTGAATTTGAGAAACATCAGAAAAAGAAAAGCAAAAGCAGATTTACTTTGTTTAAGAATTGAGGAAGAAAAATAAAGCACATTTTTAATTAATGAGTAAAAAATATCATTGACATCTATTAAAAAACACTAAAAAGTGTGTATGCTGGAACTAAACTATTGTTAACCTACTGTTAAAACTATTAACATACACAAAATATATGCTTGCAATGCGTCATTAACTTGCACACACATATTTGGGGCCTGGGAGCTTAAACAACGTTTCTTTTGAAATAATATTACACAATAGATTTTAAAATAATCTCCTCCCACCCCCCATAACATAACTTCCTAAAACTTTCCCCCAGCACATAAAATAGAAAATGTTTAAACGTACTTCTCGTTTTCAACTATTTAGAAATAAAAATTGCAGTTTGAAAAATAATTAAAAAATCTATTTTGCTTAGGAGAATGTTGAAACGTTACAACGTTCATTACTTTAGTTACTCGAGTGAATAAAATTAATTAAATCATTTTTCTTCTAAACTATCCAGTAAAGCGTCACAGGAAAAAAACAAGAGAGCAACCTGTCCGTAATTAATCGAACTTAATGTAATTATTCTCATGAAAAACGAGGCTCTTTTAACCAACAATTGTTTTTAAGTGGCACAGAAAATGTTTAATGACGTATAAAATACAATGGCTATCTTAATCTAAAGCATTAAAATAACAGGATAGTTGCGCTAATGATTAATTTAAGAGTAACGCGAGTAGTTTAGTTCAAAAGATTAATCTTTTGCGAACACGGATAATTAAAAAGAAAAGAAATAATGACGGTTTTCTGAGTGACAGTCAATGAAGTTTGAAGGCAGATTTTATGAAGTACTTGTATTTCTTAGTGTAAAACAGGAAGAGCTTAAAAATGGAATGTTTCGCAGATATGAAACATATTTAAATAATATTTTTTTGAACTCTTGGTTGCATGACACAAATACAGAATATTTTTAGTGGCTGATAAGTAAAATAAAAACAACGGGAATGCAAAAACCAATCAGATGACGATGACAAAAGTAGCAGATCTTCAATATGTGTGTGTGTGTATGTGTTTTTTTTTTTTTTTTTTTTTTTTTTTTGAGCAATCACGATTGATTATTGCTTTCATTCTGGTCTAGCCTCCACTAGCAGCACTGTCCACCGGAATCCCATCCTCCTAGGCGGTGATGTCCATGTCCTGCATACACACACGTTTATACACAAACACACACACATATATATATTTATATATTGAGGTTCCAAATGGGGAAAAAAACCTATCCACTGAACGAAGACTATACTTCTTCTGCAATTAAACAACAGCAACTGAAAAATACTGAACACTTGAAGCCGTTTTTCTTTTTTATTTTGTTTGTAAGAAAACATATTCAATTATGCATTTTTTTTTTTTTTTGCTTGGTCTATAAAAATCCGAATAAAGATATTTCAACAGTATACCAGTGGTGCCAATATACTGCCCACGGGCCAAAGATAATGAAGTTAATCCATGTGCCACATTATATTCAACGTTACGAATCGAAAAATGCATTTCGAAACTTTTTAAAACAATCAACTTTCCTCGGTATTACGAATGTTTGTTGAAAATTTGAAGCCAGATAGTCAGAATTGGGTGCCTAAAGATAAATGAAAACTTTGTACCGATAACATAAGCATTTAGCAATGATAGCAACGATTCTAGGTTAATAATTATCTTTCCTTTCAAACCATTTTCCTTGTTCGGAAAATATATTTGCATTTTATATGTTCTGACCCGCGAGACTCATCTTAGTGTGAGGCAAGCCTCAAGTAAAAAAAAAGAGCTTAAACTGCAGTAAATGAAGTAAAATATATTCCTTTATCTTTTCGTATTCCCGTTCGTAACCAGTCTTCGTGAACGTAATACTGACTGTGGGGGGGGGGGGGGGGGGGGGCAGCAAGAAGTGTGACATTACACATTTTGGTTGAAATAAAAATCTTTTTTAGCAATTTGTTCGTAACGGCTATATATATATGCACAAGGGAAGGGAATGGGTATGGTGAAGTGTGGCACTTTGTAACAATAAAGAGAGGGGTTCAAAAATATTAAGAAAACGGTGACATCATTTATGGATGATCCCTTACACAAACAGTGGTAATATTCTTTTCACTTAATATCATTAGTAAAAGAAAATAGAGACTCAGACTGTATGACTTCTTAGGAATCAAATTGTTTGATTGGATTAGCATTGAGTTATTCAATGAAATCTGACAATCGCATGTTACAATAGTTCTCCTCTAACGTACCTTCGATTTTCTGGCTACCTGGTCCTACGGCCCACCCTATTTATCCCTAGACAATTTCATGAGAACTAATGTTTTGATGCATTCTACGAAAAAATAAATAAATAACCATTTTTTAAATCCTAAGATATCTACTTGACTTTAGTTCCAATATTAAAACCACCTTGCAGTTAATGACGAGATATCTCGTCCATTTAGCATGTAATTCTGGGACTGGCCAACCGCAAGGGGGTTAAATAGTAATTTCACTTAAATTGCAACAAGAACAGACAACGTACTTAAAATAAATATCCTGGATATATCAGCTCCTACATGAAGACTAATTAAAATACTCGGTGAAACTTTGACGGTAAAAAATTCTTTAATGAGAGTTTTACTATCTTGATTTACAAAAAAAAAAAAGTTTCTACAACGCACGAGGTACGGAAAAAACCTTAAGGATCTTGCCTTGCAAAAAATCTTCACTAATTGCTAATTTACTCTGAAGAATTAAAATCACAAATGACAAAAATGGGAAATTAATTTCTCGGATCAGTAATTTAGAAGCAGCTGAGAAGTAATTTACACACTATTAAACGATATTAAAATGACAGGGATCTTTTGCTTCATACTTTAAATTGTTGCACAAGTTTCTTTTTATCTTTGAGAGTCGAATGAAAAAGAGAGGTAGCTGAAACACTGCTATATCTAGTAAAAAATGTATTAAAAAAACTAATAACTTGCTTGCACAAGTTTAATTAACAAAACGAGAGGAGGATAATATTCAGCTTTCCAAACCACAAGAAAAAATATTTTGGCATCTCAAATCGATAAAAATTTGATAGGTACTTGTTAAAGATTTAATGAATGAAATGGCTTGTAAGTTAGAATATTTAACGAAATAAGTTTCTATCCATTGCAACTGTGGTTTAAATTCGTTGTGTAAACCATGTGTTTTTATTTCAAAATAATTACAACAATGTGTAAAGAATATGAACACTGAAATTAAAGAATAATATTTTATTTATATTACAGATTTATATTATTTCTATTTTAATAAATACTGAAATTACCTGCAGATTATTTTGTTCCCGTAAAGTCATTCAGGATAATTTTGCACCTCATGTTCTCTACTTTAAAATATTACATGTCTAATTAAATAAGATTATTAATTATTTTGGCATAAAACGAAATAAAACCTCCTGAAGCAGGGTTTTTGAACCTGTTGGTTGCGATCCCTTAGGGCGTCGTGAAGCATTTCTTAGAAGGTCGCGACATCATCCATAGATTTAAAAATTGTCATTGCATAGTTTAAAAATTAAAACACGGAATGAAAAGGTACTATCATTTTAGAGTAGCATCAACACTTAAGCGAACTGGTGAATCCAGGAGAGGGGCTATGTTATTGCAGCGTACCCCAATCCTTATCCAGAAAGATGTTCTGTAATTGCGTTTTCAGGACATAATTTTGGAAATATTCCGGGAAGAGCCTCGAACCCCATCCCGTCCTCTAACTTCATCGAAAATAACCAAGAAATGGGTTTTTAGGATTTTAATTTCGAAAAAAAATTCAGAAGAGTGCTGCCTACTGTCCCCTTCATATAATAAAAGATGGTATAAATTTTCATTTTTAGGACTTAAATTTAAAAAAAACTCCGAATGAATCTCCGCTTCCAGTCATCAAAGATTATCTACTATATTTTGTATTTCAGATTTCAATTTCCAAATATTTCCTTGGGAGTACATCCAGTCCTCTCTCCTCCAATATCATTAAAATTCGTCTAAAATTTTGTTTTTGAAACTTCAATCTCGAAAAAATTCCCTGGGAGAGGCTCCAAGTCCAAATCTTTCTCTTAACGTCTTCAAAGATGGCTTATAATTGCGTTTTGGGACTTCAAATTCAAAAATTCTCCTGGGATGGGTTGCCCCTTCTCCTCCCTTAACTTCGACAAATATGGCCTACAACTGAGCTTCTTTAGGACATATCCTTTTCATTTTCATAAAAAAAAAAAAACGTTAATCCTCCCCCTCCCTTATCGTTTAAAATCGTCTTATACTTTTTTTTTGGACTTCAATTTCAAGAAATTTCAAAAGTAGAGTCTCTTGAAAAGCTTGAACCTTCACAAAAAAGTCTCTAAACATCTATTCCTTCTAACATTATCAGTTGTCCTGCAAACGGTAATTTTAGAACTATAATTTCGAGCATTTTCCAGTTGAGGCGCTTCATGAATGTTACACTTACAACTGGAGGTTCATATTGTTAATTCTCTTTCACCGCTTATATAAAGCAATTCTCCTAATTTGATTGCTCATATGCTAGTAATAAAATCCTCCCCCAGTCCCGCAAGCAAAAATCTGGACTCTCACTCTCTCTTGCTATATATGTGTTTAAAAAAAAAAAATGAAAAAGGCTGTTAAACACCCTCTCTCTTTTTTTTTTTTTTTTTTTTTTTAACCTCACGACAGCCTTACTAAAATAAAATACCTTCATTCTCATCAATAAAAGTTGGAGACAATAAGATTTTTATGACCTGAGCTTATCCAGAAAACCAAATCCTGCATTTGCCACTGCTTGGACGCAAGAATTTTGAAAGTGTCGAAATGTACGTTTCACATTATAGGGACCATCTTTTTTCTACTTCTACAATCATTGTATGCTTACCCCCACTACGCAAAAATGAAATATCTCAAGCACATTGAGTTATTACGTAAAAAATGCCCATTCGCACACACAAACATATATCTAAGGGACACATAAGGGGGTCGCAGGTTGTTTATTTCGTGAAAAAGGGGTCGCGATGTGAAAAAGGTTGGGAATCGCTGTCCTAAAGTATTGTATATTTACCTAAGTATAACATATAATTATTACTAAAACTTAATTTTTAAATTATTGACATAAAAATTGTTTTCAATAAACTATGTTTTTAAAGCAGATTAAAGAGTAGAAAGTTATTGCTCAAAGCCATGTGTAGAACAAGCCCCATAAAGCTTCGGAACTTCTTACAGATCGTCTGAAAAACTTGTGGTTGAAACTTTTTAATAGCTATAACATGTAGGATTTAAAAGAAAAACTTGAGGTGCACGCAACAGATAATTTGTTCTTCGATAATTTAACCAATATTTTTATTCAGTTCAGCAGAATTTTCAGTTATTAAGAAAAGAAGTACACTTTTTACAGAATTTTGTTGCGAAAGGTGATACAAAAGAATGAAAAACATAAACACGTATAACATGTTCAACGTAGACATTCATGTATATCGGTTAGATTTAAAATTCAACCTAGACGTTAATAGACTAACAGTTCTACTCCAAAATTTCTTGCTATCTAAGAATGTTTCACTTTTGCGTTACTATGGCTACGGTATATTTCTTATGTGACTTCGAACATACAATTCTACACATTTTGCGCGTTAGTTATAAAATGAAGTAAAAAAGGCCTTTTGGAAAAAAAAATTTATGTGAAAATAACATTTCTGTTTATATAAATGTGTCTATAGTAGGTATACAACAACGTTAAGGGAAGAAACCAGTTTAAACGTTAAAAAAATCCAAAAAAAATTTTTATGTCATATAAAATGTTAGTTAAACTATTCAAGAATATGTTACCGAAATTTGAGTGAAAAATTCCAATTGGTTCCAATGAAATGAGCACTTAAAATTACTGTGAAGATTAGAAAACGTTCACATCATTTTTAACGCATTTTTCTCGAAACAACTTTTTTTCAATTGGTGCGCATTCTAGCTCAGATTTTTTGACCAATTGCTCTAAAAGTTTGGGTGAATATTCTTTATCCAATTATACTGTATATGAACCTAACTTTTTGATGAAATTATTAATAAATAATGCAATGTAATATTTTTTAATGCAAGAAATATGAAAAAAAAATGATAGAAAAACATAACATTGCAATCAAACACCTTGAAAACGTGCAATTTTCAACTTTTTTAAAATCACAGTTATATTCATACTAGCAAAAATACCCGGCGTTGCCTGGGTTAGCAATAATTATGAGAAACAATCGTTACTTGCATTTGTTTTCTGTTTTAGGTGAAAGAACCTAAAACACACCTTTTTGACGTGATTTAAAATCTAGCTTCTTCCTTACTCATAAAACTAAAGTAGCAGTAAGTAAAAAGAGCAAAATAGTACTCATTTAGAAACGAAAACACGAAATTTAAGCGTATACAAATTTGAAGAATTTCCGAAATATGAAATTAAACTTCACATGTTTAAAAAGATTTATCAGTTAATACTTTTTTTTTTACATGGAGTCTTACCTTCTCTATATGTCTATTGAAGAACGAACTGTTTAAAAAAATGTAGCCGCGCGCCCGTGATCCCCTTAAACTTGCTTAAGTTATTTTGGAAACTTTTAATTATTGTGGGTTCTTGGTGCGATTTAAAATATTACCGAATTTTCGGGAATCGTTTTGGGATACCTTGGATAATGCTTCCCCTCCTTACTTTGTAAAACGGTATGTTACTAATTTTTGTTAAAGAGATATTGTCGCCATATTCTAAGATACTTTTGGTCACCATAAAATAGCGCTAAACAATTTCATCCGATATGTTTCCAAAATAAGTAGTAAAATTTGGCGAAGGTTTGAATTTGTGCACAAAGTCACATTAATGGAAGTTTTTGTGCTGTTTATGGATTTGCCTAATTTAGTTGCTGGATTATTTTACAGTAAAAAAAGTTTTTAAAGATTCTTTGATTGAAGATATTTTGTTTACATGGTGAAAGCTGACAAACATTATTACGTAGTCTTTTACTTCAAAAACCGCGACAGTTGAAAAAACTGCCAAATGCATCCGCTACTGAAATCTTTCTGCATAAATTTTGGCGAGGTTTCTGCTGTTAGATTGGATAATGATTAAAAAATCCAATCAGCACAAATAATTAAAAAAAAACCCATTAATTACACTAAAGTTCCGTTTAAATGGAAAAGAATCAACCAAATCTAGTTATTATTAGCCAATCTTGGGGGAAAAACGTTACTTTAAGATTTGACTTGAGAAAAGCCTCAAACAGTCAGACGAAGCACAAAACATTCAGCAATTCTAACTATGAACTGGGAGTTGAGATGATACACTAAATAATGAATTGGGTTGAGGAAAGCCTTCGAACATAGAAAAAAAAAGCTCATAACTCGTTTTTCATACAACTTAGAACTTTTTAACAGATGCCATCTTCAGCAGAAAAATAAGCGCTTTCGATGGACACATAATTTTAATAAGTGCAAGTATTTTTCACCGTCATATTGGAGCATTTATGCGAAAATTTGGACAAATTAGAATAAAAAAGGAACTATCAATCGGATTTTTTTCGAACTGGTCTACAAACCTCCCCAGTACTAAAAAGAACAAACGGTGAAAGTTTCAGCCAAATCTGCCGGGTAGTTTCTGAGATCTTAGGGAACAAATTTACCAAACTCCATTTTTATATATATAGATTCTACGGAAATGTTGTTTACGAGAAAGGAAAAGTAGAATGATTACAGACGAAAATTGAGGCTTCGGTAATGCACACCAGCAACAAGTTCTGATGGCAACCGCAAATGGACAGCAGCTTCTACCTCCACTAATTCTGGTGGAAATATATTCAGAAAGTTACAAGGTGTAATTCAAAAGGTGAATGAAATGTCCTCCAAGTTTTTAAAAACAATTCTGGTTATTTTTTCCTGCTAAAAAAAAATCACGAAAAACACTATAATTTCGGCTGGTTTCCTTTAAGCCGGCTCAACCTTATCCTGAAAACTAGAGAAAGACTCTAATGTCTTACTTTTTCCATTTTATAGAATGTTATTCAATATTACTTTGAGGAAATATTATACCGGATGAATTAGTATGATGTTGCTTAATTCAAAATAATAATTGAAGGGCAGCAACAAAGAGTTCAACTAAATTGTTTGGTCGTTTAGTTCTACGAGGAGTTATCTACGGTTCATAGTTATCAAGTTCGTTTTGTTGAACAAGGAGTTATCTCCGGTTGATAGTTCTCAAGTTATTCGTTAGAATGAGTTAGCTGATTCATTCGCTTTAGGCAACGTGGAGTTAACTCCTGGAGGGTTCCCAACAATCAAAAAACAGAATTAACTCTTTGTTGCTGCAAACCCTTCAATTGTATTTCAGTGACTTCGAACCACAAAATAGCTTCCATATAGTAACTAGATTTGCTCTATTTTGCAATGCCGTGAGCAGTGTTGCATTTTTTTTTCTCTAAGGTAAAGAGCAAAAACTGATTAAATACCCTCGGTCGTTACGTTGTCTAAATTCGAACGAACTAAAAAAGTTGAAGTGTCGCAAAGTTAAACGGAATGGTTAAAAAATATTCTGAATGGCTGCACAGCTATGTTCAAATGTTCGGTTCATAATTCATTTTATAATTATTTCGTTCTTTTACTGGATCATTGCACACTATTTGGCTGTGAAACATGTGAAATATACCCCTTAATTTGAATTTTTCTTTTCTCGAACTTCCAAAAAAAAAAAAAAAAAAGGCTGTAAAATCACCGAGGAAAAATTTAAAAGCACTTTTATAAGCTATTTTCATGTCGGGAAAACTATTGTTTCCGCCATCTCATTTTAAATTAGTTTTTAGAAGGTTGCCACTTTTTTCTTCTCGGCTATGACTAAATAAAATTTTGTTTTTGATTTAAGATAAAAATTTCCCCTTTTGATTATTATTTGGCGATTTATCTTCTTTCTTTCTTTCTTTTTTTTTTGTACTGCCAATAGAAGATAATCAGGAAAGTTACATTTTATTTATTCGGGAATTTTCGATTTGCCATTTTTTTTCTTTAAGAATGATGATTGTGACGGGAAATTTTACAGTATTTTTGTTTCTCTAATTGAAACCCGATTGTTGAACATGCATCACTTGACGCATTTTTTTTTTCGAGGTAGAACGTGCAAAGCCGGGCTATACAGCTAGTATACACTAAATTTTAAGAGTCATAACATTTTTATATTATTTTGAAATTTTCAATTTTACCCATAAGAGTTACAATAAATCACGAACTAATATAGGAATATATTTTTTCATTTACGATGAAACTTACTCATTCACATTTCACTTCCTATTGAAAATGAACTGAAATTAATCAATCTTGACTTCCCCTCAAATTTTAAAACCATGCCTATTGGGCATTTAAGCAAAGAGCAGAGAAACAATCAATGCTTCAAAATCCCTCCAATCGCTCATCGCTTCCCCAAGAGAACAGCATTTTAAAACAAATGTTGGTGGGCAACTCCCCCTTTTCCACTTTAAAATATGACCACTGGGGTAATCATTCCCTTCCCCGTGTAACCGACCTGCAGACGGATTGTAATCTTTCAAATGTCAACGGTAGGAGGTCAAAAAACAGAGCTTCCGGGTTTAAAAAATTTCCCCACCTACAAAGAACCCCGCCCGCAACATCCATGTTAAAATCCCACTAATTTGTCAAAAGCTTCCTCCGAAGACATTTATCAAACATCATGTGGTGACGCATCTCGGCAGGCAGGATTTGAAATCATGGTCTTTATGGACTGAAATCTGAAATTCCTTTATTTTGACAAAGAGGATGTTCTTTCTGGTTTTATCCCTCCTGGAAAATATGAGGACATTTTTTTTCCTTCTCAGGGCGGAACAGAGCCTTCAAATAGATTTATTTTAGGTGACTCATTGTAAAAGAAGTTTTTTTTTCGGAATATTGTTATTTCACTATCGATTATTTACAAGCGAAGATGATATTCTGGTAATATAAAGCGCATTATGCAATATTAGTATCGAATAAAATAATCATGTATCATTGTATAAACGTATTAAAGTTCAAAACGCTCAGAATCAAAAATTGAGGCACATATTCGAAAAAAAAGGAAAAGAAAAAAAGATAAAGAATCTAAAAAAGAAAAGAAAAGAAGGAAATAAGAAAGTACTGCGAGAAAATTAGTAAATCACATAATCTTACGTTTTCTACAAATTACTTTGTCCTCAAACACTGTAATATAAGCAAAAATGATTATGATGCTCCGTTTACAATTTGTTTATTGTAGTCTAATAGGGTGCAGTTAAACTTCGAAAAATAAATCTTCTAAGTTAAGATTATTTAATGCTGCGCTAGTGTTGATTATTTTGTCTATACGCTCGAAGGCACCAATTATATATTAGCTAACTTTATACCAGTATTTTGGTGAGAAAAAAATTAAATTCAGATTTTATATCAAAAATAATAACTAAGATATGATACTATTGCCGCCAGTGGGGGATGTGTCATTTACCGAATTCCGGATTTTACTGATATAAGTTAAAATACTGACGGGGATCAGTTTACAAAATTTGATTTTAAAGAAAGTGGTTGTTGCCAGCATCAGCTAAAATTTACACAGTGTGAACAAAAAAAAACTGTTTAGTTACACAATAAAACTAGAGTGGTAATATGTCTTTAAAGGCTATTGTTAGTTCAAAATTTGATCAAGTAAACTCAATACAATGTTTTAACCGATCAACCAATTTATCCATAGTTTTTTTAAACTGAGTTTTTGAGATTATTCTTTAGCACCTGTGTTCTTGCTGATTGAATGCTGCGGAGTGCACGGGGGGGGGGGGATACCTGTTGGTCTGGGCTAAAGCCTGAAGGGGGCCCGAAATTTTTTAAATGAGGGGTGAAATTTATGTAGGGATGTAGATTAAACGATATGGATGGGGGCCCGTAAAAGGCATTTGTGATGGCTCCAAAAATTTCTGTGCACACCCCTGCTTGAATGGCTGGAACATCATCGTAAAAAGCTCCTTTCATTGCAGTTTTCAGTTTTGGAAACAGAATAGAGTCACGCGATGATAGATCAGGTGAATACGGGAGGCAATTGAAGACCTAAATCTAGTTTTTGTTTTGTTGATTTTTTTTCTATGTTGAATACTGGCGTACTGTGAAAAATAGTGTAACTGAAAATAGTAACTACACGAATGTATTGAATCTTTCTTTATACAGGGTATTCCGTTTTAACCTGTAAGAACTTTATTTTCGCAACCGTTAGTCCTAGAAGTATACTTCCAATTGCAAAATCGTTCAAAATCAGATGCAGTGTTAAGATGATGAAAGTTTATAGTGAAAATAAAAATAAGTCAAAAAATACAAAGTTTAACTTTTATACGGTCCTCAGGTGCCCTAGCTTATGTTTAGGGAAATAATCTCCATTGAAAAATAATTCCAACGCAAAAAGTTTGAAATTAGTACGACCAATACTCACTGAGATAAGAAACGCAGCGTTTTGTGACTTACACCACTTATCACTCGCCGTCAACAACATCTTTTGGGGGAAAATATAGCGGTTTACAAGTGTTCAAAATTATATGTGTGCATAGAGTGGTTTTTCGAACTGTTATTTTTGAGTGTGTTTTTGCTTATCACGGCATAACATCTGCATTTATTTTTGAATCTCAATGAAAAATATAAATACCTTGCCTTTCTTGCTTTGACGACCTGTCATTCTTCTTAAAGGGTGATGAGTTCCAATCTCATTTTCTGTATGGTCCCTTAAAACTTTCAAATGGCTTATCTCCTTGAGTTTTGGTCGCACAAATGTCAAGTTTTTTGTGTCAGTAATAGTTTTCAATGGAGATTATTTCTTGAAATATAAGTTAAGGTACCTAGAGCCCGTATAAAAAGTTAAATTCTGTATTTTTTGACTCATTTTTCTTTTTGCTTTCAACTTTCAATATCTTAACTCTGCATCTGATTTTGAACATTTTTGCGACTGGAGGTATACATCCAGAACTTACAATTGCAAAAATAAAGGTCTTGCATTTTAAAACGGAACACCCTGTATGTCACTCTTGTGCAGATTTATTTTCATCTTTTCCTATAAACAAGGAGCAAAATTACTCGTTTATGCAATCTGAAGCCACCCATTATTCAAATCTCGGAGGGTTTTGGTTTAATTAAAATTCTTTGTTATTATTATTATTTTAAAAAGTATTACTGTCACAATGAAATTTATCCGTAAATAGTTAAAAAGAATCCGATCACATATACGCACTTTTATCACTTGAAGATCATCTAATTAAATTGGCTCAATTTCATTTCCAAAATCAAACCTCTACCAATTTAACAACGAAAAGGAATGAAAAGATCTTATTTAAAGAGAAAATTTAATTAATAAGCCAGAAGTAACTTAATTCAAAATGAAAAATGGAATATCTATTGCGCTGCAAACCCCGCTTTCTTACCATCGAGGGAAAATTAATAAGACGGCTGAAGACGTATTTTGGAAGAACACTTTGAAAGTTATTTAAAATTCCATTCTTAGGGTCAACAACTACATAAATGAGTTCTTCGAACGCGTATAGAATTTACAGTTTTCCTTTCTTATGAACTTCCATTGTTTCCAATCCTGTGTAATGCAATTTAGTTCTGAAATGCGAAGCTGTGAGGAAGCTGGGACATCCACATAGCAGCGGAGATGAAAGAATTCTAAGAATTTTGGGGAAAGATTAAGTCTTGTTGCTTCCCTTAATGAATGATGCAATAGCAGAGGAAATACAAACACAAGAAAATGAACACTGCGTCTGTAAGGATAACGGTGGTTGCTGTTTGCCGCGTTCTGTAGCTTTTGAGAAAACTGTTGCTTTGATCAGAAGAATGCTGGCTTTCCTAGGGGAACGTTCATAAATTTAATTCGGATTGAGCATTACTTTTTCAGAGGCTATTTAGAGTTCAAAAAACACACTAAATTTTGCTTTTAATTTATGAATTTTTTATATGTGTAAGCAAAATCAAATCTGTACCTTAGAGACACACTGACTAAGTCCAAAAATCGTAATTTTCCGTTTATTAGTGCATCGTATTTAGATGCCTATTCCAAGCCATGTTAACGTAATTCTTTTTGAAAAATCTTTTCTTTATTTTACCTGGATTAAAACTAAGGAGCTTCTCATCCTTTGCATATGCGAAAAAAAAGTTTTTCCTATCTCCTGTTAAATTACCACGATGTGATTTACGTCCTTCTGGCTCTGAGGTACAGAAACATGGAGCTGTTTTTCCAAGGTTTTATAAGATACTTCTTCATCGCATATCTAAAATTGAAAGAACATGTTTCCTGTGAATTGAAAAACTGCTTGATTTCACTTGCGGAGCTCAACTTACTTAAGCTCATTTGTTTTTTATCAAAGCGATTGTGTGTTTTCTGAAAAATTTGCATTTAATCGTTAATAATCTTTTGTTAATCATTACCGTTTTTTTTTTTTTTTTTTTAATTTATTCTAGTCCAACCCTGAATTATTTTTATTTTTATACAGTCTATGAAAAAATAATTAGAGGTATTGTATTTTTTTTCTTTCTTTCTTTTTTTTTTTTTTTGCAAAAATCTTAATAAGAAGTCATTTAAAATTTCGTTTTCGAAAGTGAATTACAATAGCTAGCATTTATATAAAATCTTCCTCGTGAAGTTAATAGTATAATAAACTATAATAAATAAATTATTACTAATTGGAATCTGTATTTATTTTTCTTGCAGCATTTATTTTTTTCGCAACAAAAATGGATTTTGATGAATAAAGAAACAAAAAAAAAAAAAAAATCACAATTAAAAACACGTCTGCACCTGCAGCATGCAAGACTTTGATAAAACAGACTAAAAAAGGTTGACCTTTTTTTTTAACAAGGAAACATACACAAGTATAATTTAGCGGATAATTTTCAGACAGTTAAAAAAAACATAAACCGATAACATAAATATTGATCAATGTTAATAGGATAATGAAATAAAATCTTTCAAGACAGATCAAATCAGGCTAAGCTTTAAAAAGACATAACAAAAAATTAGCGTAATATTTGACGTAAAGTTTGGCATATAACTTTTAGTAACATTTTTATCACTAAATGATTGCAGGTTATATTTGGGGGCCGCATACGGCACTTGGGCAGCAGGGTGTAACATACATTCGTATGCACAAATGCGTATACAAACGTTGCAAAAAAACGCGTAATTAACTGACTCGAGAAGGATCAAAGTAGATATTTCTGCTTCCCATACACTTGTAGATACACGTTCTTAGGCACGTGTTGATAGAAAGAAAACATTATTTTACATTCTTTCGGGGTGAGTAGAAAGAAAATTTAGATTAATTTTGAGCGATAAATTTTCCTGATTAGTAAACTTTCTTTATTTCGTCAAAAAAGTATTAAATCGTTTAAACAAAAGAAACAAAGTGATTAAAGCTTACTTACGCATACCTATTTGAAAATGGGATTGGTCCGTAGCCTTATCTGGCAAAAGGGCCCCGTAATAAATGTGGTGCCGATGATTGCGGATTTTTTTAAATCCCCTACCTGGTGCAAATGACTTAAGTTCACAAAATACAATGTTCATTACATTTTTTTCTTCATTTAGTTTTTTCTCTTCACACTATCAAAGGATGTGTATTTCAATCATAACATTGCAGATACTTAAAAATGAGTTATAATTGCCCCCCCCCCCAATAATAAAAGATAAAATAACAAGCAACAGTAATAAAAATTGAATATGAATAAAGATGTTTCTGTGGTCGCGAGAAAGAAAAGACTATGTAATGCAATTTTAAGGATACGAATACGTCATTATATATTTCGAAGGTCAAAATGTTTTTTTTCATTAACTTTTAATATCGGGGATAAATACGTTTACGTTTTGAAAAAAAACTATGCATTTTACATTATGTATAGTATTAGAGAAAATACCCATCGGCAAATTGTCAGCAAAAGTGCTGTTTTATACAGTTGAAGCAGAAAACACATTACAAAATGCTTGGTGCCGGTTTTTTTTTTTTAAATGGAGAAAAAAATTCTCCGTAGAGATTGTTAATTTTTGTTTTAAAAGAGTTGCTTATTCTTTCAAAATATACTTCTTGGTGCTTGAAATGAGTGAAGAATATCATTTTGAGTTAGCTAACAACAAGCAAGCAAATGAGCAATATACTTATTTAGAATACGAGTCAACAAATGAAAGACAAAGTAGCTGAAAGAGAATGAAGCACCAACTTTTCGCTCCAAAAACCTTATTTTCAGACACAGGGGATTAAACAAGAATATCTTCATTTGTTTCATGCGTAAATACCTTGTTTCAGTAAGAGAAACGAAACAGGATCTTGCTCGTAAAAATGTTTTGCGCCCATATAAACTTGGTTAGATACGGGGGAAGGGGGGGAGCAAAGTGAAATAAGTAAGCTGAGTTAGGTTTTTCAGAATAAACAAATTGGAAATTTGTTTTGAAAATTACAGTACATAAAGAAAATCATTGTGTGTTATAATAAACCTTTCATTGAAGCAATATTTTTTTGCAGTAAATATACGCTTAAAAAGGGGGGTGGGATTGGACTATTTATGGGACAAAGTGAAAAATAAAACATTTTTCTAAAGAAATAATTTCTATTCGACCATAAAAGGTATTTTTGATCAAATGAATCAGTAGAAAAAAAGGTTTAATGAAAAAGTTAAAAGATAATGGAACAATAAACGAATAATTAAAAAAAATTAATTCAGTAAGTTACCGGTGTATTTCAAATTAATTAATGTTTGAAGAAAAATAAATGAGTGAGTAAAAGAGTGCATGAATAGAAAAATAAGTGAATGAATGAATAAGTGAATTATTGAATGAATGAATGTAAATTAAGCAACCAATAAATGAATAACTGATTTAGTGAATGATTGTGTAAGTAAACAAAATAAACTATTTTACTTTGCCTCATCCACTTGCCCCGCATATATTTGACTAATTGCGCAAATTTTTTTAAATAAAATTAAGCTTAGTATTAACTAAATAACTACAATACTAAATAATTAGAAGGTCTCAATCTATATTAAAAATGTTAATAACAATAACTTTATCATTTTATAACAACAAAAAACATTTTGACTTACAACAAAATATTAAAATATGAATATCATTTTTTTTTTAAATTCATGTTTTATCATATTTTTTATTCTTTGGCGGTATTTTTTTCTGACTGGAATAGACTACATGTGATACTACATAGTTAAAATACTACCAGATCGGTGACACTTAAAGCAGAATGAATATTTCACCATTTCACTTTGCCCCGCTATTTCACTTTACCCCTCTATTTCATTTTGCCCGACCCTTGCTTAATGTTCGAAACAAAGATAATTTGAGAAATATTCTTTTAAGAAGTTATTCATTTAAGAATACACTGCTCCGAAACTGAATTCTTGTTCCGAACTGAACCTTTGTGCTTGAATCGCAAAAATAAGAAATAAGAATAAAATGGCACAAAAATTGCAGATTACTACATACACGTGTTTCAGGATTACATAGAATACGTTTTCAATGCAAAATAAGTGAGCTAATAGATAAAAAGCCGCTAATGGATTTTGTCGGATGTCGTTACATCAATGAGCTCAAATATTTTGTACTAGTGGTACCCGCACGGCTTTGCCCGTAATGGAAAAATTCAAAGGTCTTTTGGTTCGCCTGTATATTTACAAATAATGTGTGAATTTTCTAGCCAATTGGCTAGCACCCATGTTACGGTTCCACGTTATGACAATTTCGTATCTCGCCAATTATCTTGTGTCCATGTTATGGTTCCACGTTATGATAATTTCGTAATTTACTGGTCCATCTTATGATAATTTTGTTCTTAAAATTGGAATAGAAAAAGAACCACAACGAATTTTCGAAAAGTCGCTTCGAGGTGCACACCCCCATGCTACAAACTATAAGCCAAATTTCATGAAAATCGGCGTCTAGGCGTGATGCGCGTCACAGAGATCCTGACAGACAGAGATCCGGACAGAGAGACTTTCAGCTTTATTATTAGTTAAGATCAAACAGTGATTACGAACAGTTTTGCCTTTACAGTAATCTGGAATGTTGGTGTAATTTCACGGTATTTTTTATTTTTACCTACTATTCTGAGTTATGCGAAAAAATGTTAAACAAGATCAATAATAACATTTCAAATCATCCTGCACAAGTAAAATCGAAAATGCAAAACAAGTCAATTCATATCTCAATGTATAAAATTCATCAAGCAAAATTTCCCATCTTAACTGCTTCATATTTCCCGGAAAAATTCAGACTTTGAAAATAAAATAACTTTCCTCCGAACATTGCTTTTCAATTTGAATTTCTTCCCTACCCCGAACTGCTTCCAGAGCAATGCAAAACGGCCTAAAAGGTAAGATGATTGCAAATTGGAAAATGGCGGAAGATTGCAAAACAGATTGCGAGGAAACGAGATATCGCTGAATACGTAAACATGGCGCAGAGAAATATTTGAGCAGAGCTCTGTTTATGACTTCTGCTAATGTTCATTAATTGCAGAATTTCTGGAGTTAATTAAAACTCGGCCTGGGAGGGTTTGCTTAGAAACTGTTAAATGCGAAGGAAGGTAGGGATGTCACATCTCATTGCGTAGCAAAAGGGGGAATGGAATGTGGATATGTATATATAGACTTTGCGATAAATATATAGATATATCTTCATACATTAATATGGTTCGATTCGATTTTTTATTTCTTTCCACCGTGAACCTTTCGGGTGATGTTATTGGATTTTTAGAGGTTTATCGGGGGAGTAAGAAAGTTGAGCAATTTCTGGGAAAGATTTTGTGATTTGTTGGTCGAGTTGGGGCTCAAATTTATTTATTTCTCTGGAACTTTGACTGCAACTGTTTTGTTCACTGTAGATAAAGCTGAATGAAAAGTTATTTTTGTTTCCGATTTAACAGGTGCTTCTGATTCAGTTGATGGCAGTTTTCAAAATTTGTAAGTTTGAATTTTACGAACTTAAGATTGCTTTTTCGTACAATTACTCTTAATGAGCCTTAAAAGAAAAAGACAGTATGAAGCAAAGCGAATGAAACAATGTATAGGAAACGATGAGCCCACATTGTGTAAATATCATTGACAGAAATTCCAAGTTTTTTGGATTTAAGTGTTCAGTTACTCATAAATTTTGGGACGCCAAAAAAAAAAAAAACAATAATATAAAGTAGTTGCAAATACTTCTGTACACATACACATTAACACATTAAGTGTAAAAAAAAGTCAACAGTATGATAATAGAAATTTAAGGATATTAAAAGATGGTGGATAAGTAAGCAAAGTAAAATCAGCGACGCAAAAATACAGTGGCTCCCAAAAGTGTTCGTACACTTTGAAATTTTTTAGTAAAACCAAAATAACTCAAAACTGAATTCGAATATAAAGTCCAATATTTTTTCACATCATTCCTATGTCACTCTAAATATAACCCATTGGTTTTTTTTTTCAAAATATTGACGGATCTTCTTTTTGAAATGGATCAGAAAACGAAGAGACAGAGAAATAACACGCCACAAAAGTCATCGTACACTCAAATATTTTCGAATAAATTCATGATTAAAATTTATTAATATTTTTGCATTGTGTAGACCCTTATAAGTCATTTGGCTTTAATTTTTTGTTTATTTATTTCTTAATATATTGCTTATTACGGTAAAATGGCTGGTATTCGTAAAAAACCGCATACGCCATTCAAAATTTGATTTTTTTTTCCTACAGTAGTGTTAAATTGGTTTGAAATGTCTCTAAATTATTTAATTTATTTGTTTGTATAGTAAAGTGCTTGATAAAATGCTTTAAAGAAAGGAATCGAACCGAAAACAAGGTAAGAAAAGGTCAACCGGCAAAGTTGACAAAACGTGATCGTAGATTTCAAGTTAAAAAAATTATGAAAAATACACATTTGAGTACTGTAAAAGTTTCTGCAGAGTTAAATGAAACATTTTACATTTAATTTTCACCTAAAATTGTTCGCCAAGTTCTTTAATTAGTTGGATTAAATACGACCTCTTCCCGCAGAAATTTTCTTGGTCGTGCGAAAAACAGAAAGCTTACGCTTTTCGTCCCAAAATCAATGATAAATAAGCTAAAAACAGTTTAGAATCATGTCTTACTTACAGATAAAAATTAATTCAACATTTTTGGTTAAATTGTTGTATAACTGTAAGTAGAAGAAAAAATTAGGAACTTAATCTTAAGAACTTAGTTGGATCAGTTAATCGGGACGGTGAAGGTGTTTTAGTGTAAGGGTGCATATCAGCATCAGGACTTGGTAGTTTGTAATTTTTTGATTTAATAATGAATCATGCTGTTTCTTTAAATATTTTAAAAACCAATTTTGAACTCTTAGCCGAAAATTTGGTTATATCAAACAACTTTGTTTTTTATCAAAATAACGATAAGAAGCACACGGTTTTCAACGTTTGCGTCTAGTGCCTCGAAAATTGTCCTAAAGTTTAGAAAATACCCCCTCAATCTCCAGATTGTAACTTAATGTAACGTATTTAGAGATATCTGGAGGCTAGATTACGAAAATAGGGCTTTAAAACGAAAATAGAGCTATAAATAGTAATACTCGAAGTGTGGTAGAACACTTACTCAGAAATTACGCTAAAAAAAGAAAGAAAAAGAATGAAATCTATTTCCGGACGTTTAGAAGGTGTTATGAATACTGTATGATATTCTACTAATTAATAACTTAATCAAAAGTTAGATTATTCAATAATATATAGACATTTTATAAAGTGTACGAAGACTTTTGTGAGATAAAATTTCCAGCACCTTTCGGTTTTTGATTTTTAAAAAAATAAGTTTTAATATTTTCAAAAAACTTTTCATGCAATTTTGTTAAACATTCATCATAGATTTCATAATTAAATTCCTATCCAGAATTATTGATTTTAACCAATGATTTGGGGCCTATTTCGTTGAAAGTCGTAGGTGTACGAAGACTTTTGGGAGCCACTGTATATAAGATTTAAAAATGACGGAAAAGTGTAGGTATGTAAACAAATTAAAGAAAACAAAAAAAAATATTATTATGACCACAAATAAGCTGCTTCTTCGTCAGTGGGTGGAAGCAGCATACCCTAAACAGAGCCTCACATGTTTCAGAACGCGTCGCAAGTCAGCATATACACCAGGTAATATTTTTTTATTCATTTTAAAACAAATGTTGTAATAGATACAGAACTAAAATTTATTAAAGCATAAAGCAAATGTTATTGTAAATACAGAGCAATGTTCTTTAATACAATTCAGAACACGATTTAAAAAAGGAAAAGATAACATCAATTTAAATGGAATTAACGTACGTACAGTTACGTTAATACTATGTAACGTTAATACTGCATAATACTATAAAATTTAAATGGAATTAACGTAATTATAGTTACTTTAATACTATGTAACGTTAATACTAATAATAGTACTATAAAATTTAAATAGAATTAACGAAATTATAGTTAAGTTAATACTTCATAACAATGCAAAAAAATTTAAATGGAATCAGCTATACTTACGTTAATATTATATCGTTAATACTACATAATACTATAAAATGAAAATGGAATTAACGTAATTATAGTTACGTTAATACTGTATAACGTTAATATTGCATTATAATACTATAAATTTAAATGGAATTAACGCAATTATAGTTACGTTAATACTATATAACATTAATGCTAAATAATAGTACTATAATTACGTTCATTTAAATTGATGTCCTGTTGTCCTTTCGTAAACCGTATTCTGAATTGCTGTAAGTACAGAACAATGCTCTTTAAAACAACATTTTTTTATATTTTTTAATGAATTTTAGTTCTGAATCTATTACAACATTTGTTTTATAATGAATCAAGAAACGATATTACCTGGTTTACCTGCTGACTCGCGACACGTTCCAAAACTCGTGAGGCTCTGTTTTGGGGTATGTTACTCCCACCCACTGACGAAGAACCAGCTTATTTGTGCTTATAATATTATGTGTATTTGTGCTCGTTAATTTGGTTACATACCTACACTTTTCCGTCATTTTTAAATCATAAATAGTTGATATAATTCTAAGTGCAGTTTGCATCTTGTTTATATTGATTTTTGGTTTGTTTGAATTTCTCTCTCTCTATATATATATATTAGGGTGTCTCAAAAAAATGAAAGTCGTTTTTTTTAAACGCATACCCTCTTATTTTTTTCCTTTTACATCAAAACCGTTGTAAAAAAAGTTTCATGCAATTTGAAGCACGGTAACCCGTGCCGACTTGCGCCTAAAGGCCTAAAGACGTGTAAATAGCACGCGTATTCATAAGCAAACGAACGCTGGCGACATGATACTTTGCGAAGCTCAAAACAGCTGTAAACAGTGCACAGAAAACAAATGAAAACAGAAAAAATATGTGTTGGGGGGGGGGGCTTATACGTGGCAATTTGCAAGCCGTCAAACGTGTCAGTACGAATACATTCCGGTCAGCGAGCGCAGTATAGTCGTTCCATAGGAAACGAAACATGGCACTGGAATTGCAAAGTTCGAAAAAAAAAGATATTTTTAATAGGAGTCGTCAAACACCAAATTACGGGTTTGAAACTGCCCTCTAACGGACAAGTTCTGTCTGTTTTGTTTTATAAAATTCGAGAAGTAAATTTAACCATCAGTTAAAGTGCAAATGTTGATATTCGGGAATGCATCATCTTTTGGGAAAAGGCACGCATTCCCACCAAATCGTAGCCAAATTGTGTGAATAAACTTAAAAACCCATATCAAATTTGAAGAGACTTACAAGAAGTTTTCAGGCAGCGCCAACAAGAGTTTGAGAGTAATTTAAACAATTATTCAATATTGCACATGCTGATGCACTTCGGTTAGTCAAAATAGAGGAAGATGGGATTTTCTTGCGACTCCAAAGAGAACCCGGCCGACGTGGTCACTTTAGGTGGAGTAGATAAAAAACTGGCCGACAAAGAAAAAAGGGCTCAACTATTAGCTGTCAAAGAAGAAAACAGGCGCAAGAAATACGATTCCGCTTCAACATCCTCAGAATTGTATGAACCTGTTCAAGAAAATTCCTCTTCGAGCTCTAGTGAAAATATCAATTCAGAAGATTTCCCTGAAACATATAAAGCAGTACCTGGAACAAGTTTATCAGAACCTGGAACAAGTATATTAGAACCTGGAACAAGTATAACAGAACATGGAACAAGTATATTAGAACCTGGAACAAGTATAACAGAACATGGAACAAGTATTCCAGAACCAGGAACAAGAATTATCAGAACCTGGAACAAGTAAATATGTAATGAGGAGAAATTTTATTACTCCAAAGTCAGTTGCTGCATTGGACAGGTGTCCAAGTATACGAGATTATGTGTTAGTTCTTGAAGCTACGATTGACGCACTTGAGTGTAACATTGATGAATTTCCCATAGATATCTTCAATTCAGAGAATTCGAACCGAAAAGCGGAAGGAGCACGAGGAAAGAATAAAAACTGGTTTTCAGTACGAGGTACCACATGTTGTGAATAAACTGTTGCCTGCTTTGAGTGCTCAAAAATCAAAAGAATATCACTTATTTATAGTTATTTCATAAGGATGTAACAAACAACTCATTGCTGAGTTTAAACTGGATAATTCTACAGGAAAAGAACACACAGGCTGTTTGAAAGGCAGTTTTAGATTGGAATCTCGAAGACAAAGTTCAAAACTCTTTGTTGTGATACTACAGCTTCCAAAACAGGTCCTTTAAGTGGTACTTGCGCTATTCTTGAGCAAATATTTGATAGAGAAATGCTTTCCTTTGCTTGCCGTCATCATATATATGAACTGATCTATCCCACTAAAATACAATGCTGTGGAGGAGCTGCGGAGTAGTTACGAACTGTAGCCTAACTTAGAAAATTTACTTGACTTTTACCGTGCTGAACTCACTAATATTACGGTCAGGAATGACTATCAAGAGTTGATAGAACTGCCTATCATATTTTTAGGTGGAGAAACAGAAAATGAATTTAAAATAAGACCACCGGGAGTCATGCACCAAGCTCGATGAACGGCTCGAGCGATTTACTCCCTAAAACTATTACTATTTAGTTCACAACCAAAATTAGATACGAAGGAGAATGAAACATTGTTTGATGTCTGCTTGTTTGTAGTAACAATATACGTGAAACCATGGCTTCAATGCATTTTGACAGTCAAAGCACCCAACAAAGATTTGTGCTTTTTGAAAAAGTGTACAAAAATGTGGACCCAATTATCTCAAAAGCTGCTCTACAAAAATTCATCCAGCTTTTATGGTATGGTCAATAATATTTCATTCTTAGATGTGAAAAAGACTGTTTCAATGCTTAGAGCAGTAAATGATGCAGGATTTTCATGGCTTGCTTACAGCTGATGAGGAACAAAAACAATTTGTGTTACGTTGCGTTCAAGAGCACCGGAAGCTCTATCCTGACTGCAAAAAGCAAACATTGAAATAAAAGTATGTGCAGTAATGTTTCTTGTAGTCTAATATTGTTGTAAATATTTGCTTTAAATAAATTGATGTCACGTGTAGTAAGGAATTATACAGTTAGCAATCTTTCCACTGTAGTCGCCGTACTGGAAATCAGGCCCAACTTTGACCTCAAGTCGGCACGGGTTCCCATTATTTTATTGCAATGAAACTTTTTTCTCATGTTTCTGAGGTGAAAAGGAAAAAATTTGGAGGGTATGCGTATTCGATTTCACAATTTTTTTTTTCGCCATTATATCTTGGGACACCCTAATATATATATATTATGTGATATTTAGAAAATGCCCCATAAAAAAGGGAAATACAAATTTGTAGTAGAAATGTAAAAAAACTGATACACATATAGACGAAAAGAAGTATATGAAGTGTTCTGATAGCTAATGCAAAATATGAATAAAATTTAATGCACATAATATTCATTAAAAAATGAGTGCACAAAAAGTTTCATGCATAAACGATGGCGGGTCATTCCACGGAAAACGGTTATTTTGTCCCGCACCTGACGCCTCATATATCAGTCATTAAAAGTAACACTTTAAAATATTAATAAACGTTTTCTTTCTGCTTAACAAATTATAAACTTATGTGTGATAAACAAGAAATTTCGTCATTACCCCCTTTAAAACTTTTAATTTTTAACGACATATATGAACCGTCACTTGTGGGACAAGCGGTTGACTTTTTTGTGGAATGGCCCTGGAATGTTTTCCAAAAAATATTGTTTTGCATGGATGGATAAACATACCGTGGATCCAAAAAATAATAATGAAATTAATAAATAAGTCATCCAAACTCTGAAAGGTAACGGGACAAACTTAACTAGAGCTAGGTCACAATTTATCAGGGAAAAAATAAAACTTAAAAATATCACGCTCAAAGACAAAATCAACCTGAGTTAAAATCAGCAGAATGGTTTTGCAATAACAAAATGTCTTTTTTTTTCAGCTATCAATGTAGTGACAATCCACACTAGTGATAATAATTTTAAAAAACGCAATATCAATGACTGACAGTAAACTGATGAATGTTGTCTGTTAGAAAGCTAAGTTATAAAAAATAAAGACAAATTTATTATAACAGTCTGTACTGCTTTAATTATAATCTTCACATCGATGTATATAATAAATGCTAACAATAAAACATCATACAAACAGCTTCATATTTACAATTAGTAATGACTAATAATAATAGCAACAAAAGTAGCGAAACTAATAGAAATTCCTTTCAAAAAAAGATTCATTGTCCAACTACACGCATTTAATTTATACTCTGATAAAAGAGCCGCACTCGTGTGCACTGTAGTTGGGCTAAACTTAACCTTGCAGCATTCTGAAGGCAACTCAGACTCTAGTCAAAGCATTACAACGCTGCTAGGTTAGAGTTTCTCTAATTATAGAAGCTTAAAGAGGACTTAAAATAAGTGTATTTAAAATAAATACTTACATGAAAAATATTTGCAAACAAAACTTAAAATATCTAACCTTCATTTTAAGCTACATAGGTTTATTCCAGATAGCTCAGGCACAACATTCAGACTCTTTGAAAAATCACAGAAATACAAAATCAAATCATAAACAAAACTTTAAAGTCCTTCTTATTCCCCAGCTATAGACGTTTGCATAACATAAATTATTTACCTTCATACTAGACAACGTGGGTTTATACCGCAGAGCTCACACATAACATTCAGTTACCGGCCCGGGACATTACCGGTTAAACACACAACATTCAGCAACTTCGAAGAATCACAAATTCGTATTCGTAACACACAATTGGGGTATATAGCTATTCTCAGCGGAGACGCTTTTTACCTCTATTCATATTCAGAGTCACAACTGACTACAACTGTATTTATGTCGAGGACTGAATACTAAGTGCCTTGCGTCCATTATTTTATATACCGATAGATGGCAGCACTATCACCGGATCGAACAGTTAATGTGAATTTAGAACTAGTCCAGGAGCTAATAGCTACCTAATGCTAGCGCCCCCAGAGGTATCGTTTCACTTGGAGGACATTGAGACCACGAGCATACTTAACGTCGCCCAGTCCCCTTTAATGACGACGGTGGGTCTTCGACCATCGAGGTTCGAACCCAAGACCCTCCGGCCCCGAATCCGACACTCTACTGATCGGGCTACCACGGCCCCTTTTTACGTCTAATGATCCAATTTTTTGTTCCAGGACAATCTAAAAACAATACAATAGATGGTGGTGCCATCTATAGACAGTTCAGGAGAATTTAGAACCAGACCAGGAGCCGAATAACTTCCTGGTCTGGCACCCCCAGAGGTATCGTTTCACTTGGAGGACATTGTGACCACGAGCATATTTAACGTCGCCCAGTCACCATTAGTGACGACGGTGGGTCTTCGACCAGCGAGGATCGAACCCGAGACCCTCCGGCCCTGAGTCCAATGCCTTACCGATCACGCTACCACGGCCCCAGAATCACAAAAAATTAGAAACTACATCATAAATAAAACGTAAGGAATCTTCTTCTTCAATTTTTTCTTTTTTGTTGCCAGATTCTCATAGAAAGCTTGTTTTTGAAGTTCTATTTTATTAGCAAACGGCTGTTTTTAAATACCTTTTAATTTTATTAAAACTGCAAAAAATCAAACACTTTTTGAATTGTTTTCTTGCTCAAGGACACTTGTCCCCTTTTCGAGAGCAATATTTTTATAATATTTATTCGAACCGTTGTGAAAACTATTTTCATAATACATTTTGAACTCGGACACTTGTCCCAATTTTTAAAACACTTTTTTGGTTCAGTTTTAAAAAGGCTTTTAAAAACGCTGTTCAGAACGTATATTTAGTTCAATACCATTTTAGAGCACTTTTTAGACACTTAAAGGATAGCGTTAAAGAAAGGTTTTTGAACACTTACACTGAACATTTTGTGGCTTTTAGGATATGTTTTAAAACACTTACGAATCCCTAATATCCCCCCCCAGAATCCAGAATACGCGCTACACAAGCGTAAATAAATAAATAAATATATATATATATGTATATATATATATATATATATATATATATATATATATATATATATATATATATGTATATATATATATATATATATATATATATATATATATATATATATATATATATATATATATATATATATATATATATATATATATATATATATATATATGCACAAAATTTAGTTTTGTTGAGACTGCAAGCTTGATGATGGGTTTAAACTCTGTCTGAAAACGACTGAACGGTCAATTTTACTCACTCCCGGATGTTTGTTTAGTTTCTTTGGCCTGCTCACCCGCACGTGTATCAGGCAATTGTTTCAGTTCCTGAAACGCCAATGAGAAATAATTGACTAATGATTCCTGGCCAGTTTTGTATGGAACGGGAATTTATTTTTCTTAAAAAGTAACGGCGTCCTGGTAACTTCACGCACCTATCCATCCCTAGTCTTAATATATCTGGCAAAATTCAAAAATGGGGTGCCGTAATAAGTTAAAATTTTGTACGTAGACTCTGAGAGTAGAGTCTGGTTATGCACCTATCTTTTTGGTTGTGCATAGAAGTTCCAAAAGAAATGTTTACATTTTTTTCTTTTTTTGAGGCATAACGGTGTTATTTTCAATGCCGACTAAGGAGCATTTTTGTTCGATTATGTTCGGTTTGATAGAATTCTATCTACTAGTCGCGCCACGAACAATTTTCTTTAGCGTAGAGCAATGGAAATTTCTGGCTGCATCTTTGGTTGAGAAAATTCGTTGATCAATGATATTAGAGTTGAATATGCCCCGAAAATGATCATATAAATGGACGAACACTTATGACAAACTGGGCGACTAAAAAGTACCTAGGTACTGGATCTAATTTGTTGTTTCTGTATGATGTTTCGGAAAAATTACCTATGAAAAAAATTGTGAAAATCTGATTAAGAGTTTTTCAAAGTAACTTTTTTTTTTCTTTTAAGAGTATATTCAACTCAATTGTGAATAATTCAACGGAATTATCACGACTATCTACTAGTAGCGAAGTGGGAAATTTTATCTGGGGGAGACCATGCAAATTTCTGGCAGCGCTATTGGTAGTTACAATTGATCGTGTTCGATTCGATCGAATTCTGTTTGAGTTAAATGTGCCTCTAAGACTTTGATTAAAAAAGCTTCAGATTTAGTTCATTTATATTCAGTAACGCAATCGATCGTGTCGCTAAATAAAAACACGAGTTCACAGAAATTCCTGCTCAAACTTGTTTAATTCTACCTTAAAATACAGGGTGCTTTAAAAAGGAAATCTGTCTCAAGGAAGAAATAAGTTCCCAAATACAGCCAACAATTAAAACATGTATTAGATTTACATTTTAAACTGCCTTACTTACTTGCAAAACTCTGAAGTGCTATTTTGCAGTTTACTAAACACATCTTGTCGTAAGATATAACATTATTTTATATGTATCGATTTGACATAAATAATCATTTCAAAATGTACATCATATTGCTGAAAGTAAAATTGCTGAATCCTCGTCGTCTTTGGGCAAAAGTTTAATTAATTGAATGTAGGTCAACTTTGACTTATTTTAAATCAGTCGAACGTCTAATTTAATTTAGTGTTGAGAGTTTATTGTTTCAGAGCCATTCAAAATAAGGAAAAATGAATTTCGGCTTCAAATGTCTGGAGACTTAAATACAAACGTCATCTGGCAAAACAGTCTTGCGTAATTCGAGCTTGAAAAGTACTTTGTTTAATTCTTTTCAATAAAAAGAAATTACTTGTACTGCAATTTGCAGAAATTGTTTACAGTTTTATTACTAATCAGTCATTAAACTCAATATTTTTTAAATAAATTTATTTAACATATTCATACAATTTATGAATGAAGTATGAAGTACATACAATTTAAAATTTACATTACATTGCTGGACAGTTGTAGGGCAAAATCATCGTTTTTACATCCAAGTCGACTTTATAGTCCATAAAAAATAAGTTTATAAAAGCTATTTTTTACATTTATAAACTTTATTTACTCGAACACAAATAATATATGTTACCTTTATTTGCACTAAATTCTCTTGAATATTTTTTATTCTGAGCTAGGCATTTTTATAGTGTATACATAAAGTATATGAGGCAGTGATAAGCAAAAGGATGTAAGTGGCAATCTTAAACATTTGGAGATGACCGGTACATATGGTAGGTGGACCCCTCCTCTGTCTTGGGGCACGAGATAGTACTAGTAGCCCTGGTAAGTGCTATACAGCATGATTTAGAAAAATGAATAAATGAAAGCCTACCTAGAACGTTATCTTTAAAGTCGCTTTACTAAAAACGTGAAAATGTTCACTTACATCGCTTCGCTTCTCACTGCCTCATATAATACAAACAAGAAATCTTTATCTAGCCATCATCGTTGCAGTGAAGAAAACAATTATTTCACAAGTGTGATCTAACATGTTTTCAAATTTGTTGATGAATCATCCATTGTGTGGACTCATGTGTTGGCTTTCGAGTCCAGTATCCAGAACAAAGTCGGGGCACTTATGAAATATTTTTCTTCTGACGGAGCATATTCAGAACACGTCATTGTGCACATTCACATATTGGGATAGCTTTTTCTGAAACAAAGTGTTCAAAAGTGTGCAGGTTTAATTGCAGTGAAATTATCATCTTTTTTAACTACAAATAAAAAATGAAACTAAAAAGTCAAATTAAATTCATACAAGGAATTGGAACTATTATGTTTTTTATGCAATATAAAATGAAACGGATGTTTCCTCAAAAGAACTCAAGCGCTTACATCAGAAAGAACATATTCCTAACCAATAGTTATAAAGTAATCCAAAAGGTAAAACTTCAAAATTCTAGCAATCAGGATAGGGGGAAAAAAACCTCAAATCTGAAAACAAGAATTTTTTTTTTCATTTACACTCAAATCTGTTTTTGTACGGTTTTATTGTACGATTTTTTTTAAAGCGGTATATGAAAATTAAAATCAAATTGGGACTCAATTGGCGAAATTATTTATAAAACGAGTGAGAGGTAGTATTTTCAAGTGACGACAGGGGCATCCGATGGGAAGTCACTGTGACTTCCACCAAAATTTCCTTATTCGGGAAATTTCGCTCGACTATCCGACTGTTCGGCAAAATAATCATCACTTGGTTTATTTTGATTTCGTTTGCGGAAAATTTTTTGGGTTATTTTTTACGTGAGACTTTTTTTTTATGCGGTCCCTATTCCCCGCATAAAAAAATATTAATTAACTTTGTTGGGAAACCAACTTTTTATAGCTCTTCTCGACGTTTCGAACAATTATTTTCATGCGGTTTTTTTATGCAGTCCTTACCCACCGAATAAAAACTGGTTTGGGTGTACACCTAACAAATATTTATTAAAAAAATCCAAATTTTAAAACCTCAAAACTCTAGCAATCAGAAAGAAATGTCCTCAAATCTGAAAGCAATGTTTTTTGTTTCATTTGTTTTGATCTTCGAGCAATCTTTACATTATATCTTATCTTATTTATTTCCACTTTTTCACTTCATCTTTCATATTTCGCTGCTCGATTCTCCTTCATCCTCCTTTATCATTCTAGACGATTGGGAAGAAAAGAAAACAATAGAAAACAAAAGAACTTTTCCCACACCAGGAGTCTTTTAATGAATTAGACAGAGGAAAACTTTGTCACTCCAAATCCTGTTGTGTTCCTCGTAGGGATTAAAAGCTTGACACTAGCCTCCAAATGAATGGATGAGCGCAGCGAAATAATAAGAATGAGGACCAAGAACAAATTAAAAACTAAGTTCATAATTAACAACTAATGTTGTTAAAACGTTGTTACCTTCATTGAACTAAGGTTTCCGTTGCACACAACCGTCGCAAAAAAACATGTAATAATTTTTTATTTAAAGTAAATGCTGAAAATGAGTAATGTAGTTTTTAAACTGCAATGGCATTGGTACGGGGGGTGGCGGTCTGCCCTGGGTGCCACTCGTCTGGGGGGTGACGCCCAAAGTCAAATTGCAATTTTTTGAAATGTAAAGCTAAAATGCATTTTGAAGACCACAAATTTGAAAATTTTCCCTGGGGAGTGGTGTCACAATAAATGACCTCTACGGGTGTCACCAATGCTAGGTACGTCACTGTATGAAAGTACTAGTACTATGCGATGTCTGAAGTCTTATATGAGTCGAATGTATAGTTCAGTTCTTCTACATTTTTTAAGGTGTTTAAAAATTATATACTTTATTAAACTGGTTATTGTAGAAAAAAAACTACAGTTCTGCGATAATACAAGACAATTTAAAAAAAACTGCAATGTTCGAAAAAATTAGCCAGATTAGTCAATTTAAAAATTTAGTTGGGATTTCCCAAAAAATAAAAACAAATAAACTCGTTAGTATCTTGTTCTTGAATACGATGCTACAGTGGATGGGTCTTGTGAGTGTTAGGTCCTTAAACTTCATGTAATACAATAATTACTTTCTATATAATTAACGGTGCCGCAGTAGTTTCGAGGAGGGCTTCCTTCCTGCATGACAGCTAAATGTAACCGCCTTAATCTTTCCTTTGAAGTAGGAGAAAAAAAAATCAAAATTATTGTTACAGACTTCAATAATGTTTAGGTAACATATCACATACATAATTCTCAAGCAAGCGTGGACCCAGAGGGAGGGTCAAAAGGGTCGTGACATTTCCCTTAAAGCGGCTATTTCAATATGATTCCCTAAAAAAGCAGAAGCTGGATTCGCACTTTTCTTAAAATCACATAGCGTAATGGCACAGTAACAGACAATTTTCCAGTACCAGACAGTCATGAGTTTGGATTTAAATAAAAATAATTTTAGGCGGGTAAAACTGATGCTGTGGTGGCCCATGAACACGGTACAACCATCCAATGTTATCAGAGTGCATTTTATGAGCCAGTTGGTATTTATAAGGCAGTGGTGGAAGGTTATGAAGCAGTCACCACGAGGTCTGCCGATGTTTCATGTACCATTTGAATTTAATAAGGCTTTAGTTCCAAAAATAAAGAACTTTTGAGCATTTTGAAGATAAAAAGGGAATTTTGTCCATTACTCATCCTTTTCTCATCCTAGCTGATACTGGGTCTCATCAACTTTTTCGGTATATGTTAGTGAGGGTCGGATGTTTTTTCGAAGTAGAACAAATGAAAATTGAATTAAATAATTCAGATGATCCAAAAGCAGCCAAACGTTAGATGAGATGCTGTTCCATGAAAGAAAAATAGTTTAAAAAGTCTAAATACATTAAAAGACTAAGAAAATTGAATTAACCTGAGAGCGATGTCTTAAGCATGTCTGTTACTGGTGCCGTTACCCAAGGCTTTATTTTTCAAATAATGAGGAATTTTCCAGAATGGATTTATTTAGATTGTGCTCATCAGTTTGTTATCCTTTTAGGTTTATTTTTCAAGTTTTACTTTTTTTCAGCTTCATGAAGATAAAATTGTATCCTTTCATCCTCAAACGGAAGTAATAAATTTGAATACAAGTGAAAGTCATGATTTGTCAGTAACTTGCTCATTTCTCACCGAATTAGGCAGCAAAAAATGAGATGCCAAGTTCAGTGTCAAATGGGTGATTGTGGCGAAGTGCCCAAATAGATAAATGATAAACCACAGACGAGATTCTATCGACTGTAGTTGTACAAAACTGCTTATGTAATTGGTTTTCAAGAAACTACTTATTTGTCGGTAGTTATAGCATTTCGTTTTCTTTTTTTCCTCTAAGGCACTTTAATCTTGTGCTTACATCATCCATTTAGTTATTGTTATTGAAATTGCCGTTTTCTGATAACGAGAAACATCAGTTAATTTCTTTAAGTATGAAACTACATCATCTAAAATTAGTATGGTTTTGAGTTAAACAAGTATACGTCCCAACAGACATCAAACATACATAAGTACACGTCTTTTTCTTCTTTTGGAAACATTTATTTCTCAGATAAAGTATTTCCATCATCATTTTAGAGTAACTATCAGTTTCACCCAACATTTTTTTTTAAATATAAAACTACATTATCTAAAATTATTATGGTTAAAGGTTTAAGAAATATAATTCCTAACAAACGTCAGACGTACATAAGTACGCAATCCTTTTTCTTCTTTTGGTGACATTCATTTCTCAGATAAAATATTTCCATCATGATTTTAGGGTGACTATCAGCTTCAGATCACAAATTCAACACTATAAAAAAATGATTTAGAAACGCTCCTGGATAATAATGGACAGCTAATGTGCCGAATTTCTGCCAGTAACATATCTTTGAAAAACCAGGGACGTTTTTCGCAAAAATTCAGTAACCTTTCTGAAGATATCTCGAAAGCCTAATGAAAAATTCAGAAATCCTCCAACATGACTGGTCGTGTCACTGGAACTTTAGAGTAAACTTAGGTAGGTGTGATATAATATCTTGCCACCTTTCTGATTTACCAAGAAAGGCCCAAAAGCAATATTGCAAGCATGGCCAAAGCTAAGACAGAATCGGAAGTATCAAGAATTTTATTCGTCTGCAATTTGTGCAAAGCTACGTAGTCCATAGACTTATTCGCTCCCTTTGGGATCTTAACCAGTCTGGACGGGACATAATTGAACTGAATCCGATACACTTAATAAATGCGCTCAGTTAATCTTTAAACTGGGAGCAAAAAACATTTTTACAACAGTGAGAAATCTGCATTCGTGCAACTTGTAACAATTCATGAAAATTTTCGACAATAATCTTTGATTTTTTCAGAAAGTGGATAAAAACCATTGAAATCTCGAAACGTTACACGAAAATACTCAGTAAAGTTTCGGATTTTTTCTACAGTGAACAGTTACGATAATATACAGTCTAAACGAACATGTAATTATAATAGCTAGTTCATTGAAATCTATTATTTCTGTCATTTTTCCAGATGCCAATTAAAATCGCTTTGTGTAGAAAGTTCCCAAAATGCTATTTAAAATGGCATTTCCCCAGTGACTGCAAAGGAACCGTTATTCTTCAAAAATGTCAACATCGTGGACCAATTAACGCAATAAAGGTCGTTATTTTAGAAATGTCATTAAAATGTCTGCGCAAGTAGCTTGTCTCATTTATGGAACGAGTAATAATCCAGAAATAAAGCGTCATGAGGAAGACGCATTTCTGCTTAGAACACTTTGTTGGAACATCTCTTAAAGTTTACAGGTAAATTTGAACCATGTTAGTTAATTTAATGCCTCTTCAATTAGTTTGGCACATTAGACCTTAAATATAAACTTGAAGGTTCCGATGTCTCGCGGAGACGTTATGAAATAAATTTTCTACTCGTTATTTTGAATTAAAAAAGCTGTCAATATTGTGTATAGCTTATCGCATCATTTGATGACATCAAAGTTACTATTTGGAATATATTTTTTAATTTGTCTATATCAGAAATGATAAAAATATTATGATGTTTGGAAATACAAGGGGAAGGCAGTAACTATTTAGAAGTTTGGTTTGCTTTAACTGAAATTGTAATATTTTTTTATTATTATTAATTTTGCATATCATTTTTGATGTTGCTCAAAGTGTCCGAAAACTACCAGAAAGCTTTGAGCCAGACTTATATTTAACTTCAAATATATTAAATAATTACTAATTATTAACTTTGGATAGCAATACAATGCTTTGGATTTTAATTTTGTACTGTTTAGACCAACAAATACAATACAATTATTTGAAAAAGGAATTGGGCATTTTAAAATATTGACTCAGATAACAGAAATATACATAAGTACAAAAGTGAAAATTATCTCTTTTTTTTTCGGTTTCATAAAACCATGCTCAAATACTAAAGTGTAATCTTCACATTGTTCCTTTAAAAAAAAAATCCATTTTAAATTGTTTTTTTCTTCTTCTTTTACGATTTAATATTATAAAATCTTCAAAGATTTTTTTTTTTTTTTTTAAAGGAAACGCGTGTGTATTTTACTTATTACAACTCCCGTAGTACTTTTTCAAGATAAAGATTCTTGTTTCCCCCCCCCTCCCCCGGTAAAAAGTTTCGTTTATGGTCAGTATTCATAATGTACACAACATGGAATTTTGAAATACTGACCTGCTAAAAAAATATACGTACAGACATTTAGACTAACTAAGCCATCAATTTACCTTTTCATCTTTATACGCTGGCCTCTGTTTCGAAGTCTTTCATCTTCAAATGACAAATTCTGTCTGTTTCGTATTAGTGTTGGATGTATCTTTTCGTGCGTATGTGAAGGGAGAGAGGGGAGGGGTCGTTACGTGTGGTATTTTTTAAATTTATAGCTAGTAGTAATTTTACTTCGAGAGACGACTCTTTTAAAATATTATCATCATCTTCAACGATTTCATCTTAATCGAAAAGGTTTTTTTTTTTTTTTATTAGTTCTTTGGTTTGAAATTTACAATGAAAATAACTGAATTGGATGCTATTAGTTTCCTTTATTCATCACATATATAGGGATGAAAGTGTCATTTTATATTGCTTCCGCTATTTTTATTATTTCTAAAATGTTACATAACTGTTAATACTACTACAGGGACATAAATATCCATTCATTCTGTAGGGCATGAACAAGGGGGGTGGGCACCTGTTGACTCGGCCCCGAGCCTGAAGGGGGTCCGAGATTTTGAAAATGAGGGCTGAAATATTTTCAGGAAAATAAGGGAAAATAATATAGAGGGGCCCGAAATTTCTCTGTACGCCCCTATTTGTAGTACATATATTACATTTTTTTCAAGTATTCAATGAATAATCAGATATTTTGCTTGTTAATATAATGAAAATTATATTTTTATGTTTAATGAAGAATAAAAATTTCCGGGCTTATTGGCCGTGGTAGAAGAGCGACCAGGGCAGCTCTTCAGTCGCATCGAACTCATCTACTGATGATGTCAGTCGCAGAGTTAGACGAAACGTCTGGATTTTCTTTTCCATTTCTACCATGACCAATAAGCCCGGAAATGCTATTTCTTCATATTGACGACGGTCGTGAAAGCCTTAAGCAGTTTTTATGTTTTTGTCCGAAAAGAGGCCATATCCAACACTGAGTTTTTTTTTTTTTTTTTGAATGAAACAAGATTGTTACAATCACAAAGTGATAGAATCTTAAGTAAACAACCACATTCTATGTTTAAAAAATGAAAAAAAAACCATAGGTCAGATTTAAAAGTATTATTTTTTCTTCCTTTCTTGAAAAGTTAGTTTGGTTTGAGATAATTAGTTTTCAAAATCAACGATTCAGTTGCAGAAATTAAATATAGCATTTAAAAGCAGAACTACACTTTTTTAATGAACGCATTTTTAATAGCAATATTTATTCATTTTCTGCACCTTAACTGCAATATTACGAAATGAATTAATTTAGTTACGATTTTTTGAAGATGACTTTTATCACATTTATTTTGATTAAATAAGGTATCGATATCATAATTTTTTTTATCGACCCAATCCATCATTACGAGTGTGTATAAGAGAGCAACATTTCGAGTGCACAGAACATCTGCAACGACATCTAGTAGATCATATCTGAACGAAACAAAAAATCTGTACTGATATTTTTTTCTCCCACAATTTTGTTCACTAAATCACAACAAAAAATACAACACAAATTAGCAACCACTAGCTGCAAAACAAACTCATTAATTTTTTTACCTTATTTTATGCCAAGTTTACAACACATTTCAACACTCACAAAATCAAACCGATATCATTATTATATTGCAAGAAACAAAATTTGTGTTGCCTGGTTTGAGTGTCTTTAAAAATATTTATACAAGTAACAAAACAACAGTACTTAGTTTCTTTGTTACATTACTCATGCGGATATCAGAGTATGTTTACAATTTTCTTTAATTCTGAAACCAAAGTTAAATACCGGGGTAAAGTGAACTGATGAAATATTTCCTCTGCTTTTAGCCCCACCTATTTGATGTTATTTTAACTATGTAAATACCGCCAAAGATTAAAGTAAATGTTAATACAGGCAATTTTTAAAAATGACACTCATATAGTAATATTTTTTTTTTTGTAAATCAAAAATTACTTTCGTTACTATAAAATGATAAAGTTATTGTTATTAACATTTTAAATACTAATTGATACCTCCTAATATTCAATGCAATACTAATTTAGTTAATATTACGCCCTTTTTGTATTTTAAATAAATTGTACAATTGGACAAGTACATACGGAGCAAAATGGAAGGGACAAAGTGAAATAATTTGTTTCATTTACTCACTCAAACGTTGCATGCGTTTCCAGTACATACGTTTAACGTATGTACTGGAATAATTACATACGTTTTCAGTTATTAATTAATTCATTTGCTTTTCTTCATTTAGTAATTCACTAATTTATTCACTTATTTTCTTTTTCATTCATTCTTTTACTCGCTCATTTATTTTTCTTCATATATTAGTTGATTTATTCATTTTATTATTCGTTTATTATTTCATTAAATCATTCAACCTTTTATTTATTGATACTTTTGATAAAAATATGTTTTATATGCAAGCAAAAAAAATTTCATTAGAAAAATATTTAATTTTTCACTTTGCCCCATGAAAAAAAAAAGTGAAATTTTTCCACTTTTTTTTTGGAAGACTCAAATTTTAAAAATTTTCAAAAATTTTATCTTAAAATACAATGCTTTTTCTTTATGTACAGTAATTTTCGAAACAAATTTCCGATTTGTTAATTTTTTAAAACAAAAAGATCATCTTAACCATTTCCCTTTGCCCCACATTCCTCTACTTCCCGTTGAAGTCCCTTTCATACCTTGCTCTAAAAAGGTAAAAAAATGACAACAGCGCCTTATCCGTAAAAAAAAAAAAAAAAAGTGTTCTTGCTACACGATATGTTTAGTTTTCCCCCCAATACTAGTGCAACCTCAGAACTCCACTTTCTCATTTTGATAAGTTTTTATTCTTCTATTCCTCACAAAATTTTACAAGACACACCTCACATTAATTAATATTTTTTAAGAATAATCGTGCTCACAAAATATTGCTCTCGCACAGATTTTCAATCAATGCTAATTTATCTTATGTTTTGTTCTTTGCAAGAATATTATTCACTTTAATGTTCGTTTTCCATAAATTAATGCACCGATTGCTCTTTATAATTTCATTTAAGCCATTCAAAATTTCCACTATCATAATCCAAAAAAAAAAAAAAAATGTTCATTAAGAAAATAGTTCTCATGAAATACCTTCAAGAAAACTATTTTTTTTTTTTATCACAGTTTAATTTAATGTTTATTTTCTTTAAAATATTACAACGATCGCTCTTCGCTTTTCAAATAAAACTTTGTGATTTCCCACTTTTTCTCATAACTTTTAAATGTTAATGATCATCAGTAAAGTGGTTCTTTTAGCTACTTTCATAAAACTACTTAAATATTTTCATTGAAATTTTAATGTATTTTCTAATCTTAATAAATAATTTAATTAATTATTTGAAGAAAATCTTAGTTGCAATTCTTAATCAATTTTACATTATGATTTTATTATTGCTTTGTTTATCTCAAAAAATAAATAAATAAATAAATAAATAAAATGCTCCAGATTTTTGTAAAAAACATTACATTGAAATATTGGCAACATGTTAAAGGGGTTAAATTTTAACACCTTTGGTCAACCCAATTTTGGAACTTAAAAATGCATTCAATGGGATATGTTTTTAAAGAGTGTTTTGGTAACATACAATAAAAAGTCTTTAGAATAGTTAAGTTTCGAAAAAATATTCGAAATTCTCGAATGCAATTCAAAATTTTTGATTTAATGTATTTTTTAAAAAAGATTGCCTCCTAAAAAGGAGACGAAACGGGCTTAATTTTACAAAAAAATATAAAATATAGATTTCGCAAAACTTTTCCAGTTGGAAAAAAAAGGAACAGTTTCCAGAAAGCAACGCAACATTTTTTGGGTTTGAATTTTTATTTGTAAAGGAATAACGACTTTTGAATTGTTATGTTTGTTATATGGGGATTTTTCCTTTCTAGTCTCAGCTATTTATAAAAAATAGAAAGAAATATTTGAACAAAGGGACACATTTGAAGAGTTGGCGGGAACATAGAAACTGAATTACACAAATAACAATCTACTTAAGGATCAAAAAAAAAGTTTAGATTTTTTTTTTTTTTTTATTTGAGGCATATGACACTTTTTCCATAAATACCTAGAGAACTGACGAAGAGGGGAGGAAAATTCCGTGGTCTAGATAGTGCAATTCAATTTTTAGGAAGTGTTTAAGAAAGTCTTTATTCTATACATCTTGTTGGTTTTTATGGGACTGCGTCATTACTCCAGAAGGAATAGGCACTTTTTTTTTGAGCAATCAGGATTGCTTATTGTTCTCACTTGACAGTCATTGATGTTATGATTCCTTTTTCAGCTTGGATCAGAAGCCTCTGCACGCCCCTGCGGCCTCTGTCGCCCACCGGCGGACACACATATACACGCCTACGTGCACACACGTAAGCCTACACACCCACACACACACACACACTCAACTATACACACGTAACCATCCAGGAGAAGGGACATTCTTGGGGGGGGGGAGCCGTTTCTAGAAACAATAACTATAATTATTTACTCTATTAATAACTATAATTATTTACTCTATAATTACCTACTCTGAATTCAAGTTAGAGTCGATTGGGGAAAGAAGGTCACAGGTCTCTTTTTCTTCTTCTTTTTAATTCATTTAAAAGTAATTATATGTGATATACTTACAAAACTGATTCACTGTAGAGAATAATTTTTGCCTTAAACAGCATATCATACATTATTATTGAAATATGTGATTGTGGCAATTGTACTTAGTACACGAAAATTGAATCATGTGTAAAATGTAAAATTACATCATGATGTTCCTGCAGCTAGCTGCTTTGACTAATTTTTAAACAAAGATGTATTATACAATTTGCTTTTGAATTTCAAAAGAAACAATACATTTCTGGGAAAAAAATCATTTATTATTAATGATCTGTGTACCATATATTTTTACCTAGGATTCATCCATTTATATTATTTCTGGTCTAAAAACACAATCACTCGGAAAAGCAAATTTCTAAATTCTAATATGAAAGTACCTTAAAATATTAGAAATTGCGTGTATCCTTCCACGTGTAACAACGAATATGGCGAATCTCAATTTCACCAAAATGATTATGGATTGCGGGAAGGGCAGGGGCGGGGAAGTGTTTGAACAAATGCGATGGAAAACGAAACCAGAGTATTGCATTTCTTTTCCAGCCATCCAAAAAAAAAAGAAAAAAATCTCCCCTTCAATAACAGAAACATATTTCGCAAATAGTTCCTGTTTTCAAATAAGAGCTATCCTTTATCATTCATACATCTGATTTCAGAAGAATAATCATAAGCTATCGAGAAAAAACCCCATGCCATAACAGATATGAAGTGGGGCTAGGGAGAAACTCATACTGGTATATAAGCAAGGTGGAATGTAGTATCTTCGTAATTTACCAGAGATTGGTTTCTGTGTTCTGACAGTTTTGTACTTTTAAATAAATGACAACAGCTTCACCATAGGAACACGGCGGAGTGGTGGATTATTGATGGACTACTACGCAACATCTGGGTTAGTGACTGGACAAGCGACTACTGGTGTTAATCATATCCTTCTGTTCCCCCTCCCCTTCGGGGAAATCCCGCTATCCGGCTCCCACTGGTTGTCTAGGTAACATAGACCGGATCCCAGCGATGACGTCCGGAGACATTTTGATGGATGTAGACAAGCCCTCAGGGAAGGGAAGTAATTTCAAATTTCAAGAACAATTTTGCCTGAAATGTTTCCGGAGGAATTTTAATTGTTAATGAATGTGAGCAGTTCTCATAATGGGAACTTTAGCAGGAATTCTGGAATGCACGAAGTGATGTAGGGTAATAACTTTTAAATGCATTTTTCTGTACATTTAAAATGCGACCGAAGATGAACGAAAAACGAGGTAACATTCCAAATAAGTTGCCCTAGAGGCAAACTTTAAAAAACTGAGCTGAACAAACACAGTTTAACATATTTCTGACTGTATAAACTAAAAGTTACGTGCTGGTGAGTGAATAGAACTAATCACACCTTTCAAAAGTTGATTAGGAGCTGCAATTAATGGTTGGTGCATTGAATATGTACTACTTACTGCATCAGCAATACTGCTAAATTCTTACTGTCAAGTCCAGAGTTCACGACTCTTAAGCCTTTTGAATACTTTCACATTTATACTGTTGATATTACTAGTTTCAAGTAGTTTTACGATTCGTGTTTTACGAGTGTAGAAGATCAATCCTTCATAACCGAATGGATTTGAATAAATAAAAAAGTTAAAGTGTATGGTACAAATAAAATAAGAACTTATTCAATAAGTTTTGGTACTTAATTACTTAATTGTAATATTTATCAGTTAGAAGACAGACAGTCAGAGAGCAGGTAAAATCAAGCTTTTTTTTTTTTAACAGAAGACCTTAAAACCGTAATGTTTAGTGCATGTGAAAGAAACTTCTGATGCATTTTATGCACATTGGACTTAATTTGCTTAAACATTATGTAGAATCCATCAACTTGCCAGACTGTTTACTGTATTTACTGACATATGAAGCAGTGAGAAGAAAAGGGGTGCAAGTGGACATTTTCAAGTTTTGAGTAAAACGCGTTTAAAGATAACGTCCTAGGTAGGCTTTCAAAGAATTTTTTTTATAAATCATGCTGCATAGCAGCATTACTAGCGCTACCGGTACCATCTCTTGCCCCAAGACAGAGGAGAGGTTCACCTACCATGTCCACTGGTTATCTCCAAATTTTTAATTTTGCCACTCATACATTCCTTTGCTTCTCACTGCCTCATATCTAAAATAAATAATGAAGTATATTTGAGGCTCACTTTACTCCAGGATGGGTTAAAGTGAGAGATGTTAAAAAGTTAGTCTATATTTTATCAAAACAATGTACATATTACTTTTGAAATAAGAATACAGTGAAATAAATGCATCGTGCTAATAATTTATGTGGAAAATGAACAAAAAATGACCGATACTCAACTGACTCCTAAAAATTGGAGAAAGTATATTTTGGGAAAAGAGCTGAAATATTTATAAAGATCAACAGCTATACACATCAGGTTTTAATTGTCATCAAACTTCGCGATAGATGGGAATTTCTCACCGACATTATAAAATGTTTCTAAGCATTAAACACAACGTACAAGTAAAAGCTTCGAAAACGATTGTTAATTTCAAAATTAACGTTGGCGAATCAAACGCTAAATTTAACAAAATACAACCAAATTTAGTGCATAAAATATAAAAACAGGCAATCTATTTGCGAAATTTGCAACAATATCGAGCAACACTTATGGAAGCGTAGCACTACCCCTAAATTACCCCACCTCAGAACAAAACCTAATGATGACTAGAATTTAATAATTTTATTCTTACATATCATTGTAGATCTACTCTTTAGGTATTTCATATAATAAAACTCCACAGTAAAATTAATCAGTTTTTGCCAGTTAATACTAACTTCTGCATAAAGTTAATAAGCAGCTTACATAGATACCTTATGCAATCAGCACAAAACAGTTTGTAAACATTCAACTAGATTCCAGTTTCTAAATCTGGAATGAAAATGTTTGCTGTGATATCGGTGTAGATTGTACCTTGGACTACTTCTAAAACTTTTTGGTTTTCAAAAAAAGAATGTATGATTTTTATGGTTTATCGTTTTTACAACTTAACTTCAAGCCTTTTTGCGTAAGTAAAAAAAAATATTTCGAATTATAAAAAAATAGTTTTCTATTTTTGCATATTTTTCACAAATTTCATGTAATTTGGTCTATGGTGCATAATGCTCGTGTAACTTGACACAGACCTCTTGCACTTGCTTAACTGCATAACTTACGTTTTATTCAAGTTTATTGAACCCACTTTCATTTAACTTTCTTAAATGCCTAGTAATTGTCGACCTGCTCACTTCGAATACTTTTTCGGCCTCTCTAAAAGTCTTTTTTTTTTGTCAGGATGATTACTTCTTACTGCTTCATTTTGCAATACCTCAACATCTACTGGATTCCTCTTGATTCCAGCTTTACTTCGAGGCATAGTGAAATCCTAACTAAAAAATGAAAAAAACAAAACAAAACATAATAAATAAAAAAAAAATTTAAAAAAAACAATCATTATAACCTATTGTTCCGATTGTACCTTGATCCAGTGGTTCAAGGTACAAGATGGAGCTTGGTTTCAAGGTACACGAGGGTGCATGTTTATACAAAAGTAGCTACCCTAACCTAACAGCTACGTAAAAATAAAGACTAAATGTTGAATACACTTACCGAAAGATAGACAATAGATATAATGGTCAATCAGTTGGGTAACACTAGTCTTTAAAAGTCCAATTTCATTTAAGTAACACTGGAATTATTTACTTTTGTTTGCACAAATCACAAAACAATCACTGTCCTCATAAAAGCTTTAGTTTCAACCTACAACTCACTCTGGCAGGTGGAGAGACTGTCATGGCTGACATAGTACCGTGATTCCTCGCTAAGTAAAAGCGCTAGCTGATTAGAGAGCAGGGCGCAAGCTCACCATGGTTAAGGTACAACAGTCTCCCCTACATCTTCATAATTTAATTAAATCTATTTCTTACTTTTAAAAGAGAAAATGTGAGTTTTTCAATGTGCCCCAACGGCGTACATAGCGCCTCGCTTCCGGACATACACGGGAAAGATTTACAACTCAAGAGCCGGAAATAACACCTAGGTCTCCGGTGGAAATCGAGCCCATGACCTCCGGCTTCTACAGCAGAGCCATGGACGCTTCCTGATGCTAGATATCGCTATGAAATATTAGAATATCTCAATCGAGTTCATTATCCTTTAAATTTTAGAGGTAGCTTGTCAGCGAAAAAGATATGAACAAAGAAGGCTCCAAGTATGAGCCAGTCACTTCTAAATTACTAAAGACCTTTATCATATTTTAATGTTTAGTTACAATTACGTTTATTATGGTAATCACCCCCTCGAAAGCGATAAAACGTCGTTATTCAGTTATAATGGTGATAACTGGAATTAATAATCCTATGTGACATTGTCTTAAAGTATTCGTTGGATCTCACGTTTCAGAAATGGATTAGTAAAATCGCGAAGAAGTTGCCAATTACGGAAGAACCTTATTTTATTTAAAAAATTTCGTTTGTTTGAAATCAAACAAGCGTTATTTGGGTCCCTGCGTATTAGAGAACCTTTGTTATCACTAGATTATACATTTTATACATTTAGTCCAAGTAAAAATATAGTTAGTTTTAATTTTCTAATTTAAAGTTAACTAAACTAGCAAATCTATAAATTATTGTTGAAAGAAATAATTAAAATGTTTCGTCAGTCACCCACCACACCGAAATTCAAAACCGCACTAGTGTTATATTATGTAATACACCAGTTCCCTTTTAACGAAGTACAATGGACCAGAAAAATTATTTTCTGTAACGCCGTTGTGGCGATATTACAAACGGTGGCATTGTTCCTATGTAATTAGAGATGGGGATTCAGAAAATCTTCGTTAAAACGATTATTTCACTGTAACGGTCTTCGCAAAAATGGCATTTGACAGCATTTCAATTTCGTAAGGCACTGAAACGACGTTAAGAAGCATCAAATTGTATTTTTTCTTCCATTTAAGGTAAAACCCTAATAGTAGCCACTCCAAGGTTTAAAGCGCGCTAGTAGGAGCTACAGTAAAGTATATTTTTAAACTATTGGTCTACAATATTAATTACCGCTGTTAAAACTCATGAGCGTTTTATAGCCCAACAATTTCTAAATCTTCCCAATTTCTAAAAATACAAGAATTTCAATTTATTCAACTGTCATCAATTTTTTCTCAAACCTCAAATTTAATCCAGCAGTGTCTACTCCAAAATCTGAAAAAATTAGTAGTGGGCATCTGACTTTCTCTCATCCGAAATATTTACATTACTTACTAGGACTCGACCTAGGCGCCGATGCATCGGCCTGGCCGATGCATCGGCACCGATTGTTCAACAATTTATCCATCGGCATCGGCATCGGCGGCCGATGCTAAATTGCAGGAAACATCGGCCCATCGGCCTTAAAAACATCGAAAAGCCGATGGAACTGGCCGATGTTTTTGAAAAAAAAGGACCTTTGATGTTTTACTTTTTAATACAAAGTAAAGGTTGTTTTCATATAAAATTGTTTACTAAATTTCAGTATGAATTTCTATTTTAGTCACCCCTGAAAGAGTTTTTAATACTGCATTCAAGTACCAAACAAGTTTATTATTGCGTTGTTCCTTGCTGCTGGATGTAGGTATGTACCTCTCATAAGTCATAACTCAAAAATCGTAAGCTGTAGAAGGATAATTTTCGCATGTGGGGTGTGCACTTCCAGTTGTGCACTTCCCTTTTTCTTTTCGATCGGGTGTTCTGAAAAGCCTGTTTACTCATTTTTTGTGGCTATTAATTACTTATTTCAATGCAAAACTAATATAGCGTCTCAGACTGACGATCATTTGGTAATATATTGCCGAATTGGACACTTTGGAAACAAATATGAGATGGCAAAACCAGTTTTTGTGTCATTTTGTTAGATTCCGGTTGAGCCGACGGTAATTCTTAATTTTTCGATATCTATATACATAAATGGCAACTTCTGTGGGGATGTCCGGGGTAAACTTCAAAACTACTGGACAGGTTTTAACCATTTTTTCACCATAGATAGCTACATCATCAGGGAGCATTTTAGGCTATAATTTATTCCTTAAAAACTTAGTTTTAAAAAGTTATTGTGGAAAACATTAAATTTCATGTAATTTCCCCATGTTATGATTAAATATAAAACCCATTGTTAGGAAAATTCGTTGCCTAACAACAGCAATATTAAAAGTAATCACAATGAAAATTTTGAATCAAGACTTCTCCGGAGCAAGCATGACATTTATTGCTTTCTTAGGAGTTGTATCCTCATCTTAATACATAAACTAGCTGTACCCGACGCGCGTTGCTACGCCAACAAAAAAATACATCATTATACTGATTTTTATGACAATCGGTTGAACGGGGCAGAAGTTGCTACTCTGCAGTGCCACCTGGTGGTGAGTGGCTTCAATGAGCATATTATGCACCTTCTCCGTGGAAAAATACACATATATAGCAATTTTCATAATAATCGGTCCAGGTATCAAGTGAAGCCGTGACTATACTCAAATTTTGTACTCACGCAGTTTGCAAGATCAATCAATCGCTAAAAATATCAAATAGAAAAAGTTTTAAATCCCCCCGTTGCATGAAAAGCCATAAAACAATAAAGAAAGAATTTATTTGTTCAAACTCAAGAAAAATGGCAACAGTTAACTTCTTATCAATGAGATCTTTCACGCGAATTAATTTCTGCAGCCGATAATTTTATTCGTATTTATCCAATGGATTGTGACTTAAATTGAAATAAAAAAGGAACTATCGATCGGATTTTTTTCGAACTGGTCTATAAACATTCCCAGTACCAAAAATAACAAACGGTGAAAGTTTCAGCCAAATCTGCCGGGTAGTTTTTGAGTTCATGGATGACATACAGACAAACATTCATTTATATATATATATATATATATATATATATATATATATATATATATATATATATATATAGCTGCTTCTGTGAGGATGTCCGGGGGTAAATTTCAAAAGTACTGGACGGATTTTAATAATTTTTTCACCATATATAGCTATATTATCCGATAGCAACTTAAGCTACAATTTATTCCTTATAAACTTAGTTTTAAAAAGTTATGGTGGAAAACAGTAAATTTCATATAATTTCCCCATAACATGATTAAATTCGCAACTCCAATAAACTATAGGGGGCGCAGCAGCCACTGTCTAATGGCGGATGAAAAAGGTAAAACAAAAAAATACCGTAAAACTTGCTTTGACGCGTAGTGAATGACATTAATTTTTCATCGTGTTTGTGAGAAGCCTTCTTTTCTATTCTTCTGAAATTACATTACACCACAAACTGCTAGAAGCCTGTAGTTTACCCAAAGAAAACACGTGGAATGGAATGTTTTACCTTTTTCTTTAGCATTGGTTTTTCACCGCAAGGTAGCGTATTCGAGCTCTGGAGTCGCGAATATAAAACCCATTGTTACAAAAATTCGTTGCCTAACAACAGCAATATTAAAAGTCATCATAATGAAAATTTTGAATCAAGGCTTCTCCGGAGCAAACATGAGTTTAAAGTCAGTTAAACTTTTGGAAACTCTACTTTTTGCACCCTTAAAGAAACCTAGTAGAGAGCTTTTTTTTTGTGTGTGTGTACTATTTAATTAAATAAAGCACACGGTTTTTTTTAGTGATCTTTGTTTTTGTTAGTTCGTATTTTGGAAATTCTTCAAATTTTTATATGCTTAAATTCGTGCTTTCGTTTCTAAATTAATATTCGTTCGTTCTTTATACTTATTGCTATTTTACTTTTATGGGTAAGGAAGAAGCTCGATTTTTAATCACGTCAAAGTGATGTGTTTTGAGTTCTTTCAGTTAAAACAGCAAACGAAAGAAAGTAGCGATTGTCTCTCGCAATTATGACTGACCCAGGCAACGCCGGGTATTTTTGATAATTTGTAATATAAATCACAGTAATGCAGTCCTTTCTGTATCGCTTCGGCGGAGTTACAAGTTTGGGGCCCGTCGAAATACATTTTGGGGCCCTATTTCCCTATCACAGAAGTTGTAAAACATTTATCACAAGCATTTTTCTAACTCCTACGGTGCCACTATGGTTATGGTGCCTCTCGCGCAATTGCAACATTTGCTATATTTTAAATCCGCCACTGCACATCAAAACAAACTCGGGTGCAAGTTTTGAAAGGGTTTTTCTGCTCAATGTTTATGATTATTTTGAACTCTATTTTTTACGACTATTTTTTGAATTTCCAAGAACACTTGCGCGTCCCTCCTCCCACTCCCTCAATTTTTGAAATTAAACTCTAGTTGTACTTTTGAGTTGTTTAAAACTAACACCATTCATAAAATTAGAGTTTTTTTTCAAAATCTTTATCTATTGTTTAGAAAGAATTTAGAGCATTAATGTTAGAAATTGATTAAAGACGTTTTGAATGGTGACATTATTCGGAAATCGAAGAGACTTTTGAATTTTTTTCTTCGGAAGTGCTGAAATAGATTCAGAAACTCTTCCAATGCGTTGGTTTTAGCGGTTCTGTACTAAAAAAAATTAGGCCGAGGTTGGGGCCGAAGTGTGAGTTACTGCAAAATCAGAGGGTGATCCCCCCCCCCCCCCCCCATTTTGTAATGCGCCATCTTTTTTGCGATCGATTTTTTTTTTCTGTCGTAAGTAACTACTTTAATGTATTTATATAAAATCAATGAATAACTTATTTTCGTTTCTTATGGAAAAGTTTCAAGGATTTTCTATTATGTAATTTTTTATATTTCAGAAAATTATTGTTATATTGAACAATTTATATTGAACATGTTTGCAAAGCTTCATAAAAGATTAAACAATCAAATTGTTTAATATTATGTGTGCAAACAACAGATCAAGTAGTATATGTATTCAGTTATTAACTTGGTGTAAATATTGAGTTTGTTTATTGTAGCTGCGTTTTAAGAACCTCGCTCTTTTCATGGCTTTTTCTTTTTCAGCAAAATTTATGTCACTGTTTTAGTTTTCTGAAAAATGCAAAATTTTCTATTTATAAATTTTAAATAAGTATAAAAATATTCCTATTATGATTTAATATTGTAATTTATCTGTTACCTTTTTTGTTTAATTTGATGACTAAAAAATGTCTACGTGCAATCTTTCCACTTTAATTGCGTAATTTGTTGAAGGTTTCATTGTTTTATTATTATTACTATTTTTTTTTTTTTTTTTTTTTTTTGGGAATGATTAAACAACATAGTTTAATGTTTTTTAACTATGTTTAGTGTTCCTAAATCTATACATCATTACAATCTTTTTCTGAAATCTTAGTTATATGTTCAATTTGTATATATATATAGGTGACTACTTTGTAGATCGATGTGCTTCGGTAATGTGAACTATTCAGGGTAAGGTTTTATACAACTTGTCCTCTAACTTTTAGATCATAATACGTACATATGAGTTTTCAACTTACTATTTCATAAAGTTTTTGAGTGACGCAAGTTTACGCGCATGAAGACATCACTAGAGAATTTGCGATAATTAACTGAGGAGGCGTTCAAAATGGATATTTCGGTCATGTATATGTTCTTAGGTACATATGCATGTACAGCAGGAGTGCCGAAAAAACTTGTGAAGTTTAAATTGGGTGATCGTAAAATAGAAATTTAGGTCAAAATCTGATTTTTTTTTTTTTTTTGTGATTACAATTCCTTATTCGTAGAACGGAAGTAAAGTGAAATGAATCAACGATCTTTTAAATCCCTGACAATTTTATCAATTTATTTCTGTTTGATTTTTTTTTTTTTTTGCCATCGGCCAACGGCATCGGCCATCGGCCATCGGCAATCGGCCATTTGGAGGAAAACAATCGGCCATCGGCCATCGGCATCTTTGAACAATCGGCCAACAATCGGCATCGGCCCATCGGCCAAAAAATGCCATCGGTCGAGCCCTATTACTTACTTTAAATTCAAATAACTAATAAATAAAATTGATTGAATATGATAGTTACATTAGGTAGCAACAGAAAATCGCATTGTTATTGTCCATTTCTTTCTTCAAAGTCCAAAAGTTATTTTGAAGTGGCCACTTCTGATACACTGGCCATTACTGATGTTTTCCCTTACCTTTTTTAAATTAAAAATACTTCGCTAATTCTATCGCCTTAAATACGGTTACGTCACTCCAAGCATTCATTAGCAGTTCCAGAGAAATATTGTGGATAGAAATGTTACGCGCGAGGTATCTAGAAATCTGGGTAATTATAGCTTTCACGCAAAAGGCCGGTAGTGTGAGCTCTAGAGATTCAAATGTGGACAATGTCAATCCTCAAAGGACTTTCAGAATAATTGGATAAAGCTCTCCTTATGCATGAAGTCATCCTAGATGCTTTATTCCACTGTCAGTCCCAATCCAAGCATTTCAGAAATGTTACCTATTTTGATACAGTTGCAGTTTCAGCGTACTCTACGCTTCTTACTAAACATGTGGTGACGAACGTTTAAAAATATAAGTAAGTTTGTAACTATTATGTTTTCAGCTGAAATCGCAAGCAAGAGAAGATCAAGGAAAATTGTATTCATTAATCTATACTAATATTATAAAGAGAGAGGGCGGATTTTTGTGTGTTTATATGTTCGAGGTAATCTCCGGAACTCTGCACCTATTTAAAAAATGTCTTCACTGTATGAAAGGTGCTTTCTTACTGAGTGACATAGGCTATAATTCGAAAAAAATCCGATAACTAGTTCTTTTTTTATTTCAATTTAGGTCCAAATTTCACATAAATTCCCGAATATGGGAGCGAAGCATTTCTTGACATATTAATATTATATATCGTTGCATTTTCTGCGTTCCAAACAATTTGTCTCAATGCTCTAACTTAATTACGGCGGGAGTAATTTGCGTTTTTAGCTCGAACTTTTTTAGGCTTAGCTGAAATTTAGGCACTACTTTCTTCAATAAATCTATGAATAAAAAGTGAAGGAATTGTCCCACAGTTTTCTTTCTGAAATCATTGGAAAAAGCGATATTTTTTTACTCCAGATCTCTCTCGACCTTTTGTCGAAAAACTTAGCAAAAAAACTCTTCAAAAAAAAAAAAAAGTTACAAGCGTTTTTAAATTAAGTTCGAGGAATGTCATTTTGATTCAGGTTGTCAACCATTTTATTTTCGTGTTTCCACGGTTACGCTTTTTGAATCCATTGTTTCTTTCCTTATTTTGTATTTAATTTCTTAAACTTATTTTATTTCGTGTTTCCATGGTTAAGCTTTAAAAATCCATCTTTCACATTTTAATTTCTTAAAAATCTTTTAATATCTGTCGTCATTGTTTGAAAGGGCAATTTTGCATGGCGTTTTTTTTTTTATTATTATTTAAGCCTAATTGTCGAATATATGTCACTTGACCCAATTTTTATTCTCAAGGTAGACCGGGCAACGCAGCTCTTAATATATAAAGATTTGAAAGCTACTGTTAACGTTTTATACGTTTTTGTTTGGTTGGCGAAATATTTATTATTGCCAAAGAAAAAACACTCGCTTCACCGCAAAAGCGCTGCGTTCCGGTAGCGTGGTCGCTTGACACGTTAGGCGCTGAGCAGTTCAGTGAAATGTACGACATTTTCTTCTTTTTTTTCTGTCGATAATTTTTGAATGTTCCACGGGATTTTTTTTTTTTTTTTCGTTAGAGGGATGGATTATGATAGAGTGGTTGCAGGGCGAGTTAGGTGATAAACTCGCTCACCAAAATGATCACCAGCGTGAGTTGCGAAATTACTATTACATTTGAAAGATATTGTTCGATGTCTTTTTTTTTTTTTGTTTATTTGACGAGATATTTTAAATTGCAGTAACAACTGCTTCACTTGCTAAATAGAATTTTAAAGCAACTGTAAATCTAATTTAATGATTTGCTGAAAATTTTTAAATTCCAAAGAAACGTTAATAGTTTTTTTTTTTTGAAAAGGTGTGTACGCATTTCATACAAAAAAAAATGATAATTTCACATTAGGGGGAGGGGGTGATGCTCCCTCCCCCCTGAACGTACTAAAACCCAGAACCTGACATGCCCTGAACATACCCTGAATATATTTAAAAATATACAGTAAATTTGACTTTATCTTTGGTATTCAACGCACTTCCATTACATTTTTAGCACGGGCATCGCTGTGCGGGTACTGCTCGTAATGTTTATAAATACAGTCTGACAAAAGATATGAAGATGCAAACATCCCGTTTTAAGGTGAAAATGACAAATCTATTAGTTTTCAGGGGTGTTATAGTCGTTACGGACAGGGCGGCCAAGAGCCAATGCGGGCCCCTTGTCAGTCGTGTCGCTCTCATCCACCCCCCCTCCCTCAAAAAAAAGAAAAAGAAAAGAAAAATGTTTAAAAAAAAAGAAGAAAAAGAAGAAAAAGGAAAGAAAATAAAGAGAAAAATATAAAAAGGAGAAAAAATAAGAAAACAAAAATTAAAAATCAAAACTGCTTAGTAGAAAACAATTAACTCAATTTTAAGTGTCACAACAGTAAATTTTACTTTATCTTTACGTTCTCGCTTATTCGGAGTTCCCCTTCACCTATTTCGTTCTTCCTTTCTTTCTTTCCTTTCTATTCTACATTTTCATTTTCTTGCGTCAGTGTCTCTCCTACCCCCTACCCCCTCCGTAAATAATGAGCCCCTAATTTCTGAATAGGCTGCCACGGCCTCTCGTCGGGCCTAGTTACGGAAGTACCCGTTTGTCTAATAATTATTTAGACGCAGTTTTGTAAAAATGACAATTTGCTAACGGCAATATTTTTTTAAATCTTAACTGTGTTCGATCCATATACTCACTACAAAAACTAACTTACACTCCTCTTTGTGAAAATTGCAACACCACGAATGACTTACGCAAGTGAGCTGAAAATTGCAGGAAATGTAAAGTAGGGCATGATATGCAAATGAGTAGAATTGCAGATCAGTAGCACATGCGTATGCTGAGCAGCGCCCTCTGAACGGCGAATCGAACCGAATACAAATAGACGGCTGTAACGAGGCGTGTATGATTATCGGTGGTTATATGCTAGAGTAAACGTTAACTGAATCTTTACTATGCCTCTGCGACGAAAGAAAGCGAAATTTGAGCAAATTTCGGAGTTTGAACGGAGCAGAATCGTCGGCCTTCGTGAAGCTGGATTGTCTTATCGTGCAGTAGCCGCTCGTGTGAGCGTAACAGCAGCACAATCATGCACGTAGGCGTGTGTTGTGTATGTGTGTGAGTGTGTGAGTGTGCGTGTGTGTAGGACATGGACGCCTCCGACCAGGAGAAGCGGATAGCTCAGGACCGGAGAAGCCGCGCCGCCTGCAGAGGACGGTGAGCGGTGGTGCTGCAGAGGCTTCTGGTCCAAGCTGAAAAAAGCACGGAACATCAAAAACGGTCATATGAGAACAATAAGCAATCGTGATTGCTCAATAAAAACAAAAAACCCGACTGCGTAAAAACCCAAAAAACTAAAAAGAAAAATGTATAAACCCAGTAGCTGTTAATGTTATTACCCATGTTATTAATTACTTCTGAATAACTACACCGTTGAAATAGTTTTATATCCGTACACAGCTAAGACAGATCATAAATATAAAAGCAGAATAGAAGGATCAACAGTCGGGGCCCATTCTTTTCTGATTCAAGGAACCCCGTAAAATTTGAATGAGCCCCGACTGTTGATCCTTCTATTCTGCTTTTTTTCCCAACTCAGAAATTTGCCACTGCCAGAGGGCGGCCAACTTCAAAAGCTCAGGGCAGTTTCACATCCAAATACGCCTCTTACTGTACATATTCAAGATTCAGTGGGCCCCGCCGCCTCTCAAAAAATATAAATAAATAAAAGAAAAAATTGTCACACGGGGAGTTTAATTTTTTGATTACTTAAACAGTTTATCGCTAGATGGCAGCATGAATGACAAATTTTAAAGCTTCGACACGAACTGTTGAAGTTGAAGCACAGCACAAAAATTCACTGCTTCTTCTTTGGTTTACGTACACATACACATTGTTTAACAAATTAACATTCTTCTGAAAAAATCGTGCTGACACCTTTAAACCCCCTTTTCCCCATGTCACAAACCAAGGGCGTTTTTCAGGGGGAAGGCGAGGGGGGGGGCTGAGGGGGCCCTGCTCCCCCTCCCAAAAAAAATGAAAATAACAAGTCTTAATATAGGTAGTTATTATTTGCTTTCAGTTTGATCACAAATAATAAAAAAAAAAGAAGAAATGAATAATGATAGTGTTAGTAATTATAATACGTTAGATCAGAAATTTTTGAACTGGGTGCCGCAGGAAGAGCTGAGGGGTGCCGCGAAGTGCCCATGGTAACAATAACAATATGCATATAAAACTGGACTAGGAAGCCGTGAGAAAATTCTAATTCTTCAAAGGGCTATTTAGCCGTTTTTTGGACACCAATTCAAAACATTTCTGCTGCAGGGTCCCCGAACGAACATTTTTTCACTGAGATTACTACCAAAAATAGTCTGAAAGTCCATTTAAGATTTCAATTTCGAAGAAGATCTCTTCCCGCTCTTAAAATTGCGTTTTACCTTCCAGGAGAGGATTCTGGAACTTTTCCTTTCCAAAAATTGCCTAATGTTGGGGAAAAATTACTTTTGAAAAGAGCCTTAAAGTAAAAAAAAAAAAAATCAGAAGTTACTGACTGTTGATCAGGTAACTACGTCCAACAACTCATATTTCTTTCACCCCACCCCAGCCCCATTTTTTTTCTTATGCGTTTTCAATATTTCAATTTCTAAAAGGTTCCGCAGACGGTCCCCTGAATTTTTCCTCCGCATTACATCACCAGAGAATGTCTAAAAGTGCCTTTTTAGGACTAGAATTTGAAAAAAATTCCCCCAGCCAGAAGCGAGAATTTTTTAAGAATGGCCATCTAAAACTAATTTTGTTTGAGCCAATAGGTGGCAGTACGAAGTCCATCTCGAAAATAATTAGAAGATCAGGGCACTGTTGCTCAGCTTCCCCCCCCCCCAACATTAAACTGCAAAAGAAAGCGAGAGAGAGGAGCTAATCTTGATTATATGGGCCCCCTCCAAAATAAAAACATTTTTACTCTACTATCAAACTGCCACAATTTCACTACTTCCTAACGACTCCCAGCGAGGCATCATTTGTGGATAACCCGTTAACCTATTGACTTCATTTTATGTGAAAGAAAAAAAATTATAAAACAGCCTAAGCAATGCGAAAAATAGCAAGAAAAACTACATACACGTTTTTCGGGACTACACAAACCCTCTCTCCCTTTCTTTTTCTTTTGTCCAATGTCTTTTATCTATAAGTTCACTTCATTCACATTTAAGGTATTAATTTTAGTGTTTTACTCAAAGCTTTAAAAAAAAAAAGAAGAATAAATAAACTTTGAACTTTTTTTTTTTGCTTTCTAACAAGTGGGACAAAATTATAACACCTCCTTTCGCAAAAAATATTTCGATTTTTAAGCTGCTTGGAGAAAAATAAGTAAAGTGGCCGCCGCTGATATGAATCACGTTTTTCGAAACAGTTTAGATTCCATAAAGCGTCTAACTCAATAATGTTGGACTTTGTTCTGTTTTTGACAGTTTGATTCATTAAAGCGGTTGGTTCGATTAACCACTGATTCAATTAACCGGCGTTCACTGTAACTAAAAAAAATAGAATTAAGGACATTTGAAATATTTTCCATGTAAACGCGGAGAAAATAATCCAGAAATTGATGCTTTTGTTTTCAAAGGAATGTTAGCAATATTATAATATTAATCAAACAGTCATTTTTAAAATGCGATATGTTAACGAATTATAACATTATTAAAAGTACTCGATTTCTAATTCGTTCAAAAGGAGAAAATAACGATGCTAACAGCAGTTTCAAAAATTGCACTAAAAATCTTGGTTTGCAAATTTAAAAGGAAAACATTCAACATCGATTCACTTGCATCACTTAGAATTGATAACTAAGTTTCACAAGGACGGATCCAGAATTTTTTCAAGGAGAGGGCGGTGGATTTTTTAATTACCTCTTATTGCGTATCTGATGTACACATGCTTGGGGGGGGGGGGCTGTAACGTCATTTTTGTCTAAATCCTAAAATATAGAAGATTATACAAGGAGATCCCCGAACCATTCCTTTTCAGTTGAAAGAGGTATTCTAAAATTAAGCTTTAGAATTTATATTTCATAATAATTCCGGGGGAATGTTGTGAAACTTCGTCCACCTAACATCATCAAAGATCGCCTAAAATTTCACTCCTAGAAACTTTATCAGTTTCGAAGCGTAACAGGAGGAAAATCACTGAACCTATTCCGTCCCCTAACTTTATCTTGAATGTCTACAACCGAAATTTTATGACTTATACTTTGCCGAATTCCGGGGAGAAGGGGATGAGGCCTCCAGAGTTCTCCTTCTAATGTGCCCCCTTTTTCGTCGGAGAATGACATTCTGAAATTTTAATTTTGATAAGCCTCTTTGAGGGAGATTCGAACCTCAATCCTTTCCTTAACTTAATCAAAGATGGCCTACACTTGCGTAACAGGGCTGCAATTTGGAAAAAATACCGATGTTGGGTTCCTCAGGGAGGGATCGCCCCTCCCCCCGCCTAGTTTTCATCCTTGATGTTTCACTATTATTGTAGGGTAATTGAATAGGCCATATATTTGTTAAAGCTGCAAAACTTTGAATCAATTTGGAGATAAAAACTTTTTATCTCATTAAAAAAAAATTTATAGAATCACTTTTTCTTTCTTCATAAGAATTTTTTAAGTTTTAGATGAATCGGCTACCGTAATGCAAAGTAAGAAATTTTAATAACAAGCAACGGCTCAAACTTCCCCCGCACTCCCTTTTCCTAAAAGCCTTCATTTTCATTAATCTGTCCTGGCTTTCAGTTTGGCTGGAAGAACGGTACTGTTTTTTAAACGGAGCCAAAAACAAAGAGATGAATTATAGTAATTTATAAAGTTAAATGTTAATTAAGATTTTACGAGTATACAATAGTTTGTATCAAAATTAACATTGCCTGCAGTTATTTCGAGCGTTCAATTCACTTCATATTGTTACAATCTGTCTCTTTAGCTTGAAGATTATAAACATCAAACGGAGATTAACCCCTTATCGAGCTTTATGTCGAGGTAAGTCATTTTGCACGAAAATCTTGTAGAAAACCTCTAATTCATGTCAAAACAATATTTGTTTTTCAGCTGGCAAAAATTTGGGCTCAGTATTTTGAGATTAATATGAAGACATTTTTAACCCCCGTTACACAACGGAAGAGGGATATAAGTTTAACGTATCTGTGTATCTGTCTGTGGCACTCCAGCGACTAAACAGAAGCACTGGTTTTGAAAAGAACTGTTCGAAAGGAGAGTAGTTGCTCGAGAGTGTTCTTAGCTACGGTGAGAACATTTAGTACAACTAGTAGTCATGAAAGGCCGGACCCTTGACGGCAGTTTGCTGGTAAAATGAAATATAGATAAAAAATTATTTCAGATGAAAAAGAAAAATGCAATTAAAAAGAAGCACAGCCAAGTCATTAAAAATACACATGTTTCCATTAACTTGTTATAATTTTTAATATTATTACTTTTGTTATTTGCTCACAGGATAGATTTTAGGAGAAAAAAAGCTACCAAGCTATTCATTATCTCACCAAGATGTTCGTATGAGTAATAAAATAAATAAGCAATAAGAAATTCCTGTTGAAAACAGAAAGCATAAAAAATTTTTATGCTCTTTCATTTTTTGTGCATTTTGCCACTAGATGGCAGCATGAATTTCGAGATCTTGCAGAATACATGGTTGGATATGATTTGAATCAATGAGATGCAAAGGGATATAAGCATGGGCGGATTTATGGGGGGGGGGGGGGGGCAGAGGGGGGGGGGCATGTTACATCTTCCAAAAATTAAAAAATATATATATTATTTTTTCTTTTTTGAATAGTTCAGAAGGGCATGGGTGGATTTATAGGGGGAAATGCCCCCCAGTTATGGGAGGACTTTATATAGTATCAACACATCTTCCAAAATCTTAAAACAAAAAGATCATGACTTTTTCTTTTTTGAATAGTTCAATGAAAATGAAGAGAAAAGCGAATATCCTTTTCTGATGGGAGAAAAGAAAAGGAAAAAAAAAACGAACATTAAATATACAAATAGTACAGCTGTCACTGGGGTGCTGAAAATGTGTCTAAATTCACTATTTTGGACTGAAAACCATTTGGGCAAGTATATGAATGAAAATATAGGCTAAACCGAGCTATACATTAAGCTGCAACACTTATAATAATTGACGATTATTTTAACAAATTAGAACCTAAAGCTAAGGGGGGGGGGGAACTCCCCCCAACCCACCCCATTTGCGCTAACAGAAAGATCCACTCATTGTGATTTGTGTCCACATTTAAAGTATATTTCTGCATAATATTTATGTTCTTAGTAGATTAATTGGCCTTTTGAGAAATTCTAAATAAGTTTTTTTTTTCCTTCTCCCCCCTCTCCCTCAAAGAGAGAGAGAGAGAAAATAAATACTATCACAAACTGAATAAATTTCAGTTATCTGAGTGTTTTGATTAAATGAATCTTTTTACTTAGAGGGAGAGTACAATTTTACTTACTTTATAAATACTGTTTAAAAAGTAAGGTAAGTCATAATCATCTAAGTCTAAGTGAATCAGTCCTTGTCATTATGGAAATCTAAATAATTGAGTCATCAAAAGTTTTGGAAAACTTTGTTGAAATTTTATAAAAGTCTATAAAAGCCTAACAAAGATTGGTAAAATCGTAAAAATCCTTTAACCGTAAAAACTGACGAATTTTCGTAAAAATTACAAAAAAATCAAGCAAAAATTTGCAGGTAAGAGTGAATTACAAATGGGACCGAATTTGCCTATAAGATAAACAAGCTATTGCTTAGGGCCCCTGCTTTGAAGTGGGTCCCTAACTCCCAAAAAATTCATGATTCGTTCCTTAAAAAACGGAAATTGCTTAAAAAAACTAATTTCATTTTTAAGGTATCCGACTAGGTTCGGAGCAGTTTTTTTAAAAAACGCTATTATGAAATAATATTAATGTTTTTTTAGAAGCAGAATGATCTTAAAACATGTATTTTGCTTAAAAATAAACCATAATATCAATAATTTTTTTTAAATGGGTGATTTTTTGGCAAAAATGACTGAAAATTACCAGTTAGGAGAAACACTGTATTAATAAAAATTAACTAGCTATAAACAATTTGCTTAGATTTTTTCACATGTATAAATATTACACATGAAACAGACCGCAGGTTAAAAAATATTTCAAGAATTTTAACGTTTATGACAAATTACGTGATTTTATCCAGAAATTTCTCAAAAATTGGTCACCTTTTTTGGTAAAAAAGCTATAAATCAAAAAATATTTCATCATTTACATAATCTGTGGTCTATTCCACTCACAAGAACTTACAAGACAGGCATGCCAAATTTCATGCTTGAATACTGAATAGAATTTGCAAAATCATGTTTTCCGTAGCCAGTATCGAGAAATAATTGCATTCTTCAAAAAACGTAAGTAAAGATTCGACTTAACACGCGTTATACTGCAGATGCTTAGTATTCAAATGCTTATAACGTGAGTTCTAATTCGCGTAGATTATAAAACCGAAATGGTTCAAAATCTTAAAGAATGGGGCTGTTGAATAAAACTATTTTGAGAAAAAGTGAATTTTGGTCGAAAATCGCCTTTTCAACGTAGTCGGATACCTTAAGTGCTTGAAAACCTTGAATATTTGGAAACGTGTGGCTACAAACCTTAAATTTAAAAATTTCTAACAAATGGTAGAGGGGGAGGAATGCCAAAATATGTCAAATTCAGCTCCTTGCCACATCCTGTATTAAAAATGTAAAAATCATGGTCCTCACGTTGGTAACATATTATTTCAAATAAATTTTTGTGACTCACATATTTCATATCTTGCTATTTATTCAATCCCGAATGCAGTATTTTGGAAATTATTTTGTATTGATTGCTTTTATCTTACTTCTGCATATTGTCTATCTGTTTAGCACGGGAAAAAAATACTCACTACTTCTATTTCTATTCGTTTTCTGCTCCACTTGCAACTGAAGAAAAGTTGTTGTCATGAAAAATGTTTGGTTTCTTTTTTCTTTTAAATTTAAAATAACTATTTCTCACAAAGTTAGAACAGGACTGTAAAAATTTACAATCAAGTACTAAAATATCAGAGACTGGAAAGTACAAATGAAGTGCATTAAATAATTTTATTTATTCTAGAGTCCTTGAAAATAATTAGATAAGTCTTTGAAAATCCTAAGCAAAATGGGCTCCAATTACTACTGCATATTGTTAATCTGTTTAGCCAGGAAAAAAAAATGTTACACTACTTCTATTCCTTTTCTCTATTCCTTTTCGTTTTCTGCACTACTTATAATTAAAAAAAGGTTGTTGCAATGAGAAATCTATCTTTTTCTTTCAAACTTAAAATGGCTGTTTCTTACAAAGTTTGAACAATACTGTACAACTGTATAATCTAGTCATCAATTTCTATGTCTATCCAGTTAACCTTTATAAGGCTTCATAATGCAGAATTTTATATCCATTTTACAAAATTTCCTCCGGGGGAGAAACCCCCTGTCCCCTAAAATTGGAGATGTTCTATTTCCCACTTAAAAGGGAGCCCTGCGTCACTCTCTTGATACCAGCTCCCTCTCTTAAGGTCAATTCAAAAAGGACAGCATGAAAACACACATTAATGAAAACGACACACAAAAAAGTAAAGCATGGACTTATGCAGCACGGGAAACAGACAAAAACATGGGATTGGGGGGCAATAAAAATGTTGCTAAAAAAAAAAAAAATTACCCCCCCCCCCCCCAGGAACTCAGTCCTAAATTCGCCTATGGATATAAGTGCCAAAATTGAAAAATTGGAGATAATCAAGTGCAAGTAGTAGGAGAACCATTATCTGTTTTGGAGCAAGAGATGGTACTAGCAGCCCTGGCAAGTGCTGATATATAGCATGATTTAGAAAAAAAAAATCAATGAAAGCCTACATCTAGAATCCGGACTTTAAACACGTTTTCCTCAAAACTTTATCAAGTCATTTGATCTTTTTTCGTGTCTCATCAATGTTGATAAGCGTTAAAATCTACATGTCCGACATATTAGCCTGCCCCGCACCCAGGAGGGGACGTTTCGAGGGCTTGAGCCGCCCCCTCCCAACACACACACAGGGGCAGATACAGAAAAATCTTTTGCAGGGAGCCCGGGAAATTGAATAGCACTCGCCCCTCCCTCACGCTCCACGTTCCCACGGACTGTGTTTCATAGCAACGATTTCATGACTTCCTTTTAAAATGTTTTTTTAAGGATCCCTTTAAATCAATGAATCTACTTCTAAGTATATAAATACTATGCACTAATAAACTTCGAATATGGACGTAAAACATCTTTAACGTTTCAACTAAACCCAATAGAATGTCACCGAGAGGCTATACAATGGGCGGTTTTAATTAGAAACAGGGTCATAATGATTATAACACGAGGGTAAGGTTATTAAAAAACAAAACTACAGTCTCGGGATGTGATAACTGGGCTGGTATGATGCATGAAGTACAACGTAGGTTTTGTTAAACCATAGTGATACTACTCAGAGGCTCATAGCTCTGGTTCTACGGAACAAATTCGAATGAAGCTTCAAATCTATCTTGTAAGGATGATACTGGACTTAAGTAAAATTTTCTGAAGACAGTGAAATTTTTGAAGCTGCCCCCCCCCCTTGTAAAAACTCTTGAAATCACTGACAAAAATCACTTTTAAAATCCTTTTTTTTTTAAATAAGTTTTCAGTTTTAGAAGGTGATGTCAGCCTCAAATTTTTGGAAACGGTGTTCCTAAATTTTCTGGATTAAAAAAAATTTTGGATCGCAAGCACCCCTGAATCTAAAGCAGAATATGCGGCTTCGTTTTTTTAAGACTCAATAACCAGTTTGAAGTTTTCATTACGGCGCTCTACTATTAAAACCATATATAAATGAGTAGCAAATGCAGGTTCACTGCATAGGCGATACTTGTGGGTCAAAACATATCGTCCGTAGTAAACACGGCTCCAAACAAGAAGGAATGACATTAATCGAGATCCTTTCTTTAACGCGCGAAAATGAGATCAGTATTCAGGTAACGATCCGTGTTATCTGTGGAAGATAAATTTGAAAATGTGGTGGCACGCTCTCAAATCTGTTCAGTATAACTCAGCTCTGAGCTCTAGATAATTTTAGTTTTAGTTTTAACTACCTTGTTTTTTTCGAAACGTTTTCTCAATCCCTATAAGATTCATAAATGCAGACTTTTCATTGTTGTGAAAAAGATTCTTACGTACCATATGAATGTGTGTAGCTTTTTAAGTAGGTGTTCCTCCTTCAGCTCAGCCATGGCCCTTCCATATTGCCTGAGACCTAACAGAGCACGAAATGAAGTCTGTGAGATGATGAGGCAAAGCAAGAATTTCAGGTAAGTAAGATATTGCAACTTCTCAAAAATTTCAGGTACATTTAAGGGACCCCCATTCTTGGGACAGTTTTGAACTTTTACCTTTAGTAGCATATTAATCATATGTTTTCCATTCGAAAGAAGTATTCTATTTTTAGACTGTGCCTTAGTACTTCACCTCAAGACAAAGTACACATGTGTAGACATGTCCCTTTAAAAATAAAACAACAAATTGTTTTTTGTTCCAACTTCGGGACCCCCCACCCTAACTTGAGACACTTATTATTTTGATATTTCTTTCATTTATTCAGCAATAGATAGTAGCTTGAGACACATACTATCATTTTAAAGAAGTTTATTTTACAACCTAATAAAGAAAAAAAATATCATTAGATTGAACTAATATAATCTTTAAACTTTCAATGATTTCAGAATGTACAATTGCCCCTGAAAACACTAAATGTCTCCCCAGCTTGATTAATTCTTTTGAATGTAATACTTCTGCTTTTCCTTCTATATTTGGTAGCATAGAAGCTATTGGTGTACCCAAATAATTATTAACTCAGCTTACATATTTGTAGCTCTCCATATTCCTTATTTCACGTCTTCATTTCATTCATTTTCATTCCTTCATAATGCGTGAAATTCACCAAAAATAAATTAGCCTCATCTATACTTTAATGCTCATTTTCCTTAGTAGAACTAACGTATGTAAAATTTTTGCAAAACGTCTTTTGCTCATCAACAGATTCATTTTTTTTAACAATGAAAACTTTTTTGTCCTGTTATCGTATGACACTTTTATTGCCATCAGAATAGCTCTCAATTTATAAAATTTTGTATCTATACGTTTTTGTTAATACAATTATACGCTTTATTTCCTCAATAATAATTACATAGACACTTTTTAATCCTTAGTATCCAAACTTGGAACAGTGTCTCAAGTTTGGAGCGTATGTTCAATTTCTCAGATTTATGAATGAATAAGTTCAACTAAATCAGTTGAGTGGAAATGAATTTGCCCAAATAAAGCACAAGTACCTAGCCAAGACGAATTGTGAAACAAATTCAAACTAATGCTACTCAATTAGCGTAGGTAACCAAAGTTATTTCCATACTTAAAAATGGCATATTTTTTCGAAATTTTCAAAATCATAAAAATAACCTATAAAGCTCTTGCATCAAAGTTCAACTCACATAGCCTCATAAGATACCTATTCATTTATTCTGTATCACCATTTCTTTCTTACTGATGAAATACCAACAGGTGTACCAGCCCTAAAAACTAAACATATCAAAATGTTCCAAGTTAGGGTACCGTCCCAAGTATGGGCACTTGACTGTATGAGTAAGTTATTGTAGTTTTCGAAAATTTCAGGTAGGATTTTGTAGCTTAGCAAGAGTTCCAGGTAAGTAAGATCTTGTAGCTTAGCAAAAATTTCAGGTAAGTAAGATGTTCGATATTTACGTGCAATTATGCCTTTGCTTCGGTCAAATGAACTTTAGCTTTCCTGGTAAATCGGGAAGGTGCAAACGTATTTCTGTAAACATATCTAAAGTTTTCTTGGGAGGGGGGAGAGGTTGATTTGATCCAGAAACGTGACTCGCTTTACTAGAAAGATTTCTAGTTCATTTCAGAAAGGTTACTGATCTTTAGAGGGAAACTTTCCTGTTTTTGACAGAAATATTCTGGCTAATGTTGGGCACACTAGCTGCTTATTATTTTCCATTAAAGATTCTGTTTTTTACAGTGTTGTTTAACACTAAAACGTTCCTTAAAAGATTATTAAAGTGTACCAATTTAAGTAACCCGTTAAATCGAATCATAAAAAGCGTATTTGACAACTGAAGTATTTAACGTAAAATGACAATACATTATTAAATGTAAATGCAGAGACGTTTCCTTACTACTATCGAAATCGATCAAGCAGCAGGTATATTTTAAGCTCAAGAACTTGCGAATATTATACTCTAAAAAGCACTTTACATTTGTGTAACGTGAATCAGATAAAATTTCTACAGCGACAAAGACAAATGTATGTTAATTTCTAGAAATTTTCCATTCAAGGATATGTAAAATGTATTTTGCAATCACATCAAAAAGCCTTCTTAAGTCAAAACATACATAAAAATAAGAGTTAGTCACGTAAAATAAGCTTTGGAAACATGTCTGCCTCTTGAAAATGCTTAACTTCAAATATTCAAATTCTTCCGAACAGGATTTAGTCAAAGTCTGCTATTGTAAAGGCTCATATTTTTTTCGTACTTCTTTTCGCTTTCTTGTTTCATTTGGCATGATTTAAAGTACGATTTTTGTGCAGTAGACGATGCCGCAAAAGAATAAGTCTCCCCAAGTAAAATTTCACTCGTAAAAATTAAGTACAAAATCACTAAAACAAAAATATACTAAAGTAACAATCTGCTTACTCTGAAAGTAGCAAGATTAACCTTGTTTTTCCCTGTTCTTTTGCTTTGTTAAAATGCATTTCCATGATTTCTGAGAAAAAAAATAATAAAAAAATAATTTTAAAAAAAATAATAATTTAACGGAAAAGGCAAACATAAAAGATTCTAAAAAGAGAAAGATAATACCCTATTAGTAAATAAATATCCTTGATAAATTTCGTTTACTTTTTAGTTTAAGCACTCAAAAAGCGAATTCAAATAAAATGTCTCATTAAACACGAAAATTGTGTGTTTGTATGTGAAAGAGAGGATATCTTACTTACGACATTCTTTAGTTTGTTTTGTAAATAATTTATCATGCAAAGAAGGAGGATTTTCAGACACCGTTAAAAACGTTTTGATGAAGGAAATGTTAAAAATCCGTAAAAGAAAATTATTTGTCAGGAAAAAGTAACTTAAAAAAAATTAAATGCAGAAGTTGGAGATTATAAGTATGAAGAAGAAATAATTGTGAATTGTTTTTCAAATTTGATTTAAACTATATTTTCAGATTACTCGTTGCAACTTTAAGTTATCTCTTCAAACAAGAAGGTCTTGAATTTCTTGATTAAACTCAGGAATAGAGTTTATGTTTCGCATTTTTTTCAAGAGACATTTTATAGAAAATGCAAACTTAGTAGATCGAAAATGTTAGTACTTTGTTTATATTAATAACTAAACATGACCTGATGGGTAGATTGGACTTCTAATGGTGCTGCTTATTTATTTCTTTCCAATTGCAGACGTCTTCAACATTTCGGACCCATTCTTTCAAGTGTCACATCTATCGACGGATAGTCATTACCACTTGATAATTTTATCGCAAATTATCTCCCCAGATGGAGTGACCTGGGCTTTCTCAATGTGAAATTAAACAAGAAATTCAATTTCGTCAAGCGCATTCTTGCCAATTGAAAACTTAAGGGACATTTCACGTCCCGCTTAATCGTACGACATGAATGTTGATTATTCTCTGGATCTTGAAAATACACCGACTGTAGCAGGATATGAATCCGCTATTTGGTCGTAAGAATTTAACGCCCAAACACAACGCCACTCTATCGATGATGGGCTGATATAGCACCTAAATAAAATGTAAACAATGCTTTTTAAATCTAAAGATTATTTCTAAAAGCTGGGTTTGCACTTAAATGTATGATATAAAAAACTTATATTATTTCGTGATTACAACACTTCAAAATAATGTTCCTTATAACATATCCAATAAAATTGAAATAAAAAATCCAGTGAAGAAGATATGTAAGTGTACCTAAAACTTCGTTTTTAGGAGCATACTGAACTATAATTGTTGGTAGAGGGGAAGTTCACAGTTTGGCGGTTGAAATTCTCTTTTCCCAGAATGATAAAATAAAACTTTGTACATTAGGTATAACGAAGTAATGATAAAAAGAAATCTCTGTGCTGCAATATTGTGTCCGAATTAGCCGAATGAAGACATTTTCTGAGGTCACAGCGACCTCCCATTAGGGCACCGCTATTTGCACTAAAATGTACACAGTCTAGTTTTTCTTTTAAATTTCAAATTTAAAGTTTTTAGCCAGTTCAGATTTTGTCTAAATATGTAGCTATTCAGATTAGTTACAATTTTTGAGTTTTGTTCTCAAAACTCAATATCAATAAATCATACACTTATTTTATTTCATTATTTTTAGTGCGAAGCAAGCTTATAAAAAGTATTTAAATTTCAAAAGAAAAAAATGGTTTGAACTTCTTTTTCCATATTCTATCGATGTGGCTCAATGGATTTGTTGAACTTTACACGCAAAAATCTCACATTTGCTCTTTATCGATTACTTGGATTAAAGATAAAGTGATTCTAATACGTTAATAATTAATATGAAAATAAATGTTTATTTACAGTAAAATAATTTTGCTTCCACACACTACTGTTAGGTTTGCATTACGTTTACTTTTACATTACGTTTACATTACATCTCTGCCATTGCCAGAAAAGTTAAGTCTCTGCGCATGCGCGTGTTAGTTAGCAAGGCTTTGCAAGTCAATCACCAGCAACATTGTTTGGAAGTGTTTTCGTTTAGAAATTTGTTTGAAGTGAAACTTTTAAATTTAAAATGATGAATTATTTGCATAGTTTGTTTACCTGTGTTAAATATTCTAAATAGAAATAGAAAATAAAGTAAAAGAAAAGACAACGCAATTCACTTGCGATGTAAAACGTTGTAAGTGTATTGTGCATAAAGAGAGAATACCTTATTCACCTCTTACCTACTTATTTTTTTTCACTCACCTGGACATTTTTTTTTGTGCATAATTTAGTTTCAGGCTCGAAATCTTATTCCCTTTCGTAAAACATCCCATCTTTAAACTAACGATGGTGCAATTTCTTCCCAAAAATAATTGAACAAAACTAAAAATGTTAGAATGTCTCAAACCAGATTGATTATAAGTAAAAGTTCTGAAAGGCAAGTGCACTTAAAAGCTAATTTAAGAAGATTGCTGAAAATTGCAAACAAATTTGCTTATTCGAAAAGTGCATCAATTGTGCATTACGAATGTATTTCGAATGAAAGCTGAATTGTCTCTCTTTCAAAAAAAAAAAAAAAAAAGGAATTAAATGTGGAATAAATCAATCAGCGTTTATTATGCATCATTCAGATCAATTCTAGAAGAAAATCTGCATTTATTTTTTAAATTACCTTATAAGCAACGCTATTTCTGAATAATGTATTGTTTATCGCGATAAAAAAAAAATTATAGAAATTTTACCATCGTATGTAGGAATACAACTGAACTGGCGAAAAAACAATACTAAAACAAAAAATGTCGCTCGGAGATATCGCTCATCCATCCATTTTATGGAAAAGGAACCTTTTCGAAGTTTATGTGTGACCCATGAGAATGTTCTTATTTCCCTTTTGCATTTGTCAAAATTCTTAAACAAAGTATAACGTGAATTGATTTAATATTGTTGCTAAACATTTGCTATTTTTTCCACTCACTTTTCAATGAATTTTAAAGATATAATTGTTTTTGTTTTGTTTTAAAATTTTCCATCATATAGATTTAAAAGATAGTAAATCTTTACTAATAATAAAGCTGAAAGTCTGTATGTCTGGATCTCTGAATATCTGGATCTGTGTATGCCTGGATGTCTGTTACGCGTATAGCGCCTCGACCGTTTGGCCGATTATCAAGAAATTTGGCACAAAATTAGTTCCTAGCATAGGGGTGAATTTGTCGAAGCGATTTTTCGAAAATTTGGTTTTGTTCTTTCTCTATTCCAATCTTAAGAACATTTTACCGAGGAAATTATCATTACGAGGATAAGTAAATTACCATAACGTGGGCGAGCAAATAACCATAACATGGACGATCAATAGCAAATTGGCGAGAAATTCATCATCCATTATTTGTAAACATACAGGCGAACCAAATGACCGTTTAATTTTCTAATATGGGCAAAACCGTTCGGGTACCACTAGTATTTCATAAACGGATGCATCAAAAAGATAGATAGAAATCATACTAAAATTTTACATACTTTATCAAGTAATACCTCCTTACCCCTTTTTTAGATATGCTTGATTTAAATTTAAATAAAAAGGGGTGACCCACTTACCCCTTTTTATTGGGTAAATGGGACACTCATCTGATTTTCAAAAAAAAAAAAAGATCTTTGAGAATATTTAAAGCATAATTTTAGAAAATACTGATAAACTTCTGTTTAATTATAATGCCCAAGCTAAAATACGACAATAAGTTTTTTTTTTTTTCAATACTTTTGTATAAGGTTTCAACGAAACTTTAAACAAAATATTCTCAAACGGGGTCCTACTCACCCCAACTAACCCTACATTTAATAATAACTAGCCTTCCGGTGTAAATACTAATAAAATAATTTTGAAATCACTGCATCACCAAACTAAGGATGCTTGAATGAACTTATGACTTTTATTGCTATTCAGTAACACATAAATATTTCCATTTCGTACGTATTTTATTTTATTTATTTATTTATTTATTTATTTATTTTTTGTTTATTTGCAATTTACTAAATATAATATTATTTTTTCACGTTTCAAAATTTCAACATGCTTAGAAATGAAGGAAATCAGATCAGCTATTTTGGAGATTTTCTGAAGCAGACGGGAAAGAAGCTGCTGTTTTAGTAATAGACAAAGGCTACAGTAAAAGCATTCCATACTTAAATAGTTTTACATTACAAGATGACTTTGTAGGTCATGTTATTAATCCAGAATGATCTAAATCATCGTTTCCCCCTCCGGTGGTTCGTGAACCTCCGGAAGCTCGCGAGAGGTACAAAGGGGGTTCAAGAAAAAAGTATTGTAATGGCGAAAATAAAACATGTTTGTTTGAGATAAAGTTTCAAGTTTACGCGTTTTTTGTGTGTTCATCATTTATTCATTTATTCATTTGTCTCTTCGACATTTTATACTTTATAGACTCAAATGATAGACATTCTATTTTGTAAATTCGAGGAATTGAATCAGTCATTACAAGGCACGAGTTCTTACCGTTTTCGTTGAGCATGATAGAATTGAGCCCATGCCGAAAATTTTCAACTTTTGAACGCAATGTAATTAGAATGCTTCAAATTTCTTCGTTTGATTGGGAAACTCGATTGAACTTGATGGAATAATTACACGGAACATGTGAGAGCGTTTAAATTATCTTTACTCTATTTTCTGTGTTTAGTTTCTTTATCATTTGAGTGCGAAGAAGAGCTATCGTGCTTCTCTTGTGCTTCGCCGAAAATGCGAGTGAACAATAAGTGCAATGTCGCTGCTGTTTGTTGCTATAGTGAGGTACGTCGTGAAAAAACGGAATTAAAAACTGTAAATTTGAGCTCTATGTAGAAAAGGAACGAAATGAAATTGGCGCAGAAGAACTCTTTTGTAATGAGTGAGTATAAAAAAAAAATATTGGTAAATTTTACCATTTGAGTAATAATTAAAGTTAATTGCAGACGTTTCTATTATTTTTCAAAAATAAAATAAAGTAAAAAATAACGAAGTATTTTGTTCCGCATTTTAGTATAAGGAAAAGAAAATTCATCAACACTCATATGATCAAGGTACACAGTGCATCCTCATCAAACAACTAGATTTTACTGGAAGAAAAAATATCATTCAGTTAATCTGAGACATTTTCTCTAAAATATATTTTTAAGATCATTTTCTAATTGATTGATTTAGCGTAGTGAAAAAAAATTACTGTTGTAACAGTAAAATACATTTAAAATTTTATTACCTCTTTTGGATAAAATTTCCATTGGGAAAATGAATTTCAGCATATCGTCGCATCAAAGTTACAGTAAGATACCTAATCCCAGAACCAACAGTAAGATATCCCACTGTTGCTTTGAGGCAAAGAGATAATTCAGAAGGAAATTAAATGCTGAACCTAATGCATGACTGAAACTGTCAGACATTACATTTAAGCCAAACTTGGAAATTCTTTGTTCCACAGCCATTCTATTAAGAATTTTTTCTGAGTGGGCTGAAACTCAAAGAACTAGGTTTGTTCCGTTGAATTAGTTTTGTAATATTTTTTTTTTAGTTATCATTTGAGCGTGTAGCAATGTTTGTGCTTTTATATTTTAAATTATTAATTTTGTTTCTCAAAAAAAAAAAAAAAAAAAAAATCTCCCAAATTTTACTGTGTGTTTTTGTGTGGTTGGGGGGGGGGGGGGCTTGTCACTTAGTACTTAGTGCACAAGGGGTTCCAAAATCTCGTGCATATTTTGGAAGGAGTTCGCAAGTCATAAAAAAGTTGATAAGCGGTGATCTGAATCATTTAATCTCAGTCCTTAACAAATACGTGGTAGATGTCATTACTGTGTATCCAGGCGGCATGAAATTTACCGTGCCAAAGGCAATATCTCATAATAAAATAAAATGACTGTTACAATCATTTACATTTTTCCACGTAAATTTGGTTTTTTTCAAAGCTCGCTAGTTCAAAAAATATGTGTCTCACTGTTCCCACTTACATGATATGTGGAATAGTGAGATATAATTGTGTATCGTTTTTATTTGATTTTTCGCTTGTGTGAATTGATAATTTTTTTTAGATCCATTTTTATTATACCTGTTTTGCAGTGAGATATAATGTGCTATTTGAAGGAATATAATGTTACAAATTTTGTAAATAGTAATTGTCTTTATGATTAATTTGTTGTAATCTGGCTAATTTTGGCGTTTGTTCTATTAATTTTCATCTAAAATTATCGTAGTACCTTTACCTGTAATTAGTTTCTTGTGATGAATTTACAACCCACTTACATTCGAATGACGTATATGGTCCCCTGATAAGATTTGTGAATGGAATAAAAGTAAAACATACAGAAAATAATCAAATTTTGTAGAACTTTCCAAAGCGGTATAAAACGCCGTGCGTCCCGTGAATTTGCTAGAATCAATTTGCTTTCTAACTGTGGAATCTCGCTTTCAGCCGTTGCGCTGGAAAGCGTATTAGCCTTTGCGCTGTGTTTCTGCGTATTTTGATGTAAATACTTGTGTTACCGTTGAGTTTACGGTGTTGATTGATATTTGCCTACTTGCTATGGTTAATTTAGCAGTTGTTAACGATATTTCTCGTACATAGTTGTAAAAAAAAATCTCCCGTGTTTTCTCAAGAACTGTGTCGTCATTTAAAGAAAGTTTGAAGTTGCACGAACTACCGAACTCGTAACAATAATTTATGTGCTTTTTAATGATAAAAAATGCAACTAAATTTTTTCGTGTCTCATTGCACCCACTCTTCCACTTTATTAGGGCGTGCGTCCGTATTTGTGTGTCCGTCGGCGTGTGTGTGTGTGCTTGCGTGTTAGTAGGCATGTGTGTAAGTAGGACATAGAGGTGGTGGTCGCTGGCGGGGCAGCATCGGGAGGGGCTGGACGAGGTGGAGTCCTGCCGAAAATCCACCAATGGGGGTAAAACTTAAATCAAATTACGTATGGATGGACACGTAAAACGGTCAAAGGAGAACAATGAGCAGTTCTTGATTGCTCATTTTTTTCGAGGGATTGTGACTTCCCGCGCTTTCCTCCCCCGCCCCCAACAAAACTCTGGTTATATATTAAAAATTGGCAGGTTGAAGTAATTTTTCCAGCTATACGTGTATATAAAGAAAATACTTAAGTATAGAGTAGAATAAATATGAATACATGATATCACATCTAATATTAAACACACCAAAATTTTGCTACAGTAAAGCAATTAATGTAACCCAAAAATGACTTAATTTAAAGTGTTAAACAACTTTTTATCAGTAAATTCAATTAAACATCAATTAATCAGTTAAGCCTTACATTTCATTAAGTATTACTATATTCTTTATTCGGAATTTGTAAAACCCTTTAAGCTTGTTGGTCGGTTACGGCAATGCAGCTAACAGTGTATGAGGGGAGAAATAACATTTTTCAATATCGCGTCTCTCAAATAAACTTCTAGCCGATCGGAAATTAACTTGCACACTACGTTCGTCTATTTGACAGCTTTAGATAGTTTGCTATGATATCACCTTGAGAAACTATTTTCTATAAATAAACCTTGAACTTTTCATCCGTTAAAATGAAACTTTTAGGTTTGTTAGTTTAGTGTGGCGGTAACAGAAAGCTTAATCTTTAAAACTAAAAACTGAAACATATATAATACTAAATTCTCTGAATGACGTATTATAACAGAAAAGTTTAATCGATTATTTTTCAGCATTATTTCAGGTGTATTTGAAAATAACTGAAACGTTTTTTATCTTTTTTTGTTTTGAAAGTCTTGACTTTCCTTTGACTATGCGAAAAGTTATCTTATATCAACTTAAAATCTATATTTTTTAAGTCGTAATAATATATTTGTGGAAAAAGGAAAGGTATGAATAAAGTGCTAAACCAACCTAAATAAAGTGCAAAATCTCAAGAAAATAAAGCATATAGCATTTTCAAGGCTAAAATGGAACCTCTACATCAGTGCAAAAAAACTCAGCACACATCAAAGAAAGTCGTGCAAGAATTGAACATTACTACATGATCGCCGGTATTTGTACCAAATGGGGTAAGGCCCCTATAAACACGAGCCGACGCATCAGCTTAAGATTAGCCATTTTGGATCGGAGCGCGTGTTTGAGTGGTTGTCTTTTCTGATGAGTTACCACGTTTGGTTATTGTTCACTGTGAGCAATTATCAGCGGCACACACGTGAATTGTTTATTAAATAAAATATTATTTTTGGCAAATTTGGCGAAGTCCGAAACTTTGCTGTGGTGGTTACCACAGCAATGAAAAATCCGATCCTAAATGGCTAAACGTAAGTTGATGCGTCGGCCTATCTATATAGCTGCTCTAAAATGGGGCAACCAATATGAATTCATCCATGTGTCCACGTGATGACGTTTAGTTCTCACTCGACTATCTTGTTGGGTGCTGAGTTTTTTGCACTGATGAAGAGACTCCATTGCATCCTTGAAATAGTTGTATGCTGTATTTTCTTGGGATTTATGCTATATTTACGGCAGTTTTTCTCTTTATTCATATTGTAGCACAAAGCTTTTTTTGATCATTTTTCATTTGAAAAGAAAATGTACTTTAAATTTTTACCGCCAGCAGTAGAATATCTAATATATAAAAATCGCCTGTCACGGTGTTAGTTATTGAACTCCTCCGAATCGGCTCGACCGATTTTTATAAAAAAAATTATGTGTATTTGTAGGTATGAGGATAGGAAATAAAGTATATTTCATATCGCTGGGTAATTAGGAAGTCCTTTTTAGAATTTTATACGCGACGCTCCGGCAAAATATCCAAACATGGTCCCACTAGATGGCGCTTCAGAAACTCTCAATGATTTAAAATTTAATTTATTGCCATTTTCTATTTGTAACAAATAAAATGTTTGAAACTAATTTAAGCAAGGCTTTTTGCAATGGTTTTCAGTTTCGCTCTTTGATTCTTTTGCGGAGATATTTTGATAATTGGGAGATTTGCAATTCGGAACTCCAGCGCTCGAATACGCTACCTTGCGGTGATTTACAAAACTGCCGATGAAACTAAAACATTGCCACGTTGCGTTCCACGTGTGTCTGTTGACGTAAACACAGGCAGTTTGTTCTGAGTATTTATTAACGCAATCGATGAGTCTTAGTTTGCTTTCAGCTACAGAAATTAATTCGTCCCTTAGTAGTATTCTGGAGCTTCTCAAAATAATGTTAGTTTTCCTTATTTCCTTCTAAAATATGAGTTGATTGAAAATAGTAAAAGAGAAAACTGGATTAACAAACTTGGATAACGTTATACAAGGTAAAAATTTTTATTGTTTTGTATGAATTTGTAAGAATATGAGTTTTTTTTAATCTTAAATTAATTTAACTAACCATCTTTTACAGCAGCATTTAGTTGGAATGGACGGTATGCAAAATATTTTCTTGAATATATTATCGTAGAACAAAATGAAAAATGTTTCACCGAGAAAGAATTTACTTTATTCCTTTTATTCTCAGCTGAAAGGTTTCGTCAAATTTGTTTAGGGTTATTGTTTTAGTATTGTGCGAGCAAAGTAGCCTTGGCGAGATTTCGCGTTTTTAGTTAAACCATTTTTAATTTTTATCATGAGTGGAATAAAATGATAGTAAGATTACAGAATTCGATAAGTAAAAAGAAATAATGGTCAATCAACTGAAAAGAAAACTACCACCATATATCCGTAAGAATTCTGTAGATGATTTGCATAACTTGACATAATTAAATCGTAACTCAGAAATTAGAAAAATCGAAACAGAAAAATTTTAAATTAACCGATTCGATTCGGGAATTCGAGAGAACAACAAATGCAAAACAATAAGCGCTAGCCAAGCAAGGCAAAGAAGTATCACCTTCTTTTGATAATAATTTGTAATGTCATATTGAATTTTCTAGCATTAATTGTTGTTCTTGTCAGGCCACAATTATTATTTAGTTTTATCAAGAATTGATAAATATCGAATTCAACATCGTGGAAATAGCTGCTTAGAACTGCGAACTACGTAGTTTGCATTAATCTTTGACGTTTAGTAATGCTTCCTGAATTCTCATTTCTTTCTACGTGGGCCAGAATATCCACAAGACTTTGAAAATTAATTTAAAAAGAATAAAGCGAAAAATATCATACATATGAACAAAAATCACAACACTTTTAGCATTTTCTTCGTTACCACATGCGTTTGTTTTGGTTTTTAAGTCGGCCATTAGACAGTGACTGCAGTGCCCCCTATAGTTCGTTGGAGTTGCGAATTACAAATTGTAAAGGGGGGGGGAGCGAGTTTAGGAGAGGTAAATTTTGGGAATACAGGTATTTTAGACACCAAATAAAATAAATACAAAAAAATCTAATACATAAAACTGTCATGTCATGGTGTTTGTGTTTGATCCCCTCCGAAACGGTTCGACCGTTTTTTATGAAATTTTTTATGTGAATTTTGCAGGTATGAGAATATAGGTCGTAATGTATATAGATCATACCGATAGGAAATTAGTATGTATCTATCTAGAATTTTTTCGGCTACCAAGTGTCAAAATGACGCGACGTTTTAGCAAAACATCGAAAAATCTCAAAGAATTAAAATTTTTATTTGTTGCAAGGTTTAAGCAAGGTTTTTGCAATGATTTTCAATTTCGCTATTTGATTTTTTTTTTGAAGGGGTATTTTGATAATTGGTAAAGTCATGATTAAAGAATGAAAGGGTGAAACTTTGGGGTTATAGGTACTTTTTGATTTCCAATTTTGAAAAAAAAAGTCAATAAATAAATAAATAAATAAAAAATAAATAAATAAATAAATAAATAATAATAAAATAAAATTTTGGATAGTGACACTTCAATCATACCTCTGGCAGTTCGGCGGGTCATGGTGCATTTTTTTTTCGGGGAAGAGGGAATGCACCATGTGAAACTAGCAAAACATTTCTCATTTTGCCAATTCTTGCCGAAATATGATCTAATGATGACATCGCATTATCCGTTGCATCATTTGGCATTGCATTAACTTTACTGGTTGGATGCAGAACAGCTCATTCAGCATTTAAGGTGCTACTGAATATTCAAAATAACCCAGACGCAGTGTATATCAAAAGATAACGACGCTGTTACTCAGTTACTCTCTTCAAGAGATTTCAGACAACATTTCCGTCATTCTGCATTCAAAATTCGCTGATGAGATTAAAGTTTACTTAAAATACTCGCCACTGTATCGTAATGTTGAAAAGGTCCACCTAAAACATGTACGTTCAAATGCTACAAGATCCATTTGCTGTCAAATTCTTGGACCCATTGTCGGACATCGACGAATGAAAATTTGCTATCAATGAAAATTTTGAATGCATTAAATTGCTCACTAATCGTTGATTCGAGAAAATGTTCTCATTGACCGCGATGTACTTACACAATACATGCATCATGCGTGGCTGGAAGAAAGAGCCATATTTGGCAGCAAAAAATGTGGAGGTTGACGCTTTATAAACGTCGAGATACGACCTGGTGACTTGGTATCATATAAATCGATTGATACAGTTTGCGATCCTGACGAAACTGTAAATTATCCAACAGAGTTTTTGAATCCTAGAAAAAAATTATGTGGCAGAACAAAGTTTGCGGAGTCAGCTAGTGTCTTAATACTAATCGAATGTGGTAATCGGCATGTAGATTTACTGGTAATTGAAAAAGAAAATTCTCAAATTCCATTCAGCCAATACATTTTTTCGATTTAAATTACTTTCACCCCGTTTGGAATTTATTTGCATTTATTGAAAGAAATAATTGTGTCTTACGACTCTAACCAATGAATCTCAACCGTCAGACCCTACGCACTCGTTTGAATACTGATGAAGTTCCACTCCTTTCAACCAGCAGATACAGATAGTACACGTAGTACAATGAAACCAATGACAAAGAAATTCGTGCAAGAACTGAACGTCGTTATGTGGACAGCGGTATTTATACCAAATGGGGCAACCAATGGGAATTCATCTAGGTGTCCACGTGATGACTTTCAGTTATTAAACAACTTTCTTGTTGGGTGCTGAGTTTTTTGCACTGATGAAAAGACTCCATTGCAGCCTTGAAATAGGAATTTGAAGCAGAAGATGGTTATTAATTTTATACACAAAAGTATTATTAATACATGTAACTTAATTTTAATAATATGTATTATTCGAACACATGGAATCAAAGAACTAAGTACAAGTGAATTTGAGGTAATCGAGTTGAAATTTTCATGTAATACCAGTTACTTTCACAGCTTTTCAGGACCGCCATTGTTTGTCCTTGACAAATTTTTGAATGTTAGGTAACATCTATGACAAAGTTCACTTCAGGTCACTTTCAATATCCACCTCGTGCGATATTCATGACTTCATCTATGCAGCTGCTAAAAATCCTGATTTAGAGATATGTGGATGAAAATGTCACTAAAAACTTATCATTTCTTGATGTAGTGATAAGCAATGGGGGCGATGAATCCGCAGGAATCAAAATATGCGTGGTTGTTATGTTATAAGCATACTTAATTTCATTTTTAATCTTGATTATTTCAGTAAATGTAACTTGAATAAATTTAAGTAATACGAAAAGGTTTTTTGCAGAAGATTTGCGATGCAAGTCTTCTTGATAAGCATCAAGTTATGTTTTCAAGTTTGACTTTTTGATCAAAAGGTAACAAATCCGTCCTTTACACTTTTTATTTTGAACAAAAGGAGATATATCCTGAATGAATCTGTAGTACAAAATTTTTTTTAATTAAAATGAACATATGTCGAAAATCTTCAAATTTTAATCCACTAGTTTTAGATTCAAGTACTTCGATAAGAAAATTTGAGAAGGTGAAATATTAGGGTTTTGGTGAAATTGGAATTCTTAACATTTAGGTTTTTGCTCAAAAGAGCACATATCCAAAGTTAAGAAGGCGATATATCCTTTTTTTTAAATACAAATATTTTTTGCTCTGGGACCTAATTTGCTGTACTTCTGAACTCAATTATGTACCCGGAAAGAATGATTAAACTATTTTGCTTTTTACTCTAATATTTTTTTCACCTCTTGAACATTTTTAGAAAATGGAGAAGTTCCATTTTGATACATTACAGTGCTGGCCGAATTATTAGACTAAGACTGTTTTAAAAGCAAATTCTTTATTGATTACATAACTATAGACACATTAACGAACAGTGAAATAATTATCTAATATTTAGTATGCATTCCTTGTTCTTGATGAACATTTTAAGTCTTTTTGGCATACTTTTCACAAGGTTTACACCACTTCTTAACTTTTTAAAAAAGGAGGTAAAAAATTGTTTATACTCACTATTTTATATACTCACATACACACACTCACTAATTACCAAAACTAACTTTAAATATAACAGAACACACTAATAAAAAGAACTAGTGAACTGTTTAAGCTGAGTGTGGTTATGTTCCTGGTAGGTAGGTAAACAAAGCAGACAGTGCTGCCATCTGCAAATATTAAATTATGCTAAAATAACGTAATAATCAGTGTACAGTATATGCTGTCCTTAACAGTAAAATAAATACTATTTTAGTACAAATAGTGTATCAAAAACAAAACAAAAAAAAAAAAAACTCTTTACTCTAATAATTTGGCCAGCACTGTAGTCCTCAAATGGGATCTGCTTTTTCATCATATTGCTTCTTAAACCACAACAGTAGGTGTTAATGCAGTTTGCTGCTTATCAATGAAAGCTGAATTGTCCCCCCAGACGCGTGAGCTTTGGTCATCAGCAATGAGAAAAAAGCGGTCAACCCTCGCTTATCGCGGTTAATTCGTTCCAGACTTTACCGCGATAACTGAATTTCCGCGAAGTAGGATTCTGTATCCATAAACTGTATATTTTCCTAATTGGAGCGCATAAAACTTACTTAGGACAATTTAAATAGGTTTTTAACATAGGTAGAGCCCCCTAGACATGAAACGTAGCCACTATTACATTTGCATTACTTAAAAATTGCACAAAATATGAGAAAATGAGATATGTTAGACGTAATAGGTATCACATAGTTAATTATTAGGAAATAAACTACACACACACACACATGTGCAGTTAGTACACACTACTACTAATCTATGAAAATAGCTCAACTTGTTCGATGATGAATTAATTGCCAGTTAGTTACCGTATGTGTTCCCGTTCTTCCTCTACAATTATCCTCATTTAAGATATTACGTATACAACTTAAAAATCTAGTACATTCTTGAACACCATTTACAATTACAGATGTAATAATACAGTGATTTATACTTTTCAGTTAGTGTTTAACGATTAAAATGAGATAGCGATTCTCAACTCTTTCTTCGACTTTATACCTCCACTACCTCCATTAGCACAGCTACAGCCCTCAGAAGAACATACCTTACTTAAAAGACATACTTTGTTATTCTTATGTAGGAAACAGTTTACACGAGCGCATAAAAAAAGTTAATTACTATATTTGAAAAAAAAAAAAAAATCGCGATGTAGTGAAGCCGCGAAAGTCGAAGCGCGAAGTAGCGAGGGACGACTGTATCCCGTTGAGTCATTCCTACAATTATACACTACCCGAAATTGACATCAATTTCAGATGACCTCACCTATGATGATGGGTTGTGGTAACTGGCTTAATGGACATCCAGCCCGGAGTCAGTAAGTCGTCTACGAATGGTATTGACGAATGGCTTGATACCAATGGATCGATTCCACCTCACAAATAACTTCACGTACACATAGCGGCACTGTTGATGTAGCCACACAATGCAATAATTAGGGACCGTTTCTCTAGAAATGCAACTTGAAGTGAAAAAAAGGTAATTATAGAAGGAGAAATAAGAGGTTCTAATTTTTTTCTAATTGATGATATTTTATTGGGAGACATTTCACATATGCAATCAAATTGTGCTGTTACCACTACTTAGAAAGAACCTAATTGGTCCAAGTCCATGCTGATCACGGGGAGATTCATGGATTGCGTCAATTTTCATTTAGCAATCGACACAAGGTTACAGTTTTCTGGGACGATGAAACTTCTCCTGCATGTAGATTATGATAAAGAAAAAAAAAAAAAAAGTCAAAAATTGCTATGGAATTTCAGAAGTCATAAGCGTGACCCACAACGTCCCTTCGTACCCCAAAACAAATTTTACAAAGTGAGTTAACGCGTGACTTTCCAACACACCTTGGGTAATGGGCTCGTACTCCTGATAAATATTCCATGAACGTTTTCAAAATGAGAATCTGCTACATTAAGTTACATTAAAAGTAATTGCGAGACCATGCAAAAATGCGATTCACACAGGTTTTTTGACTGATGACATTAAGACAACTGAAAGTATTTGATTGAAGTATGATTTACCGGCTATATAGAGAGATAATATGTAGTGTCCTTCATGAAACATTTTTCTATATCTTTGATACGAAAATTTTATCTTCTAAAGTTCTTGAACGGTGCCACTCCTTTGGAGCGAATGACATTTATATTGAATCACACCCTGTTCCCATTTTCGAGGTGAAAAGCAGTCACTCTCAATTAGAAAAGCAATTTATAACGCAATATTTCAAATCCCCTTTAGTTTTTTTTTTTTAATCTGCAAGCATTATTAATTCAGGTATAATAACTCTTTAACTTTTTTTTTTTTAACTTTTAACTATGTGAGCATAACTAAGCACCTTTTTTAGTATATTTAACTTAAAAAGAAACTGTAATGTAGGTGGTCCAATGTTGTACTCTGCTGTCAAGTACTGTTGTTTGCTTTTTATTTAGGAAAAAAATAACTTACAGCAGTGTATACTACAGTACCCGCCGCTTAATAAAAACACGATCAATCATACGACATTTGATTTTATAAAGCGGCTGATTTTATAAACCGACATACCTACAGCGTCAAAATTAAAGGCTTTAAAAGTTTAAATACTCTAAAAAAGAAATGAGTTACTTTGGTTTTATTTCATGTGCTTCAAATACAATTGAGATATTTAACTGAACATGAGTTTTTTTTTTTTTTTCAATTTGCAAAAGGGCCTTAAAATACTGGCGCATTTTTGTTTGATTGACATATCACCTACGGCCTTGAAATTTATTGAAAAATTACTTCGAGCACCGGGGGGTTTACTCCTGGAATTTTTTTAATTAAATTTCGAATTGATCTTTTTATAATTTTTATTTTTTAAGCTAAAATTTCACGTAAATTGCCTATTAAAAAGATGAAAGATTTCACACACCCCTTAAAATTCTATCTCGTTCGAAAAGACATTTTTTCTGCATCAAATAAAGCTTGTTTCAACTTTCTCAATTATATTGAACAGTATGTATACGGGTTTAAATTTTAGCGAAAACTCCTAGGTTCAAGTCAAGTTTTTAGCTAAAGAGCAAAATATATTACTGGAGATCACGAATTTGAAAGCGACTTTTCAAACGCACAAAACTGCTCTTTTGCAATGCTCAGGAGCCCCTTAGCACCTATAGCTATGCAGGTTAGTACAAGTTAGTTTAAAACCCGTGAAAGGGGTGTTTTTTTATTTCAAACGGAACTCGTAATGCGTTTTTAATCTGGTTCTTTTTAATTGACGATTTTAATCTTTGCGAATCAAATAAGATTGCGAAGCAATCTTTGGGGGTTGGTGAACGACAGCGAACAAGGGGGGGGGGGGAGCAGGCGTCCTTCAAAAATAATAATAATAATAATAATAATAAATAAATAAATAAATAAGATGGAAACACAGCGGTCAAGACTACATGAAAATGTTTACCATGATTCCATTAATCCACGTTTCCATGTTTCCACATCGTTCATTCATTTTAAAATCACTTCACGGTAACTATAATCGCAAGAACATTTAAAACATAGTTCCTCCTTTCCTTAAAAAAAAGCTTGGTTTTGTAAGATGCTTCCATTATTAGCATTGGATCAATGAAATAGACACACCCACTACAAGGTTTTATCGCAATCTTGTAAGTGTAGTTGTTCACTTTAGTTTTTCAAAGGGTTATAAAATAAAGCTGCAACGATCGTTCAATTTTCTTTTACGACATCCAGTTCTATTTGATAGAACGAAGAAAAAAATAAGCTGATGATTTTATTGGAATTCGGAGGATTTGATGAGAGCAAATGGCTTTGTTTAAACTATTAAAGTAGAACACGATTATAGTTTTTCTTGATATTTTCATTGTTTGGATAAGCTTTTGTCGACAAAGAGTATATATCTATTTAAGAAATTTGTTGAAATTGCCGTGTGAAGAAAAATAAAGCTGAAAGTTTTAGAAGAGGCGAATAACATTGAAATGTTTTGAAGCAGAACAGTTCCATCATAATAAAACTTCACAGAACTAACAAAACATCTATCAAAACAATTTTTTTGGGCTTAAAAAGTAGGTTATAGGTAATGTACATATAAATGACTTAGAGCTGGGGCTTTAAAAGTATGTTTTATAAAACATATTTGAACAGTTTTATTCTCAACAAGTTTGTTTCTTTGAAGTATTTGTTTAAAATACGATGATTTGCGTTTTAATTAAACTTTATTATGCATTTCTTGGTATCATTGAAACAATAATTTTAAATATAACCTGATTATAAGATTTGGTTTTGAACCAACATTTATTGTTACTTCATACTAACAAAATGTTGAAGTATTAACATAATTTCGAAAAAAATGTCTGCGAAATGAGCAGAAAAAAAATAGTTTTACCAGAAAGCAAACTTAAAAAATACTATTTTATTATTTCAATGAATCTTTGATTAAGCATACATTCAACACTCCAATACAGTTTTATTTTAATATCTTGAAAGCGTTTTTTTCTGGAAATGTATTGTAATTAAAACCATTGATGTAATTGCGGTTTCTTTTTAACTACAAATGTCTTTAAAAGCTTTTAATTTCTAAAACTCTAATTCAGATTAAAAGTGATTAAATTATGGACTCCACATGCGTCACATTCATGCAAACTGTAACTTCTAATTAAGTTAACGCAAGTAGTATTTTAATGAAATTAACTTTATCAAGCCTGTTTAGAATGATAAAATGAAGCCCATTTGTTCAATCCGCTATATTTTTATCAAATATTTATACCTCTTCCAAATTCGCAAAATTTACGAATTTATGTCGTAACCTTCAACATGAAAAGGAAAGTTTTATCAAAGCTTCCCCAAATTTTTTTTTAAATATAAATAAAAAAGAGAAAATACATTTTTTAATTGCAACAGTGCTGAACATGGTTTAAAAAAAAAAAAATCCTTTTATCACACCCAATACTTTAACAAGAAGTTCCGTCTAGAACTAAACGAGTCTACTTTCCCGTATACCCATACTAATTTCTAGTACCTGATCAATATTCTCAAAAATAGCTAAAATCGCAAATTGTTTCAAACATATTTTTTAAATATTTTAAACTGATTTCTAGGAATAAAATATTCTTCACTCATCTAAAAAAATTAGATGCGTAAAAATAAATAAATACATAAACGAACAAATAAAATAGCAGCACCTTTTAAACAAAGCAGCCAATAAACTTTTTTCCATTAAAAAAAATTCTTTAACAGCTTTCAAAACGAAAAAATAAAAATTAAAATTAATAAGCTCATTAAAACAAATCCATCATATCAAAAAAAAAAAAAAAAATCGTTTCTTTTTCCCCTGGTGCCAAAAATAATTTTTAAATGAATTAATGCATTTACCAAACTAAATAAAAACAGTAAAATGTAAATTTAAAAAAATAATTTTTACTGTCAAAAAAAAAAAAATCGTCTGCGCATATCTTTATGTAGAAATATAAATGACTTCGAGTTTTTACGCCGAAAACTGAATACCTAAATTAAAACTTTAGCGTGAAAATAAAAACAAGTCATATTAACAATAATTATTTCACAGTTAAAACCATAGCTGCGGAGTCGGAGTCAATCTCATTTTGGGATAAAGGAGTTGGAGTCGAATATCCAAGAATCGGAGTCAGTCATTTGTCCTCCGTGTATAAATTTTTGCCAAAGCTACGAAGTCAGAGTCGAAGTCGGGGAGTCGGAGTCCGATTAATTGTCAGGCACAGGAGTCGGAGTCGGAGTCAGGTGCCCCTAAATTCTCGGAGTCGGAGGCTGGAGTTCGGCATCAAGAGCTATTTCCAACAAAATTTGCTTCAGATAAATCCGCCTTCAAGTACGGAATCTACATTGACTTTCAGTTCCCCGTAGGCGCTAATGCTAAGGGATTTAAACTGTTCAAAATTGAACGGAAAATTGTTCAAATCAAAAATATATTTTATATACAAGTTTTTCATCAAAAGCTTTTTCCTACAAAGTTTGCTTGAAGCAAATTCTCCTCACAGTTTGGAATTGCCTTGAATTTCCCCGTAGGCGGAATTGTTAAGATTTTTTGAACTGTTCAAAACTGAACAAAAAATAGTTCAAATCAAAAAGTCAAACATGGGAATGAGGTGTCCTTGCCGAGATCTTTCGAACAAAAAAAAGTTTGTTCGAATCGGACTATTCATTCAAAAGTTATTATGGGGGGGGGGGGGACAGACAGACAGACCGACAGACATTTTTTTCCCATCTCAATACCCTACTTTCCAATTTATAATTTTTCGATATTTATTTAATTATTTCATTTATTGTTGACTTTTTTTTGTTTTTCGCGATATTTTTAAGATGCATTAAGCCTTCTTTCATGCTTTTTTCTTTTTTTTTCTGACTTTTACTAGGAAAGTGGGCTAAAAAGTCACACTTTGACTGAAACACTTCAAAACTTTTCACGGAAACAATTATGATATGGATATTGCTACTAATTCACTATTCATAGAGGCATTTCACAAGGACGGATACAAGGGAGGGGCGATGGGAGCGATCGCCCCTCCCTCGAGAAACCCAGCACCAAGATTTTTTCCGAACTGAAATCCTGAAACGCAAGTATAGGCCCAATTTGATGATGTAAAAGAAAGAAATAAGGTTTGAATATCTCTTCCAGAAACTTTTCGAAATTGAAGATACAAAAAGGCAACTTTAAACTATCGTCGGCACTGTCTGCGCTTTCTGGATCCGTCCTTGGCATTTTATTTAAACCCATTTTATTAAACTTAGAGCCTTTTAATAAGGTACAACATTATTTAATTAAAAAGTCTATTATGTTTAGTTTATTATTTTAACACTGCACAATGAATTTGAACTTTTCTCTCTTCCTTAAATGAAACTATAAGGTTCTGAACAAAAAAAAAAAAAAAAAAATGTATCTACGAAACTGTTCTGCGTTTAAGTGACCCATCAGCTTATGTTACTCAACTTCTACTTAAAAAAAAAAAAAAAAAAAAAAAAAAAAAAACTGAAATTTCACTCGAGTTCTGGATGGCAACGTTCGTTACTTGAAAAGCGAAAAGCTAAATTTCACTAAAACAAACAAATTTCAGTTTTGAAGACATGGAAAAAACCAGCTGATTGGAGTTGGATATTTTTGAAAGGCAATCTTAACAGAAGCAAGTCTCTTTATTCAACAGTATTTGTTCCACGCTTTTTGAAATGCAAAGTGGTTTTGCCAAATCACAAAAGATGAATAGTTTCTAATCAAAAGCTACACTTCTAACTGCTGCTCTTAATGCTCTGTTGTCGCCTCTACCTCGGCATTGATAAGAATTATTTTCCTGTAAAGTTTCTCGGATTTAACAAATAGTAATTAAAATCGCAGTAATAATGATGAATTATTTAAATGCTTTTGATTCAGTACCTCTTAAATTTCGCAACTGAAATCTTTAGTCTGATAGTCAAATAAATGTATGCGGATTTATGGAATGAAATTTCGCAAAGACTGGAATCGGAACAATACCAGTTAATTAACTGTAAACAATTTGAAATTCTCATCAAAAGTTTTCGAAGTTGTTTTTAAAGATATGTTTTAGTCACGTTAAATCAATAAATAACGAAAATGAACTCGAAAATTCTTAATGAAAACGTTTATTAAAGCAAAAGTAAAATTAACTAGCTCTTTTACTATTCAAAATTATTCAATACACCTTGCCAAAAATCAGGAATTTAAATAAATATGTGGTCATCTTATCTTATAGAAAATTAGTGGTACCCGCTCGGCTTTGCCCGTAATAGAAGATTAAAAGGTCATTTGGTTCGCCCTGTATATTTACAAATAATGGATGATGCATTTCTCGCAAATTTTCTATGTTCATTTGCTTGCCCCTTGTTACGGTTCCACGTTATGATAATTTGGTAATTTATTCTTCCACGTGAAGATAATTTGTTCTGTAAAATTTTCTTGTAATTGGAATAGAAAAAGAACAAAATAGAATTTTCGAAAAATCGCTTGGGGTGCATACCCTCATGCTACAAACTAATTTTGTACTCGTACCAACTTTCTGGAAAATTGACCGAACCGTCCGATGCATCAGCTTAAGTTTAGCCATTATGGATCGGATTTTTCATTGTTGCACTGCTAGGGTTACCACAGCAAAGTTTCGGGTTTCGCCGAATTTGCCGAAAATAATACTTTATTTAATAAACAATTCACGTGCCGCTAATAATCGCTCGCAGTGAACGATCAACAAACGCGATTACTCGCCAAAAAAGACAACCACTCAAACCCGCGCTACGATTCAAAAAGGCTGATGTTAAGCTGATGCGCCGGCTCGTATATATAGGGGCCTTAGGTCTAGGCGCTATTCGGAACTCCAGCGCTCGAATACGCTACCTTGCGGTGATTTACAAAACTGCCGATGTAACTAAAACATTGACACGTTGCGTTCCACGTGTGTCTGTTGACGTAAACACAGGCAGTTTGTTCTGAGTATTTATTAACGCAATCGATGAGTCTTAGTTTGCTTTCAGCTACAGAAATTAATTCGTCCCTTAGTAGTATTCTCGAGCTTCTCAAAATAATGCTAGTTTTCCTTATTTCCTACTAAAATATGAGTTGATTGAAAATAGTGAAAGCGAAAACTGGAGTAACAAACATGGATAACGTTATACAAGGTAAACATTTTTATTGTTTTGTATGAATTTGTAAGAATATGAGTTTTTTTTAATCTTAAATTAATTTAACTAACCATCTTTTACAGCAGCATTTAGTTGGAATGGACGGTATGCAAAATATTTTCTTGAATATATTATCGTAGAACAAAATGAAAAATGTTTCACCGAGAAAGAATCTATATATATAATTCTCTTACGTGCCGGCAAATGAAGGGGTGAATTTCTAAACCTCTGTTGGCAACACTTCGCCGATAAATCATGTAAACAAACTTCTACGTTGTTTTGAAATCTTGAATCACAGAATACTCAACGAACTTTTTTTTTTTTTGAGATGAGTTTGAGTCGGGCTGTGGCCCATTTCAACCTTAATCAGCAAAGAAAAGCTCAAAGAAGGCAGGAAACCGTTCTTGAATCCAATTTAAGAAAATCTATATATATAATTCTCTTACGTGCCGGCAAATGAAGGGGTGAATTTCTAAACCTCTGTTGGCAACACTTCGCCGATAAATCATGTAAACAAACTTCTACGTTGTTTTGAAATCTTGAATCACAGAATACTCAACGAACTTTTTTTTTTTTGAGATGAGTTTGAGTCGGGCTGTGGCCCATTTCAACCTTAATCAGCAAAGAAAAGCTCAAAGAAGGCAGGAAACCGTTCTTGAATCCAATTTAAGAAAACCGTTCTTGAATCCAATTTAAGACGAGCCATTTCCAGAGTTGTATTCTCTGATTCGCTGCCGATAATTTTTAGCGGCTGGGGAATTTTCAGTCAGCAGTTCCTTCAACAGATCAGGTGCGTCACACAATGCCGGTAACCGCACCTTTCCGTCATGGCAACATTTAGTATATTTATTTGCAGTATTACGCTCTTTCTGCCAATAAAGAGCACCACAAAATTCGCATTCTTCACACATTGCTCCACAATCATGTTCATCGGCAATGTTGTTTTGAACGCGTAGGCGCTTTGAGCGTCGTCTATTCTCTGCTTCAGTACGACAGTTCAGTTCAAAATGAATAACCGAGAAAGAATTTACTTTATTCCTTTTATTCTCAGCTGAAAGGTTTCGCCAAATTTGTTTAGGGTTATAGTAGTTTTAGTATTGTGCAAGCAAAGTAGCCTTGGCGAGTTTTCGCGTTTTTAGTTAAACCATTTTTTGTCCGTGACGTGGCAAGGATTCAGAATAACAACAAGAAGGACAAACGTTTGAGAAAATATGTTTGGTGCTCTCTGAGCCTGTTTTTAGTCATGGCCAGCTCTATGTGGCATTATCAAGAACAAGATCTTTTGAAGCAGTGTCAGTTGTGGCTCCCAAACGGGACATTTTTAATTGTGTATATGAGAAAGTTTTCTCAGATTAGAATATATAAGAGTGTAAATATGTAAATATATATAAGAGTGTAAATAATGTAAATACATCCCTCGGGGGAGCCTGTAACCCCTAGAGGGCGCGTCCCCAGGTGGCGGATAGGGGAATGCCTTCATTGGTTTTCCAATGGGTGGTAGAAGGGAAATAAAATACCTTCCGCGGACCAACAGGTAGAAGTGCAATCTCTCCAAAGCAATGACAGACACTTTTGTATCTATAATGGTAAAGTTGTGCACATTGCCAAGGCAGTCATCTTACATACAGCAAAGTTAAACTGTCGAAAATCTGGCTAAAGCAGACAAATTAACATTATGAACGTAATTTTCATATTGGTTAAATGGATGGTGACCTAAATGCAATTACCAACTTTAATTTTTACGGAAAATTTTAGCTAGGCTAATGTATTGGCATACAGCGAGCGAGCGAAGCGAGCATGGATCGCGAAGCGATCCACAGGGAACTGCGTAAGCAGTTCCGGGGGTTGGCGAGCGATAGCGAGCAGGGGGCGATAGCCCCCTAGTTTACTTTATTCCTTTTATTCTCAGCTGAAAGGTTTCGCCAAATTTGTTTAGGGTTATAGTTTTAGTATTGTGCGAGCAAAGTAGCCTTGGCGAGATTTCGCGTTTTTAGTTAAACCATTTTTAATTTTTATCATGAGTGGAATAAAATGGTAGTAAGATTACAGAATTCGATAAGTAAAAAGAAATAATGGTTAATCAACTGAAAAGAAAACTACCACCATATATCCGTAAGAATTCTGTAGATGTTTTGCATAACTTGACATAATTAAATCGTAACTCAGAAATTAGAAAAATCGAAACAGAAAAATTTTAAATTAACCGATTCGGGAATTCGAGAGAAATAACTCAGCAACAAATGCAAAACAATAAGAATAAACAAAGAAGTATCATCTTTTTTCGATAATAATTTGTAATGTCATATTGAATTTTCTAGAATTAATTGTTGTTCTTGTCAGGCCACAATTATTATTTAGTTTTATCAAGAATTGATAGATATCGAATTCAACATCGTGGAAATAGCTGCTTAGAACTACGAACTACGTAGTTTGCATTAATCTTTGACGTTTAGTAATGCTTCTTGAATTCTCATTTCTTTCTACGTGGGCCAGAATATCCACTAGACTTTGAAAATTAATTTAAAAAGAATAAAGCGAAAAATATCATACATACGAACAAAAATCACAACACTTTTAGCATTTTCTTCGTTACCACATGCGTTTGTTTTAGTTTTTAAGTTAGACAGTGACTGCAGTGCCCCCTATAGTTCGTTGGAGTTGCGAATTCGCGTTACAGACATCCAGACAGAGAGAGTTTCAGCTTTATTACTAGTAAAGATAAGAATGGTTTCTCTAGGCTTCATTTCACGACAAAGTAGGGGAGAAGAGGGTATAGTGAGACAATAGCAATATATTTTTTGTTTGGATATTTCCAGCCTGAAAAAACTTTTGAAAAGTCAGGTATACATACTGTGAACACTATTTTAGAAAAAAAAGTTTGCTTTTAAGTGTCATGTGAGACAAATAAGTAAAACATTTCTTTTTTTTTTTTTTTTTTTTTTTTTTTGCACCGTTTCTAAACCGTTAGATAAACTGTACAAACTGATGCTATTAATCTAACAAAAGCATAGACTAATAATAAGAGTAGACCGAGCTTTCCCAGACTTGCTGATAAAAAAATTGGTTCATGGATACATCATGTGACTGGTGGGAGGCTTGGCGAAAACTTTGGCAGCATGGTTGCTAGATGGCAACATTATCTATAGTTTGGCACTCGACATGTATTTTAAGACATAATGTGTTTTCATTATAATTTTTTTCCAGGTGCAGAGATTGAACTGTTTTTCTTTTAGTTATGCATTATTTTGACATTATTAATTAGTTTTTGATCACAGTTTTCAGTAACTTTTATTTCATTTGGAACTGCTACGTGACGTCAGCGTTGGCGTGAACGTAATGGCGTAAACGTTAACACAAAAATGTACTAATCGGTATCTTAAATTCAAATTGTAGGTAAAAATCTTACCATTTGCCGATTCTTCTTGGGCGCTTGCATCTTTAATTGCTTAGAGAGTTATTGAAATTGACTAAAGAAAATGCACAATACTATCTAAACGAAAAACTCACTATATTAACAAAATATTTACAACTTAGAATAACAAATTAATTTACAAATTGGACTCCATAAAAGATCATTCTTCCGTGTTCCATCAGTTCTATTTATTTTATTTCTCGCGGGCGTTGATCGTCTGCTACGATCAACGCCAGCTGTTGCTAGGATATCCACCAGTCACATGGTTTGGTTTATGAGCAGCAAAAGGGTTGCCATAGCTCGGTCTATTCTTATTATTAGTCTATGAACAAAAGCTTAATAAATTTACGTTCGACGAGCACGACTGGTTGCGGCCGGTTGGTTAATCACGTGACAGCAATGACGTCAGCGGTTACTAACCGGTTGTTCACGAACCAATGCTTCATTGAACGTCTTCGGTTCATCACCGGATACTTGCGCAGACATAACGCAGACGAATAACACGCAGGTGAAAAATACATATAATTGGTCAAAAATGTCACGTGGTTCCATCAACCAATCAAGAGCTGGAGTTGGGGTCGACCAATAGATCAACCGGTGAGGCTCATAAAACTAAAGCCCTCAATCCGAAGTCTTTGGATCCAAGGCTTTACATAAAACGACATCGGAAGCAACCAGTTTACCGGTAGCTCTCAAGAACACTGCAGTTAGCAACCGGTTACTCATCGGTCGACCGGTGAGGTTCGTCGAACGCAAGCAAACCAACGTTCATTTTAATTGTAGAATTATGTTGCTAAGTTTCTTTGTCTGAGAATGGCAGCCATTGAGTTTATATTCTGCAATTAGGGAACAGTGAAATCATGCCATCGGCATCGGGCGGCTAATGCTAACTTGAAGAAAAAATTAGCTCATCGACCTAGGAAAAATCTAAATACCGATGTATCGCCGATGTTTTCTTCTTTTTTTATGGAGGAGGGGAGGTAGAGGGAGAGAAATTACTAACTTTTTTTGCAATTAAAAGTAAGTACAGCATACGGCTCGAAATGAAACAACAACGGGATCAACACGGTTCTGAATTTCGAAATATGGCATTTTTCCGATAGCTACTGCAATTTTCACAAAAAGGCAGACGCTTATCAAGCGATTGTTTTCATGAGAATTTAAAGAAATTTATACACTTTGATTGCAATAATTACGGTAAATATTAGCTGCAGAGTGCAGTAGTTAGTTATCATTGATAAAAACGAACGAGAAAGCGCAAGGGTGTAAATATAGCTTAAGGTGCTCGACTTACGGCTCGCGGGAAATATGCAGCCTGCCAGATTGATCCGTGTGGCCAGTCATTCTATTTAATGATACAAATTGAAAACCGCGTTCATGCAATTTTAATGCGAAATAAATATAAATTCGCTTCTAAAGAGCAAATGTAAAATTTGAAGTTTTTTTTTTTACGAAAAAAAGCTTTTAATCTTATTTCTTAAATCAACTACAGGCTCAAAATTTGTGTCATTTGAAAATAAATAAATAAATACATACCCCTCACCCCCGAAATCTACAGATCAGTGCTTTTTTAGGTATAACCTTGAAGTTACTCTGACTTTATTAACAACGAACTTCATAATTACTATCTTTAATGGTCGTTTTTTACAACGACTCAAATTTGTCGCACCTAAAACTACCACCAACCAAAGACAGCAAGAAACAATTCTTAATTTGTAATTTTCTTCATTTTTTATCGCTTTCCCAGCCAATCAAGAAAACTTCAAATTTCTTAAAATTTAATTGTGTGTTCTGTCATGCAGTAGCGTAACTAGGGGTTGGCAGGAGTGGCTCTCGCCAGGGGCACAGCAGCCAGGGGAGCGACATATCGAATGATTAAAAAACAATTTTTTAAGAGTTTTTTTTTTTTTTTTTTGAATTATAGAATTTGTAAAATGCTTCCTTCAAGAAAAAGAGCTAGGGAGGTTATATATAATCTACTGAGAAGGAACATTGGGCCTCATTGAAAACAATTCTAAAAAAGAAAATAAGAAAAAAATTACAATGCTGCCTCCTATTTGTCGAATCAATTAATCAAAATGTTCCAAAAAAATTTTTTTTTCGGGGGCGGGGGGAATGCGCCCACCTCAACCCGCGAAATTTCTTAAGTTCGCCAGGGGCGGTCCCCTCGAGATATATATGTTACCGTTAAAGTATGAAATCCGTTATTTTATAGAATACCTAGTTATTTCATGGAATAACGTATTGTTCCGTTAAAGTGTGAAACTCTCTTGTATTTTATGATTTAACTAGTTATTTCATGGAATAACGATCTACTGCCCGTTAAAGTGTAAAATAATCTACACCATACATCTTGCGCGACAAATACATTTACCTTCCACCCCTACTGCATTTATGAATTATTCCAGGCCATACGTGTCAACCCTGTGTGTCAACGAAAAATGTTTTTGTTTTAGAAATAACGTTCTTTGTAATTCCAAGTGTCATTTTAGTAATCCTTGTAATAACAAATGATTTTATGGTATGTTTTCATAAATACCATTTATACGCTGCATAAATTATATAAATTGCTTCTTTTTCATTTTAATTGTCTATCATTAGTTTATTTATAGAATACCTATATAGTTATTTCATTTTAGATAAATTGTTTATTTTACACTTTAACTGTCTCTCATTAGTTAATTTATAGAATACCTAGTTATTTCATTGAATAACTAGTTAAAGTGTCAAATTAATAACATATTACACACTTTAACGGACACGATCATTTATTTCAACTCCAAGAGTTTGTTCGTATTAGCCGTTATTCGTAACAACCGTGAATAAGTGATGCTGCGAAAAAAATGAAGGAATGCTTATCTATATTAGTGCATTCAGAAACAGTCACCTACTATTTCTTATAAATGAATGTTTTTGGGAAATAATGAAAAAGGAAGATGATAATCGACAATCGCATAACAAATCTACAATTGAAGATGAACTGTTTTATCATCGAGTGAATTGAAATGTCCACAGATAAACAAATTCTCGGGCTTTATTTTTTATGCAAAATAAAAAAAAAAATATTTTCTTCTAGATACACAATGGAACTTCTACTACCTTACATAATGATAAATGATTTCTAAAAAAAGAAAATTACAGTATTCAACCACAAACATTTTAAGTGAAGAGGTAAGAAATTTTTGTTCGTTTTAGCCGATATTTTCAATTTAATATAATTATTATGCGTGAAATTTTCAATGTAATTAGATAGAAGACTAAACTTGCCGAACAAAATGTTCGTTTTAGCTGTGATTTCGTATTAAACGTGATCGTATTAAGAGAGTTCAACTGTATAACAGGTGTGGCTACACAACTGCTTTAACCGAATGCAACCTCCGATTTTTTGCGAGCTAACGCCAACGTTCTTTTCGCTTTTCTAATTTATCGAGAGCGTTGAAGATCAGAACCGTTCCAGACGAATTAGCATTTTACCTTACCAACCTTAATGTCCTTCGAAAAGAGACTATGTTTCAAGACTTTCTTTCTTATCACTCGTATCGAACTTTGAACTCGCTTTCGCTTTCGTCTAGGCCACGTGGAGAAGACACTGACCTTGATTTATTCATTTTGTTTCTTTGATAACCCCATCAAGGTGAAAATGTGTTCGTTTCTTTTTTTCTTCGTTTCTGATTCTTCATTTGAGAAGAGTTAGTTTTTATCTGTGTTTCATAAAAGATGTAATCTTTATGTTAGTTTCTCGCTTTAGTTTCAAGAGGTGAAAAATGAAGTAATTTATTTAGCATCAGAAGTAGTAAATTTAGCATTTTTGTTAATATTTCGTTTGAGTTCGTTCTAACTTTTACTGCTTCAACTCCTTGATTCATGTTTTTTTGATAATATCAAGGTGAACTTCAGTTGTTGCTTAGATAACGTGACCGTTTGTCCCCCCCCCCCACCCGAAAAACGACTCTTAATTTAACTGCCAGTCTATTTTTTAATTTTTAAACAGATTTTTCCATAAATTTCTTGGAAATAATGCGAGTGTTTTTAAATTAATTCAAAAATTTGTATTTTTTTCATTAAAAAAAACTTGAATTATCGTGTGAAAATTTAGAAATGATGTGGTTTCTACTTTCGCAACAACGGACTTGAAGAATCATGTCTAGTGTTAATCTCAAAATTCGTAAATAAGTAAGCTATTGGCAGGGCCGAATTTGGAAGTGTGGAGGCCCGGGGCAACGAAGGAGTGGAGGCCCCTAATCAGAGTTTAAAAAGATCATCATATTTTCGAAAATATCCGATACTTTGATATATATCCGAATATTTTGATACATATGTATATATCCGATATTTTTGATTTTTTTGACCCGTGAAAGTTAGGATATTTTGTAAAAATTTTATTGTGAGGGCCCATTCATTGTGGAGGCCCACCTGCCCTCCCCTAAATCTGGCCCTGGCTATTGGCGAGAGGAGTTTGAAAATATCGTTTTAAGAGCCATTGTCTGTAAGAATCAGGCAGTTTACGGCATTTGTGATTATTGACATTTTTAATGTTTCTTATTTTCACATATGTTGTTCCTTATCAGGAATGTAATATTTGTGCAAAGTATGAGCTTTGTCTGCCTTACCGTTTTTGAGGAATTAAAGTTTTAAATTTAGGGGTGGTGGCACATTTTTGCGTGTTTTTCAAATTTGCAGATTTTAAAGTTCTTGTTGCTTTAAGCGCCTCTATAATGACTTGGATTTTTAAGTTCTATACTATTATATGGTCTTCTTAGATACTATTACAGCTGTCAAATCGGTGTCACTACGAGGGCGACGGCCACAAACTCCGTTTAAAAATGACCGAAAACGAATTTTTGTACTACATTCAATGCCAATTTTCTCAAAGCTCCTTCATGATCACACCAACGTTTTTACATAAATTCCTAGCTACACTTGCATACATCAAAAATATGTAATAAAATTGGTGTCATTATAAGGGCGCCAGAAGATATTGGAACTTTTATGTGATAAATTTCACAAAAATGTAAATGTTTAAACCCTAACTACTACTCTCGCCCTCATAGCAGAGGTCTGAAACTTATTAATTTTGATAACCAACATGTTCGCCTAACATATGAACTAAAAAAAACGGTGTCACTCCTATTACTTTCGAAAATATAATCATTTGAAATTAGTACGTTATGGAGTTATTTAAAGAAAGACTTTTCTAATTCGAATGGCTTTTTGCACGGTTTGTTTTAAACTTTAATGTACAATTACAGTAGTGACACCTAAAATAAAATGTTTCTAATGCTTTTTATATATTAAAAAAAGCTTTATAATTGCATTAGAAACACAGTAAATCGATATAGGTACAGATGAACGTATTGTGTGTAATGTGCATCATAGGCTAAAATAGTCGTACTAATATTCATATTTTTCAACCATACTAATTTTTTATCTGTTATTTATTTTAAAAATGCAACTATTTATAACATAATATCTTAAATAGTTATAAACATAATGTATTATATAGCGAGCATTCAGAATCTGAAACATAATTTGAGGATGACGTAGACTAAAACAAAGAACACATAAAAAATCAAATCACCCAGTTTCAGAAAGACGGTCATCTCTTATTGATATCTGGTAATTTTGTAGCATTAAAGCTTGGGAAAACATGGTATCCCGAAGAAATAGTAGAAGTTGAACATTTGCAAGTAAATGTCAAATACATGGTAAGAAGGATTGGAATAAATAAATTTATTTTACTGGAAAAAAGGCGAGTATTGGTATGATAATCTAAACATATTATGCACAATAGATCCACCTATACCTATATCAAAACGGACATTTTCTATTCAAGATAAAAACGCTCTTACTGCCCAAAGCTGTTTATGTTAAACGTTAATTCTTTTTAATAAATTAAAAATAAATATGGTCAAAAACACTATCTGGATGTGATAAGATTAAATTAACAAAATACATAAATAAACAAATAAAATAAATTTAAAAAAATAATAATAAATGAAAAAAAATGCACCACAATATACTAGCTTCGAATGATTATATTTCCAAAAGTAGTAGGAGTGACACTAATTTTATTAGTGCAAATGTTAGACAAACATGTTGGTTAATTATTTTCAGATCTCTGCTATGAGGGCTAGTTGTATTTAGATAAGCAAATGGTCAACTTCTACAACGTCTCCGGGATACCATGTTTTCCCAAGCTTTAGTGCTACAAAGTTACCAGATATCAATAAGAGATGACCGTCTTTCTGAAACTGGGTGATTTGATTTTTTATTTTTTCTTTGTTTTATTCTACGTCATCCTCAAATTATGTTTCAGATTCGATTGCTCGTTTTGCTCGCTATATAATACATTATGTTTATAACTATTTAAGATATTATGTTGTAAATAGTTGCATTTTTAATATAAATAAAAGATAAAAAAATTAATATGGTTGAAAAAATATTAATATTAGTACGACTATCTTAGCTTATAATGCACATTACACAATACGTCCATCTGTACCTATATCGATTTACTGTGTTTCTAATGCTTTTTATGAAGCTTTTTTTAAATAAAAAGCATTAGAGACATATTATTTTAGGTGTCACTACTGTAATTTTATATTAAAGTTTAAAACAAACCGTGCAAAACGCCATTCGAATTAGAAAAGTCTTTTTTTAAATAACTCCATAACGTACTAATTTCGAATGATTATATTTTCGAAAGTAATAGGAGTGACACCGTTTTTTTTTTAGTTCATATGTTAGACGAACATGTTGGTTATTAAAATTAATAAGTTTCAGATCTCTGCTATGAGGGCGAGAGTAGTAGTTAGGTTTTAAACATTTTTGTGAAATTTATCACATAAATGTTCCAATATCTTCTGGCGCCCTTATAGTGACACCAATTTTATTACATATTTTTGATGTATGCAAGTGTAGCTAGGAATTTATGTAAAAACGTTGGTGTGATCATGAAGGAGCTTTGAGAAAGTTGGCATTGAATGTAGTAAAAAAATTCATTTTCGGTCATTTTTAAACGGAGTTTGTGGCTGTCGCCCTCGTAGTGACACCGATTTGATAGCTGTAATAGTATCTAAGAAGACCATATAATAGTATAGAATTTAAAAATCCATGTCATTATCGGGGCGCTTAAAGCAACAAGAACTTTAAAATCTGCAAATTTGAAAAATACGCAAAAATGTGCAACGCCCCCTAAATTAAAAAACTTAATTTCTCAAAAACGGCAAGGCAGACAAAGTCATATTTTGCACAAACATTACATTCATGATAAGGAACAACATTTACAAAAATAAAGAAAATTAAAAATGTCAACAATCACAACCTGCCTGATCCTTACAGACAATGGCTCTTAACTGTTGCGTATAATCAGGTTGTTAATTTTACAAAAAAATGAAATTTCAATGCTTCGGTATTCAAGTTGCTTTTTATGTGAAAGCAGTAAAGATTGGCGCTAAATTGAATAGGGGAAAGTCGGGGAATGCCGCTCAAATAAGGGAAAGCATGAACAGTTATTCACATTTACACAAAAAATACAGTATACCACAAAGCCTTTAAGTTGTTATGCTTCCTTCCCCTTCAAATAATAATTATGGCTATTAAATTGTCAAAAACCGAGAGCAAAAAAAAAGGGGGGGGGGGGCGGGGGAGCGCCAGTACCCAAAAGTGGGAAGTGAGGAGGGGGAAACGATGCTCATATTTAGATGCAGAGTGTCATTTTCCGTAAGAATCAGCAAGAATGGTATCATAAGCAGTTTGATGTGAGATTTTTGCGGCACCTTTCCCAATGTTCTTTTTCAATAACTTTTTTTTTTTTTTTTTAAGCTGACCATTAAAAATACTTAGATTTTTGAAGTGAGTAATGCAATGCGATTCGATCGCTATACGGAATAACTGTTTTGTTCATCTTTAATACGCAGCAAAATTAAAAACACTATCTGCTCATAAGCTTCATGTTCATCAATTAATAGAAAGAAACTTTTAAAAATGTCCGACGTGTTTCACATTCATAAGTTTAAATTTTGTTTAAATATTCTCTGGAAAAATATGCAAAATGTAAATTATATTCCAGAGCTCATGGGTGCCCATCCCTCCCCCAAATTCAACGGCGCAACCCCCCCCTCATTTTTTAAATCCTCCTTCTCCTTTTTATCTTCTAGCTCTCCTTTTTACTTTTTTTTTGTGTATTTTTATTTTTTTAAATACTTTTTATTTATTTGCTTATTTATTTTTATTTATTGTTATCATTATTGATATTTTATTAGAAAAGTTCTGTGCTACGCAATGAGTTCTGTGCTACGCCACACACACAAACTAAATAAGTAAATGAAATAAAATATAAACAGAATAAAATTATATAAAATAAATAAATTAAATTAAAAATATAATTCAATAACTAAATTTAAATAAAAAAATTACCCTCCCCCCAAATTTAGATGGTGCAACTTGCGATATAATCCCCCCCCCCAGTGAACACCCCTGCCTGAGCTTAACAAATAAATTTCAGTCGTTCTTCTCTGAAAAGAGAACTTTGAACAATTAATCTGACAAAATACATTTAAAGTCATTTTCGGGCGCGAAAAGCAGTTCACAACGGTCCTTTCTTCATTTTTGCCTCAAATTTGTGCTTTTTGAAATTTTTTAGTTAGCAGACAAATAACTTTCGTCTTTGAAATTTTTCTAAAATAATACTATCATGAATTATTTACAAAACAGAAGCTAAACTGTTTCAAAGAAATAATCTTTACTTTAGAATTTGTTTTCAAACTAGACAAACAAACACATTTCCGTGTTTAACGACACACTTCATTTGAATTAAATTTATATTACGAGGTAGTGCTTAAAGGAAAATGCTGCTTTTAAATTGTGAGATTGATTCTTTTAATATGTCCATTGGCAAACCGAGAAATGCATCTCGGGGATTGTTTTATAAAATGTTACGATGCTGCACAAAAAACAAGTTCGATTTCGAAAACAATAAAGAACGTATTGACATATTTTCATTTGCATATGTATGTATGAGCATTATTAATTCAATAAACCAGAAGAATGTTTTTTTTATCGCTGTCATCTCCAGTTGGTAGCTTGCCCGATATATATATATATATATATATATATATATATATATATATATATATATATATATATATATATATATATATATATATATATATATATATAAACCCTTTGTATAGTAGTGCAAAGTAGTTATCGTTTGTCATCAGTGAGGCATAAATTAATATTTGAGGTTACCTTGAGTGTATGTTTACTTTTAAAAAAAGGTGTTTTTAATTACTTACTTTTTTCTGCAGAAATGCAACTTTTTCTTAGTATTCTAATTTTGCATAATAAAGTTATTTAATATTTGACACGTTAGTTTTTACATTGTTTGACAAGAAGAAACGTATGTCAAAAATTGTAGATAAACTTTAGTTTAATACTGATGTCCAAGGATCACAAAAAGATTGATTGTTCAATTCATTCAATGTCAGAAAATAAAGCTATAAGTACATAAATAAATTTATTCACCCTCGAAAACTTGCGCTTTCTTAAATCTCAAATACTGTGGAAACTGAAATTGGAGCAGTGCCGATCTCAGTTAATAAAGGCCTTCAATTTTTTTTTCATTATGGTAAGAATGCACATTTACTTTTTATGTAACGTTTTTTACTTCCTTTTACAAAAAAGGAAGTATTGTATTCGCGAAAAAATTTTCACTCAAAAATCGCCCTTAATTTCCATTTTGCTCACCCCCAAATGAATGTTGAGTTTTTTTTTCGATTCGACCACATGCGGAAAAGTGCCTAAGAATGTATAGACACGCGAAATATCCATTTTGACCATCACCGAGGTAATTACAACGACTTTTCTCGTGACGTCTGTATGTATGTGCGTATGTGTGTATGTGCGTATGTGCGTATGTATCTCGCATAACTCAAAAATGGTATGTCCTAGAAAGTTGAAATTTGGTACATAGACTCGTAGTGGGGTCTAGTTGTGCACCTCCCCTTTTGGTTGCTTTCGGATGTTCCTAAGGGGGTCTTTTGCACCTTTTTGGGGGGAAATCATTGTTAATTTCGATGTAAACTCAAGTGGCGTTATAATTTGTCGGACACTTGGCGATATATCGCCAGTCTTTTGGTCGCCAAGTTTTGTCGCCAACTTGGCGACAAATTTGGCGGAGTTTTTTTTTTTTTTTTTTTTTTGGTTTCAATTTGGCCATTGTTGGTGATATTTAGAGAATAAATATTGAATCACATTAAAATAGCGAATAATGGGGAAATGACATTAAATTGGAGTAAAAGGAAGTCATGTGATGCACACATCAGCTCGTTTGCTTATTCACTAGCTTTAAATCAAAAATGTCGTGATCAATAGAAGGGTTTGGGGCAAGAATGTGATATGCCACACGATTCTGAAATTTCAGTAGACCAATTTCCAAAAAAATAAAAGCTATTTGTAGAAATTTTCAAAGCTATTATGCATCACATATTCTGCAATGCTAAAACCATTTATGTTTTTATCCAGATTACATAATCTATTGTTACATTTATTTCAATTTTAGTTATGAGAGACAACATTTTTGAACGAAAAGTTACTCCTTGTGTCTTGTCACATTTATTCCAAGAGCCCTTCGATTTTAAGTTTAGGAAGGTTCCACAGAGCCCAGTCAAAAGAAAAAAAAATAATTTGAATTTTGACATCTTGAATTCAAATTATGTTTTTCGCAATCACGAGTGTGTGTATGTAGGCGCGTGTGTTTGTGTGTGGGAGGTATGTGTGCTTGTGTGTAGGGGGTATGTGCGTGTGTGTGTGTAGGCATGTGTGTTTGTGTCTGTGTGCTGGCATAAGTGTGTGGGTAGTTCTGTGTATGAATGTGTGTGTGGGAGGGGTATGTGTATGTGTGTGTAGGCATATGTGTTTGTGTCTGTGTGGGTAGTAGTGTGTGTGTATGTGTAGGTGTCTGTATGTATGCATGTGTGTTTATGTATGTGTATGTGTTTGTGTGTGTGTATGTGTTTGTGTAGTTGTGTATGTATGCATGTGTGTAGGACATGGATGCAACCTGGAGACGGCTTTTGCTATAGGAGCAGCATCTTGAGGAGCCGGTCGACGGTGATGGTGCGGAGGGTGGCGGTGTTAAAATAAAATGATAGGACGCCAAAAACAGTCAAATGAAAGCAATAAGCAATCATGATTGCTCAAAAAAAAAAAAAAAGAACTTTCTAAGCGTAACATCGAAGTTTTACATCGAAGATATACTACTTGTATTAGTGATGCATAATGCATCCAGGATTATACTTGAGATTTTACTTAATTACCCAGGACATACTAGGATCAACTTTATATCATTGAAAATATAGTAGCAACCTAGTTTTAATTGTGTTTCGTTTTTTGAGTACAGGTTGTTTGATCATTTCTAATTACATATCTTCTCATTGCTTAAGTTGATAATAAAGGGTACGTAACTTTTCCTTGGACACTTCGAGCGTGAATTATAACTTTCAATTTCCATAATATAATGATTTTCTCGAGCGAAAAAAAAAACTGACTAGAAAAAAACATAGTAATATTTCTGAAGCATTGCTGTCAATTAGGAAATGTAATGACATTTTTGGAGGCTATAAAGAAGGGCAGAACCACTATCATGCAAGAAATTCATCGCCAACTGGAAGAAAAAAACATTCTAAACAAGCCCTGCATGCTGCAATGGATTTCAACACATGCTTACATACCGCGTATTTTGATATGGACACTGGGACCCTAACAATGTCAATCATGAACTTCTTGGCTACAGTCTACTTTGACTGGGTTATCAAATCACAGGAAAAAATGACTGTAAAAATGTAATGTAAAAACATGTTTCTTTTTGAATTCGTCAACTACATAAATAAGACTTTCTGGAACAATTATGACAATGACGTTAGTATGCGCCAAATAAGGACTACATAAAAACTACTAAAAAACTTTAGAAATTATTATTGAAGTAAATCAAGTGGTTAGAAAATTTAGACCAATCGTGTGTAAAAATTAAATTAGAAGCAGATTAAAATGATTTTTTATTATTTTTTTCACGTTAAAAAGTGTAAAAGTGTAATGAATGTTTTTATACCCCATTGGACCTCAGAACATGTTTTAAAGATGGGATTATCCGATATTTTCATTTTCAGTAGCAGTTTTGCTTTTGTTTTTAGGGGTAGTATCATTTGATTACGTCTTAGTTAAAAAACGAAAACAGATATTCTTAATAATTAGAAATATAATACTGTCAAGAACGTAACTGTACATTTTTGAGTAATTGAGTTTCAGTGCTTAATAGTACATTGGAGTAAACCAAATAACTCGTTTCTAGGTTTAAAAAAATTTAAAAATTGAATAAGAAGTATATTGATGATAAATAAGAAGTTTAAACTACTTAGATGCATAAAAATTGAGATATTTACCTTACAAAGTTAAGGACTACAACTAATGATTATAGTTAAAAAAGTTTAAAAAATATATTAGAAAACATTGACCGAAAAATCAAATTCTAGAAAAGTCTATAGTGTAAAGCTGTTACTTTTCCGTTTAATTTGTTTAAAAATAATCATTTTACCATAAATGGAAATGTAATTCATGAAATAATTTATTTGCTATCAAGTATCTCATTCTCATTATTAAAACATAAAATACACACACACTTTTTCACTCGTTTGCTAAGTTTTGGGATGGCGAATTAGTGGACCAGAGAAGTTTTTCACAAGCGAAGTTATGACATCGTGAAGTTTTACCCACGCGAAGTTATGAATAGGCGAAGTTTCAAACACGCGAAGTTACGGATCGGCGATATTTCTTCCGCGAAATTTTCTCCTGCGAAGTTTTGACCCCAAACCTTCTATAGCCTCATCTCTTTACTTTTTTAGATTTCCAAGTTCTTCATTTCAAAACACTTTGCACTTTTTTGACTTCGTGCTTGGAATCATTTTATGAGCTGTCTCAAATATTAAATTGCTAAGTTATTTGGTTAGCTTTATTAAACAATGTTCCATCTTTAAATATTTTACCTTTCCTGAAGTAAATTTCTATTTCACTCTGAAGCTCAGTCCCATTTGTTTTTTTTAAAACTCCAAGACTGTCTTGTTGTCTTTGATTTTTTAAGATTTTTTTTATTGTATTGAACTCGATGAAAGTAGAAGAAAACAAATGGCGAACTGAAAATTTTTGTAATCGAATTTGTAAAAAGGTTTTCAATAGCGTATGACTCACTATTGCATCATGTCAAATGAATGTATATAAAGGAAAGTACGTAAGTATAGTTCATTGAAAAAAAAAAAGAAAAACAGTTTTTTAAATTGAAACATTTTTATTTCACTTATGTTAAAAAAAGGGGGGGGGGGATCAAGTCTACGACTTTTTTTTTTCGGTTCATCTGTTTATAATGCTAATAAAAATGCGGTAATATTTTAAACTGGATTGTCAACAATTATTAAAAAAAGGTTTTTTAAACGTTAAAGAAGAAATGGCTAAATTTACATTTTATTTTGTATCTACTGCTGCTTAAATAAATGATCTAAAACGGAATGCAATTTAAAGTAACATTCACCTTTTTTAATAGGCAGACTACGTTACCCCGAATCCATTTAAAAAAATAAATGAATAATAATAATAATGACAAGCTACAAAATCGTTTTGTCCTACTACCAGACTGCCAGAAGTATCTTATTATGAAATTGTATTAATGTTCTCTTATCTCTTCATTTATATGGAGACGCAATCAATATTTTTAATCAAAGAGAGGTTATAAAACGCTTAAAAATAATTGATATTGAAGTATATTTTAATGGTATTTGTATTTGCTATTTACTCTCATGATTCATTCTTCTTTACATTTGAGTAAAATATGGAAAGTAATGTTTCTCCTTTGTATTCAAAGAAACTAACTTTAATCGTAAATACGTTTGCAGTGTAAATTTTTGCTTATCATAAAATTAATTTCCTTTCACATTAAACAAAACAAAAAATCAGATTCAAAATTAAAACAATCTTTCAGTATCAATTAAATTATGAAGTATATTTTACAACATGCTTCGAGAAACTGGAAAATTCAAATTTTAAATAATGCTTGACTGAACAACTAGTTAAGTAACATTTTAACGATTTTATTTTAAAATTTAATTTAGGACCACCCTTCATAGAATATAAGAAGCTTGAAATTATATCTTAATTCCTAGTTTTGATGAAAATAGTGTCTCCTGGGGGAGTAACAGTAAAATAATACCGCTAATTTATTCTCTTAGGTATAGCAGCCATATAGCACGCTCGATTGCTCCATCCCCCTTGAAGAAATCGATCCCAAAAACTAATGGGGCACCAATTCATGTGAGGCATATATGTGTACCAAATTCGTTCAATTTCGTGCATTAGTTTTTGCTGTAAAGCGGTCACACACTTACAGACCGACAGACATTTTTCAAAATTGCCGAAATTTACTCAACACAATTTAAAAAACGTGGTACTTCCGTAAAAAGACGATATTCGAAAATTTCAACGAAACCAATACTTTCTTCCATTGTTATTTGATATCAGATTTAGAAGAAAGTTATAAGAAAAAACACTTCCGAATGAATTTTTTTTTTCAGTACTGCCATCTAGTAAAAAAAATATTAACTAATATTGTGCTTCGTTGACAGATTTTATATCTTTTTTTTGTCTCCTTCAGGTGAGGCCGGGAGTAAGTAAACTATAAAGCATTGCACCATGGTAACCTTTACTACGTGTGTTTACGCTATCATGTAAAACAATATTTGTATTTGTTTAAAGAATATTAAGACTCGATGTGGCGTCTTAAATCAAGTTTTTTTTTTTTTTTTTTTTTCACTGTCACTAATATAGGTTTGATCCTAATTCATCAGATATACTAATTGTTGAGATCTTCTATCAAATCTCCAGGATTAAAGGGATTATTTCACTGCCATTCGCAGAGTTCCTTTAATAGCTGATAATTTTCTTGCAGTTTATCCTATTTTGGGGTCTTTTTTTTGGAAGATATTTTGGGGAAAAAGTGAATCATAGCACCTTAAGAATTAATCTGCTGTTCAACTATTTTTCAATCTGGATGGATTGAAACATTTCTGAATTTTACTAAAACAAGGCTCACCTTTTAAAGAAGAATGTTTATTGACTAATAAGCAAAAGTAAATGAAATAGAGTTTGCAAAATCGCAGAATCGTTTGTTATTCTTTTGCTATTAAAAATGCGAGTTACAAAAGCCATTTTAGTGAATTACAAAAGATAGGTGGGTGAACCTGAAGGTTCAAATGTTAATATTGTTACACATTGTATTTCACTTCTCATATAAATGAATAAATGGTGTACTAACTCCCCAAACCTAAAACTGGCTACATAATTGGGAAATTTAATGAATTCGGACATTTTGCAGGAACTACGGAAATAAATTAAAAATCTTTTGAATAATTTAATTTTTAATATGATGTTTTAAAATAAAAATATTGACTCATTCTTTCGGTGAATACATTCTTAAGATAAGTATTAATAATCTTAAAATGGTTTTTTTACTTTTTGTCTTTCTTTCCATTATAAAAGTTTTGTTGAGCGCAAATATTATTTATTTATTTGTTGGTGTATTCAAAGAATGAGTACATCCTTATAGATCATTTTTTTTTCTAAAAAAACTTAAATGAAATTACTTCTGATGTTATTCGCAACTCCGGAGCTCGAATACATTACCTTGCGGTTTTCAACCATACTACCGAAAAAGGTAAAACATTCCGTTCCGCGTGATTTCTTTGGGGCAAATTACAGGCTTCAGACAGTTTATGGTGCAATGTAATTTCAAAAGAATAGAAAAGAAAGTTTACCACAAACACGATGAAAGATTGCTGTCATTCAGTAAGCTTCAAAAGCAAGTTATAAGTTACGGCATTTGTTTTACCTTTTTCATCCGCCATTAGACAGTCGCTGCAGCCCCCCCCCCCCATAGTTTATTGGAGTTGCGAATTTTTATTAATTGGACTAGCTGCATGCCCGGCGTTGCACGGGCTACTTAAAAAATGAAAGAGATGTCCAATTGATGTTTTTGTATTACTCTGACATCAGTTTCTAAAGCGCTAAGGAGTAAATAAATACGCGTAATGCAAGGTTTGCAAAACACCAGTAGAGCATATTTTTGTCAAAAATCTCTTTAACGTTAATCATAGTTATCAATGATACAAGTTATGAGTATTTTCAATTAGCACAAAAGGTGAAAATATATGCATTATCAACTATAATTTGTGCTCACGTTAAAATGAATTACATCTGATAGACTATATCTGACCTATTTATGTACAATTACAATAAGCTTTTTACATGGAATGACACACACTTTTTGGTTGATTACGTGAAACTAAAGCACCAAGACTAAATAACTACCAATAAGCATTAATTTAATACCAAGTCATCAGATTCCAATTTAGCTTTAGTTAAAATCCTTAAAAACAATTTTGTTCAACTCTGTTTCACAAAGAAATCCAAACAATCTTAATTTAACATGTTCCTTTAACGATATAAACTGTATTTTAAAAATAGAAACAGGAAGAAAGAGAGTTATTACAATTCGAAAACTCACCCATGTGACGGGAAAAAGTCCAACAAAATAAACATAATTAGTCGCACATCCTAAGTGTACCAAAATATGAGGCCGGTGAATGATAAATTTACACTACAATCAATAAACATAGCTAAAGAAACAACTTTCATATGCTGAAAAGAATTAAGAACATTGAATGTAAAAAATAAAAAAAGGACAGACGATAAAATAAAGGCTATGTCCGAATAGGGCAACCAATTTTAAACTAATTTAAAAGCAAATTCTAGATGGAAACGTTGTTTTAAGATTTGGACAACAGTCAAAAAAATCTCGTTTAAAACAATTATTAGAATTTTACTTGCTCACGCATATGCAAAATGGCAACAGGAAAGAAATAAAAATTCCTGAATAACGTTATGTTAATTAACGTTTTAATTAATATCTCCGCTAATTAAAGTCGCGCAATTACCAGATTGGTCCTATTGTTTTCTTTGGAAAATTTCAAATTGATTGGTATCTCGTTTGACTTTCGATTCGTAGCGGTTCTCGAGAAGATCGATCTTCAGACAGACAGACAGACAGAAGGACGCGAACAGATTTTAATATAATAGTGGATTAATAATCTAACCGAACGGATAGTTTTTGTTTTGACTGTTATTTTATAATTTAGTACATGATCAATATTTGACAAAAAAATGGTTTGAAAAACGTATGATATATGAAGTTCTTCTTTTTTTTTTTTTTTTCGTCGTAAACTCATCATTAAAAAAATCACTTTTAAAATAAAAAAAAAATATTTATGGAAAATTTTCAAATAATCATTATTTTAAATCATCATGAACTTAGAGTTAAAAAAATGTCAAATTCTTCTTCTAGAACATTCACCTTGGAAAATGGTTAATACATAATACTAAAAATCACATTCACATTTCAGACTTTTGATCCAGTAAAATGACCAAAATAAGCAAAGAAAAGAAAAGTTTTCAATGTACATTAATGAACAAATTCATACCAGAAAATGAAGTAAAAATCTTTAGAAATGTTTTTTCACTTTTTCGTTGCAATCTTGAGTTCAATGGCAGTTTGTTTATTTTTATATCAAGCCTTTTCTTCGAGATAATAGTTTTCTTGAGCTTTCCACAAAAACGTTCATTAATCTCCCCGGATATCTACTCTCTATTTTTCTTCCTGATTAAAAGCGTGTTTCTTCCATTCATTCTAGATTTTTCTTCAGTTTCTTTTGTATTGCTTTATGCGCGTATTGAAAGGTTGACAAAGAAGAGTTCGATGCTCTTCGCAGTACGGACCCGCTCACCAAAAGCTACATTGTTGTTTTAACTGACAGTGGAAATTGTAGTAAACGTTAGTAAACGTTTTTTTTTTAATTTTTAATTATGATTAAAAGTTTAAAAAATGTAAAATTTACCTTCTTTTTAAAAAGCTTAATCACTGATACGATGATAAAAACTCACAGATTATTTTCGGGAACGAGTTTCCACCAGTTTCCTGTGAAAACCAAGTATCTTTTCAAGTACAGCATCTTTATCAAAAGCATCGTTAGTATGTAAATAATGGGGGTTCTGTGTCAGGAGGCGGAAGTGAAGGCACAGAGCCCTAGGCTATCCTCTCCGACTGTGCCCCTAAGCCTGCTTTCAGACATTTTTCGAGTTGAAATGCATTGTATGCTCCCAGGTGATTAAGGAGTTGAGTTGTGTTCCTTTTCCTCCCCATGTCGTTTTTCGAGATCAAGTGCATTGTTTTCAAAAGTTTATAGCTTGAGCTGCCAACGCCTTTTAGTTTGGTTCCCACCCTTTGCACCCGCGTGGCAAATTTAGGAACTAGCATACTCATGTCATGGTGTTAATATTAAGAAAAGTTCTTTTTTGATAAAAAATTAATATTTTAAAAGATAAAACAGTAATAAGCTTCGATTTTCAACTACTCCACCTCCTGGTGACGAATGTTGAAACTTTTTTGTTATTGTTGAAGCGTTAATGCTAGGCATTTTAATTAAAGAAAAATATTTTTAAGACGTTGTCTTTTAGTTTTAGTTTATGGCTTTGATGCAATGGGAAGACGATTGTAACGTCATCTCTGAAAAGAATGTCGAACTAATATGGAACTTATACATATTTTAGTGTGTAAATACAATTATTATCATGCATTCTTTCTTACATTATTGAACTTAGTTTTATTTATATTCGCCACTAGTTACAATAGTGCTGAAAATCCTAACTTATTGGTGTTGTCATTTTTAGATATATAAAATACTTATCATAAAAGCACTTTTTCTAATGCTAACACAACAGTTGTGTAGTTGCTCCTTCATTCGACGCCAGGGGCGCCAGATGGGAATAGAAACTAAATTTTTGGCCATTCAAAACTGTAAACTGCTGCAAAAACAACTCATCTCATCTCGAAAAGCGCTTGACGGCATGTCTGGGACCAGAGGCGAATCGAATAGCCTGGAACTTTCTGCTTTTATTACAATTGCTCGTTTCTTGTGCTGAACCATCATTATTTACTTACTTTCGTCTTCAGCTAAATTACAGCCCTAAATGACGGATAGATGCGGCGTCTGGATACAGTAGCTATGCAAGAACTGCATCTAAATAATACTTTCGGTATTTGCTATCAATTCTGCTTTAGCTTCGGCCATAGTTAGTGAAATGCTTTATGAGGTTTTCTGGTACATCAGAAAGGCGTCAAGCTTTATAATGGAGGTACATAATTTGTTTTAGAAGGTATCCGATTTATTTCACAAGCCAGACTGACTTTTATTTTGAATGTCTTTGAATTTTTCAAAAAGACACCAGCTTAATTTCAGGAAGTGTATTGACTTTAAACGGGAAACTTTTCGTTTTTTTTTTTTTTTTTTTTTTTTGAGATATGCTACTTATAGAAATGTGGTACATTGGCTGCTCATCAAATTACAGGAAGGTTTTGGAATTATTTTTTATAGAGTACCTCTTCACAGACAGTTTATGCAATTTTCGACTGTTGAAAAGCTGAATACTAGCTAGTTTTTCTTTCCATATCAAAACTTTATTGCTAAATTTACTAAAACACATCAAAATGGTAATTTGCCATTCTACCGTTACGTGCGGGATAATCCAACTCGATAATTTCACCGATATTTTGTTATATATCTTAGCATTTTAATTAAACAGGAGTAAGCACATTTTTTAATCTTTACATTTGAGACAAAGATACTCTTGCCCCATTATTGCTTTAATTAAAAGAATTTGTTACTTAAAATTTAATTAATTTCCATGCGTCACGTGCGGGACATCCAAAGTCAACTTCTTAAAATTTGCTGTTGAATTACTTAATATTTTTGCTCTATTATTGTAACAATGATAAAACAAATTGTAGGTTCTGGTAGCTAAGGCTCCAACGTAAAGGAAGCATACCTCATTTGTTAATAAATGATACTTTAAACCGTTGAAAAAAAACCATATATATATATATATATATATATATATATATATATATATATATATATATATATATATATATATATATATATATATACGTTCCTCTGAAAACGGTCATTTTATCCTGCACGTGACGGTTAATAAATATCGTTAAATAAATTTTAAATAGCAATGACGACATTTTTTGCTTTAGAAGTAACACATACGTTTGAAACTTCTTAAACAACAAAGTTTTGTTCATTACCCTTTTAACATAGTATCTATAGTGAAATGTATGAAGCGGCACGTACAGGACAGAAATAACATTTTCCGTGGAATGGCACTGATCTGGTTCTAAAACTTTTTAAAGATTTGTGTGTATGTTTTTACCTTTACGCTTTTTAAAAAGTTTTTTTTGTCAGTCAAATGCTGAAAATATATTAGGAATAAAATTCTGTTTGGGAACTCCAATCATAGAAAATATTTATTCCCGATCAAATGTACCCTTAAAATTGTAATGTGGGGAGTTTTTTGTTAGTTTTCGGGAAGGAAATTTAAATTATAAAGCTCCTTTTCAAAAATCCATCACTGAGTTTTTAAACCCATGTTTCTGATTGAAAAAAAAAAAAAAAAATATGGAAACAAATCCGACACATTTCACCTCTACTAATGCGTAGCTTTCTGTTATCTTTGCATTTTAGTATGACGTAAAATAAAGTTACTTATCTCTCTATTCAGAGTTTAATATTAAAACGACAGCGAATAAATTTTCTTTTGAGTGGCCAAATCAATAAATTCTTTAAGGAGAACATTATCTTCTGCCTTAACTGGCAACAGCAATAAATATTCATCAAACGGAATGTAATTTGACGCATAAAAGAAAATGGATACAAACAGCAAACAGCATAAATACTGTTTGAAAATCTGCTATTGATAAAATTTCCTGACAGGTTTTTTGAAGAAGAAAATATTATTGGATATATTTATATTGGTAAATTAGTTACTTTGAAAAGTTAGATGTCTAAAATAAATACTTTTGTAGGAAATATGAAGGAAGTTATAAATATTTCAATACAGTTTTCCAGCTTTTTCATATTTTTTTTTCTAAGGAAAATCATATATATCCTGTTCGATTTAAAATCATTTTTTACTCATTGACTTATTCAAGTCATGTCTAGTTTTAAACACTAAATTTTTAAAGTTATTTTTAATAACGATTTTTCTATGATATAATAATAACATAAACTTCAATGTTGGTAAAAATATAGTTGGATTTGAACTTTGCATTATCAATCCTTTTGAAAGATGCAGTTTCTATAATTTTAATTTTTATTTATGTAGTGTTTTGAAAAAAAAAAAAAAAAAAAACAGGGCCTTCGTTATCTGTCGTAAATAAATAACCATCGTTTTTCTTCTAGCTCAGTAACCATTCATTGTTGAGCAATCACGATTGCTTATTGTTCTCATTTGACTGTTTTTGATGTTCCGTGCCTTTTTCAGCTTGGACCACGGACCGCTACAGCACCACCGCCCACCGTCCTATGCAGGCGGCGCGGCGCGGCTGCTCTGGTCCTGAGCTATCCTCTTCTCCTGGTCGGAGGCGTCCATGTCCTACACACACGCACGCTCACACACAAGCCTACACACACAACTATGCACACGTAACCGCTCAGGAGGAGAAGTAGGCTTGGGTGTGGGGGGGGGGGGGGCAGGATCTGTTTCTAGAAACGATAACTCTAATAAGTAGGGTCCTGTCTCAGTTCGTGATTGCGAAAAACATAATTTAAATTCAAAATTTCAGAATTCAAATTAATTTTATTTTTTGCATTTCATTTCAATGCTACAGTTTTAACAATTTATTCTTCGACGTTATAAGGAAAGGGGTTATATATTTAACGTGTGCATCTGTGTATTTGACTGTCTCACGCTTAGAGCTGAAATAAAAAGCAATCGGGAGCAAGTCCAATCATTGACTTAGCAAAAGCTGACCCAAAGATCCCAAGTCACGTGACTCAACAACGACGAATGGTTGGCGCGTTTTGCGTGAAACTAGCGAAATAAACCTGATTTCTTCCAATGCTCTGCTTTGAAATTTATCACGTGACTCGGTGATTTGATTTCATGAATGAAAGTCTTCACTCCCTCCGTTTTATCTCCTCTCAATGGTGTCACCGTGTCTCCGAATGGGACGAACCGACTTTGATATTTCATTTTTTTGTACGAAAAGTGACTTCATCGAAAATATTCGTAGCTAGGTCTCGCTTCTTTATAACCTTAGTTACCGAAGATATTAATGAGAAACCTGGAAAATATTATCCTGTTTCTCAGTTTTAGTAGTGAAAACCTACACACACGTATAAGATATTAGTAACAAAACAGAGATCAATTTTTTTTCTGCATCAGATGTAATTTGTTTAGAACTTTCAAAATGTATAGAACATAAATTGCATGACTTTTTTTTACTATATTTTAAATGCAATTCTAAGACTTCATTAACGTGAAGGTTACGATTTCATTGTTGAGGACAAAAAGCTCAGAAATTTAAAATGTTTATATGTTCCCATTTTGTATTTATTGACAACTAAAATACTTGTAATTGGTTTTAATTTATAAATTGAGATGTTTTAAATGTATTTTCAATTTATCCTCTTGACTGGATGACTGTGAGCATTCCTCTTCCTGTGTTTGCCCCTGCAATCTGGAAAAAATTTAAATGTATTAAAACTTCATATCTTATGATCCACGAGTTTTTTTAGTTGGCGGTGAGGCAGTCGAGGTAAGAATTGTTTAAAATTTTCAATTTAACATTAGTTCTTGTATATTGAACCTTTACTTTCATCCCGCAAAAAAAAAAAAAAAAAAAAAAAAAAAAAAAAAAAAATCAAAATTGATTTCCATTGAAATCTCAGAACTGAAGAATTATTTCAGCGTTTCTTCTAAGTCAGTTACAAAATGTGCTTGCTTTAATTTTTATAACTTCCATTTTGTAAGGAAACTAGCTTTCCAAGCACGGTTGTGTTCGTGCTATAATGTTTTTAAAAAAGGCAATTTGAGAACCTTCTTAAGATTCGAAATGAAAAAAAAAATGTTTTTTTTTTTTTTTTTTAAATTTAATACGCACACATAATTTTACCTAAGCTCAAGAACAGTCCATGAAGTAATTAAAAAATAATCCTAATATAATGAAGGAAATGGTTCGTCAAAACTTCCTCTTCCCAAGAAAAAAAAAGCATATAATATAAATACAGTAAAACTTCGATTTAACGATTGTCAAGGGTCTGGAAAAAGTTATCGTTAAATGATGAGCATAGACATTTAATATAGTCAAATCTGGACTAGTAAAATGTACCATTAAATTGAGGAAATTGTTCAATCGGGTAACGTTAAATCGAAGTTTAAAATCATTCACTACCATCGTAGAGAAGCGTTGGAAGTTGAATAATAAGATAATAGAACTGTTTTTCATTGTTGCAGTTCTTTCAATCTCCCCCCCCCCCCCCCCATGACCCTTGGTTACACTCCATTTCATTAATTTAGTTTTATCATAGCACTTTGCTTTCATTGCAACAAACGAAGTAGTCAAAAATGATTTCCGTCAAAAACCGAAAACTGAAGAAGATTTTATTGCCTACATGAGGAAGCTGCTTTTCCATTCCAGCAATTTTTCTACTGTAGGACGGTATCACTTCATATCCTTGATAAGATTTCAAAGTATATTTTAATCTTAAACATGTAATATAGCTAAACTCAAAACACTAATTAGAAACTTAAATTTGGGTAGACGCCAGAGAAACAAACGCTGCTTAGAAACAGCAAACATAGGATTAGTGGTAATATTGTCAGCTGTGTCAACAGGGTTGACACGTGCTCTACGTCTAAAGGATTAAAATAACCAAAGCCAAGTCTGTAAATATTTTACTTAACGCAAAATTTAATGAACTTCGCTCATTCCTTGTCATTTGTTTACTGTTTCGAAAAGCTCATTGTAGTTAATTGGTTTCACATTCGTTATGATTCACGTATTCCTTAGCAATACCTTGTTAGGATTCTAAAAATTATACGTTCATTAGGAAGACCTATGATGGTAGATGTCACGTTTTTGTGTAAGCTGTGAAGTGAACTATATCAATGAATGATTCAATTCAATAATAGATATACATGTTTTTTTAATTCTAAAGACTAAGGTGGGTGGACCATGGAAGGCTACTGTAACGAATAAACAATTTTAATGAGTTCAATTACCGCATAAATGAAAGAAACAAACTAGAAATCAACACTTTGTTTTATTGTGTGTCATATAAGTTACTTTTTTAATTCTAGACATAATCCCTACTTATTTAACATAACTTTTGTTAAGCTCTTCTAAAAGACCTTACAAGAAACAGGGCTGCATACAAGACCAATATTATAAATCAGTCGTTCAACTTAAAGCTACAGTTGTAATAATCAAAATATCCACTTTTACTAAAGCTACATAAACAGCTCTTTCATTAAATGCTTAACATATTATAATCTTCTCTAAAAAACTCAAAGAATATTTCTTGATCACCATCGTATAACTAAGAATGTATTAATCGAAATTATTTAAAAATTACAGTAATGAGTATTATTTCGATAAAAAATAAGTTGCCAGTGCGTAATGAAATTATATTTAAAAAAAAACATAATGGCCTTCTTATGGGTCCCTTCTTTGAGAGGCCAATATGTTCCTAAGAAGACCAAACTAGCAATTACGATCTACGACGAGTACTGTTATAGCTTAATAAATGGTTTCTAAGAATGCGTCCTGGAATATTGAATTTTAACGCTGCAGCATTTGTATTAAATTGATTATTTTGTACTGCTTCCATGGCGAGGTTTTGATCCTGACGTTCTTGAAAGCTGAAATGATGCGTATAAAATTTAATCAACTATACTGTTATCGACTTATTCTTATGACCATATTTACAGAAATAACCTTTTGCAAAAAAGAAATTTAATGATGTATCTGTTAAAAATAATTTTAAAAGAAATATTTATTCAGTATGAGTTATAAAGTTAAACAACCCATATAAATAATAACATTAAAAAAAAAAAAACTTTCTTTTCAACTTTCCCGGTACGTATTTGTAACAAAAAACTAAGTGTTCATATTTCCATGATTTGTAAATGTTCCTAACAAGGCCCATGTACCCTAGCAAGGCAAACCGTCAAATTTTTGATTGATCTTACAAGGAATCACCGGCTTTCATAGGAACATTACCGATATTATAAATAAAATCGAAACAAAATTTTTATTTTTTTCTTTAGTACAATAGCAAATCCTTATATGACAATTTAAAAAAATAAGACAATAATAGGTTATTTACACAAAAATTTACCTTTTGCTGAGTTGTGCAAATTACAATTATGACGTCGATGACCAAAGTCTACGAAGCGAGGGACCGCTCTAACAAAATAGCGACGCGAGAAACTCCCCCACCCCGTCTGTGTCCTTCAGTTTGATGGAGCTAGGTGTGAGTGGAAGGAATTAGTCATTACATAAAAATAACTATGATTTTTTTTAAAGGTTGAGCTTCAAAGGAGCATAGCCTTCCATGGTCCACCTAACTTATTTCTAAGAGCTGAGTTTGCACTAAAACGTATGAAATAAAAGGTGTATGATTTCTTGATTGTAACACTTAAAAATTGAAGTTGACCTGAATATCTTTATGTTTATGTTAATTCTAAAGCAGCCAATAAAGTTAAAATCAAAAATTTGATATTTATTTCAGGTGGTATAGTAAAAGCTGTTGTACAGAGCCTATTTCTTCTATCAAGTTTTTAATTTTAATTTTATTGGCTGCTTTAGAATGCTATATCTTTCTGTATCCGGATTTCACTGTTGTGAAATCCGGTGTCGCTTAACATTAAGATTATGTGCTTTCCGTTCGGGTTTTAAAAAATTGACTTGATATCCAGAGTGTCATGAAATCCGGATGTCGCGATAATTAGATTTGACTACATATGCTATATAACTCGAACATTGATAATTCGACCCCTAGACTACTGATAAAATTATTTTAAAGAATTTTATATTTTTTACATTTCATAAGAAAATATAAATGAACTACATAGAATAATTTATTTCTTGCATAAATAATGAAGGGAAAATAGTTTAATCAATTTTTTTCAGGACATCTAACTTTCAAAAAGTAATTATTTTTCAGCATGAGAACAAAACCTTAGGAGTTTTTCTTTCTTTAGGTTTTATCTCCTTAAAAGAAAAACAGCTTTCATATTTTATCGGAGCTTCTTTTGGACGTTTATTGCCTTAGAAAACTGATAAAGTGTTCTAAATTTAAATCAGATGATTTAAGAAAATATTACTTTATCTATTTGTGTCTTTGTTTTGACACCATGGCGCACTTTAAAATGGGGATATTTTTATATTTAGCTCAAGCTGAACAGAAAGCAGAAAATATATTTTACTCAATAAAGATAAATTTTCGAAATACTTTAAGCCAGACTTTGAAACTCAGTCTTCGTGGCATGGTTAAAAAAAACTTAATTTAGTTTTCTTCTGGAAAAAAAAAGTTGTTTTTCTTAAAAAACCTGCTTTTTTTTAAATACTAATATTTTGCTGCATCATTATCCGATACTTTGACAAATCCATCTGTAGTGGTAATATTCTGCCGTCTCCAATGATTTTTGTTCAATATAATGTCACGTGTTTTTTAATTAAATGATATTGCAATTTTCTACTGTTGTTTTAAACGTTATATCCTTTTGTTTCAATAAATATAATGTTTCAAATATTGTTCTGAAAAAGTCTGGTGTAGATTGTGCTTTATATACATTTTTGTCACATGCATAGGAGAAAAAGAAAAAGGATCCTCTTAAGAAAGAATTGAAATAAATACAAGTTGCATATGGAAACATCTTAACAATTAACATTTAAGGTATCAGAATTTACAAGCTTTAAATCTAAAGTAGATTATTTTATTCGGAGTCATGATTTTGGTGACTATCTTTCTATATTTTAAAAGTCTTATGCTGATGTCACAGCAGCCAATGAAATCGTTTAAATGCTGTGATGTACAAAATTGAGTCTGAATTTCATAATACATATCAAATTTTAAAATTTAAAGTCAAGACTGAAATAGATCAAATACTATAGTTTTGTGATAACCTAAAGTAATACTTCAGTAGCATTTAAAAAAAAATAAAAATGTCAATTAAAACTTCAGAATACAAAATAATATATTTCAATAATCATTCTTTCACAATTAAAACATTTGCGTATTGAACTAGCTTCAGTTTCACTTTTCATATTTACATCAAACTTGCGTCAACGTCAAGTTTACAAGTGACAGTATTTCGAGTTTTATTAATAACAAGTGGTACCCTCACGGCTTTGCCCGTAATAGAAAAATTAAAATCTTGGTTCGCCTGTATATTTACAAATAATGTATGGTGAATTTTCTCGCCAATTGGCTTGTACCCACGTTACGGTTCCACGTTATGATAATTTCGTAATTTACTCGTCCATCCTATGATAATTTTGTTTTTAAAATTGGAATAGAAAAAGAACCACATCGAATTCTCGAAAAATCGCTTCGAGGTGCACACTTCCATGCTACAAACTAACTTTGTGCCAAATTTCATGAAAATCGGCAGAACGGTCTAGGCGCTATGCGCGTCACAGAGATCCAGACATCCTACAGACATCCAGATATCCTCCGGACATCCAGACAGAGATACTTTCAGCTTATTATTAGTAAAGACTACTTGGAATTTTTTTTGAAACTAAAAACTAAGAATGTTTTTATATTCAGAATCTGCACAACTTTCTCCATTTTTGGTACTAAAAAATCCTCTATAATATTGCTGGTTTCTTAGGTAAGAAGGTTTGAAATTCCCCCGTGGTTGTTAATGTTGTAAAAAAAATAACAAAATGAATAAAAATTAAAAAAAAAAACACCCTCAAGTATCAATTTTAAAAATACCTTTTTTTGTGCACGTTCTTTTAAAGAGCTATTGAGAACAAAGTTTCATTTAAGAAAAAACGGCCTTTAGGTTTGAGATTTATAATTTTCGTATTTCTCCCCGTAGGAGCTAATGTAATATTTTTTCAACTGTTTAAAAAAAACTGTTCAAATTAAAAAATAAAATATGAGAATGAGGTGTCCTCATCAAAAATTTTTTAGCAAAAAAAAAAATCTTTGAAACTAGACTAGTCCCCCACAAGTTTTAGGGGGAAGGATTAAACAACACAAGACAGACCGTTTCCACATCTCAAACCCCTAATTTTTTTTTTTTTTTTTTTTTTTTAAATTTATTATTTTTTTATTTATTATCTATTACTTTTTTTAACTTTCCTTTTGCTTTTAGCGATGTTTATCAGATGAATTAAGTCTTCTTTTTTTCTTCTTTAATGACCTTTGCTGAGGAGTAGGCTAGAAAGTATGCTTACTCATCTTCTTTAGTATAAGAGAATCTGTGATGTATATTTCTATCTTTGATTAACAGCACAGATTTCTTATATAATTCCTACTCTATTATACGGCATGTCTCCGTTTGACCTGTATGTCCTCTAGTTTCGCAACCGTTAGTCCTAGATGCAAAATTAGAATTGCAAAAATCATCAAAATGAGGTACAGAGTTAAGATATGAAAAGTTTGAAGCAAAAAAAAAAAAAGTTAAAATTACGAAATATGATTTTTACATGGCCCCCAATTACCCTTCATTGCATTTAGAGTAATTAAACTGCAGCTTATTATTTTACAGCTATAGATACGTGATTGACGATTTTTTTTTCTAATATTCTAGGAGTTATATCCCTTTTTAGCGTACTGAACTGAACAAATGCAAAATGTTACTTCCTCTGCTCACAAAAAGAATCTGAAGTTGCTCATTATTCATAATTTCTCATTTAAACCAGTCCTAAGCAATCAAAACTGACATTCAGATCGCATTTTGATCGCTTGAAAAAGCATTGCGAATTAATCAAACCATTAAAAAGCAAGTAAATTATTGGGTTTTCTGCTTCCGAATCCTCATAGCGCAGGAACTCTGGTAAAAGCTTGTAAAATCTGTAAATTCTAGTTATTTAACTGCTGGTTCTAACGTCTGGGGATTAGGTAGCTAATCACCTAATATTTATTTGTATTTTCCTAGTTTTTTTTCCCCTATTTTGACTATTTCATAATTATTTTTTAAGTTTTATGTTCTAATTGCTTGCTTTCGTCTTATTCATACAGAATCAAACATTACTCATAGTCACCAGTCTCAGCTTCAACTAGAGAACATCAGCTTCCACCTCAGTTACTGACTATTTCAGCCGGATGAGTCCATGAAAAAAGACTCAATTACAGTCCCTGGATGTCATACCCAGACGGCCGGTATAATGTATCCCCCATACATTTGCAAAATCTATCTATCTCTCATCCTAACTATAGCATACAGCGTGTCCTCTTGTATCCTGCAAGAGCTTTATTTCCAAATGCGTTAGTCCTAGATACAAACTTCCAGTAGCAAAAATAGTCAAAAAAAGATGGAGTTTTAAGAAATTGAAAATTTGAAGCGAAAGAAAAAGCAATAAAAATATACGAAACCTTGGTCTTGCAGGTTAAACGGGGAACCGCTGTGTATAGCCAAAAACCTCCTTTTTAGTTACTTGCATAACTTCACGAACGAGCTTAATTAATAAGAATTAATTATCCGTCATAGACAAAATTGAATTTCTGACAAGACCTTTCAATTAGCAATAAATAGACTTTCATGAAGATCATTAATAATAATTGCGTGCCTAGTCTCGTTTAAAATTCTGCTTTTGTGAAATGTAGGAACTGGAAGGCTCTAATGAAAACAACTACCCGAAACTGGCAACAAAATATTTCGTCAGATGCTGCACCTATTCTTTCTAAGAGTCAGAATTAATTAAACAGTCTAAACAGTTGCATTTTCCATTAATTTTTGCGTAGTTATGTTCTATACTTTTGCAACACTTTTCTAGAATGTTTCACTTTCAGACTTAATGTCTGTCCGACGCATCGATAAATCTGCTTTCGCTCTTTAACGGGGCAAGAAAAATTATATTTTAAAATATTTTTCACTTATCGTCAATATAGGTCAAGATTCGGCAAGTAATTTCAGGTGGAGAAAGAATAAAGATGTAATATTCCGTACTAGTTTTTATTTTATCTTTAACTCAAAAAAATAATATGAAATTTTAAAGGTATACATATATCAAATATCAATGAGAGAAATTACATTTGCGTTCTTGAAAGTTTTTTAAAGTTTGGAAAGCAAGTTATAAAAACGTTTTTCAACATTGACCCCCGTTTATCTTGAGCAAAAAGTTTTCTTAACGAAACTCATTTCTTAAAATCCAGTCTCAGATATTTATGGAACCAATTATAACAGTAAATTACATGGATAATTTTTTGCAACTTCCGTATTTTTCTAAGCATGTCTACTCCAAAATTATATGGACTCTGCAGTTTCCTTGCATGTTTATTTATTGCATTTGAACTAAAAGCTGATAGATGGAGCATAATTATGTCATTATAACGACAACTTCTGTATCTCTGCATTGTGTAAGCATCTTCATGCAAAAAATCCCTTGCAAATACAGATTTGTTAAACTTTCTAAATACTGCAATATATGTCTCAGAAATAATTTTAAATGTCTAAACTGTTTTAAAAAAACCACATCCTTGACTTGCAATGTCTTTTTGAAAGATATCCAGCTGCAGCATAAAGCAGACAATTTTGTATCAGATCAAATATTAATTTACCACTACCGTGTAGCTCCGTATTGAGCGTATTTGAATGTTTCATTTGCTAGGAGCTCCAATTTTTGAAGAAGAGAGTTACCATTTTTAATTTAAAAAAAACCTCCAATCGTTTGCCAATTTTTGAAGAAAGAAGTTAGCGTTTTTATTTGCAAAAACGTTCAATCGTTTGCCAATTTTTTGAGGAAAGAAGTTACCATTTTTATTTGCCAAAAACGTTCAATCGTTTGCCTTGAGAAACGTTCAATTGTGCAAAAGACTGAAAAAAAGTCTTTTCCAACAAAAGCGTTATTATCTACAGAAACATAGTTTTGAATGAATTTATTGGAATAATTTGTAGAGGGGAAGATGTAAATATGGGCACCCTATTTTGTTTTTGAATTAAAGTTACTTTTATTCGAAAAATTCTAGATTTTTGACTTTCATTGACAACAACAACACTTCAAAGAAATTTCCATCCCGAAAGATGCAAGTCGCATCGCCTGAGAAACAATTTTTAGGGTTTTAAAAAAAAGATGTGGTATAGTTATGGGCGCTTTTTAAGTGAGGGCCCAAATTTACACCAACTGTACCTAAGAAAGATGGCCACTCTCACATGTAACGTAAATGCATGCGTGACTAAAGATGTGCTTCAAAAATTAGCTCAAGATCTACACTTTCCGGATGTCACTGTGAAATTGTTTTTAACTAAAAATAAAACGATTTCACATACCTTTAAAAAGTTTGTCGTCTAAAAAACACCAATTTGCAAAAAAAAAAAAAAAAAACTCAAGTTACATTCACACTACTTGAAAAAATGTTTCCAAACTACTCTCTGCTATATTATATTAGTAAATGGCACCCAAAACAGTCCTGATCGCTTGTCTTTAGCACTCCCCTCAGCCACTAACGAGGAATACCCATATTTTCACCTGTGCCCATTTTTACATTTTTTACTCTACCTTCATACCTAAGATTCTTTGCAGATCTAGTTCTTGACCTTCCACGTAACGTACTTTGACAGGCTATTTGCCAGTATTCAACCTCTAATGATAAACTGGCTTAAAGATTAAATGATAATTTATCAAATGAGCGTTGTGCTACGCTATGATTAAAGTGAAAACCAATGTAAATAAAGTTCTAATTCTCAGAAAAAAAACCCTCTTTTTGGTGTAAATGCCGAAGTGTACGTGATTAACTTTCTGGTTTTGCGGTAAGAACTGATGAAGGGATCGAGTGAAGCCTTGAAATAGCTGCAGTCAACTCCCGATTATCCGCGGAATAGAGTGCCACGGTAACCGCGGGTAATCCGAATAAAATATTAAAAACCACGGTATACAACACCAAAAAAATATGAATAACACTCAGACACATTTAAATTTTGATAAAAACATTGCTACATTGCATCTACTACATTCAATGTAAAAAAATATACATATGTAAAACTTAAAAACGAACAATGGCACAATCATAAGTTTAAAAAACAATTAATGACCGATTACATTTAAAAAAAAAATGTGAAACGATAATTCGACCGCCAATAATCGGCAGTTTACAGTATATGCTGTATTATCTTGAGAATGGATGCTTAATTTACGCTGGTGCACTAATCATGATCTAAAGAATATTACAAAATATGTGCTTTTCGTTTCTAATCGATTAATCGAAATTGTGTAATGTTTCCACTTTACCGTAGATGATGATTACTCCTATCGTGACTGGCAGATATCAAATCTCATGGTTATTGCCAAAATTAAAAATAATTTCAAGAAGATTTTACCAAACTTCTGTGATCGATTTTTGTCTTCAGTGACGAAATGAATGAATGATAAAGCAAAATTTTTGAGGAGCAAAGAACTAGTTAGTGCCTTGTAGTTAATAATAATAGACAGCTGTTTTTTGTATGTTAAAATAGTGGTAATATTTATTTCACCGTTAGCAAAAACTAACGCACCCATTTCTATGGTGATTTTACGATCTCAAGTTTAATAACGGATGATTTTGCATGCAAGCAAACTGCTTTTGAGGTTTGTGAGGAAAACTTAAAAGTGAACCTAAAATCAAAGTTCCCACTCTCATTAGGGACTGTAACAATGTTTACTAGGGACATTATGTGTGCAATGTTTAAAATTAAAGTTATTATTTTTTTCACTTAAATTTTGAACCTTCGTGACTGAACTAGTTTGCTAAAATATAACTCGACTACTCAATAGAAATTATATACGAAATTATTTAATTTCAATATAATTTCAAATTGCAAGATCAGTTGTTTATTGGCAGAGCACAGCAATGAGAGTGTTTTCACCCAGTTGACAATTTTGAATACTCTTTGTAAACAATGTTCATACTTCATAACATTACTCACCTTCGATCGATTTTCATAATTTTAGCCGACTTAAAATTGTAAACGTAATAATTTAAAATAAAAAAAAACCTAAGCCCTTTTGTTTTTGATAGATTTGAAAAGAAAATATCTTAATTTCATTGCTTTTTTTTTCTTTTTGTAAAACTACTTAAAAGGAGAAAGTTCGAGAATTTTGAACTGACTTTTTTGAAGGTGAAGCAAACTATTAAAAAGAAAAGAATCTTAGAACGGAGAGGTTATTAAATTACTGCGAAAAATTATTTTCATCAATTTTTTTTCCTCTTTGAAAGTAATAAAGAACGAACGAGGTACAAGGAAAAAAATATAAACCTTTTTTAACGTTTCCCTCTTTCTAAATAGCTCATAATACGAAGTGCTAAAAAGTTGCACATTCTTCTAAGAACAAAAAGTTTTGCAACATGCTTTCAGCAAAAAGAGAAGAAAAAAACTCTTAGTTTAGTATAACATATCTTGTAGCGTTTAACAGCCTAACTTTATGTTTAAAGAAATCCAACAAAGAATTTCAGTGCTGAATTGAAGAATAAAACTTTTCACGTATCTGTTCTTTTTTCATCTAAAAGAATGCTGAAATAGCATTTTTCATTTCTTTGAAATTTTAAATCTAACACATTCTTATGCAGTACAAGTTTTTTTCCCTTATTCGATCTAAGCAAAGTAGAAAATAAAATTTCCGCATATTTTCAATCGGATTTAACATATGGATTTACGTATTTTTCATGCTTTATGTGAGCAATATTTGACGGAGTTGTTTTAAACGAGAAATATTTTTCAGTGCACATCGCTTTGTATGGATAAATAGTTTTTTGACTTTTAGTGCTATGAATCAAGTGTTTCCTCTTTTCGGATTATTTGACCTTTCATTCAGAAAATATGCTTACTATTTCAAAATTTAATCATTAAGCAGAAAAAAAGAATTATCACAGCGTGAAAGTTTGTAAACCGAAATATGTATGAAATTTGTGTAAATTATTTCAGGGGGTCTGTACCTTTTTATCACTAGGTTAAAAAAAGATAAGGATTGGGGTATTTATTTGATTGTTTTCTCTCTTTTAACTATACAGAAGCAAACTATGCCCGATCTCTACCAGAAAATGTATCATTGTTCCATAGCTCTGACAGTTTCTTTAGGTAATTATTTCATGAATCTTTATAAGCTGACTTGAAAAAAAAAATTACATTAACTATATTATTTCCCCTCTTTTCTTATTCGCAACAAATGAAGATTTATCTAAGAAACTTGATATTTATTTCTAACATGAACTGAGCTCTTGCGAATGCTTTCTTTGTCATTGATTTTTAACAATTACAACTCCAGGAAAAATGAATGTCACTATTTTCAACAATAATTTGTAAAATAAGAATACCCGAAGAACATTTAGTTTAGCGTGTGTAGTGTAAAATCGCATGAAACATTAAGCACCTCTTTTTCCTTAGGTTTTTTTTTCAATAAAACTATTTAATGGCGAGCACCAACATAGACTTCTGCCACATACCTTTAAGAAGCCCCTCATCACCGACTTTGATTGCCCCAGAATCCTATCATCTACAATTGCAAGATTAAGAACAAACCACTATAAAGGGATGAAAATTCTTCCCGACAAAACGAGAACTTATATTCCCTGCAAGAACTGCACCGATGCCCAACTGACTCCGGATCACATTCTTGAGTGCCCGGCCCTTATCCCACATGTTCTGCAGCTGGGTATGGTGCCACTGGCTTCAGAACTTTGAGAGGTTCTCTACAGCACAGATGCGTTGCAGCTAGCGGACGCAGCCTTGAAGACACACGGAGCCATTTAATTTTCCATGGACTCGACAAAAAAAAAAAAAAAAAAAAAAAAATGGCGAGCACCAAGTAGGTAAAAATTGCACATGTATACCAAATTTCACTTCTGCGGGGCAAAAATATCTTATTTTGTTACATGTAAGAAGTCTAGGTAGTTTTTTATGAGTACCCGTTCCTTACCATTTGCCCTTTCTCGGTGATATTTTTAGTTATATCAGATGCAAAGACTCATCAAAGGAGCAGCAGACGTCTACTTCTAATTGGAAAACAAAATGGTGTGAGCCTTGCTTCATTGAAACGGTGGCAGCATCGCTGCCTCCAATGTTTTGGGGTAAATTAACTGATATAATTGATTATAAGTAACACCTCGCTTTAAGAAGGTTACGCCACAGTAATGTTACTATGCTGCAACGTTTCCTTAATTTATGTTAAAAGTTGCACCAGAATACTCTGAAAGGTTACAGAGGAATTGGTTACAAGTTTATATTAGGAAAAATAAGTTTCCATTAGATATTCTTAGAAAGTTACTTACTTTTAAGTGTAACTTGACTTATACTAATTCGATGGTTTAAATACTCCAAAGATAATAAACGATCAAAAACCATTCTTAAGTTCTAAATTTAAAATAAAAACATAAATAAGTAATTTACGATACTTGAAACTACCAAACATACGCCCATAACGTCTTACATATCATGTATGCTAACAAGTTATACCATAATTATTGATGTTTTGCTATAACAGTATACAAATAGTACAAAAAAAACAGCATAGTAGAAAAGTCCTTTGCTTTTTTTGTCTTCTTCATAGCTTTGGCCGTCAACCATTCGTTTATTTCATATTTATAGGACTCATTCTTCCTCACAACCAATATACACCAATCAGCTTTAGATCAAACGAAACGTATTTAAATTACAGATAGACATTTTTTACTTTTACAATAGTGAGATAGCAAATAACACTCTGCTGGAATTGAACCCACAACACCAATCTTACTGTTCACAGGCAGCTCGCAAATCAAGAGGCTTTCACCGCTCGTCAGCGAAGACCCGTGTCTATTTTGTTTATAAGAGTTTCTCAGCTCTGTGTCGGTGCCCATTTTTACGCATGCGCTTTCGACTCTACATCAGTTTTTTTGATGATAAATGGAAAATTATAAACACGTGAAAGTTTTCTCGAAAAATTCGAGTTTTTCTTAAATCGGCTCGACTTACTCCAAGAGCTGTGTAACGTTTCTCTCATTAGCAATGGTAAAGTTACGCATAGGTTTTAACAATGCTGCTTGTTTTCAATGTGACTGAAGGTTTCAAATTATCAAGATTAATATTATTTCTTAAATTAATAAATCTCGAATTTTGTTTCATACGTGACAATCTCCAAGCTTGAGTATAGATCAGATAAGGAAAAGGTATTTGCCTCATGTAGAATGGAAAATTATTTGATACTGCGTCATAATGGTTTGGGACCCTCGTTCGGGTATCCTTATTTCAACTTCTATCATAGTGCTCAAAAAAAAAAAAAAAAAAAGTCTGTATACTGGTTCGTAAGGGATATGGCATATTATGGCTTAACTTAAATCTTCTTTTTATTTTCTTCAAGGATCCATAAAGACATTTTCCGGTTGCTTGGTCAAACCAACGCTTCCTGCGCCTACCGCGGTCTCGTCTGCCTTATGGATTGTATTAGATTTCAGGCATTGGTAGTCATCTGCATAGCATACGACGGGAGCGGTGTATCCAGTCTTAGTAGTAACTCTTTTTTTTTTGCTAATTTGCATTCAGAAGAAAATTGTTTTCAAGCGAGATAACTCTACCTGGAAATGGAATTTTAAGCAAACAAGTCATTAAAAATTGCAAACATGATTTAAAAGCTACTTTTGGTCTCTATTTTTTTTTCAATGGATAGTGCTTCGGGTGAGTTTAGAAATTTAATCTTACAGTATCTAAATTAATGGAATAAGTTGAGAATGATGGTCGAGTAATGATATTTTCCAAAATGTTAAGATATCCTTTGTACTTACTCTTCGAAATATATATTTATAAATTTTTCAAAATGCATGGTAAGGGGACCTTATTATATGTAGTTGAATTGGCGGAAATTTGTTTACAAAAAGGGCAGAGTAAAAGAAAAAAATGAAAAACTATTTTATCAATCCCAATAAAATTCGCCGAGAGAAGAACTTAACAGAAAAATAAGAAAAGTTCTCGAAAGAATTCAACCCAATGAAGAGTCTATAGTGAAAGAACTTTCTTTGGTGATAATCTATTCGTTAAATGCGCACAATTTACTGTTATTAAAATAAATAATTTTCATTAAATTTACTAAGAATCACAGTTAATGGTAATGTTGCAACATGTTCCTCCAATTTAAACTAAGAAATGAAATCTTTGGGCTGACTAATACCAGCAAAATTCTTAGGTATTATCTATGAGTTGTTAAGCAATTTATTATATCTTATTTTATGTAAAAACCAATTTTTTTTTCTCTTAAGAGGTCGCCATTTAAAGATTCTGCCTAAAAACTGTACTAACACGTTAGACAAAATATTCTGATACCAGATTTGTATGTTGTGTTTTAGTATTCAGATGCAATAGTTATAGATGTCAAACTTGAATTACTACAGAAATCATAAAACAATAAATTATAGTCCGATACATCAGATAAATTCTAACTGCCTTATTTAACAACTTAATACACGCAATATAAAAGTATATGCCTTTACTAAGCGGGGAAGTTCAAAACGTCTCGTTTTTTTTTTTTTTTTTTATTTATTTTTTTTTTTTTTGCCATCCATTCAAATAAATGTGCTTTGGACAATATTTATTAAGGTATAATGCATATTAATTTACTATTTCATAAGATAAGCACTTTTATCAATAGTTAATTTCATGTATTTCGTGCAATAAATTTCCATTGCACTCAACCATAATTTCGTTAGTTACACCATTAGTAACAAAAGAGCTTCCCACAGGTGTTTTTCAAGTGAAAATATAATGCAAAAGTGTTACAGTTGATCATGCCGACCCATATATTATGGTAATAAATTTCACCCGAACTGAAGGAGCTCTCCTCAATTTGCACTTATTTTGCTGTGCATTTCTCAATGGAACGAAGTTAAGACATACAGGGCAATAATGAAGAGTTAATTTACCCGATGAAGAGGCGATAATTAAGGGAAAACTGCTTATTCATCAGCATAATTCACACATTAATTATGTGATATTCCTTATTAAATATAAATCGTGATTCACCTGTGGCTACAATTTTCCTAGTGGCATACATTTTTTTTTTCGATTCATTATTTGCTACTCGTGTAAATTTTCTCGTTGTTTATGCTTCTGGCGTCTTTTTTCACAAGAGCCGTTTTTTCAGTTTATTTTGTTTGCGTCAGTTTTCAAACGCATCCAGCATGACAAGGTACCCAAGACCTCTGAGTCTTTGAAATTTAATAATTTAATCAACTAAATGGTTGAACTAGGTCCAGGCAGATGAATCTCTAAGCACAGTTCCACCGACAACCTTCAAAGAATCGAAGGTGTCTCAAAAAAGCTATGCTTTTATATTTGTTTAAGTTTGATGATTTAAAAGATTTGTTTTTCATTAATTGAAAATACTGCTTCTTAGAATAATTTTCGATGTTAAATTCCTTCTACACAATTCGAAAATTAAAAGAAATGCAAAAGGAAAGAAAATAAATCTATGGGAGAAAAAAAATCAAGAAAAAAAAAGTAGAGAAAACGCAAACTAGAAAGCAATGAAAACAAAAATCGAGTAATAACAGAGAATTTAAAACCAAAGATGAGAGTGTAAAAATGCGTATAGAAAAAATGAAAATAACTAAATTAGACAGTTCAAACAAAAATTATCGGAAAGATTGTGTACAGATGGTTCTTTAATTTTCTAGAGCCTTTTTTAACTTTTTTCTGGAGCTATAACTTTTGTTTCCATCAATGGAACTAAGCAATTTTAGCTTCCATAATTAGATCAGTATTTTTCTCCATCAAAATACTTTCCCATTTTTAAAATTTATTTACATTGAAGAAATAGTTATAAGAAAAACAAAAATTACGAAAAAGGATCAAGTCTCCATTATACAAAGAGACTTAATACCGGTTTGCAATTGCCTTCATCCTGGAAGAAAAAGCGTTCTCAAGTGCTTTAAATACAACTCAAACATTTATTATTGCGACTTGCTTATTTTTTACTCATTTAAAAAAATCAAACTTTTTTCTGCAACAATAGAAAAGAAAACAACGAAAACAATATTGATTAAAATTAACATTTAACATTAAGATTAAGAAAAGATCAACTCTGAATTAGAAAATAACTACCATTGATTACTTTTTCATCGGTAAGGGCCAAGTATTCAATGAAAACTGAGAAATAAAGGGTATTTTTTTAGAGGTATAGCACTTGAAAGGGAAAGAAAATACAAAAAATGTCTTTAACATTTATGTAATTTTCATTACTTGAATGATACTTTTTATGGCATTATTGTTTGAATATGATTTCGAGCATGTGGACACGGCTATTAGCGCATACACGCCTAACTGGAGGTCACACACTAGTAGCAGTAAATCTAGCTGAATGTCGAAAATGTTGTGTCACATGCAGGCTTCCAAGTGCTGCATAGTTCCAGGCTAGTCAGCATAAACAAGGGACTTTAATCCCAGGGGAAATATTCCAAGAGCGTCAAATCGCAAGAACAAAGTGGCCAGTTAACAGTTCCATTTCGTCATAATGTTCTTTCGTCCAATGTTACCTTCAGTAAATTAATTGCCTCGCGTACTGTGTGGTCGGCGGTTCCTTCCTGCTGAAACTACGTGCTTGCAAAATTAATTCCTTCCAATTAAGGCCCGAGAAAGTCAGTATTCATGTCTCGGTACGGTACATCAATGACTAACGTTCTGACCTTCATCAACACTGAAGATACATGAACCAATGATACCACTTGCCATAAGGCGCATCTTGCGATTTGACACCGTTGGAATATTTCCTATGGAGATAATATGTGTTCTTTTCCTACGCTGATCAACCAGGAACAATGTAGCACTTCGAAGCCAGCACTCGACGCATTATTACTGAAATTCAACCACATCTACAGCGAAAATTAATTTAAAAGTGGACCTCCAGGTTACGCCAGGTACGTGCCAGCCGCGGTGGCGACATGCCTTAAATAATGTTTTGCCATAAAATTATCTTTCAAATACATGAATATAAAAAAACTTTTTGTATTTTATTCCCAGCTCAAATTTGCTCCTCTCTAATGCCACCCCTTAAATAATATTCAAGAATTTGTATCTAATAAACACTTTGAAAATACTGAGGCATTGCCTCGAAAAGTTAGACTTCTTCATTTATTTAAGTGCAAGATAACACAAGAAAGATTTACAGAACACGGAGAGGAATTTTTACAAAGTTGGCAACTTAATATGTCTCGAATGTTTGTTTGCTTTTAAAACTTTCCTGTTAATAGGGCATTTTCTGATTACATTTCTTGATTATATTTCTGTTAAGCGATAAGTAGAATAAACAGCATATACGTGTGTGTGCAATCATATAAAAGGACTTTATAACCTGGATAAAGTCTCTTTGGCTTCAAAGGATCAAGTATCCCAATCAAAACATTTCAAAACTGCAGCAATACAAGCAATAAACTGCCATTTCTCTCGATTTTAGCATATTTTTAAATCTTCACCCATGTTATAAAAACAATGTTTGTAATTCTTTGCTTTTCTAAAAAAGGTAGCGACATTAAAACCAGAATACAAAAAAAAAAAAAAAACTCTCCGCTGAATATTGACGATGTCTTTAAACCACAAAAGCATACTCAAAACAAGCTTTTATGACACTTCAATGACTTCTTGTGACTAGTGATCAGTAATATTGCCTGGATTAAGACTGCGCAGTATACCACTGCCCAGATATGCGAGGGTTATTAAATATCCCCACTCTCCCCTAAGCTTTTCTATTAACTAGACAATTTTATGTTTTTCACAAATGAGGCAGGGAGAAGCAAAGGGATACAAGTGCAAAAATATAAATTTGCAGATAACCAGGACAAATGGAAGGTGAACTACTTCCTCTTTTTTTAGAGGCTATATATAGTACTAGTAGCTGTGGTAAGTACTGCTACACAGCAAGATTTATGAAACAAAAATCAATAAAAGTCTACCTAGGACAGCAACTTTAAACGCGTTTTACTCAAAACTTGAAAATGTCCACTTGCATCCCTTTGTTCCTCACAGACTTAAATATGCTTATTTACTGGGTTCTTGCATCATTTTGTTTTTAATAAAGAAAAAAAAAATCTGCAGTAAAGTCAGAAAGTTCTCCAGGATTTTCAAAAAACGTAATTATATATGAATAAAATTTCGTTTATTGTTATGTAACAAATGTTAGTTTTCATTAACATATTGAATTTTTTAAATTAAGTAATTAAATAATATGTGAGAAAAATGATTAAGTAAGAAAAATGGCGACGGTACTGAAATATAGGTTCCACTTTGCTTACACTATACTAGTCCACTTTGAAATTAACTTGTACATACTTATTTACATATTTAACTTACATACTTAATTGCTTACATACTTAATTCATTTTTGACTGGAATCGACTATATGTTTCAGAACATAGTTAAAACATTTCTAGATAGGTAGCGCAGCAAACTGGAAAAATATTAACCCTTCCACTTTTCCCCACATTTCCTCAATTAAGCGTTAATTTTCTGATCAAACAACTAGATCGCCTTCTAGATTCAGACTCGCTAAACAAGTGCTGAAACTTGTTCTTCTGTAGAGAAGCTAAATATGAATATTTAGTTGATCGAAAACTTTAGTATATGTATACGTAAATCTATCGATTTCAATTCATGTCTCTAAGAACTTAACCGATCAGCTTAGAGTGTTATAATTAATTGGGGTAAAAACACCCTAAGTGGAAATCATTCATATTCATCATTGCCAGTCACGTATTTAATACCTTGTTATCGTTGATTAATGATGTTTTGTTGCTAAGCAGTTTTTTCCTTGCTGTTTTGTTCGCGGTTTTTTTACAACACCACAAAAATATCAAAACGTGTTTCACAAGTTAGAAAAAGTTACAGTGAGTTTCCAACTACCTGAGTGTGGAACGTTGAATTAGCCGTACAAGTATAAAATTAACAGATAATGGAACTTTTGAAGAAAATAAAACTTGTTTACATCATTAAAGAGATAATCATGCTACCGTGCATTGCTTAACGAATAATCATAACCTTGATCAATTTAGTTTAAATCCCCGTGTGAGAATCAGAAATGATTTCTTCTACTGTACTGCTCTCTGGCCAGAAAAATGGTATGCAGTTTCTTCGACTACAGATCGAGGGAAGCGGAAAGAACAAAAGGTCCAAACCAATTTCTTGTTTCAAGGAAGTGTACTGTTACAATTTCAAATATAAAGTACATACATTTTGAGCTAAGTAATAGTAAAAATGTATTTACTAAATCATTGAAATGTGTTTTTAAAAAAAATGTAAAAATAATTCAAGTAGTGTCTATTAAACCGTGATCGTAGACTGCGTTGAGACGGAAAATCCTAAAGCTTGTGATCGGTTAAGATTCTTCGAAAACGGTGCTTTTCAGAGATTTGATGCTTTTTTTGTCGTTGTTGTTTCTTATCAACTAGAAGAAATCTGATCAGATCAACTCCAGTAGGTTGTAGACAGCTAAGAAGTGCATTGTTCTTGAAAAGTCCGATGCAACACAGAATGTGCTCTGGTAGGACTGGGTAGTCAGAGCACTTTTTACCAGTATGATGGGGTTTTCGGCCACCTCCAAAGGTAACACACTTAAGTTTACCCATTGTATATCTATTGCAGCCTGAGTGCCACGGTCACGTTTGACTTCAACATAGCACCAGTGGATGTTCGTGTGTACCCTTCGAGAGCAGGCAGGATACGCCAGACTAGCACTGAGACTTGTTCGGTTTTCAGCCGTGGTTAAACGCTATAAATGTAGGGCTTAATGCAATGATATCATATGATTGTGTTTATGTTGAGCTTTGAATTTTATCGGACAGCCTCAAATCTACTATTGCAAACACAATAACAGCTTTGTGTAAAAAGTTTAAAATAGCAATATATAGTTGCCTTAGAGGGAGTCAATGCAAAAATATAGTATTACAGGCGATTGTAGGTAGCAATTTAGAAGTTTAACCTATGGTGTTATGGTAACCAAGCTAATCGATATGTTCACACCATTGGGAAGAGATAAAACGGAGGAAGTAAAGACTTTCGTTCGTTTAGGAAAGACCACAAATCACGTGATAGGTTTTAAAGAAAAACATTGGATGAAATCAGGTTTTTTTTTCTCCAGTTTCACGCAAAACGTGTCAACCATTCATCATGTGGAATCACGTGACTTCAGTTCTTTGCCTAAGCTTTTGTTAAACCAATGATTGGTCCCTCCATTTACTTATTCCTACTCTAAGGTCCACACTGATTCTAGATTCGGAGCCTTGTTATTCTTACTATGAAATTGCTAAAATATTGCCAAGTTTTTGCCAAAGGTATACTAATTTTTTATGTTATATTTACTTCCACACAGTTCGGGTAAAAGTTCACCTTTACTTTAAAACACAAAATTTCATTCACAAAATTAGCGCATACCATTCCGTTAAAAATATTTGTGTTGTGATACCAAGTCCATAGTTTTGTTATGGACTCTCATATGTCCCATTCCTTCGAGCTTTTAAAAGATCTGCTATTGCTGGATCTATTTGATCATTCTAATAAAGTCATACAACTGTGGATACCAAGTCAGAGCAGTGAGACTGGTAGTGTATATATTTTGCTAAGACAGACGCAACTATCACACATAGACCTAGGCTCCGTTTCAATACTATTCAAATGCTAATTAATATAGAGATAAGTTATTTTACCTTACTACCAAATGGTACGTCTTTGCGGGTCACGCATCTGGACGAAAATCCAGATCTAGGTCAATTCCCACTAGATATGAGCCAAGGTAAAGCGGCTTGACTGCATAAGCCTTAGCTCTGCAGTAACTGGAGTCCAAAGTTTCTAATTTGGCTCCAGAAAAGCAATGATTTTTCCTTTGAGATGAACCTTTTTAAAAATCTTTTCTTGATATTGCATTGTAATATCGCCTAACTGAATGCATTCATAGTATAGAGTAAATTTCACTGCCGCTACGTTATACTAACAGGCATCGCGACAGATGTTAGGAGAACAAATATTTCCCCAAAATTTCAAATTCCAAAGAAAACGGTATTGCTGTACCGGAGCCAAACAAGCAAATTTACGCCCTGTTTGTTGCCGAACTAGATCTCAAACTATTTTATCTGGGCTCAAATCGAGTACAAATTGACCTAAATCAAGAAGTTTATCCAGATTCGTGATCTTCAAGTTCTGCCATCTGATTTACAACTCTGATTGGCAAGACTTTAGAATTGCAATGGCATTTTCATAGGAATTAGAAACTTTGGGACAATATCTACCCTCCTAAGACATTTGGCGTCACTTGTCAGTACAAAGAAGGAAGGGGTGGGGGAGGGGGAGATTTATATATTATACACTACCTGGCCATTCGTCAGCGGACACCCCCCCCCCGAAAAGTGAGTAGGAGCATCCATACACGTCATGCATACGTCAAACCACCTTATAAAAGGTTGAGAACGGTGTGCCAAGACTCAGAACCGCTATTGTAGTTCTGTTCTATTCTATTCAAGAGTCACAACTGACTACAACTGTATTTATGTCGAGGACTGCATACAAAGTGCCTTGCCTCCATTATTTTATATACCGATAGATGGCAGCACCATCACCGGATCGAACAGTTAATGAGAATTTAGAACTAGTCCAAGAGCTAATAGCTACCTGGTACTAGCACCCCCAGAGGTATCGTTTCACTTGGAGGACATTGAGACCACGAGCATATTTAACGTCGCCCAGTCCCCTTTAATGACGACGGTGGGTCTTCGACCAGCGGGGATCGAACCCGAGCCCCTCCGGCCCCGAGTCCAATGCCCTACCGATCAGGCTACCACGGCCCTTATTGTAGTTAAAATGAACAAACGACGTGAACTTCAAGCGAAGGAAAGAGGAATGATTATTGTAGCCCATAGGTTTGAGCATTTAGTTAGAGAGATTAGCGGGGAATTTCAGATACCTCGCGCTACCGTGGGTGATGTGATTTCAAAATGGAAGAGATATGGAGTGATAATATGCCAACCCAGACCATGTAAACCGACTACATTGACCGATCGAGACCGTCGAAGCCTGAAGTGTGCGGTGATGGCAAATCGCATGGATTCGCTAGAAAAGGTGCAGATCAGTTTCGATCAAGCACGTCGAATGAAGAAAGTGATCGTACGGTTCGTCGGGAAATTGTAAAACTTGGTTTCCATGGACGAGCAGCGGCTCACAAGCCAAATATCACACATGACAATGCGACCCGTCGATTAGAGTGGGGCAAAGAACGCTGTCACTGGACGCTCGATAAGTGGAAAACCATCCTCTGGAGTGTTGAATTACGCTACCAGTTGTGGCTGTTCGACGGACGTGTGTGGGTGTGGCGAATGCCTGGTGAACGATATTTAAAGGACTGTGTCGTGTCCATGGTGAAATTTTGTGGAGGTGGGATAATGATGCGGTCATGTTTTTAGTTGTATGGGCTTGTTTCACTTGTTGCAGTGGATGGAATTATGAAATTCCAAGTGGTAACAAGCAGTTCTGGACAGCCACGCGTTACCTACCTTGTGGCAATACTTCGAAAATGGCCCTTTTATCTTTCAACAGGATAGTGCACCATGCCATACCGCATGTGTTATTACTACCTGGTTCAAAAACATAGATGTTGAAAAAGTTGATTGACCTGCCCAGAGTCCCGACCTTAACCCCATCGAGCATCTTTGGGATGGGTTGGAGCGGCGGCTGGGAGCCAGACAAACCCGGCCCCGAAACAAGACTGAGCTCTACGCTATGTTGAAGGAGGAATGGAGCCTGATTCCTGTTGCAACATATCGTCACTTGGTAGAAAGTCTTCCTCAAAAAGTTACAGCTGTCATTATAGCAAATGGTTGCCCTACACGCTATTGATGTTGTGTGAGCCCGCTTCGCGTGACTTGTATGAAATGTCCGGTGACAAATGGCAACGTAGTGTATGTTGTGAATGCAATTAATTGGATCATACAGCAATGCAAATGCAAGAAAAAAGTAAAAAAGTTTGATTTCAAAGGAAAAACCATTGCTTTTCTGGACTCAAATAACAACTTTGGACTTTTGTTACAGCCAAACTAACCTATGCAGTCAAAACGCGTTACTTAGGTTAATATCTAGTGCGAACTGACCTAAATCCATAATTTCATCCAGATCTGTAACCCTCAAGGTGGTGGCGTTCGGTAGTTGGATCAATAATCAGAGACAATTTCAACAAGACCTGGTAGAATAAACTCATTATCTCAATACGACCTAAGCATAAAGCTGTTGTTGGCATACAACTGGATACTCAGCATGATTTCCTCCTGAAACATCTTGACCATATTGTATCGATAACTTTATGATACATTAAGCTCTCTTTCACGCTTCATAAAAACTTATGATGGAAAATAGTCAGAAAAGAATAACAATTCTGCTAACTGTTTTCAAGGTAATTGGAGCTTTTATCATAGTGTGGATTTATAGTCATGAATACATATTGGTTTATTTCTGAATCAACATGCGCATATAATCTGTTTAGAAAACAACAGCACAAAATTAGTGAAAAAAGTCAAAAAACAGCATTAGATTTACATATTTTTATGCATTTTTACAACCATTTGCTCTTTATGTATTATGAGGTCGTCATAAGGCAAGCTCTAGATTCCAAGTGTCCATAAAAAATCATGTTACGTAGTATCATAAAACAAAATAGAGGGATTCCAGACATGTTTTATAGTTCTGTTTTCTCAGAATGAGTAACTGGATCTGGAAGAAAAAGTAATAAAATTCTGTTTTTTATGTCATTATTGTTAACATCGAGCTAAAGAGCTAAAAGAAATCATAGGATATTTCTTTATAAAAAACATAGTATGGCATCTTCTGCCAGGATACAAAAAACCGCTTTGAAATATTTTATTGAAAATTCAAAACAAATAAAACGTAAGGTCGATCCAAAATTACTTGATACAATATTTTATTTGTACGTAGCTTTTCTTATTACCTAATAACTTTGTCGAAACATATTGTCGTGTCGTTTATTGCAACCGATATGATGAAAACTCATTTTTACGACAACATATTATTATTTTTTTATTATTATTTATTTAAAAATTTAACTTAGTGAAAGATTAATGCCAATCGATATATTTGCCTTTCTCTTAAACACATCAAATACGTTTTCAATACTTTCATTTTTTCAGTGACTTTTTACAATATCCGCCAATGAATAATATATTTTAAATTTATTATCTATTTTAACTCTGTAATCAAGGATCAACCGTTGTGTATAAGCAATTTATAAAGGGTTTAAATTTTTTTGCTTTGACACAAGGTAAACGAATATTACGTGTCCCTGCTTTAAAGTCTTTAGAGTTAAAATGTGATTTGAGAGTGTGCTGAAGTACAATGCGGCGCAAATGCTTAGTCACAAGATAAATCTTTCAATAAAATGAAACACCTACGCAGGAATGATTTGAAATTTTTATTGTAAAAATACGACTGATTACAAGTTTATATGTTAAATTTGGAACCAGTTCAAAAGATAAATTGATACATATATTTAAAATCATATTTTGTTATATCACAAAAACAAAATACATAAATTTCACAAAACACAAGTTATTCATTAGTATGTGATACTTTAATTGCATCTGACGAGATGGAAAATGTTGCTTTCAAATGATATCGCGAGATTACGGAAGATTTTGGGCGCAAATACACCTCTGAGCTTTTTTGATATGATTCGAGCTCTTGCACTGAATGAGGCAGCTTCCCATTCCTGCAGTAGTCACTTGAGAGAATTTCTAGATATTCGATTTCGATTCCGAGTCACAACTGACTACAACTGTATTTATGTCGAGGACTGCATACTAAGTGCCTTGCCTCCATTATTTTTTTACCGATAGATGGCAGCACCATCACCGGATCGAACAGTTAATAAGAATTTAGAACTAGACCAGGAGCTAATAGCTACCTGGTGCTAGCACCCCCAGAGGTATCGTTTCACTTGGAGGACATTGAGACCACGAGCATATTTAACGTCGCCCAGTTCCCTTTAATAGATATTCGATGGGAAGAGGATTGAGATCTGTTCTGATGACTGACACACTAACCCGTTCCTGAAAACTGAAGATCTTATGCAAAAAAAAGTGGCTCACTTTGCAAACAAACACGTTTTCCGGGGTGCACAACGATAAGGTTGAACTATGTTGCATCTCACTAGTGAAAATAAAAGATAATCTCTACTTCCTGAAAAGTTACTTATTAAAACAAAATTCGTTTTCATACATTCACGTATTTTTTTAAAGCTATTATTTACGACTAGCAAGCATACCCAGCATTGCCTGTTTAAGTAATAATAGTGAGAAACAATTTATGCTTTTCTTTATTTATTTTTAGCTGTGTCCCGCAGTTTCACCCGCGTTAATAAGATGGTATTGTATTAAAAAACTGTTTTAAGTACATCGCGCTATGATATGTATATGATATACGTACAGTAAAAAATTACACACCCTTATCCACATCGATGTTTTCTGTAAAATAAGAAACTCGAAAAAAATCAATAAAAACCCTTGATCTGTAAATTATTTCATTTTTAAATGAACCTGAAAATCATCCCATCCGCAGCTGGGTTTGAACCCGAGACAATAGGGTTGCTGGCTGAGCCAGCGCCTTACCGAATTAACTATTCGGGCAACAAAAGTTCGAGCTATTGATGCAACAAAAATGCATCATGATTATTATTGATTTAATTTTATTTTTTCGCTGATCCACTCCTTTTAGACATAGCGTGATGTTGCGTAGTCTATGGCCTTCCTCAAAAAATGGACTGTTCAACACAAAAAGAATTTTTCAATTCGACCCAATAGTTCCTGAGAGTATTGCGTTCAAACAAACTCTTTAGCTTTATATAATTAGTATAGATTGGCTAATGCTTAGCTAAGAACTTAACATTATGATGAAATTATACCTGCATTATTATTCTTAATAACGCTTATACGCACATACGAATTATAAGTTTAAAATATTTGCAGCCCTCTGAGAATACTGTCATCGAGTCTTGGAAAATAATTTAAATCTTCAATCAATACGATCCAAAATTAGGTTGCTAGGATACATAACAGATGAAAATTCCTTAAAAAGAAAACTATGCGGTAGTCATTAAAATTGGAATCATTATCGAACAAATAAATTAAGTTAATGAACGCAGCATAAAATATTTTTATATTTCTTAGTTTTAACTAGGCACTAAAGAGTTTTGAGACATTACGGTGTATTATTATTCCTGTTAATTAAAGAAAAATATATCCTGATATTAATTATTCTGCATGCTTTCAGTTAAATCGAAAAAAGTCATACTTTTTTGAGAGTTACTTCAAGAATTTACTAATGCAAATTGAACTTATTTTTTAGTTTTGTTTTGAAATTTATAAAGCTTATATTCACAACGGTATATTTATAATTGATATCAATACACTTACATATTTGTTTAACGGTGGTAAATGAGCAATTCACTTAAAAAGTTTTACTGCTTTTTGGACTAAAAGAAACATAATAAATATGAATTTTAAAAAAATCAACAAAAATGTACAATTATGAAAATTGATTCTATATACAAAAACAAAACAAGAAAAATCTTAGTTTTGTTTTAGTGGACGTGTCTCTCAGTAACAACAGTCACAGAATAAACGCAATACCAGTAGAATAAAATAAAGTAATGAAATGTATCGTGTAGAGAACATGAATTTGTCTCTTAGAGCAGGAATTAAAATGGAGGGAACAAGTTCAATCATTATCTTAGCAAAAACTAACCCAAATACCTCAAGTCATGTGACTCAACTACGAGGAATGGTTGCCACGTTTTGCGTGAAACAATCGGAAGAAACCTGATTTCTTTCAATGTTTTGCTTTAAAATTTATCACGTGACTTGGGGTCTTGGTTTCAGGAATGAAAGTCTTCCCTCCCTCCATTTTATCTCTTCTCAATGATTTTTCTAGAACAGTGTAATCCTAATCGAATTAAGGAACACGACCATGGGATCTTCAGTTAGTTCTAAAAGAGTGAACTTCTGTGCACTTTCAATTCAAAGTTAATATATACGCAATTAATTCGAGTTAAAATATGAGAAACGTGATTGTTTCCAGATTGTGCACAGGGTTCTGGTTTTACGTAAGATGAGGCTCATTAGGTGAATATTTTTTTGAAGATCGTTGCATGTCAAAATAGTAATAATATCGCAAAAAAAGGGGATACGTGTGCACATAACCTTTTAAAATCGATGCTGAATGTTGTATACTCATAGTCGAAAATCATGAGATATTTTTAAATAAACATGCTTTTATAATACATATTGAGTTTACGAGTCTTTTTGAGACATATTTTAACTGAAGCAGTGTTAATGCAATAACAAACCCACAAAAATGGTTTATTATTCGACTTTTAATTAGGGTAATTTGGTTGCTTGCAAATTTTATTTTATGGTGATATTAATCATACGCATATTTAAAGGTCTAATCAAGAGCTCTTATCTGATTAACTAATACCTGAGAAAATTGCTGTAAGTTTCATAAAATTTAGAGTTCAAGTAACCCTCAAATTAAGTGAACAGTTTTTTTCGTGCTTTATTCGAAATCAATGTCATTGGAAGAGTATATTGAACTCATGAATGTTTCTGAAATATGACGGATGTACACGTTTTCTGGTGTGCTGAATCTGTTTTGAGCATTATGAGATATATTTGCCAGTGTGCAACCGACTTTTTGTGTCAATTTTGAATAAAAACTACCCGGCAAATCACCGGCACAGTTAGAAATAGAAACGCGTTTGGAACACTTTATTTCCGGGGAAAATGACCCCATTGCGTGATTGTGCACTATGACGTCTTGCAAAAGTACTTCACTATAAAGGAAGTGTACTGATGAATGTTCTCCGTTAGAAGGTAAGTATTTCAAAAATCTACCGAATGTTTTGTGGATACTGGACTTGGTGTATCAACACAGAACATATTGCACCACAATTGTCCACTCTTGTAAAAATATTTCTTTCGTTACTGCAACGCTGATGGCTAAGAAAAGATAGATTTGCTTTATTACATACTGTATGTATACACCGAAAAAAAAAAGACTAAATTTTAGAGAACACTTTGTTTTTTCAATAACCCCAGCCATATATTTATCTGGAAGTACTTTGTGCAATGAAATCGGAACATGTTTTATCACGTGTACCAGGCAGCCAGTAGGAAACTTGAACTCATTCCTAAGAAGCTAAGCAAAATGGCGCGTTACTTGAGTAAATACTGATTGCGATTGCAGGATCATCTGTAATTGTCTTCTACTTTCATGGGATGTTTTTAAGGTAAGTTTTTATGCATAATTATTTTGTATTTGTAAATCCGCTGAGTTTAATGTATTTGGTCAAAATAAACTTAAACTTCTATCCTGTTATGAAAGTTTTGGAATAACTTAGTTTGAAAATTATGTAAAACGCTGAGGTTAACATGTTGCAATTCTTATCCTGATGCTTGGTCAATAGTTTTACTTGCAACAAGGATTTCCTATCATTAGATCGTGATCCCAAGGCACTTTTTATGAGGGGGTAAGGGGGTATCGATAGGAACTTTTTATGATATAATATGTCTATTAAAAAGTTACGTATGTTTCAACAATGTACTGTTTTTACTAGTTGATAATTTACTTTTTTTTTTTTTTTTTTTGCTTTAACAAACAATGAGGCATTTTTTTCGTATTAGTAGTTTTTGAAAGTTTAGTGCATTTCGCTGTAAACAACCGAGCCGATCGACCTTTTTTGTGTACCAATATTTTGTTAACCAGACTGAAAAAGAATGGAGCGATGGGGATCCTTCGACTTAAAGTAGGTTCCACTATGGTAGTTTTGTAGTGCTATCCCGACAACAATAGCAAATAATTAGTACGAATGGGATTTAAAACTGGGTCCAGGGCACAGGAGTGTTTTGAGTTTTAATGCAAGTTGTATGCGTTTTTTCTGGAAAGCACATTACGTAAATGTGATGCCTTATGCAATGTGTGTGTGCCTGTACAAAATATGTATCGGGTCTTGGATATTTAAAAAAAAACGAGATCGGAAAGCACAAGGGGTTTAAAACCACTGGTTCACAAGAAAACTGTGAGTAATTTGTATTTATTTTTGTCTTATTTAAATTCTATTTTTTAATCTGCTGTTTAACGAGTTAAAACGTTTATAAAACTTGATCTAATGAAACCTGACCTGATTCGTGTTGTAGCAATAAAATTTGAAAATGAAAAAATACGAGTTCTTTTCCTTGTGGACTGATTACCTAAAAAGAAAAAAAAAAACGTGTTGGATGAATAAAAAGTGAATTAAATTTATAGTTATAAAAAGTAAATGTATTATATATTTCATGAAATCTATCACTTGAGGTCACCATCTGTGGTCCATGGATCACATCCGTCCCATGGGAGGCGTACAAACTAAAAAAGAAACATTTTTTAATTTAACAGTACCCTTTCTTTTCTGCATTTCTGAAGAAAACCATATCGAGAAAATCTCAAAAACCACTTGCGAGTGCTTTGTTAAAAAACATCGTGTATGCATATTGAAGTGGGGACATTTTTTGAACATTCTAAAATAATGATTGAATTGTTGTCCCGCTGCGCCTCCAAAAAGATTGAATATAGCCCTTGACTGTAGATCAATGGATTGAAGATCTTTGATGTATCACATTGAAAATAGGTTCAGGGGCCACAAGCTAGGAAAGGCAGAACTATAAGGGTTATTTCTTTAACAAACTCCAAATTCATTCCAAATAACGCAATTTAAGGCCATTTTTTTAAATTTCGGAGAAAAGCGTCGAGATATTTCCCCGCAAAGATTTATCTTAGCAAAAATATTAGAGAAAATTCAGGCTCTCGCATATGTAAATGCAAGAAGAGGGGGTTCTGGGAAAATTTTTGATACTGAAGTTTTGAAACTGTAAATTTAAGCCATGTTCAGGGAAATATGGGGGAAAGTTCAAGGGAGCCATCATCTCCGAAAATGATTTGAAGAAGACGTATTAAAAACACTATTATCTTAAGGTGACTTAGTGACGTTAGAGAAGTGGGATTCGGGACATCTTTTAACAGAATTTTCAGACGAAAAATTTACACTATGCACCAGCTTTACATTGTAATTGTCAAAAATAGCAAATTATCAACTTAATTTTAATTCAAAAAATGAAATCATATTTCAAAAAAAAAAAAAAAAAAAAATAATAAAAATAAAATAAAATAAAATAAATAAATAAATTTCCTAGTGTTGTAAGCAGGGTTGCCAGACGTCCCGGATTTCAAGGGACAGTCCCGTATTTTGAAAAATTGTCCCGCATCCCGGGGAAATCCCATACAGGATGGCTAAAGTCCCGTATTTTAGCTAATAACAATATTTTACAAAACGTGACATTATTTTAAAGGGAAAAAATTAAAGTAAAGCAAAAAATGTGAAGCCAAGAGCAATAAGAAAATTAAAGAGCAAAAAATTCATAGACGGCTGACTTTATAGTAAACTGCTTAACTAACTCATTGATTGAATCAGACTTGGATTTAGTCAGTTTCATCATTTTCAACCGACAATATCAACGCTAATTTTGAAACAAAGCGGTCAACATATACCCTACTTAGAGAGCAAAACAGAAATTTACTTATGTCAGGGTGTTTTGCTCATACAGTTAACACTGGATTTCGCCATGCTGCTGATGCTTTAGAAATTGATGTCCAAACTATTATTTTAAAAATTTATTCACATTTTTCTAGATCTGCAGTTAAGCGGAATGAGCCGAAGGAGTTTTCTGACCTAGTTTGATAACCTAGAGTTTAAAGAGGTAGGTTCTAAAGCATATCCCGACGCGATGGCTAAGTTTAGTTCCTGCTGTAGATCGACTCATTAAACCTTGGCCAGCTCTCATGAATTATTTTATAAGCGAGGGAGAATCCATCCCTAAGCCTCTCAGAAAATTATTGCTTTTAAGTGAAGAAAGTACAACTACAACATTTGAAAAAAACCAATGAGGTTCCATTAGTTTTCCATTTTCTTAGTAATGTGTCCCCCGTTTTTGAAGTTACCCATAAAAAACTTCAAAATGAATCTACAACTGCAGCTGATAACTTTATGATACTATGATACATATGGTAAAACAGCTAGAGAACAGATTTGAAGGTAAGTTTTATAAATCGTTCGTCAATAGAACCTTAAAACATCTAAACGGTAGAAAAATACAATGTCTGATTGAGGGATACCAGAAATTTTTTGAAACAGCTGTGAATTACATGAGAAAGTAGTTTGGTTTCACAAATAAATATCCCCTTTTTGTTTTAAGACCAATGACTTGAATGGATAAAGTAGTTTTCTGATTTTCAGTAATTGTAGAAGAGTTACATATTGAAAATAAAGTATCAGTAGATGATCTATACGATGAGTTTTCACAATAAAGGAAGTTCTTAATAGCTTAGTTGCACAAAAAGCTATGAATATTGCCGATAAGTTGCAAATGGTACATTAAAATTATTTTACTCATTCAAATTTCTCCATTGGCTGGTATGGCATTGAAAACCAAGTTTTGTTCTACGATTCCTTGCATTACTATTTCAGATAAAGTAGTCACATTTAATAAGAAAATTTTTCAATTGCACCGTCAAACTAATAGCGAACGCAAGAAAATAAAATAATTAGCACCAGTTCCTATCAACGTCGATCTGTTTACCGAACTACGTTGTATTGCTTGCTTTACTCTTTGAGTTAGAGTTTCCAAAAATGTGCTCACCAATAAACATACTGAGAGGAATCTTCCAAAAGCTACTAAAACATGGTTGTTTATCACCCCTTAAAAATACATAACCAGTAATTACCCTCAATCTCAAAAATATACCCCTACCCCCTTTTACTCCTCGAAGCCTGTCCCGTATTTACTGTTATTAAATATGGCAACCCTGGTTGTAAGCAAGAAATAAATGAAAGAAAAACCCTATTTTTGTATCCAGGGACTAAAGTGCGCATTCAACTACAACAAAATTCTATTAAGTGCGATCAATTGCATCTACCAATAACAAAGCCAGAAATTTGCTTTGCCCCACCCAGAAAGATTTTTTGTCTACGATACTCTTAGAAAGAAATCGGTCGAATCGAAAGCAATCGAGTTGTATATATCCTTAAACGAAAGCAAGTTATCTTGAATAAGTTTTGATGTAGCAAATAAGACTCTAAAATTATTTCTAAAGGAACTTCGTCAAAACACTGTGCTGAAGTAACAGCACTTTGCGTAATTTTTGTTGCCAAATTTATCATCAAGTGGTTGAACATTTATAACATTACTCTAGTGACATATTCAACTCTAACACAATTGCCCGAATTCGATTTAAACTAGTTCTGTCTATCAATAGTGCTGCCAGAAATTTTATTTGCCTCTCATGCTCGCCACGTTAATGGTAGATAGAATATCTTCGAACCGAACACAACCGAGAAGAATCTGCCCGTTAGTCGGCATTGAAACTACCACTGCTTTGCATCAGAAAATGTGTAAATACTCTTTTTGGAATATTCTAGTACAATCAAAAGGGGGAAGTGCAAACGTAGACACCCCTTAGAGTCTACATAATGCCGTTTTAGAGTTATGCAAGGTACAACTGTCTCCCCTACATGTTTACCTCCAAGAAAATTGTGAAAGTTGTTTTTGTGCAAGTTCATCGAAGGGGTGTGGAGCAATTAATCGTTTTCTTCGTTATGCGTTACTGCTATTTCTTAAAAAATGATGAACGGATACATAAGAAAATTGGACCATACAGCAAGCCTTAGATATGAAATAAAAAACAAATTTTAATTTTTGAGATTTGTTTCTCTCTGGTGCTTTCATTTCTTTTTTAAAGATAAATTTGCCTTCAAATTCTTTTGCAAATCGATATTTCGAACGGAAAATAAAACAGATTCTCTTTTTACTTTTTATCATATAAATAAGAGAAGATTTTATCTTTTGTTGTTGACGCTATCACACACATAGCATTTCCGCTTTACTTTGCGTTTTGTTCTTTTGAACAGATATATATATATACATATAATCTTTACCTCAGCAAATTTTGTATTGTACTTTAGATGCCGCTAGAAGAATCTTTATTCGATTGTTTAGCGATAGAGTTACGCTTTTCTGAAAGCAAAATGACTCCAAGCACGAACTTGAAATAAAACTTTTTTTGCTAAAAAAACTGTTTTATAATCTTTCCTCAAAACAGAAAATTCGCTTTTAAAAGCTGGTTGCAGTATTTCTAGTTCCTCGACGCTGATGTGTTCTATTAAATTGAGTTACGTTTTTCAAGGAATACAAATAGCTTTTTTTAAATATATATTGAATTTGAATGTTGTAAATATTTATTCTTTTTTCTTTATTTTACTGGAATAGGGTTGTAATTTTACAGGGTGTGGCGAAGTTTTCTTCGGGGTTTGGAAGGCGTATTAGAACAAACATATTACCAATACATTAATAACGCTGACTTAACTAGAGAAAGAAACTGCGTTTTTTGTTTCACAAATGTTCGATATAAGAATTTCTCATAATGCAGTAAATATCAAGTTTAAAGTCTAATTATTGTTTCTCACGCTACAACATGCCAAGATCTATAGTAACTAATGCGAATACGAATATTTGGCGTAAATTGTGTAAAACTCGTGGAATAGGAGGCTGAATACACGATCACTATCTAAGAAGAACATAAAAAGTCACATGGAGTTAGGTCTGGAGAACGTGGTAGTCACGGACGGCGAAACCTCATCGAATCCGACGACTAAGAGACTCCTTGTTGAGGAAATTGCGAGCTTCTATCATATAATAGAGGGATGCACCATCTTGGTTGAAAATGAACGACTATTGATCATCACATGTTACAGCATGTGAAACTAAAGTTAGTTTTTAGACTTGATACCTGTGCAATAACGAAATGTTCTCGTATCGAACATTTGTGAAACAAAACGTGTATAGTTTCTTCCTCCAGTAGAACAAACGTGTTTGCAAAATGTATGTTTTGATAAGCCTTCCAGGGAATTGTGATACAGTAAGTAAGATAAAATTTCGTACTTTGGAAGAAAATGTAATGTATGAAGACAATGAACGGAAGCAGAAGAAAAAACAAGCTGCGAAAGCTGTAGCTTAGTCATAATCCAAGCTATAATTTAATTTTTGTAAAAATAGCTTTAGTGAATAAATTTTATTACTTGCTTAAGATTGGAAAATATCTTATTAGATACGTATTTTAGTTTTCATTTTGCTCCATAAAAAAAGGAAACATTTTCACTTTTTTTTTTTTTTTTTGAAGGCACAAATTTACTACCAATTATAAAAAATATTGTTTCCATGCAAGATTTATTACTTAATACAATACTTTAACTTTATGTGCTATAATTTTCAAAAGGAACTTCCAGTTTGTTCATTTTGATAAAGCTAAGTTACCTTAACTTTTTCACATTGCCCCACATTCACCTACTGCTGGAATTAACTATGTGGTCGAAACGTACAATGGACACGGATGGGTGTAGGTAACAGGATATAGTGTCCATGTATTTGTTACTCATCATATTACTGCACACATACGCATCAGAGTTCCAAAATCACTCCAGCTGTCCTTGTTTTATACTATGGAAGAGCCTCCAACAACTTGTACAGTCACTTGAGGACATGTAGTGTTCATGGGTTCATAAGTTATCTTCGAACACGTGCACGTCAATCTGACCGATACAATTAGAAACGAGACTGTCAAACCAGAACACGTGTTTCCAGCTGCCAAAAATTCAATGGAGTTGTTGGCAGATTCAGACAAGGTGCAAAGCTTTGTGACGTTCAGTATATAATGGAGCACAAGTCCTTCTTTGGCCCAGGAAGCCGAAATCACAGTGTCACTTGTTGAAGCACCAGCATTGATTTCTGCTGCAATTTGAGATAGAGTTTCTCTTCTGTCACGCTTAAAAATTCTCGTTAGCCTTCTTTGGCTACGTTACTTTGCAATACTTTTCAATGCATGGTGATTTTTGAGTTTCTTTGTCTAACCGGGTTTAGCGTAATTCAGACAGCGTTCGCACAACACGTATCGTACGGACGCAGTCTGAATGTTGCTTAAAGCCTTGGTTTCCTAGGAGCGAACACGCCGATCGTCGGCGTCGTTCTTCGCCGAGCGGAAAACTTGATTCTTCTGCGCATGCGCGTCCGAGCTAAATCGACGTCTTGAATGGCCACGCCGGAATCCACTTGACTTTGATTTCAGCATAACGGCGAGGAGCGACGTCGAAGATCGGCGATTCGCTCCTAGGAAACCAAGGCTTTACCTATATTCACTGTGCATTGCCGGAATGGTGATAGAATAAAATTTAAATTTAATAAAACCTCGGAGATGCCATGACCCGAATCTCTTATGCAAACCATAACACCAAGTTCAATTGTAAAATTTCTTCATCTAGAAGCCTTGCGTGTCTAATATAGGAAATTCTGATTGCATCACGTTAATCTGATTTATTCCATACCTCTGTGAGATCTATGTGCGCGCTTATGCCTGCTGTTTTGTAACTTAAGTGTACATAAAGCCTTTTAATGTTTTCTGAAATCACCTCCTTTTACTACAATCTTATAGCATTAAATTTGCTAGAAAAGTGACGCAACAAACTGTGAAAATAGTTTACCATTTTATTCTGTCTAACTATAATTTACTGCTCATTACTCTATTATACTAAACTCGTATGAGTGCACTAGAAAAAATAAAGCCCATTTAGAAAGTTATGTTGTCTGAATTACTTTCAATGTTTTAATATCTCAAAATTGAGTGTATATCCTGGAATTAGGAAGTAGCACTTTAAGATTCTCAGACATTTAGATACTATTTAGACTACAAAATTTTTAACTAAAAGCTATTTACCCAATGACTGGGAAATCCTGTTTCTTTACTACAAATTTAATCATTTTTAGAATTTTGTTTGCAATAAAATTTTTCTTATCAATAAAACTAAACACAATTATTGTTCTGTATCATTTTGAAACTAAAAAAATCCAATTTTATTCCTTCGTAAACGTCAGGAAATATATTATTGAATAAACAAACCATCTGATTTGTCAATTCAATAATTATATTTACGAAAATAATTGAAAAAATTTGCTTAATTGATAGCTAAAATAGGTTAGGTCTAGGAAAAAAACAAAGCGAAAGCAATCATCACACTATTCCGTTCTTGACAAGAATATGTGGGGTGAGACAGATTGCATTAGTATCGCGAAGATAGAGGAATTCAATAAATGTCCAATTTGCTCATTGGCCATCATTCTCGCTGTTTCTGCGTTCTTTCTTTCTATAATCAAAATAAATTATCTTCAATGTTTCATTTAGTGTCGACTTCATTAAGTTAGAGTTGACACATTAGTTGTTTCATTCCTTGTAACTTGAATAGAACAATGCATTTGTGTTAACATCAATTACAATTAATTTTGCCTTTGAACAATTTCGAATGTTTCTGTTCTAGTAGTAGAGTTCTCTAAATTGAAACTATTTTTCAAACAACTGCAGTTTTCTAGAACATATTTAAAAAGCTGGACATTTATTCATAGTTAATTTAATGAAAAGGGGGAGGGGTGCATTTTACCTGAAACTTTCAGTTAACTTGACCTGCTATCATAAACATTGTTTATTTGTTCTTGTCCTTTGTTGTCATTTTCTGTAGAAATGCAAACACAAATGAACTGTGCAACATCAACTTCAATAGTGTCCACTTTCATACTCTTATTTCCTGTTTTTCGCTCATCTTACTTCCTTTTTCTTTGCGTTCGGTTCAACGAAATATTCAAAGCGGCAAATACATTAGCAGCATTATTTATTCTCTTCATCACATAAAATGTAATGCTTTTATATTTTCAATACGGTTTAATGTTTGAATAAATTGTTCACCTCTTTTATTTTTATTTTTTGCAGTTTCATTTACTTTTTTCAGATTAATCTTTTTCCATTTTTAATGTGTTTTTAACGGGAATTTCAGTCAGTAAAGCTGACTGTAATTTTCTTTTAACGTCATATGCCACACGACTTCCTTAATGAACCGCATTCTCAAAAGGCCTAACTTTCTTTATACTAAAAGAACTTATTCTTGATCAACAAAAAAAGGCATATTTGTTTGGAACTGGCGAAAATTGTTCGGAAGAGCTAGCCTAAAAATGTTATGAAATAGTGTTTGCCATTTTCGGTGCAAATGGATTTTATGCTTTTTGTATATTTTTTAACTAGACACCTGTTGGACTACATGCCCCGTGTGCAATTGTAAAGTCAGCACCGTCTATAAATCATTATTTTTAAAACAAAACGTAGTTGACGTAAAAAGAATTTAGTTTTAAGTGAGTTAAATGTAAAAACAGTAAATTAAACGCTAGTCTGCAGAATTTTAGTGTTTAGAAGGACTTTTACGTAAGATTAGAAAAAAATGAAAATATTTTAGTCTGAAGTGGAAATGCACTTTTTGGTACAGGGCTATTTTGTTCAATTACAAATGAAAACCTTTTAGTTCAACGAAGTTCCGGCGAAGTTAGAAATTCTAAAACTTGAATATATTGCACAGTCACATTGCTTTTGAAATACAATTCATATAAATATTTATCTATTTTGCTTTCCTAGCAGCTTTTATTGAGCCCCCCCCCCCCCTCATAAAGTAAAAGTTTTCATTCCTGGTTCTTTTACAACAAATTTGTCATCACTGAAGTGAATAAAAGTAGTTCATGTATGTCGCTCTTATTGGTTCTGACTTAAATCCATTGGTTTCTGGTAAAACTCTGTGCTAAATGTTTAATTAGAAAAGCAGATTTACTGTCAGGCACCTAAGATACATAAACAGTATTTAAAAAGAAGGAACAGCAGGAATGTGATGCTGACAGATGATTCGCTGTGGTGGATTAGGTCCTTTAGTGACCATTTAAGTTTTCAATTTGTGATTAGTGTTACAAAAATGTGATACAATATTCAATGCTATTGCGTCTATACGATCATTCTAAAACTCCTCCATGTATGAAACTAATTTAGCAAACTTTGCAGAGTTTTAAAAATGTTTTATAGCAACATGCCTTTACAATTTAATAATCCTGATTTCAACATTCTCAAGCGAATTCTTCTATATTAAAACTTTATACTTGTACTTTTCAATTTACTTACAGACAAACTAAAGTGACATGAATTATTTTCTTCTTGAAAAAGACATTTTATTTGAAACTTCTGACCCGCAGCACATCTCACAACAACTCAAACCAAATTGATGGAGCATGGAAAACTGATTCACTGATCCGTTACCGGAAATAAATTTTTTGGGAAGAATATTTTCAAACTCCCTATAACTTTCAACTTGTTTAAAAAGAATTTTCTTTTTACTTTAAACTCGTTTCTTAAGAATTTCTACGTTGATGGTTTTTAACAATTTCACTGCAACTTTAAGTAACTTTTTTCTCATAAATTTATGAAGCAAAAAACTTAACGAACATTATAACTACCTTTTCGGCGAACAAAATTTCATTGTGATTTTTATAATAGTATAAAAGTTCATTATTTGCAACCGCAGGAGAATACGTGGTGCAAGAAAAGTTTAGTCAAAGCTAGCATTACCCCTTACACCAGTTCTGTTGCTGGTGTCCACAATACTGCATTTTCAGAACGATAGCTTACTAAAAATCTACTTTTTTTTAAAAAAAAATGATCTTCAATCCTCGAAACCGTAAGTTTTTCTAACAAGTGTACTTTTGTTTCAGGTTTTACTGCATATGATAAATTAGGTCCAAGAATTAAATTTTTTGAAACTTTCCACAAATGAAAAAAACAAAAATTTAACAAGTTTCAAACAAAGTGCATAATAATTTGTATTTACGTTATGGACGGTTTAAACATACAGGGTGTTTCTGAAATCTTGTGCAAAACTTTAAGGGGGGGGGGGGTAGTACACTTTTGGACAAACAATAGCATAGCAAAAGTAAGTGACCCAAACGTCTTCCGAAGGAGATAGACACCATTACAGTTTAGGGTCCAAAATTTCAAATGATCATAAAAAAAAACGGAAAAATTGGTCGATTCGTTTCCGATTTTCGCTAAAATTATTCTTTTTATCAGTATTTTCTTGAAAATAAATTCTGAAGATGTAGTTTAAAAAATACCGATAGAGGGACGCTTTAAACTTTGGAGTAATGAACAGCAATTTTTTACCGCTATTTTTGAATCTCATTAAACGTTTTCTAATGCTTGGACTTAACCTTAAATTTATAGTTCAAAATGTGAATTGTTGGGAGTGATTAAGTAGCGAAAAGTGAACTGTCTTCAAAGGTTAAAACACACTTTGTCACAAAAAAAAAAAAAAAAATGTATGCATCAAGGATAAATGAGCTGCAACCAACACACCCGGCAGAAATGTAGTTTGATAAGCGATGATTTGAATTTCGTCGCCAATGACGAAAGGGTAATCGCGCGCAGATAAGTACGATTGAAAGTGTGAAAGATTGTGACAAAGGGCACTTCAATCTAAACTGTCAAGCTGTAAGGGCACTATTGTGACTAGGTTTTTTTTAGGGTATATCTTTTAGAGGTATACGAGTAACTGTTGGACTTAAAAGGGACGTACAGTAGGTTTCAGACAAGCAAGTTGGTTGTACGAGAGTATCTGTCGCTACTTCGGTCGGAGCGATATGGTAGTAGCTTAGTGTAGGTAAAAATAAATGAATTACTCTTTTGCGGTCGGTTAAGGCATTCTAGAAACAGAAATGAGCTGAAAATCGCACATCATATGAGTGGTCGCTATCGTCTCAACAAGATCGCTAACATTAGTTCCATGCCGTTTAATACCTTCCAAGAAACTGATGGTATTAAGAAAAACAATAGTGAGTAGACTGTAAGACGCTGGTATATCTAACCGGCGTCCATTGCCATGGATTGGATTTTTTCGTCTATTGCATTTTCGCTGCACTTGATTAGCTGGGTTGTGACAGACATGAGGCATGTTACCTTCAACCATGAATCCCGGTTTAGTTTCAGTGGTCATAGGTAACCTATTTCACTCCATACTAGGCCGTGTTTGGTCTTGTTTAGCTGCTAGAGGCGGCTATACAACTTACGGTACGGTTTTGTAGCGATTGTGTCATAGTTGTGTCATCTTTTGTTCTGAATTTGTAATTATTTCCTTATCTTGTCATGGCCCACATCCATTTTAACTTTCGTGAAGGTCGCTCGTTTCCTTCTGGGTTAATGTTTTTTTATTTACTTATTTATCTATTTATTTATTTATTTTTTTTTTGTGACAGAGTGTATTTCAACTTCTGAATACAGTTCAGTTTACGGAACTTAACCACGCCCAATGATTTGGATTTCGATGTGAAAATTTAAGTTTAAGTCCAAGCATTAAAAAAAATGTAATGAGATTCAAAAATAGCGGGAAAAAAATACTTGTTAGCGCCCTCTATCGGCATTTTCGAACTACATCTTCAAAATTTATTTTCAAGAAAATAATGATAAAAAGAATAATTTTAGCGAAAACCGCAAACAAATCGACCAATCCTTCCGTTTTCCATGATCATTTGAAATTTTTGACCCTAAATTTTAACGGCCCCTGTCTCCTCCGGAAGACGTTTGGGACCCTTATTTTGATTACATTTTTTGTCCTGCTGTGTACTACACCCCCTTAAAGATTTGCCCAAGAGTTCAGAAACACCCTGTACAATAAGATTAATTGTTTGGTGATTAGTTTAAAGTTCCGGGTTGCTGCATTCAATAATAAAAAAAAAAAAAACATTCAATTATGTTACAATCTTATAGTCGAATTCAAAGATTATAATGCGGGAATTCATTTTTAAATGCCTTTTAAACAGTTTTGAAAGTCATCCATTTTAATGTCAAGATGCGGAGGTGCACACGGTAGCATAATCTCAATACGTATCAAGCATAAAGGAAAACAATTTATAGCTCCAAGTTCGAGCAAATATTATTACCGCAGTAAGTGTCCGAAAAGCGTTTTCTCCGGCGCCGAGCTTTCAATTAATGAATGTGTGATGTGTGGTTTTCTGGAAACTAATTTCTCAGGAAGTGAAAACGTTATGTCTCCATATTTGGTTTCGAAGCTGATAAGGACGGCGTGTATGGAACAAAGAATTGGATATTCGACTTTGGAGAACATGCGTTAACTAATTTATTGTTGCTGCCATTTGTTGTGTGACTTCGAAAATTATCAGCTATCCGCCGCTTTATTTAAAGTAAAGCAATAAGAGTATATAAGAGTATATAAGCAACTACAGTGCTTTTTTTTATTCGTTTTGTTATGCTCCTCTTGTTTGTTGTGATTACACCTTAGTATGAGGAAATTGGTGTATTTACGAGGAGACACAAAAATCGCTAAATGTTGTTGTAATTTTTCTTTATCACTCAAAAACTGTTCCGTTTTTTATCTGCTTAAAAGTACGTTTGAATCTTGTTTCTATCTTTCAAAAGAAAGAAAGATATAATTATTTTTGTTGCATGGATTTAACTAATGTTATATTTTAACGTTAAAACTTTAAACGTGTTTTTCTCCATGATGCAATTTTGCGTTCAAATTCGTATAAATCAAGAACTGATAAAGATAAAGTAATGAAATTTGGAGTATATCTTTTTCAAGCAGTTTACTTAATTTTTGTTCTCAGAAAATTTGAAAAAAAAAGAAAAAAAAAACGTTTACTGAAAAAATGTTATTTTTTTATTAAAAAAAAGTATATTCGAACTAAGTAGGAATGTGTCGTTTATGAACGAACGAGTCAAAAAGAACAAATCCTTAAAATGAACGTAACCGTTCGTTCACTTAAAAAAGGAACGACCGTTCTTTTGAACATCGAGCAATTTGATGCATTGTACTGATGCACTTGAGATAAAATTGCTTTTTTTTTGTGATTATTCATCTTCAAATTTTTAACTCTCAATAAATCTTGAATTTTGTTTTTCTCTGTGCAGTACAATATATTTCTTCGAACTTTTGTATTTTCTGCCTTATTCATCATTTTTCTTTTATCCTAGCAGTTCATTTGCAATTTTACAATGTAAATAAATCAGTAATCTTGGGTGTTATTTGTTTGGACGACTAACAAAATGTTTGAACATTCCACTTCCTGTCCCACGTAACTAGTAAAACATTCCTCACGCATTCTGTTGCCAAAATTATTTCTAAAAATATATCACTTTTCTGGCAAACTTTTGTCTTCTATAACATCCAGGGTCCTGCCCAAAAATTTTTGGGCCCTTCACAAATGACTTTTCAGGGCCCCTGTCCATATTGTTTACCCCCTACGTCTCTATATATACAGTGGCTCCCAAAAGGGTTCGTACAACTACGACTTTCAACGAAATAGGCCCCTATCCATTGGTTGGAATTAATATTTCGTAATGTGTATTTAATTATAAGATCTGTGATCAATTTTTAACAAAACTACATGAAAAGTTCTTAAAAAATATTAAAACCTAATTTTCTAAAAGCAAAAAAAAAAAAAAAAGTGGCGGAAATTTTATCTCACAAAAGTCTTCGTACACTTTAAAAAATGTCTGTATATTATTGTATAATCTAACTTTTTATTAAATTATTATTTAGTAGAATATCATGCAGTATCAAAAACACCTTTTAAACGTCTGGGGATAGATTTCATTCTTTTTTCTTTCTTTCTTTCTTTTTTTTTTTTTTTTTTTTTTTTTGTGTAATTTCCGAGTAAGTATTCAACCACACTTCAAGTCTTACTGTTTCTAGCTCTCTTTTCGTTTCAAAGACGTATTTTCGTAATCTAACCTGACGATATCTTTAGATATGTAATAGAGTTCAAATCAGGAGATTGAGGGGCTATTTTCTAAACTGTAGGACACTTTTCAAGGCACTAGACGCAAACGTTGAAAACCGTGTGATTCTTATCGTTATCTTGATAAAAAACAAAGTTGTTTCCAATAACCAAATTTTTGGCTAAGAGTTCAAAATTAGTTTATTAAATATTTAAAGGAACAGCATGATTCATTATTTTCTCAAAAAATTCCAAACTACCAAGTCCTGATGCTGATATGTACCCTCACACTAGAACACCTCCACCATCCTGATTAACTGATCCAACTAAGTTCTTAAAATTAAGTTTCTAATTTTTAATTCTACTTGCAATTATACAATAATTTAACTAAAAATGTTGAATTCATTTTTATCTGTAAGTAAGAGGTAATTCTAAAACGTTTTGAGCTTATTTATCCTTGATTTTGCGACGAAAAGCGTAAGCTTTCTTTTTTTTCTTACGACCAAGAAAATTTCTGCGGGAAGAGGTTCCATCTAATCCAGCTAATCAGAGAACCTGGCGAACAATTAAAGGCGAACATTAAATGTAAAATTTTTCATTTAACTCTGCAAAAACTTTTAGAGCACTCAAATGTGTATTTTTCATAATTTTTTAAAACTAAATCTCCGATTCCGCTTTGTCAACTTTGCCGGTTGACCTTTTCTTAACTTGTTTTCGGTTCGATTCTTTTCTTTAAAGCATTTTATCGAGCACTTTACTATAGAATGGAATAGGTTAAGTAATTTAAAGACATTTCAAACCAATTTACCGCTACTGTGAGGAAAAAAAATCAAATTTCGAATATTGTGTGTTGTTTTTTACGAATGCCATACATTTTAAAGTAATAAGCACAATATTAAGGAATAAATAAGCAAAAAATTAAAGTTAAATAACCTTTGAGGATCAACACAATGCAAAAATATTTAAAAAACAGCATATGATCATTTTAATCATGAATTTATTCGAAAATATTTGAGTGTACGATGACTTTTGTGGCGTGTTATTTCTCTGTCTCTTCGTTTTTTAACCTATTTCAAAAAGAAGATCCGTCAATATTTTCAAAAAACTACTGGGTTGTATTTAGAATGACATAGGAATGATGTGAAAAAATATTGGATTTCATATTCGAATTCAGTTTTGCGTTATTTCGGTTTTACTAAAAAATTTCAAAGTGTACGAACACTTTTGGAAGCCACTGTATATCACCTCTTACTTTAAGAATCTCGGACCCCTTTAGGCTTGGACTCGGGCCAACAGGTGTCCCGACTACCCCCCCCCCCTCTGCACACCCTTGATAACATCCCTATCGGTAGAATTACAGTAACCGGGCCGCGGCGATAAATATTTCATTCTGGCAACTCGCTACCTTACCTTGGCGACGGATCAATTTTGGCAACCATACACCAAAGCTATTCGTTTGGCCAATCAACCATTTCACAGTTCACTACACAAAATTGTAATGTATTTGTTTAATAAATCCTTTTTATTATGATTATTATTAATTCCATAGAATAAGATTTTTAATTTTCCAAAAGTTTTTTTTCCAATAAATGGCAACATATATTGTGTTTCTTCAATTTTCAGATCTTCGAAACATTTTATAAAAATTTCACATCGCGGAATGTTTGTCACTACTTTAAGTTATGGATTTAAAAATTAGTTATTCATATCTTCGGATACTTTTTTGGAATTTGTTCGCAGTAAGTAATTTTCTTTGTGTTTTACTGTTCCATCTTTAATTTAATTCATTACTTATCAAAATAACTTATTCAGTAAGTTTGAATTAAAATGCTAGTTATGATAACGTTCTTTGAATGGATTTTTGATGTGATTTAACTTAGATAGTTTTAATTTTAATTAAACATAAAATCTACTTAAGGGATTTTTCTATTTACGTAACAAGCTATTTCAGACTAATGTCGTTTTTTTATCAAACTTTTAATGTTGTTAAATTTGCTAGAAATGTCTGTTTCATTTTAATGTTTTTTTTAGGAAATCGAACATAAAAAGTGAAGGGTTATTTATGACACGAACCATTCCGTTTTATGTTCTTTCCCACACATATTATGGTAACATCTTGAAAAACGTAACCATTCACTTGTCTTTTGTAAACTTAATTTTAAAATAAGAAAAACAATAAAAATCAGAAAAAATAGACTTAATAATATGTTTCTGCATATTTTCATCAATTACAAAAGTAAAACTTTTATTTCCTTTTTTTGAAGCAATCACGAAAGTTTATTGTTTTTATTTGACCGTCTTTTGATGTTTGGCTCCTTTTTCAACCCCAACGTCTTCTGCAGGCGCGGCTCCTCCGGTCCTGAGCACTGTCCCCTAGAATCCATTTCTCCTGGTCGGTGGCGTGCAAGTTTTACACACGCGTACACACTCACACACATACTCATTCACCCACTCACACACATACACACATACACACTTACACACATACATACTTACACACATACACAGTCACACACATACACATTCGCACACATACATGCACGCCAATGTGCACACACAAGCCTACATAGACACAACTATGCACACATAACCGCCTAAGAGGAGGGACAGGAGCGGCTTCTAGAAACACTAACTCCAATGAGTAGGGTCTTGTCGCAACTCGTGATTGCGGAAAACATAATTTGAATTCAAAATTTCAAAATTCAAATTATTATTTTTTTGAGCAATCACGATTGCTTATTGCTTTCATTTGACTGTTTTGATGTTCCTATGATTTTATTTTACCACCGCCACCCTCTGCACCATCACCGTCGACCGGCTCCTCACGATGCTTTTCCTATAGCGAAAGCCGTCTCCAGGTTGCATTCATGTCCTGCACACACGCGTATACATACACAACTACACACACACGCACAAACACCTACACACACACACAAAAACCTACACACATACACAAACACATACACACATACACAAACACATACACACACAAACACATACACACACGCATACATACAGACACCTGCACATAAATACACATACACACAACTACCCACACATTCATGCCTGCACACAGACACAAACACATATGCCTACACACACATACACATGCCCCCCCACACACACATTCATACACACAACTACCCACACACTTATGCCTGCACACAGACACAAACACACATACCCCCCACACACATAAACACACATGCCTACATACACACACGCACACTCGTGATTGCGAAAAACATAATTTGAATTCAAGACGTCAAAATTCAAATGATTTTTTTTTGAGCAATCACGATTGCTTATTGTCCTCACTTGATCGTCCTTGGAGTTGTGGTTCCTTTTTCAATTTGGACCAGACGCCTCTGCAGCACCACCGCCCACCGTCCTCTGCAGGCGGCGCGGCTGCTCCGGTCCTGAGCTATCCGCTTCTCCTGGTCGCGGGCGCCCTTGTCCTACACTCACGCATGCTCACACACATACACACACACGACTTTACACTCATAAACTCACACACGCCTGCATGCATACACACAGGTCTACGCATACACAAAAGTCTACACACACACACACACAACTATGCACACGTAACCGCCCAGGAGGAGAAGCAGGCTTGGGGGGACAGGAGCCGTTTCCAGAAACAATAACTCCAATGAGTAGGGTCCTGTCGCAGTTCGTGATTGCGTAAAACATAGTTTGAATTCAAAGTTTAAGAATTCAAATTAATTTTATTTTTTTATTTTTTGCTTCCTTGCGGAAAAAAGGATCAAAGACAGAAGAAGGTTAATAAGCAGTTCTAGTTACTAAGGTGATAGTTGGAACCATCCAAAGCTCCACCCCTTTTCTTTTGGTCTATTCCCATTGGATGATTTCCTTTGTTTACAATGTAGTACTTTGTTTGCATTGAGTCTTATGTTTTTCAAAAACTATGCCAACGCGACTCGGTTACCGTAATTCTACATCCCTATCAACTGCCGTCTGTACTGAGTTGATTTTATTTTTTACTGATTATAACTGTCTAATTTTTTCTCCATTTAAAAAAGTAGTGTTTTTTTTTTTTAAATTCTTATCGGTACTGTGGAATAATTTTAAAGCACTTTAATATTTTTAGGTGAGTATTTTTTTTTCTTAATTAAAGTTATCCGTTATTCCAGCTGAGCTACAGACAAATTTGTTGTTATTTTATTTCGTTGTTCCGTGGTCTATTGGAAAAAAAAATATAATTATGTAAGTGCTGTGTCTGGAAAAATGTAAAAAGTTAATTTTTTGACATACAAAAATGGAACCTGTGATTTCGGAATCGAAAACGTATCTTACCATTCGGCAACTGAGAAATATCTTACAGAAGGAACTATACTTGCTTTTTACATTTAAGCCAGAATAAAAAAAATTTCATTTATTTTTTCATAGGCATATATTTTTACTCTTAGATCATTTTAGTTTTTTTGACCTTCAAAGCATATTACTGATCGAATGAAACATTTCGAATGTTCGTGAGTATGTCTTGCAGAAAAATTACACTGAAAAACAAATTTTAACGAATTTTCTGGTCTTTAATGTACTTTGGGTGCTTTTTATAGATTTCAAGATGGGGGCTAAAAAATTTGCAAAAATGTTCTATCACACACACCCACCAATTAAAAAAAAAATCATTTATACGTTTTGGATTATATAGGCTATCTTGTAGCAGTTATAAGTTTACTACAGTTTTTCTTTTTGCTACATTTGATCCATAGACATATTTTTAAACTCATCACAGATATAGAATATGTAACAAGAGAGTAGAAACCGCATTCACTTTTAGGCCAGTGCCAATAATGTTTGAGACCAAAAAAATTTAGAACAGGATAAAACCAGTTCGAAAGGCAAGAAAATCTAATAACATTAATAGAAAAAATAAATTACGGGCGAGCTGAGTTCGGGAAGGGGGGTGTAGGGGGGTTTAAGGGGGGGAAAACGGTTTATCACGATTTCCGGAAAAACTACGAGTCCTATCGAAAAAAACTAAATTGCAAAGTTGTTGGTAATAAAAAGATCTACAACTTTTTTATTTGCACTTTTTTTCTATAACCTCAAAATATATGCGAAACATTCAAAAAACCGACTTTTTGGTTTTTTATTTTTATCTCCCACAAAAAAAATTTTTTTTTCACTAAATTTAATGAAAAGTTACCTTATTATGTCCCAAATACACTGTAATTTTTTGGATTTAAAATATTTATTTTTTCTCCTTATTTTGGTTCAGTAGTAAAAAAGCATCAGAATTTTCAATCAAAAATTCTCACGTCAAAATATCTGATTTTTTTAAAAAATCGGAGCAAGTTTTTTTCGTTGAAATCTCTACTTTTTGATGGTATAAAAAACAATATACAATACTATGGAAACTTTTTGCAAAAAATGAAAAAAATCAAAAAAACTCGAATTTGAAAAAAAAAAATCATCACTATGTAAAATTTTAAGCTATTTATTAAATTAACAGCAAATACAATAATTAACAGCAAACACAATTGGAAAACTGATTATTTTTCATAATATTCAAGGTTACACAGTTCGAAATTGCGGAAATTACTCATTTATCCCATCCTACATTGTAGCTTGCTATTCGTAACTCCAAAAAACTATAGGGGGCACTGCAGTCACCGTCTAATGATGGATGAGAAGGGTATAAAACAAATGCATGCTGTAGCTTGATTTTTAATTATTTTAATACATTTTTATTTTCAGTTTGTGACAATGTCGCATGGAAAATTTCATTTTTCGAGTAATTAAAGTGTACATTTTAATAAGGAGCTTAAAATTTTTACATAGTTATGACTTTTTTTTTTTTTTTTTTTCAAATTCGAGTTTTTTGATTTTTTTCATTTTTTGCGAAAAATTTCTATAGTATTGTATATTGTTTTTTATACCATCAAAAAGTAGAGATTCCAACGAAAAAAACTTGCTCCGATTTTTAAAAAAAATCAGATATTTTGACGTGAGAATTTTTGATTGAAAATTCTGATGATTTTTTACTACTGAATCAAAATAAGGAGAAAAAATAAATATTTTAAACCCAAAAAATTACAGTGTATTTGGGACATAATAAGGTAACTTTTCATTAAATTTAGTGAAAAAAAATTTTTTTTTGTGGGAGATAAAAATAAAAAACCAAAAAGTCGGTTTTTTGAATTTTTCGCATATATTTTGAGGTTATAGAAAAAGTGAAAATACAAAAGTTGTAGATCTTTTTATTACCAACAACTTTGCAATTTTGTTTTTTTCGATAGGACTCTTAGTTTTTCCGGAAATCGTGATAAACCGTTTCCCCCCGCTTAAACCCCCCTACACCCCCCTTCCCGAACTCAGCTCGCCCGTAATTTATTTCTCCTATTAATGTTATTAGATTTTCTTACCTTTCTAACTGGTTTTATCCTGTTCTAAATTTTTTCGACTTTTTACCATTTTCAAAGCTATTGGCACTGGTCTATTTGATAAGTTTTAAGTTTACGACCTTGAGCATATGGCACTGGGCGTTCCATATCATTTCGATTTCCACAAGATCACGGTGGTTGAAGATGTCTTCCGGCACGTAGAAATGCCCTGGCATCGGTTCCCATAGCATATACTTTTGGATATTAAAATAATCTTACGAAAATATGAAGATATTGCTTCATAAAATTGACTTCTCACATCATAATTGGAGCATAATTAAACGTTTTTAAAGTAATTGCCATTCTCATTGGTCTGCAACTCGATTTTAGAAAATACTGCTATTTTCTGTGCAAGTCGGACATCAGGGTAATACATGAACATTACATCAAAAAGAAATGACCAGAGCGCAAACAATATATTGCACATGAAAACAAAAATAAAAAAAAGTTCTTCGAATTGATATTAAAAAAAATTCTCAAAAACCTTCCTACATAAAGTTGGGACTAATGAAGAATTTCGTAAAAGCAAAGAATAAAAAAGGCTGTAGATTTCAATATTTGCAGAAACAGTTCCTATCACTCACACTCCCAAGGAAAGTATTTTCATTGACCCAAAAATTAGAAAGCTTATTATTTTGAAGAAAAAAAATTTAAATTTAGTTTAAGTGATTTATGAAAAACAACATGGCTTGATTTTTAAAATGCTGTGACACAATTCTTAGGAAATAATAGAAGTCCTACATATGAAAAAGTAATTAAAGACTTGTTAAAAAGTTACAGAAAATTAAGATGTTCGATGTCATTGATTTTTTTTTTTTTTTTTTTTCCCATTTCTTTTAAATGTTTCTCCTGAAAGCATGGGAGCTGTGAGCGACGAGCTTGGGAAGCTCTTCCGCGGGTATATTCCTGCAACTGAAGCGCGATATCAAGGACAGTTCACTCCTAATATGCTCGGGATTACCGTTGAAATCTTATTAGAGACTAGCTGCATTGCCCGGCTTTGCCCGGTCTACCTTGAAAATAAAAGTTTTGTCAAGTGACATATGTTCAACAATCAGGCTCAAGAAAAAAAAAAATCATGCAATAAATATTTCCCTTCCAAACAAAGACGACAGATGTTAAAATACTTTTGTTGTTGTTGTCGTCTCTAATGACGTGCAGAGTGCGAAAGGTTTAGATGCCTCCAAAAGTCTTGATAACAAGATCTGCTATCTCTGGAGCCCGATGGCTGCACTACTCATTAGAACTCATTAGAATGGGGGTGCCATTGCCTCCGAAGTGGTTGGACTTCTGCCTGTTTGGACCGCGGAAAGGTATTTTATTTCCCTTCTACCACCCACAGGGTAATCCTGTGGAGGCACTCCCCTATCCGCCACATGGGGATGCGCTCAGTGTGGGTTACCAAATACTTTTAAGGTAATACTCTTAAAGAATTACAGTGAGAAAAATGGATTTAAAAAGCGAAAGCATAAAAACACAAAATAAAATAAGTTTAAGAAATTGAAAAGAGAAAGATGGAAAGATTAATCGATTCAAAAAGCGTAACCTTGGAAACGCGAAAGTAAAATGGTTAACAACTTGAATGCAGATGAGATTTTTTAAACTTGATTTAAAAAGGATTGTAACTTTTTTTTTCCTTTCAAGATAGAAGCTTAGTTTTTCGACCAAAGGTCGAAATAGATCTGGAGTAAAAAAACTGTCTCTTTTTAAAATGGTATCAAAAAGAAAACTGTGGGACAATTCCTTCACTTTTTATTCATAGATTTAATGAAGAGAGTATGTGGGCAGTTCTCAAAAGGTGGGAACAAAAAAGTTAACTTTGAGCAATTTCAAAAATTTTCGAATTTGATATCAATTTTGCTTTTATTCTATAGTATGCATACCTAGAACACAATATATGAACATGAAAAGACAGCAGGTATTTGTAAAAATTGTTAATTAGCAAAATAAATCAGCAGTTTGTAGGTAACAGATTTTGGACATTGTTGTCCTGTAGGTAACGGATTTTGGACATCATCATAATGCAAGTTTCACCATTTTTGACAACTGTTAATCTGATTTTTAACTTTTCCAATGAAAATTTTATTTACTACTTTTTGAATTTTACAATTTAATGATAAAGAGGATATTAATGAAGTACTTGAATGGCTATACATACTGCTCTTTACATATAATAAAGTTTTGGAATGATTTTAAAGAAGTTGATGAAAGGTAGAAAAAAGCTTCATGGGAATAATTATACAAACTTGTAGTTTGATTTATTGGGACAAATAAGGAATAAAAATAGAGACAAATAAATACGACATATATATTTTTAAAGGAAAAATAAACAAAATATGCTTTAAGAAAGAATGTAAAAAATGACATCAGTTTTAATAATGAATATTTTTTCTAATGTCATAGGAATTAAAACGATGTCTAAAAAAATATTGAAAAAAGAAATTCGTATTTCTATTTGGAGATCGTTAAATTATGTTTAAAAGAAAGAAGAGAAAAAAAATTCTAAAATAATAAAAGCGGCGGGAAAAAAAAATTGCTAGCACAAATGATAAAGGCGCCAAAACTGGTGCAGCTGACGATTAACTACATTTGTCAAACTGGAATCCCCCCTCTGATAACCTTTAGCTTTTCGTATACTGTGTTGTCGCCAACGGAGGTTTGCTTGGCGATTTTCGCGCAAAATGGCTTTTGTTCGATCATAACCAGCCATGTTTCTACTGCAATTTATGTATTGTTCAATGTGTAACGTATTAATTATGCAAAATACTAATGGATTACAGAAGATAACATCATAATAATCTTTTTTATTGATGTTAGAAGACAGTGGATTATAAAAAAATTATAAATAAACGAACAGAATTATCGGCGTCAAGATCGTAACGCGATTTGGACATCTCACATGTATGTTTAAGAAAAATTATTTTTCTTCTAAGATACTGAATAAAAGCTTATGAAAACACTTTTAAACAATTGAAAACTGATTCTGAGGATCGATAAATACCTTTAAAACGAAAACATCATACACTTAGTTCTCAAATAATAGCATTGTAAAGATCGCACTTTTTGGACATGCATCAAATTTCAAACTTACTTTTTTCTAAAATCGTTTACAAAGTAAATAATCTGTCTTTACTTTTGTTATTTGCGTAAAATATTAACAAAAAATTATTCAGTGTAAGATTCATGCCTTTAATTTTTTTTTGAAACGTATGGAAATAATTAAAAAAATTTTTTTTTAATGGTACATTTGCTCAGTTAACGTTTTGGTATGTCCAAAATTGTGCCATTTAGCAAAGAAAATATTTTTTAAGGGCATTTGAAGAGCTTTTTTTTCCATAATTTATGTCAATTCTTGTCTCTATACAGCATTATAATTTACCTCAAAAATTTTAGAGTTAATTAAAATTAAAGTTGAAGCTTCAAAGTTGAAGTCTGTGTTTGCTCCCACCTTTTGAGAACTGCCCATAACCTAAATTTCAGCTACGCCTAAATTGATTTTTTTTCGAACTGGTCTGCAAACCTCTTCAGGACTTAAAGGAACAAACTGAAAATTTCAACAAAATTGGCCGGTTAGTTCTCGAGTTTTGCGAGTTACAACACACAGACGCTTTTTGGAGAGTTCATTTTACACTATGTAGAGAAGTTTGTGATAGGGCCTATAAGAGAGTATCCACAGTTAAGGGATTTACAGCAACATAAAGTATGAAATTTTAGAATTTTTTTACAAACATCATTACTTTTTTTTTAAGATTATTTTATTCTTCCACAACTTTTTAAATAATACACACACACACACACACACACACACACACACACACACACACACACACACACACACACACACACACACACACACACACATATATATATATATATATATATATATTGTATATATATATATATATATATATATATATATATATATATATATATATATATATATATATATATATATATATATATATATATATATATTGTATATATATATATATATATATATATATATATATTGTATATATATATATATATATATATATATATTGTGTTTTATATTAGTTTTAAGCTTTGTAATTGTTTATATAAAATGGCAAATGACAAAAATATTGCACATGTGTAGAATAACTGTCATTAAATTGAGATTTCAAAAATTTTGGATTGTTCGAAATCTGTGGGTGATGGAATATTCTTACTGGCATATTCTTTTTCAGCACCTCCTAAAATATAAAAGTCACCACTTATTCATTGAGGAACAAAACCTTGTTTACCAGTGTTACCTGCAACTTTTTAAAATGAACGAAGTCGTTCAAACGAACGAGTTGAATGAACAGATCAAAGGAGTGAACGATCCTCTGATGAACGGATCATTAAAAAGAACGACATTGCCACCTCTAGTGTGCCTCTCAAAGTGATTTTTCGAAAATTCGATTTTCTGTTCAGATTTTAAGAACATTTTAACGAGCAAATTATCATAACATGGACGAGTAAATTACCATAACGTACAAGACGAGCAAATTAACGCAGCATATTGGCGAGAAATTCATCATCCATTATTTCTAAATAAACAGGCGAACCAAATGACCTTTTAATTTTCAACTACGAGCAAAGTCGTGCGGGTACCATTAAATGAAAATATACATCTATTCCAAAAATTACTTGGAGCTATCGACAAATTTTAGAGAATTAAAGCAACATTACTTTAAAACATGGGTAAATTGCTCAAACTCGTTTCCGTTCTTTACTCCTTTGTAATTCAATCAAAACAACCGCACAAATTAAATTGAGAAATGTTCTTTAACCGTTCTCAATGAAAACTAATTCAAGTTCGTTAAAATTTCATGAGATAGAATTGAGTTTAAATTATAATGGTGATATAAGTTTGATAATAAAAGTTTTTATGATTCGAGAGACCAAATCTAGTTCGGTTAATTAAACTCGGCAAACAATGAAAATACTTGCTAAAAACCAATTTAATTCGTATTCGTAGTTAATGATATCTCCTCATTTTCGTCTTACCAAGATTTTAAAGAATCTACCAGAGGCAATTACTGACGAGCTGGTTATAACTAAATGAAATTAGTTTCAAATTGAGTCAAAAAATACACTTATGTTAAATGTACATTATCTTTGTAAAAATATAACATTGTATGAAATACACCGCCAGCTCAGTCATTTCCAGCCGAGGACTGCAGTTTCGTGCTTATTAGCACTCATCAGCCCGGCATAGGAAAGTGACTTAGCTGGAGATGGAAAACCTCTTAAGGAAGCCAAAAGTGCGAAACAAACTGGTAGCTAATATAGAATTAGCAGACCAGACCAGTGACCGAAGCAATGGTTCGGTTCAAGTCGAAGATTGAACGCAAGGCAATGTATATTCAGTAAATTCCCGCCCATTAGTCAGGGCTAAAGCAAAATTATGTGAAATACACCGCCAGCTCAGTCATTTCCAGCCGAGGACTGCAGTTTCGTGCTTATTAGGATGTATTACGGTGTATTTCACGTAATTTTGCTTTAACCCTGGCTGATGAGCGGAAATTTACTAAATATACCTTGCCTCGCGTTCAATCTTCGAGTTGAACCGAATCATTGCTTCGGTCACTCGTCTGGTCTGCTAATTCTATATTAGCTACCAGTTTGTTTCGCACTTTTGGCTTCCTTAATAGGTTTTCCATCTCCAGCTCAGTCACTTTCCTCTGCCGGGCTGATGAGTGCTAATAAGCACGAAACTGCAGTACTCGGCTGGAAATGACTGAGCTGGAGGTGTATTTCACGTAATTTTGCTTTAGCCCTGGCTAATGGACGGAAATTTACTGAATATACCTTGCCTCGCGTTCAATCTTCGAGTTGAACCGAATCATTGCTTCGGTCACTCGTCTGGTCTGCTAATTCTATATTAGCTACCAGTTTGTTTCGCACTCTTGGCTTCCTTAAGAGGTTTTCCATTTCCAGCTCAGTCACTTTCCTATGCCGGGCTGATGAGTGCTAATAAGCACGAAACTGCAGTCCTCGGCTGGAAATGACTGAGCTGGCGGTGTATTTCACGTATTTTTGCTTTAGCCCTGGCTAATGGGCGGAAATTTATTGAATATATAACATTGTAGTTTTGCACCTTATTTAAAAATAATATTTACACTTCAAAAATGCTGGATAAAAGCTTTAAAAATGCTGGATATTTTTAAAAAAATACCATAAAAAGTTCTTTATTTTAGTGGCTTATTTGTTCTGCTGCATATTACGTAGAAGATAGAAATTTTAATTTTTGATGTCTAAGCAAATGTTTGAACTTTTTTATTGGTTATTTTGGAGTTTATATCGAAACCATGTTACTTGTAGAGTATACAGGTTGTTGTAGAACTGAAAAATATACATTTTAGACCGAGTTAAAAGGAAAACAAAAAGTACTAGGCGGCCATTTTTGATCCGCCTTTTTGGATGAAAGCTCACATGGAATCTTAGTAGCCTTTTTAAGATTTCCTCTACATGCTATGAGAAACTAATTCTAAAGATATTTCGTAATTATAAATTTGCGGAGCGAAAAATCCTAAATTTACTGGGCTATTCTCCCTTTTTGTCGTGGCAAGAAATATTGGTATCACAGAAATACTGGTTGTAGGTGAGGCTATACAGCTGGATTTAGGCGGAAATTCAGTGAACGCCTACCTGGGATCTGAACTTTAAACGCATGTTACTCGAAAAAATAAAAACATATTTTGCTTCTTACTGCCACAACTGTGATTTGATATGCTTCATGTGACTTAAAAGCTGTTCGCATGCATAATAATGTGACTCGAATAAAGGATATTTCCGGATAAGCAATATCTAATAGCAAAACTACTGTTGTATATTTGCCGTCTTAATGAGGGAAAACAATTTTAGAATTAAATTTTTATGTCTTTAGACCGTGAATGAACTCCAAAACTTGGAAAAAATGTTTTAAAAAGGTAAAATTATTTTAATTATGTTTATTAAAATGCAAAAACTAATTTTTGCTCCAATACGATTCAAATGATTTCTTTTAATACTAGAAAATCACCCATCAAGGTATGACGAGTGAAAATTGCTTCCACATTTGAACGAAGCAACTGCCCGTTTGATGATACTTTGATAGTTAAAATTGTAACCCTAACTCCAGTGAATTAACCCTAAACTGCAGTAGATAGCGTTAATTTACCAGAGGCAGTTACTGAAGGGCTGATTATAACTAAATGTATTTAGTTTTTAATTGAGTTCTTGAGAGCTTTTTCGTATCTTCATTCCCCTGAAATGACAGTCTTACCAGTAAAACCGTTTAGTTACCGGATTGAGTTCATCCTTGTCACAATAAAACCTTTCCCTACAAGTTAAACATTACCAAAACATATTATCAAATGATCATGTTGGGAGCGAGTTTCATTATTTAAACACGCGGAAAACTTGAACATTGACTATTATTTACATGAGGATGATTTGCTTGTTATTGTGGCAAGCTTTATTTATGAAGCTACGAGCTGCTGCATTGCGACTATCGGCAGATATCATGTAACACTCCTGTCATGTTTTGACTACGCAAGTTACAACTGTGTTTTCTGCTGTTACACAAAATAACTTTCTGTGTGAAAATTATAAGGAATTTTTTATTTAACACACGTTTGATATACCTGTAGCTTTCAAATAATAGGATCATAAACACTTACATACATTACTAGCTGACCCAGCAAACGTTGTTTCTCCATATAAATATTTTCTAGGACATATTTTGGCTGTTAATTAAATATAACGAATATATTGTAAGTTTGTGGGGATAATATCTGTGACAGAAAGTAGAATGGAACTCTGTAGACGATGATCACCGATAGAAAAAAATTAAAAACAAAAACACCTACCATTAATTTTCTCAATACAGTAATACATACACTCACACACATACACACAAAAATGGACAACATTTTTTGTCGACTTAAATTGACAACTCAAATAGACAACTCAATTTTTGGCGCGCACTGCTTTGTGATACAAAACAAATGTAGAACAAAATGTCAAAATGACGTGACGTCAAAACGTCGCAAAACTCTCAATGATTTTAAAAAGAATTGTTGCCATCTTCTGTTTGTCTACAAATAAAATGTTTGTAATAAATAAAAACAAGGCTTTTACAGTGAGTTTCGAGAACAATTTTTACAATGATTTTCAAAAATGGCTTTTACTGTGATTTTCAACAATAGCTTTTACTATGATTAAAAAAAAAAAAAAAAGGTTTTTACAATGAATTTCAACAAAGGTTTTTACAATGAATTTCAACAATGGTTTTTACAATGAATTTCAACAATATTTTTTACAATGATTTTCCACAAAAAAAAGTGCTGGATAGGGTCACCCTGATTACCTAGCGGTATGAAATATAATTTCCAACCTATTCTCATACCTACCAAATACACATGAAAAATCTCATAAAAATCGGTGGAGCCGTTTCGAAGGAGTTCAAACCACTAACACCGTGCTAGAAGATTTTATACATTAGATAATTGAACGTAAGTTTTCTACTGAAATATTTCTTTAAGACTATCAGCAACCTGAAAAGGAAGCGGGGATAAACTTCTGACGTACTTCGTTCCCTGCTTATCGAAATAAAAAAAAATCAATACTTCACAACGGCTCGCTTCTTTCTTTTATCTATTTTTCTGCATGTCCTTTTGTTTTCTGGTTGAAGACGCCGTCTTCACATAGAACGAGCATAAGAAAATAAAGAACACAAACAAAATATAAATTTCGGGAACAGAGCAAATTTATTTCCTCTAAAGCCGACATTGATCTTGTTTGAGAAGAGTCTTTTGCGAAAAATATCAACTTCGGCACGAAAACGTTTTTCTATTAAGCAAACAAGGCAGAGTTAGTTTTTTGAAGGTAAACATGAAGATCGGGACGACGTAGCACGGTGATATTTTTTCAATGAATCTTTTGTAAAAAGTTAACAACCGTACTCAACTTTTTCGTCAAAAGTTCAAAAATAAATCTAACAGGATAGGGAGAATTAAATTGATTTTCGGTCGGCAGAGATAAAAGATTAAAATTCGTAAATATTTGATATTCGTGATGATTCCTTAAAAAAGTTATAAAAAAAAATTATTTTAAAAATATTTGTATTTCTTCTTTGTTCTTGCTTTAATGTATTTTCTACTACAAGTTACGAATATGATAAGATAAACACAACTACAATACTATCTCAAAAAGAAACGATTTTTTCATCTTTTGCTATGCTTGCTAAATGGTAAAATGTTTTTCAAGCCCGAATAATAAGTTGAGGCAATGTCAGGGTTTTATTAACTATACATTAAATTGATGTAACCATTGTTAGGTGTTTTTAAACATCGTTTTAAGCATAAATATTCTACTGAATATCAAAGAAAAAAAAAGACGAAGATTAAATTGCGGATTATAGGGTAACGGCACCAGTAACACACAAGGGTTCCGTAACAGACAGTCAAAAGTTTGGATCTTAAATAATAAGAATTTTAGACGGGTAAAATTGATGTTGCAAAGCATATGATGATGTTATTAGGCAGTGGTGGAAGGTTATGAACAGCTACCACGAGGTCAGCTGGAGTTTCATGTTCATTTGAATTTAATAAAGGTTTAGTTCTGAAAATTAAGAACCTTTGCAGATTTGGAAGAGAAAATTGGAATTCCAATAGAAAGTTCAGAAGTAGCCAAACTTTAGATGAGATGTAGTTGCATAAGTGAAAAATAGTTTGAAAAGTCTAAACATTAATAGGCTCAGAAAATTGAGTTAACGTAGGAGCGATGTCTTAAGCATGTCTGTTTCTGATGCCGTCACCCTACATATTTTGTTTTTTTTTTGCTTTTACTGCTTTGAAAGAGATATAACAGATATGATAATGTAAAAAACTAGAAAATCTATATTTTTGAAAATACTGATCATCCTTCTTTTTCTTTTTAACGTTTTCTAATTTGCGAAATGTATTTTAAGGCTGGAATAAATAAGCTACGGCAATTTCCGGTTTTCGAAAATTGTAGTGTACTTTGAACAATAACAAAAAGTGAAGTCGATTTATCTGCTTTAAAATATTGTTAAATGTATTATTTATGAAACTTAAATTGCGCATTAGTTCTAAAATATGAATATAGTACAACATGACTTTTAATGCGTTCGCAAAACCTGATTCTAAACTCTTTCAAATCGTAGACATGAATTTTCTCAAAATTTTTCTGTATTAAGATATAGCTAGTTTCTTTAATGTAACGTTGATTTTAAGACGTGTGCAGTTTTGAGTAATGTTTTTACGTTAAGAAATTTTGAAAACACTCAATTTAAAATTCAAACGTAGCATGCATTTTCAAATTGCTTTTGTCTAACGTTGTATATTAATACATGTAAACTTTATAATGAATATGAATCTACGGTTATTTTTAAAACCATGCTAAAAAGAAGATCATTTCAAAAAACAAAAATATTGCATATGAGAATTATGAGTTTACAATAACAAATTTTTGGGTGGAAAAATACTTGAGCTTCTGAATGTAGCTGCTCAGAATGCCCAGTAAAGAAGCAATTTGTATCATACATCTAATTTAAGAAGAAAAGGCTCAATGCTAAATTATTCCCTAAGGGTAGTATACTTGAAGATAATCATCATTTTCTAAATTAACTTAAAGTACAGGGTCAGTACTGAATTAGTAATTTTAACTCTGTGTTGCTAACTATTCTCAACAGTAAAGTTGTGAAAAAATTATCGAAAGTCATTATCAGCGCGTCAGTGTATGTTTTTGGATTTGTTGTTACTAAGCTTCATGAAGATGATCAGACAGGTGGTGAGTACAGTTCAGTTAGTAGAATCTTTTCATTTCGTTTTTAATGAAACAAAATGTTAAACAGATCATCGCGGCATCATGGTACTGTTTTTAATGATAATTTTATGAAAGATAGCGAACTTGAATACATGCTATGATTCCATTTGAATACATACTATGTCTCCAACTTAACAGTTACCGAAATCGGAATGTTTCTACTGTTGAGTTTGTGCCCTTCGCATGCGTAATTGGCTAACAAACTCAAAACTCAAGAGGGACCCACAAGCAGCAAACGTTACAGAAAATATGAACCGATTCATAAAAATGTTTCTGTACATTATTAATATCTACATCGGTCTAGTGATTCCGTTATAGAAGATTACTGCTTTTGGGTGAACCTCAACACTCGTGCATAGTTTAACCTTACATTGAAAGATTTAAAACTTGCTATTCGCATCTGCGGAACTAAAAATCAGCGTGTCTACGTTGGAAGGAGTTGAGATCAACTCTCAAGGGTGCCATTATAGGTGTGGATAAACAAATGTAAGCATGCCCCCAAAAGCAATGGAACACCCCCAAATTCAACGATGAGCCCCCGCAAGAGCAAGTTTCCCCCCCTTCCAAAAAAGGGGGGAAAATAATCCCCCTGAAAATTTAAATGGCTCATACTGCGCCCCCAGGGAGTGAGCGACCTCTGGGATAACTGAAAAAAAGACAGTTCAAGGTAACATTATTGTCCGTCCTTTTTGCCTCTCTTTGATATCTTTGACCGAAATTACACCAGTTTTGGATTGTTGATATGTGCAGTTAAGAAGTTTACAGTAAGTTTTGACTTATTTCAAATGATAATAAAAAAGAAAATTAAAAAAAAATGTTTCGTAGATTTGCTTGTTGCCTTAAAACATGTTGATGATACTTTTCTTTTAGTCTCTCAGTTACAAGAACAATGCACTCCTGTCTAAGATAGTAAAACAAAAATCATTTCCCTGAATTTTCTTTTTTAAACTTAACAAAGTAGAAAATGATAAACACGAATATGATAATACTAATAGACGCTACATAAAGCGTCATAAAATACGCCTGTGGGAAATGAATAAAGAACCTCCCATTACTCTGTTTTGCAGCGACATATATATTTATATATATTAATCTAAAAAATCATTTTTTTTCTCCCTTAGTTATTTCCATTTTTAATACACAGGGGTGCTTTGCTCATGCAAACAGCTTTCATTATCCGCTTCAAAAAACAAGCTGCGGTAATAACATTTCTGAAAATAAGGAGATTAAGAAACGCATTTTTAAAACTTCTGATGTTCCTTCCAACAATAAAACCTCTCAAACTTTTTGTCGTGTAACATATTGATGTAGTAATGAGACTATCGTGTCTTAGAATTAATCTTTAAAAAAATAAATAAATAAGGAAAAATAGCCGGGAAAGTTTAATAATAGCAAAACAGAATTTATAATCTTTTATGAAAAAGAATCTTCTTAAAAAAGAGTTCCGGATTAAGAATTCTATTTTCGATTTTTTTCCCTCTTTTCTAAGCTCCTCTTTTTCAGAAGCAGAACAACAACTCGCTGAAATACCCTGAGCTTTGAGCTAATTAAAACAAGATTAAAAGTTTGATGTGAGTAGGAGTATACGATTTAAGTGTGATTATAATGATGTTGAGTATTGAACGAAACTTTATGTACTCATGTTGTAGTCCAGGATCTGAAGGGGGTTGAGCATGCATGGAAAGGCTGACGCAATATTATTTCTGATTATTGTTACAGGCACGATGGTGATTATGAAACCACATGTCGTCGCCCCCCTGGGTGGTCGACAACCCCGGGGGAGGGGGGAAAGCATAGGGGGAACCGTTTTCTAAAACACTCATAATTCGCGAACTATTTGAGATAAAACACTGAAAAAAAAGTGGCAATCGACGCAACAAAACAAATGCTTCATAAAAGCTAAATATAATTATGGACCTATCTCTGTTGGTTTCTGAGTAAAATTCCATTTTTCGAAAATAAGCAAAATTTTTGAATAAAATGCGCAAAACAAACTTTTTTTGACCAAAATAAATTCTAAATCAAAATTGTTTGATTTTTTTTAAATAATGTCCAAAATATCGTTATTCAGTTTGTTAAAATCATTTAAGTACTGTTAACGCGTTGAAAAACAAAATGACAGTAGCAAGCTCGAACACGATTTGCATTATAGTTCAGGATCTGAAGGGGTATTTTGAGCATGCATGGAAGACTTGACGCAAAATTATTTCTGATTAATGTCACAGGCACTATAGTGAATATGAAACCACATGTCTTCGCCCCCCTGGACGGTCGATAACCCCGGGGGAGGGGGAAAGCAGTGGGGGGATCCGTTTGCTAAAACACTCATAACTCGCGAAATATTTGAAATAAAACACTGAAAAAAGTGGCAAAAGAGGCAACAGAACAAGGGCTTGAAAAACCTAAACATGTTTCTAGTCCTATCTTTGTTGGTTTATAAGTAAAATTCCTTTTTTAGCAGCCATGCAAAAATTTTGAATAAAATACAAAAAGCTTTTATTTTTCAAAGATAAGTTCTTTTTTAAAATTATTTAACCGTTTAGGGAATCAATAAAACCTGAAATTTCATTATTCAGTTTGTTTAAAACTACTTAATTATTACCAACGTGAGCGTTAAAAAGCGAAATAGAAAATGCAAGCACTTGCCTAAGTTAGCGCATTGAATAAAACGGCAGTATGCTAAGGAGAAAAAAATAGCCTTATTATCCTTATGACGAACTATTCATTCTTCAGTTTACAAACTTATTCTAATTGCAAAGTATTTAACTATGGCTTTAATTTTGTTATATACTGCTTTAAATTTGAGAGGAACTAGGGAACCAGGCCCAGAGTAGTTTCAATTCAAATATAATTTTAATTTATTTCTATTAATTTGTGTTTTCAATTTGCACAAAAGAATATTGCGGGTATTGTTTTGCGGATATTGCTTTTTATAATTTACTCAACAAAGAACAATGATACAAGAAATATTATGTACTAAATAAATATAAAAAATGAGAAGCTTGAGCTTTTATGAAAACGAATATAAATATAAAATTATACACTAGAGTTCTAAAAAAAACTAATTAAATAAAATTAGTAAAATAATGCGTATTAAAAAATAATTGTAGAATATCAATATGCATACATAAAGCATTAATATATCAGAAATTCTGAAAGCTGGATCATACTCTTTTTTGTTGACTTGTAATTGTTCTATTGAATCGTTCTCTTCCGAGTATTTTGTAGTTTATGAATTTTTTCTTTAGCATTAAAAGCACAGTATTTACAGCAAGATGAATTATTAATAAAACAATTACAAGATTATTTACAGCTTTTTCCTGCGCAGGGTGGAATTAAACTGTCTGGTAACACTGGCTGCATCATAAAGTGTGGGGCTTTATTGATTTGTTTTCATTCAAGTGAAACCCAAACTTGGTTACATCTAAAGGCACTGCTAAGGTACAGGGGAATTGATTCAATAGTACAGTATTGAGCAATACTTCTTAGCACATGTTGGAAAGAATTGCAGGAGCATGGTAAAGAGCTGATATTATATTTATTTCTGATGGAAATGACAAGAAATTATTGTAATGTACTTTCCGGAACTTCTGGTTTTCAAGTTATGAAAACGACAGTGAGATGTACCGATCGTGTTTAAGGTTCACTCGTGTAGTTTGACAATTGGATAGAAAATTTTATTATTTTTTATTTGGAGACCTGCAAAATCTTTGCTACATTTGAAAGTAGTATTTGGGACATTATGGACCATAGTCATTCATTCCATCGATAACTTGAACTTTGTTCTTAAAATAGGGTGCTTCTTCCAAAGTTTTGCTGCAAGAAGTATCATTTTCAATTACATTCACGAAATCGGACCTCGCGCTTTGCTTCAGTGAACCATTCTGATGAACCTAACCTAGCATTGGGCTTATTGTATGGGAATGATTTTTAGATGTACTAACATCACTTTTGAGCTAACGTTTCCCAGGTTAAATGTTTTTTTGTTTTTCTTTTGCTGTTTTGCAGTCGCTATTGAAGACATTGCCACTGCAGGACTTCTCTGGATAAGAGACTATTCACATTTTCTTTAACGTTCCACTGAAATTTTGATGCTGCTTATGTGGCAATAGCCTCGCTCACTATGTTTCATAACTCAGGTGTAAAATCTGCAAAAGGGTTATCCTGATCATTTATCCTTTCCGTAATTACTTCGTACTTGCAAACTTGCATGTTTTAATTTTTCAAAAAGTCCCATTGTGACCCATACTAAGCAGCTATAATGCGTTAAAGGTTAAGTAATTAAGTAATTACTTAACTGGGACATTGTTTTGATAATATTACGAAATAAAACCGTCAAAACAGGAGAGCCACAAAATTTACTTTAGTTTATGTCGAGTCTTCAAGGTACATTCCGTAAACTTGTTTTTTTTTTCCTTTTGTGAATTACCTCAAATGCTTTTTGGGCTTGCTTTTATTTCACTTTTCAACGCTTTGATAATGTTTAAGTAATTTTAAACAAACTGGATAATGATATTTCAGATTTTATTGGTTCCTTAAACAGTTAAATAATTTTGATAATTTGAAAAAAAAAAATGCGTATTTCATTCAAATTTTTTGCTTGTTTGCGAAAAATAGAATTTTACTCAGAAATTAACAAAGATATGATCATAGTCATATTTAGCTTTTATGAAGCCCTTGTTTTGTTGCGTTGATTGCCACTTTTTTCAGTGTTTTGTTTCAAATAGTTCGCGAGTTATGAGTGTTTTAGCAAACGGCTCCCCCCACTGCCTTCCACCTCCCCCGGGGTTGTCGACCATCCAGGGGGGCGAAGACATGTGGTTTCATAATCACTATAGTGCCTGTGACATTAATCAGAAATAATTTTGCGTCAGGTCTTCCATGCATGCTCAAAATACCCCTTCAGATCCTGAACTAGAATGCAAATCGTGTTCGAGCATGCTACTGTCATTTTGTTTTTCAACGCGTTAACAGTACTTAAATGATTTTATTAAACTGAATAATGATATTTTGGACTTCATTTGAGAAAAAAAAGCAAACAATTTTGATTTGGAATTTATTTTGGTCAAAAATGTTTGTTTTGCGCATTTTATTCAAAAATTTTGCTTGTTTGCGAAAAATGGAATTTTATTCAGAAACCAACAAAGATAGGTCCATAATCATATTTAGCTTTTATGAAGCACTTGTTTTGTTGCGTCGATTGCCACTTTTTTCAGTGTTTTATCTCAAATAGTTCGCGAGTTATGAGTGTTTTAGCAAACGACTCCCCCCCCCCACTGCTTTCCCTCCTCCCCCGGGGTTGTCGACCACCCAGGGGGGCGACGACATGTGGTTTCATAATCACTATCGTGCCTGTAACAATAATCAGAAATAATATTGCGTCAGCCTTTCCATGCATGCTCAACCCCCTTCAGATCCCGGTCTATTGTCATATTTCAAGTTTTTGATTTTAGATGCTTAATCACAACTTTTCAATAAAGAAATATTACGTGATTTAAATATATTTCAGATTTGTACAGATTATCTTTCTTTAAACACTTGTATCATCAAGTTTTTTTTATCATTATTAAAAAAAATAAGTTTAAACCTGTTTTTCAAAAATAAATGTTTTTTTTTTAATCACAACAAGACTTTATAAACACATTATATATATTTTAAAAAATCAAACATTACGTATTCATTTTTCTTATGGATTTTTTTAAACAATGAAAATTTCTATTGATGCACATGATGTTATTGTTAGTTAAATGTATGTAGGGGGCGCTTGCCTCAAAAAATGGCGTCAGTGAGAAAAAAAATGCGAGGACGATTTTGAGGTTCAACACCCCAGAACCTTTGGGCTTGCCACATGTTGTCAATACTAATATGATGTTTTGTAGTAAGTTACCACCCTAAGCCACGGCTAAGGCAGAAATACTTAAAATACACCATCAGCTCAATTATTTCATCCGAGGACTGCAGTTTCGTGCTTTTTAGCACTCATCAGCCCGGAATAGGAATTTTCCTATTGGCGATATTTAGAGAGTTAACTATTAAATCACATTCAAATGCCCAATATTAGGAAAATTAATCTGTATAAAACTTTTTTTTTTTTTTTTTTTTAAATTCAGTTTGCAACAAACGTGGGGTAAAAATATTTCAAGTGTTTCTTTGCTTACTCCAAGGCACTATTATCATTAAATTGGCGTAAAATAAAGTCATGTAATGCACACATCAGCTCTTTTTTTTAATTTATTTTTATTTTTTTAATTTTAGTGTTCTGTAGTTGATTACACCAATTTTCTAAAACTGATAGTTATGAATTAATGTTAGCTTTGCCGATTTTTATTTATACTAGATCTTGCACTAAAAGGGTAACGTAAACAATATGCCAGACTGTTTGAAGCAATCATCAGAAATACGTTATTCATACAATACGAAATGTGTATAATTAAAATGTTAAACGAATAATACTGTTCAAAAATTGTTAATATATTATGTATTAAAAAAAAAACTATGTGCGTCGAAACAGACGGAATTGAACTAAAAATTACTCTCAATGTATTTAGTATAAAACATTCTTATGAGTTATATGATCTAAAGAATAATTAATCACAATTAATATATCTAAGCGTTTAAAAATAAACAGTACTCAAAATCGATATAGAAAGAAAATAACAATCACCAAACAATGCCCAATTCATGATAAAATGTCAAATACTTGTTTAAATGCTTCTAGAAGATGAAATAAAAAACTTGTTGCAGTGAAAAAACAGTTGGGTAGACCGGGGCACGTTTACGCATTCCTCTTTTTACTTCTTTTCACACAAAAAAAGAATTATTATTGTATTCGCGAAAAAAATTTCTCTCAAAAATCGGCCTTCATTTCCATTTTGCTCACCCCCGAATAAATGTTGAGTTTTTTTTTTTCGAACCGATCACACGTGGATACATACTTAGGAACGTACAGACACTCGAAATATCCATTTAGACTGTCCTCGAGATAATTACATCGAGTTTTCTCGTGACGTCCGTATGTACGTATGTATGTGTGTATGTCCGTATGTGTGTATGTACGTATGTATCTCGCATAACTCAAAAACGGTATGTCCTAGAAAGTTGAAATTTGGTACATAGACTCCTAGTGGGTTCTAGTTGTGCACCTTTCTTTTTGGTTGCATTCGGATGTTTCTAAGGGGGATAATTACACTTTTTGGAGGGGAAATCATTGTTAATTTCAATGCTAACTCAAGTGGTGTTATAATTTGTCAAACACTTGGCGCCATGCTTTTGGCCACCAAGTTTTGTCGCCAATTTGGCGAAAAATTTGGCCATTTTTTTTAATTTAAATTTTTAAATCTGGTTTTTATTCGGACAATGTTAGTGATATTTAAAGAGTGAACCACTGAATCACATTAAGATTGTTAATGATGGGGAAATAAATCTGTGTAAAACATTTTTTTGCTTCGGTTCGCAGGAAACTACTGAAGAAAATATTTAGTGTTTCCTTGCTTACTCCAAGGAGCTATTATCAACAAATTGGTGATGCACACATCAGCTCGTTTCAAAACTTATTATAGCAGGAGAGCCAACAGTCATAACACATTGATGCTGCTCCCTAGCAAATATCCTCACAAGTTTTTGAGCATCAGTCGAGCTTCGGTTTAGTATGCAGAAAGAATAATCAGCTTTCTATCAAGTCGGGTAAATTTTGAGTTGAACGTTTTGAAGCTTATTATGAATAAATAACGCTTAGTTAAGAAAGAACAAATATATAAAAAATAGAACAATTTTATCCTTTTTTGAGAATTGTATTTGTATGAACTGAAATGCTATTATATTTTTTTGCAAGTTAAAAATAAATCCAAACTTGGCGACGGGGCAAGTTTACGCGTTGGCGTCTGAGCACCTTTACGCACGTTCTTACTGTGTCTTATTTCTGAACGTGTATTGATGCTTTTTTCACTCCGACTTGTCTCAAAACTTTTTAGTATTTTCTCGCTATTTATTTTTGAAAATCACCATTTAATTTTTAATTGAGTTACAAATTCGTACCTTATAGCTTATAATTTATGTTGTGCCGTCTTCATCCCCGTTCAGCTTTTACTTTATACACTATTCAGTCTGTAATGAATTTATATTATTTTAACGATGGTAAGCTATTATGTTGAAAACACCAACAGAATCACGTTAGATGTCAAAATAAATATGCTTAAACGTGCCCCTTGTTCGGGGCAAGTTTACGAAACCGACTTGGACTTAAAAATATTTTTTTTTACCGTTTAGAAACACAAACTGAGCAATAACTGAATATACCAATTTCGACTCCATTAACTGCTTAATAAAACTGCTATGTTTAAAATTTCCTAAGATAAAACTTTAAATTTAGAAAATTCATTGAAAAAAAAAACCGCATAAAAGTGCCTCGGTCTACGCTAAGTTTATTAAGCAAAACTCTCTTGTAATGAAAAATGTTTATTAGATAAATTTTAATTCAAACCATCATTAAAATTAAGAAGATCCAAAATTCATAAAAATTATTTAAATGCGTATAAGGGTTAAACAAGTATGAAATATATTTCATGAATAGCAACTTTTCTTAAGGTTTAACATATAAATATGTTTTATGGTTAAAGTAAAAAAACGGAGAAATCTTGGCAATTTATCTGCACCTTATATTAATTCGAACTCTTAGTTTTAAAGTTAGTATTTCTTAAAATATCACTCTAATTTTAATTACTAACGAAAAGGAAGATTAAAATCAACTATTAAATTGCGACAACAACTTCCAAAACCTTCTTTTACCCTCTTTCAGGAAGCAAGAAAAAACTAATTATCAACATGTTTACCTAAGTTCAATTTGTTCAACTCTTTATGAAAATGTTGACTTATTCTCAAGAAGCAAACAAATTTACAGCTCTGTTGCAAAACATGTCGCCTTTGGTACTATTTCGAGCTAAGTTCTTGTAATGAATCTTCGATATCCTTCAAGATTGCTTCAGGCGAATCAATAAAGATGACAATAAAGATCTAGCAATTTTAGCATAGTTAAGAAAGTAATTAATTGCATAATGCAGCAAATAGTATTAGTAAGTGTTTCTTTGCCAAATTTCTCAGAAATGTTACGTAATTATTTAAGGTACAGTACTATTAGGAATTTAATTACAATTATGCAATATTTATGACGCTTTTATGATGATTTCATATTTTTTTTAATTCAGCATTATCAACTTACCACGACATATAAATATTTGTCCAGAATATTAAACTTTGTCTTCATAATTATATTAGTTAATTTTTTACGGTAGAAAATGACTTGTATAAATGATCTTATGAAATTTAAATGGATTTTCATTTGATGAGTATTGTTAACTTGTGTATATAGCCGCCATGTTTGGTTAGAGTTAGATAGAAACTACATGTTTTGATTTATTCACGAAATGTCTTTTTCATGTATTTTTAAGCGAAACAAATGCTTGAACAAGACTAAAAATTCCATTTGACTTAAAAATAATCTATGAAATAATAAATCTATGCCAAATAAAAAACAAGTCAATAACTATTTAACCCGTACCAATTCAGTAAAACAACATTCAAAACTCCGTTTTTTACCAAATAATTCGTCATTTAAATGTATTGAGAAGTTTAGAACATCCAAAAAAAATTCCATTTAAAATTATTATTAAATCGCAAAAAGTTTTCACGGCAAACACGTTTGGGATATTTTCTGTTTCCACAATGTGAAGAAATAGCCAAGAGTTATTAAAACAATTGTAAAGGGAAAAGTATCGAAATAGTTAATAAAATAAAATTTTAAATTAATAGCAAAATTTATAAAAATGCTATCCCTTTTTTTCGTCAAAGTGTAGCTGAACTTGTCTCGTTATTTTTAAAGCTATTTTGATGTTTATATGACAATATTTATTTTTGTTCAAGCCTATTTTTTTCCAACTAATATCATTTGTATAATGTAATGTCAAGTATAATTTGCATGTGACTATCGAGATATTTTGTGATAATGCTAGAAATATCGCGAAGCACATTTACATATATACTACGAATAGAAATATGGTTCGCATCCATGGTTAGCGCTCAACCCTTAAACACTCCAGTAAACTTCTCAACTGCTCTAGACAACATTTTTGTTACGAAAACCTAGTTAATTAATAGTTTTGAAATTTTAAAATAATAAAGCATATTTTTTGATAGAGTGAGAAAATTAATGTCTTTTTTTAATACAAATAAATTAAATCCATATTTTAAGAAATAGTGACATTTATAAAACATAAATTTATTTCTAAAAAAAAGAAAAAAAATCTTGTAATCTTATCAATACTAAACATTACATTTAAAAATAAAGATAATAAACAAAAATCGAATTCTGGTGTTTGCAAACACTTGAAAATGAAACTGAAAAACTTGATAATAATAAATTTGCCACCTTTAGAACTTGTGGAGGTATTTCAAGCTTTTTTATCATCAAAGTTTAAAGGTTTCTCGTTACGTATTATTTTCTCGGTTTATCTTTCTTGAAAAAAGATGTTATATGCTGACATTTATTTATTTCTATTTTTGAAAATATTACAAAAATAGATATTGATTAAATAAATTGATAGTATAATGTAAGCATGGTTGTTATTTTGACAAGCAAGCATGCATTTAAAATATGTTGAAATCATAAAGAAATTATTTTTAAGAATATTGCGCAGTCATCACTCATTATCTTCTATACAAAAGAAATAAATATTCTGTGCTTTTAATAATTTCACATCTTCTTAAATACCGTTTGGAAACTCATTCATACCACATGGGGGTTTTTGACTTGACTTTAGACAATTTAGTAATTTTGCAGTGGCAGTTGATGGTAAATATATTATTAAAAACTAGAGGACCCGACAGACGTTGTTCTGTTCAGACTTTATAAATTGAAAAGTTAAAAAAATTTCAATAAACTATCAAGTGTTTGAACCATTTTGTTGAAAAAAAAAGGTAAAAAGAAAAAGCTTTAAGCTGCTTGGTGTCAGAATGCGCATATTTATTACAACTTGATTTATCTAATGCTCACTGAGAAGTTGTTTTATTAACTATTTTTTACCCGTCCTTGGATAAAAAGCGCCCTCAGATATTAAGTGTAAAAATTTATCTTCCCATCTAGAACAAACGGGAAATCCCGTTGCAACATCCCCCATATGAAAATGAATAAAACAATCGAAAGGATATCGTTTTAAAAAAATAGTTCTCTTAATAAGGTAAAAATCACTCATCCCTCCCCCCTCCCCTCCCAATGTAAAATAAACACATTCTTCAACAAAAATGACTAAAAACTCTTTAAAAACCAGAAGCAATTCTTTGCAATTTGAAATATTTCGCCAAATAAACAAAAAATACAATAAATTACATTAACAGTAGCTTTAAAATGTAAACAAATGATCACGCAACTCTATTGTTTATAGCCAAAGTCGCCAAGCCACCACATTACTGTAATCCAGCCGATCAGCGAGCGAAGCCAACTCCGACCGATTAGCAGTTCGATCTTTTGAACGAAAACTTTTTAAACTTCATATATTGCCTAATTTGTTGTTCTTAACATTGGTGCTAAAACTCAGATGGATTTCAGCCGAGAAACAAATGTTGCTAGGTACGGTACTTTCTGATCATTTGGTTAGGAAAACCTAAAGCACCGATCCGGTCACATGGTTCAACTACGACGACAGAACGCAGTACTTTACTTCAAAATATATCACTGGACCTAAAATCGTTGCTTTGAAGAGAAATGAAGGCTTCACTCCCCCTCAGAACCAGGCGACTGAACCTTCCAGTACTTTACTTTAAAATATATCACTAGACCTAAAATCGTTGCTTTGAAAATAAACGAAGGCTTCACTCCCTCTCTCTCTCTCTCTCTCTCTACGTTTTATCCGTTCTCAATCGACATATCAGAGTAGGAAATTTCATTACAAAAAGCAGAGCTGACTTTATTATTGCCCTTTGGCAATGGGTTAAATATATATTTAAGTTCTCGCTCAACAATAGGTTAAAATAAATATTAATCATTTGGGAAATATAACCATCCAATGTTTAAATTAGTTAATTAATTAACAAAAACATTTCCGATTCGATCCTTCGCGCTTCGAAACCATGCTTGTCACAACTTACAACACACAAAAAATTTGATCAAAATCGGTCCAGCCGTTTGAAAGCCTTATGGTGACAAACGTCCGCACAGAAGATTTTTATATATTAAGATGTAACGAGTGTTTAGTTTTTAATTATCGTTAGTAGTTTTGATCGTTTAGTTGCATTATAATTATTAATTACTAGCACAGGATACACAATGTGACTTAAAACGTTAGAAATAATATTAAATTGCTATACAAGGTGCCTGAATCATATGTGCTGAATTTTTACAGGCGATTTGAAAAGAAAAAAAAAACACGAGCTACGAGGGAAATCTTGAGCATGTTTGGCAGCTGAATTTTTGGTGTTTGATGGCATTTGTTTGTCTCACATCTGACGCTCCTGTGTTTTTATTTGCTGCTAAAGTAAAAAATGGTTCCACCGCAAATGTGGAGCAAACTGTTCTCTGGTAGGCAGACCAAAAATCCGTAATAACAGCGTACAATCATTCGAACAGTAAATAAAACAAATCCAAGCCGGTAACTCACTCCATATTTAGTACATTTGTACTGTAAAAAAAATTCCTAAACGTTACTGGGTATTTCCGTGTTACGTTTCGGGATTTTAACGGTTTTAAACCACTTCCTGGAAAAATAAAGTATTATTGTCAAACAGTTTCCTGAATTGCTACAAGTTACACAAATGCATACTTTTTACTGTTGTGAAAAATATTTTTAGCTCTCAGTTTAAAGATTAACTGAGTGTATTAATAAAGTGTATCGACTTCAACTGAATTACGGCCCGTCTATGCTAATTAAGCTCCTAAAGGGAGCGAATCAGTATGGACTTCGTTGCTATGCAAGAATTTCAGGTGAATAAAATTCTCGTTACTTACTTGAAATTCTGGCTTAGCTTTGGCCATGTTTGCAATAACGCTTTTGGAACTTCCTTAATGAATCAGGAAGATGCCAAGATATTATATAATACTTTCCCAAGTTTGCTCTAATTTTCCAAAGACACGACTGACTTTTAATGGGAAGATTTCTTAATTTTTCAATAGACTTCCTGGATAATATCAGGAAGGTTACTTAATTTAAGCTGAAAGCGTTCCTGGATTTTGCAAAATATGTTACTGGCAGAAATTAGGCACATCAGCTGCTTATTATTTTCGAGGAACGTTTCTGAATCGTTTTTACAGTGTGGTTCGGACGTGCTTTATATTCTTCATATATATAAAGTTTATAAATGTTAAATATGCCCTCCTCCGGCTGTACGGATTACATCTAGACCAGGGTTTCCCAAAGAGGGTAAGCCGACACCCAGGAGTGCCATAGGGAGGTAGCAGGAGTGCCGCGAAGTGTGCAAGCTATCTAATAATAAATACATACTAGGACAGACAATGGCGACCTGACGAATTTCTAGTTCTTTAAAGGATGCTTGCTGCGAGTAGAAAAAATTTGGGAGTTTGGGAACCCCTGATGTAAACGATAACCGAACTATTCCCACACTTGATGACAAGTGTCTTGCGTCTTTGAGTTCACTACCGCTCTGATACGGTTTCATAGATCTTTCAAATCTTTGAGAGCATTTGGAATGCTAACAGCATCTTTCCGAAACTCCCTTAGAAAAATATTACATGGTGAGAGATAAAGATAATTCGGTGACCAGAACTCAAGTGCCAAGTGCAAGCTATGTTGTTTGCAAGTGATGCAGACAATAGTTCAATATCAACCGACACTATAGTACAGGACGGTTCTGGAGAACTCTAGTGGTTAGAATTTGAAACTCTGCAGCATCCTTTTTCAAATATGTACCTGACTGAGTTTGAGTACAATGTATGGTTTGGAAAATGTAGCAATTGTCAATTGTGTCCGTCTTTTAGAAAAGCGTAGCATACTTTGTACTTTATCTTTCGGTTTTTACTATTCTGCAGTAAGTAACCTCAATAAAAAGATAACAGGAGGAAATTACTTTGTATCTCCTCTAACACGTGCTTGAATAGTATAATGTCTATGTTGATAAAATTCCTCATATAATGAATGGTATTTAGGATGAAATGAAAGGCCTCCATAAATAATGCATAGTCTTTGAGACGATATGGCGTAGAACGTGGCCACCGGTGATTACCATATTATCTTAGATGATGGAATCTCTCATGTAATGAATGGGAATTTCAGGATGAAATGAAGTCTGACAACTGTATCATCTTTTTTTTTTTTGGCATAGTACCAGACGACCGATGAATTCCATCTTTGTGATGGAATCTTTCATTTGATGAATGATATATTGAAAGAAAAATTCCCAAAAATATTGCATATTTTTTTTTTAAAAAATGCCGTACTGCGTGATGGTAATGATGAATCTTGCAACAATTCTGATGATTAAATCTCTCATACGATGAACGATGAAATGAAATAAAATTGCCCATAGCAAATGCAGGGGAACATGGGCAAAGAGAAATGGTGAAGTATTTACTCTGGTTTTAGCTCCATCTATCTGGTATTATTTTGGCTATGTAGTACTATATGTAGTTTATTCAGTCAAGAAAACAAATCCGCCGAAGATTAAAGCATTTGGTAATACAGGCAATTTAAAAAAAAATGGACAATCATATTGTAATATTTTGTTGTAAGTGAAACATTAGTTTTTTACTATAAAATGATAAAGTTTTGTTATTAACATTTTTAATATTCATTTAGATCTCCTAATATTCAATGCAGTATTAATTTAATTAATATTAAGATTGTTTGTATTTTTGATAAATTGTACAGCTAGTCAAGTGAAATAGTTCGTTTCATTTACTCACTCAAACAAATCATTTAATACGAATCACTTACGCTTTCATTTGTTAATTATTTCATTTACATTCCTTCATTCAGCAATTCACTTATTTATTCATTCATTCACTTATTTTCTTATTCATTCACTCTTTTACTCGCTCATTTATTTCTCTTCATATTTCAATTGATTTATTCATTTAATTATTCGTTTATTACTTCATTATCTCTTCATTTATTTGTTCTAACTTTTATTTATTTATTCGTTTGATCAAAAATATGTTTTATAATCGAATGGAAAATATTTCATTAGAAAAATATTCCATTTTACCCCACGAAAAAAAAAGTGTAAAATTTCCACTACTCAAATTTACTGCCAAAAATTTAAAAAAAAAATACTGTTTCAATGCAATTTTTATTACAAAATAGAATGTTCTTTCTTTATGTACTGTAATTTTCAAAACAAATTTCCGATCTGTTCATTTTGAAAAAACTCAGTCATCTTAACCATTTTATTTTTCTCCACATTCCCCTTCGTTGTTTTGAAATTCGGAAAGGAACTGAACCTTTTTATTCAAGAACATAACATAGTTCACTGATCTTTCTCTCGATCCCTAGATTCGAATAACGTTACATTTATAATTCATATGTAGATTTAACATACCTTTACGTCAGGGATTTCTAAATTTTATAATATATTATAACTTACTTTTTACAAGTCCAATCGACAGTACGTTCATAAAGTCTTGTCTGATAGGAAAACTACAGGTAAGCAATGTAGAAGGGAAAAAATAATGCAATAAATATACAACTGTGGGATCGTCTTATACATTTCCTCGAATTTTCTTTCTTCTCCAACTCTGAGTTAATCAGGATCTATCTACAATACATCATTTAGTGTCAAATTCATTAGCTTAAGCTCCACCGTATTCTGTCTTGTGCACACGAATAGGATTGTTCAGTGGCGTCTTTTGCGAATGATGGATTGATAAGGTGACAAGCGATATCTGTTTGTTCAGCCTCTTGTTTCAGAGTGTTAAACGACAAAGATGAAATGTATTCCATTCAAGAAAATAAAAAGATGTTAACTTTTTCAGAATTTCTGCTAAAAATATCTCTTTTTTCCTCGTTGAGAAGTGGTATTTAAAATATAAAGTAGAATTTTTTGTGATTTCAAAAAGGTTAATTTTTTCATAGATTATATCTTAATGGAAGTGAGAATTTTTATAAATATTAGAAAATCTGTGTAGCCTTTTAATTTGCATTAGTTTAAGTGACCATAAGATCCGTGTGAGGATTAGATAGTGTGGAAAATCTCGGTAAGTTTGCCTGAAGAGGGCGCTGGAGTAAGTTTTATTGTCATTCGAACAGTTGGCCTCGAACGAGGAAGATCGAAATAAGATTTGTGCATCTCTACACTCAAATGTTATTTTATGTTGTGTAATGTTTGTGTCCGTGAATAAAATTCTAATTGTGCTGTTATCGACTATCGAACATTATCCACTGAACCACAATTGCACTATCGAACCTGTCGGACATTTCCATATGGTGCATCGACCGGGAACTTTTAGAAGATAAATGAAGGTAAGAAGATTTTGATTTCGAATACATTTTGATTCACCAATATTTGGCACCCTGCCGCTTGAATAACAGTTTGAAATGTTTGAAATAATAGCATGAAAAATGAATGATATTTGTTGCACTTTATTTGAAAATATACTTGATAATTAATTGAATTTTGAATCATAACAATGGCTGAAGGAATAGCTATACTAAAGGCTAAAAGGGGTGTTTTGAGGGCATCAGTCACGAAGTGTATAAATAAATTAGAAACAGAACTTCGTGAAACGGCAGCCAATGAGAATGAAATTGAAGAGTTACTCGAACAATTAGATGATAAATGGAAATCTTTGAAAGTGGTAGATGATGAACTGGAAAGTTTTTTTAGTAGTGAGGATTTCGTAAAGGAATTTCCGTCTATTGAAGAATATCGTGAAAAGGTTGTCATGTGGAAATTTAGGGGAAATAAGTTTTTGCGTATGCTAGACAGTAGCGCTAATAAAGTGTCAAAAACAGAAGTAGCACCCGTACATAACGAAGAATTAAGAACGGATTTTCGCTACCGTGGAACTGTTAAGCTACCAAAAATAACAATTCCAAAATTTTATGGTGACGTAAGTCAATGGCTAACGTTTTGGAATTCTTTCGAAACAGCAATTCACGCTAATGAACATTTGGACGAAATCGACAAATTTAATTACTTAAAAGCTCATCTTGGGGGAACAGCATTAGGAACTATAGAAGGATTCTCTATTTCGGCAGAAAATTACGGCAAAGCCGTAAAATTATTGAGTGATCGTTTCGCGCGAAAAGACATTTTGATAAATGCGCATATGAATAACCTAATGAATCTACCGTCTTTAAAACGCAGTGATGATACTAAAGCTTTTCGGAAGCTGTATGATAATTTTCAGACACAAATAAGAAGTTTAGAATCGCTGGGGATTTGTTCTGAGAATTATAGTGCCATGATGTGCCCAATGCTCTTGAAATTATTTCCACATGACCTAGTTTTTGATTTCAAGAAAAAATTCACGAGTTGCGATTATAATGTCAAAGATTTAACTGAATTTTTGGGTGCGCAACTATGTGCATTAGAATGTGCAAATGCAAGCATAAATCATCCCGAGGTCGAATCTTTCACATCTGGTAGGAATAACACAGAAGGAAATAGCAACAAATTTAAAAAAGAAAGAAACGAAAATAAATTTCGGCAAAATTATTCGAACTCATATCGAAAAGATCCGAGAAAAAATAAAGGAAAAAACTTTTCAACCGCTGAATTTATGACTGCTGCGTCTGTCGAAAATGAAATGATCTGTTTGTTTTGTCAAGGTCAGCATAAGCCAGCGGATTGTTCCCTTAGTGTGGATAGACGCAGCGAAATATTGAAGAGTCAAGGTCGATGTTACATTTGTTTACAACGTTCTCATATTATGCAGATGTGCAAAAATAAAAATGATCAGTGTTCGATTTGCGAAGGGAAACGACATAACATTGCGTTGTGCTATAAAAAAGAAAAACAGAAATTGGAAAGTGAATCTGTGGTTTCGGCCGTTTTTAAAACTAGAGCGAAAATAAATAATCATCGCGTTCTGCTTCAAACTTGCACTGCAGTTGTTCAGGGTAAACAAACTGAGCAGACCTGTCGTCTTTTCCTGGATGGAGGATCTCAACGTACATTTTTATCCCAAAACCTTAGTAGAAAACTGAAATTGCCTACAGTTCGGAAAGAGAAACTTTCACTTAGTACTTTTGGCTCTAAAGAAACACAACCCAAAACTTTTAACGTTGTTAACATAAAATTAAAAAATAGAGATGATCCTAATTTAAATATTGAAATCGAAGCAATTGAAATCGATAAAATTTCTGCAACACATTTGTCAACACCTGATAAAAATATCATCAGTAAATATAAACACTTGAAAAAATTACAGCTCGCGGACTCCTCTGAATTTGATTCGAAGGAAATAGAGATTTTAATTGGCGCGGATTATTATTACGATGTAAATACCGGTCGAATTCAACGTCTCGATAAAAGGCTCGTTGCTGTAGAAACAATTTTTGGATGGAGCTTGCAGGGACAAACTGATTCGTCAAATAATGATCTTTTGACAATGAATGTTCTTGTCAATGAAGATACTTTTAGTGATCAAATTGCGCAGTTTTGGCAGTTAGAAAGTTTAGGGATTGAATCAGAAACTATTGTAGATAGCACTAAATCTGATATTATGGAATCTTTTAATTCCACTATCAAGTATGAAAATAACCGTTATACAGTCAAATTACCATGGAAACAAGGGATGAAGCAAAATTTAGATGATAATAAAGAAGTTGCTAAAAGACGATTTTTACATTTGAAAAATAAATTGCTGAGGAATAATTCCTTACATCATAATTATGAATTAATATTGAAGAATTATTTGGCTGAAAATATTATCGAATTTGTAGATGAGCATGATATTACAACTGATAATCCAATATTTTATTTACCACATAGATGTGTTGTGCGAGAAGATAAAACAACCAGTAGATTAAGAATAGTTTTCGACGCATCGTCGCATGCCCCAGGAGAGATTTCTCTTAACGATTGCTTAGAGTCCGGACCAAATTTGAATCCAGATATTTTCGAACTTTTGGTTCGCTTCCGGAATTTCCCCATTGGATTTATCAGTGATATAAAACAAGCATTTTTGCAAATTCAAATCTGTGAGGAAGACAGAGATGTTAGTCGGTTCTTTTGGTTTGACGACGAAAATATTTTGAAGACTCTGAAATTTACAAGAGTTCTTTTCGGTTTAAATTCGAGCCCGTTCCTTTTGGCCGGAACGATTAAATATCATATTTCTAAATACGAGCAGACACACCCTAAAGCTTACAAATTATTGAATGAATGCCTATATGTAGATGATCTCATAGGAGGTGACGAAGACGTTGAAGGAGCGCTTCAAGTCAGTATGGAATGCAGGGATATTTTCTTAGAAGCTGGAATGGATCTCCGAAAGTTTCAAACGAGCTCCAAGGAGCTTAGAGATCTCTGGAGGGAATCGGGACTGTCCGTGGAAGAATCAAGTGACATTGTTTTAGAAAATGATTCCTTGAAGGTGCTAGGAATATCTTGGAACACGGACACCGACAACTTTTATTTTGATTCCAAACATCTGGAAACTTTTTTGGAGAAACAAACAAATACCAAGCGTTTTTTGCTTCAGGTAGCCAGTCGCATTTTCGATCCCTTAGGTTTTCTCGCCCCCTTTACAATAATCATTAAATGTCTCATACAGGAATTGTGGAATTCCGGTTTGGATTGGGATGATAAGATATCTGGAGACTTAAACGCGAGATGGATTAAATGGTGCAACGATGTAAAAGATATTCCGAAAATCAAAATACCAAGGTATTATTTTTTGAAAGGTCCAAAAAGAGTTATTGAAACTATTGAATTGCACTCATTTTCAGACGCAAGTTTGCGAGCCTATGCCACGGTCGTCTATTTACGAATTGTATACAATGATGGATCCGTTCATACGAACCTAGTGACAGCTAAAAGTCGTGTTTCCCCGCTCAAAACACTCTCATTGCCAAGATTGGAGCTACTGGGTGCTCTGTTAGCCTCTAGGTTCAGTAGTCGAGTGTCTTCAAGTCTGAAGATTCCCTTAGAGAAGCATTGGTGGACTGATTCTACCATTGCTTACTTTTGGATAAGAAAGTCACCTAGGGACTTTAAATCTTTTGTGAAAAACAGAGTTGAGGAGATACAGAAACTCACAGTACCTTCACGCTGGACACATTGCCCTGGTAAAGAAAATCCAGCAGACATGCCCAGCAGAGGAGTTTCCATTTCTCAGTTGAATCACAGTGATTTCTGGTGGCACGGCCCCAAGTGGTTGCAAGAGCCAAAACAATGTTGGCCCAAATCTGAAGAACTGAACGTTGAAGATGAAAAATTGGAATATCGCTCGCGACACAATTACACGCAGCAGTTTGAAGTCATAGCCCAAACAGAGGAGCTTTTAGATCTCTCTAAACATAGCAAGCTTACCAAATCCCTAAGGATTACTGCCTGGATCAAACGGTTTGTTTGGAACACGAGAAACTCGCCAAAGAAAAGTGGACCACTAACTGGAGTAGAATTGGCCGAGGCAGAAAATTTTTGGATAAAGAACACTCAAGGTTATGCATATCGTTCTGAAATTAAATCTCTTAGCAAGAATGCGTTGATTGATAAAGAATCAAAAATAGCTAGCCTTGTTCCCTTCCTGGATGAAATAGGGATCCTGAGAATCAAAGGAAGATTAGATCATTCAAAATTCACCTTTGATGAGAAGCATCCTATATTGTTGCCACGCAGTTCCAAATTCACCGAATTGATTGTCCGAAGAGAATACGAAAGGGTTCTGTATTGTGGAGCAGATATCACTTTGATCAACATCAGGAAGAGGTTTTGGATTCCGAAGGGGCGCCAGCTCTTAAAAGGAATAATTGGAAAATGTCTTATTTGCAGCAGATATTCAGCTAAAGCAGCAAATCAAATCACGGCTCCGTTGCCAAAGAACAGAGTTGTTGAATCTCCGCCCTTTTCAGTATGTGGAATCGACTTCGCCGGACCCATATATGTGAAGGAGGGTTCAGATACTGTAAAATCTTACATAACTTTGTTCACGTGTGCAGTCACGAGAGCTGTACATTTGGAACTGGTGTCGAATCAATCAACTGAATCCTTCATTTTGGCTTTTAGAAGATTTTTGGCGCGTCGTGAAAGTTGTAACATAGTATACTCTGACAACGCGAAAACGTTCAAATCAACAGATAAGGAATTTCAATGTTTTCAGAAATTCCTGCGAGATAAAACTTTTCACAATTTCGTAGCTTCCAAAGGAATCACTTGGAAATATATAGTGGAGAGAGCGGCATGGTGGGGAGGGTTTTATGAACGGCTTATCAAGACAGTTAAGGACTCCCTCCGGAAAACGCTGGGCAAGGCCCTTCTGAAATTTGAAGAATTGCTGACTCTTCTAGCAGAAATCGAGCTTGTGATGAACTCTCGACCCTTGACATACACCTATAACGACTTTGAAGAACCTCAGCCTCTCACTCCATCGCATTTTCTACATTTTGAAAAGGAAGCTAATACATATCCGATACATTTCTTGGATCTTGTCACTAAATCGTCTTCTAGTACAAATTTAAAGAAGCGTAAATTATACCAAGCGAAATTGCTAAGAAACCTGTGGACAAGATGGAAATCACAATACCTGATGAACTTAAGAACTGCTCACAATTTTAAGAACTCTCGCACAGGTACAGGACTGAAAGTAGGTGATGTGGTATTGTTAGAAGGAACCACAAAGAACAAACTTTTATGGACACTAGGTACCGTAAAGGAACTGGTTGAAGGTCGTGACGGACATGTTCGTGCATGTACTGTAAAAACTGAAAGTGGACTGTTTCGCAGACCAATAGACTTAGTTTATCCTCTCGAAGCAGTAAATGAGCCTCATGATTGACTTTAACATTTAAAAATTGCCATTTTTTTTACTTTAATGCATATTAATATTTCATTTAAGATATTGTTGTATTTGTATTCCTGTAGTGAACTTCATGAAGTTCAGGTGGGGAGGATGTGGAAAATCTCGGTAAGTTTGCCTGAAGAGGGCGCTGGAGTAAGTTTTATTGTCATTCGAACAGTTGGCCTCGAACGAGGAAGATCGAAATAAGATTTGTGCATCTCTACACTCAAATGTTATTTTATGTTGTGTAATGTTTGTGTCCGTGAATAAAATTCTAATTGTGCTGTTATCGACTATCGAACATTATCCACTGAACCACAATTGCACTATCGAACCTGTCGGACATTTCCATAGATAGCATTGTTCCTAACAGCTGTTTGTTCGTTTTAAAGTTTAGGTCACATAAAATTTTCTTACACTGCTTTATTTTCTTGTTTTTCCGTGGCCGTGAATTTTGTCACGAACGAGAACTATTGGAGACGATTTTTTTTTCTTTATTGTTTTTGGTTTAAACGCTGTATTATCAGCCATATCAACTCGATGCTTTTTAAGTTCTTAATATAAAGAATATAAATAATAAACACCTATTTTACGCTTTTTTTGTGGTATCACAGGAGGTACAAAATTGACAATTTATTGTCCGTCGGCACACTCTTGAAAAGAGAACTCTCATTTTTGAAGACGTCATAGTTTCTCTGAAATATGGAGAACTGCTAATATCGTCCATAAAGTGCAATTTTCAAACGCAACGCTCTTGATGGTGTCTACAGTTCTTCTGTATTTTCTTGTAACTGTACGCACCATAAAAGTAAGTACTTACCAGTAATTTAACTTTTTAATTAAAACTGAAAGATAACAGCTCATCGACATAAAGAGTAATATGTATATCTTACTTGTTGTTATTAAATTATCTAATGCATTGTGATACAAGAAAAGATAATCCTCGAAAAAAAAAAAAAAAGCAATTTATATTTTTAACATAAAAAAAAACACTACACTGCAAATAATCGGTACACATTTGAAACTCTTTAAGTGTTCCAGTTGCCTGAATATGTGCTAAATTGTATTTCGAATGTGTTATGTACAAAGAAATGAAGCTGAAATGTTTTACTAATCCGTTCCGTTATAAAGAAAACGTTCCAAAAGTGCACCGAATGTGTTTTGCTGGGAATCTCTATTTAGCCGAAGTTTGGGAATACACTTGAGAACACATCGCGCGCAGATTTAAGAGTGCTTGTGAAATCACTGCTTTCTTTGCTACGCTATGTTTGTAAACAATCTGGATCGGTCGCAATCATTTTCGTGATATTTTTGAATGCTCAAAAGGTACACCACTTTCCTTTTTTATGTTCTGTACAGATTATTTTTGTATTTGTACATTTACTGAGCTTCATATTTTTGTTTTAAAGAAACTAATAATTTACCATACCGCTTAAGTTTTGAAATAAAATGAAATCCTGTGTTTTAAAACTGTGTGGTTACTTTAAGACTAACGTGTTACGATTCTAATTTTGAAACTTGACGATTGATTTAGGGCTCTTGTCCTTATCTTTAGATTTAGAATTTTTTAAGAACATCGGAATTAGAGGTTTAAACAAGGGCTCCTAAACTACAGGATATGACCCAAAATCATTTCTAATGAAGGTCGAAGTGCATTTCTTACGCTGTTCAATTTCAATCTTAAAAAAAAAAGCATCTCTTTCATCTAAATGCTTTTTATAAGTTCTGTCATCTACTTTTTGTTTTGACAAATAGTTCAGGCGATTTTATTTTTCTGGTTAGCAATTTTTTGATACGTTAGTATTTTTGCTTGTAAACATCTCATAAGATCGATCATCTTGTGCACAACTTTTTGGTTTAACAAGCCGAAAAAGAATGAATCGCTGGAGGTTCTGCGGCTTAGATTAGGTTAAACTTGAATATAATCAAAATCTACCACAATAGTATGAATGAGATTCGAACCTAGGTCCAGAGATCAAGATTCTTCTAAGTAATGATGTTTGACAAAATATATTGTCTAATGTTTCATATCAATCAATTTTATCTTGAATTTTGAGGATAAAATATTGCGTACCATTTAGCATCTTATTTATGGATAATTAATTTTATTATCTGTTGCAATTAAAAAAATCATGAAATTTGAGTTTCATGATCGATGTTTTGCAGAAATGCCAAGAAAATTATTGTTCGAATGAATAATCTGAGTTCAAAACATTAGCTAAAAATCTTATTAAGTATCTTAGTCAAATTTTTGAAATCATTAAAGCAATTAGAGCAAACAGGGTGCCTTATATAAATGTGTGTTTCGAGTACGTACAGTACATGTATCGGGTCTCGTGTTCTTAAAAATGGGGTCATGACACAAAAATAGTTAAAACCGCTAGTTCAGAAAAAAATGCTTAATAATTTTTTCCTTAATCCCACTTTTTAATTTGCCGTGTGATAAAAAATTTCATCCTTAATTTCTTTGAAAACAAAAAACTTTAGTTCTTTGCAAAACAGGTACAACATGATAACGTAAACACAAAAACATTTTTTTTTTTTTTTTTTGAACCATGAAAAGTTCCATGAAAGACTTAGTAAAAATTGTTGGATAATTAAACGTGATGTCTGTTGCAGTGTAAAAACTATTTGAATTGTAATTTAGTTGTTATATGTTCTATCACAATGAGAGATAGATTAAGGGTGACACAGACTGAGGAAACAGGAAAAATAAGACCTTTTTCTGAGAAAAATGCCGAATTCAATATTAGTAACGCAAGTTTAAGCCATTTTTACAGTTCTGGAAAGGGCGTAGGGAGATCGCCCTCGGAGATTTATCTAGTCTAAAATATGTTTAAGCTGTCTTTGATTATGTAAAGATGGGGGAAAGTATGGAGAGGGGGGAAGGATACCTCTAGGAAAAAATGTAAGAATGCAGTTTTAAAACTGTACATGTAGGGCATTTTTAAGGAACTTTGGGTTTTATGTTCCGGGATTCATTACAGCTGAAAATATTTTGAAGCTAAAGTGTTAAAAACATTTTTGTAAGGAATAAGGGTATTATTAACCACAATATTTTGATTTTTTTTTTTTTTTTAAGTATAGTTCAAAGCTATCTTTGGTGATGTTAGAGGAAGGAAACTCTGGTTGTAGGGGGGGGGGGGGGGATTGGTCTCCGGAAAATTGTAAAAACAGATGCGTCTGAAACATTTTAGCTATCTTTGATGATGTAAAGAGAAAAGGAGGAAGACAGGTATATAGGGGCTTTTTTCGGAAAAATTATTATTATAGAGTGGGAATGTGAGGTAAAGTGAAATTGCTAAGCTGGCTAAAATTTCTTTAAATGAAAAAATTGGAAATTTCTTTTGAAAATTACACTTTACAAAGAAAGAACATTGTAAAAAAGAAAAAAAGTGGAAATTTTTCCCTTTTATTTTTTTCATAGAAAGAGTGAAAAATAAAATATTTTTCTGAATGAAAAATGTTCTATTCACTCATAAAAAATAAATTTGTTCAAATGAATGAGTAAAAGAAGGGTAGTATGAATAATAAAAAGATAATGAAACAATGATCGAATACTTAAATAAATAAAATACTTAATACATGAAGAAAAATAAATGACCGTATAAAATAGTGAATGAATAAAAAAATGGGTGAAGGCATGAATAAATTAGTGAATTAATGAAGGAAGGAATGTAAATAAATTAATAAATAAATCTGTAAGTGATTTTGTAAATAACACTGCGCGGCAAAAAAAAAAAAAAAAAAAACCTTCAAAATGCTTCTGACATTTCGTCGGCTGATTCTTATGTAGAATGACCCCCTGAGTCCAAATATGACCTCCGTTTTCCCCCTATACCTACCAATTTTTTTAAAGGACCCCCAAGTTTTTTTCAATTTTCTTTAGTTTTAGAGCATTTTTTTTTTTTTTTTTTTTTTTTTTTTTGGGGGGGAGGTGAAAGGAGCTTTATATTAAACTGCACCCCTTAAAAACTAGCACAAACTTGGGAGCTTATACAAAAGGTTTGTACTCACCTTTGGCGGGAGGGGATAGAAAAAAGGCAAATGAATGGAATTGCAGTTAGATCTCATACGGTAATACCTTTTCCACAGCTTATGTTTTAATGTAGTACACTTTTTCCTCATTCAAGAGATAAATAAATGTTTTGAATAAAGTGGCTACTAATGGTAAAAAAGGGCTACTAAAGTGAAAGTGTATGCCAGCCACTGACGACTAAGTAATTTTTTATTTATTTTGTTTTTCGCGAACACTTTTCTTCCTTATGCTCCTACTCATTCTCCTTCAAGTTTTATATTGAGTTTCAACGAACCCGCCCCCCCCCCCCCCACGGAAATAGAACAAATTTGTTGTCCCCAAAAAATTGTCTCACGGGGCGAGGATCCCAACTCCCCCCTTCGCCCCCAGATCCAGCACTCATCGTTTTAGTTAATATTGAAGGAAATAATTAGTCATTAAAGAATTCCACTGCACTTACATTTTTAAAAGAACACAACTAATGCTTAAGGTCATTGATCAGATAACAAGCAATAGATCACTGAATAGCAAAGTAGCACGAATTCAATCAATGAAGGCAAATTTATTTTGATCTTGAGAAGTTAAAATTTTTGAAAATGAAATTTATGAAGCAACAAACTGAAGTTATGTGAGCCTTTGTTTGTACACTTTTGTTTACTTTTTACAGTATGGATTAGCTTTGAAAACGTAAATATGGAAATTAATATTTTAAATATATATGCAGTTTTTGTACTAAGTAATATTGTGCACTACATTTTCCTGCGAACTTCTTATTAGTACACATTGTTCGAGTGCAATTCTGCTGTAAGTTATTCAATTATTTTGGAAATATCATTGTATTTTAAATTTTCATAGTAGCTATGCTGATTAATAATTAGATTCATCCAAAGCCTAAACATTATCAGCCTGCAGTCTCAAAATGAACACGAATTTAGTGCATATTTATTATTTCTAAAAGCTTCTTTTATACTTGTGCGGTAGGTATCCTCAGATGATATTAGTGCGAAGAAATTGTTCTAAAACGCATTCTAGAAACTGTACCTATATGTGTGCCACAAAATGTTCAGTGAAGTGTTAAAAAACGCGTCTTTAACGCGATCTTATAAGTGCTTAAAAAGTGCGCTAAAAAGAATGCTGAACTAAATATATGTTCCGAACTGTGTTTCTAGAAGTGTTTTGGAAACTGACCCAAAAAAGTATTCTGAAAAAGGAGACAAATGTCCGTGTGAAAAAAGTGTTCAAAAAGTGTTCAAAAAGTGTTTGATTATTTGCAGTGTAGCGACAAAAACATCGATTTCGATAATGCGATCTAAGCACTTGGCAAATTATGAACTATTTTTAACTATTTAAAATATAAAAATGCTGATTTTAAGAGCAGATAGTTGGAACAAACATTCTATTAATACTAACGTATAACAAAGCACTCCACAGAAACTATATTTCGTTGAAAATTTAGTTTGCTCCTAGTCCGGAATAATAACAATGTTTTGTAGTTTGCCATGTTTGATTGCCGTACACATCATTATTTTTAATTGGCTAATATGTATCAATTCTTATGAGATTTTTAAAGTTTGATTTGCTTTATTGTAACAGCAATTATGATCCGGATCCGACAAAAACTAAAATTGTTGATGGCATTATTATTATTTTTTTAACCCGAGACTAAGTTCTAAGTAATTTCTCACAGTTTACATACATTTGTTTTATTATATTTCTAAAGCAACCAGTCATCAGAGCATCTTTTTAATTCGCCCGCGTAAACTTGCCCCCTTTTTTTTCAGATCTTTGTTATGACTTAGTAATTTGCATTATATTATTATTTAAACGAATATGACTTTGTAATTTTCTTTGATTGTACGAATAAGTATAGTTTAATTCTATTATTCATGATTTTTAAGAAATCTTTAGTTGTAAAAAAATAGAAGACAAAACAAAGCAAAACGTATATTTTACTACGTATTATTGTAAAAAAAAATCATGATTTAGTTATACGTCTTGCTTGTTTTATTATATTAGTAATTAAGATTTTGTAGTTATCTTTACCGGATTGTAAAACGAATGTGATTTTTATTTCACCTTCTTTGATAGAAAAGCAATTAGTTTTGTCTTTGCAAGTACTGTCGCTTTCAGATATTATACAACAATGTAAAACTTTTAAGAACAAGAATTTATTAAGATATACTCTAGTTAAAATAAAACTTCGAGAACAGCAACAAATGAACATGCACTACTCAAATTGCTTCGTAGAAAAAATTAAAGTTATACAAGATAAATAAAACCAAATAAATGATTATTACTTGGTTAATAAGCTTAAATATTCCACTTGAGAAAACATTTTCTTTAATTTAATCGTTTCGTACATGTGATAGTCAGCAGACAAATGTTCAAAGAATTTGACGGGATACAACGAGGGATCAGAATCTCTCATGCATTAGTAACTAGAAATGAAGTTATGAGAAATGTTGAAATGCATTCAAATATTCTATTCATAACTGTGTCGTTATTATATTCAAATTTAATATGCGAAACTACATCGGTATTAAAATGAAGTCAAAAATATCAGGGACTAAAGGCTTGAGAAGCCTGCTGGAAGTGAATTTAATGCAAAATTCACCTAAAATATGGTAATGATGCAATTTGAAATACAATTTGGATTATATGCGATTAATGTTATGTACAAGCGCTTGTGAATTTTTTAATAATTTGAGATCCGAATTCGTTTCTAGATAGATTGGAAATATGGGGAGAGCGAATAGTGGCATTTCTTTTAGGGAAGACCCTAGGAGTATTAAGTTTAAGTTAATGAAACTTTTGATGCGTTTTATACACATTGTGTGTAAACATCGTTTGTAGAATAAACATACGCAGAGCAATTTGGTTTTGTTAAATTAATTAGTTTCAATTTTGCCTTTAAAAGAGTCAGTTTTGATACTGACACTTAACACCATGTTGAGAAAATACAGGGGTAGTGAAAAAAGTAGTGTACATATAAGCAAAAATATGTAAAAATAGAATTTTATATAGATTTGGTACAGTGAAGTAAATGTATCTTGACTATACAAGGCGTTCCGTTATAATCTGCAAGACCTTTATTTTCGCAATCGTTAATCCTAGATGTATACTTCTAATGGCAAAAATGTTCAAAATCAGATGCAGAGTTAAGACATTGAAAGTTTGAAGTAAAAATGAAATTATTAAAAAAAATATTTTTATATGCGGCTCCAGGTCACTTAACTTATATTTAGGGAAATAATTTCCATTAAAAAATAATTCCAACACAAAAAATTTGAAATTAGTACGACCAATATTCACCGAGATACGAAACGCAGACTAACACCACTTTTCACTCGCCACCAACAACACCTTCTTGGGGAAAATATAAGTGTTAACAAGTGTTTAAAATTATATGTGTGCATACAGTGTGGTTTTTTAAATTGTTCGAGGTTTTGTAGTGTATTTTTGCGTATCACGGCATAACATTTGCATTTATTTTTGAATAGCAATGAAAAATATAAGTACCTTGTTTTCTTACTTTGACGACACGTCATTCTTCTGAAAGAGCGATAAGTTCCATTCTCATCTTCTGTATGGTCCCTTAAAACTTTAAACTGGAATATCTCCTTAAGTTTTGGTCGCACAAATGTCAAGTTTTCAATTTGTGTTAGTAATCGTTTTCAATGGAGATTATTTCTCTAAATTTTAGTAAGAGGACCTGGGGCCCGTATAAAAAGTTAAATTTCGTATTTTTTGACTCATTTTTATTTTTACTTCAAACTTTCAATATCTTTACTCTGTAACTGATTTTGAACATTTTTGTAATTAGAAGTATACATCTAGAACTGACGATGGTGAAAAAAAAGGTCTTACAGGTAAAACGGAACACCCTGTATACAGATTAAGGTGTCTCTAATTTGAGGGACATCTCTATTCATGGGACTTTTTTCTGCTACCAGATCCTTTAACATAAGGGATCCTTAACATAAAGTACCAGATCCTTAACATAACTATGATGTAGGGGAATGAGGGGCGAAGTAAAATAGTTCAGATAAATTACTTTTGTGAAAATGAACAGGTTGGATTTTGTTCTGACAATTAAGGTACATAAAGAAATAACAATATATTTTATTATAAATTTTGCGTTGAAACATTATTTCTTAGCACTAAATGGAAACTCCAAAAAAAGGTGGAAACTTTTCACTTTTTTTTTTATGGGGCGAAGTGAGAAATAAAATATTTTTCTGGTAAAATCTTTGTTATTAGATTAGTAGAGATATTGTTCAAGCTTTGTAACTTTAAGTTAAACTGTAGGTGGCGCAGTTGGGAAACTGATATATATATTGCATGTCTGTTTAAATTGTGTGACTCGTTATTTTGTTTCTTCTGAGTTCTTGTACTTAGTTTATTTAACCTTGTTTGAACTTTATCTCTTGAAATCTTGAATTGATATAATTTAGTTTCATTAGTATTATTTACAAAAGTTTTAGTTGCTTTTAATATTTTAAGTAAAATAAAGGACGTTTTTATGAACTTTTTTTGAGTTGTGGACTGAATTGCAAATTTTCGGAAAATAGCACATGTAGTTACGATACATGTTTTTGGTGACCCGGACGTGATTTGTATGCAACAAAAACCTGTACAGCGAAGGTAAGCTGTTGAAATACATTCTTACTGAAAACAATTAAGTCCTTTGAGAATGGAATCGGTTGACAAATTGGAAGCTAAGCGACAATACGTGCGTGCAAGTTGCACTAAATTACTTACAAAATTAGAGACTGCTTTAACTAGTGATATTAAAGAAACTGATATGGAAGAACTTTTGGAACTTAATGAACATTTTCTTGAAAAAGAAGACTTGTTGAAAACATTGAATTCGGAAATTGAAAAGCAATGGACTGAAGCCGAGGGCTTTGAAAAAGAACTTGTAACTTGCGGGAAATACTCCGAGCAAATTTTGTCCGCCAAGTTTAAAATTAAACAGCGGATTAAGAAGTTAAATAAGGACAATAGTTGCAACAAAAGTTCTATGTTGAACTCGACGTGCTTCTAACCTGAAATTGCCTAAATTACGAATCGATAAATTTTTTGGTGATCCTAGTTCTTGGTTAGAATTCTTTAACAGTTTTCAGACATCAATTCATCAAAACAAATCGCTGAGTAAAATTGAAAAATTTTCCTACTTGAAATCACTGTTAACTGGACAAGCTTACAATGTTGTGAAAGGATTTCAACTTTCTGAAGAAAATTATGAATCGTGTCTTGAGCTTTTGAAGCAGCGTTTCGGTGAAACCGATCTCATTATAAACACTCACATGAATAATCTACTGAACCTTCAACCCGTTGAAAAATTCTTCAAATTTAAGCGGTCTACGCGAATTGCACGACCAGTGCGAAGTTAACATTAGAAGTTTGCAAAATCTTGGAGTCACATCTGGTTCATACGGTCATTTATTGAATCCAATTCTTATGAAATTACTACCTCAAGATATGATGTTGGATTTTCATCGTAAGTGTAAACCCGAAAGCGGTAAGGAAGTTTCTGAATTGCTTAATTTTTTGAGAAATGAAATTAAGTGTCGTGAAGTAATGTCGGCTGTTTATAACTCTTCTAGTTCCAGTAAAGTTTGCAGTGACTCTAGGGCAAAACCTAATAATGTTCAAAAACAGAACCCACGATATGAGAAGGGAAACATTTCAACAATGACTTTAAATACATCTCAAAATGTACTACCAGACAAATTGCTTTGTATATTTTGTAAATCTCATAATAGTCATTTTTCTAATAATTGTGACGTTCTAGCAGATAATGTTAAAAGACAAATACTTAAGAGATAAGGTCGTTGTTATAAATGTTTTCGTAAAAACCATCTTTCTACTGAATGCAGAAGTAAAATTGAAAAATATAACTTTTATAATAAATTTAGTCATAACAAATTGTTTTGCAAATTAAGTCAAACTTCTAGTAATAATTCTAATACAAATACTCTAGTGTCTCTAACGCAATCTGAAACATCTAAGGAATTTAAAGCGACACTTTTGCAGACTTGCATTGTTTCTATACCAGCAAAAAACGGTAAAGAACTAGTTAGTTGTTTTATTGACCCTGGAAGTGAAAAAACATTTTTAACGAGAAAACTTGTAAACTCTTTAAAATTAAAACCAATTAGGAAAGAAAAACTAATGATCTATTCTTTTAGTCAGCCTAAACCCCAAGAAATTATTTATGATGTTGTGTCAGTGGAGTTATGCAGCATATTTAATTCTAGTTCCCTGAAAATTGAAGCTCTAGTTACAGATGTTATCACTTGCGCAAAATTGAAACAAGCTCCTCGCGACCTTCACAGACTTCTTTGCTCACAAGGGTACAAATTGTGTGATCCTAAAAGGAAAGATGAAATAGGAATCCTGTTAGGCTCTGATTATGCTTGGCAAAGTATGAGGGGTGAAGTTAAACAATTAACCGGTTGGGTTGTTTATTAGTGAAACTATATTCGGACATACTGTTCAGGGCCCATTGGAATCGGAAAACTTTAACTCAACAGCGGGAGTGCATTTTATGAGCACAGCTGACGCAGAATTAAACAATGAAATAAAGAAATTTTGGAGTTAGGAATCGCTAGGCATAATAGCTAACGAGGCAAATAATTCAGATTTGGCTATCATGAAAGATTTCGAAGATAACCTAAAATTTGTCGATGGGAGGTATGAAACGAAACTTTTGTCGAAATACCATAAACTTCCGTTAAGCAATAACTTTAAGATTGCAGAGTACCGTTTCGGAAATTTAAAACCTAAATTATATAAAAATGAATGGTTGCTGGAAAATTACAATGCTATTATGCTAGAACTGTTAAAAGACGGTGTAATTGAATCATGTAAAAGAGAAACGCGTGATACGAAAAGTTATATGCTAAACAGACCTGTAGTAAGAAAAGAAAAATCAATGACAAAGGTTAGGATTGTTTATGATGCCTCATCAAAATCAACTAATTGTAACTCTCTTAATGAATGTTTTGATTCAGGATCGAATTTAAATCCAAACATTTTAAATGTCATATTAAAATTTCGGAAAACTAAAATAGGATTTTGCGCTGATATCGATAATGATGTTTTAGGACTGGAGCTAATGCCTCTGTTAGACATGTTACAAAAACCCTTAAAATGTAGCAAAAGAGTTGTGTTACAGACAGCGGCTAAATGCTTTGATCCTGCTGGATTTATTTCTCCTTTCCTAATTCGAATTAAGTGTATTCTACAAGAACTGTGGGAAATGGGACTTGATTGGCACGAAACGTTCAATGCAGAAATAAGAAAGTGGTCTGATGGTGTTCTGAGCTAAATGTATTAAGACATTTTTCAATTCCAAGATATTATTTTACACATTCTTCCGAAGTAATGGAAGAAACACTACAGTTGCATATTTTTTCTGATGCTACCCCAAAGGCGTACAGGGCAGTAGACTATTTATTAGATAGTTATTTCTAAAAATAATGTGATTGAAACAAGTCTTATTATGTCAAAATCGAGAGTAGCGCCTCTGAAAAGAACAACTCTTCCAAGACTTGAATTGATGGGTGCTGTAATTGCAGCACGCCTAGGAAAATATCTTGAGAATTTATTTAGTGTTCACACTATTTTCTTTTGGACTGACAGTACTATTACTTTGTGCTAGATTAAAGGATCTGCTTCAAAGTGGAAACTGTTTGTTTCCAATAGAACTGTTGAAATTCAAGATTTAACAAGTCCTCAAGCTTGGCGATTTTGTGATAGCAAGAGCAATGCAGCTGATTTTATTTCCAGGGGCTGCAAAGCTAAAGAGTTAATTGGTAACAGAAAATGGTTACACGGTCCTGCTTGGTTATCAGAAAACGAAGAATTATGGCCCAAACTTCACCTTAAAGAAAGTGAAATTGGTCTAGAAGCTGAACGAAAGAAATTGTACAACAATAAATCTAGTTCATTCTGGACAAGAAAAATTTAACCTCTTGACCAAATTTTCTTCATGGTCGAAGCTTTTGCGAGTGACCGCATGGTGCCTACGGTTTTTCACTAACTTGAAATTGAAATCGATTTCTGTCATAAAAGGTGATTATTTGACGTGTGAAGAATTGAAAAGGGCATCGGAAGCAATTATAAGAATTATTCAGGAAGAAGCATTTTCTGAAGAAATAAAATGCTTGAAACAAGGAAAACCGATTACTTCTAATAGTAAAATTAATTTACTTAACGCATTCATAGATAAAAGTGGAATAGGGTAGGTGGGGGTAAAGCCCCGCGTGGGGTAAAAACCCGCACCGACATTTTAACTTGATCACCTTAGAGTAAGAAATTTACCTCTAGGTGGTGGGTTTGTCTTATGGAAACCTATTGATTAATGAAATTTGGTCCTGACTAGGCACTCCAGAGACGAGAAAGGGGGATAAGTATGTTTTTTACTACTTTGATCTAACTTTTCTAATATATTATTCGAGCATTGTAAAATGTAGAATTTGAAAAGAAAAATCAATGAATTACATGTTAATACTGGTACATTAAAGCTTCACCTTCACGTGAAAACATTTATTCAAGTGGCTGCTTAAAAGCAACATGGGGCGTTTTTCAGAAAGTGACAAAATGGGGAAAATCCCCGCAGTTGTTTTGGGGTAAAACCCCGCATCTCCAAAAGGTCAAGGATTCTCTCCACTCGGCTTAAAATTGTCTCTTTTTTGAAATATTATTAATATCTTTGTTTAGCATGGTGTTTTGTGCAACTTATTCATCTTAAAAAATTAATTGTTGGTGGACATTTACTCATAAAGTTTTAATTTGGATAAGATTTGTTAGGGAAAATCTTCATTTCAATTCAAATGTGCTTTCATTAATGTAATAATTTCTTCTTCTTTTTTTTTGAACATTTACGTACGTTTAATTTGTTGTTCTAGTACCTTCAGAAGAAAAACAATTCAGAACCATGATAAATGTCAAGCTTAATGAAGAACGTGCCTTAATTGCAGGCATCTTTTAGACATTAAAGTTAGGTTCAAAAATATCGATTGAAGACGTCTCTGAAAAATGGAACAAAGCTTGGGACTTCGAAGAAGAAACAAATTTCCCTATAATTTCGAGATTTCGAGTGAAACTGTAGAGAATAACTCGAAGCTTATCCCTGCCAAGATAACTTCAATATGAAAAGAAGGAGGAGGTTATGTAGAGTTTTTTTTTTTACATCCAACACCTATAAGCCTGCAAATGTACTGAGACACAGGAAGAGTCATTGGAAATGAAGACGGTATAAAAAAATTGTCGTAACCTCAGCAAGACACGGTTCCATCAATGACACAATAACATTATTAGAAAACTCAACCTAGTGTACTGTTAACTCAAAGCACTGGGTATTAGATATTCGATTAAGTTATAGCTTCAGCCATTTAAATTATTTTTTATAATGCGGCTGTCATTTTTTCCCGGGTAATTAATCCTCCTTTTGTGGAGAAAAAAATATTTTCGTGACAAAGTTAAAAAAAAAAAAAAAAGATTAAATGTGTGAGATATTTAAGTTCGGTACTGCTGAATAACAATAAACCAATGGTTCAAGGAGGTTTTTCAAGTGTTTTTATCAAGCAGTCACCCTTTTTATTCACATTCATCTTGAGTGGGGTAAAGATCCGCATTGCGGGGTTTTACCCCATTTTGAGGGGCAAAACCCCGCAATTTTGTTTTCCCGCTAAATTGTAATTTTCTCAATTATTACTAATCAGACATAGCTAAAATTTGGAAAAATTATAGGTAACAACCCACGCAAGGACTCTAATTTGAAAAAATGGGAAAATATGCCTTTTACTGACCATGGTGGCATAAAAACTGAAATTCGCGGGGCTTTACCCTCACCTACCCTACTACGAGTCAGGGGAAGACTAAGAAATGCAGAAATAGCTGAATCACAAAAATATCCTATTCTTCTACCGAGAGGAGTTAGACCAACTAAATGTTATGATTGCATTTTTATTTGCTTAGCTACTAAAGCTGTACACTTGGAATTAGTGGGAGATCTGTCCAGCGAATCGTTTATTGCAGCTTTGAAAAGATTTACAGCAATAAGGGGAAAACCCGAAGAAATAAGTACGGACTGCGGTACCAATTTTGTTGGCGCTGATAGAATTTTGAAGAAAGAAATTTTTGAAAAGAAATCTACATTCAAGTCCTGAATTCCGTAATTGGATTTTAGCGGAAAATATAAAATGGAATTTCAACCCAACATCAGCACCACATCATGGAGGACTTTGGGAAGCTGCCGTTAAGTCCATGAAATATCACTTACGCCGGATGATCGGTTGTCAAATCATCACCTATGAGGAATTCCTCACGCTGATCACTCAAGTTGAAGGGTGTTTAAATTCAAGACCGATTACCCCAATTTCTAATGATCCTAATGAGTTGGGCGCCCTCACACCGGGACATTTTCTTATTGGGGCTCCTTTGACAGCAGTACCAGAACGGGACTTGACTTCGAAAAAAGTAACCCCTCTGCAAAGGTGGTTGTTAACGCAGCAAATATTACAGGGATTTTGGAAACGTTGGTCAAGTGAGTATTTATGTCAGTTAAAACAACGGGGGAAGTGGAGAAATCCCTGTAAGAATCTTCAAATTCATGACTTAGTGTTGATAAAAGAGGATAATCAACCACCATTGACTTGGAAAATAGGTCGCATCATTAAACTTTTTCCTGGAGCAGATGCGAAAGTTCGTGTTGTTTCAGTAAAGACATTAAATGGTGAATTGAAACGTCCAATTACAAAATTGTGCAAATTACCTATTGATAATATTGAAACTTGAAAAAAAAAAAAAAACTTTGGATTATTGTATATGAATTTATTATGATTATTTATTTTACAGGCTAATCTAGTTGATTGCTCTGAAATATTGATTTACTTGTGATTATTTTGATATGAATGTTTAATTTGCTTAATTTTAAGTTAGCAGTTAAAGGAATTATTGCTTTTAAATATTGAAATTTTAGGTTTCAGTTTTTTGGAATATTGAGAATGATATTCATCCGGGGGGAGGATGTTCAAGCTTTGTAACTTTAAGTTTAACTGTAGGTGGCGCAGTTGGGAAACTGATATATATATTGCATGTCTGTTTAAATTGTCTGGCTTGTTATTTTGTTTCTTCTGAGTTCTTGTACTTAGTTTATTTAACCTTGTTTGAACTTTATCTCTTAAAATCTTGAATTGATATAATTTAGTTTCATTAGTATTAATTACAAAAGTTTTAGTTGCTTTTAATATTTAAAGTAAAATAAAGGACGTTTTTACGAACTTTTTTTGAGTTGTGGACTGAATTGCAAATTTTCGGAAAATAGCACATATAGTTACGATACAGATATTGTTGTTCAAATAAAGAAGTCAATAAAATAATAAATGAAATGAAAATGAAAAATTAAGCGAACAAATGATCAACTGTAAAAAACATTTAAAAGAAAAAAAAGCTTAATATTAAACAAATAAATGCTGCGCTGAATATTATCAGCTGAAAGTTAACATTTAAAATGTTAATTACAAGAAATTTATCATTTAATAAAAAGAAAAATAATTTTTGGCCTACAACAGAATATTACAATATGAGTACCAGTTTTTGAAAATAGCTTGTATTATCATATTCTTTGACTTTCAGAGGTTATTTTTTCTTGACTGGAATATACTATATATGTGGCACAAGAATATATATAACCACAAACTCACCAAGATTCTAAATTTTGTAAACCAGAGATGGTAATACTGGTGCAGTATTTTTAAAATAGTGACTAAAAAGAAAAGCGTTTATTTCTTGCTGTGCGTGTGTTACTTCCTGGTAGCATCCAGCGTCGCACAGTGGTTCAAAACGACAAAAGAGCCGAACAAATTCAATAACTTTGAATATTCTCAAAAAATGCTTTGGAAAATTGTTAAAATTGTTGCAAGGTAATATTTATCTTCATGCTTGCTGATCGTATTCACTGCGAAACCCCGATTTTACGTCTTTCGAATCTATGTTTTCCCCACATTTTACGTTTTTTTTATCATCAGGTCCCAGTTTTTCCGTACACTAATAATATTAATTTAACCCGGATGAAAAGTTTGTCATTTTTGAATTTCCCGCATTTTACGTTTTCCCTCCCCAGTTAAAAAAAATGAGAAAAAATGTTTTAAAATCAATAAAAGTGTTTCCCTCTGTGCATTTTTAAACATAATCCACTCTGTTGAAAGTTAATCCATGGAAACAGAAACGCTTTTGCTCCATCCGTAGCTGACCTTATGGTTCGAAGATGAACAAGAAGAAGAGGAAACACAACTTGTCTCTTCTTTCAATACTGCATTTAAGAGCTTAATAATAGTGAAATACTATTTTCTTTATCATAAAGACCAGCAGAAATTTTTGCAAAGTGTTCCAATTCTGGAAGATGTTGTATTTACTTTGGATTCAATGATTCATTATTACTGACTATTTTCAACCCAAACGCCCGGATTCGTTACTTAATGTGTTAGAATGATCTAAACTGGTGTGTACAAAAATGTTCTTTTCATAAAATATCGCATGTTTACATTTTATCAGCGTCATCGTAGCAACCGTTATTACTATTTTTGTTTCCTTACCTGATTTTTGCTTTTTATACATTTCTCGTATCTTACGTTTTCCATTATTCTATGTTTTTGGATTTAAATTGACGTTTTCCCACATTTTATGTATTTTATGCTTGATTCAGGCCTCTGAGAAACGTGAAATCGGGGTTTCTCTGTAGTTCAAATTCATTTCTGTTTTTAGTGAAAAATATAAATTAAATCAGTCGTATGCCACACGCAAGGTTTATTTATTGCAATTGATACATTCGAACAATATTTTCTGGCAATGTTGACAAACTGAGAACAGCTTTATACTAGAATGATTTCGGAAAAAAAAATCAGAAACTTCAAATGTTTAATGATTTTCTAATTTCATTGTTTTATGAACATAATGGTTTTTTAACTTTTATATAGAATTCTATATGAGTTTTAAAAATTTCTTTCTCATATGTATTTTCTTTAAAGCCAAACGGTTCCGAAAATTGTTATTTTCAGGTTACTACTGCATTGCATGTAGAATAATGCGCCGCTTAAGCCATAACAACGTGAATCTGTTTTTAAAAAAATCCTCTGTATTTATTGATGAATGTTTCAAAAGCCCCAACTTTCGGAAACAAACATTCGTGAGTAAACAAACGTTTTTAGGCTCTCCTGCAAAGTAGTGAAACTATGACATACGTTAGTCTGGAGCATGTCAAATTTGATGACCAATTTCTTTGATAAAAAAGCAATTTACCCCCGTCATACCGTTAGGAGTTATTTTCTAACTTACTAAATTGGTATTCGTAAATAGCGAAGATCAAACAAAAACATCTGCCGCGACTGCAGTCGCAGGTGGTCGCAGTTAAAATGTTGTTGTTTATTTACAGGAAGGATTAAACTATTGATTTATGTAAATTTTAGCCCACCGGAAGCCGCCGATAAAAGTATATTCCACAATACTTTTCATTATATTTTTAAGAAAATAATGTTTTTTATTTTAAATAATTTTCAATGGTGATCATTTTTTTATTTTTAACTACGATGTAATATGCATCCTATAAGTGTGAAAAACCAATCAGAAATGAATTTTATTAAATTTCAGTCCTTCATATTGAACGAATGAATTAAAACTGAATCATAGGTAGCACGTCCGAAAAAAGTAAAAACATAATTGTTCAACAATCTCGGCTTTTTTTTTGTAAAAACGATTTTTTTTTTCAAAAAACTCTTGTGGAGTAAGTTACTACAACTCAAGGGCTAAGTAATTATGGCATGAAATATTTTTTATCTTAAAACTTAAAAATGGCTATTTTTTCCGCCCTTGAACCACTGTGCGTCGTCCTGGTATTGTCATGGGCCGTCATTACTGCTGCGGGAATGCTATTCTTGAGTTTTTCTAACGCTTTTGTAGTGGAGGTACAGGATGTTCAAAAAATGAGTGATATGTTTGAAAAATCAATAAAAACTAAACGGGCAGTGATAGAAGTATATCGTTTGTTGCATTATGCTTGGGACAAGAGTAAATTTTCAGACGGACAAACTTTCAAAACTAGTTACATTGTTTCTCAACAGATGGCGCTGAAGATATTTAGAGGCGAGGAGAACGGGTATTCGCGGCGGTTCCGTTAGAGGAGGCTGCAGATGTGCCTGTCTGAAAATTTACTGTTGTCCCAAGCATATTGAAAATAAACAGTGTATTTCTGTCGCTGCCTGTTTAGTTTTCATTGATTTTTCAAATATACCGTTCATTTTGGCGATCTTACAGATTGCGTTTTCTTACATAGTTTTTGAAATACCTGCAGCGCCATCTGTTAAGGAACATTGGAATTAATTTTGAAAGAAGTCTGTCTAAAAATTTACTGTTGTCCCAAGCATAATGCAACGGTATCGAGGCTTAATGGCTGTCTGTTTGTTTTCAAAAACGTTTTCCTTTTTTTCCCAGTAATAATGCTAATTTTGATTAGTATTTTAAGTAAATTTTCTTTTGTCTCCATGCAGGTCCAGCTAGAAATATTTTCGTTTAAGCATCTACCTACCTTGTAGTATTTCGTTTTTCGACTCGTGATCGTACTATGCCCCAGACTCTCAGAGGTTTTAAGCTAGTTTAATTTAAAAAAAATTCTGTGATTACCGAAAAAATTTATAAAGGCAAATGCTACCATTTTTTTTCTGTTTTCTTAAATGATGGATATTCATCACATTTAAGAATAAATAAACTAGGGTATTTATAAATGTTTGTGATAAGTGATTTATTTGTTTGATATTAAAATGCTTTTTGAGCATTAAGATTTATTTTCATGATAATTGCTGTTATTAAGAGGAATATCAATTATTAATAGAACGACTACTGCACCAGCTGCTTCTCTTGCAACTGATTCTTGAAAAACTGATGAGTTATTTTACGGCAAGGTGGAACATGAGGTAAAATATAGGCTTAACCATTTAAATTATTATTCATCTGTAGTTGATAGAAAAACTGTATAAATGTTTTCCGAACCAATGAAATAAGTCAAGTTATATGGTAACCACGAGTGATCATTAACCTAAAATTTACGGATTTAATTTTTTGAGTATTTTTCTTAACCATAAATAAAATGACTTTTATAAAGACAAATAGCATAAAAAATCTGTTATCATTGGTCGTTCTTGTTACTTATTTTTTTTTCTTAAATTTCAAATAGTATTACGTACTTTGAAAATTATTAGTTTCTGGGAAGGATTAATCTTGATTAATTGATGTTAGGCAAAGTGAAATAGTTAAAATGACTGAGATTATAAAAAATGAACAAATTCGAAATTTGTGTTGTAAAAATAATAAATAAAGAAGAAAACATTGTATTTTATAATAAAACTTTCATTGAGACATTTTTTATTTTTGGCAATAATTTGGAAACTTAAAAAAAGTGGAAAATTTTCACTTTTTTTTCGTGGGGCAAAGTAAACTACATGAAAGGTGCATTCTTACTGATTGACATAGGCTATAAATTATGCAAATACGTACTTATACTTGCTTTTTAAAAAACTAGTTTGTCTTTGCTAGCAGTTTATGTTTCGTACTGATCTGTTGTTATATACGTAAACACAAGCGCTGATTGACTTGCACTTACGTTGATAAAATATTTGAAGGTTCACTATGAACTGAATACTAAGGAATATAAACAAATGAAAAAAATGTTAACGATGTTGGCATAAGACTCGCCATAACATATATCTGCACATGAGGCTGCAAGAGGATAAGGTAGGTATATTGTGGTGTATCGAACTAATTGAACTCCGCTATCGTAATCGTGGTGACGTCAGAAGCCACTGACGTCACTGGGGAAAAACATCCTCTCGGAACAGAGCAGATCGGAACGAATTCCGGAAATGTGCGCATTGGCGACACACTCTGTCTTGTATATAGTACAGTAAAACCTCGGCTACAAACGCTATCCGATATAACGATAAATCCCTCAACAACGATAATATTTCGTGGTCCCGGTGAACTCGCATAGGAATTAATGTTATCCTCCTTTTAAATATTGCGATATTCTCTACAGCAATAAACCCCTGTAAAGCGATGTTTTTTTAAGTTTTCAACCCCTCTTTATTACGATAATTTGGTTTTCAAGTACCAGTAAAATCCTGAAAGTAACCCCCTCCTATTTTCAAAAAAAAAAAAAAACTTAAAACTTTATTTTTTCTTTAAAAATGGTTAGCTCTAAGTTTCGCGCTACATTTTAAACAATGCGTTTCCAAAATGGCGTCGCGCTGGAGGATAGTTTATTTTCACAAGTCACACACCTCCATGCTACAAACTAACTTTGTATCAAATTTCATGAAAATCGGCCGAACGGTCTAGGCGCTGTAGACAGAAATCCGGACAGAGAGACTTTCAGCTTTATTATTTGTAGAGAAATAAGAGACGTGCAGTTATTGAATACTTAGGGGTCATTCATTAATTACGTAAGGATGATTTTGGCAATTTTTGATCCCCCTCCCTCCATGTAAGGGTACGTAAGATTTTTCACTCCCCTCCCCCCCATTCTTACGCAAGATTCCATTTCGTTTTTCAAAATGATAAAATAACAAATCTTGGAATCGTTACATCACTGGAATCGTTATTAAGTTCACATTATTAAATTTAACTTTTTGCGGAAAGAAATAGTTACTGAAAAGTTAGAATCTAAACTGAATGTTTTTTCGACATTTTTTTTTTTTTTTTTGATGTAATATTAATTAAAAATAAAACATGCCATACATAATGCGACTCTTTTATTATATTTTACACTATTCATTCTTTGTAAAACAAATAAAAAAACATCTTATCCTAACACGTTTCTTACCTTCCATACGCAAATGGAACATAACCTCTGCCAAATCACTTGTTGATCGCGCAATTTCTAATGTGAAATACCGACTTGGAAAATATTACGTAAGAATGAGTTTGACCCCCCCCCCCCCCAAAGGTACGTAGAAGCTTTTCCAACCCCCCCTCCCCCTCGGGACCCTTACATATTTAATGAATGGACCCTTATAGTCTACTATTTTCATTGAAGATAAATTAGCATAAGGTAATTTTATATTCTTCAAAAAATAAATGAACACCCATGTAACAAATAGCACTTATTACAGAATTTGTCTTTTGCGCAGAAATAAGTTCAATCCGAAAAACGGGGCTTTTAAACTGCGAAATGAGCATGCAATCGCTGATTAAAACGAGTCTGATTGAGGAGCATAACGTACACCTCGAGCGCAGCGCCATCTGGCTTTTCTTCAGATCTGACCTCACTTTTTCCCCGTCGATCGGCACACTACTCTTTCTAGGCACTATAGTCAAAATAAAAATGCACCTTCCAAAATAAATAAAAAAGCAGTACAATCGTATAAATTTCTTTTGTAACACATATGAACAAAAAGAAAAAGCGCCCTTGTATCAAAAAGGCATCTAGACCAAAAGAAAAAAAGAGCTGAAACCGTCCTTCCTCCCCCCCCCCTGAGATTGTTCTTTTATTTTGTTTAAACCAGTGTTTTTTTTTTTGGAAAAGAAAACATGCACATGGAGAGGGAAACTAAACATCTAAAAATGCTTGCCAAGTAAAAAAACAGAAAATGTTATTTTTTTTTTGAGTGAGTGGCAAATGAAGATGATGAGGAAGAAGATGATGATAATACGAGTCCATCACAATCCTTATTGTCGACCCAGCAAGCACTTCAATCAGTCAAATCTCTGCGGACATTTTTTTCAAGTCTTCCATGCACAAACGAGGATCATTTTCGTGCTTTGGACTCATTGTATACCTTGTTGGTTGACTTAACAGTCAAAAAAAACGGCTAAACAAACAAAAATATTGGATTTTTTTCAATAAAAACGGATTTGAGGTATGTTACGAACTTATTTTCAGAATTTATTTCAATTTATAGTAATATTTAATCATAATTAACACATTGCCAATAAATGTATTACAAATATACTATATATAAAAACATTTACACCTAGGTAATGCATATACTATAACATTTAATAAAAAAAACCTATTGTATTATCAAAATATATAGGCCCTCGATATAACAATATATCCCTCTACAACAATATTTTTCTTTGGTCCCCAAAATATCGATATAGCGAGGTTTTACTGTATTATATATATAGTAATGTAGCAATTAGAATAGTAAAGTCTTGTATTATAACGTCTGAATGATTAATAATCCATTACATGTTCCAGACAGCATAGGTTCCCTAAAAGGACCATAACAGTGGCGACGAGGCATAACAGTGGCGACGAGTGTGTGTTACGAAACAATTATTGTAGTGCTATAAAAGTTCTCGTTTCAAACAGGATAGGGTAATTACCCGAAGACGGCTCAAGGTAGGAAATTTATATTTTTTGTATTTTGGATTGAAAAATAACGGAGGCCCTGGTTCAGGAACTCATGAAACAGAATGAAGCTCTTGTACAAGCTCTCAAGCTTAAAGTGGATACCCCAAATGAATCAAAAGAGACAGGGGTCAATTTTGAAAAATATGATGAAATGTCCGAAAATTTTGATTCTTTCATAGAACGTTTCGAGGCATTCTTAGATATTCAAAATGTTCCGAAAGAAAAAAGGGCGAAAACGCTTATATCAAGTTTGTCAGCAAAATTATACAATTTACTGAAGAATCTTTTGTCACCCGACAACCCTGGGGAAAAAGATTTCGAAACGCTCAAGGACATATTAAGAGATCATCTCAATTCGAAGCCATTAATTATTCCTAGCCGTCACATATTTTTAAACCGCAAGCAGAACGAGAATGAGCCGATCAACGCCTATATCGCAGAACTTCGCTCATTAGCAATTCCCTGTATGTATAAACCAGATGTCTTAAATATGATGCTTCGAGATGTTTTTGTTAGCGGATTAAGAGATCGAGCAATACTAGATAGATTGTTTGAGGAAAATGACCTTGAATTAAATCAAACCTTACAGATTCCTTTAGCAATGGAAAAATCTCATAAATCCACGGCAGAATTAATTGGAAGGCAATCTGAAATTCATAACTATAATGCTGAAAGGGAAAAAAGCCAATTTCGGAAGAAGAAGCGCTCTCAAGATAAAAATAATAGAAAATGCTCTCGATGTAATGGAAAAAATCATTCTACAGATGAATGTAGGTTCAAGACTTACAAATGCAAATTATGCGGCAAAACTGGTCATTTAGGAAAAGCATGTTTTTCTGCCAAAGCAAATAAAGTTAATAAACCTGTTAAGCAAAAACAGGTGGATGTAGAAGCTTTTTCTAAAGATGAAGGTACTGATTCCCTGCCTATTTACACAATTCAGTCTGAAGAGTGTACACTGCCTGAACAAGAACCAAGGAAACCTATAACGGTAAAAGTTCAAATCGAAGGCCAATGGGTAAACTTTGAAGCCGATACAGGTGGAGCCGTTTCAATAATGTCGCTGAAGAATTTCCGAAAAATTTCAAATAAGAAAATTCAGCCTACAAAATTAATTTTTAAAACCTACAAAGGGGAAAGAATTGTTCCAATGGGTTATGTAACGGTAAATGTTACCTATAATGAGGTTACGTACGCATTAAACTTATATATCGTTAAGGAAAATTTAGATACAATTTTTGGTCGCGAATGGTTGTATAAAATTAAACTAGATTGGAATTCAATAAAAAATTGCAAAGCTGAAACTCATTTAATAAGATTAAAAGAATTTTTTGAAAGATGCCGCGCTCATGGATTAAAAATTAACAAAGAAAAAAGTAAATTCGTTCAGAAAGAAATAGAATTTTAGGGTATAAGATAAACTCTCAAGGACTATCCCAAACATCTGAAAAAGTTAAAGCAGTTAAAAATGCCGTGGAACCCAAAAATGTTCATGAAGTTAAATCATTTATGGGGTTGGTAAATTTTTATTCGCGCTTTTCAAAAAAGTTAGCTACACTGGCTTATCCTTTGCATGAGTTAACGAAGAAAGATGTTCCTTGGAAATGGAAGAAAAAATGTAAGGAAGCTTTTCAAAGGGTCAAAGACGAAATTTGTTCGGAAAGAATTTTGGCACATTACGACCCGGAACTTCCACTTTTGTTGGCAACTGATGCGTCACCAGTTGGACTGGGAGCAGAATTGTCACATAAATTTCCAGATGTTCAGAACGTCCGCTTGCTTTTGCATCTACAATTCTTTCTTCGACCGAACAACGGTATTCTCAAATCGACAAAGAAGCCTTAGCTATAATGGGCTGTAAAGAAATTTTTTCTCTATGTGAAAAATACCAAGTTTACTCTAATTACAGATCATAAGCCACTACTGGCAATTTTTGGCTCAAAGAAAGGCTTACCAGTTTTAGCTGCTACACGTCTATTGCATTATGCGTTGACTCTGCAATCATTTCAATTTGACGTTATTTATCGTCAAACTAAGGAACACGGCAATGCAGACGTTCTTTCGCGTTTACCTACGGATTCGGAAAAATTGGCTATACATGATGATATTGATATCTTCCAGTTACATCAAATTGAAACGCTGCCGATGTCAGCGAAATATTTAGCCAAAGAAACTGAAAGGGATGAAGAACTCACTCCGTTATTACGAGTCCTGGAAAGTGGAGGTGAACTGAAGGAAGGGAGATGGAATACAGCCTGCAAGATGGTTGCATAATGTATGGGCAACGTGTATGCATTCCGAAGCTGTATAGAGAAAGAATTTTAAATGAACTGCATCACGGACACTTAGTTATAGTCAAAATGAAAACAATTGCGAGATCATACGTATTCTGGCAGGGAATCGACAAGGACATTGAAAGGGTTGCAAAAAACTGTGTAGATTGTGCAGTTAACAAAACTGATCCTCCTAAAGTAAAAGTACACCATTAGGAGTACCCCAGCGCTCCAATGGATAGAATTCATGTTGATTTCGCAGGTCCTATATTTGAACATATGTTTTTAATAATAGTTGATGCACACTCAAAATAGCTAGAAGCATACCCCATGAAAACTAGCACTACGTTCAAAACTGTCGAATGTTTACGAGATTTCCTTGCTCTTTTTGGACTGCCGATCATGTTGGTAAGTGACAATGGTCCACAATTTACGTCACACGAATTTCAGGCATTTCTGAAAGTTAATGGCATAAAACACAAACCCACAGCACCGTTCAAACCATCAGGGTGCCCATCCCCCCCCAAGTTCAATGGCGCAAATTCCATCTCCCCCCCCCAAAACATTTCTCGCTTTCGAATCGGGTTAAATATAAGTTTTTAGAGTGTGTAATTTATAGCCAAATTCATGGGGGGGGGGGGTAGCGCTAATAAATAGCATTTGAACTGAAATACCAGTATTATTGGATTGTTGATCTGCCTTGCCTTCCCAAATTTTATAACGTGCACCTTGAGTAAACAAGTTTTGGGTACGTCTGAATTTTGCTACACCTTTTTTTTTTTCAAACAATATTTTGAACAATTACAAGAAGAGTGGATTCTACTTTCTGGCTTGGGATGGAGTTATTACTGGATGTATACAATATGAATCTATAAATATGAATCTTATTTTATTGTCACTTAGATATGGGTTCCGGGGGTTTCTCCTCCGGAATATTTTCGAAATTGTAGTTTTAAAACCAGTTTTAGACGATCTTTGGTGATGTTTAGGGGATAGAAGGTTTGGTGTGCCCTTCCCGGTAATGTTTCAATACTGAAACTTTAAAAGCGCAATTATAGATAGTTTAACCTTATCTGAAAGAGGGCTTTTCCTTTGTTTTCAAAATTGTAGTTCTAAAAACGCAGTTTTAGACTATCTGTGGTAATGTTAGGGAAAGAAGAGATCTTAGAGCTTGCCCCAGGAAAATTTTCAAAATTAAAGTCTTAAAAACGCTATCTATGGTTAGGAGAAAAGCAGTTTTCTGAAATTGAAGACACGGTCATTAAATTTTGGAAAAAGTACCAGGGCCGTCGCTAGGTCAAAAAAACTGGAGAGGGGAGGGGGGTACGCTTTTGGCGGCTCGTTAATTGTTTCAAACGCATGTTCCAATATGCAGAGAGGGAGAAAGAAGATTTGCTTCTGGTTTAGCAGGGATAGTCATATTACTAGACCTTAGTACTAGCAATATAAATTTAATCGTAAAGATAATATTCAATCAGAATTAGGAGATGTCGGAGGGCTACCTTCTTGCATTATTTCGAAATTGAAGACTTAAAAACGTAGTTTTAGACTATATTTTAAGTTTGGGAGGATGGAAGAGAGGAGGTCCAGGATAGCCTCTCCCGATAATTTTCCAATTTGAAGTTCTCAACACACTCGTACGTTATATTTAATTATGCTCAGAAGAGGGAGTCTGGGGCTCACCCCCAGGAATTTTCAAGATTGTTATTTGAAAAATACAGTTTATTATTATTTAAACGACCTATGCTGATGTTAAGGGAGGAAGAGACTCGGGGTCATCGTTCTATAATTTTTCAAAATGCAAACTTCAAGCACGTATTCCCAATTGTGAATTATTTGTGATTGTGACACGTAAAGGGGGATCTGGGGTCTCTCCCCGGGAAAAATCTGAAAACTGTAGTTTGAAAAATGCAATTTTAGATGATCTATGGTGATATTAAAGGGAAGAAAAAATGCTCCCCCTCCGAAATTTTTTGAAATTTTGAAGCCTTAAAAACACGATTGTAGACTTTTTTTGTTTAAAATCTAGTTCACCGCCAGTTTCTTGAAATTAAAGCTACGAAAACGTAATTTAAGCCAACCTTCGATGAAAGAGGGAAGGGGAGTCTTGAAGGGGCTCGAGACCAGAAATGTTTCGTAATTGAAGCACTAAAAAGGCGAGATTTAAGACATTTTTCGATAATGTTGGCGAGAGAGAGAGGGCGGGGGGGGGGGGGGGCATTCCCTTGAGAAAATTTCGATCTGTAGAAACCGCAGTTTTAGAAGATTTTCGGTAATGTTAATGGGTGGAGAGATTCGGAGTCCTCCCCTGGCAAATTTTCAAAATTAAATTCAGTTAAAGCAATAGTAGACGATTTTAAATACTGTTAGAGGAGTAGAAGGTTTTGGAGACCTCCCCCGAAAAATTTTCTGAATTGAAGCCTTAACAATGAAATTTTTGAGAATATTCGGTAATATTAGGAGAACGAGTTTTGGGACACCTCAGGGAGTGTTTTTTTTTAATTAAAGTCCGAAAGACGAAATTGATTCGAACTTGAATGATGATGAATGATTAATTGAGAGGGCGTTTCTCGGAGGTTACGTTGAGAGCACTCTCACAGCTTTTCGAAATTGTAGTCCTAAATACTTAGGTGTAGGCTATCTTTAATCACGTTAGGGTATGGGATGGGGTTTGAGATTGTTTTCCCGCGATTTTTTCAAAACCCAAGTTTTAAAAACTCACTTCCAGGCCAGCTTTGGGGACGTAAAAAGAAATGTTTGGAGTTCCTCAGCATTCCTTTCAGTTTGGCTTCGTCCCTCCTATCTTCATTGTAAATTTCAATAATTGATAAACATATTGTGGTAATACTTTTTTCCAATTTTCCTTTGCCAAACACGATAATTAGGATGCAATTATTTGTGTTATATTTTCTCAAAAATGCTTTAAAGTTTTGTAGTAACTAATCGCCCTAAGCCAGGGCTAAGGCAGAAACACTTAAAATACACCGCCAGCTCAGTTATTCAATCCGAGGACTGCAGTTTCGCGATTTTTAGCACTCATCAGCCCGGAATAGGAATCTCATGAGCTGGAGGCGAAAAAACCTCTTAAGGGAGCCAAGAGAGCCAAGCAAACTGGTAGCTAATGCAACCAGTAATATAATGGGTAACTTACTACAAAATACCTTGCTTTGCCATCAATCTTTGAGTTGAACAGCACCATTGCTGCGGTCGCTCATCTGGCTTGCTAATTCTGCATTAGCTACCAGTTTGTTTGCTCTCTTGGCTCCCTTAAGAGGTTTTTCGCCTCCAGCTTATTTGATTCCTATTCCGGGCTGATGAGTGCTAAAAAGCACGAAACTGCAGTCCTCGGATGGAATAACTGAGCTAATGGTGTATTTTAAATATGCTTTAAAGTTGTTTTCCGAGTCCCCCCCCTACCCGGTCGCCATTTAACTTAAGTAGGTAACCTTTTTACTCACACTACCTCAATCACATTACGATAAGTTGCAATTCTAATTACTTTTTTTAAACAATTTTTGAACCATAACTAATTTATAATAACGCATATTATACTATATTATTTCGAAATTACATGCAATATAAGCTTTATTTTAAACGGAAACTAACTAAAACGCTTCGGATAGCAATTTTGTGCGTGATAAAATGTGTACACTTTTTATACTGTCTTTTTACTTCAACTGCAATTTTTTCCCTCAATGACTATTTTAGTTTGTGGCATTCGAAGCAATTTTGCAATTTATATAAAAATAAATTAAGGTAAAACATCAGCAGTGGCCACTGCAAGTTTTTTTTTTACTTCGAAGAAAGAAATGAACATTAATAATGTGGATTTTTGTTGGTACTTAATGTAACTATCATATTGAATCAATTTTAATTCATGAGTTTTTTGAATTTACAGTTAGTAATGCCAATAATTTGGAATGTCAGATGGACGCTTTTCAGATTTTGGAGTAGCCACTATTGGATCGAATAATTGAAGTATAAGAAAAAATTATCAAACTGAAATTTTGGCATTTTAAGAAATTGGGTAGATTTAGAAAGCATTGGACTATAAAATGCTCATTGAGTTTCAAGAGCGGCAATTAATATTGTAGACTTACAGTTTAAAAATATACTTTACTGTGGCTAATACTAAAGCATTTTAAACCTTGAAGCGGCACGACCTTCTAATCTATCTTATGCTGATCATGAGGCACATAAAAAGAGAGAAATTGTTGCTGATTAATAATTCAAAAACTATTTTACATCGCGCGTATGCTCAAAAAACTAGCTGATGTGTGCATCACATGACTTCCTTTTACTCCAATTTAATGTCATTTCCCCATTATTGACAATTTTATGTGATTCAATAGTTTACTCTCTAAACATCACCAACAGTGGCCAAATTAAAACAAAATTTAAAAAAAAAAATTGCCAAATTTGTTGCCAAGTTGGCGACAAAACTTGGCTACCAAAAGACTTATGATAAGACCAACATCCGCCAAATTATAACACCACTTGCGTTTACATCGAAATTAACAATGATTTCCGCCCAAAAAGGGGCAAAAAACCCCTTTAAAAACACTCGAATGCAACCGAAAGGGGAGGTGCACAACTAAGCCCCACTAGGAGTCTACGTACCAAATTTCATCTTTCTAAGACATACCGTTCTTGAGTTATGCGACATACATACACACATACACACATACGCACATACATACAGACGTTACGAGAAAACTCGTTGTAATTAACTCGGGAAACGTCAAAATGGATATTTCGGGCGTCTATACGTTCTTAGGTACATATGTACGTGTGGTCGGGTCGAAAAAAAATCAACATTCATTTGAGGGTGAATAAAATGGAAATTAAGGAAATTTAAATTTTTTCACGAATACAATACTTCCTTTTTTGTAAAAGGAAGTAAAAAAAAAGAAAGAAAATAATCAAATGCTTGCATCTTCATTAACTAAAATTATCCTACACCGTTTGAAAATGTCAAACTTTGCATTTTATAAATTTTAAAGAATAAAAAACAACTAATATTTTAATGTTCTACTTAAATGTCCTTCTCAGTGCAAAATTTGAATACTTTGGCAAATTTCAAAATGAAGTTGTTTATGTGCGTTTAAGGGAAGCAGCAGCAATGAGTCGATAATTGCTACCTAAGATTTAGCTATTTGTCACAATCTTATCAAAAACCGATAAATCCTTTTCCTTCATGGCATTCATTTACGAAGTTCGGGTCTCATAACTTCGCAATTTGTGAGGCAGTCATTAAAGCTTATCGTGCTAATGGACATTGATTTCGAATGCTTCTTTTTCGAAACTTAATTCTGCAAAGTCGACTTTTTAGCATTTCTTACCGCATTTTGTCCTTATTTAAGATGTAAACGTGGTGTCAAAATTCAGTCCCATTAAAAAGGATTATGATAATGTGGACTAACTTTATTCAAAAATGTTTGATGCTGCGCAGTTTAGTCAAATTACGTTAAACGAAGTTTTAAACACATGAAACTGTCGCATGACATGTTAAAATTAATGAGCATTTTATTTTAAAAACGATTCTTTTCAGCGGAATAAATATCTTTAGAGGATCATTTTCTTTTAAGTTTCTGTATAGATATAACCAACATTTGTTCTCACTATTGTTAATAATGTGGTAGTATAAATATCTAGTTTTGTGTTAAGTTTAAAATCTAAAAAAAGATTTTGCTTTAAAATACCTATATAATATATCATCATGCATCCTTATTTAGTTATCGTAAAGTGGGCTACTTGGACCAGACGTTTCATACTTTTTGCGAGTTTTACCTTAAATGCTTAGTTAAACCCATAATGTGAACTGATTACCTTGTTTTTACCACTTTTCAGATGTTCTGCGACCACCTAAAGCCTTTTTTTAACTATTTATATTTTTTTTCTTATTTTTAAAAATTAAGTTAAAGGAGCCCCGCGCTGGGGCTACTTGATCCCACTCAGCAAATTCATCAGTAAAAGCTGTAAAACTGGGTGGTGGTATCAAGAAGGACCAATGATTTAGAAAAATAAACAAAAACGTTCATTCTAATGAGCAAACTATTTATAAAAATTGCAAATTATTTTTATATATTAATATAAAATCAACGTGTAGGGAAACTCGGCTAAAGTGGATACCTCGGGCAAAGCGAATTTTGCTTGTGACTCCCAAATAATTAGTTGACCGGCAGTCGAGTTGTCATATATGCGGTCGCCTGTTGCCGCTCCGTGTGCAGCGAACACGTCGGGACGAGTTCGCGTCATGCGATGCCAGTGAGCGAACAAAGCATGTTTTGGGGAAAATAATATTAGTTTACAGAGGTTAGTGTTTCATTTATAACTTTAATACTATATTTGGCATGTTCTTTGTTATGAGTAGGATTTGATGTACGATTTTATAGCTTTCAACTATCCGTAGACGACAAGTTTAGATGCTCTGGTTTTTTAGCAATATTTAGTAACCTCAAAATTGGACCTGAAAGGCAAAGCGGATTGGGCAAAGTGGATACCATATTCTTTATGCCCAGTCATGACAAATCACTTCATCCGACCCTGGAAGTCGTTCAATTTTAAAATCTCAAGATAATGCTATAATTGAAGACCATCCTTATACTCCCTTGGGATCTGAAACAACAGAATAAGTCCAAGGCAATCATATTCCCACCGCTTCACCCAATCCTGGATGCTCTAAGAACTACTACAGTCTTTCAGTTTTACAACCTACTCCTCAGCCTGTTAAACCAATAACAACACGCAAAAGAAAGCTACAGAGATCTCTTGACAAGTAATCCAGTAAAGGACAATCAGAAAAATAAATAAATAAATACAAAATAAAAAAAACTGTCATGAAGTAACTAGATGACGTTTCGACTAAAGCTTCTCAGAAGACTGTTAAAAAGACCACTACCAAAAAGACTAAATCAAAAATCTCAAAACATAGGAATGCATGAGAGAATGATAAGAAGAAGGAAGTAAAGAAATTTGATGAAATAAGGTGTATTTTCTGTGATGAAATGTTCATTTAAGAAGATGATTAGCCAAAGGAAAACTAAATACAATGTCGTATTTGTACTCAATGTTGTCATAAAGAGTGTTCAGCATTCGAAAATGGTAATGATTTTATTTGTGATAACTGCAACAATTAGTATTGTAGCAGAAAAATATTTTTTTTTTTTTTTTAATATGCTCCTAAACTTTGGATGTTGACTTTTTTTTAGTTTAATTTCTTTGTTTGTTATAATAAAAACTGCAATAATTAGTACTGTAGAAAAGTGTTTTTTAATATGAGCCTATAATTTTCGATGTTTATTTTATTTTTAAATTCAATTTCTTTGTTTGTCATAACTACAATAATTAGCATTGTAGCAAAAGTTTTTTAATATGTTCCTTTAACTTTCGACGCTTATTTTATTTCAAAGTTCAATTTCTTTGCTTGTAATAAATATCATAATTAGCATTGTAGCAATAAAATGTTTTCTGGATATGTTCCTTTAATTTTCGATGGTTATTTCATTTTTAATGTTTAGTTTCATGATAAATAATGTTGTTGTTCGCTTTGCCCTGGTACTGAATCCACTTTACCCGGGGTGTTGGGCAAAGTGGATATTTATGCCATTGTTGAAAACTGGCGTTATATCTAATAGTGTAATTAGTATTAAGGACAACCGTTATTGCATTACGTAAGTTCATTAAATGAAGACTGATTATAATCATTTGTTTCAATTTCCAAAGTTATAACTAAACGACAATAATAAAGGAAAGCTTAAGGTATTCACGTTGCCCGGGTTTCTCCTAGTGCTACCTGCCATGGAGAAAGTTTTTTAAGTCTATACGTTGAGTTATATAGGACCAGGACGGATTTTAAACACTTTTTTTCTCATGGGTTCAATTAGCCCCTGAAGATTCAAGTAGCTCAACTTTACGGTACAGTTAAAGGTATTCCTTTGTTTTCGGAGACATTTTTTAATAAAATAAGTGATACATTAGTTTTTTTTAATGTTATTGTGAAAAACATTCCTGATAACTGAAATGAACTCATTAGTTAATTTTTCTATAAATCAACCGGACTTGAGCACATTGTGGCAGTTTACAGTTTACAGTCTTAACCCCTTTAGTCGGAATTATGAAATATTGGACCAAAAATGTTGATATTTGGTACACAGTGTACTATGGTAAAGGGTATCTTATAGACAAAATTTTGAGTTTGTAGGAGAAAAATTAAAAGAGTTATGGCACGTCCAATATTCCGGACTTATATTTTTGAAATCAATATTTCATATACTAAAACGATAAAATACCGAACAAACTTCATTATAAAATGTTCTACAAAACAATTATAAAACATAATATAAGCGTTTGAAACGATTAATTAAAGATTATATATTTTTTAAAAAATCAGGAAAAAACCTCGCTTTGCAGATGAAAATCCATGGTTGGAAAAATGAGCGACTCTCTGTCTCTCAATCCTTATATGCCAGTGTTTTCAATCCCGAAACGAAAAATTATTTCACAGATTATAATAAGTAAAATGTAAAGAGTCAACAACAAAAAAAAATCAAATAATTAAATCAATTATTAAATGATTAGCAGCTGTTTAAAGTGTATGTCCGGTATACCGGACACCAGGTGTGAAGGGGTTAAGTAGTTCGTCGCAGTTTGAATATTTGTTTGAAGTTTGAGTTCGTTTGCAGTAACGAAATCTTAGGAATGTTGTAGTTGCTATCTAACAAGTGTTAGTTCGCTACATAACCTTGTAGTTGCTGTGTCAATTAAATAGTTATCAGTTAAATGCTCCTGTGTTTGTCAAAGCGTGCTTGTGTAACTATATCCACAAGAAGGAATATCCGAAGATCAATTCAAATGGTTTCATTGCCCCGAGACTTGGAAAGCGTTAAAGAAGTTAAATGTGTATTATTTTTTTTTTTTTTTTGAATTTAGAAACTTGACTTTGACGATAAACAGTTATGATTTAATTAGATAGGTTTCAAAACTATGAAATCAATGTTAAATTAAGCTTGCAAACTATTATTTCAGCAGCAAGAATAATTGTATAATAATAGCAGAAAATACAGCCATACACAAAATTATATGCTAAAATTCATAAATCCTTGTAAGTATACATTGTAATTACACTTTTTAATTGCATAAAATGAAGCAAATCTATGACTTTCGGATGCAGAGAGAACTTTCATTTTCGAAATTCAACTTCTGAATTGGTAATACTACAACCATAACTTCATTTGTAATTCATATAGAGTAAGATATAAGACTCTTTTGGAAAGCTTACTAAACAACCAACACAATAAATCCTTTAAAAAAAATCAATTTTATCAAAATAGGCAATTTTAAACCAGTCCGTTAAAAAAGTATGAGTCGTTTCAATACATAGCAGGACTTTAAGATCATTCGTTATTTATGTACGAGTATATTTATTAGTGTATGCAGAAAAAAATGTATATTAAAAAAAAAACTGCGTGAAAAAATAAAATGCTCATACAAAATATGAAACTTTAAGCATTAAAAATTGTGCAAAAAAAAAAAAAAACTGTTTATGAAAAATATGAAACTGTAAATTGTAAAAATGATCTTTATTTAATTGTTTATTAAGCTAATTAATTCTATTTGTTATATTTGTTTTGAGAACTATTAATGCTGTAAATGAGTTTTCCTTTGCTTCTTTGGAACTTATAAAATTTTCAGATTAATTGTACTTGCGTTCACTCACACAGTATTAACACAAGAAAGTACAAAGTATTGTCTTCCACACCAAAACCACTGAATTAACTCTCTTTATTGGAAACACCCTTCAAAGTTAATGTACTGCTGCTAATATGTTTGGAAAATAATTCGGTAAGAATTCTTTTGAAAAGTTTTTAGAAAGAACTCCTCCCAAAAGAAATACAAAGTTGACATTCTCGATGTGACCAAGAAATACAGTAAACGTAAATAAATGGAACTCTGGGAAGACTCATGTTGCGTCACGGGAAGATCCCAAGTTGCGTCATTGAACTGTTGCATCATGGGAAGAAATGCGCCTCTGCAAGGGACGCATTGCATTCTATTAGTCTGTTGGTTGTTAGCTGTTGGTTGTACCAACACATTGTATGCATGTCGCTAATGGCACATGTCAGCGGCTTTTGCCCATTAATACCAATCAAATAAACAAATGAAAAGAAAGCTTGTTATTTGTGCATCTCTTAAGATTTTGCATAGTGGTCCGTCATAATTCCAGAGCCAACCTATGGATAAACTAAATCGCATGAAAAGTACTTTGAAAAGTGCCACAACTAAGCTAGAAAACTTTGTGAAAGACATTTCCGAATCGAAGGCTTTTACAAGTACCTTATTGGAAGTGAAAATTCGAAAATTGCAAGAACTTCAGTTGAAAGTTTCGGAAATAAGGGAGGCATATTATGAAGTCCAGGACATTGAGAACTTGCCTGCTCTGAACAAGGAATTCGAAGATATAGATGATCGCCTCGAAGAAATAGAGGTAAGCCTAAACACCTTTCTCATATCTATTAAAGAAGTACCTCAGTTAGAGAGGAATGTTGAAAATAACGATGTCAAAAAATTGAATACTATGAAAGTTAAGCTTCCCGAGATACCTTTACCTGTTTTTTCCGGTAAATATGACGAATGGTCAACATTCAAGGTACAATTTACCAATTTAATCATAAACAATGATCAATTAAATGATACACAAAAGCTGTACTATTTACGCGCATCTTTAAATGCCGAAGCTAAGCAACTAGAAAGTGCTGATGATTCCTTTCATTCTTTGTTCACAGCACTAACAGAAAGGTTTGAAAATCACCGATTAATGGTGGATACACACATTGCAGCTATAATTAATTACGAAAAAATTCAACATGAATCTGCCAAAGAATTAAGAAAATTCGTCGATTGCATACATAAAAATATAAGAGCATTAAAAGTACTAAATTATGAGCAAAATGATCTGTCGGACGCTTTCCTTATCAATATCATACTGCAAAAAGTAGATAGGGAAACAAGAAAATTGTTTGAATACACTACGACGAAAAAAGAATACCCGAAGTTCGCGGAATTGATCTCCTTTCTGGAAAATAGAAGTTCTACACTAGAAAGTGTGAACAGAAATATTGCTAACAAGGCACTCAACAAACCGTCCAACTCTTATTCAAATAAAACAAAAACCTTCGTACTTCATTCGAATGAAAAAGCTAAACCAAAGATTTGTATTTTGTGCAAGAACTCTCATGGTTTGAATAAATGTTCCGAGTTTCATAAAATGAATGTATCGGAAAGATACGATTTCGTTAAACAAAATAAACTATGCGTTAACTGTTTGAATATAAATCATACGGTGAAATCATGCTATTCTAAAATGTCTTGCTTTTATTGTGCTCTGCGACATAATTCACTTCTCCACAGAGAGAAAAAAGAAGATAGGAGCCAAACCGAAACTCCTTTAGAGGCGCCGACCTTGAACTCGCGTAAATATTTCGGAGATAACCCAGAACCAATATCCGTTGCGTCATCTTCTGCAATAAATCTCGGAAACGCAAAGCAGCCTGAAACATTTCAAACACTTAGTAATGTCATGACAGAAAAAAGATCCGTGTTATTAAGCACATGTTTTATCTTCATTAGAAATTCTTCAGGCCAAAGAATACGTATCCGTGCGGTCTTGGACAGCTGTTCTAACGTAAATATTCTAATAAGTGAATGTGCTGAACTGTTAGGATTTAAGAGGAAATCAATCAATGTTCCAATAATTGGATTAAATGGATCAGTCCATAACATAAGAAACAAAATTAATACTCTTGTTTCCAATTCTGATGAAACATTCAAAGAGAACATGGATTTTCTACTCGTGCCTAAAATTACAGACGTTATTCCATCAACTCAATTAAACGTTTCAAACATAAAATTTCCTTCTTTCATTGAGTTTGCTGATCCTACATTTTTCAAACCAGGAAAAATTCATGCCTTAATTGGAGCTGAATTCTTTTATAAAATTTTAAAACATTCTACGTTTGAAGTTAACGATAAACTTACATTGCAAGATTCAGTTTTCGGATGGATTCCAACTGGAGTTCTGGACGAAATAAAACCGTCCGTTAGCTATGCTCAGTGTCATCTAATTAGGGACTTTGATGAGCTGAATAATAATTTAAAACAGTTTTGGGAGCTAGAATCTATAGGAATCAAACATGAGGATTCAAAATTATTGGAAGAAGACCAAGCACAGAACATATTTGATAGAACTGTTAGGTTCGTAAAAGATCGTTATGAGGTTGAATTACCCTGGAAAAGGGATTGGAAAGAATTGAAGGACAATTTTAATATTGCTAAACAACGTTTAGAAGGGCTACAGAGAAAATTTTATCGAAATGAAGAGTTGTATAATCAATATTCTGAAATAATCAAAGATTATATAAATCAAGGGATTATAGAACAAGTGGAAGGGGATAAACCTGATTCACACAAGGCTATTTATTATATGCCTCATCATGCAGTCTGTAAGGAAGACAAACTTACAACGAAGGTTAGAATAGTTTTTGATGCAAGCTCTCATGAGGGTAATGAACTGTCATTAAATGATTGTTTGTGGCCAGGCACAAATATAAATCCTCTTCTATTCGATATTTTAGTGCAGTTTAGATTGCATAAGATAGCTTTTATTTCAGATATCGAAAAAGCCTTTCTGCAGATTTCGCTAGCAGAAAAGGATCGCGATGCTGTTCGCTTCTTGTGGTTTAATGAAGATTTTAAATCTCTCAAGGATTTCAAAATATTTAAATTCAAGCGCGTTAATTTTGGAGTAAGTTCAAGCCCGTTTTTGCTCTCAGCAACTATTCGACATCATCTAGAAAAATATAAAAATGACTGTCCTCAAACAATTTCCCTTTTAGATAATTGTTTTTATGTAGATGACTTAATTTCCGGTGGTAAGGATCTTAAAGAAGCACTTGAAATTTCTCGTAGTGCAAAAAATATTATGCAAGCCGCTGGGATGACTCTTCGAAAATGGATCAGCAACGATGCTGGCTTGATGGAGAACTGTAAAACAGAAAAGTTCGATACTTGTCCTTTGAATTCAAACAATAATTTAGATACTCATCAGACTAAAATCTTAGGTTTGCCTTGGTACCCAAATGAAGATTATTTGAAAATGGATATTAGAAGTCTTTTTGATTTAGATTGTAAGGATACTAAACGCACAATACTGCAAACAATAGGAAAGATCTTTGACCCTTTGGGATTAATATCACCTTTTACAGTAAGAGTAAAGTGCTTAATTCAGGAGCTTTGGCAGGAAAACATCTCTTGGGATGAAAGCCTACCTCCGAAAATGGAAAAAGAATGGAGGCAATGGCATGCTGAATTACCTCTTTTAGAGGAACTGAAGATTCCAAGATTAGTACTCGATACAACCAGCACGGAAGACATAATAGAAATTCATAGCTTCTGCGATGCCAGTAAGAAAGCATACGGAGCTGCAGTTTATTTAAGAGTGAAAACACGCGATGGAATTTATGTGAATCTCATAACTTCAAAGAGCCGTGTAGCACCTTTAAAGATTGTAACAATGTCAAGATTAGAACTACTTGGGGCCTTACTAAGTGCGAGATTAACTACTAAAGTGAAAGAAATCCTCGACAAGAAGATAACGTCTACAGCATATTACTGGACGGATTCTAAAATAGCGCTTTATTGGATTAAAGGCTCTACAAAGCGATGGAAGCAATTTGTTGCTAACCGTGTCATGGAAATCAAAGCACTAACAGATTCAACTTCTTGGTTTCACTGTTCCACGAAGGACAACCCGTGTGACATCTTGAGCAGAGGTGCTAGTGTTAGACATCTTTTAGAGAACTCTATGTGGTTCCAGGGAACAAAATTTTTGGCAGCTGATAGTCTTCCTGTCTCCAAAGAGACAATTGATGTTCCTGAGACAGACTATTTGCCAGAGACTAAAGTGAAATATAGGGACATTGAGAATGACTCTAAAATTAATATTTCTCTTTCTCTTCATTGCAGTTCTGAATTTATTGAGACATTGTATAGTCGAACAAATAATTTTAGTAAGCTAATTAGAATATGTAGTTATATTTTTAGGTTTAGAAACAATATCCTCCACAGAGGAATCAAAAGTACAAGTAAGTATCTCACCACCAGTGAGTTACAGTTCGCTACCGCATATCTCATTAAAGAAGCTCAGGAAGGTAAGTTCCCATGTGAAATAGATGCTCTAAGAAAAGGGCGAAATGTTCCTCCTAATTCTAAGTTAAAATCATTAGATCCGTTTTTGGATAACAACTCAATGCTTAGAGTAGGGGGTAGACTAAAAAATTCGAATTTACCGTTTGATTCCAAGCATCAATTGATTTTGCCTAGTGATCACAAACATACTGCCTTAATTTTTGAATATGTTCATAAAAAATATTTGCACATTGGTGCTCAAGGTTTAGTACACCAAGTTCGGATGCAATATTGGCCTCTCAAGGCAAAAAGCATTGCTCGAAAGGTAGTACACACTTGTGTTACATGTTTTAAGCAAAGACCAGAACCAATGGATCAATTAATGGGACAACTTCCCTCTGAACGTGTTACACCTAATTCAACATTCTTACATTGTGGTGTAGATTTTTGCGGAGCATTTCATATAAAATACAAAAATCAAAGAAAAGGAGTTTACTCAAAGGTTTACGTAGCAATCTTTGTATGCATGTCAACCAAAGCCGTGCATATGGAGATTGTAAGCGATTTATCCGCTGCAGCATTTATCGCCGCTCTAAAAAGATTTTGTGCAAGGAGAGGTAAAATACGAACTATCACTTCTGACAATGCCACTAACTTTAAGGGTGCATGTTCAGAATTGAATTCATTCAAAAAAATGCTGAATTCTCCTAACGAGGACTTAACAAATTTCTTAGCCAGTGAATTCATAACTTGGAAATTCATTCCCCCGCGTTCTCCGAACTTCGGAGGCTTATGGGAAGCTGGGGTCAAATCCTTTAAACATCACCTCCATAGGGCATTAGGGAATAGTAAAATTACATTAGAGGATTTTGAAACTCTTGTCATTCAAATCGAAGCGATACTCAACTCACGGCCTTTATTTCCCCTTTCAGAAGACATAAATGAATTTGAGGTCCTAACTCCTGGGCACTTTTTGATTGGCCGTCCTATCTGTGCAATTCCTGAACCTAATGTTATAAATATTGCAGATAATAGATTATCACATTGGCAACGTATTACGAAATACGTCCAAAGTATTTGGAAGCGGTGGTCCACGGACTATCTAAATCATTTGCAGCAGCGTGGTAAATGGCAGTTTAAGAAAGAAAATATAAAAATAGGAGCTTTAGTGCTATTAAAAGAAGAAAATATTCCACCTTGCAAGTGGGTCCTTGCCCGAATTATTGAGGTGATTCCAGGAAAGGATGGAATAATTCGTACTTGTAAACTTAAAACTGCAACTGGTGTATTTCAACGCCCCATATCCAAATTATGTTTGTTGCCAACTCAAGATAATACAATTTAATTCGACAAATTCTTCATGTATATTGTGTTTCATACTATACTTATTTTATTATGTTTTATCAGTTTTATGAATATCTTAACCATTCATGTGTTTTGTTATCTTGTCGATTTTTCAACTGAATTGTATAAATTCTGAAATATATTATATTTCATCCCGGGCGGCCATGTTGCGTCACGGGAAGATCCCAAGTTGCGTCATTGAACTGTTGCATCATGGGAAGAAATGCGCCTCTGCAAGGGACGCATTGCATTCTATTAGTCTGTTGGTTGTTAGCTGTTGGTTGTACCAACACATTGTATGCATGTCGCTAATGGCACATGTCAGCGGCTTTTGCCCATTAATACCAATCAAATAAACAAATGAAAAGAAAGCTTGTTATTTGTGCATCTCTTAAGATTTTGCAACTCATTTAATAACACATTTATTAATTATGTTAAGTGACTTCAAAAGAATGGCACAATATTTATTCAGAAATAATTATTAACGAAAAAAATGTTTTTTTTTTGTGGCAATGAAGTTTTTTGTAGTATTTCAAATGTATATTAAGCAATTTTTTAAGTGCAATGATTAAGTAAATTTAAAAACTTATTCACTATGATTGTTTTAAGGAATAAATTTCATTTACCTATATTTCATATTTTAAATCCCTAGAATGTTGAATCAAATGTTCAGAAATCTCCAATGTCCAGTTAACAAATCCGCAACTACGTTACAAGGAGCAAAGTGTTTTTGTTTCTGTTAAAACAAACGATGTACTTTTTTTTAAATGAAAAAAAAAAAAAAAAACATTTGCCTATCTTTCTATTTTTTTTTTTTTTTTTGGAAACATTTCTTAAAGAAAATAACCAAACAAAACAAATCCTTAGTTTTCACCAAATACTTATGTTAAAAAACGAAAAATCATTCTTCAATCGTAGCAGCTGTAAAAGACGTTTTGATTTATGAAGTGCACTAAAAATAGGATTTTCTTCACAACACATTTAGTTTTACTCCATATTTTCTGGTACTGTTTCACAATACAGGGGTAAACTATTATTTAGCTTCGTTCTGATTTGTATTTATTGGATAAACCAAAGTGTTTAGTATTTTTTTCAATAATTGATTTTGAAATATTTCTGAATTTTATTGAATTTCATAATCGACTTAGAACGATTTGTTTTTCTGATTCGCAGTGTAACTATAAGACATGCAATGAAATAACAAGAGGTTCCTTCGGAGTCAAACGAGCTCATTTTTCTGTATCGATATTGTAGCAGAACAGCATTAAATACAGCGCGTCCATGTTTAATCTGCAAAAGCTCCTTTTTCGCAACTGTCAGTAATAGATGTATACTATCAGATGCATAAATAATCAAAATAAGATGAAGGTTTAAGCTATTTCGTTTGGAGCGAAAACGAAAGAGAAAAATACGAAATCTAACTTTTTATATGGTCCCTAGGTCCTCAAATTGTATTTAAGGAAGTCATCTCTATTGAAAAATAATACCAACACAAATCATTTGACTTAGAATCATCAATATTTGTGAAAATATTAAACGCAGCGTTTTGTTACCTATACCACTTTACATTCGGAGTCAATTCCTTATCTTGGATGAAAATGTAGTGATTAACAAGAGTTTAAAATTATATGTGCAAATACAACGTATATGTCTTTTAAAATTGCACGAGCTTTTTTAGTCTGTTTTATCATAGCATAAAATTTGTTCGACGTTTTAAACAGCATTGAACAAGATAAATATTTTGTTTTCTTATTTCGACAAAACATGTCATTCTGCTGATAGGGCGATATGCTTCCATCTAATTTTCTGCACGGTCCCTGAAAATTTTAAACTCGAGTATCTTCTTAAATTTTAGTTCAAAATGATTTAACTTCTTTGTTTCCGTATCATTTCTCAATACAGATTATTTCCCTACACACAGTTATAAGAGCCTGAAGGTGGAAAGGGGGGGGGGGGGGTCCGTATAAAAATTTGGATTTTGAAATTTCATATCTTAACTCTGCATCTTATTGTCAACATTTTTGCAATTAGAAGTATGTATCTAGGATTAACAGTCAAAGTATTCTAGAAAAAAAAAGACTTATGTGGAAATATTCTGATTAAATTCAGATAAAAAGACTGCTAAATTCGTTCTCTTAAAAAATTTAGAAATAATATTTCATTAAATTTCAATCAATAATCTTACTAAAGTATGTTTAGTTCAGACAGATTTTTAACAATATCTTAATGGACAAGGAATAAACAAAAACAGTAGGAAAACAATTTATCGTGATCATTTCCTCAAAAATAAAATCTTCACGTTTAACAAGCAATCATATGTTAAAATATGAAAAAAAATCGTAAGAATAATTAACAGTAACATATCTTTATTGAGATTTAAAAAAAACTAATACATTTTTTAAATTAAGTTTTAAAAACTGCTAAAATGAAAACTAAACACATATTTATGTTCCTGAATACTTTTTGCTTTTACATTTTAATTGTTACCCCTAACAAAAAAAGTTCTTCTACTTTTTACGAAGTTTGTTGCTTAAATAAATTATAATAAAATCTTTTGTTTTTTCGCGTTTTGAGATTACTTAGATTCACAGTCAATCAATCTTTAAATTTAAGCAACCTTTTACTTAAAGCAGAAAAATGATAAAATGTTCAAAATGTCAGCAATTTTTCCTATTTTTTGGTGCGGGAGATTAACTTCCAGGTGCATTGGATTTTAAGATAAATAGAAATAATTCAAAAATAGGTAAAGTAGTAAAATTAATAAATGGTACATGCCACCACTCACCGTCAAAGTTTAATAGCTTTGCAAAACGTTGAGTAACATAAAGATCCTGTTGAAACATTTGATAGTTCGTGCTTCCTTGTTCATGTTCTTCATAATTTTAGCGTTGCGTTCAGGATGCAAAAAACTACAAAATTGTGTCATGAGTTTAAAATTATTTACATCTTTTTGGAGTCAGAAGCAGAATAAAAAAGAAGCAAAGAGAAGAAAGAACTACTGTAAAGGTCATACACCAACTTATAAGAGCCTCATCATGAGCACTTCTGAATTAACATCCAAATCTGTACTAATAATAAAGCTGAAAGGCTCTCTGTATGTATCTCTGACCGGATCTTTGTATGGGTTTCTCTCTGGATCTCTGTGACGAGCATAGCGCCTAGACCGTTCGGCCGATTTTCGTGAAATTTGGCACAGAAGTAGTTTGTAGCATGGGGGTGTGCACCTCGAAGCGAGTTTTCGAAAATTCAATTTTGTTCTTTTTCTATGCCAATTTAAGAACATTTTACCGAGCAAATTATCGTGGAACATAGGCAAGCAAATGAACATAGCAAATTGGCGAGAAATTCATCACCCATTATTTGTAAATATACAAGCCGTGCGGGTACCTCAAGTGAGAAATAAAAGAAAAGAAAAGAAGAGAAAAGTGATGAAGTAAATGAAAGAAAGTTACGTACTGCTGTTTGATGGGATTTTGCGTTAAGAAAACTAGTTAATCCATTTCAACTATTTATTCATCTACTCTATAAATAGACAAAGATCCTTAGTATTATGAAAGGATTTTTCCGGGCTGTTGTGCCGTGGTCTGAGTGTATATTCTCCAAACGTTTCGGCTGCATCTGCGGCAGCCATCCTCAGTGGTTCCGAGTTCGTAACTTCCAGGGAAGAGACTTCTTGGCAACTGATGCAAGTGTCGAAGTGCTGTCAACATTTATAGGGCCTGGGTCCTCTTGGTTCTGGACTGGGATTGGCTGGTGAACGTCTGTCTTCATCGCTTCCTGATTGGAGCATAGGCTCTCCTTTTCCTGCTCGGGGATTGGCTGCTGGGGATTCAGCTGAAGGTCCGTCCTTGATTCTGATTGGCTGGAGGTTCTTGTTGTTTTGATCCTTTTCAGTATGGGATGCCAGAGCTTGTTTATCTTTATTCCTTCTTCGTTTTTGTTGAAATTATTTGGATGTTTGAATATCTCGATGGCTTCTCTGTTCAATCTCGCATAATAATGGCAAGTCCTTGAAAGTATTTATGAAGGCTTTGACACCGGCCGTGAAAGCCTTCACTCTTACAAAGATCCTTAGTGTTTAAAGTTAACTTTCGGCATTTAAAAAAAAAAAAGCACTTCTAATTGGTCAACGTTGAGTTGGCTATTTAAAAATGTAGGGCAATTTACACGGAGCGTTATTGAACTGGAAACTTTTAAGCTGCTCATTTTTCAAAAACATATCATTTGGCATAAATTTATACTACATTCGTTTTATAATTTATGCCGTTCAACTTAAAAAATAACTCTTTTTTATTTTAAATTTATATTTTTCAGTGAAAACGGAATTTTTTTACAAACTTTTGCGACAAATTTTGTTCTATATGATGTCGTTTTACGATGTAATTCAAATAATAAATGCTACTTATTTCTTATACCATTGAAAAAGAACGACATATGTCTAACAGAATATCCGTAGAAAAATGCGGATATCGATTTTTTGCCTAAAAGTCATTGTTATTGCTGTCCCCTGAATATGTGGGTATAAAATGCTCACAATCGAGGTTTTTTCACAGGATCACAACGCGTTAACATTATATTGCTTTTTTATATCCCAACAGCTGATACCAGACGAAATAAAATGCTATGCTGTTTTTTTAGACACATCGACAAGCGTTCTTTTATAAGTCTTGGAGTCTAAGATAAGCCTTAAGTTGCTCTACCGTCTTTACGCCTTCTCACAAGTTAAATGTATATAAAAATATTAAACTCGGTGGTACAGGATTTTTTAAACAAAAGTGGTGAAATTATAGTGGTCTCGCGATTTGAAGTTATTCTGCAAATTTTCTGCCACAATCTTCTGCACTTTTTTTTTTAAATTAGAAGATAGTTTTACTAACTGAAAATAAGTATAACTTTTTCCTCGGATATTTTAGTGTGGTGTTTCCAAAAAAACTGAATTTGAGACAATAAAATAATTATTTCCGGTAGAAAGAGCTACACTAAAAAAATTCTGAAACGTTACTGGTTATTTCCGTGGGACGTTTCTTGATTTCAGAGGTTTTCACCTATTTCCCCGCAAAATCAAGTATCTTCGCAAAAAAGTTTCCTGAATTGCTAAAAGATGCACGACTGCAGACTTTGCACTGGTGTGAAAAATATTTTTTGCTACCAGTTTAAAACTTGACTGCGCGTGTCAATTAAGTGTATCGGCTTTAGCTTGATTACGGCCCATCTGGATTGACAAAGTTCCCAATGAGAGCATATAAGTCACCGGATAGCTGCAGCTTTGCGAAACAGGAATTGCAGGCAAGGATTATGCTCAGTTCTTGCTAGCAATTTTCGCGTAGCTTTGGCCAAGAATGCTCTAATGCTTCTGAAACTTTCTTCGTAAGTTAGGAAGGTTCTAATCAAATACATTAAACCTATTTCATTTTTCTAGAAGGATCACGACTGGCTTTAACAGGGTAGACTCCCCAATTTTTCAGAAAGGTTACTGACTTTTATCGGAAAAAGTTCCTGGTTTTTGTAAGATATGCTACTAGTTGAAATTGGGCACATCAGCGGCCTATTATTTTTCAGGAACGTTTCTGAATCGTTTTTACAGTGTATTTTATACCATTTTTAGCTCTAAAATTAAAATTTGAATGTTTCGGTCCTTTTCTGGCATTTGAACCCTCTTCGCTCATGACTATCCCAGTATACAAAAATACATCCCTATTAAAATTGATCGAAATCCGAAAACACGTCGTAATATGTCTTTAAAATCCAAAATAAGCATTTTTTCAGAACATGAAAGCAACTCGAAATGACGAATTAAGGAATGCTCTAATTAAAGTTCACGGAGTACTGTTAAAAATTTTCCGGAAAATTTACGGTAATTGTTCCTGGCATCCATGTTGCCAGTAACTATTACCGTAAAAATCAAATGTTACAGTAAAATTTTACGGTTTCTTCGGTAGGCCACAGCAACCAACTGGAGCTGGGATCGCTTATGTCCCCGGTACAAATTACCGTAAAAATCAGCGATGCTGTAAGTTCACCATTTTAAAGTAACAATTACCAGAAAATCTTCCTGAACTTTTAACAGTGAGCTTTTTAAGGAATTTAACATGATCCAAACTTGCACAAATATGACCTTTTTTTGTATGAGATGCTTTGCTTTAATATTAGAATAAAAACCTTAGAATATTTTTTTCTGAATAAAAGGTACCCTATGTTCTATTCGGCACCCCTGACAACGTGTATACAAAATTTCAATATAATCAGTTAAGTAGTTAACGGTTGAAAATGTCACAAACAAACAAACTCACCTTGCGCATTTATAATACTTGTAAGGATGAAGAATACAGTTTCTAAGAAGTTTGCTTGCATTTAAGAATTACATCGATTTGCACGTGTTGCGGGCGTGACAGTAAGTGTTGCAGTATGGTCACACACGAAACAAACAACTCTAAACTTATCCGTTAAAAAGTTAAACTTTATGAGCTTTTATTTTTTATGGATTACCGTGAAGTTTGTGCATATTAGTATTTATTCGACTTCAAGTATTTTTTGCATATCATTAAGAATAAAAACCAAGCTGGAGACATGCAATATATGGGATAGGGGGTATAACGTACACAATAGGTGACACGGGTTAAGATAGCTTATTTTCCTTCAGAAAAGTAAGAATCGAGACTCTAAACTAAAGATGAAACCGTGCTGTGTGTGTGTGTGTATGTAGTGCAGTCTCTCTTTCAGATATGTTCATTGCGTTTAGAGTCAAGAAACCTCAAATCAGTTCGCATAGACAACGATTCTAATAAAGGGGTCTAAGGTCCTTCAACCTTCAAAATTTTCGAATTTCTGGAAATAATGTATGTTATGCACAGTTTAATTCTGAACAAATTGATACCTTATTTATTACCATAAGCCGAAAATATTTCAAGTTATCGTAAAAATGCGTAAATGTTCCCCATAGTGATTTATATATGTTAACAGCAGCTGTTTACATAAATCTCTATGGGGAAAGAAAAAAAAAAAGCTCATTTGCGTGAGGAGCAAATAAATGATTTATAAAATTCAAACGGTTGTTTTTCAATGATATTTTTGTGGTACCACATAGCTGACACTGTGAGATGAAACTTTCCCAGATTTTCAAAAAATAATAATCCAATCCTAAAATTTGAAAGATTTGAGTGATAAAACTTTCACTGGCGTAATCAAAGAATCCTGAATTTCGTATAATGCTCAATATTGTCATTAATTTAAAAAATAATGTTAGTAGTAAATGAAAAAAACCCTAAAACTCTTTCATATTCATCGCTTTTACCCTACATTTATCCATAAAATTATTTTATTAGCACAATAACAGATGTGATAACAGCAGCACACAGATCAAATGACGCTTAAATGTTCCGGAATAGAAATCAAAAATTGAATTGAAAAATAAATAAATAAATAAATAAAAAAACATGAAGACAAATACGTTTATTGAGTAGAATCTCTGTACTGTTCTGTATCAATAACAAAAAATGCAGTTATTTTGCTCGAGGCGTAAAATATACTACTTTCATTGTGGGAACTTCACAAAGCAAAATTACGTTGAAATTATTAACGGAAACATGAGTTAACTACTCTATAGTGTTTTGAAAAAGTTTCATTGCTCAAAACAGTTGTTTACTTTCCAAATCTCTCATATCTTAACAATTAGTTTTAGCTGGGGTGGCATACGAGCATAAATAACAATGCTGCCTTAATTTTGAAATTTATTTTTTACAATTAAACTTAAAATTTTTTATGATATATTTTAAGTAACTATTTTTACTGAATTTAAAATCAACAATAATGCATACATTTTGCACTTACTGTTAAACTATGATAAAGTAATATCACGTATTTATGTTTTTTTTTCTTTGGATACAACGATTTATTTTTTGAAAAACAACTAATTATTTGTTTTCGAATTCAAATTTCACCTTGTTTCAGAAGAAAGTATTATTTAATTCCATATCATACGCTTGTTGAAGAATGCATATTACATTAAAAAATAATGTTAAATTTCAAACTGTTATGAGAAAAAACAAATAATGTATAAAAAGACAAAATTCAAATCAATGCTCTCAGAAAACAATATGAACATAAAGATTTACAGATAAGTAAAAGATCTTATTACAAATAGCATTGCAGGCCCTTAAAAATCAATTCAATTTATTTTTAAAAAAATCTAAAAAATGTTGTTTTTCGAAAAATAAAAATGAAACGAATGGAATTAAATAAATTATTAAATTTTTGGAAAGCATTGAAAGCAAACACGCAGAGAACTGAAAGAAAATAAAATCATACCTTCTATTATAATGGCTGAATCATGTTAGTAAAAAAAAATCAGTTTTCGACGAAAATGGAAATTAATGTTTTATGATAATTAAAAATTATTCAATAACAAAACGAGTAGAAAAGGAAAAAAAAACTTTCCTTTTTGAAGTGCGTAAAACGTTGTAAGTATGTAAAGCTAAGAGAAATAACAAGGTAAATATCGTTACTGTAAAACAATGAAAAAAAAAATCAATCCGCATTAATATTGTTATACTTTATTTTTACTGAAAAATGAATAAACAAGAAATCATTGTAAAAC